>NC_080563.1:17665000-18907500 GCF_030253575.1 Rhododendron vialii | reverse complement strand
GACATAAAACTTAAGCTATGCCAGACATAAAAAGTGCTTTGATTCGGTTGGTTCTCTTTCGAATTCTACAGAGAATACTAGAATCTGAGCTTATGCCGATCAATAGTGAATATAATAATGGCAACCGACGTCACCTTTACTGAGGGCCTTCGAATGGGGTATGCAAGAAGCTCCGGTTCAAGGTAAGCAATTGAGTCCACATAACCCGCGAGCCCCCAGGATAATGGAAATACTCTCATCTTTGACTTTACTACCTATGCTGGTGGATCATTTATATAGGTCCTGGATCAAATGCAACCACCTTCTACGCCTATGTCTATGCTTCTTTCACCTCGGAAGCTGGAGGATCAACAGGTTGATTAGCATAATAAACAACGAGATGAACTGCTGCTTTTGGTGCTGTTTCTCTACTTTGGCTACTGTGGGGGGATTCAAACACCAAGGTCTTAGTCCCAAGCGCTCTAGGGGGAGTGTAATAAGGGGTCAGGGGCAACTCTCAAAATGAAAAAGCAGATAGGAATAGTCACAATTTTGAGTCATGAGTAAGAGGAGGTGGTAAAGATACTACTCATAAGCAGATGCAAAAAGAGTGGATTCAGGTTATCGTAAGCATACACTGACGTTGCCACATCTGAAGAATGGGATGCTTGCCTGGTCTGAGTCAATGACCCGACAGTGTATAATTCACCAGATGAAAGAGACCAATTCAAACTTCCACGAGGAGTAGGTCTTTCTTGAGCACAAGTAGTTGAAAGTTGTTACCTACGGGTGACGACCTAAAATACAGTTAATCAACGAAGCTTGCTCACTATCCGTTGGCCACTTCAGGTTAGATGTTCTTTCACTTGCCCCCCCATCTCAGACATCCATTTAAAAGAAGCACAAGCAAAACGATACTTAGAAAGAGGGAGCTCAAGGAAAGGAGCAGTTCTTGCCTAGGAATGTTGCATGGCTCGCATGCGAGGCCCTGATGCGAACCAGCACTGTTCGAGACGCCAGGAGTGGGTGATCAGTGCTGTGCATTTCCAATGGGTGATAAGGAGCAATTCCTGCCTAGGAACGTTGTATAGCTTCCTATCCTTAAGGATAGGGAGCAGTTCCTGCCTAGGAACGTTGCATGGCTTGCATAAGAGCCCCTAATGCGGACCAGAATGTGTGGCTGGGCTTGTTAGTCTTTATTTCGTTATTTTTCTTTTCGTTCGTTACTAGGGACTAGCAGCGCTCAAGTTGGGGGGTGTGATAGGCGCATGATATCGTAAATATAAGCGCCTAAGTAGGGCATATTAGCGCGTTAGAGGCGCAGTTTAATTCCATTTTTCACCTGATGCCGTGCTTTGTCTTGTTTTCGTGTTTTTGATATATTCGCAGGAAATAAGTCGATTTTTGTGCCAAGTTTGGATCATGAGGCCTTGAAGCCGTGTTGGACATCGTCATGGGAAGTCATGATGGGTGTGTGAAGCGTCAGGTGACATGATGGGGACGTTGGGTGCCAAACTGGCATGCAAAGCACGGAAATCTCACTAATGTAGGCGGCAGGGCTACAACTCAGAAGTGTTGCCCTACAAAAAGCACCATGGGCAGAATAGGTTGAACCCGTAGCACTACAGCTCTGGGCTGTAGGGCTACCGATGGGCTTAACAAGAAAAAAATTGTATTTCGTTATTTTTAATTTCAGACTTCAAGGGATTAATATAAATACATCCCCGAACTTTGTTTTTAGGGTTCAAAACATTACATAGCAGCTTTTTCGTACGTTGTTTCTTCCAGAGCTTTTTTCCTTTGAAGTTTTCGAAGTTTTGCTCAAGTATTCAAGTATTCGGTAACTCGTATCAATTTTTGTTCTCAATTAAAGTTATTCGTATGTGTTTTCTTAGTTTTAATCTTTCGTTTATTTTTCCATCTCAAGAAATAGAAGCATGTTTCAATCTAGGGTTTTATTCCTTTTATTTTTAATAATGAGTGAGTAGTTTTCTGAGGTTTGGTCATTGGGTAAAGGTGCGCCGCGACCTAATTAGGATTTGTCTCGCAATTTTTCCATATATTAATTTGATTAAATAATTTTAGTTAGTGAAAACTACGTCCGTTGGACAAATCCGGTGCATTGCCGGGACTCATGTGAGCAGGAACGGGGGACCAAAACCTGTTCGCCACTGTGTACGGGACCGACAACCTTAGGATTCGCATCCTTTAGAGTTTCCAATTCTCCCTAAATTTGACCATTTTTAGAACTTTGAAAAGCGAATGGATTTTGATTGGGTAGCGAGCGCCGGATTCCCTTCAACCGTGCCTCTCTTTTTAATCATTTGAGCAAGTTATTTGTTAGGATTAGTTAATTAATCAATTATAAGACAATGGGTGGTTACCTAAGAGCTAATTTTAATATTACAACCCGAGGTTTCACAACACACACTTCACCGTCCTTAGTGGATTTGACTTCGGTCTTACTGGGTATTGTGCTACATCAGTCTCAGCCCTACGCTTGGGGAAACCCATTATTTTAGGTCTAGGAATCGGTCAAGCACATGGCAATCCGTTTGTGATTTTGATCGTACAGTTGCAATATCTTACTATGTGGGGGGATACTTCTAAAGCGCTTTCTAGCTGATCATGTATGAACTCCATTGCCTCTAATGAAATGAGACACCTTACTTGATCAAAAATGTCGTCACGTAATTATTTGTAGCGTGGAATGTTCATAGATTTCTTGAACGATTTCTTAATTTCCTCGAACTGATTTTTCAACATCTTTTCTATTTTATTAAAAGATGTTTGTAGCGATGAGATGGTATTCCCCAAATATAGCTTTAGCCTCGTATGTGCAGAGTCTGCCCTGTAATAGAATAATGCGCTATGTTTAAATAGGAAAGTATCAAAAAGTATTCCTTAGTGTAGTAGAGAAATGCACAGAATTTTAATAGTAAATTTATAAAATGATTATACCTTTGACTTGAATTGCTTCCGAGGTGCATACATGTATCTGTCCCTGCTGAAACAAACAGCTCTTTGTACAACCTTAACCATGTTTGCCACAGGTAAGTTATGATAGTCGGGAATTGGCGAAACTCATCGTTGCACATGGCTTGCCACTTCTTTTCGAAAGTCGACTATGTAGAAGAATTGATAAGTGAGTGCCATGACACGAAAAAGCACTTCCATTTCGAACCAAGCACATGGCTATAGTTCTTCATGACACACTGATTTATGTGCCAAATACACAAGATGTGACGTGTCATGGGGAAACATGCTTCTATGGTGTTCATAAGCGCTAAATCCCAATGTGAAACAATCACCAATGGCAACGATGCCCCCTTTTGAAGCATCCAGTTTTTTAAGGTATCCAATGCCCATGTTAGTGTCTATTCTCTCTCATTACTAAGATATGCGAACATAAGCGAGTAAGTTCGCCATGTGGATGTGACACCCATAACCTCCAATAGTGGTTTTCGATAGGGAGGTATTCCCGAATAGGCCCAAGGAGGGCCCGAACACGTTGTAAGGGGGAGTCATCGTGCTATACAGTGTTCGACAATATGGACCAGTGATATGAGAAGTCATTGGTTCAGGAAGGTTGTACGGGGTCTAGGTCCGGTTAACATGAGAAGTTATTGGTCCAAGAGACTAATAAAAAGAACAATGACATGAGAAGTCACTAGTCCAAGTAGCTTGTTTGGCAATGAGAAGGCCGAACAGGAGGAGAGCTCCTAAGAAGGCAATGGTCCAAATAATTGATAAAGGACTAGTTACATGTGAAGTGACCGGTCCAGGCAGTCTATTCGGTGATGAGACAGCCAAACAAGGAAAGAAATCCAATCAGATGTTGAAGTAAAGGGAACACTCTGGAAGGGTCCAGAAACAGTGGTATTCTGTTAAGGAATGAGATCCCGAGAATGTAGGATCTGGAAAAGATACCCAACGGGAATGGGATGTTCGGCTTGTTATGGAAAAGAGTCCTACAAGGATTAAGGTAATGAACTGATAAGGGAACGAGAATCCAAGATATCCTGGGTTTCCTATACGAAGTAGGAAACCTAGGGCAACACAGAGACTTGGGAAGCAAGCATCCATGAATCTATAAATATAAGGTAAAACCTAGAGGTAAAGGGTACGCAATACGTTATATACACACGTTCTACCTACTGATAACTAGGGTTCATCTACTAGTACGTGATACTAACTTAGGCATCGGAGGGCCTTTGCCATGAGAGGCAAAGGTGCGCTCACCCCTTGTCTGTTATGCAGATTAGGGTTCAGGCATAAAACCAGGGTTCTGGGCAAGAGGCACAAGAAGCCGTTTTGCAATCAAATTGCTACCTTAAACATCAGTTCAAGGTATCAATTGTTTTCATCCCTCTACAATTGGCGCCGTCTGTGGGAAACGAAAGAGTTCCCTTTGAAATACGACCATGGTGGAAGTAGATTCAGTAACACCACACAATCCGAAGAACCTACCAGGTGGAGGAAGGGATAAATCTCCACCTGGGGCTCCGAAAAAGCTCGAAGGTGGACACAGGAGGACCACAAGTAAGGGCCGCCCCCTTACCGTCCATGAAAACTCTAAGAGTAGAGAGGAAATGACAGCCTCGAGATCCACAAAAAGGAGTAAATCCCATCAAAGGGATGAATCAGTTGCACACTCCAAAAGTGTGCACTACAACGAAGATGTCCTCGATAAGAAAAGGCAGGAAATCGAGGAGTATGCTCATTTGATGAAAAAGCGAGAGCATGAGATCCGAGAGCTAGAAAGGATCCGAGAACATCCGGAGGACTCTAGACTCTCACGGAGAAATTCCAAAGGAGATACGTATACTATGGTGAAATACCAAAAGGCTCCTTCACGAGGAAGAAGGAGCATAAGCAGAAGTCCCACTCCAAGGCGACATAAAGTTTCTCCACGAAAAGAAAGAAGCAAAAGTAGGTGCTGAACACCAGAAAAATGAAAGGCTTCCTCAAGAAGAAGGAGGAGTTGGGGCCGAAGCTCTACCCCTGATGATGAAAGGACTAGAAAACATCACAGGGATAGGTACGAGAGACCTGATTCCGATTGGGAAAGGACTAGACCCAACAAAGGTAAAGAAATAGAGGATGAAACCATAACTGCACGAGAAGCAGCACGGAAAGCACTTAAGAATATTGCATCCTCCCCTTTCGCAAGAAAGCTGCAGGAGGCTAGGTTGCCGAGCCGAGTGAAACACGGAACGTTCATTCTCTACGAGACGAATGCTGATCCCATGGCACACATACAGCATTACCAACAGGCAATGTTTATGCATGAAGGAGACGATGCAATTATGTGCAAGATGTTCCCATCAAGTTTGGGGAAGGTAGCCTTGTCCTGGTTTCATAAGTTGGGTTCACGCTCTATCCGAACATGGGTGCAGTTGGCCGAGGAATTCACTGCACGGTTCTTAACAAGCAGAAGAGCTCCAAAGACTTTTGAGAGCCTATCCTTTATGAAATAAGGCGAGGACGAGCCGATCAGGAACTATGCAAAAAAGTACTGGAAAACCTTCAACGAGATTGAAGGTTGCAGCGAGGAGTACGCAATAGCCACGTTCAAGACAGGTTTACCTGTTCGGGGGGAGCTACGTAAGTCCCTAAACATGAGTCCAGTGCAAACACTAGCAAAGTTAATGGAGCGGATAGAGCAGCACGCCAGAAACGAGAATGACATATTTCAGGAGGATGGAAAGGTGGCGGCCGAGCAGGTAAAGGGGCTTGTGAAGAAAGCAGATAAGCGAGAACCTAAAACCTACCGAGAGAGGAAAGACTATGGGCAGGCAAAGAAAGAGCCGTACAAGGATAAACAAGCTCCGGATCCCAAGTCTTTCTTCTCAATAAACACAGTTTGAAAGGAACCCATCTACAGGATTCTTTATTGAATAAATAATCAACCTTACTTCAAATGGCCTCCAAGTCTGGGTGGGAATAAAGATACAAAACGTGCTACGAATCAGCACTGCAGCTACCATAAGGATTTGGGCCATATGACTGAGGATTGTGAGATGTTTAAAAGGCACCTTGATGATTTGGTCTCGCAAGGTTATCTCAAGGAATTTGTCCAGAAAGATCCCAAGGATAAAGAAAAAGCAATGGAATTGGATTACGAGCAGAATCCAAACGGTATAATCCATATGATACATGGATTGGCCAACCCTTATACGAGGAATGAGGTGAGATTATTCCAGAGACAGATCAAACATGACCAACATGTGATGCGGTTGGGAAAAAAAAGAGGGCGTGACGAAGAAACATGCAAGAGGGCATAGTTTTCACAGATGAGGATCTGAGAGGAGTCCAGGTACCTCACAATGATGCTTTAGTCATAACCCTACGAGTTGGGGAATATGACATGGAAAGAATCCTGGTGGATTCAGGGAGTTGCACCGAGGTGCTATATTACGATGCATTCAAGAAGTTGGGACTGACTCAAGCAGATTTAGTACAGTCAGTAACCCCCTTGGTTGGATTCGGGGCAGGAGCAGTTTGGCCATTAGGAAAGGTAACTTTGCCTGTTCGGGCTGGGACAGTGGTACTACGAACTGACTTCCTGGTGGTGGATGTGCCATCCTCCTATAACGTGATTATAGGGAGAACATGGTTACACAAGATGAGAGCAGTCTCTTCCACCTTCCATCAGATGGTAAAATTCCCAGGATCCAATGGGATTGAAAAGATCAAGGGTAACCAGAAGGTAGCTCAACAGTGCTTGGTGTCCATCGTAAAGAGAATCCAAAACGCCCACCATGTCCATATGGTGGAAGTCCCGGATCAACCGACTATCGAGGATATTGGAAAGGACCCAACTGAGAGGGTAATTGAGGGTTTGAAGAAAATACAGATCAATGAGACTGATCCTGATAGGTATTTTTTAATTGGGGAATCACTGCCAGCAGAGGAAGAGGCTGAATTGATAAGTTTCCTAAAGACTTACATTGATGTATTCGCCTGGACACCAGAGGAAATGCCTGGGGTGGATGCAGATGTTATCTACCATCACTTGAATGTAGATCCACAACATAAGCCAGTCATTCAAAAGAAAAAAAGGGCAGCCATACAGCATGTTAACGCTGTAATTGAAGAGGTAGATCGTTTGTTGGAAGCCAAAGCACTAAGGGAGGTTTACTATCCAGAGTGGCTATCCAATACTGTTGTTGTGAAGAAGAAGAATGGAAAATGGCGTGTCTGTGTGGACTTCACAGACTTAAACAAGTCATGCCCGAAGGACAGCTTCCCTCTTCCAAGGATAGACCAGTTGGTTGATGCAACTGCTGGATACGAACGAATGAGTTTCCTTGATGCATATCGAGGATATCATCAAATTGCCATGTTTGGGCTTGATCAAGAAAAGACTTCTTTTATTACACCACGAGGGTTGTACTATTATAGTGTCATGCCCTTTGGATTGAAGAATGCAGGGGCAACATATCAAAGATTGGCAACCATCATGTTCAGAAAATTGCTCAGCAAAACTATGGAGGTTTACATAGACGACATGGTGGTAAAAAGTAAAACCGGACAAGGCCATATAGCAGATTTGAAAAAAGCTTATGAAATCTTGAGAAAGTACAAACTGAAGCTCAACGCCTCGAAGTGTGCGTTTGGAGTCGGTTCTGGAAAGTTCTTGGGCCACCTTGTAACCATAAGGGGGATTGAGGCAAACCTTGATCAGATAAAGGCCCTATAGAATCTACAGAGTCCTAGGACAACGAAAGAAGTCCAACGGTTGACTGGGATGGCAGCGGCCCTCAATCGATTTATTAGCCGGTCAAGTCACAAGTGCAGACCCTTCTTTCAGCTGTTAAAGAAAAGGGAAGGATTCAAATGGGGAGCAGAGTGCGAACAAGCCTTCCAGAATCTGAAGGGGTATTTGGCCTCTGCCCCCCTTCTTTCGACTCCAGAGCCAAGTGAGTCCTTAGTTTTGTACTGGGCTGTTTCTAAGCATGCTGTGAGTGCAGTCCTGTTAAGAAATAAGGGATCTGAGCAAATCGTTGTCTATTATGTGAGCAAAACGTTACTAGATGCAGAAATGAGATATCTGCCCCTCGAGAAATTAGTCCTGGCATAAAGAACAACAACTAGAGTTGTAGTCTATACTGAGTTCCCATTGAAGTCGCTGCTACGAAAAGCAAACTTCTCGGGAAGGATCTCAACTTGGTCCGTTGAGTTGAGCCAATATGATATCGATTATCAGCCACTCACAGTAATCAAAGGCCAAGTGTTGGCTGATTTTGTGGCAGAATTCTCGCCCACAGTAGCACCTATGCCTCCTACGAGAAAGGAGCAGGAAACAGAACCACCAGCAAAGAAGAAACAGGCCCCAGCAGAACAAGATCCCCTGGAATGGAAGCTGTTTGTTGACGGGTCAGCTTGTAAGTCTGGATCAGGAATCAGGGTTGTGCTTTTACCCCTTGAAGGTTCAATGTTGGAACTATCTGTTCGGCTAGGGTTCAATGCATCAAATAATGTGGCGGAGTACGAGGCACTCTTAGCTGGCTTGAGAAGTGCAAAAACCCTAAAAGCAGAATGGGTTAGGGTATATTGTGATTCACAGCTTGTAGTCCATCACCTGTCCGGGCAATATGAAACCCGGAGCGAGAAGATGGCGGCCTATGTACAGGCAGCCAGAGATCTGCTTGATACCTTCGAAAGGGTGTATATTGAGCAGATAAGTTCTGGAAAGAATGCTCACGCAGATTCGTTAGCATGGTTAGCTGCAGCCGTACCAATTGAGTTTAAAAGAAAGGTAGCAATAGAGTATCTGACTGAGCCGAGCATTGGGAGAAGTGTGGAGATGGTCTTGGACGTGAACCAGGGACCAAGTTGGATGGACCCAATTATGGAGTTTTTACGAGACGAAATACTCCCTTCAGACAAAAAGGAGGCTCACACGATAAGGACCAAATCTGCTAGGTTTTGGTTGTCCCCAAAAGGAAAATTGTATAGAAAGTCTTTTACAGGTCCCTATTTGCTTTGCGTGCACCCCAAAATGGTGCAGAAGTTTCTCCACAAGATTCACAAGGGAACATGTGGAAGCCATGCTAGGGGCAGGTCCATTGCCCATCGAGCAATCACCCAAGGTTACTGGTGGCCGTACATGCAAGAAGATGATAAGGTTTATGTAAAAATCTGTGAGAAGTGTCAGAAGTTCTCACCAACGATACGAATGCCAGCAAAAGATTTGGTGCCACTAACGAGTCCCTGGCCATTTGCCCAATGGGGCATGGACATTGTAGGTCCGCTCCACAAAGCAACGGGAAATAGGAGATTTCTGTTGGCACCAACTGATTATTTCACCAAATAGATTGAGGCAGAACCTTTGGCTAAAATAACTGAACCTATGATAGAGAGGTTCGTATGGAAAAGCATAATTACTCGGTATGGGGTCCCATATTCATTGATTACAGATAATGGATCCCAATTTCAGAAAAAGTTCAAAGCATTCTGTGCCCACTATGGAATAAGGAACTACTACTCGACCCCAGCTTACCCTCAAAGTAATGGGCAGGCAGAAGCTTCCAATAAAATCATTCTTGATGAGATCAAGAAGAGATTGGATAAAGCTAAGGGGAAGTGGCTTGACAAATTGCCACTGGTTTTATGGGCGCACCGAACAACGCCTAGGAGGTCTACGGGAGAGACCCCCTATGCATTAGCATATGGAACGAAGGCCGTTATTCCCTTAGAAGTAGGTCTACCGACCAACAAGACCACTTTGGTTGAAAGTGGAGGCAATGACAGAGCCCTGGAGATTGAATTAGATCTTGCCGAGGACCGAAGAGAGCGGGCCCTGGTGCATTTGGCCTCATACCAAGAGCAGCTAATGAAAAGCTACAACAAGAATGTCCACCCACGAGAGTTTGGTATTGGAGACCTTGTGTTTTGAAAGGTGCTCGGCAACGCTAAGGTGGCCAATGAGGGTAAGTTAGGTGCCAATTGGGAAGGCCCATATCGAGTCACTGAGATCGTGGGCATTCGGGCTTCTCGATTGGCCGACCTGGACGGGAACCTGGTGCCAAGGCCTTGGAATGTCCATAATTTGAGAAAGTTCTTTTTTTGAATAAATTCAAGTATGTTTTTTAGGATGCACATCATGATTGTGTGGGGGTTACGAATAAAACTCTCTTGTGTTTTATTCTTTATTAGTTGCAAGGGGTACGAGTAACGCCCCCTTGAGTTTTGAGTTATAAATTCAGATTTTGAATTATGAAAAAATTCTTCGTTTTTAGCAAATTTTTATTCTGGGTACTAGAATATGAAGTATGACACTCATTTTTCAACCTTCTTTCATATTGGGGAGCAGAGAGTGGGCCCATATGTTTTCTTTGCATACATACGAGATATGTAGTTGATTGCCTAAAGTACGAGTGAACTTAGGCATATATCCAAGCACGAATAAACCTGGGATGCATAAACAAACTTAGTATGTACGAATAGATACAACACTACCTAAGTACGAACACACTTAGAATGCATACGAGAACATGCAGATATAGTTCAAGTACGAAGCACTTGGCATTCATGCGAATACATTTGGGCACCAAACTAAGTATGAATAAACTTAGAACTCACGGATGGTCTAAATACGAACAACTCAGACATACGAATATGTCCAAATATGAACAAACTTGAGGTTACATACGAATACATGCATAAGTACGAGAAACTTAACCAAGTACGAAACACTTAGCCAAAATGCATTTGGAAAGGAACCTTGGCATCACAAAAGAAAAGCGAAATGTGATTCTAACGCCAAGAAAGGCCAAAACACCTGTGTTAGACAAATTTTTTTTAGAAACGTACTTGTGCCGCGCAAGGCAAAACTTTACAACCGCGCAGGGCTAATTCAACTATTTGGAAACTAAGGTTGTCTGCCAACAAAAATAAAAGGGCAATTATACTTACTCAACTTTAGTAAGATCTTGAATAGTTGCAAGAGCAGCTGGTGCAGTAATGTCCTCCGCAGCAGTATCTCCTCCAGGATGACCACCACTGGCTTCCTTCTGGCTAGGGTTGGTCACGTCATCACCTGGTTCGACATCAGCAACAGGTTATTCGGACGTACGAGCATCTTGCTCCCTATCTTCCTCCTCAGCAATGTCTTCCCCAGGCGCAGCAGCTGAACTTGGTAGGTCGATGTTGGTCCAGAGAGGAGACGATTCAGGTACCTCAGCTTTTGTAAGACACGCTGTCCATGAGGCAACCCATACCTGATCTTGGATCCCAGGCATTTGATTCTTGTAGCTTTCCGTAGCTACTTTGATCCCTTCATTGTAACCCCGCTCAAATGTAGCTTTGGCTTCGTTTTGACTTGACTCTAGTTCCTTCAGGGATTGGTTCAAGCTGTCCTCATCCCCCTTAAGCTTGTTTTTCAGCCCATCTGCTATCCCCTGGGCTTGGTTCCTCTCCCTTTCAAGCCTAATGATAGTGCGTTGAAGTTTAGTGTTTTCACTCACAAGCTTAGCACATTGGGGTTCGGACTAGCCGAGCTTCTGGGCCATTGCCACCATCTTTTGCATTGCCTGGAAAATCCAAATAGTCAACACAAACACAAAAGGATATGGTTTAAGTACAAGCGAGGAAGTTTACCTTGGCATTATGGGACATGAATGAACTCAGAAGGTTGTCAGGAGAGCATGCCACTTCTTTTTGCATATCTCCCGGTAGTAGAAAGGTTTGGGACAGAGCAAGGGCAGTCCCTTTAGATTCTATACTGTCTCGAGCAGTGACAGGTCGATTTCTGTGAGTAAGTGAAGGAGCCCATATAGGAGCTGGAGATGACGAGGATTGAGGGGGCCTTTCCTGTGATGCCTCGACTCACTGACGTTTGTCTCGGTGGTAGGCCTCAATTTCTTCTGGGGAGAACCCTAGAGGAGCATTTGTCTGGGTCTGGGCACGGCGACCATGACCTTGAGAACCACTTTGGCTCCGAGCAACATTACGACCCCGACCGACTCCGGGAAGAGTAAGAAGGCTCCCCAGGTCGATTGGCTGGTCCATCTCTAGAGGAGAAGGGGTGTAGCCGCTAGATGTAGAACTGGAAACTTCTTCGGCAAGAGGAATCGGCTCGTTAGGGATTGGTGGTGTTTGAGAACGCCTTTCTTCTTGCTCAGGGAACGACCTTGATGGACCAGCTAAAACAGGATTGTCGGCTGCATGGGTTCTCCGATCAATAAAACCACCATACGAAGCTTTATAGCTAAGAAGTATTTGAGCTGCTCTTGCTCGGCTTGAGAGGTATGTCCCTTCACCGTTGAAGGCAAGCGCATGCCTGATATCCGCTACATGGACCTGTGGGGTTATGATGTTATGGCCTTGATTGATGTTCGGAGCTGTAACATACACAATGCACAACAAGTAAAAGCATGAAAAGGCTTTGACTAAAGAATAAAAACGCATGGATCAGGAGGAAAGCACTAACGTGGGCTCCCGAATATGTGAGGAGCATGAAAACCAATCACTTGGCCGTCCTCATCTCTGGGTTCGAAGTTGCCCATAATAATCAGAAAATCATCGTCATCCTCTCGAGCAGAATCAGGGAGTTCGAGGACAAGTTTCTTTCTAGAATCCCTACTTTTTAAATAGTATGTGAGGGCGTCCTCGGTTCTAGAGATGCTGTATAAGTGATGGATGTCATATAAACCTAAAGAAGTCCCTAACATTTGATTTAGGGCATTTATACCCATAACCACACGGAAGAATTTGGCTGAAACTTGCATTGGGGAAAGCCTATAGTAGGCCAAGACCTGACGAAGCAAGGGAGCCAAAGGAAACCTAACTCCGCCATCGACGACGGCAACTACAGGAGTATGAAGGGTGTCAAAGTCAAAACTTTCACGGATGGCATCCTCAGGTGCCAAAGCAGTAGCCACGTCATCAAGAATCTTGTAGCGAGATCTGAAATTGGACATGGTCTGAGAAGTGTTACAATGCCTCCGAAACCTTCCCATGACCGAAAAAACTTGGGTTCTTCAAATAAAGAAAAGGGGGGACGGAGAAACCCTAAAAACGATTGTAGTAATCCTAAATCAACGAAGGAAATGGAGCAAAGATAGGAATGGTGACTTACGAATTAATGGATGGAATCCCTAAAGTAGAAAAGAAGAAGCCTTGAGATGGTGAACAGAGCTCTAATGGCGGGTATGCTCGAACTTTCTTTCTGCAGAGGGAGTCTAAAGAGAGAATGGGGTTTTGAAAATGGGACGAAAACTCAAAAATACCCTAATAAGTGGGGTGGCGTATGTGAAACGTCACCCTAGACGCCGTTTGGATGTACCGTTCCCTAAAAGGCATCCGTCCGCATTTAATGTAAGTAATACAACTAATGCCACGTGTAAAGCTTAGGGCTAAAAAGCCTGTCCAGGCCGAGCGAAGAGATGTTTTTGCCTTGACTAATGATGAAAATTGCACCAAATTTATGAAATAAGGTGCAGGAACAGAATAAATTTGCTCGGTAATTAAGAGCTTTACTCGTCATCTGAGTAAAACATAACGAGTAAAGCTGGGGAGCAATTGTAGGGAGGTATTCCCGAACAGGCCCAATGAGGGCCCGAACACGTTGTAAGGGGGAGTCATCATGCTATACAGTGTTCGACAATATGGACCAGTGACATGAGAAGTCATTGGTCCAGGAAGGTTGTACGGGGTCTAGGTCCGATTAACATGAGAAGTTATTGGTCCAGAAAATTAATAAAAAGGGGTCTTGCTATAAAACACCCATTGGGCTGTCATTTAGAGGGTAATAAAATAAGCTTCTTAATTGAGAGAATGGCACGTGGACGTTCAATGAGAAAAGATAGTACTATAATTAAGACCTTTTCATCATTGACGTGAGATGATCCGTAAAACTGCTGTCCTTTGTTTTACAGCTTTTTAAACGGTACTGTGCTTCCCTTCATCTTTTTTTTTTATGACCGTATTACCCCCTCTTTTAACCTATTTTCACAGCTTTGCTCTCTTCTTTAAATCGTACATAAGAGGCCCATGTGTTGAAAAAAAAAAAAAAAAATTTCTCCATTTCTGGTGTCTAATTCATCAATGATGTGTTTGAAGTACATCACAATTTTTTTTTCCCACAAAATTGATTATTCATGTTTAATGATTGTTCAGATAAAAAAAATGTTTAATGATTTTTTATTAATTTATTTAACTTTTTTTTATCATTATTATGTATTTTGACTAGAGATCACAATAATATAGAAGTAATTATCTAAAACGTATAAATTCATATAAGATAAATAAAAAGAAAAATACCAATTGTCTTTTTTAAAAGTTTCCCATTTTTTTTATGACATTTTAAAATTTTTGGTCATTTTTTACTTTTTCAATTTGCTTACACTTGATTGGCCGATGCTGCAGTGGTGGTGAGCTTTCTGCGCTCATCAGCCTAAAGGCGGAGGTATATGTGGGATGAGTTGGCTTTGGAAAACAAATTATTTTACACTAAAGGTAGTCAATTAGTTACTTATCATTAACTGAATAGCTTGAAATCTCACTAAAATAATGAAAAAAAAAGTAGCAACAAAAGAAACAAATAGCTTGGATCATAAAAAAATAATATTTTAGCGACTTTCATTTAAAGATCACAAGATAGTTGAATCAAGTTTAAAATTATTCGAACAAAAAATTAAAGCCCAATCTGGTTTTACGATTAACTTTTCTCTTCGTATGCACTACCAACAATTTGTAACACATACTAGTAGTGAACCCAAAGAAGTTAGCCAAGTGGTCTCAGTATGAGCATAGGAGTTCCTTAGAGTATCCACAATGGCATAACCAAAAGTGATAGGTTTTTATAAAGTTAACAATGTTGGTATAAAATATGACTCACAATACTATAGTCTAACTTAACAATCTTCTTAAAAATAATCAAATTTTGGACTTTAAATAACCGAAACTAGCAATCTTTTACCAATAACCAAATTTAATGAACCTCTCATTCTCAGTATGAGCATAGGAGTGTCGATGTGTGTTTGATATGTGTTTGTTAGGCTAATTTTACCAACCAGTGGCGGTCATGTCCTATGAATGTTGCTTCGGAAAGAAATACGAAGGCAGATTGGGAGAAAGTGGTACGGGTTAATTTTGTCATTTGTCTTGAGAAACTTTAATTATGCAGTACAGCCGGAGTTTGAGTTGGAACTTTATTACAGTTAAGAAACGTCAAGTTTATGCGCGTGAAGAACACCCATCACTGACCAGTCCGCCCACAGGGCTGACTCTAGCATTTGCCATAAAAAAAACAGTGACATGAGAAGTCACTAGTCCAAGTAGCTTGTTCGGCAATGAGAAGGCCGAACAGGAGGAGAGCTCTTAAGAAGACAATGGTCCAAATAATTGATAAAGGACTAGTTGCATGTGAAGTGACTGGTCCAGACAGTCTGTTCGGCGATGAGACAGCCGAACAAGGAAAGAAATCCAATCAGATGTTGGAGTAAAGGGAACACTCTGGAAGGGTCCAGAAACAGTGGTATTCCGTTAAGGAATAATATCTGTGATTTCATTAGTATTTAGATTTGTAAGAAATTGATGGAGGTATTCTTTCTTAAGTAATTGACGTATGACATACTGAATAGGAGTTAAACCGTCTAGTTTGGCTTCTTTGTATGAAAAAATGGCATTGTAAATGCTCTTAATTCCCGTAGTGTTTGATGGGTCTTTTTGATTTAAAATATTAAGAATTTCACGAGGTGCGGTGTTGTTGGCTATGTCAACCACAAATTGTTTATTTATTGGTTTTAGCCTTGACGGGTACTCCTAGCCGTCAATATGTTTTTCTATTTCATGGTTATGGAAACCACAACCACAAATAACCTTTAAACACCACATGACACCGTATGGAGGTTCTGGTATACATCGCAGTTGAAATGAGCAGTTGCATTTTTTAGTCCCAGTGTTTCTTTGCAAGGATTACCCTTCAACCCGATACCGTGGCGGTTCGTACTTTCCCCCTCTTTCACAACCAAAAATGCACTTCGGCAGGTTCCCGCCTTTTAACTTAGCAGAATTTAAAATAACCACCACAATACCATATTTTAAACCAATGCTCCGCGCCCAAGCTAACATATCTTCTCTACTTTCAAAAATCTATATTAAAAAAAACCTCGAATATGTATCAGTACAACATTAACCAGTCTTAACATATTTTCTCTACTTTAAAAATAGGAAATTGATAATGCCAAAACAATTATAGAACTAAACCCCTGCCTCATGCCTTCTACCTGCAGAGATGTGGGATAAGTTGTATGGTACTCTGTAACTAAACATTAGATGCTACTATTAATGATCCGAATTACTAGGAATCCAACAAACATGATGGCCATAAGGTTTGTTCACTAGTTAACAGCATATGTAAACTAATACCAGCTTATGCTTATTGGACTGAATAAGACAATTTGTTTATATCGTCCTTCAATTAGACAGATCGAGTAGTGTGTACTAGAATTTCTAGGTTTGCAAAGAGTTTTCGAAAAACAAAGGGAAAATATTATACTAAGATTTGCTCATCTATTATGAAATGTGAAGAAAAATGATTTTACATTTATTCAACCTTTAAAGTTGCAATAAATTTTAAGAAAAATGATTTGCTCATCTAACGGAAGAATGAGAAACCCAAGGCAGGAACAATTTAGGCTTTGGCAGGAACAATATGGGTTTTGGCATTCTCAGCTCCCTTAAAATAAATAACGAATATGCAAAACAATAACAGTAATAACTAATCTGGCCAGTTGTAAATTCGGGTCTATAATCGCGACTATTGTGGGAGATGCTCTCCCCAATATGAACATCATTCTCAAATGACCAACTATATGAAACTGAAGAGTTGTAGTCATCCATTGTTCGGCCCCGAATTTTTCGCTGCGGCATTCCTAAAAAATTTGGGATTCTCCATGGCACTAAAACCATACTACTTTTTTTTTTTTCTTTCTTACAGCAATTTATGACAAAAGCCTAAGGGAAAGAGGAATAGATGACTTAGTGGAATCTGCATAAACAAAACTCTTATATCCTTTTGAAACACAAAGTCCTCCTTTTATAGCCTTCAGAAATAACATTTTTGGCACACGAATCAACATTTTTTAACCAGCCGATCATTGCCTTATCTTGGCATACGAATCAACATTTTTGATACTTGTCCTTTGTTCACACTCCAGGTGTAAGCATGAGGTGTAATGAAATCCGACTGTTTTTTTTTCTTTCTTTTGTCTTTTACATATATTAAAAAACAAGTATTTCAGTTTTCAATCCGTTTGAACCGGTGCCCATTGAAAGGCCTTAGAGCCAATAATTTACTACAACCATTTAGGATGAAATGATTAGAAAAATAACATCTTTGCACCGGTTCAAACGGATTGAAAATTGAAATACTTATTTTTTTACACCATTTTTATATTAAAAAAATATGATTAAAAATTATGTATTTCAATTTTATAGTTAAAAAATATAATTCAAGTACAAAGTCCTTTTATAGCCTCCAGAAATAACATTTTTGGCACACGAATAAATATTTTTGGACCAGCAGATCGCTGTCTTATCTTGGGACACAAATCAACATTTTTGATACTTGTCCTTTGTTAACACTCCGGGTGTAAGCATGAGGTGTAATTAATCCGACTATTTTTTTTTTCCTTTTTTTGTCTTTTATATATATTAAAAAATATAGTTAAAAAATAAGTGTTTCAAATTTCAATCCATTTGAACCGGTGCATAGATGTTATTTTTCTGATCATTTCATCCTAAATGGTCGTAATAACTTTTTGGCTCTAAGGTCTTTCAATAGGCGCCCTAAGAGAGCTCTGAAACTAAATAAGAAGTCTTAGGATGCCCATTGAAAGGTCTTAGAGCAAAAAATTTACAACGACCATCTAGGATGAAATGATCAAAAAAATAACATCTTTGCACAGATTGAAACGGATTGAAAATTGAAAAACTTGTTTTTTTTACACCGTTTCTATATTAAAAAATATAGTTAAAAATTAAGTTTTTCAAATTTATAGTTAAAAAATATAGTTGAAACACAAAGTCCTCCTTTTATAGCCTCCAGAAATAACATTTTTGGCGCACGAATAAATATTTTTGGACCAGCAGATCGCTGTCTTATCTTGGCACACGAATCAACATTTTTGATACTTGTCCTTTGTTCACACTCCAGGTGTAAGCATGAGGTGTAATGAATCCGACTGTTTGTTTTTTCCTTTTTTGTCCTTTATATTTAAAAATATAGTTAAAAAAATAAGTGTTTCAATTGTCAATCCGTTTGAACCGGTGCAAAGATGTTATTTTTCTGATTATTTCATCATAAATGGTTGTAATAAATTTTTGGCTCCAAAGCCTTTCAATGGACACCCTAAGAGAGCCTTGAAACTAAATAATAAATCTTAGGATGCTCGTTGAAAGACCTTAGAGCAAAAATTTTATTATAACTATTTAGAATAAAATGATCAAAAAAATATAATCTTCGCTCCGGTTCAAATGAATTAAAAATTGAAACACTTAATTTTTGAATGATATTTTTTAATATAGATATGGTATATTTATAGAAATTAAATAAATAAGATAAAATTAATTAAATAAAAAAAGGAATTAAAGGGTGGGGGTACTTTAAGGAGGGGAGGGTGGGGGTGTTAATTCGGGGGGGGGGGGGGGGAAAGCAATCTACTTTCTGCCTCTCTCCTTCTCTCTTTTTCTCTCTTCTCACTTGTGGGCTAAAGGGACGGGTGGGACCCTTTGTAGCTTCTCCACCCCTTCTTTTCAGACGAAAAGTTTATTTACTGTTTCGCTACAGTTAACAACGCAGTCAACTTTTGTTAAAGTTAGCAAGATGTTAACAAAATCACTAGAGAGTCAAAAACTAGAGGTTTTTAGTTAACCATGTCCGAAAATTTCTAACCAAACCAAACCGTTAAGTCTACCACTAGAAATGCACTTAGAGCGTGGCTTTAACGCCAGAGGTTGGGTGTGCGTGGACTGGAGGTTAATT
The DNA here is from genome assembly GCF_030253575.1 of Rhododendron vialii. Taxonomy (NCBI): domain Eukaryota; kingdom Viridiplantae; phylum Streptophyta; class Magnoliopsida; order Ericales; family Ericaceae; genus Rhododendron; species Rhododendron vialii. Next base: position 18,888,524 of record NC_080563.1, on the reverse strand, counting down.
AAAATAGAGGAAAAAACAAGGCACATCCCACACGCAAACAGTGTGATTGTGTGACCTCTTCTTGTTGTCCTTTTGTACAGTGGTTTCTTCTTCGCTAAGTGCCTGTTTGGCCGGCTACTTTTCGCATTTCTGTTTCCCTTTTTCCTCTTTTGGCTGTTTGGCTGAGATTGAAAAACCTCATTCCGTGAGAATGAGTTTTCAGATTTTAACAATGGAGAAGAGAAGTGGAAAAGAGGTTGATAGGAGCTTTCCTCATTTTCAGTTTCTCCTTCTCGTTCAAAAGGCACACAGAAAGACCGCCATACCCTCTCTGTTTCACCATTATCCCCCCAAAACCTCAATTTAGTTTAATTTTGTTAGATTATTTATATTTTAAAAAATATGGATAGAAAATTAAGTGCTTTGATTTTCAATCAGTTTGAATCAATATAAAGATCTTATTATTTTTATCATATTATTCTAAAGGGTCGTAATTATTTTTTGTCTTTAAGGCTCTTATTGAGGACCATGTAGAGCAGATACTTGATTATTAAAGTCATAAAGACAAAATGAAATTATGACTATTTAGAATAATATGATCAAAATAATAAGACATTCGGACAAGTACAAACGGATGAAAAATTGGAGCAATTCATTTTTTTAGACTGTTTATATATTAAAAATACGGTTAAGAAATTAAGTGCACTAATTTTTAATCTGTTTGAATCGGTGTGAAGATTTTATTATTATGATTATATTATTGTAAAGGGTCATAAATATTTTTTTTTATCTCTAGGGCACTTATTGGTACTTGATTATTACTATCCTAAAGACTAAAATTAAAATATGACCCTTTAGAATAATATAATCAGAATAATAATATCTTCGCACCGGTTCAAACGGATTAAAAATTAAAATATTTAATTTTTTAATCATATTTTTTAATATATAAAGAGTCATAAATTATCATTAAAAAAATTATAGACTTTCAAAAAAAAATTAACAATATAACGATATATTACAAAATTGGTGACTTTCATAAATAGTCTCAAAAAATTAACCATATTTTTTAACCATATTATCAAAAGAACTAAAATTTAGTTGGAGATTTTTAATTAACCAAGAATGAAAAATTTTCACAATATAACTTTTACAAAATTAGCTAAACCATTATTTATACACATGATAGCATAAGGTACAAAAAACCTAAGCTGCTCCAAATCAATCCATCATTGATGCCAGTAAAGCTCGTTTGAGATCGTAAACAAACTACAAAAAAAGAAAAAAGAAAAAAGTACATAACATATATAGAGGATGATTGGTACTGTATAAAACAAGGGTCACAGTCGGGGCGAATCTTAATCCCTTCCTGGAATGCAAAATCTTTCTTTCTCCCCAAGTTTGGATTTCTATCTTCCCTTTACACTAAAAATCCCTTTTATGCGGTTGTGCTTGAAGCCTGGTATCAATTTTATGCACAAAATCTTGATTAGAAATTTAGTTAGACACTTACTTGCACAATTAAAACTGTTTTCTATTGTCGTTGACAATACAGCCTAGTTTGTGAGAACCTAACCGGAAACTTGAAATGAAAGAAAAAACGAAAAGTCGTTTCGACACTCTAGAAAGCTGTACTGCACCCGCGTGTCCGTGCTATGGAGATGCTATCTCTTTGGGCTATTTTGTCTAGCAATGCGTCCATATATCTATGCTTCTTAGTTCTTATGCTAGCATCCCCATGACTTGCATAGAATTTTGTAATCCTATAATTTAAAAAAGTGACAATTAAGTTTCTCTGACCATTAATATATATATATATATATATATATATATATATATATATATATATATATATATATATATATATATATATATATATATATATATATATATATATATATATATATATACTGATTCTACGACAAAAAGTAGGAGTTTTTTAGTCATATCTCTTTAACTATTATTACTAAATGGATTAAGAATTTTGATCATATTGATTGTATTGCAAAATTATAACTTCCCATGTGTTAATTTCGTTTAAATTTAAGTAACTGTTGTTTTCCTGATTAACTTAGTGCATGAATGATAAGATTTTTGCATATACTACTATATGTGTGTGTGAAAAATTCAAACGTATATAATACTACTCCCTTCGTCCCATAAAGTTTGATACTTTCACAATTCAAATCTTATGAAAAAATTAACTACATATTTTAATCCGTAATGTTTTTTACATGAATATGAATCTTGTTTGATAGATTTTAATTTGTTCAATAACAAAATTTAAAAAATCGCCTAAAACATTATGGATTAAAAGATTTATGTAATTTAAAAAGGGCACGCATTTTTGAAAATGTCAAACTTTATGGGACATAGGGAGTAAAATATTATGGGAAGAAAATAACCCTTTTATTGTTAATCAGTGCTCACACTAATATTTTAGAATTCCTAAATTGGTAGTAATATGTTTGTGCCCTCACTGCGATGAAATCCAAGGTCTGCCAGACTTGCCTAGGTAGCCAATTTTCAGTACCATATGGGCATCATGGCATGCAGTACTATGGCCATGTGCATGGAGACAGAAGAGAGGAGGGAAATATCGGGAGTGAAAGGAGTGGTACAAGATGAAATAGGACCCAGTAACCCCTCCTGATTGAAAGCGTGAATAACACGGCTTGTAGCCAGATTGGGGTGTGGGATTGGGCTTATAATGAGGTGGCGGGGCTTCCAAAAAGCATGTTTGGTTTGATTTCGGCTCCTTTTTCACTAACAAAAAATACTAAAAACGTAATACAATTTACCATCTTTTTTTCCACTAACAAATAAATTTCAGCATTTAATCATCTTGTTTCTACTAACAAAAAAATTGTCAACAAAAATTATTTTTGCTTTAGTAACTTTCTACTCACAAATCCATCAATAACTTATTCACTACCGAAAACAATTTCTCAATAATTCATTCACTACAGAAAACACCTAACAACTTTTCAACAATAAATAAAAATCTACAAAATTTTCACTACCAGAAACACTCCATTAGTTTTCATGGGGTGGGTTAGGAGTCCCAAGGATTCTCAATCCCACAAATTGACCAGATTAGCCAACCCATGTGGGGGCTGGGTGTTACTGTTAATCCTATCCCAAGCGATCGAAGAGTGAAAAACCAATAAAACCTCTCTTTTGCAATTATTGACAGAATTTCCCTCTTCGTATACCAAATTACAAATATTATAAATGAAGAAACTCTAGTGAAAAAATAAAGTGCTTGAATTTTTAATCCATTATATTTGAAACGGCGAAAAAATCTTAATTTATTAATTATTTTATCTTAAATTATCATAATTAATTTTTGTCTCTAGGGCTTTCTTAATTAAGTATGCATTTTTTATTTAGGATCCTGTAGAGCAAAAATTTGATTATGAGAATCTTAGAGACAAAAATTAACTATGACTATAGAATAAAATGATCAGAAAATAAGATTTTCTCACCAGTTCAAATGGATTAAAAATTATAGCACTTAATTTTTTAACTGTTTATAGTATTAAAAATATAGTGAAAAAATTAAGTGCTTTAATTTTCAATCCATTTGAATCGATGCAAAGTTTTAATTTTTCTAATCCTTTATTCCTAATGTGTCATAATTATTTTTTATTTTTAGAGCTCTCATAATAAAATATATGTTCTTTATTTGGGATTATGTAGAGCATAAACTTGATTATGAGAGTCCTAAAAATAAAAATTAATTATAACTCTTAAGAATAAAATAATCAAAAAATTAATATCTTAATTTGCACCGATTCAAACGGATTAAAATTTGGAGCACTAAATTTTTTTAAGATAGTTTATACATTAAAAAATATGGTTAATGAGAGAGAGATAGTAACATTATAATAATAGAGAGTAGGTAAAATAGAAAGTATTGGTAGAGAGAGAGAGAGAGAGAGAGAGAGAGAGAGAGAGAGAATAACATTATAATAATAGAGAGTATGTAAAATAGAAAGTATTGGTATAATATTGAAATAGATGTAAATAGGTAAAATGTAAAATATGGAAAAAACAATAACATCAAAATATATCATCCAAATAAAATACTCTGTGGTGGAAAAGAGGGAAGGGAGAAGATATTTTCTTTGGGATTCATAATTGATTCATAAATGGTTAAATGCCTGAAAGGTCACTTATTCTTTGGGATTCAAGTATAACTGCAGAAGGGGGCCACCGTACTAAGCACCATGTTCCTTGCCTCCTTGGATACGATTATTCCAAGATACTAGTAATTGACAGTACATTAAAGAGACAGCCTCTGTCCATTTTCCTCTGCCACGTGTTTTTCATTTTTATACGCCAATAATGCTAGGGTTTCCTCTGCCACGCGTTTTTCATTTTTATACGCCAATAATTATTTCCACCGATAATGCTAGGGACGTACACATCAATTTATCACACTCCAATTACATCCCTATCACATATATGTATGAGAATTCCACAATAAATGTGCATGAAATATTCTAGTTCGCCTAGAGTTCATAGACTTATGTGTTTCAATCTCTACTATTAATTAATCCACCAATTAATATATCAACCAAATTGTAGACACCCCAATCTAGATTTTCCAGAATAGTTTACTTTTAGTTTTTGATTCCCCAATGATGAAATGGATCAAGAACACCCCGAAAATGATAAGTGGTAGAGCTTTGAGCATTTTGAAACTCCTAAACTTTCCAGAACCCTACTGGCACGCGCTGGTTAAGAACCAGCGTGCGGGTCAAATTGCAAAGTGTTGGTCAACAGTCAAAATTTGACCGTTGACTCTTGCGTGTTTGTTTGTCTGCAACCCGCACGCGCTAGTTAAATTTGCAGCCGACCCTTTTACTTTTCATTTCTGAAAAGTTTCCATTAATAGAAGATTTCCATTAATAGAATAGTTTTCATTAATGGAATACTTTCTATTAATAGAGGATTTCCATTAATGGAAGGTTTTTACCCTATAAATACCCCCCATATGCTTCCATTTGAAGGGTTAGAAAAGTCCATACACATTGGGTTAGAAAAAAATGTTACAAAATCTTACAACCCATTTTCACACCTCATTCAACCTCAAATCTCAAAACTCAATACTCTTTCAAACTCAAAAATCAAAGGTACAACACCTTTGTTCTATTTACTATTCTGATCCCTGAGGAGGGCTGACAGGATCAAGGCTGGTAATCAATACCATGCCCTGGCCCTAAAACTGTAAAGGTTTTAAAAACCATAGAGGCAAGAACCAGCGCGCGTCAGTCCCATGTTCGCGCGTGCCACTTCGTGGCAGCACGAGGGGATCTGCGTGGGGATTGGTGTTGTAGACACTTCAATCTGGGCCTCTGAATAATTAATCTTTAAGTTCCCCGATGATGAAATAAAAAAAAATATACCTTCAAGGCTTGGATTGTAGCTCCTTTGTTACTCCTTTTCTAAACCTCCAAGAAACCCCTTTCCAAACATGTAGGGTGGCCCCCGGTTCAATTGCAAAGAGAAATATGTGTTTGCTTTGTCAAAAATAACTTTTTCTATGACACACTGATGTTAAAATAGGCACACATTTCAATGTATAAAATGTCTTTGAGTGAAATCAATTGGGTTAGAAAGAGGACGTGACAAGCTTTTCTACGCTTCGAACCGTACTCAAATTCGAGTTCGGGAGTGTTTGGGACGCCCCTTCGAAATTTGTTGTGCTGTGCTGACACACAATACCACGCGGTGTTTTAAAGCGTCACGCGACATTTCAGATACACCACACGGCATTTCAGAAAATTCCAAATAAAAACACTCCACCACACGAGATTTCAATACACAGCATGGCATTTCTCATTGTGTTGCGTGGCGTTTCGGAAAAAGTTCTGACAGTTGCAGAAAATTATAGACCACGCCTGCAGGTGCAATAATTCGGTCTAGAAGCCACCTCCCCTTTTTGTATTGATCATCCTTGGCCCTCTTGCCTATAAATACACCCTCCTCTAGTTGAGAAGCACCCCTTCAACTCCAAATAAAGTTACTCTGCCATTTTCTAAACTCTCACTCACTCTCTCACTCTCTCTCTCTCAAAATACACCTCTTAATTCTCTCTCTACAACCCCTTACACCCACTACACCCACATACATTTTTTTCTCTCTGTACGTCAATCTACAAGCTGGGCTATTACAAAATCAATTTCAAATTGATTTTTCTCTCTTTCTCTCTCCACACTCATTTGCTCACAAGTCTCTCAAAACTCAGTCCAAATCAACCTCCATCCTTCCACTTTCAAGCACATCCAAGCCTCGACCAAAAGGTGTAAACAAATTCCTTGGGCTAAACCACGTTTAGCTCTGAGGGGAGCCGATTGAGGCCATTTTCAGTCTTTCTATACCGAGTTTAGGTATCAAATGAGCTTTATATTCAAAAAGCACAAAAAAATAATTTTTGCACTGGATACGCTACATCGTGCGGCATTTTGCAACATCGCACGGCGTAGTGTATTATACCGTGCATTATTTTATTTCTTGTACATATTCCTTCTCATGTTGTTTTGTTTAGTCTCTTTATTACTTTTCTGTGCGGGTATATTCCAGAATCAAGTTTCATATTAAAAGTTTTTTTTTAATTAAATCCTTTAACATTTCAAAGAGTTTTTAACATTGATTTACATGAGCAGATGAATAAAAAGGGTCTCGTAAATCATTTTTCAGATATTCGAGAAATCTAAAAAACTATTTTGCGGACCTATGGTTTGTTTTATCATGTAAAAGCGAACTGATGCTGAAATGTGTAGACAGGTGCACCGCACGGTGTTTTAGTTACACCTTGCGATGTATCCGAGTCATCGTGCGGTGTTTCACATGATATTGGCGGATTGCTGTAATGCTGTTATTTCATTTTATGTACATTAATTGCTCATCCGTTTCATACTGTACAGTTCGCACTACAAGCACACCAATGTGTTATATTTAATCCCATGTCCTATTCCCGTACATATTTTAAAGTTAAGTTTTTCAAATAATATTAAATCCCCCATTTTAAATGCTTAGTAGAGACAGGTTTTTACCGGGCGAGCGGGGTGCTTTTTCAACAAAAACTCCTCCGCTCGTAACGTGGCTCCCGGATCCAAAATCTCGACGTTTTTGCTAGACCAAAGCCATTTTTTCTCTCAAACAAACTCTCGATTTCTCAGATCATTCATCTCAAAAACCCGGGTGGCGACTCTTCCATCGCGCCGGGCAGGGAGCCCACAGTGGCGACTCTGCTGGGGACTTTTATTCAATACTTTACTTGTGTTTTTTTTTTTAAAAAAAGAAAGAATAAAAAGTATTGAATAATCAAGAGGGCCAAGTTTGAAAGGCATTTTTCTTGGGGGATTTAAAATCATTTGAAAACCTTAACTTTTTTTTTTACACTTTGCATCGCACAAGCCTCGCCAGTGTGTTTCGGCAATCTTGCCCGGTTTATCGGTGACAAGGTCTCCCGAGATGCCTTACAACCTTTGGCTATGATGAGCCATCGTACTACTCGACCATTGTCTTGCAATACACTTGACAATGGGAAGTACATCTTGGCTCTAGTCTGGGGAACCCTCTTGAGACCCAAACCAGCCTTTGCACTCGTATATAGCCATAGAACTATCCCAACTAAGATAGGAACCTGCGGCTAGGACTTATGTGATATCTTGTTTATGTGCATTTCTTTTCTGTGCATGCATATCATTCATACATCATTGCATTCTGTAGACTAGAGGATAGGATTCGTTTAGGACTCTTCGCCTTCCCTCAGTCGGTCTAGGAGACCTTAAATCTATAGAGTTTGAGATACCTCCGGTGTTCACCATGCCCTAACGACCCCTCTGATCTGGATCTAGCCTTAGGATGTGCTTGTATTGAGGGTTCGGCAACCTCATTGCTTTGTCTCGGACGGTCAAGATAAGGAGTTTGGCTCTGATTTCGAAGCATTCGAAATTTAACCTGCCTGACACGACTTACCTGTGGTTGCTGAAACCCTTGGTACAGTCATATCCTAAATGAGATTTGGAGCTGAAATAGGTCTGTAGGAAGTTAGGACGGTGACAACAACGATGACACATGAGCATAGAACCTTCCAAGGTTAAGACGTAGACCCATCTGTTAGAACTGTGTGTTATATACTGCTTACTTGATGCATTTTCATGCTCGTATCATCGTACTGTACTGCACTTGTACGGTTTGTCCACTAGGCACTTGTCTACTTGTCTTCCGGAACCCGCACTCACTCCCGCCTCGTCCTCCTCCCTTCTCTCCTTCCTCCCCGTGGTCCAAAAAGATTGCCAAGACCCGATGAAGAGTCGTGCATCTGATTACATGTACGTTGTCTAAATCAATTAATCCTTGGAACGATAAAGCCTTGGGGATATCAAAATTTATTAAGTCGTCAATACATTTTTCAGTCAATAATTCAATGGAGATTAAGGAAACAATTAAGCTACAATGCCGTGATACTCACACCACCTAGGTTACGGTGCCAAGTCACTTACAGCACTCAGGTTGATGGCACCATGTAGCTTATGCTGCCTCGGTTACGGTATCACGTCATTCGCACCAAACGATTTCTAAAACCAAAATCGAAACTCTAAATGAAAAATGTTAAGGGCTTAAATTCTTTTGCCATCTCCCAAGTCTTGTCATTCCTAATCAAAGGATACGCTGTTAAAAGAAACGCTGAGGATCAAGGCAATCGTTAGGAATCGCACTATCGGTCTAGGAGACCTTAAATCTATGGAGTTTGCAATACCTCTAGCGTTTGCTGTGCCCATACAGCTCCCCTGGTTCAGTCTAGCCTTATGGAACATTGATATCTGGATTCTGGCAGTCATATTACTTCATCTCTGATGGTCAAGATAAGGTGATTGGCTCTGATCCCAAACGAATTTGATTTAACCTACCTGACATGACCTACTCGGATTGTCGAAAGTCATCTGTGCCATGTCGTAAGTGAGATTTGAACCACGGTAGGTCCTTAGGACAGTCTACGAGACTTTAAATCTATGGAGTTTGCGATACCTCCGGCGTTCATCGTGCCCAAATAGCCCCGGTTTGGGTTAGCCTTAAGAACACTAGTATCTCGGTTACAACAATCTTATTACTTTGATGGTCATGATAAAGGCTTTGGGTCTATCCCTGCTGAGTAAATGATTTACCTAGAATTGTTGAAAACCATCTATGTAGTGTCTTAACTGAGACCAGGCAGGGCTAGTCCTTAGGACAATATCGAGATCAACGGCACATACATGACATATCCTTTCTTTTTCAGAAATGCATCTGGAACTCATCTAAAATTCACCTTTTGCTTTACTATCAGTATTGAGCCACCCATCCTACACAAAACCACACCACCTTTTCCGACCACCTTAATGGCAAGGCAAACGAAACCGAATGAGCTGAAAAAGATTGTGGAGGAAATGAGTCAGAAAATGGACAAGATACTAACTCTGGTCTAAGGGTTGGTCAACCTTTTCACCTCCATAATCCCGAACACAAATCTGAGATTGAATAATAATGTTGGGAACTTAGGGGCCGACGGGAGTGACAAGCTTTGCTCAAAAGTGAAACTCTCAGAAATGTTTAAGGATCTGGCTAAAATTCACGATGCTAAGGCTCACTCGAAGGAAGATACTGGACCCCTGTTCGAAACCACTGCCGACATGCATATTATCTCGGCAGAAGTACATGAGATTAATCCCAAAGGCATAAGGGTTTGTCCCAGAAGGCTATACAGTTGTAAGGCAAGTAAAGCTTCTGTTAGGGGCACCATGGGCACCACCGTGAACCCTCAACTCAGTCACGGAACCAAACCAAGGGCCTTTTCCCATTTCCCTGAACCTCAATCCCTGGTTTATGAAAATCTACTCAAAACTGGTCTCATCAAACCACTTCCCCAAACTCCTTTGCCTCAAAAGCTTTCAGCAAATCACAACCTAAATGCCTTCTGCACCTTCCATCAAATACCTATTCATGTTACCAATGAATGTAGTCATCTCTGCCATAAGATTCAAGACCTCATCGATGACAGAATCATCCCTCCACCACAGCCAAGCATCAAGCCTAAGTGCAATTCTTGTATCAACTCCGCCTTTTTCAGCAGAGAAGGGTAAACCATCAAGAGCCATGCAACGGTCTGACCTTCCACGAGTTTGGGAGTTTTCAAGCTTCAAGTCCTTGTCCTCTAAACGACCATCTTTGTGTTTGAGCCAGTTTGTACCTCAAGTCTTTCATGCTTGCACTGTTGTGTCTGTGTGTTCTCAATTTTAATTTGTACGAGTAAAAAAAAAAAGTGTCAGTTTCGTGGGCCTGAACTACGTTGTGACCTGATTCCTTTACAAGATACGTAGGCAGCCTTATCCTACAAGATATGTAGCATTCGAGTCAATCCCAAGGTTTGGTCATACTCTGTCGAGTCAACCCTGCCGATTCGGTCGCTGTCTTTCAAATGTCGCGTCTCTATAATAAACTCAGGGTTTCAAAATTGTTTTCTACCATCAGTTGAAAATCATGATAATCACTTCAAAACATTAGATGATTTTTGATTACCCTTCACCCCAAGCAAGAAGAAGAATTTCAAGGGACTAATTCCCGATGCTATATCCGTTCTAAGAAGCAATGTCGTGACTTTGAAAAGGCTCACTAGGTCAAAATCTCAAAATCTGACCTTGGCAAAAGTTAGAGCATGCAAACAAAAGCCTTTCAATGAGCATCTAGTGTTCAATTGTTAGGTTGTGCAATTCAAAATGAAGAAAGCCCATCGTTTCTTTCATCCTACGCAGAAAGATATACCATTTGATAGCCTCTTTGAGCCTCTACCAAATTCTTTGAAAAGGAGCCTAGCTAGTTTGCTATCCCCTGCATTGGGGTGAAATGAAAAATAAAAGTGCCAGAACAAACATTGAATTTAAAGCATCGAAAGGATGACATCGCCAAACGCAATAACAAAAGGCGTTGAAAGCAAATGAAAAATCAAGAGAATGGCCCTACCGAAGCAAAAGGGCACAAAAAGTTCAAAGATAGCTGCTAGCTTTGAAAACCTAAAAGAAAGTGAAATTTTTGAGCCAGTTGTTGTTTCTTTGTTAAGCTCAAACCATGGCCCACAATACAACCCAAAAAGTCCTATCAGATTGGAAAGTGCAACTTGATAGCAAGAATCCGATGCGTTAAAAGGCATTATTGAAAATCAATACATGGAGAAAAGTCAAAGCATTGCTCAAATCAAAAATCCAAACTGGGGCATTTTTGATCCACAGGCCATCATCAGCAACCTAGGACACGGTTCATGATAAAAATTCTCGTGTTTTGACAAAACGAAATCAAAAGATTTGAATGTAAATCAATTGATGGAGTTAAATAATTTTTGAAATTCTAAAAGGAGAATTCCAAGAACCTGGGCATGTTTGCTATTTTAAAGAGTCAAACTCTTCACCCAATATGGGGCGCCATTCGAAAGTCGCTTCGTCTTTCCCTCTCTCATTTGCATCAACGTAGTTTTTTCAAAAAGTCATCTCGGTTTTGTCAATTCTCGACTCATGGAAGCCATTTGAACGCATGAAAGAATACCACCCCAGAGAGAAGCTTATTGGGCTAAAAACCACAAGGGCGGGCAGACCCAAGCAAAAATTAGAGCAAAAGCCTGCTAGGTCGAAAACCCGCAAGGGCAGCCTAGGCAAAAGTTAAGGCAGTTAAGCTTGCTAGACTGAAAACCCAAAAGGGCGGTACTAGGCAAAATTTAGAGTGCAAAAGGAGAGTGTTAATACCCGAGAGAAACCATAGCCCGAGCTGCTTACATGGTCAATTGGTTGCCAAAACCATCAGAACTGGGGTTCGTCACTCACTAGGGCACAACAGCTCGATGTCATCTACTGAGGCAAGTGTATGCTCAGCTTCAAGATTCGGGCACAAACTTCAGCCCAAAGCTGAAGCCTTAACCAAAGGCAAGTTCCAACCCAAAACTCGAGCCTTAACTAAAGGCGAAATCCAGCTCCGAATTCATACCCCGACCTAAGCAAACTCCAACTCAAATTCAAGCCCTCACCGTAGGAAAATTCCAGCCTAAAATCTAAGATACAAATCCACTGGTCAAAGATAGTAAAGCAAAAAGGGTACTTAGATGTGTCCCTTATTTTTCAAAAAAACAAAAAGGAATGTTGTACACATCGTCGTCGAGTGCCAACTCGCGAATCTCGAATGTTCAAAAGTCATTCAACCAAGCTACAGTCTAACCAACCTAATGCTTCTTAGTCTCTCGAGCGACGGTCCAATAGACTTAAGCTTCTCATTCAATCAGCAACGGTTAAAAGGACCTAAGCTTCTTTGTTTATCGAGTGACGGTCAAAAGGACCTAAGCTTGTCATTCAATCGGCGACGGTCAAAGAACCTAAGTTTCTTATTCAATCGGCGACAATCAAAGAACCTAAGCTTCTCATTCAATCGGGCGACGGTCAGAAGGACCTAAGCTGCTCTGTTTATCGGGCGACGGTCAAAATGACCTAAGTTTCTACGTTTATCAAGCGACGGTGAAAAGGACCTAAGCTTCTTCGTTTATCAAGTGACGGTCAAAAGGACCTAAGCTTCTTTGTCTATTAAGCGACAATCAAAAGGATCAACAGGACCTAAGCTTCTTTGTCTATTAAGCAACGGTCAAAAGGACCTAAGCTTCTTTGTCTATCATCTATCAAGCGACGGACAACAAGACCTTAGTTTCTTCGTCTCTCGAGATACGGTCTAACCAACCGAAAGCCTCTTCGTCTCTCGGGGTACAGTCTAACTGACCTAAAAGCCTCTTAGTATCTCATGCTACAGTCTTACCAACCTAAAATCTCTTAGTTTCTCAAGCTACGGTCTAACCAACCTAAAGCCTCTTCGTCTCTCGGGCTACGGTCTAACCGACCTAATAGCCTCTTAGTATCTCGGGCTATGGTCTTACCAATCTAAAGTCTCTTAGTTTCTCGGGCTATGGTCTAACCGACATAAAGCCACTTCATCTCTGGAGCCACGATCTTACCGACCTAAAGCCTTTTCGTCTCTCAGGCTATGGTCTTACCAGCCTAAAGCCTCTTAGTTTCTCGGGTTACGATCTAACCGACCTAGAAGCCTTTTAGTCTAGCGAGCTGTGCTACGTCCTCTGGGACTACACTCTGTCTAGCACTTCAGGACTTGCACTCAATCTGCACTTTCATCCTCCGGGACTCACTTTTGTCATACTTGCATTGATTTTACATGCTCATGCGGCATTCCATGACATATCAACTTGTATCATCATTCATGTATTGTCTTAATCGAACATCAAATTCAAGTTCTTCAAGTTCAAGCCACTTTCAAAAATTCAAGATTCAAATTATTCAATTTCAAGTCTCTTCCAATATTCAAGCTTTTAAAAATTTAAGTCCCCCTCAAAATTCAAGCTATTCAAACTTAAGTCTCTTCCAAAATTCAAGTCTCCCTCAAAATTCAAGTTATTCAAACTCAGGTCTCTTTCAACACTCAAGCTTCATTCAAAATTCAAAATCTTCAAAATTCAAGCTATTCAAATTCAAATCTCTTCCGAAATTAAAGCTTTGCAAAAAAAAATCAAGTCTCTTCGCCGTCTAAGCATTAAAATCTGTCAAAATGACCATGCCTTGGTCAAAAGGCACATTTTCGTCCTCCAGGATTCGTCGCATTTTCAATCTTCCGAGGACTCATCTCAACTTTAGTCCCCTGAGGACTCGTCTCAATTTTAGTCCCTTGAGGACTCGTCTCAACTTTAGTCCTTCGAGGACTCGTCTCAATTTTAGTTTTCTGAGGACTTGTCACAATCTTTAGTCCCCTGAGGACTCGTCTCAATTTTAGTCCCCAGAGGCTCCTCTCAACTTTAGTCCCCTGAGGACTCGTCTCAACTTTAGTCCTCCGAGGACTCGTCTCAATTTTAGTTCCCTGAGGACTTGTCTCAATTTTTAGTCCCCTGAGGACTCGTCTCAATTTTAGTCCCCCGAGGACTCATCTCAATTTAGTCTCAATTTTAGTCCCCTGAGGACTCGATTCAATTTTAGTCCCTTGAGTACTCGTCTCAATTTAGTCTCAATTTTAGTCCCCTAAGGACTTGATTCAATTTTAATCCCCCGAGGACTCAATTCAATTTTAAAAACTCCCCTCACTGAGACGATCACAATGGTATATGTGTGGTCGGGTTTCGTCACCGAAAAAAAAAACGTTCAAAGTTTCTTTTCGGAAACTGGCGAGAAAAAAAAAATCTCAAACTCCAGATTTTATTACACTAGTGGATAGCCCTCGGCAAGCCGATTGTTTCGGTATATTATATGTTGAAAACGAAGTTAAAACGAGATTGGTAGGTCCGGTCAAAATTTGGGTCTTTCGGTCAACTGTGGCTTTTGTGTTTTGCTACACGGATAAGATATGGGGACATCAGCGACCAACAGTAGTGGAAGGCGCTGACATCAGCATGAGTAAGCAGGAATATTCATTTGAGTTGCGAAATGTAGAAATGTAGAGACCCGTAATTTATTTAATTACTGAAAATGATTAATTAATGTCGAAATGAGAAAGAGTGGTGCATTGGCGGTTGATTAGATTGAGGATTGAAGTGGTAAAATAGAAACTAGAGGGGGTGAATGTGTGATTTACATATAAGTTAGTATATATAGTGTGTGTGAGAGTGTAGGAGATAATTATATCTCCATATCTCACTCTCTCTCATCCGTCCCCCTCCCTTTCTCATCCGACTATCTCTCTCTCTCCTCTCCTTTCACTCAAAACTCCACCTCACTCCTAAAATCTTCAAGAATCAACCTCCCTCAAGCCTTCCATTCGCGTTCTTGAGCTCGGAGATCCGTGAGTTGAGCTTGAATCGAAGTTTCGGAGTTCAAGAGGCTAGGGCTCATTGAAAAACACTTGAATCTCAGCCATTGTTGCGAGGTAGGGACTTCCTTACCTCTTTTATATGTTTATATGTTGATTTGGTGTAGAATCATGCCTTTGATTGTTGTACATGCCTTGAAAATCAGCTGGAATCGCTACCCGAAGCCCCGTGGTATCGATACAGATTTTATGTGTATCGATACAATAAGCTTATCTTTTTGGACAGTTAATATTGTATCAATACGGTTTTTGTGCTTATCGATACCACAGCCTTATCTCCAGTTTTGCTCTTGTTGTCCCTCCGTCGATTGTTTTGACCCCTGATCACTTTTAAATCCTCTTGGACACCTCTTAACCTATCTTAAGCTTGTCTAATTGACTTCCTTTGACCATTCGATGCTATCCTCATTCCGTTGGTCTTTCGTTAGCAAGAACCGAATAAGAAATTATGTAGTTAAAACGTCGTTAGAGTGTATTCTGTAAATTATTGGTACTTGTGATTGTTCATGGTGCATTTGTGATGACGTTGGCATAACGTATGATGTTTCATCTATGAATTTGGTCATGGGTGAGTCTTAGCTTGCATATTGTCCGAGAAAATAGTCGAATGGGTCAGAAGTTGGTTTAGGGAGTCTCGTAACGCAAGGGATGGTAATACGGAGACTTAGAGGGGTCTCGTAATGTAAGGGGTGGTAATACGATAACCCGGGTCGTTAGGGATCATCGTGACGCACATGGTGGTAACACGGTAATCCTTGTGGCATTGTACGGTAACGCAAGGGTTGGAAATACTGATGGTGGGAGTTTGGTTTAACGAGTAGAGTTCGGATTGTTGAATTGTTTGTGTCATGTGACCTATGCATTCAATCTAGATAGAGGCTCATTTACAAGTTGATTGATTACCACTAGGGGTGGCAAATTGAACCCAGACCCATTAACAAATCCAGACCCATCAACTAAAAAATAGACCCAACCCAACCCATTTATTAGTTGGGTAAGAATGGGTCCAAACCCAACTAACCCATTATTAGTTGGGTCTTAATTGGGCATTAATTGGGTCAACTAAAATGACCCAATGGGCATGAAAGTAACCCATGAAAAATTTTCATCATTTACCAGATTCCCAATGAATGCAGCCCACCCCCTACCACGCCACCATCGCCACGCCACCACCGCCGCCGCCGCCGCCGCCGCCACCGCCGCCGCCACCACCACCACCACGACACCGCCGCCACTACCACGCCACCCTCACCACCCCCACCACAACGCCACCGCCACCGCCGCCACCACCACCACCACCACGCCACCCTCACCACCCCCACCACAACACCGTCGCCACCAGCACCACCACGACGCCACCCTCACCGCCGCCACCACCACCACTACGGCCACCATCGCCGCCGCCACCACCACCACCCCTACCACGCCACCATCGCCACGCCACGACCACCATCGCCGCCACGACCACCACCGTCACGACCACCACCACCGTGCAGCCACTTTATAACCCTTTTAGGAAACCCTTCCATCTGAAATGGTTTCCGTGTAGGTGGGGAAACGATAGCAAACTGGGGGTTTGATTTCGGCAGTGTTCGGTGTTCCAATACAATTCGGCTATCCATCTTAACTTAAATGTAGAGTTAGAATTGATCTATAGAGGGACCAGTTGCAGAAACTACTTTGTGGGCATCCAACTTTTGATGCTACTTGATTAAACGTTTTCAACAACTTGGGTGGACTTGTGAATTAATTGGTTGATTTTAATGTTGGATTACCGATGCGTGCCAAAAGTGGGAGTGAGTCGGTGGAGATGGAGTTGGGTTGTCAGGAGAGAGAGAGAGAGAGAGAGAGAGAGAGAGAGAGAGAGAGAGGGGCAAGTTTCCCTTAATCCAATTTACGCAAGTTATATTTGTTTTACATCATTCAATTGAAATTTACGTAGAAAACTCAAACTTAAGGTAAGTAGGAATTAGGATTTGTCATATGTTTTACATCATTCGCTGAATTAGGATTTGTCATTTGTCATATGGTGGTGGCGGCGGCGGCGGCGGCGGTGAGGGTGGCGTCGTGGTGGCGGCGTTGTGGTGGTGGTGAGTAATTGGGTTAATGGGCGGGTCGGGTTTGATTTTAAATAAATGGGTCGGGTTGGGTATGGGTAATTGAACTCATAATTAATGGGTCTAAATGGGTCGATGACCCATTAAAGACCCAACCCACTAATAACTTGCCCATTTTGACCCAAACCCGCCCATTTGACACCCCTAATTACCACCTATCTTTCCTTATCATTTTATTTTGTTTGCACTTATCATCATGTTTACATATAAGACTGGTAAAATTTTTCCTACTGGGCTAGTGTAGCTCAACGAAATCCTTCTTTTCAGGTTCAAATGCCGGGTAATAGATTGCATGCTATGGTGTGCTTGGACATGAAGATTTTTGGAAGCTAACCTCTTTTAGCTACTTATTCATCTTTGTAATAGACTTACTTTTGGTTAAAGATGGCTTTGTAACTAATTAGTTCTTGAGTTATCTTTTGACTAAAGTTTGTAATGTTCAAAACACGTTGTACTTGTATCTAAGCTAAATTGGGCTGTAGTGCCAAGGTTGCTATTGTTTAAGAAATGGGGACTTGTTGGTAAATTAATCAGGTGGGAAACTCTTTTGGGTAATATGTATGATACGCAAGGCTCATTATTGAAATGTGTTATTTATTTATGTTGAAAATCGAGGGTGTGGCAAATTAGTATCAGAGCGTCTAGGTTTAAATACTTTGAGACCGTGGGTAGACTTCTAGTCTCATGGGTTCAAAATGTCATGCCATTTTCATAACATATGTGTGCATTGATATCATTTGGCTTACGTGGCATGGCGTTTCAATATAGTAGAGTGGCGTGAAGTTGCTTTGACCCGTGTTGGGATAGTTTAGGGCTTTGACCTCATGAAATAATGTTGTTGTTGATGAACCTTCTCTTTCTTATAACTTGTAGTAAGATGCCTCCGAGAACGTGTGCTAGAGCAAGTGAGTTCGAAAGTCGGGGTGGCCGTAGCCGTGGTCGTGGTCGTGGCCGTAAAGCGCCGATTGAGGATGAGGTTAGCCATCATGGGGAAAATCCAAGTGGGAATCTGGGGGAAAGGACCAGACACAGTCAGGGAGAGGAGGATCGTTCAAAATCCTTTTGCTAGGGATTTCGTTGCGCCTCTTGCGGCTGCAAACCTTTTAAACCTAGCTCCTGGGGACAGTACGGATAGTCGTACCTTATCAGCAATGAGGGAGTTCAGCCGTAGGAATCCACCAACATTGGACGGGTCGAGCAGTGACCCTCTCGTGGTCGATCATTGGCTAGCCCAAATCTGAAAACTCTATAGGGCTCTTAAAATCACGGAAGATGACTTGCGAGTCAATATCGTGGCCGTTCAAGTTACTAGGGAGGCTAATGAATGGTGGGAGTCCGTGTTGGAATCAAGGAAGGATGCTAGGAGAGCGGGAAGGACCGTGCCTCAAGCACATGAGCCAGATGTTGAGAACTTAACTTGGCCCGAGTTCGAGGTGCTCTTTAAGGAGCATTACTTTTTGGAAACTAGTCGCGATCATTTGAGAGATGAATTTGAGAAGCTCGAGCAAGGAGATATGATAGTGTCAGAGTATGCTTTAAAATTTCAATTCTTGTCCAGTTTCACACCGGAGTTAGTGGCTATTGAAGAAAGGAAATGTAGGCGGTTCGAGAAGGGATTACATGAAACCGTGAGGAGGATGGTAATGGCACAACGCAAAGGGAGATTTGCCGATGTTGTTGAATGTGCAAGGAGCATTGAGATACCGAAGGCGGCACCAAAAAATCCTAAGGTTTGGGAACCGAGACAACCAGTGGGAGGTATGAGTTCTTCATCGGGAAGTTTCGGTAGTCAAGGGAGGAAGAGACAACGAGATCAAATGTCGACTTCGCAGGGTTCGTCAAACTTTAGGCCTCCACCTTCTTCTTCATTTGGAACTCGAGGGATATCCAATAGACCCCCGATCGTATTCCATGAATGTGGTCAAGTGGGGCATATTCGTGCTCAGTGTCCACGGCTTTTGGGGACATGCTTTACTTGTGGAAAAGGTGGTCACTTTGCTAGAAATTGTCCACGTGGGGATGGGGCTCGCAGCGAGTGAGGATCGGTGCAACAGCTGAGGGGTGGACAGGGTTCTGGCCAACAATCATTTCGGGGCACTTAGAGACAGCAGCAGTCTCACTTTCGTCCGACCACTTTGGTTCAGAGATCTCAGGTTGAGAGAGGAGCGAGTTCTTTGACACCTACTCAGGGTTCCGGTCATCGGGGTGGACATGTTCAGGGTCGGATCACTCAAGGGAGGGCATTTGCTATCACTTTTGCTATTCCGCCCCCACCACCCCCTATCACTTCTCAGGCCCTGGAAAGATCGGTTGTGAGAGGTACATTTCTCTTGTTTAACTCCTTCGCTAGAGTATTATTCGATTCTATAGCATCGAATTCTTTTATTGCTACATCTTTTGCTTGTGCCTTGGAATTGGAAATCAAGAGTATTAGTCCTCCATTGTTCGTTGACACACCTATAGGAGGTAGGTCGCCATTAGATCGCATTTACCGGGATTGTGAGCTTATTATTCAAGATCGTCGTTTTACTTTTGACTTTATCGTGTTGAATATGCCGGGGTTTGACCTTATTTTGGGAATGGATTGGCTGTCGACGTTCCATGCTACTATAGATTGCTTCAAGCATCGGGTCCGTATTTGTCCGCCTGGGGGTTCTTGTTTTGAGTTCTTTGGGGAGCGTCGCGAACCGATAGAACCATATCTGTGTGAGTCTTGGGAGCGTGAGTCAATGTATGCCTTATTAGCGAGTTTGGCGTTAGATGAGGATGTGTCCGCGCGTGGGGAGTTACCTTTTGTTGTTTGTGATTTTTCGGACGTGTTTCCAAAGGAGTTACCCGGTTTTCCAGCCTAGAGAAAGAGATTGAATTCACTATCGACTTACTTCTTGGTACCGCTCCTATCTCCATACCCCCTTATCGCTTCACACTCGCCGAATTTAGGGAATTGAAGGTTCAGTTGCAAGAATTGGAAGATTTGGGGTTTATTCGTCCGAGCACGTCACCGTGGGGAGCACCGGCCTTATTCGCCCAAAAGAAAGATGGGTCGTTTCATCTATGTATTGATTATCGTAAGTTAAACCACGTCACCATTAAGAACAAGTATCCAATGCCTAGAATTGACGACTTGTTTGATCAACTTCGAGGCGCAACTTATTTCTCTACGATCGACTTGAGGTCTGGTTACCACCAGTTAAGGGTTCGGAGGGAAGACATTCCTAAGACCGCTTTTCGTACCCGGTATGGCCACTACGAGTTCGTTGTTATGCCCTTGAATTGACAAATGCACCGGCAACTTTCATGGATTTGATGAACCGCATCTTTCGTGACTATCTTGATCGTTTTGTAGTTGTTTTCGTGGATGATATCCTTATCTACTCACTTTCGGAGGAAGAGCACCAATCTCACCATTCCATCATTTTTGAACTCTTGAGAAAGCATCGTTTGTATGCTAAGCTTAGCAAGTGTGAGTTTTGGTTATCCGAAGTTAAGTTTTTGGGTCACGTTATTTCGAAAGATGGGGTGTCCGTTGATCCAGGAAAGATAGAGTCCGTAATAAATTGGCAGCGACCGAAAAATGTGCTCGAGATTCGTAGTTTCTTGGGCTTGGCCAGGTACTATCGTCGTTTCGTACTTGATTTCTCTTGCCTAGCGACTCTGTTGACTAAATTGACTCGAAAGGGAACTCGTTTCGTTTGGAGTGATGTGTGTGAGAAAGCCTTTGAAGAATTGAAGAGAAGATTGACTATCGCGCCGGTTTTGATCATGCCCGAACAGGGAGTTGGCTACTCCATGTATTGTGATGCTTCGAAAGAGGGGTTGGGGTGTGTTTTGATGCAATTGGGGCAAGTAGTAGCGTATGGATCGCGGCAATTAAAGACTCACAAGCGGAATTACCCTACTCATGACTTAGAACTTGCGGCCGTCGTCTTTGCATTAAAGAGTTGACGTCACTATCTTTACGGTGAGAGGTTCAAAGTCTTTCCGATCATAAGAGTCTAAAGTAGTTATTCTCTCAAAAGGAGCTTAGCTTGCGACAACGGCGATGGATGGAACACTTAGAGGACTACAACTTTTAGTTGCAATATCATCCGGGTAAGGCAAACGTGGTAGCAGACGCATTAAGTAGAAAGTCGACACGACTTGCGGATTTGGCCATCCATGAGTGGAAGACGATTGTGGGCTCCCCGACTGGCACGTGCCCAAGAGAGTCGCCACCCAGATTTTTGAGATGGATGATCTGAGAAACTGATGACTCGTTTTGAAAAAAGCTTTTGGTCTAGTTAAAAACGTCGAGACTTTGGGTCCAGGAGCCACGTTACGAATGGGGAAGGTTTTGTCGAAATGCACCCCACTCGCCCACCAGTCTCTACTCAACATTTTCAAAAGGGAAAATCTTCATGAATCTTTTGGAAAATAAAGCTCTTTAATAAACAAGTAAGAGGGGAACGGACATGGAAAAATACAGCGCACGACATACTGTAATACAACGCACGGCTTTCCAGTATGCCGTGTGGGGTATCTGTTTTGTTATCAGACTGTCATCAGCTCTCAGAATATTACTTGCAACATTTTTGAAGACATCAGAAGATGCTTAGTCGTTGGAACTCTCTAGGACGGTATCATTCCATCAAGCCATGAACGTGAAACAACTTTTAGTATGTTTAATTGCTTGAAATAGTCAAGAAAACCTTGTTTAGAAAATGGAACATTGTTTGTAGATATGGTCTTATACTGAAAACACCGATGACTGATTCTTCAACAATAGAAACAGGCCTTATAAAAGATAGCTTTGGTTCAGACAGTTTAAACAAGAAAATAGTAGCTAATGAAAGGCTGTGCGCTTGAACACACTACGCTGCGCGACGCATTGAAACACCGCGCGGCATGGTGCCTTCAGGATAGTGACTGTTTTATTTTTTGAAAATGATTTTTAAGTTAAAGCTTAACAAAAGGGGGGGTTAAACCTGACAGCAGAAAAAGCTCCCTCAGGGTCAAGTTTGAAACTAACCCAAGGAAACTTGGTTTTTACCTTTGATCTTGAGCTTGGATGATGATAGATGATGGTGGATGAGCGTTGGTAAGATCGATTGAGAAAAGAGATGTGTGGATGTGGGTAATAGATGGGTAGATTGGGTAGTTAGGACCTTAAAGTGAGTAAAAGTACTCACTTTCAATGGTGAGTAAAAAAATGAAGAACTTTGAGAAAGAAAGAGCCTAGAGAATGTTTTTGGAGCAAATTTTCTCAAGACTTGAAAGTGAGGAGTGGGTGTAAAAGCATGATGAGAGAGAAAGAGAGTTCAAGGCCCTTTTCCCTTAAGTGGAGGGGTGTATTTATAGGCAAGAGCCAAGGATTTTGAATTCAAATGGTGGAGGTATTTTCTGGGCGGACCAGAAGTGCTTTTTCAGCTTAGCCAACTTGTAGCTGTGGCTCAAGTGGGCATGGCTGATAGCTAGCTGAGCCAGTCAGAACTTTATCCAAAATGCCATGCGGTTAACCTCATGACCTCGTGCGGCATAATGAATTCTATTATGCCGTGCGGTGTAGAAGTGTTCCGCGTGGTATTTTAGGTCCAGTCCAGGGTTCTGGGCTTTTAACTTGGGCTTTGAGGTTTAGGCTGAAGGAGTCCTTTATCCAAGCTCTCAAAGGTATTGTTTCCTTTATTTCATCATTGGGATGTTCAAAGACCCTCCGAGGTTCGGATTGGGGTGTCTACAACGATGAATTCCTTAGGCTCGTATGCATTGCACTTTGAGGAAGTTCGGGATGGAGTCACTTTGTGTAACTTAACCGTTCGATCTACTTTGTCGACCCGAGTCGTTGAGGCCCAACAGCATGATGAAGAAACAAGGGAGTTTCGCACCAAGTTTCTTAGCGGAAATGCTCGAGAGGGGTGGATGATTCATGCTGATCAAGGTTTACGATACCAAGGGAAATTGTTCGTACCCATTTCATGTCGGGAGGAAATATTGAGGGAATTTCACCATTCACCGTTAGCCATGCATCCGGGGGGGACGAAAATGTATCACGATTTGCGTAGACAATTTTGGTGGCCGGGAATGAAGAGAGATGTCGTTGTCTTTGTGTCTAAATGTCTCACGTGCCAACAAGTCAAAGTTGAGCATCAACGACCCTCGATGGAGTTACAACCATTACTAGTGGCCGAATGGAAATGAGAGAACGTGATGATGGATTTCGTTACCAGTTTACCGAGATCGCCGAGAGGGCATGATGCCATATGGGTAATAGTTGATCGATTGACCAAATCCGCACATTTCTTTCCGATTCAAGTTTCGAATTCGATAGATACGCTTAGTCGTTTGTACATCCGCGAGATTGATCTCCACCATCCGCACTCTTCGCCGCGCAGTGTCGAACCTCTAGGATTTTGCCTTTGACTAGCAGGACGACAAGCATGACCCTGAGTACGTGCCGGAGCGCGGGTCTGACGACACCGCGAAGGATTCTGAAGGGAATCTGAACGGTTCTGATGACCGTTTGGGAAGCGCGAACGATGCTTCCGGGGAGGGGAGCGACTAAGGGAGGAGAAGAAGAAAAAAAAAAGGCGCAGTAGGATTTTCTTTAGGTTTTGTTTTTCTTTCCTCTTTTTTGTTGAACAAATGTAATGAAAATCCTAGGGATTACCCCAGGTTTATGCAATGAAAAGTCCCCTTTCTCTAATTTTTGATTGCCTATTTTTCTTTCTACTATTAAAAATCCAAATGATCATAGCCTCAAATGCCAAGAAATTGCCCAGAATCCGAACTGTCAAAATAAGCTAAAACGCCGCGCGTAGCCCTCAGAAAATCACACGTTACGATGAAACAAAATACCCTGTATGTCTGATCACTATGCCATGCAGTTTGATCGAAATGCCGTGCAGCGCTCTAGGCTGAAAACCCAGTCCAATTTTAATTCCAAACGGATCGATTCAAGGAGGTTATATACGGGTGAGGCGTACACAGTACACCCCACCGTTCGAAAATTTCTCTCTTTCGCCCTCTCTCTCGATCACTCACACACACACACACACACATACACACACACACACACACACTCTCTCTCTCTCTCTCACTCTCACAACGTCTCTCCCCCTCTCTCTCCGCTCATCTCTCTCTCTCTCTCTCTGTTCTCTCTCTTTCTCGATCACTCCCTCTCTCTCTCGGCCCTCTTTCTCTCACATTGCTTATTATGGACGACATTGACATGTCCGGTGGTGATCAATCACCAAGGGCCGAGGTTACACCTTTCCTAGTTCCTCCGGAAGGTGGTGCATTGATCGAAAGGGTTCTGGAGATCACAGGGGTTTCGGTTTCGGCAGCCACGGCCGAAGAGGCCACGGCCTCGGTTGCTGCAGAGGCTGGCGGAGGCGATGATGGAGTGCTGGCCGGCTACGACCAAGGCACGAAAAGTTCAAGTGCAATGAGGCCAAGGGATAAGGTCGAGGCCGCGAGCCAATCGGAAGGCCGATGACGGTTTGAAGGAGAGGGCCACAGAGGCTGAAGGTGGTGGTGGTTTAGACGGGGCAGAGTAGGAGACGAAAGCCTCTCATGTGAGAGAGCCTCGGGTCAACTTGGGGAAGGCCCCCGTTGTCGAGGAAGAGCCGGCGGAGGAGCAGGAGATACTGGTTATGTTTGTGGGCAGTGGCACAGGTGCAGGGTCGTCATCCCATATAGGAGAGGGTGACTACTTAGAGACGGCGTCTTTAGAGGACTTGGTGGAGACAATGCGAGGGGTTCCTAGGTTGGTGGAGACTTTGCTCGAGTCCGTGAGTGGGAGATACGGGCCGAACTCAAGACCGGAGCGGTCGAGGGGCCACGGGTAGAGGAGGAGGAGGTTTTGGTCCCGTGTAGGACCGTGGTGGACGAGGCGACTGCGGTCTTGGGGGAGGACCGTCCTTTTATCGAGGAGTCTTATGTGCCACTTTGGTATGTGGTGGTGCCTGCGTTGCTGGATGCCTACAGGCCAGAGAGGACCGCCTATGATGAGGCTTTGGTTCTGAGGGACCCTCGGCAGCATCTGTCCCTGCGACGAGACGAGGTATGCTTTAATACTCGTATTATCATGCCTATCCCGAGTATTATGCCTGTTTACTGAATATTATCCATTTATTGTAATAGGAGATCACGATCGCGTGCTATGGGGGTGCGGCCGATATGCCAAAGTGTGGGGGGGTGAATTCCACTTAAATCCTTTCCTCCTTCTGTTGGACGGTGTGGGGGCTCGCCGGTTCTGGAAAGATTCCTACTGAGCTTGGGGTGGTTGGCGCCGAGCCTAGTACCTGTAAACCGGATGGGGGTTCCTCCGGGTAGAGCCTCCGACGAGCTAGTTAGTACCCGGGGAAGATAAATCGAAACATAAAGCAAGAAATATAAGCCGTTTATGTAGGAGAGAAGAGTTGTGTACCTTAGATGAGGGAGAGCTTTGTTTATATAGAGAAAATGTGAGTGAAACTTAATGACTAAGTAAAGGCTATTAATAGAAAGTTACTATAAACGGAAAGTTTGGAGACTTAGGGAGTAAGTTAGGTAAAAAGTGCATAGGAAGCTTCTAGAAACTTCTAGAAGGTCACAACTTACCGCGTCCATATACCAAGCAATAGCGAGCAATCGTATATTTTACCAAAAGATAAAAATGTCTGTCGAGCTGGTGAAGTACTAGCTGAATAACATAAAGAACCTTTGAGCGATACAAAGAGCTGCCAAACGATACAAAGAGCTATCGAGCGATAACTGCCGAACAATACAAAGCGCTACCGAGCGATAATTGCCGAACGATACAAAGAACTACCGAGCGATAATAGGAACTACCGAGTGATATGAAGAACCCCTGAGCGTACTTAAGACAAATGTTCGGCAATACTTGTGGAATAATACTTTACTTGTTGAAATTGTGGGGCTATAATGATGTGGCTTTGGCAAGATAATAAATGAAAGTCCCAAAAATAAGAACAAAGATAACATCTTATGGTCCTTCCGAGATATGACGGTACCCCTTTTGGACCTTATGAACTGAGGGAAATTTGGCCCCCTACAATAGCCCCTCAACTTCTTCTTTATCGCTTAGATGAAGGAGGAGTTGAACCCAGGTGTGGCCGAATGACCGAAGTGAATTCCTTGCAAGATACAAATAGACCATAATTGCGCTTTGAATAGATTTAGCATAATAACCCAAGCCAGGGTGACGTAGCCGAGCCCCAGAATGCTAATAAAAGTCCTGTCCTCGGCCAAATTCGACTGGAATGAGAGAGAGCTCCTCGGCTAGATTCGGCCGAAGTAAGGGCAAGCCCCACGGCTAGATTCAGCCGGATTGTCCAAAGGTAATGAAATCTGAATGCGATAATAATACGAAATTCCGAACACTCTTGAAACCTGAATGTTTATAAGATGATGAATATAAAATGACAAGTATGCAATGATGAGCATGAAATGAACCGAGAGTGAACAGCTGAGGATACACGCCGCTCGGTATCCCCAAGAACTGAACACTCGAGCAAAAATGCCGAAGGTATGCATCGGGTTATGTGCCAAGTAATAAAGATAGTAACCGAAAGAGTATCCGAGATGGTAACAAATCCAAGCTGTCTTCGTCTTCTTCGTCGCCCGAACGTTGGAGGCCTACAACCCGTAGGGAGGGTTTAGTCCAGTCGTGAGAATCCTTCGACCTGTAGAGAAGGCTCAAACGAACGTAGGAGACCTGCGACCTAGAGGGAGGGCTTAGTCCGAACGTAAGGATTCTTCGTTGACCTTGGAGCGGCTACATGACTCTTCACCTTAGACTCGCAGGGAAGGCTCAACCGAACGTGGGAGACCTTCGACCAAAAGGGACGGGCTAAGGTTAAAGTGCTGAATCTTCAATCTTCGGTTGATCTTGTGGCTTTTCACCTCAGACCCGTGGAAGAGGCCCAACCGGATGAGGAAGGCCTCCAACCAAGAGGGACGGGCTGAGGTTAGAGCGCTGAATCTTCATTGCTAGGTGGATTTGGGCCATCTTCAACTTGTGAACCCCTATTTCGGACTAGAAGAGTCGGTGGTGGAAAGTGGGACCATCTGGATGTGAAATTAGGAGTGAGCCCCAATGCTCGATGGAAGAGTCCAACGCCGGGAGTGAATGCCTCACCGAACGATGGATTTTGCATGGAGAGAGCTTGCCATTCTTCAAGTCTAAAAGTTTTTGAGATGTCCGAATGAGTAGATTTCCGAGGGCTACGAGGATTTTGCCCGAACGATTAGATTACCAAGGGCTACGAGGATTTCGCCCGAACAAATAGATTGCCGAGGGCTACGAGGATTTCGCCCGATCGAATAAATTGCCAAGATAAACTTTAGGGAAGCAAATGAAATGAAAAATAAGTTGAGCACTAATCCGAACAATTGGGCAGAATGTCACGTAGTTGTAGAATATAAATTGCAATGAAAGAGTCTAGCACTTTAACTTTCTATTTAACAATAAAAAGGACAAAAAACCTGTTCCACGAAAGAGATGAACGGAGGGTCCTAGACGAGGACCCAAAAGCAGAAATTGAAGAGAGAACCGCTGCCGTACATTCAGAAATAGAGACGCTCGAAGTTAGATCAGGATGAGACCCACCAATATATGCCACGTTTTCTTCCCCAGCGGAGTCGCCAATTGTGGGGGGGTGAATTCCACTTAAATCCTTTCCTCCTTCTGTTGGACGGTGTGGGGGCTCGCCGGTTCTGGAAAGATTCCTACCGAGCTTGGGGTGGTTGGCGCTGAGCCTAGTACCTGTAAACCGGAGGGGGGTTCCTCCGGGTAGAGCCTCCGACGAGCTAGTTAGTACCCGGGGAAGATAAATCGAAACATAAAGCAAGAAATATAAGCCGTTTATGTAGGAGAGGAGAGTTGTGTACCTTAGATGAGGGAGAGCTTTGTTTATATAGAGAAAATGTGAGTGAAACTTAATGACTAAGTAAAGGCTATTAATAGAAAGTTACTATAAATGGAAAGTTTGGAGACTTAGGGAGTAAGTTAGGTAAAAAGTGCATAGGAAGCTTCTAGAAACTTCTAGAAGGTCACAACTTACCGCGTCCATATACCGAGCAATAGCGAGCAACCGTATATTTTACCAAAAGGTAAAAATGTCTGTCGAGCTGGTGAAGTACTAGCTGAATAACATAAAGAACCTTTGAGCGATACAAAGAGCTGCCAAACGATACAAAGAGCTATCGAGCGATAACTGCCGAACGATACAAAGAGCTACCGAGCGATAACTGCCGAACGATACAAAGAACTACCGAGCGATAATAGGAACTGCCGAGTGATATGAAGAACCCCCGAGCGTACTTAAGACAAATGTTCGGCAATACTTGTGGAATAATACTTTACTTGTTGAAATTGTGGGGCTATAATGATGTGGCTTTGGCAAGATAATAAATGAAAGTCCCAAAAATAAGAACAAAGATAACATCTTATGGTCCTTCCGAGATATGACAGTACCCCTTTTGGACCTTATGAACTGAGGGAAATTTGGCCCCCTACACAAAGTTTTAGGAGAGACTCTCGGAAACCTTGAGGGAGATGGTGAGGGTGGCTGGTTTTGGAGAGTTTGTCAGTGTGCTGACGAGGGCGAGTAATGATCGCCAGGTAGTGAGGGCACTTGCCGATAGGTGGTGGGACACGACAAACTCGTTCCACTTCTCTTTCGGTGAGATGATGGTGACGCCATTGGACTTTGCGGCGATCACCGATCTGAGGGTCGAAGGTGACCCTATCCCTTACGATGCTACAGCGGGGAGAGACCCCAAGCTTCAGAGGCGTCTCTTGGGGTATAAGCTGAGGGCAAAAAAGGGGGATACGCCATATCCCCAGTTGTTGGAGTTTTGGACGGAGCCCCTAGAGAGTAGAGTTCAGGAGGAGCAGATGGCAAGGTGCTTCCTAGTGTACGTGCTCGGTGTGTCTCTGTTTCCTAACAGACGCAACCGAGTACATTTGTCGTTTCTGCAGGCGCTGAGGAATATAGAGGAGATTGCCCATTTTGATTGGGGTGGCACAGCTTTGGGGGCGTGCTATGCCTTCATGGGATCTCTTTCCCAAGAAGCAGGGAAAAGCCTTGGCGGTTATTGGCGAGTCTAGGAGGTATATCTCGAAACCTTACTTTTTAGTGTTAGTTTTCCATTCATTCATTACATGCCTTGTGCTAACCCTTAATGCTTTGGTTTGCAGCTTTGGACGTACGAGGTACTGGTTATGTATCCTCCCATGACGTCGTGCCCCAACGATACGATACTCCCTCGGGCCCTCCATTGGTCGAAGGAGTATCGAGGAGTAAAGAAAGGAAAAGGCGATCTGAATGCCTACCGGGCTGTATTTGGACGAGCTGCGTCACGATCGGGTATATATGTTTTCTTTGATTTCGTAGTGCATTTCCATTGAATGACTTCCTAACGTATGCTTCTCATTGCAGGTACACTGGCACATCTGGGACCGCTTCGAGGTTCCATATGTGGCCCAGAGCAGGGTGGTAGCGAGAGGGAGGGTGCTGCTTGAGTCCCCTTACGACTGGGAGTGGTACCTGGGTGACCGGGTATCACATCAGTTGTTAAGGCTCGACGTTTTTCGAGTCCTTGGGCCGCTTCCTCCTTTCATTCAGAGGACGAGCGAATACACGCTGGAGGAGGTGGAACGGTTCACGCAGCCGGACCTTCAGCTCGAGCCATTGTTTCAGGCCGGTACTGACTACGCGGAGTACCAGGCTCAATACATGATGCAGGGCTTTAAGATTCGTGCTGCCTGGGAGGCACAAGGTGGTAGAGGTGGTAGGAGAGGTAGAAGGGGAAGAAGATGAGATGGAGGAAGAGGTGGTGGAGACCGTGGTGACGGCGCGGGTCAGAGCGGGGCTAGGTTGCCTGCGTTCTCCTCGACAGCGGATGTGGTGACTGCTCAGGGAGTCCCTGGCCTTGTGGAGATGCCACGCCCTACGGTCGAGCCTCTAGAGTTCGCTGCTCAGGTATATCCTATTTTTGTTTCCTTGGTACGTTTTGTCATTGTCACTACACGTTCTGATTTTTCCTTTCAATGAACATGTGACTTCGGAGTACGCTAGGGAGATGGCAGCGGCCATGATGGGCCTGGAGCAGCTGGTGCGGCAGTATGCCATGGGCCACTCCCCACCGGTACTGACTCGCACTGGAGGGACGATGATAAACCTTTAATTCTTAGTCATTCTCCATTACCTCTACTCATGATTATGATGTGAATGCTATATGAATGCTATTGCAGGCTAGAGGAGGAGCTGTTTGGGGGTTATGCAGGAAGTCTGTTCGCATGCATGTGCAACAAGCTTCCTCTACTGGCTCTCGGGAGGAGGGTCCGTCGAAGAGACAACGGCACTTTGGTGGCACCGAGGAGGAGCCTATTGCCGTTTCAGACGAGACCAAGGAGCCTATAGACATTGATCTGGAGGATACCTCTAGTAGCACCGTGCCCAGAGTGACTCGCACTCAGGAGGTCGTCAGCTCTAAGGCGGAAGAAGAGGTCTCTGAGGAGGACGAGGACAGATATGAGGATGAGGTCTGAGTTTTCCTCTTTGCTTTTTGCCTTTTGATGGAGCCTGCGTGCTTCCTTTTTGTAGGGTTCCTATTTACCCTCAGTAGATAGGATTTTGTGCATCAGGCTTGCAAGTCCCCCTTTGTACTTCGACTCATGAATGCCTGGAGATTTTATATATTTATGCGTAGAAACTGTTCTTTCAATTCTTTGCCATTCAATTTCTTTTATTGTTGTTTGTACAAAGAAATTGAGCAACCAAGACTATTACCGTAATGTGCAACTAGCCAATGATAAAAAATGAGTCCGGTACACAGTTTTGCAATAATAGATATGCTGACAAAGAAGTAGAATTCCAATAAGTAATTGCTTGATCTTGGAAAAATTGACGTTTCACCTCAGAATTTACACAAATGCCCTTGCCACGGGCTCGAATATGACTGTGACAGCCCCTGAAATTTGAAACATAACTCGGAAATTCATCTTTATGCTCGGAACATGTTAGAAAACTAAGAAAATGTTGACTTTGGAAGGTGACGACTTCGAATTTTGATTCGGGACTCAAACTGAAACTCAAACCGAGTCACTTTTGACCGTAGTGACCTGTGAGACTCAAAGAAATGGCTTGGAACGAACCGAGACGTGATTTGACACCTTGTCATGGCTTAGAAATGGGATTCTGTCGACTTTCTGTACTACGACCTTGGGTTTTGGGAGTTGACTTGAAACGAAACATCCTTGAAGTCCCAAATACATATTGGAGTGTGTTTTGGTGGTTGATGGTGCCCCGAGGTGCCTCAAATTCATTTCATTCCTTTGCTGTCAAAAACTGTAGAAATGCAGACACAGTATGCCGTGCGTTCCTTTAAAACGCTGTGCGTCATTCCTTAAGATTTCACGGGGTATCAAAGCTACGCCGTGTTGATCTTCCCAGATCTAATATGTCGTGCGTGGCTTCACTACGCCGCACGAGGTTATATTTCTGACAGTCTGCATTTTGTTGTTTCCCAAGGCAAACTACACGGTGGTTGAAGTTTGACCCGTGTGGTGGCATTTCTAAGCTAGTGCATGTCTGCATTGTGCTCCCATGCTATGACCAAGCCTTTTCCCATGCAAGACCCATGGGAAATTTGTACTTTTGAAACCCGAGGCTCTTTGAAAGTTGATATTGTCTCCTCCATCCTTCCTATAAATTCTGGCCTTTAAATTCTTTCTATCCCACTCAACTCTCATTCTTCTAAAGCTCACTCTTCCTCTCAATGGCCCTTTCGCTCACTGGTTCGCTCCGCCCATGGCTAGTTTCAATGGAGGGCATTGATTGGCTCAACTTTCGGGCTCACGGCCTCTACTCCATGAGGTACCTTCGCAACATCCGCCTTCACCCTAAACTTTAAAGGGCAACCGCTAGTTTTTGGGATCCCGAGATCCACGTATTCCATTTTGGCGAGCAAGAACTTTGTCTCACCGTGGAGGAGTTCTGCACGTATCTTGGCAGTTTCGGCTCGGGGGAAGTCATTATCCCTCCTATTCGTGAGAGCATCCACAAGGTTCTAACCACGGCCCTTGGATTGAGTAGTGGCGCTGCCCGCTACTTAGTTACCGACGATCACCTCAACGTGATGTGACTTATGGAGATGTTTTCTCCTCCGGGTGATCTTGCGGACATAACTTATTAAGCTCGGTGCATGACTGCCCTTTGCATGAGCCTGCTTGTGGCCTACCTTTTGGTGCCCCCTACCGGTCACGCTAGCTTGGCATTAGTTAGTATTGCTGTTCAAATCGAGGCTCGGATGGACGTGATCCCGATGGTTTTGGCTAAGACACTGATAGGTTTGAATAAAGTTCATTCTGGAGAGACTGAGACTTTCAAGGGTAATCCTCTCCTCCTACAGGTTGGCTTCTCACTCAGCTCTCCTTTTTCAAGTTTTTCTCACGTTCTCGTTTTACCTCAATGCTTCTCACTCAGCTCTCCTTTTTCGAGTTTTTCTCACGTTCGCATTTTACCTCAACGCTCGGTTTGGCTTTCTATGGTTTCTTACTTGTTTTTCTCTCTTTTGTAGATATGGCTTTGCGATAAGGTGAATGTGCTAACCATCCCCCCTGCCAATTGGGCGTATGAGGCTAGGTTGTTGTCCCTTCGATGCTTCGAGTTTGCGGATAGGTGAGTTCTTGAATGGGTCAACTTCGTGGAGGCATTCGTGGCTAAAGCTTCCTCCTATGACTATACACTTCATGGGCCTTCAGTGGGTTGTCCTTGCTGGTTTGGAGGCCTTTACTTTCTATATCCCGTACTGGATCCAGCGTCAGCTTGGCCTTAGATAGGAGGCCCTTACAGAGGTTGTGGCCAATGTCGTTCTGCCTTTGTTTCGTCATTCTGTTCTTTGCAACTACCAGCGGTTCTGGAGGACTCGTGAAGTGACTGATGCACACCCTTATCCATCTGTGATGGTTCGCGGGAGTTACCGGAAGTGGCTTAAGAGAGACATTGCCGCTAGGGCTGGAGCTCAAGGAAACTAACTCAACCTTACTACCCTGACCCTGGAATAAATTGTGGACCTTATCTTTATCATGTTATTCTTGAAAATCATGCTCAGCCTTATGTATTAGAAGCAATTATCGTAATAAAAATGAGTCGTGGAGGGTTTCCCTCTTTTGATTCAGTGCTTTGCATTCTTACAACCTGGATTTTCATTTTGATTGATCGTGACCGGGCCTCAGAATAAGGCTGCCTACGTATTCTTATGACAAAGGAATCAGGTCATAACGTAGTTCAGGTTAAGGTTCGCTCTGGTTTTGACACTCTCCTTTTGCGTTCTAAATTTTGCCTAGTACCGCCCTTTCGGGTTTTTGGTCTAGCGAGCTCACTTATTGCATGCCTTAATTTTTGCCTAGGACACCCTTGCAGGTTTTCATCCTAGCAGGCTTTTGCTTTAACTTTTGCCTAGGTTTGCCCGCCCTTACGATTTTCAGCCCAGCGAGCTTCTCTCAGGGAAAATATCGCTTGAGTTGATCCAGGTTGACCAAAGTCGAAATTTCGTTTCCGTCCAAGTCAATGAGTTGCGTAGCTCCTCCGGATAAGATGGTCTTAATGATGTATGGCCCGGACCACTTGGGTCAGAACTTTCCACGTGGATCGTAGACTGGTGCCTGGATTTCCTTTAAAACCATATCACCTTCTGACAAGTCCATAGGCTTCACCTTTTTATTGAATGCGCGTGTAATTCTCCTCTGATACCCTTGAATATGATAGAGAGCCCTCATTCGGCGTTCGTTAAACAACATGAGCTCTT
Source organism: Rhododendron vialii (assembly GCF_030253575.1). Taxonomy (NCBI): domain Eukaryota; kingdom Viridiplantae; phylum Streptophyta; class Magnoliopsida; order Ericales; family Ericaceae; genus Rhododendron; species Rhododendron vialii. The sequence continues at coordinate 18,854,748 of NC_080563.1, read as the reverse complement.
CAAATCGACTGCTTAACCATTCTGCTTCCTAGACCTCACATTTGATCATAGTCCGAAGAGATGGAACTTCCAACTCAATGGGAAGTACAACCTCCATACCATAAACCAAAGAGTAAGGGTTCGCCCCTGTTGGTGTACGTATAGACATACGATATCCCCACAAAGCTAGCGGCAACTGCTCATGCTAATCTTTTGCAGATTGAATGGTCTTTTCCAAAATGGCCTTGATTGTTTTATTGGCCGCCTCCACAGCTCCGTTGGTCTGTGGCCGATAGGTGGTTGACTTGTGTACTTGAATCTGGAACTCTTCTAAGACTTCCCTGGCCCGTCCTTTGAAATGAACCCCATTGTAAGATACGAATGCCTGAGGAACTCCATATCAGTAAATGACGTTTTGCTTGATAAAGTGTGCGACCTGAACAGCGGTCAGATTGGCATAAGAAGCAGCTTGCACCCATTTTGTGAAGTAATCAACGGCCACCAAAATGAATTTGTGGGCCATTAGATGCCACTGGCACAATTCTCCCAATGACATCAATTCCCTATACTAAAAAAGGCCATGGCGAGGTCATTTGATGTAGTTCAGATGGTGGGACATGCATGAGGTTGGCATGGATCTGGCACTTGTGGCAATGTCGTACGTACTTCACACATTTTGTTTCCATGGTGGACCAGAAATACCCTTGTCTAAGGATCTTTTTGGCAAGCATCATGCCGTTCATGTGAGGGCCGCACACACCTTCATGAATTTCCTCCATTACCCTTCTTGCTTTTGCACCATGGATGCATAATTTGTGCATGCTGCAGTGTGACCTTCGATATAGATTTCCTCCACAGATGATGTATTGAGCTACCATCCTCTAGAGGACGATTTTGTCTTTCTTGCTTGCTTCAATAGGGTATTCTCCTCTTTCCACGAATCTCCAAATATCATAGTACCAAGGGTGACCATCATTGAGCTCATCCATAGCCATGACATGCTGGTATACTGGTGTGTCCCTTTGTTCTATCACAATTGGCCTCAGCTTCACACCGAGAGAGATTTCGACCATGGATGCTAAGGTTGCCAAGGCATCTGCAAATCGATTTTCGAGCCTCGGCATATGAGTGAAAAGTCACCTTGTTGAAATGGGGGATGAGGTCTTCGAGGCCTTGATGGTAGGGCTTCAGCTTTTCCTCCTTGACTTTCCAATCTCCATTGGCCTGTGACACTACCAAGTTGGAATCTCCCAGCACTTCCAATTTCTCTATATCGATCTCAATTGCTGCTTCCATACGCACAATGCAAGCCTCATATTCCGCTTGGTTGTTGGTAACCTCAAAATTTAGCTTGAAGGCGAGCAGGATGTGAGACCCATTGGGTGCTATTAACAACACACCAATTCCAAACCCTTTCTGATTCGCAGTGCCATCAAAGTATAACTTCCAAACATCCTCAGCTAGAGTCATTATGTCTTCATCGGGAAACTGAAACTCGACATCTTCACCTCCTTTGACTGGGCAGTCGGCCAGGAATTCAGCAACAACTCTCCCTTTTACAGATTTCCTGGTGACATACCTTAATTCGAATTCCGCTAGCATTAGTAACCATCGTGCCATCCTCCCGGTGAGAGTTGGTTTCTCAAACAATTACTTGAGAGGGCCCATTCAAGAAATCAGCCTTATTGGGTAGGCTAGCATGTAATGTCTCAACTTTTTAGAAGAAGCCTAGACGAGTGGCCAGCATGTTTTTTTCTCTAACGGAGTATAACGCTCTTCGCATCCCACCATCTTTTTACTCAGATAGTAAACAGCCCTCTCAACCCCATCGTCTCCTTCCTATGCCAACATACACCCCATGGAGGACGGAGTGACTGACAGGTATAGGATCAAAGGTTTTCCCGACACATGGGGTGTCAACACTGGCGGATTTCATAGATAAGTTCGGATTGCTTTGAAAGCTGTTTGGCACTTATTGTCCCATTTGAATGGCACACCCTTCTAGAGAAAGTGAAAGATTGGTTCACAAGTCTAAGTTAGTTTGGCAATGAACCGACTGATAAATTGTACCTTGCCGAGAAAACTCTTCACATCTTTCTCAGACCGTGGCGGCTCCATTTCCAGAATGGCCTTGATTTTTGAGAGATCAACTTCAATACCACGGGTGGTAATCATGAACCCGAGCATTTTTCCAGCCGTGACCCCAAACGTGCATTTAGCTAGATTAAGGCGCATCCTGTATTTCCTGATTCTTTCAAAGAACTTCTTGAGTGCCGGGAGGTGCCCTTCTCGTTCCCTGACCTTAACGATCATGTCATCAACATAGACTTCCACTTCCTTATGGATCATGTCGTGCAACAAGGTTGTGGCGGCTCGCTGATAGGTGGATCTGGCGTTCTTTAGTCCGAAAGGCATTACCCGATAACAAAAGGTTCCCCATTCAGTGACAAACGGGGTCTTCTCCCGATCGTCTGGGGCCATGAGGATTTGGTTGTATCCTGAAAAGCCGTCCATGAAGGAAAGTAAAGCATGCCCAGCGGTGTTGTCGACCAGCACATCGATGTGCGGCAACGGGAAGTCTTCTTTTGGACTTGCTTTGTTGAAATCCTTGAAATCAACACAGACCCTAATTCTACCATCCTTTTTGGGGACGGGAGCAATGTTTGCAACCCATTGAGGGTATTCTGTTACTATTAGAAATCCTGCATCGATCTATTTAGTGACTTCTTCCTTTATCTTAAGCACCCAATCGGGTCTCATGCGTCTCGGTTTCTATTTTACGGGTTTTGCATCGGGATAAAGGGGGATCCGGTGTTCCACGATTTCAAGATCGATTCTGGGCATATCAGCATGTGACCATGCGAAAACATCCTTATAGCAAACTTACGAGAGCTTAACGCTCTTCCGTTGACAGCACGGAACCGATCTAAATCATTCGAGGATTCGCTTCACCTCTCAAATTTATTATAACAACTTCTTGTTTTATAGGCTGAGCATGCCTTTCGTCTTCCCTTTCGACTAGGGATCGGATTTCTTTAGAGATGTCCCCATCGAAATCAATCTCTTCGTCATCAGGGTCGACATAATTTATTTCAAAGTCAGGGAAGTAAGTGGAATCAGATTCGTTTATTTCATCATTAGTAAAGGCCTCGGGGGCACCATACACACGGGTGTACTCAAATTCAAAGTAAAAACCATGAGGAGTGGGGCCAAGAGGCGCCGACCCTGACTTAACAGATTTGGAAGACTCAGAAGACTCCGATTCAGACTCGGACTCGAACTCAGAGTTAGACCCTTGGCATGTTGCACTCAGTAGAAAGATCCAGTTCTTGTAATCCCTGGTGGCATTCATGATGAGCGAAGTTGGGTCTTCAAGGACTTCCTGTCCTAGCATCAGCACTTCAGCTTCTTTGATTGTACTCATTGGTTCGTCCTCCCTAAACAAGATTGCCAGGCTTCCCATGTTAAGGACTTCAATCCAGTCGGTTGGTTTTGCTGGCTTTTTTGGGGCTTCAAATTCTTCCTCACTTTTTGGCAAGACATCGTTGGCAAATATTTTGAACCTCGGTAACAGATTGTTGGTCTCTTTATCCCAAAACGATTATGGCTCGCCCCGGTAGACCTGCTTCGCCTTCTCCTTGACAAAATAGTCTTCTAATCTGTCTCTCTTGTTTGTCTTACTGCCATTTGAGGGCGAATAACCGAGGCCAGTAGTGCGCATGAGGGTTCCGCGAGCGTCAAACTTCACAGGCCCCTAGAGGTTAACAAGGGGTTTAAACCTGACAACAGAAAAAGCTTAACAGGGGGTTTAAACCTGACAGCAGAAAAAGCTTAACAGGGGGTTTATTTTCTGAAAATGATTTTTAAGTCAAAGCTTAACAGGGGGTTTAAACCTGACAGCAGAAAAAGCTCCCTCAGGGTCAAGTCTGAAACTAACCTAAGGAAACTTGGTTTTTACATTTGATCTTGAGCTTAGATGACGACGGATGACGGTGGATGAGCGTTGGTAAGATTGATTGAGAAAAAAGAGGTGTGGATATGGGTAATAGATGCGTATACTAGGTAGTTGGGACCTTAAAGTGAATAAAAGTACTCACTTTCAATGGTGAGGAGAAAAATGAAGAACTTTGAGAAAGAAAGAGCCTAGAGAATGTTTTTGGAGCAAACCTTTTCAAGACTTGAAAGTGAGAAGTGGGTGTGAAAGCATGATGAGAGAGAAAGAGAGTTCAAGGCTATTTTTCCTTGAGTGGAGGGGTGTATTTATAGGCAAGAGCCAATGATTTTGAATTCAAATGGTGGAGGTATTTTCTGGACGGGCCAGAAGTGCTTTTTCAGCTTAGCCAACTTGTAGCTGTGGCTCAAGTGGGAGTGGCCGACAGCTAGCTAAGCATTCAGAACTTTATCCAAAATGCCGTGCGGTTAATCTCATGACCTTGTGTGGCATAATGAATTCTATTATGCTGTGCGGTGTAGAAGTGTTCTGTGCGGTATTCTAGGTCCTATCCAGGGCTTTTGGGCTATTAGCCTGGGCTTTGGGGTTTGAGCTGAAGGAGTCCTTTATCCAAGCTCTCAAAGGTATTGTTTCCTTTATTTCATCATCGGGATGTTCAAAGACCTCCGAGGTCCGGATTGGGATGTCTACAACGATGAATTCCTTAGGCTCGTATGCGTTGCATTTTGAGGAAATTCGGGATGGAGTCATTTTGCGTAACTTAACCATTCGATCTACTTTGTCGACCCGAGTCATTGAGGCCCAACAACATGATGAAGACATAGGGGAGTTTCACACTGAGTTTCTTAGTGGAAATGCTCGAGAGGGGTGGATGATTCATGCCGATCAAAGTTTACGATACCAAGGAAAATCGTTTGTACCCATTTGTGTCGGGAGGAAATTTTGAGGGAATTTCACCATTCACCGTTAGCCATGCATCCAGGGGGAACGAAAATGCATCATGATTTGCGTAGATAATTTTGGTGGCTGGGAATGAAGAGAGATGTCGTCGTCTTCGTGTCTAAATGTCTCACGTGCCAACAAGTCAAAGCCGAGCATCAATGATCCGCGAGGGAGTTACAACCATTACCAGTGGTCGAATGGAAATGAGAGAATGTGACGATGGATTTCGTTACCGGTATAACGAGATCGCCGAGGGGGCATGATGCCATATGGGTAATAGTTGATCGATTGACCAAATCCGCACATTTCTTAACGATTCAAGTTTCGGATTCGATAGATACGCTTAGCCGTTTGTACATCCGCGAGATTATCCGTCTTCATGGGATACCTGTTTCTATCATGTTAGATCGAGATCCAAGGTTTACCGCGCGCTTTTGGCAGAGTCTGCAGGCCGCTCTTGGCACCAACTTATTGTTTAGCACCGTATATCACCCTCAAACAGATGGGCAATCCAAGAGAAGGATCCAAATTCTAGAAGACATGCTTCGGGCTTGCATTATGGATTTTTGGGGAAATTAGGAAGATCACCTACCTTTAGTCAAATTTGCGTACAACAATAGTTACCAATCTAGTTTTCGAGATGGCACCATATGAAGCCTTGTATGGGAGACCGTGCCGATCACCCGTTTGTTGGACTGAGTTGGGCGAGGCTAGTTAGTAGGGCCAAAATTGATCCAAGAAACTTCCGAAAGTATGAGAGCGATACATCAATGTCTCCTTAAAGCACAAAGGAGAACCACCGAGCAAGTTAAATTGATTCACCAACGGTTGATAACCACACAAAGTAGACAAAAGAGTTATGCCGATCGTCATCGCCGACCGTTATCATTTGAAGTGGGGGATCACGTGTTTCTTAAGGTGTCACCACGTCGGGGACTATCTCGTTTTGGGCAAAAGGGAAAACTTTCACCCCATTATATCGGGCCATTTAATATAATCGAGAAGATTGGGGAAGTTGCATATCGATTGGCTTTACCACCAAGATTATCGAACGTTCATGATGTGTTCCACGTGTCGATGTTACGAAAGTATGAGCCGGATCCGTCACACGTTCTAGAGTGGTCCGAGTTAGAATTGGAAGCCGATGCATCTTATGAGGAGGAACCGATACGTATCCTAGATTCGCGTGAGCAAGTTTTGAGGGGTAAATCCATTCCGTTAGTACGAGTCTTATGGAGTCATCTCAGGAAAGAGGAGTCAACTTGGGAAAGGGAATACGAATTGAGGGAGAAGTACCCGCATTTGTTTCCGAGTTAATCAATGTGAGTCTTGAGATTTCAACCTTCTGATTGTTAGCTTATTGTTTAGTAATATGTGTTGTTGCATGAGCATGATTACTTGATGCATGACCTTAGTTGGCTTGTGTTGTAAATTTTGGGACGAAATTTCTTTAAGGAGGATAGACATAGAGACCCGTAATTTATTTAATTACTGAAAATGATTAATTAATGTTGAATGAGAAAGAGTGGTTTATTGGTGGTTGATTAGATTGATGATTGAGGTGGTGAAATAGAAACTAGAGGGGGTGAATGTGTGATTTACATATAATTTAGTATATATAGTGTGTGTGAGAGTGTAGGAGATAATTATATCTCCATATCTCACTCTCTCTCATCCGTCCCCCTCCCTTTCTCATCCGGCTATCTCTCTCTCTCTCTCCTCTTCTCTTACTCAAAACTCCACCTCATCTCCCAAAATCTTCAAGAATCAACCTCCCTCAAGCCTTCCATTCGTGTTCTTGAGCTCGGAGATCCGTGAGTCGAGGTTGAATCGAAGTTTTGGAGTTCAAGAGGCTAGGGCTCGTTCAAAAACACTTGAATCTCAGCCATTGTTGCGAGGTAGCGACTTCCTTACCTCTTTTATATGTTTATATGTTGATTTGGTATAGAATTGCGCCTTTGATTGTTGGATTTTGGTTGTTGTACATGCCTTGAAAATCAGCTGGAATCGCTACCCGAAGCCCTGTGGTATCAATACAGATTTTGTGCGTATCGATACAATAAGCTTATCTTTTTGGACAGTTAATATTGTATCGATACGGTTTTTGTGCGTATCAATACCACAGCCTTATCTCTAGTTTTGCTCCTGTTGTCCCTCCATCGATTGTTTTGACCCCTGATCACTTTTAAATCCTTTTGGACACCTCTTAACCTATCTTAAGCTTGTCTAATTGACTTCCTTTGACCATTCGATGCTATCCTCGTTCCGTTAGCAAGAACAGAATAAGAAATTATGTAGTTAAAACGTCGTTAGAGTGTATTCTATAAATTATTGGTACTTGTGATTGTTCATGGTGCATTTGTGATGACGTTGGCATAACGTATGATGTTTCATTTATGAATGTGGTCATGGGTGAGTCTTAGCTTGCATATTGTATGAGAAAATAGTCAGAAGTTGGTTTAGGGAGTCTCGAAACGCAAGGGGTGGTAATATGGAGAATTAGAGTGGTCTCGTAACGCAAGGGGTGGTAATACGATAACCCGAGTCGTTAGGGATCACCGTGACGCATGGGGTGGTAACACGGTAATCCTTGTGGCATTGTACGGTAACGCAAGGGGTGGAAATACCGATGCTGGGAGTTTAGTTTAGCGAGTCAAGTTCGGATTGTTGAATTGTTTGTGTCATATGACATATGCATTCAATCTAGATAGAGGCTCATTTACAAGTTGATTGATTACCACCTATCTTGCTGTGTTTCCTTATCATTTTATTTTGTTTGCACTTATCATCATGTTTACATATAAGACTGGTAAAGATTTTCCTATTGGGCTAGTGTACCTCAACAAAATCCTTTTTTTCAGGTTCAAATGCCGGGTAATAGATTGCATGCTATGGTGTGCTTGGACATGAAGATTTTTGGAAGCTAACCTCTTTTAGTTACTTATTCATCTTTGTAATAGACTTACTTTTGGTTAAAGATGGCTTTGTAACTAATTCGTTCTTGAGTTATCTTTTGACTAAAGTTTGTAATGTTCAAAACACGTTGTACTTGTATCTAAGCTAAATTGGGCCGTAGTGCCAAGGTTGCTATTGTTTAAGAAATGGGGACTTGTTGGTAAATTAATCAGGTGGGAAACTCTTTTGGGTAATATGTATGATACGCAAGGCTCATTATTGAAATGTGTTATTTATTTATGCTGAAAATCGAGGGCGTGACACATAATCTTTCACCTCTTCAAAAAAAAAAAAAAAAAAAACACATAATCTTTCAGAAGGTGTATTTCGCGATTTCGGAATCGTTCGGAGTCTGTTTTACGCGTGTGAGTAGTTAATTTCGACTATCTCGACGTTCCGGATCCAATCGTGAGCTCCATTTTTTGATTGGAGGCTCCTAGGCTGGGGCTATTGCTTAGTTGAGCAAGAATTAAGTGTTTGGAGGCGGTTTGGATTGTATGGAGGCTTGTTGCAGCATAGTGATCTATTCCGAACGGCCATGGGAGGTCGTGATCAGTCGCGGGAGACCTAGTGAGCAAGGATACATTCTTTCGAGTGTTGCATCCCGGTTCGAGGGCGCTAGAGAGCTTGTTTGGTAATGACACAGGCGCTTATTAAGGGCGACATATCGAAGATCAAGGGTTGCAGGGAAAAGCTTGGAGTGGAACAAGGATGGACCGAGTGGCAGGAGAAGACCCGAAAGAGATGACTGAGAGTGGTAGGATGCACTTGGAGTGGCAGATGTGATGAAGACATATCATCGGGAGTTGCAGCTGTGATTCGAGTTGCATGAGGATGATGATGGGCAACCGAAACAGGCTTGTAGAGAGTACATACAGATGGAGCTGATGTTTGGTACGAGATAAGTAGATGAGTTTTTGTGACAGTGAATAGGTGAAGCAACAGTTGCGGAGACACACAGGAAGGGCACTGGAGCACAATGAGTCATGTCCTGAGATGTACAGGAGTGTCGGTTACTAAATCGGTTTGTGTGTGGAATAGTCTGCAGACGACGGGCAACTGGTTGTTGAGAGATGTTCACAAAAGCTCCAGACAGAGGAATGGAGATGGAGACCAGACGATGCATCGTTGGGATCTCCTCCTTTGTGGATTTTGTGATTGGATTCTCTCTATAGTATGCGGTTGCATAAGGAGGAGAGATGGAGTCACGAATCGTGCCTTGTGAGGATGCAAGCACTCTGGTCAAGGGGTGCGACACTTTATTGAGGGGGTGCTTAATATCAGCAGAGATGTCGGTATTGCAACCAGACAATGCTACGGGTTTAGCCTTGGAAGATCTAGACGTGTAAGGAGACATTCAGTCAGGCAGGAGTATTTCGGTGAGGAGGTGTTAACAGCTAGACTTGGAGTGACACAGGCGCTTTGCTAGAGAGGTTAGACAGATGCAACGATTACCCACTCTGGGTGGAGAGGGTGATTATTGGGGTCCACCCATAGAAGAGGGGTTAGTTTGTGTAACACCCTTAGTGTTGGGTGTTAAGCGTATTTACCTTTGGAGTCCCTTATATGAGTTGTAAACCCTATTAGGGTTAAGGTGTGACATAGTGTGAGGGAGAGGGCGAGGCGAGCGTGGGAGGGCCGGTCTATCGCCTCCTGGAGAGGAACCAACGCGTGGTTCTTGGAGAGTTTTTTCATCTTTGTGTATATTGTGTGAATCTATATTTAAAGGGAGTTTTTTTTTCTCTGAAATCACTGTGTGGGTTTGCGTGTGTGGTGTCCCTCCGATCCTAACAATATTTGAGAGCTTGGATTGTCCATAAAGCAAATTTATCCATGAAATTGGTTGGCTCGTGGTGCTTCTTCACATTTATCGATTGATCTGGTTTGTACGATTACCACGGCTGGATTTTAACACAACACCCACCATCATCATGTGTTTTTTTTTTAATAAGTCACCATCATCATATCTTCTTTTTTTTTCTAGAAACAAAATAGAGTTATTGCTAACTTACTGAAGGGCCAGAGCTCGGAACATCATCAATCACTAGTGCAGATAGCCATTGAGGAAAATCCACTCACCAACTATCCTTCCTAGCAACTAGCAGGGCATTTTTAGCTGCCGAGTGGGCAACCCTGTTACAATCACGCATAACATGAGAGAAAAAGCAAGATTGAAAACGAGAAGCAAGTTGGATACAATCTGAAATGATTTTGAGTCACAGTTATATAGCCTAACCCTAGCCAGTGTTTGGAGGAAAGGAAAATATGGAAATTAGAAAATGATTGTGTTGTGAAAATGTGTGCGATATCGATGGATTGAGATTATGGTGTTTGATTTGGGTTTTATATATATACTAGTGCATGTTCGTGCCTGAAGGCACGGCGCAACACGTTTCGGTTATACGCTTGGCATTAGGGGAAAGAGCGATAGAAAGGGATGTGCTGGTCCTGTAATGATTTGATCATATTGTTACCTAGGGGAAAAGGATGTGCTGGTCCTGTAGTGATTTGATCAAACAATACCATTCAAACGAAAGAGGAACAAAGTCCATAACAAATAAACTCCCAATTTAAATACTTTTTAAGGTACATATGTTATCCTGGTTTTTAAGAATTTTTAAATTCACTTTGCCATGTCCCCAGCATGTCCCCTGGTAATGGATATCTCATGTGGCATGTCCAAATATGTCCCCACATGTTTCCGACGTATCGCGTGCCCTTGCAATGTCGGACCACAAAGTCTATCCAAAGTCAACCAAAACAAAAATTAAGAGAGCTACACTAAAGTAGGCATAAATAATTAATTCAATCTCCACTAGTTTCACTCTGTCAAATATGCATTTTAACAAACACAAAGTGAACATCTTTGAAAGACAAATAACAAAAGTTGTAGATAAAAAAGATTACCATCCTCAAATTTGTGTTAGGGCCATTTAGAACTCAAAATATCCACAACCGCACCCCCCCCCCCCCAGCTTGCAGCTTATACTATAAAGAGAAACTACCTTCTGATGTGTGATACTCAGTGAAATGACATTACTGGTTTATACTTCAGAATCACAATAGTTGCAAAAAATCAAAATAGAAAACCCATAAAATTAGAACTAAGAACCAACATACTATAAAAGTAGGTTGCTATCACTGTTTTCTCGAAGATGTTAATATCATTGCTTTTAAAAGTGAAGAAAAAGATGGGTAGCAATCACCTAATTTCATTCAATAGTCTTTAGAAATGTCTCAGAAGTACCCAAAAAAAAAAAAAAAGTATTTGAAGTTCCAAGGAAAAAAGAACTATCAGAGGTCATACCGCTGGACATAAATTTCCTTTTTCCTTCCCTGCAGTGGTTACCTTTTTCTTTCCTTTATCTGCAACTATTCCTCTCTTTTTTTCCGTAGCCATTACTTTAGCCTTTTGTTAATCCTTTCCAACAATAAAGAGTAAAATCAATACCAAACTTTTAATGTATAAACCAAAAGCTTGTAGTATTACCTCACGCAAGCGCATAATGTTTTGCTCATTGCAGATCACAAAACAAGTATTTCTTTCTCGAAGAACTTGAACATATATGTGCACAGTCAATAGAAAGGAAAAAATTGTTTAGGTAAGAAGTTGTAGATGATAAAAAAAAAAAGAATAACTGTAGAATAACTGTAAGAGGTCATACCACTGGACATGAATTTTCTTTTCCCTTCCCTGCGGTGGTTAGCTTTTTCTTTTGCCTTATCCTCGACTATTCCCTTTTGTTTTTCCTTAGCCATTGCTTCAGCCTTTCATTAAAAAAGAATCTGTATAATTAAACCAGGAGGCCATGACATGAAGAATTGGCTATACATAGACCATGACATGAATAACCCATATTCTACCCATCCTAATAATCGAGATCCAAAAACTAAATTGTAGAATTTGGAAGCAATAGCCGCCATCAGTTTAATTTCGAAGTTCGAAACCGAACAAAAATTCAAGTTGGAAAACTTCATAGGCCTGTTTAGGCAATCAGAGTTTGGAAATCAAACTCTCAAACGAAGGCCATGTATTAGTAGTAGTAAATCAAATTCCCAAGCAAAGGCAATTAAAAAGCAATTTGTTTGTGGGCGCTGTTTTTTTTTTTATTCGAGCACTGAGCTCTTCTGTGTGCGCCAAGGAGTGGATTTTTCGGAGAGAGAGAGGGGGAGGGAGAGAGAGAGAGAGAGAAGAGAAGAGAGGAAACACGATGGAGAAGAGGAAAACCGCCGGGTAGACAGACGTGGGAAATAGGTTGGAATTAATGATTCAATTCAACGGCCGTAACTTATTGAAAGTGTGATCCGATGGTTGGAGGGGTGCTCATGTTTATATAGGTAGACAAAAGACCGCTCTGTTTTATAATATAGAATCCAACGGCCGTAACTTATTGAAAGTGTGATCCGATGTTTGGAGGGGTGCTCATGTTTATATGGGTAGACAAAAAACCGCTCTGTTTTATAATATAGATACGGAGAGGATTAGGTTGTAATTTGGCACCGGAAAGAGGATGGAAGGCCGATCGATGAGAGGATTAATTGGAAATGGTTTCTGATATCTGTCCACATGCAGCTTACTTTGACCAAGCTAAACCCTTTGCCTGCATGAGGATTCTAGAATAAATCCCCTTTAATTACTCCTAACTCTTTTTTTTTTCTTATCGATCGGCAAGGAAAATTCATTTTCATATAGATAAAAGACGAAATAAATCATTACAATAAAAGAAGAATTTCCTTTAGAGAGTTTCGGAGAATATAGAACTCTTCTACTCGCAAGAACTCAACTTATCCCCTGACCTCCCAGTTTTTTATAATGAAAAAACACAACAAAACAAGATAAAAAAAAACATCCACGAGATTATAATCCTAGCTCTAATCCCCCGCCCCTTAGCTCTAATGGCCCCACCAAACTTATAATTCTAGCTCTAATGTAAATTTGGACAATGATTTGCTATCTGTGGTGTTTTGGTTAAATAATTGAGTCAGATTATTTTTTTTTTGTCCTTATTCAATATTTTTTTTTTTTTTTTGCATTTGTTAGTTTGTGTGGCTTATTGGTTCGTCTCCACGAGAGAAATCTAAAACGTAAAAAATTATGATTCAAAATCTTTAAAAAGTTTATTAAAGATAAAAATAATTCAAAACTAGCTAACTTTTTGGATTATTTTTGTTTGTATTCAAGAAAATTTAAGTTTGGTTTACAATTTTTTACTTTTTAAATTCCTCTTGTTAATATGAATCAATAATCTACAAACAATTGACCCAAAACTAAATAAATACAAAAAAAAAAGAATTGAATAAGGACAAAATACAATCTGACTCAATTATTCAGCCAAAACTTCGGCCTAAGTAATGAATTAAGATACATAATTGATCTCAATTGAAAATCCTAGATCCTTTAGGTTTAAAAAATTTGCTATGTTTTAATCTCAATCAACGATTCACCATGCGATAAACAAAATCAATCTCACAAACGGAAAGCAAACAAATAATGAACACCGAGATATACGTGGAAAACCCAAAACGGGAAAAAACCACGGGAAGGAATCAAACACTACTAAACACGAGGTTACAAAAACTCTTACGATAAGTTTGAACTCTACAAACCTAAACCTAGACGCTCTTGCTGAATCCTCATACACCTCTCTGAATGCTTGACCGCCGTTGCCTTGAATCCACAAGCCTTCCATTTGCCTCCGGAAATCCATCGAAGGACTTGAACTTGCCAAGAAATCCTCCTTAGCGTTTTTCTCAAATAAATTGAAGAAGCTATATATTGAAACCTCTTGGAGATATCGATATGGTCAATGATCCATCTATTTGATTGGAACTCCAAGATGCAAAATAGACTTCATTCACCGAAGTCTATTAATTTCCTGCTGCCCTCTTTTTTGTTTTTCTTAAACCCACATGCCAAAAAACAGCTGCTCCCTTTTCGTTGTTTCTTTTATATTCAAAAGGCAATAGTTTGACTGCCCCTTTTCTCCCTTACCCTAGCAGCCGAAAAGAGACAATAAAAATTACTTGTTCCGCTCCCAAATTTCGCCTTATTAAGAAAGGTTGCTCCGGTTGATAACCCAATCAATCCATTTCATATATGTTAGCTCGATTCACTCACTCTCAATTATAGATATAGATTCGATTTCCTTCCACTTCTTAAACAAACAGTCTAGAAATAAAAGAAAATAAAATACAACTCGATAAATAGGGATACAAATAAATGTGTGTTTTGTCTTGGAATTTGCCAACATAGAGAGACTGTGGCCCGAAGTCCTAACAATCTCAATCTCCGCTTATTATATTTCGGCAATTCTTCTTTCTTTCTTTTTTTTCCCTTCTTCTTGTATTTCAAATACAACATTATCCTTTCATACATAAAATGATAACAGAAAATAGAATACTCCTTCTGTCTTAAAATTTCAGTACATTGCGAAAAATCAATATATTCATTTTCTTATAAAAAAAATAACATAATTTTGAAATCTTTTACTACCATTTTAAAGAACGCATGGAGAGTATATATAAATTGGGAGAAGATTTTCAGTGCTGGGACGTGGTTCCGAGTACCATCTGGGCTGTCCAAACGTGTTTTGGATGACCCAGATCTGTTTGGGTAATTTTTAGTGTAAAACTAACAAAACACCTCCTCAAGCCCAAACAAATCTAGGCCGTTCAAAAAGCTGAGATGCGTGCTCGACACCACGTGGTCCGTGCCCACCAAACACTGAAAAATTTCTCATAAATTTGTGCGTCAAAAAACAGAGAGCATGTGGAAAATTCAACCTAAAATTGCCATGGAGATTCCAATCTTGTGCAAATAGGATTCCATGGTTTAGCGTTCAGACTGTTGACTTTTATGAATTCACACTGGGCATAGACAACTAAAGTGAATGTTTGGGAGGCACGTAAAGTCTAACCAAGGAGAGATTTTGGGTGCCGGGTTGCCGGGCAGATACCACACACTAGGGGCGGACCCAGAATTTCTTATCACTGGGGTCAAATATCTTGATACACGAAGGCTCATTGTGACTTGTAGAAATTGATAGTTGTAATGCTTCCTTCCTTTTAACATAAATCTCCATAGTTATAGAAAAAATTTTAAATGTTAACAAACTTTAATAGGGCCTGTGTTTATCCTAATTTTAAAAAGTTTGCTTAGGTTGGATTAATGGTACGGCCCAACTAGATACACAAAATTCAAAGTCTGACATTAGATTGAACCAACGCAGGTTGAAGGTTTGGTAGTAAAATAAAACTGAAGAAAAGAAGAACTCTTGCATAGTTATTATGAAACGTTGGAGAAAAAACTTGCCCACAATGCAATTAATTCACAACTCAATCAATTTCCCCAAAATACAATTGTACAATTCCAAAAGCAGAACAAAACAAAGAAGTCACAAATATAATCAATTTTGTCTCAAATTGATCTAGGTTTTTTTTTTCAAATTATAACCTAGGGTTTAGATTATTTACCAGATCATATAATTATGGTTCATGGGCCATTGAATTTTAATGAAGTCTATTTTTTAGGATTCCATATAATGTTTACTTTAAATTGTTAACGCACAATCCAATCAAGTTTTACAATCTACAATTTAGAAAAAAAAAAAAAAACACTCACACACACACAAATAAAGTCACAATCTAAGGAAAAAATCAAATTTCCCTCAAAGGCCAACGGTTAGGTTTTACCTCATAATAATCAAAGTCTTGTTTTGCAAAAAGATGGGAGAGAGATAAAGATAAGCAATGCACTTTGAGTAAAAAGAACTCTGAAAACTTTCAGTTTTTTATCTAGAAATAGAAGAACTATTCTTGCCCATTTTTCCCTTATTGAGAGAGAGAGAGAGAGAGAGAGAGAGAGAGAGAGAGAGAGTCACTGATTGGAAAGGTGGGTGGGACCACAAAAAGCAAAAAGACAATGGGTGAAAAGTTGGGCAAGCTTGTAATTTTCGAAGACCACTTGGGGCAAGATATAAAGGAGAGATGAGAGGAGAGCATAGGTCTTATTAGGGCAAAATTACAAAAATATCCAAAATCTATATACATTTACATGGGGAATTTTCATCTAGTGGGGCCACTTGACTCCTCTTGCCACCATGTGCGTCCGCCAATACCACACACGTGATACTCCATCAGCGATCTCAGCCGTTTAAACGTATTTTGGTTGGAATATATGGGTTTTAGAGGGAAAAAAAAAACAGAGAGAGAAGGGAGAGAGGTTGGGTGAGGGGAGAAAGAGAGATTGGATTGTCCAAAATATGTTTGGATAGCTAATCGCCACGTGTTAGGCACCCCAAAATTCCTCCCGACCAAGACCAGACAATATAAATAATTATGTAGCAAAAAAAGAGAGAGAATATGAATTCGGCACTCCATTTCGACGAATCTTCTAGCGGAAAACGTAGAAATGTCCAACCCTCAGTGTAGTAGTCATTTTCACATGAGCAATGCTAGCCTCCTTAGTACTCAATAAGTGGAGCGGGGTGCAAAAAAAGAGACAAAGAGAATATCAATTCGACACTTCATTTCGACGAACCTTCCAGCGGAAAACGTAGAAATGTCCAACCCTCAGTGTAGTAGTCATTGTCACATGAGCAATGCTAGCCTGCTTGGTACTCAATAAGTGGAGCGGGGTGCAAAAAAGAGACAGAGAGAATATCAATTCGACACTCCATTTCTACGAACCTTACACTCCATTTCTACGAACCTTCCAGCAGAAAATGTAGAAATGTCCAACCGTGAGTGTAATAGTCATTTTCACATGAGCAATGCTTGCTTGCTTGGTACTCAATAAGTGGAGCGGGGTGCCAAAAAAAAGACAGAGAGAAGATCAATTCGACACTCCATTTCGACGAACCTTCCAACGAAAAACGTAGAAATGTCAACCCCCAGTGTAGTAGTCATTTTCACATGAGCAATGCTAGCTTGCTTGGTACTCAGTAAGTGGAGCGGGGTGCAAAAAAAGAGACAGAGAATATCAATTCGACACTCCATTTCGATGAACCTTCCAGCGGAAAACGTAGAAATGTCCAACCCTCAGACTAGTCATTTCCACATGAGCAATGCTAGCCTACTCGGTACTCAATAAGTGGAGCGGGATGCAAAAAAAGAGACAAAGAGAATATCAATTCGACACTCCATTTCGACGAACCTTCCAGCAGAAAATGTAGAAATGTCCAACCCTCAGTTTAGTAGTCATTTTCACATGAGCAATAAGTGGAGCGGATTGCGGGGAGAGAGAGAGAGAGAGAGAGAGAGAGAGAGAGAGAATATCAATTCGACGAACCTTCTAGTCGAAAACGTAGAAATGTGGATCCAACCCTCAGTGTAGTAGTCGCATGAGCAATGCTAGCCTACTTGGTATTCAATAAGTGGAGCGGGGTGCAAAAAAAGAGAGTGAGAATATAAATTCGACACTCCATTTCGACGAACCTTCCAGCGGAAAACGTAGAAATGTCCAACTCTCGGTGTAGTAGTCATTTTCACATGAGCAATGCTACCGTGCTTGGTGCCCAATAAGTGGAGCGGAGTGCAATTGTTGCCTCCCTTATACACCTATATACATGGGCAAAATTCAATTTTCGAAAGCATTCATCACCCTCCCCAAGTTCCCTCAGATAGAGTAGATTAGGTTTAAAGAATGGTAAAAAAAAAAAATGCTAGGTACTCAAACAACTTATCTAGAAAATGCCCTGAAAAAGAAAATTCAGGGTCTCTAGATTCACTCAAAAGATAATCTGGACCCTTGTTTTCTTTTTTTGGGATACATTCTGGGTTAGTTTTTAGGTACCTACCATTAATTAATGTTTTCACATTTCTTGAATATTTATACTGCTCAAATTCATATTGCCGCAATTAATTATTAGAGTTGTAGCCTGCAATAACTCTCATCTATTTTATGTGTACATCAATTTATTTCACTATTCTTGCTCGTAATTAAAGGTTGTGGCTGCTATTATCAGCCACTGGACGTTCGATGGGAGGAACTTTCCATCAATTCCATGTCAGTACAGCACAATGTTCAAACTGGGGCAGTTGTAGTTTCTAATAAATCTTTGCTTCAAAAGACAATCTTACCCTCCAAATGCAACTTTGGCGGATGGCTATTACCACCCACTTTCAGAGCCTTCCTAACATGCATGCACGAAGAATAGTAATACAAATTGAAATTGTTCTTTATTCAAAAAAAAATTTAAATAACTAATTTCATGTCAAAATTATATATGCCGTTCAAATTATGCATGCTACTATTTTTTTTTCCCACAACTTTCAAACACACCCTAAAGTAAGACAGAATTGAAAAAAACAGGACCAATAATTGAAGTTCCAAGCACAAAGCAAGCAAAGCAAATGGGCAGAACAGGGAAAAAGAAATGAAATGAAGATCGATAATCAACAGGAAGTAGACAACGAGTCATATATTTTGGACATCCATCTTTGGGAAGACAACAAATCCAAAGACGTGAGCTTTTTGGACATCCAAACGTACGTAAGTTTCTCTATATTTTTTTTTCTGTCAAATGGAAATTTCATTAGATTAAACTAAACAAATCGAGTCATTATCATATTACAGACATGCCTAAAGAGGGAAACAAGAACCATATATCTAGGTTCTAAGGTGGCTGACACCCATGGCGTCAGCAGGATGCAAGAACAAACTCCCTAGCCGCAAAAGGAACACTTCTTGTGATAATCAGCTCCTCCTCTTGTTGGAACCTAGCCATGCTAAACAGTCATCAGCTGCTTGGTTTGCTTGGCGAAATATGTGGGTAATGATAGAATTGGTCCTGCGCATGAACCAACACGAGGGACCTTCGTTACAGAGTTTCACTGCCAAACTTGAGTCAAATTCAATAATGACATTTGGCATTCCTTTCTCAAGTATGATAGTCAAGACCTCTATAAAGTGCCCAGATGGCCAGATCTCTATATTTGGGCAAGATTTAGATGTGCTTTAGCTCATGCTATCTTCTCGGGCGACTTATCCGATGCTGTGGAGTTTCCTTCGGTGCCAAAATGCTGAATACAATAAAACCTAATTTAAATAATTGTACGCCTCTCAATCATACACTCCAATCAATCACCGTTAGCCTTTCTAACGTCGCTTCCTTCATCCTTGAAATTAATAACCCCAACACCTTCAGAAATTGTATGAAAACACAAAACGAAAAGAAAAAACACTCTCATGATTAATTAACCCCTATAGCAAAGATTAGAGGTGGCAAATGGGCGGATTGAAACGGGTCGTGGGTCAAATATGGGTGGACTAAATATGGGTCAAATAGTAAACGGGTTGAAACGGATTGGGTCAAGTCAAACCCAAACCCTCCCAACCAACCCATTCCCTTCCCTCGGGGCTTTTTTTTTTCTTTTTCCCTCCCCCTTGTTTTCCTTCTCCACTGTTTTCCTCCGATATGGGTTGAAGCACGTTCACAAATGGGCAAAACCCCATGGGCTCTTTCGGCTATATAAGCCAATTGTTTTTTTTTTTTGTCTTTATTTAATTTTTTTTTGTATTTGTACGTTACACGTCAATTTTTTGGCTATATAAGCCAAACTAAAATTTAGGAGTATTTGAATAAAGAAAAACATCAACCAAAATGCCAGATTTTTTTTCATCTTTGTGTGTATGTGTAACAACCTAGTTTTTCGACCCAAATTTTTTTTTATAAGATTTACAAATTTTATTCCGGTATGATTATTTTTAGTAAATTAGTTATAAAGATTTTATTATAGTATAAATTTCATGTGTGTATTGTGTTCCACATGCACCATAACCTTTTTTCAAAACAATTTTTTTGCTCTCTCTCTCTCTCTCTCTCTCTCTCCATTAATTCTCTTCCTTTCTCACCAAACCAAACATTCCCCCTAATTCTATATTTCAGCTAACCTTTTTGTCTTTTCCAACTATTCATTTGTCACCATTATCCTCACCCATTCCTTGCACCCTAGTTCACTCCATCTCCATAAATACCTCTCTCCCTCTCCAAAATTCACAGCACAAAAACACAACAAAGTACACACACCTTGCTAAAATCAGTAGGAGGGAAGAAAGAAAGAGAAAGCTTGGTAGCTCCATTAAATGGAGGTCTAGAGATAGAAACCCGAGCGGTTTGGTTCCGCACAAGTCGGACACCAATTCGGGTTATCCTTTCGCAGCCCAGTCCTCGAACATCTCAGAACTGTACCTCAATAATTTTGATCCATTCCCGAGGTCCTGCGCTCCGTTGTCTTCTCCAATTGTCAGAAAAACGTCCAGAACCGTTACCCACTTTTCGACCAGAACCGAGGTATTATAATCTCTTTCCTGTAAATCTATATCTCTATTAAAACTATTATGCGGAAAACAGATATAACATGATCTTGAATTCAAAACATTTCAAGAACAATAAATAGCGTACCTTTGTTGGCCACCGTGATTAGAAGGAACAAACCCCTTAATTAGAAACACCTTAATTCTTGGCTCACCTTCTTCTCTTTGTCTCTACTTTGCTAGAATACCCCAGTAACTTTAATTGATGGAAAAACCCGTAAAAATAAGGGGTGAGTATTCTACCTTTTATAGATGAGAGAAGAGGGCCTTAGAGATAATTATTAAAAGACACCTAGTCCATCAATGTCTCTTTTATTATCAGGAGTTTTTCTTCATCTATAATTCTAATTAGTTATCGTAATAAACCATATCACTTCATTGGCTTATAGAGTCCCACATGCACAAAATGTGGAGGCTAGTGGGCCACATTGATAGAAAAAAACTAACATTTCCTACCTCTCTCTAAGTATATTTAGTGAATACGAGTTGAATTTTATTCTCCAAAATGAAAAGAAATCGAATCCAACGTCGCACGGCCAAAAATGGCCGTTTCCTCTGTTTTCCGGCGTTAACAGTGAAACTGTCTCTTAGTTTCAAAATGTTTTTGTAAAACTTACACTTCAACCCTTCTAATTTCATTAGTTTACGATTTCGGCCCAAATAATAGTAAGTCCTCACCAAAAATTTCAGTCAACTCCCCTACAACTTTCCAAGGTTAAGTTTCAGCCCAAAACAATAGAGGTGTTCTCATTATAGATTAGTCTCTAATTTAATCAAAGTTTATATTTTAGTCTATTAAATACGTTTAGTTAAAATATAGTTAAGTTCCAAAATATTAAATTCTACTTTGTAGCCAAATAATCATGATATTTTATGAAATGTTTTATATCGTTGTAAAAAAAAAAACATTTTAAAAAAATAATAAAGTTTTTAATCGAAAAGTTCTTGCAACCTTACGAACCAACATTAATAATGCAGGATAATTATTATTATTTTATTCCTAAGAAAAGATCTTGTTAACCTCAATATATTTTTATTAAATTATTATTTTAATAATATTTAAATAACTTTGTGACCCTCCAAAACCGATCTTTGAACATGACATGTAGGACCATTAGGGCTCCTGTCATGTATTGATAAATATTCTAATATCTTCTTCTTTTTTTATCTAATGTATCTTATATATATACTAATCAATTTTAAATTAATACAAGTCTAGAGATACTAATAAATGAACAAATCATTTTTATATATTACAATAGAAGAGATTCGTAACAAAAGAATAATAAAATAACGATTAGCCAAACCGCTAATGCTTGTGTCCGATTATTCATGTAATTAACTTGATTGTGGTTTTCCAAATCAATTGAGAGAGAGAGAGAGAGGGAGAGAGAGAGAGAGATCTTTTTTCCAAATCAACTAACATCCTGTACAATGCCCACATTTTGCGTGAAGCTTTGAATTTTTTTTTTTCTAAAAACAACTTACGGGGATTTCACATTTGAGGAGTATAACAACTCTTTTGGAGAGAATGAATCTTTTAATTCCAACCCATATTGAACTTATTTTTAACTCATCTAAGCCCATGTATATATGCGTTTATATGGGTTGAACCCATATAAACTCATCTATATGATATGACAGGAAAGTTCTCAAATCTCCTATATTTTGGACCATAGGATAGGTACAAATGTTTTCTACAGCTGAGATCTACGGGTAGAAGGGCTAACGATATATTTGGAAAGAATCTATATATGGAAAAAGGATGAAAGGAAACTTAAAATTGTTATTTCCTAATCTTATTTTGATTCCTTATTTCCCAATTTTAGAAGAGAAATCAAAGGTAAATAGAAAGAAAAAATATATGGCTCATAATGTACAACGTTTGCAACAATACCATATATACTTAGTTTGAATTTTTCTGATTGCCTAGAGGCCATAGTCATGGTAAACATAGTTTTTTTTTTTTTTTTTTTTAAGAAAGGAAACAATAGCACTTCGACCGTTAGTAAATTAGGGATGTCTACTTTGAAGTTTAAAATATTGGAAAGGAACCCAATCAATAAAAACCATATATTTATCATCAAAAAGTGAAAATGTAAGGTACGGAGCTCTAATCTATTCCTTTCAAATTATTGAATAAGTGTTCAAAAACTTTTCTACGGGTTGAACATTCCAAAAAAGTAGTTTTTTTTTGGCCAATATTGTATACATCAATTAGCGGGAGTTAGCGGATAGTTAGAAAGTTAATCCATAGGGGGTTCAGAGGTTGTCCATAGCCCTGAACGTCCATAGCCCTGAACCCCAATCAACCACCCCTCATGCGGCTTGAACCCCTCAGATGGATAATGCCAAATAAGCTGAAAAATAGTTTAAACTTTCAAATAATTTTCTAATTATGGGAGTAAATGCATTTTCCAAAATAAGCATAACACACCTCTTTGATTTTATGAGATGAATGATATTTTTCTTAAGGAAACTTGAAGACTGCATTCTCCATTTTACTACAAAAGATGAACCCGAGAAAGCATGACAAGTCCCTCCTATATTCTCTCTTCGATCCAATGCAAAAATACTAGGACCCCCCTTTTTTCTCCTTGTTTTTTGCAAGCGGTAGAAGAAAACAAGTTAGGTATATTGTTGCAAGCGGCAGGAGAAATGGACACCTTATAAAAAAGGGGAAAAAAAAAAACTAATAGGTACTGACAAATGGACACCTTATAAAAAAGGGAAAATTTTAAAATACCCACTATTTTTCCATGAGAAGAACTATTTCACGGAGCTTTCCATGAATAGTGGTTTACGGAGGAGAATCGTATCTGTTCGAAGTGTATTGGACGGTCCGAGTTTTATTGAAATTTTTCCTGAGGAAATGTAAACTTTTTTTTCCGAAAAAGTTTCATTACAATCCAGACCGTCCAATGCCAAACGGATGACTGATATCAAGTGGCTCCGTAAATTAACTCTTTACAGAGGTTCCGTGTGTGAATAAGCCCTACTCTTTCCCCATACAACCCCAATTTCTATATGCAACCCACAACCATTTTTTATTTTAACAAATTTACTAATACAACCCAACAAATTCCCCTATATCAATTTCCCAACATACCCCTCACTCGAGAGTAATTTTTCAATGCTGAGCGGTTACCACGTGGTGCCCACTCGGTGCATCTGAACCGTCTATTTCGGTTTTGAAGGGCTTGGGTTTGGAGAGGGAAAGAGAAGAGAGAGTGTGGGGGTGAGAGGAGAGAGAGTGTTTCAATCTGGACCGTCCAATACACTTTTGGACAGCTCGAATGTGCCCGCTCGGGCACCACGTCAGTCGGATGACATGGTGCCCACCCGGCACTGAAAATTTTCTCCTCACTCGAGGTTTACAACAATCCAAAGACATGTGAGGCTTTTGGACATCCAAACTGTGTATTTCTGGCCAAGATGTGCTTAGCTCATGCTCTCTTCTTGACTTGACTTATCCGATGCTGTGTTGTTTGCTTTGGTGCCAAAATGCAATAAAATCTAAACCAGCGTCTCTCAATCATACACTCCAATCAATCACCGTTACCCCGCTTCCTTTATACTTTAAATTATCACCCCCAAGAATCGATTGAACAATATATATCACCACTTCTCACTCTCTCTCTCTCTCTCTCTCATATTTTTCGGTTCTTATTGGGCTTGGAGTTACTACAATGGTACCAGTATCAACAAAAACAAACGGGTCAGATTCGGGTGGAAAAGTAGCAGATCCAGTCGGCTGTCAAAGCGGCTTAACAGCAAAAGCAGGTCTGAGCCAAAATGGCAAAGACGAGGTACGTACATACACATCAGCTCTTACCCATCAGCTCGATCTCTTTCCATTCATGCTTATATATAGGGGAAAGTTTACAATACACACCACTTAAAATAGTGTATCATATGCATCTATTTTATGGTTCATTCATAACATTTTAGTGTATTTCGTAACTTTTATTCTAGAATTCATAACCTTTTAACAGTACTATTCGTAACATTTTAATTATGATTCATAACATTTTGATGTATCTCGTAACGTTTATACTTTTGTAACTTTTTAACAATACGATTCGTAACATTTTCTTTATAATTCATAACATTTTGGTGGTGCATATGATACACATCCAAATAAAAGGTATATATTGTAGTTTTTCCCTATATATAGACATATGCACTAAATGTGATTAATTGTGTGCTTTCACTTTGTGTGTCGCTAGCCGAATATTCAATGAGGTCTATAAATTGTACTCAACATAACATTTACGTGGATGACATTCTAATCAAAAACTAAAACATAAACTGTTCTTTCGAGACGTTCTGGACCGCGCGTCAAAGTGACTGAAGTCAGAACAGGATCAAGCCCCTTTAAATCCTATTTCTACATATATATATATATATATATATATATATATATATATATATATATATGTATATATATATATATATGTATATATACAGTCCACTTCTTATAAAGGCGCCCTTACCGTATTACGGTAAGGGCTTCCCCTTTTCTCTCCTTTCCTGTCCAAATTTTGATGATCCGAGCCGCTTAATGTGTTCAGAACGTAATTTTAAGGGTACTCGCGAGAAATCAGCAAAAAAAAAAGACCGGGAAGAGCTTGATTTGAGCAGTTTTTATTTGAACCGTTCGATAAAATACAAACAAAAACTGCTCGGATCAAGCCCTTTCCGGTCTTTTTTTTTGCTGATTTCTAGCGGGTACCCTTAAAATCACGTTCTGAACACATTGAGCGGCTCGGATCATCACACATTGGTCGGGAAATGGACGTCCTTACCGTAATACGGTAAGGGCGCCCTTATAAGAAGTTTTGTGTATATATATATACACACCCCAATATGTGCCAGTCATGAGGTGCATAATTTCTTTTCGTTTAGTTTTTTTCATACTATTTGAAGGTGTTGGAATCCAATTGTTTAGCAAGAAAGAAGTGTTGCTTATATTAAGTCCGAGTCTTGCAACGAAATGCAACTGTTTTCTTTCTTTATTAATTTCCTCTTATCAATCGCAAAAAAACATAACTCAAGCGAAATGCATGTGATTAGCAAGGCACCGTACATGAAATATATAAGACTCGGACTTAATATAAGCAACACTTCTTTCTTGCTAAACAATTGGATTCCAACACCTTCAAATAGTATGAAAAAAACTAAACGAAAAGAAATTATGCACCTCATGACTGGCACATATTGGGGTCATAATATTTGTGATCAATTTATCTTAGCTGTTTTAATTTTTGCTAGTTTATCATATATGCATCATAGTTCGTGTTACAATATTAATGATAAATTATGCCCTATAGTGACGAACAATGTTTCGACTGGTTTATACTAGTATATTTATCATATATTTGTGTCCAATTATATTGCTTATATGATTTTTTGATAATTTTTTTCCGTTAGGGTTTGTATTTTTTTGAAATATATTTTATTTCTAGCGTTTGGGGAGAAAAGAAGAGAAGAGAAGAGAAGATAAGATTAAGCGAGACTATTTGAAAGATTAGAAGTGAAAAAAAGGTGATTGCCAAGTGGTCTTAGCCTGAGATTTAGGTGTTTGCTCCATCCTAAGGTTTTAGGTTCAATTCTCCATATCAACAACTTTTAGAGCCATCTCACCCTCATGCGTAAGCGTATGAAACGATTGTGGGAGGGGCTGTAAGAATAAATCCAAGGTGCGCGCAAGCTAGCTCAAAACACCCTATATTAAAAAAGTGTGATTATTGATTTATTTGGAAGCCAGTATCAAAAGATAGCCTCCCAAAGAAAGAAAAACCAACTCCAGGGAAAAAGAATACTAGAGATCATGACAATATTTAATTTGATTACATTAATCAATTATTATTTGGTTGTCACTTGGCTCACATGCCTAGAGGTTTGAAGTTGCCGAGTTTTTTTTTTTGACAAGTTGAAGTTGCCGAGTTGGTAAGTTGAAATATGTACTACTGATAGGTACCAACAATTAGACACCTTATGTATAGAAAATAAAAATTAACAATTTAAACTTTACTATCTGTAGGAGTTCGATTTATTGGGATCTTGACTGTGAATCGGTTCCTGTTCTTTCCTCCCTCACTCCACGCCCTCCGCCTGACCTGCAGCAAGTCACTAGGGCTGTGGTAGCCCAATGATCCTCCGACGATCAAGTTAGATGTAGGAAAAAGTGTATAGGTCTAAGCTTAGGGTCGAATGGCATACCTCTCTAGGTTAGAGTGCCCTTATATTTATAGACATTGCTTTGCTTAGCCTCCATGCTAGAGCGTGGAGGATTCGCTCAGGTAACCACATCGGGTGACGTCATATGTGACAAATGGGATAAAACGGTTATGGAGCACATGCCCAGGTCAAAACCCAATGATTATTCTCCAGGCATAACCGTATGGGACCCTCCTGGCGTAACTGTATTCCTTTCGGCAGCCTCTGGGAGTCGGAGTCAGGTATACTTCGTGCCCTAACTAACCGATAGAGCCCCGACCGGACCCCCTAACTGAGCGACATTCCGAGGGTGGCACTGTGATCCCATAGATTCTCATACCGAATAGCAGGCGGGCACCCTCATGCTCACTAGGTGCAACATGGCTCGGTCAGCTGTCCGAGCCTCAATTTCGGAGCAACTACAATAGCCCCTCAACTTGCTGGAGCGTCATCTTCGAGCTCGGAGGAGTTGATTATGCTTTGTGAAATGCCACATGATTGGAGTCCTTTACTCGTAGGTAACTGAAGCGAAAAGCGGCCTCAGTAATCGTCAGACTCTTAGCCCCAGCGCTAAGAACCATGTGTTGATCATCGCCAGGCTATTTTGTGATGCGAGGTGTCTTGGCACGTGTCGCGTCAGTTGATTGGTACGAAGCGTCCTTCGAGGACATGCGTTAGCCACTCAGTGGCTCGGTAAGTGGCGCTCCGACTCTCGTGTAGGCTTTTTGGTACTGACCGTCCGATGACTGCCACGTGTCCAAGATTTGACGGCTCGGTGCGAGTTGCTTCGTGCGCGCCCCTTCGATTCCTCCCCTATAAAAGGGAAGGTAGAGAGAAATAAGTACGTTCCTCCCTCTTCTCAGAACTCCACCGCTGCCACCGCCGTTCTTCATCATCCAATCGAGTTTTGAAGCGATTCAGTAGCAGATCTTCTTACGAATCTCAGGTATGTTGATCTCTTTGAATTAATCTTCAGTTTTTTGGACATTTTTTTGCGCTTTTCATCATTTTTTGGGTGCGTTGAGGCGGAAACGCCATTTGCCGCTGTTTGAAGCATGGCTTAGCACTATTCATTGCACTGTTCACGTTCTTCTGGATGCGTATGTTCTTCGTGAGGCGTATCTCCTTCCCGAGGCCATCAAGATAATTCCCGGCCCCAGGTGTTCTTCCTGAGGAAGGATATCCTATTATTGCCAGTGACCTAGAGGTTTCGAGGAGTGATGACCAGTCCGTCCCGAGCGTTAGATCTTTTTTTTTTCCCCTAAGCATGTAGCTAACGAGTTTAACATATCCCTTTTTTCTAGGTAGGGGTGGATGGTTGTTGAGATTTTCTTGGACAGTTCCAGTAGCTCATACATGAGACCCTTCGGATCTGAGCATTCAATCGAACTCCAATCGATTTCATTGAGCCGTATGATCCTTTAAGAGCCCCGCGCCCGGTCACATCGTTTGACCCCTGGGAGATGGAGACTCCCAACACCTCGGATCACGATCCGGGACCTTTTGCAATTTCTTCTGAAGAGGTTCAAGAACACATGAGGGCGGTGAGGCCATGCCCTTATCAGAATCAGTTCTTTAACGGCGCATCGGGCACCTATGAAGAGTTTAGGAGGGTCTATAGCATCCCACCGGACATGCAGGTTCGATTACTACCAACCACCGACCCTCGTCAACTGCAGCACCGCCCGGGAGAGCTGATCTTCCCCTCATGGCCATTACCAAGGGCAGAATTAGGTTCCCCCTCCACTAATTCGTACGTTGGGTGCTTCAGACCTTATCACTCACCTCTTCTCAGCTCACAGTTAATTCCTACCAGGTCATAACGAGTATTATAGAGCTGAGGAGGTAGTTCAACCTGATGTTCGGTTTGGAGGAGCTCTTCGGGGTCTACCAAGTCAGGGTCCACCAAGACTACGACCGCTACTATCTATCTTGTAGGTTGGGGTATCGGCTGGTATTCACATCTCGATAATCGAGTACTTCATGTTTGGTCCCTGCGAGAACCTTGACACTGGAACGACGATTCCGTTTAGGACAGGTACACCTGGTTAGTAAATTTCTCATCCCCTTGTATTGCATGTTTCTTTCTCTCCTTCTTGCATATGTCAATTTCTTTCTTTGTGACATCTTACAAGTGAAGGGGTCGTGCAAGGCTATCAGGAGAGGGCAAACCGAGGCCTAATCAACATTGCTTATGCTATCCCCCTCGCAAACTGATTCACCCCGGACCTGCTCGATTACATCCCAACTTACACGAGCTATCTGAAGAAGAAATCGAGATAGCAGGGGGTTCCGAGGGCAGGTCGATGGATAGGTAGAGGAAGAGGGAGATGAGGAAAAAGAGAATGAGGAGGAGTAGCAGAAGTCGAGGTGAGCAACTCTCCCCCTTTCGGCATCATTTGCGAAGAGGTGGACTGTGAGATTCCCGAGCGGACTGGGCTGAGCGGCGACATGATAGGTCGTACCGAGAGGGTGGTGCTAAACTTGAGGCAGAGGCTGAGGGGCCATGGTGTCGATTCACCACCAGGGATGGCAGACACAGGTAGTTCGATGGTCGCTCCCATTTCGTTGAAGGAGCCGGCGAAGAAAAGGGCACAGATCGAGGAGGGGGTAGCAGTTGGGGGAGGGAGAAGGAGATTATCAACATTCTAGAGGAGGAGGAGGAGCAGGATGGTGAGTTTGCCAAGGGGGAGGCCGAAACCGAATCCAGGGTTCGGGCGAAGGGGGTCCCCTAGGCCCCTAAGTTTCGTCACTTCAGTGGGTGCCAGATCCACCATGTTGACAATGCATCTTGGAACATCAGGATGGCTTGCGGGATGTTCCGAGCTTGCATACTCCCGAGGGATGCCAAAGCCGTCACAGGGTGCACAAAAGATTTGGTGGGGGAGATGGCGCAATCACTTCTCAATGTAAGCTTCATTATTTCCCCTTTTTTCCTTCGGTTAAAAGCAATGCTTTTTGTAATGTTTTTACCATTCCTGTTGGCAAACTGGCGCTTGGGCTTTGGCAATCCACAAGAGGTGCAAGGGGCAGGTCTTGGAGATCGAAGAATTGAAGAGGGCCTTGGCGTCAAAAGAGGAGGATCTGAGAGTGGCTTGAGAGGCTTGCGACCTTTACCAAGTGGACTTCCAAAGGGTTGATGGGGAGCAGGTGGCTACGAAGAACCGAGCCAAAAACGCCGAGGAGGCCGCAAACATTTTGAGAGCCACCCGAGCCTAAGAGGTCAAGGCTGTAAGGGAGAAAGGCTTCAATGAGGGTTTGACTCAACCGAAGTGGAGTACAAGAAGTAGGTCAGAGAGATCGAGGCCGAATTGCACAGAGACCGCTTCTGGGATGGAATGCGGTATGGTTATGAATTTCTATTGAGCAAGCTTGATCTTCCCGAGGATTCGGAGCTTCGTGCCGTCCTCGAACCGCCTCCTGAAGAGCTCGTGCTGCCCGAGGAAGAGGAAGAAGAGGTGCCAAACCTCGATGCCCATGCCAACCCCGCAGACCAAACCGATCCCAATGCCAGTGCTACAACTGATGCATAGGATGACTCCGAACATTTGGAATTTGTCGTTTCTAGGGTTGTGTAATTAATTTGGATGTGACTGGCACCGAACAATTGGCCTAAGCCAGATCACTGTAATAGTTAAGTAGGACTGGTGCCGAACAATTGGCCCGAGCTAGATCCTCGGTAGGGTTTTAACTTGCACCATATACTTTTGTTTTGTAGCCTTTGCACATTAACATCATTTTCAAACACTTGTGTTTTATCTCCAAAATACTATCATGTGCTTGTAGTTGTTACTAGGGTATGCCTGTGCCCCTGCTTCGGGTAAGCTTATGAGTTGGAAGAACAAGTATTAACTGGAACACTAACCAAAGCATACTTAGAGAACTGATATGTTCAAAAAAATCAAATTGTCAGTGCCCCCTGTGTCGGGCGGGCTTGCTAACCATACGGGCAAGGTTGGAACCGAAGTAGAGTAGAAAGAAAAATGCTTTTGGAAAAAAGTGATTTTTCGGTGCCCCTTGCTTCGGGCAGGCTCGCACAGAGCCGGACGAGCTAAACCGAAGCATTTAGATGAAAATTGTTTTTAAACTTCCCGAGCCCTTACTTCAGGTTAGGTTGCCTTGGCTACACGAGGGGAATGCTCGAATCGAGGGGGTTGACATTTAATGTCACACACTTGGAAAAGTCAGCTAGGGGATTTGTGTTGGGGTCCCGTATAGGGCTAACGTCGGCCAAGGGTCCGGGACATAGCGTATCCTAGCAGTAAGTGGCTTTATGATGGATCGAGGTAAAGGGCTCGGGGAAAAGGCCGAGTATCCTTAGAACGATCTGTCGAAAGCCCGAACGACCGTGTTGGTCAGGACGACTTAGTGGCAATTGTGCCAGAAGGGTTTTACCTTTTGGAGGGCCAAATCCCAGAAGCCGAGATAAAATGGTTTTTGTGAGATTAAACTAAGTGATGAAGAGTAAACAACAGTAGGGGGGATACGGGTCTGCGCCGAGGGAGTCGCTAACCATAGAATTTCTTGAGGTTATTAGCATTCCAAGATTTTGCAATAGGAGCGTCGTCCAGCTTTTCCAACTTGTAATTTTCCGAGCCTAGGTGTTTGAGGACACGGTATGGACTATCCCAATTGGGCATAAGCTTTCGTTTCTTGGACTTCTCGACCACACTTTTCCAGACAAGATTGTCGGGCTTGAGCGAGTGAAGGCGGGCGCTTCGGTTGTAGCCTTTGGCGACCTCTTGTTGATATTAAGTGAGCCTGATCCTCGCGTTTTCACGCTCCTCTTCTGCCAAGTCGAGATTTGAGGCGATTGCATCAATATTAACTGATTCGTCAAAATTTTCAATGGGGATCATGGGAAGCCCGACCTGGAGGGGAATGACGGCCCCCATCCCAAATTCCAAGGAGAAAGGGGTGCGTTCGGTGGAGTGCTGGGGGTAGTTCAGTAGCCCCAGAATACCCTTGGTGATTCCTCAGCCCATTTGCCCCGTCAGAATTTGAGTCGGCTTTTGAGTCTAGAGGAGATAGCCTTGTTGGTGGCCTCTACCTGTCCATTGCCCTGGGGGTATGCCGGAGTGGATGTGTCCCATTTGATGACATACTCGTCGAGGAGGGCCCGATATTTTTGCCCAGTGAATTGCTTCCCGTTGTCAGTGATGATAGTGAAGGGTACACCGAAGCGGGAGATGATGTTTCTCCAGACCAAAGAAATGACAACGACTTCCTCGATGGTCACCATGGGTTTGGCCTCGACCCATTTGGAGAAGTAGTCAGTGGCAGTTAAGAGAAATTTAAATCCCCTGGGAGCAACTGGGAACTTGCCCACGATGTCCATGCCCCACTGCGAGAACGGCCATGAACTGGTGAGGGGATTGAGGTCTTGGGTGAGCTGGTGGATGATGCGAGAAAACATCTTGCACTTTCGGCATCGTTTAACGTACTCCTTAGAATCATGCTTCAATGTCGACCACCAATAACCCTAAGTGATGGCTCGGTGAGCGAAGGAATGTCCTCCCGAGTGACAACCACTATCGCCAGCTTGAAGCTCTTCAATGATGCCAGGCACCTGGTGTGGGTGTGCCACCAACAAGTATGGGCCGATGAAGGACCGTTGGTAGAGCTTGCCATTGGGCTTCCACTAAAAAAAAGCAGCCTTGTTACGGAGTCGATGAGCTTCCTTTTTGTTGGAGGGAATGATATCATCCTGCAAGTAGCTGACGATCTCATCCATCCAACTCGGTCCAAGCTCGATATTGAGGACCTTATGATCTGGAATGTCGAGCTTAAAACTAAGTTTGTCGACAGTGCCGAAGGAAATAGAGCAAGGCCTCGAGGCCGAATATGCCGAGGTAAGTCCAGTGAGGGCGTCGGCGTATGCGTTTTGCTCTTTAGAGATGTGTTCGATCCGGATGGCTTTGAAGCTTTTAGTGAGTCGGATAGCTGAACTAAGGTATGTACACATGCGCTCATCTCGAGCTTAGCATTCTTCTGTGAGCTGATTGACAACCGGTTGGGAGTCGCTGTAGACGATGTGCTCTTCAATGCTAAGCGCCTGGCGGTCTTGAGTCCTGGGATTAGGGCTTCGTTTTCAGCCTCATTGTTTGAGGCTGGGAAACTGATGGCGAGGGAGCTTTCATGCAGGATTCCGGTGGGAGAAAGGAATACGATCCCAGCCCCGGTGCCTCAACTATTTGAGCCTCCGTTGACGTACATTTTCCAAACATCACCGTGGAACAACTTCCAAGCGATGTTGGGGTTAGCTTGGAGCGTTACTTCTGGATTAGGGGTCGAGCCTGGGGCGAGGGAATTGCTTGGTGTAACCTCGGCGATAAAGTCAGCAAGGGCCTGAGCCTTGATAGCTGTTCGGGGCTAGTAGTGAATTTAGAAGTTTGCAAGTTCCACAGCCCACTAGAAAATTCGGTTAGAGAGATCTGCTTTTCAGAGGAGAGATTTGAGAGGGAAATCTGTGAGAACGACGATTTGGTGAGCCTAAAAGTATGGAGCGAACTTTCGAAAGGCCGAGACGAAGGCGAGGACAAGCTTCTCCAAAGGTAAATAACGCGTCCCGGCAGAGGTCATCGTCTTGCTTGAATAGTAGATGGGATGGTGGTCTCAACCCTCCTGGCGAATGAGCACCGAGCTTATGGCCGGTTAAGTACAGGAATAAGTCTTCCTGGTCCCGAGGTGTGACAATGAGCGAAGGCGCCGAAAGGTAAGCCTTTAGCTGTTGTAATGCTCGATCACACTCCTCGGTCCAATTGAAACTGCGCCGGCTACCTTTCAAAAGAGTGAAGAATGGTTGGCACATGTCAGAGGACCGACTGATGAACTGGTTAAAAGCAGTGGCCATGTTGGTGAGACGCTGGACATCCCTTTTGTTGTGCGGAGCAAAAAGCTTTTCAATTGCAAAGAGTTGCACGGGGTCTGCCTCAATGCCGCGTCGGGAGACGAGTTGACTGAGGAATTTTCCCAAACTAACCCCGAATGTGCACTTTTCTGCATTAAGACGAAGTTTGTGAGTCTTGAGGATCTCAAAAGCTTCAGTGAGATGGGCTAGGTGATCACTGGCGAGCATGTTTTTTACAACCATGTCGTCAATGTAAGCCATCATGGTGTCTCCCAGTTAGCGCTCGAACATTTTAGTTATCATTCACTGAAATGTAGGCCCGGCAATTTTGAGATCGAAGGGCATGACGAGATAACCGAAAATATCATGCGGGATGATGAAGACCGTGTTGTCAACATCGCCCTTGCTCATCGCTATTTGATGATAGCTTCGGTAAGCGTGCATGAAACTGAGTCGATCGTGGCCGGCGGTAGCGTCAACTAACTGATCAATCTGCGGAAAGGGGAAGAACTCCTTCGGGCAGACATCGTTGAGATTGGAATAGTTGACGCACACACGCCACTTGCCATTCTTTTTCTTAACAACCACGGTGTTGGCTAACCACCTAGGGTACTGAACTTCGCAGATGGCCCGAGCATTGAGGAGTCGACCGACCTCTTTGATAATGGCCTCGGAATGGACCGGGGAAGACCGCATTGCCCTCTGTACAACTGGACATCTGCTTTTGTTGATGTTGAGCTCGCGGCAGATGAACGAGGGGTTGATCCTGGGCATCTCGTATGGAGTCCAGGCAAACACCTTAATGTTACGATTTAGGAAATTGATCATCTGGTCCCGCTCGACATCGCTGAGGGATGATCCGACAAGGAAGAAATGGGAGCCATCCTTGTTGATGGGAATAGTGACGAGGTCTTCAATTGCTTTTTCGTCGGCCCTTCTATTGACGTCTTCAAGAATTGGGGCATCAGGGACCTCGATGAGGTTGACTTGGGACGTTTGTTTACTGCTTCAGACAGTGTTGACATAGCACCTTTTAGCAGCGGTCTGGTCTCCGTAAAGGTCTTCCTGACGTGCGTAAGTGCCAATGAACCATACCACCTGGTGATAAGTGGAGGCAATAGCCTTCATCTTATGGAGCCAAGTGCGCCCGACGATGGCGTTGTAAGGGCTAGGTACATCCACCACAACAAACTCCATATCGTGTGTCACCGACTCGGCGTGAACAGGAAGGGTAATCATGCCAAGAGGCCATACCGGAGCCCCATTGAAACTGATTAAGGGAACCTCCAAGGGATTGAGGTCGCACTCGGGGAGCTTCAGGTCTTTGAATAGCGAATAGTACATGACTTCTGTTGCACTGCCCTGGTTAACGAGGACGTGCCGAACATTAGAGGTTCCAATGCGGAGCGTGACCACAAGGGTGTCATTGTGCGGGAGCTAGATGCGGTCTAGATTTTTCCCGGTGAACGAGATAGTCCACTTAGAGCCGTCGTTGGTTCGAGCGCGTTTTGGCTTGGGACCCACTAACATGACTTGTTTGGATGAAAAAGCATCATTGAGCTTGGCACGGATGATGCACCCAGCCTCAGCATTCTGGGGACCAAGGGTAACATGGATCATTTGGATCTCATCTTCATTTTGGGTCTCGGCTCGCTATGCCCGAACCCTGGTATTTTTGTGGTCGATGAGATTACCGAGGTAGCCCCCTACAATAAGCTACTCCAAGTAAGCCTTGAAGGGCTTCCATGCGGTGGTAAAGTGGCCTTGCTCGTTATGGTAACTGCATCGGACGATTGGATTCTTAATCTTCTTGTTCTCAATGCTAAACTTCTGGTTCGGGAAGGAGAAGTAGGGCTGATCCTTAACCTGATCAAAAATATGATAGATGGGGACGGTGAAGACAATTTTTTTGGTGTTGAAATCACTCAGCTTCGGTCCCTTCTTTAGAGATTGCTTAATATTGTTGACCTATTTTTTAGGGGAGACAGCTGCCTAAACAACAGGGACCTTCAAGCTCGCTTGCTTCCTGATTCCCTGCTCGGCCTTGGACTCGATTAGTTGGCACCATCCTTCGATGCGGGTCATGAGCTCTTTCATGTATCCGGATTTGTGCTGAGCTAGGTCGTCGTATACCTGCTCGTCTTGCGAAGTGAGACCAAGCTAAAATCCTCGGGCTGAAATAACTCCGTTGAATCCCTCAATTTTGTTAAAGAGCTCCCAGTAACGACCTGCGTATTGGCGAAGCATCTTGTCGCTTCGTTTGCACAGTGCAAGGAGAGAGTCGATTTCCTTTTCGTGCTTGTTGCTGGGGATGAACCGAGCCATGAAGGCACCGCAAAGGGAATCAAATGAGGAAATGGATCAGGCAGGCAGCTAGTTAAACCACGTGAGGCCCAGGTTCCCAAGGTTTGCAGGAAAGACTTTGCACAGAAAAGCATCGTTCGAGTGCTCGTTTCGAAGGAACAGAGACATAACGTGCTTGTACTATACCAGGTGAGTGTACACCTTAGACTTGCCGTTGTACTTGGCAAACTTGGGTTGGGTGAATCCATTTAGGGGGGTGACCAAATCGATCTCTCTTGTAAATAGAGAGGTCGTGAGTCTCTCGAGTCGGGCGTCGCGATGAGGTCGGATCAAACGGTTGGGACCATCTGGACGCTTGGTCGCGAAACACTTCTTTGGGATGAGATGGTCCAATCTTTCGTAATCTTTTCTTTCAGCGGAACTCTCCCCGACTTTTGGGGGGAGTGTTCGTGCCGGTCCATTCTGTAGCTATCTCTAGGGTGGCGCTCGAGGAGCTCGGTGACTAGGCTTCTGTCACGACCATTTTTGGGGTGCTTGATGATCGGGTTTTTTTTGGGTCCATTTTTTAGGCGTTTGTTGTACCCCTTGCTTTGGTATTCCACGAGGCTATTTTCCTCCTTTATGATTTTCGTGAAACTAGGGGTGGGCTCAATGCTCCCCTTGCCGATTATGACAGAATGGGTGGATGAGGCCGAGACGCTTCTAGCTTTGAGCCTCTCGAAGGAGGATTGCTTGCCATGATGTCCTACGGGGTTGGGGTTAGGGGAACAAGAGCGCTCCCTGCGCCAAGCACCCTTTTCAGTACGGCCTCCCTCATCTGGTGGTTCGAGACGATCTTTTGCTGAGGGCCAAGGTCGATGCTCCACCAAGGGCCCCCCTTCACGGTTGCGAGGGGGGCTGTGCTGGCTCCTTTGTCCGTCATGGTAGAATGGGGAGATCTGGAGGAGGTGCTTGATCTCTGCCAGCTCATCTCTGACGTACCTGTCCTGCTCCACAACTGTTGTGAGTTCTTCAATCTTCCACTCCAAGTGACGGATATAGGTATGGAGTTCAGAGAACGTCCCAGCGTTTGGTGTCGTGGTGCCGACTTTAATGCTGATGGACATGTGATTTTTGCCCAGGACATTGGCTCTGCCGGAGCCAAGGTGAAGGTTTCCGAGGGGACCAAGTTCGAGGGTCGTATCACTGGGATATGGATCTTTAACTTCCACCACCTTGGTTCAGGAATTTTTTGAACGAAGCTTAGGAAAAAGAAGGAATGAGATGCTGAGAAGGTGGCTAGAACCCCAGCAGAATTGCCAATTGTAGGGGTTCGATTTATCGGGGTCTTGACCGTGGGTCGGTTCCGGTTCCTTCCTCCCCTGCTACCTGACGTACAGTAAGTCACTAGGGTTGTGGTAGCCTAGTGACCCTCCGACGTTCAAGTTAAATGTAGGAAAAAATGTATAGGTCTAGGGTTAAGGTCGAATAGCATACCTCTCTAGGTTAAAGTCCCATTGTATTTATAGACCTTGCTTTGCTTGGCCTCCAAGCAAGCGCATGGAGGATACGCTCGGGTAACCACCTCAGGTGACGTCATATGTGATGAATATATGGGATAAGGCGGTTATGGAGCACATGGCAAGGTCAGGCCCCAATGATTATTCTCCTGGCGTAACCATATGGGGCCCTCCAGGTGTAACCGTATTCCTACATGCGGCCTTAGGGAGTCGGGGTCGGGTATACTCTGTGCCTTAACGAAGCGATAAAGCCTCGACCGGACCCCCTTACTGAGGGACATTCCGCGGGTGGCACTGTGATCCCTCAGATTCTTATACCGAATAGCAGGCGAGCACCCTCATGCTCGCTCAATGCCCCAGTTCCGAAGCCACTACACGTTCCACCTACCGAATTTTAATATGAGATTGGAACAAATTAACATGTGTGGTTTTGGGCGGTGATTTTCTATTTTGATACTTCCAAAGTTGTGATAGTGTGTAACTCACCACTTTGACTCGGTGATAGTTTATATCTATTCTATTCCTGTAGGGCTCATTTGAATGCGGGATAAGGATTGGGGGTGTTATTTAGGAAGGGGGGGTAAAATAGTAGGAAGTATTGGTTAATAAGGGATGAGCCACATTGATGTGATGTTTATAAAGAGAAATTAAATAGTAATTGGTTTGGATGAGGTATTAAAAATGGGGGGATAAAATAGTACTTGGTTTGGATGAGAGATAAAACAGGGAGATAATGTTGTTTTGTAGTTGAAATAAAGGAGGAGAGGTTATTATTTCGGCCTTATCCGAGGATATTAACTAATAACACCCCAAAACCCACTCATAAATAATCCCCCCGTAGGGAGTATTAGCCAGTATAAGAGAAGAGGGGGAAATCTAATACCCTTGCGTTTTTGGGTTGCCAAACTAGGTGATAAACCTGGGCCCACAGCCCAACATTAATTCATCAAACTAGAATCTGAAACGTCTTGAGGCGATTGCAGGTGATTCTTGCTCGGGGGGGAGATGTCCTCTTCCTCCTCCCCTGGGCCATCTTTTCTTCCTATCCCTTCTCTTTCCCTATTCTTTTCCCTTTATCATTTCCCTTTACCGCCTCATTTCCGTTCATCTTCCCTTTTGCGTGAGTTCAGCGCCGTCGCAACTACTGGGTGCGTCAAGTTTCTGCCTAACAGCATGTCGTTCCATTCTATCCAATCGTGCACCCTCTACTCGTCGTTGGTTGGTACCTGGTCTTTTGTTTAACGGCGAAGTGAGGCCGCAGCGGAAGGCATTGGGACTTTGGGCCAGTTACGATTGCTATTGTTGAGCTCGACAATGGCGGTTGTGGTGGTGGTTTGGTAGTTTGGTGGTGGTTGGTGGTTGAGGGAATGGTTAGGATTTTGTGTTATTTGTTTTTCTTTTTCAGGTGGTGGTTGTAGAGGAGATGCTGCTGGTGGCAGCTCGGGTTTGTGGTGATTTCCCGTCTGTATGCTTTGGAGGTTGAGGGAGGAGATAGCTTTGGATCCACTTGGTGGCTGTAGCGAAGAAGAAGGTGTGTGGAGGCTTGGATCCTTGGTGTCTGAATGGCGTTATGGCAGCAAAGCTGTGGATGAAGGAGGACGACTTCGAGTTTTGCAAGCAAGCGGAGGCTGAACAGGGGTGGATGGGATTTGAGGGACACGGCAGTTTCCGCGGCGGAGGCTTTCCGATCGTTTTTGGGACTAGCGACATACGACGGGTTCATGGCGGTCTTTGTTTCGCGACAGCAACAGCTTAGAGCTTTGGATTCTAGATCTGCATTTAGGGTTTTGGATGTATTTGGGCTTTATTGTAGGGCTAATACCCTTGTATTTGGGATTTCAAGCCTTTTTTGATGTTTGCTTTTTACTGTGTTATCTGGGCTTTGTGGCTTTTTAGATGTTGGGCTTTGGCCCATGGGGTTTTCTCCTTGTTTGGCATCTTGCCAATCATGGACTTAGGTCTCAGATAGGCACTTGTTGCCTTTCTCCTTGTCCTTTTAGTCTTTGTAATCTTTCAAAGATTAATAAAACTTTTTTGCCGTTAAAAAAAAAACCTAGGCCCACAGTCTTAGGAGGGGGGAAAACTAATACCTCTTCTCAATACCCCATCCAAATGAGCCCTTAAAATACCAAAACCACAATTGAGAAAAATTAGCTCAATTCGATGTGTGTACGTGCTTGATGTCCTGTAATCTAAATGAAAAATTAAAAGATTGGATCAAACACCTATACATATTGAATTGAGTTGAGTTGATTTTTGGTGGAGTTACTTGAAAAATTATTTTAAAATCATTAAACAGCTCGGATTATCCGTATGGAACCCGTAGTGGGCCCCATGTGCCGTCTGTGCACCGCATGTGCACTTTTGGTTGGTTGCTTTAGCATTTTCGGACAATCTCAAAGGGAGGTCTTTAGTGTTTACGGAAAATTCTACCAGCAAATTTTGAGATTTTAGCTTTTAGAAAGATATTTTAATTGTTTTCGTTAGAAAAAATTAACATAGTTTAGGAATCTACGGATTCCTAGAATATGAAATGGAAAAATAAATTTGATTCTAGAGCAATTGAATTCTAAGTGCATTTTGGATCAAATTTTGGATCGGAAGTTGATTTTCAAGTTTTTACAAGTTAATACTTCTTTTGTCCAAAAATGTTTGTTGGGTCTGGATAACGCGAAGTATTATTTTTGAAAAATAATTTAAAAAATTCAAAATTTAAAAGAACTCATTGGATATCTAGCTAGTAACTTGTTGAGAAAATTTAAAATTTTTAATTTCTCGTTTTGCGAATTGGACAAACATTTGGGATAGAGGGAGTACCAGCTTTTACTATAACTTAATCATATATATTTTTGAGCAACAAGCAATTCATTCCCTTCAAAAGCCCGAAAGCAAAGATTACATCACAATAAACAAGAGTGAACCAAAACTACCAAAATCTAAGACACAAGCTACGTAGTTGACAAACTAGCACTAGGTGTTGGCATAGCATTTGTCAGTCAACTTGGTAGTAGAGCACCCAACGAGAAACCCAACTCAAACCATAGGTAAGAAGCACAGATGAAATCTTCAGTAAACCCCATAAATATGCTCTTTGAAAGCGTCTTCGGCCGGCTCGTGGCACAAGAAAGTGTCAACTAAGACAGTGAGCCCTCGTTACCACAAGCGAAGGACGCCACTTCGAGAATAGACCTTGCTGACACGGCTGACTCTGGATGCGGGAACACAAACGCTGACAAAGCCGAACCTACGAGACCATGGCAAGCACGAAAGCAAAAACAGGGCCAAAACTCGAATCAAACAAAACTAAAGTTGTTATCCACCACCAACCCCACGGGATCTGAGGAAACCAAATCGAGACACAATGCTGAACTGTGGAAAATCCAGCCGGGGAAGAAAGGGCACAAACAACCCTGAAAACTAACTAAAACTCCCCTGCCTCGCCACTAAAACTAACTATAGCCTAATAATGCTCACCGCTATAGTAAACATATATATTGGATTCTACTAAAGTCTAGAATTTTCAATTTGAAGCTAGAACTTAAAATTTGTATACACTATCGCAAACACGCCATAGTATAATTTTATACCAAACATAATTTTGGTGACAGAAAGCATATGGACATTGATTTGAAGTTTGTATTTGAGGGTAGAGATCTATTTTAGACCCATTTCAGGTCCGAAAAAAGGATCCAAGCCTGCTCATTGTTTAAAACACTTTCTTTAGTGTTTTTGTAAAATAATCTGCTCAATTGGATATCGGTAATGACATTTACGATACATATAGCTTTAACTTGCTTCAGAATTCAAGCCTAAACTCAAGACAAAATTAGATGTTTCATAAACACCCTTACCCATATCCGATTAAGCTAATTCCGTATAAGAGAGTTGCATAAACCAATACCATCATACTTACGTGCATTATCAACCACTCGGATTGGAGAGCAAGTACTATTATTGCGAAAGAATGGGCGAAATAGATGCGGAAGCCAATGCTATATCTCCTTTTAGCTTTGTCCCACGATTCGAACAAAACACTGACTCTTTTTGTACAAGTCCCTAAACAAAATATTTTAAATAAAATGAGTAGCTCCAATCATTGTTGTCAGGCTAGAGACGGGTTCATATCAAGTCTGTACGCGCGGGTACAGATTTGAAATCTCTACCCATAGCAGTGTTGTTTGGTGACACATGTGGCAAGTTGAAAACCGCTTGCACCACGTGCACTCCAATGAGCTCTTCAAATCTAAAGTTTACTTCATCTTTTTTTTTTTTGACAACAAAATAAAAAATTATTAATCTTTGGAATAACAAACAAAGATTAACTTTCAAGAAACCCACTTTGATAGGAGTAACAAAAAATAAAATGATAAGGTTAACAATCCAAAATTATAAGTAAGTTTGATGAGCACTCTTAAAACTTGAAGAAAGTTAGAGATACACTAAAAAGGTGTAGCAAATTTCCCGCATTTGTATGGCTTTCGATGATATTGATCTGTAAATATAATTTAGTTTTTTTTTTTTTTTTGCTACCTCCCATTGCAAGGCTCTTGGTGTGGCTTTATTTTCTAGTTTCTAATATATGAATTTTTCATTTGTTTGATGTGGGAACCTCTCAGATCTTCGTTCTGATTGCAGACTGACGAGCAAACTTCCATTGCAATGGGGGTACACAATGGTGCCTCAAATGTAGCTATTAATGGCGCACCTTCTTCTCCCAGGGCTACTAAAGTTGGAAAAGTCTCGGTTTTGCCCCTTGTTTTTCTCATCTTCTACGAGGTATCGGGAGGACCATTCGGGGTTGAGGATATTGTACGCGCAGCTGGCCCACTTCTAGCCCTAATTGGTTTTTTGGTATTTCCATTTATATGGAGTGTACCTGAAGCCCTAATAACTGCAGAAATGGGCACCATGTTCCCAGAAGACGGTGGCTATGTGATATGGGTTTCATCCGCATTGGGTGAGTATTGGGGGTTTCAAATAGGTTGGATGAAATGGCTAAGCGGGGTCATCGATAATGCTCTATACCCGGTTATGTTCCTTTATTATTTAAAGTCAGCAATCCCGGCATTATCTGGTGGTTTGCCAAGAGTTGCAGCAACGCTAGGTTTGACTGCTATGCTCACTTACATGAATTATAGGGGTTTAACCATTGTAGGATGGGCTGCTGTTCTGCTGGGGGTTCTCTCATTCCTTCCTTTCGGTGTTATGGGACTTGTCGCAATACCCAAGTTAAGGCCTAAAAGATGGTTAGTGGTAGATTTACACAACGTTCACTGGAATTTGTTCCTAAACACACTATTCTGGAACTTAAATTACTGGGATTCGATAAGTACGTTAACAGGAGAGATGGATAACCCGAAGAAGACTCTGCCAAAGGCTCTATTCTATGCTTTAATTGTAGTTGTAAGTGGGTATTTCTTTCCTTTACTAATTGGTACAGGAGCTATACCACTCAATCGAAACCTGTGGACCAATTTGTATTTCTCTGATGTCGCCAAGTTGGTGGGTGGAGTGTGGTTGAGGGTTTGGGTCCAAATGGCTGCTGCAATGTCAACAGTAGGAATGTTCGTGGCTGAAATGAGCGGTGATTCTTTTCAACTTCTTGGTATGGCGGAAAGAGGGATGCTTCCGGCGTTTTTCGCCAAAAGATCTCGTTATGGAACTCCTCTTGTTGGTATTTTATTTTCGGCTTCAGGAATTATTTTGCTTTCATGGCTGAGCTTTACAGAGATAATGGCCGTAGAAAACTTTTTGTATTGTTTAGGAATGATTTTGGAGTTCATATCCTTCATAAGGTTGAGAATAAAATACCCAGCTGCATCTCGGCCTTTTAAGATACCTGTGGGAACAGTCGGATCAATTCTACTATGTATTCCTCCGACCATATTGATGGGCGCTGTGCTGGCTCTTTCTTCGCTCAAAGTGGCAGTTATAAGCCTCGTTGTTGTTGTAATTGGACTAGTGATGCAGCCTTGTCTCAAGCATGTTAAGAAAAAGAAATGGCTCAAGTTCTCTGAGAATTCTGATCTCCCTGATCCACTATGTGGTGCTGCTCATGAGAATACTGAAACATTGGTTCAGTAACTAACCATTGTCGAATGGATGACAAGAGAAATGTTATTTGCTCATCAAGATCTCAAAAGGCTCCAATGGACGACAAATATTCTCTGACCGGTATCTCATTAAGGTATTTGCGTTGTTCAGATGTTCACAATCAAGTAGGTATTCAACTGAGGGCGGTAGCTCTAACTGATAACAGTAGAATAGATGCATGTTGAAGCCAAGACCGCAGGTCCCCAATGAAATGGCCCAAATTCAAGTCTCTTTATCTTACCAGGCAAAAAATATGTAATGAAGTTTGTTGAATCTTACCTCATATGATATTACACAAAAACATTAAGAACTAGAAGCTTCTAAAAAGTTCATTTATCATAAGTGCTTTTATGTGCCCCAAGGATCGAAACCTAACACATACGAAACACACACAACAAAGAGTTTTACATGATTTTCCAAAATCAGACGGAGGAATCGAAGCAACATTTACGGAAACGAGCTTTAACAAAGGAGTTCTCAACTCCTAACTCACTACACTTTGTATCTACATTGCTAACCTTGACTGATACAAAATCTGAGAGCTCAATTTATAGGTAAAGATTGAGCTTTGTTTACAAGCAATGTGTTGGAATTTGAGGCCGGTCCGGGACCAAATCGGGTCGCCCATGTGGGCATGACCTGGTGACCCATATATTAGAGAGTCTTATCTCATCTTGTAGATAAGATAGGAGAAGTCGAAGTAATTCTAATCTCTTAGGATTAGAAGACTTCTAAAGCATTTAGGATGCACCTTCTATTTATTTCGTGCAGGATGTTCATAAAGAACATACACAAGATATACACACAATAATATACACTAGAGGTATACAAAAGTATAGAGTTCTGGGAAACTCTTTCTCTCTCTTCGATAGTTCTCTCTCTCTCTCTCTCTCTCTCTCTCTACCATTAAAGAACAATCTGAGCTTTTGCACCGTGGAATAGAGGATGATACTCGATTCTCGTAGTATCACTCCATCGCAGGAATTTATCGTTGATTTGGTACGTGATCAAGAGTTTGTAATCCATCCAAACCAAGGTCCGGTTTGGTTAAAGTTCGTAAGGTAACCCGAACCACCCGCTTCCGCACTATGGTTATATTTTTCTAACATTGGTATCAGAGCCTTAGTTGGATGTTTTCGTGCTCTTTAGTACTTGAATAGCCATATGTATCATGTTTTAGGCATACGGATTGACTGATTTTCGTGTATACTGGATATGGGTCCGAAAAACATAATTTTTCAAAAGTTCTCGGAATTGCTTCAAAATTTTACAAAACATAGTCCATAACATGTAGATCAAATCTGGAAAGTTTCGTGTTGATTGGATAAACCGTTTGTGAGAAAAATCAAACCCTAGTTGGTTTTTCAGAAACTTTGACTGGCAGAGCTTTTTCTGTTTTTTGATCCAGCATGTGGGACTTACATCACTGTGTAGCTCTTGTTTCTAGCTTTGCAACGGTATATTATAAGCATAATTTGGAGTTACGGAACAAAAATTATGGCAAACCCTAGTTTGGGCATGTTTTGGAGAAGATGAAGTGCAGATTCTGTACACTCTCACTCTCAACCAAGAGAGAGTGAGATTCACCCCTCACTGTACTGGTGTCATATGAAAAAACCAAGAGTACCGTTGAACTCGAAATTGAATTTTTTACGTTTCTGTGTATTTATTTTATTTTTCAGAAATGAAATTATTTTTCAGAATTTTAAATATAAGAAAAATGAAATTTTTGACTTAGTTTATGAGAGAGTGGGGGATGCGTGCCTTCTCCATTGGGAACCAAATTTTTGGTGGCAGATTGTAATATTGTTTCCCATTGTTTGGTGTATGAGGTGTAA
Source organism: Rhododendron vialii (assembly GCF_030253575.1). NCBI lineage: Eukaryota > Viridiplantae > Streptophyta > Magnoliopsida > Ericales > Ericaceae > Rhododendron > Rhododendron vialii. Next base: position 18,809,798 of record NC_080563.1, on the reverse strand, counting down.
TATTCTAGTGAGCATGGTTTTTTATTCTGTATTTTCTGTTTGTTGTTTATTCAGATAAATTAGAATAAAATTTTAGAAAATTATAAATTTTCATATTTAACCTCCTGGAATCAGAACCAATTCATAGGAGAGGTTGGTGTAATTTTTTAGTGTACAATGGTTTTTTATTCTATTTTTCCTATCAGTTGATAATTTGGAAAAATTAGAATAAAAATCTGAAAAATTATAAATTTTTGGATTCAACCTCCTTGATTTAGTACCTATTCATTGGTGTAGGTTGTGTATTTCTCCAGTACATGTTGATATTATTTGACATTTTCTACTTGTTATTTATTCTTGGAGAATTAGAATAAATCCTGAGAATAGACAATAATTTCATGTGAGCAACTGCAAATGTACGAAATATTGAAAACAGCATGTTGAACATTTTGGATGATTTTACATGTTGTATGTGGCATGTTTGGATAATTTTTGGCATTGTTCAATGTTTAAATTATTCATTTTGATAGCATGAAAAATACTTTTTAATGCATAAATTGTGTTATGCACTGTAACAAATTTGTTTCATGCTTGTGATGTGCCATATCTAGTGGGAGGTTGTTTGGTAGAGAAAATATTTTCATATATTTTTCCCGAAAACTAAAATTTTGCGTATGAATTAAATTAAATTGTAATAATAAAATACTTAGAGGCGCAGGAGATGATTAAATGCTTTGCGAGTTTTCGATCTTGCGACATGTATGATATTATTATTTTCTAATTTAGATTCTTGCTGCAAAATAATTCTGTGTTGTGTGGTTATTAATAATCCCATGCGCATTTCTTTGATAGAGTTGAAATGGAAGCTAAGAAAGTTGTAGCTAATTTGACCCAGGTTGAAAAATTGAAAAGCGACAATTATAATGTTTGGCGCTATGAGATCCAATTTCTCCTTAATGAGCTAGAGGTCTTGGAGACCCTCAACCATGAGATGGTTGAGCCAAAGCATAGTGACTCACCACAATATCTTTGTGATCTTGAGGCCTTTGAAAAATGGTACAAGAAAGATCAGTGTGCGCGACTTACCATGGTACGCAGCATGCATAACGATTTGATATGTGAGTTTGAGTACTATGAGACTGCTCATAAGTTGTGGGTAGCTATCAAACATAAATATAATATCGACTTCTTGACTAAGATGGTCTCAAACTTAAAATGTGATGATGAACATAAATTAGAGGACATGGAGGCTAAGCGCCAAGAGGCAGCTGAGCCAAATGGTTCATGCATCATACTTGAGACTTTCCTTCGCAGGTCTGGGTACCAGCAAAGGAAAGCTAAACATGCCCTTAAGAAAGGAGCTATTATAGGCCTTAACCCTATTGGCGTTGGATATTTTAGGCGCAATAGAGGCAAGAAGAAGAGTGGTAACAAAAATAAGGCTAGAAAGGCGTGCTTTTACTGTGACAAGTTGGGACACTTTGTTCGTGAGTGCACTGAGCCTAAGAAGGTGCACCATATTTTTTGTTTCTCGTGTTGACTATTTTGAAACATGTCAAGGTTTAGTTGCTTAATCTCCTCATTCGTGGGTTGTAGACTCAGTAGCAACCAACCAATTAGTGAGGAAACAAGATAGATTTGTGGAGTATCACTGAGTTCCAGTTGGAGGCTAAAGAATTTTCATGGGAAACAAGTCTAGTGTGTTAGTGTTGGGGGTTGGCAAGCTAGACATGCGACATGAGCGCACTTTGTTTTTTCATGAAGTACTTTATGCTTTAAGAATTTGACGAAACTTGTTATTAGTCACTAGCATGATGGGTCTAGTTTTATATTTTTGTTTGAGAGTAGCTAAGTGAGGATTGATTTGGGTACAATTTATTATGGCTTTGAATGGTTTGATAATACTAGATGTTATTAATTTTTATTTTAATAATATTGCTAGTGATTCTATTTGCTTTGTTACTTCTTTTGTTGATGTTGATTCTTTTAAATGGCATTGGAGATTAGGTCACATTGGGCAAGAGGGGGATTTATTAGTCAACCTGCCCATTTGTGACCATTGCCCAATAAGAAAAGCAATTAGAAAATCATTCAGAAAACCATAAGGGCATTTGTTCCATTACAGCCTATCCGTTAAACATTTGTGATTGAAATTGAGTCACTAGATGTGGATTTCTCAAGGAAAATTTTCCTAGCAGATGAGAAGTTAATAGAGATGTAGAACTCTATGAGATGGAGAATACAACGAAAGGCGCACCAAATTGTCCAATTGAAAATGGGGAAGAAATTCTCCTACCTCCTGGGGATAGTGGGAGCGACTTGCTTAATCATGGATCAGATCTAATGAACATGGATTCTCAAGATCCTCTAGGCATAGAAGCAAACATTGAATAATCCATTGTCGTCTATTTGAGATTGAGGAGGATTTTTTCATGATTGCTTCTGAAGATGAAGGAGAGCCCAAAACAGTGGGAGAAACTCCTTTATTGCCTGCTAGTAAGGAATGGATAGATGCAATAAGATGAAATGGAGTTTATGAAGATAAACCTTGTCTGGGACTTGGTTGATCTTTCGCTTGGGTGTAAGATCATTGGGAACAAATGGGTTCTTAAGATCAAACACGAATCAGATGGTCCCATACTGAGCAATAAGACTCATCTCGTGGCGAAGTTATTCTAGCCTTAGAACTATTTTAGATGGACGTTAAGGCAATAGGCTAGGAGCGCAGAGTTTGCTAGCTCCAACGGTCTATCTATGGCCTAAAACAATTATCCAGGTTATGGTACCTGAGATTTCATCGAGCCATTTGGGTTTACGATGATCAATGAAGGTCATTGCGTGCATATGAGACGGTCCAAAAATAGTTTCTTGATATTGTCATTCTATGTTGATGACATTTTAGTTGGCTGGAATGACTAGGAGATGATAATCGCTACACAGTTGTGGTTATCCTTCACTTATGAGATGAAGGAATGGACAAAGCAAGCTATGTGCTTAGAGTTGAGATCTTAAGGGATCCTTCTAGGAAGATTCTTTCTTTAAGAATATTTTTAGAACGATTTCGGAGACAAACCTGCAAACTCATAGATACTTCTATTGTTAAAGGCGAGACTTAAAGGCTTAAAGTGGAACCTAAAACTCCTTAAGAATTGGAACTGATGGCCCACGTGCCCTATTCAAATACCATTGGCAGCTTATAAGTAGTTATTGGTCCAATCTTTGTCGTGATCGTTGACAAGCAGTCAAGAGGATATTAACTTATCTCTAAGAGATTGCTGATATATGTTTGGCTTCGAGAGTGTGTATCTATGCCTAGTCGGGTCAAAGATATTGTTGCGCAAAAGAAAATGATTATAAAACACATAACTACGAGTCGCATAATTGTATGCCCTTTGTCTAAATCCGTTGCTAAGAGGACTTTTGAGACTCATGATAAGGCTTTAGGACTGCGTAGATGATGATAGATGTGTTTTATTTATTAATTTCATTAATCACTTCTTTCAGATTTATGGGATATTTATGCCATTTGTACACTTAATATTAGTTTATTATTGTTGCAATTTGGACAATTGTTTATTGAACAACACATACGGAATTTAAAGATTGATGTCAGCAGGTTAGATTGGCTCACTCACACGAGCAATCGCCTTCGGCGCTTGAGATAGCGAGCGAAGATGAGACGGATGGGTGGTAAGATATACCCACCATATGTTGCCTTGGTTGGAACCAAGATGAGATCTATTAGCAAGAGACCAATTTCGGATAGTTCCCCCTATATTGAGATTAGCCTGTTTTTGTTAGCCAGATGTGAGGACTTGTACAGCGTCATGATGGCAAGCTATCTGAGAACTCGGGTTGGGCGCTAGGTAGCGACTAGACTAAGGTCTGTACGGTGTTTGGAAGTATGACGTTGCTTTTTGGAAAAGTAACTCCACCGTAGCATGTATTCATACTACATGTGCTTGGCGATCATTTATTTTAGAGGTGAGTGAATGGATCCTTGTTTCCTCACTGTGTGAGTCTAAGCAGTCATTTAGATAAGCTGACTGCATATATATTAAATGTGCTCTTTGATTTTTGACTATGTCATGTAGTAGAGGCTTTGTGTTGCTATTCTAGCTTGACTACCAAAGACCACGAAATGTCAGGGTCCCATGGAGCATGTCTGGGAAAGCAGCAAGGTTAAAATGAAGTGACATGAGGGCGAAAAGAGGATCATTTTGTAGTACACCCTTGCAATATATTCACTGTCGACAACTCAGGTCGCTCTATTGGGATGCGGATCGGGTGTGAATATAGAATGCATGATGTTTGGGGGTCAAGCATGCTTTTTGGAAGGATTAAAGATGCTTGGTCCGGTGTAACTAAATGGATTCAGGGTACATGAGACACTCTTATGGGTTGATGTCTCTATACTGGCTCTTAAAGAGTTATTAGTGTAGAGCTCCCACTTGCAGGTCCTCCAGCGATCGCACGGTTCATTAACGCGTATGAGTTTGCTTCTTAGTTGGGTAGATGGAAGAGAGATTGATACAACTTGTCATGCCCATACATGGACGAGTGGGAGATGTTGGAATTTGAAGCTGGTCCGGGACCAAATCGGGTCGCCCATGTGGGCATGACCCGGTGACCTATATATTAGAGAGTCCTATCTCATCTTGTAGATAAGATAGGAGAAGTTGAAGTAATTCTAATCTCTTAGGATTAGAAGACTTCTAAAGCATCTAGGATGCTCTTTCTATTTATTTCCTGCAGGTTCAAAAAGAACATACACAAGATATACACACAATAATATACGCCAGAGGTATACAAAAGTATAGAGTTCTGGGAAACTCTCTCTCTCTCTCTCTCTACCATTAAAGAACAATCTGAGCTTTTGCACCGTGGAATAGAGGGTGATGCTCGATCCTCGTAGTATCACTCCATCGCAGGAATTTGTCGCTGATTTGGTACGTGATCAAGAGTTCGTAATCCATCCAAACCAAGGTCCGGTTCAGTTAAAGTTCGTAAGGTAACCCGAACCACCCGCTTCCGCACTATGGTTATATTTTTCTAACACAATGCAAGGAAGAGAATTCCCATAAGAATTCTTCTTCAGTTTAAGCCAACAAACATGAATTCCATGCATGGAAATTCAACGGCTTCTGGTTACAGCATCTCATAGGGGCTCAATTGGCAACCCGAGATGCAAAATACCTCTTGGCAATCTCGGTAGCCATTTGTAGCCAACGAGGCAACTCTTGTTTACAGATTTCACAGGAATGTGTGCAAGGTCGGCTCATAAGTTTTGGAGGCCGGAAGCGAACCTCTTGAATGAGGCCACCCTATATTTTTCATATAAAAGTGGTCTACAAAGAGTCATAAAAAAAAAAAAAAAACCCCCAATACAAAAGATTTACCATACCTCAAAATCTATCATTTGAAAATTATTTTTCTTGCACTTTTTGCTGCAAACGCACTGATTAAGTCTCCATAGTCAAGCTTCTTCTCCAATTCCTTCTCGATAGACAACATAGCCAATCCATTTAATCTTTCTTGAGACATGGTTGACCGAAGACAATTTTTGATCAATTTCAACTTTGAAAAGCTTCTTTCCCCCGATGCAACTGTAATTGGAATAGTCCACAATTTGGTCTTATTTTGTGGCTCTTAAATTTCAATTGGGCCTATTTTGTGTAAAGGAGGCTAGTGTAATTTTTTTTTGGACCATATATACATACATATATATATATAGGAATCCTAAAAATTTGGGGGCCCTCGTTTTTAATTTTTTTCGGGGGCCAGAAGCGCCTGCTTCCCTCGCCTTGGCTATAAGCCGGCTCTGAATGTGTGGTTGTAAATTGGTTCAGACTACCACACGGCGATACTTCCGGACTATAGTATAATTTCACATGAAACTCTTGTTCACAGATTCGGCCACAGCCCAATCTATACCAATCCTAAAAGGGGTTTCCGTCTAGAATCCAGATAGCCTTTTTTTCCCTTGAAAAATCCTTGATTTTCTGGCTATATATGTTTCATGAATTATCTCCCCACCTAGCAAAAACATCCTTCTTGTGTTGATGAACCATAGGGGATTTGTCCTTACCCCTTGTTAGAACTATGGCTCATATGTTATTGGGGGGTGCAGGGGGCGTTGTACGGTAGGGTTCGTACAGGGGTATTTTTGGGATACAGACCAAATACCAGATTAGGATTAGAATAGAGTCAATATAAATACTCTATGTTGTAAACCCTAATTCATACTGTGATAATAAAGAACAGCAGCCGCTCTCGCTCCCGTGGACGTACCAGGTTGTGGGGAACCACGTATATCTCTGTGTTGATTCTTTATTGTTTATACTCGTAAATCGTGTGAGTGTGTGTGTCGATCCTAACAAGTGGTATCAAAGCCAGGTTGTTTTAAATCACACAGAAGAACGATGTCATCGAGTTCGTCTGTTTCGAAGTTCGATGTGATGAAGTTCGATGGAACTTCAAATTTCGGATTGTGGCAACAGCGGGTAAAGGATCTGTTGGTGTAGCAGGGCTTGTACAAAGGATTGAAGGCGAAGCCAGAAGCCATGTCTAACGACGATTGGGAAGAACTCCAGATGAAGGCGATGAGTACGATTCGTCTGTGCCTTGCAGACGAAGTTATGTATCACGTGTTGGGTGATGAATCGCCGGCTGGGGTCTGGACTAAACTGGAGAGCAGGTATATGTCAAAATCGTTGACGAACAAACTGTTTCTAAAGCAGAAACTGTTTGGGTTGAAGATGGCCGAGGGTGCTAATCTGATTCAGCATATCAACACGTTCAATCAGGTTGTGAGCGACCTGCAACGGATTGACGTAAAGTTTGAAGAGGAAGACCAAGCGTTGATGTTACTGTGTTCACTACCGATTTCTCTCGAAACCCTAGTTACAACCTTACTTTGGGGGAAAGAAACCCTAAAACTTGAGGAAGTCACTACAGTCCTTCTGGCGTATAATCAACACAAGCAACAAACAGAATCGCTGCAGGGTGAAGGTCTAGTGGTTAAGGGGTATGGGGATCGTGGCAGGAAGAATGAGAGGGGTAAATCAGTTTCGGGGCATGGGAGGTCTCAGTCAAAGAACAGGTCCGAGGGCACGTTTGAGTTCAAGTGTTACAGGTGTCATGAACCGGGGCACATGAAGAAAGACTGTCCGCAGAAGAGTAAGGGAACTGACTGGAAGAAGAAGGGAAAGACAGGGGAGAGGAAAGATGGATCAACTTCTGCAAATGTTGTGGAGCAGGAGTCAGATGATGGTGATATGCTTTCGGTCTCAGCAAGTTCAGATCACATGGCAGATTCGTGGATTATGGATTTAGCATGTTCTTTTTACATATCTCCTATCAAGGAATGGTTCAACACATATAGGTCAGTGGATTGTGGTAATGTTCTTATGGGTAACGATGCATCGTGTAAAGTCATAGGAATAGGCACAATTAAAATCAGAATGTATAATGGTGTTGTGAGAATTTTGGGGGATGTTAGACATGTTCCAGAATTGAGAAAGAATTTAATTTCGTTAGGAACCTTAGACTCTAATGGCCGTGGGTATAAAACAGAGAGTGGAGTCATGAAGGTAACGAAGGGTGCTATGGTGATGATGAAGGCTTGTAAAGTTCCTGGTAATATTTACAAGTCGGTAGGAAGTACAATTATAGGTGGAGCTGCTGCCACTACAACAGACGACACTGATGATACTATGCTTTGGCATATGTGGTTGGGACATATGGGAGAGCGTGGGATGTTAGAGCTGCATAAGAGGAATCTATTGAAAGGGGTTAAATCGTGTAAATTGGATTTCTGCAAGTTTTGTGTTCTAGGGAAACAGTATAAGGTGAAGTTTAGGAATGCAACTCACAGAACGAAGAGAATTCTTGACTACGTTCTTTCAGATGTTTGGGGGCCAGTGAGGGTAGCTTCGAAAGGAGGATCTTTATATTTCTTGATCTTTATTGATGATTTTTCAAGAAAAGTTTGGGTGTACTTCATGAAGCACAAGTCTGAAGTCTTTGCTAAGTTCAGAGTGTGGAAAGTTGAAATGGAAAACCAGATAGGGAAAAAGATTAAGTGGCTCAGGACAGATAATAGGAAAGAATTCAAGAATGGGCCTTTTCTGAAGTTTTGTGAGGAACATGGGATTCAGCGACACTTTACAGTTCGGAAGACACCACAGCAGAATGGAGTGGCAGAAAGAATGAACAGAACCATTGCAGAAAGGGCACGGTGTTTGAGATTGAATTCGGGACTTCCGAAGGTTTTTTGGGCAGAAGCAGTGAGTATGGCATGCTTTGTTATAAACAGGTCACCGAGTGCTGTTTTGAATGGGAAGGTAGCTGAGGAGATGTGGACAGAGAAAGAGGTTGACTACTCAGGGTTGAGAGTTTTTGGGTGTCCGGCCTATGTTCATGTTCCCAGTGATGAGAGGTCAAAGCTTGATGCGAAGTCTAAACAGTGTATCTTTCTTGGTTATGAGAAATGAGTCAAAGGGTACAAGCTTTGGGATTCAGAGACAAAGAAGGTGGTGATCAGTAGGGATGTGGTATTTGATCAGGACTCTATGATCAAGGCACATCAGAGGGTTCAAAATTCTGAGTCAGAGGAAGTGAACAGCAAACAGCAGGGCGTACAGATTGAGCTGGAGAGTTTTGATATAGGTGATACTCAGCCAGATGAACAGCTTGATCAACAGCAGCAGCAGGAGCAGCACCAAAGCTTGGCCGCTGGGAGAACCAAGCGAACTATTAAGCCACCAGTGAGGTATGTGTTTGATGACTTGGTTTCTTATGCATTGACTACTACTAATGGGGATCCATCTACTTTTCAGGATGCTATTACGAGTTCTGAAAGGGACCAATGGATGGAAGCCATGGTAGAGGAAATGGAGTCTTTGCATAAGAATAAGACTTGGGAGTTGAAAGAATTGCCCAAGGAAAAGAAGCCAGTGGGTTGTAAGTGGGTATACAAGCGGAAAGAGGCAGCAACAGAAAAGGAGAGGAAAAAGTTCAAGGCTCGGTTAGTGGCAAAGGGGTATTCACAGAGGAAGGGGATTGGTTTTGATGAGGTCTTTTCTCCAATGGTGAGGCATACGTCAATCAGGATTATCTTGGCATTGGTGGCTAGCTATGATCTGGAGTTAGAGCAGATGGATGTGAAAACGGCATTCCTCTATGGTGATTTGGAGGAAGTCATATACATGAAACAGCCTGAGGGGTCCAAGCAGCCAGAGACTGAGCATCTTGTTTGTAAGTTGAAGAAGTCCTTTTATGGGCTGAAACAGTCTCCAAGACAATGGTACAAGAGGTTTGACTCTTTCATGATACGGATTGGGTACACACGCTGTGAGTATGATTGTTGCGTTTATGTTAAGAGTCTTGATGATGGTTCCTATATTTTCTTGCTTCTTTATGTGGATGATATGCTGATTGCTGCAAAGAGTATGGTTGAGGTAAACAAGTTGAAGTCTTTATTGGGTAAAGAGTTTGACATGAAGGATTTAGGAGCGGCTAGGAAGATACTTGGGATGGAGATTCGCAGAGATAGGTCAGCTGGTAAGTTGTGGTTATCTTAAAAGAATTAATGGTGAAAGTGTTGGAGAGGTTTAGTATGAATAATGCCAAACCGGTCAGCACTCCATTGGCAAGTCATTTCAGATTATCTTCAGCTCAGTGTCCGGTGTCAGATGAAGAAATTGAGGATATGTCAAGGGTGCCTTATGCAAGTGCAGTGGGATAATGTATGCAATAGTTTGTACGAGGCCTGATTTGGCACATGCAGTTAGCACAGTCAGTAAGTACATGGCCAAACCAAGCAGAGAGCATTGGAAGGCAGTCAAATGGATGTTCAGATACTTGAAAGGTACTTCAGATCGCGGGATTATGTTTGGTAGGCAACGGGGTTAGATTTCAGTTGTTGGGTATGTGGATGCGGATTATGCTAGGGGTTTGGATGACAGAAGGTCTACAACTGGTTATGTGTTTACACTTGTGGGAAGGCCTATTTGTTGGAGATCCGTGGTACAACCTCTGGTGGCTTTATCCACTACTGAGTCTGAGTATATGGCGGTGACTGAGGCAGCTAAGGAAGCATTGTGGTTGAAAGGGTTTGTTAAGGAGCTTGGCATAGATCAAGGTGGAGTTCAGTTGCATTGTGACAGTCAGAGTGCCATTTATTTGGCAAAGCATCAGGTGTATCATGCTCGAACCAAGCATATCGACGTGAGGTTTCACAAGGTGAGAGAGTTGGTTGATGCAGGAGATTTGATACTGGAAAAGGTGCACACTTCTGAGAATGTAGCTGATATGTTGACAAAGATGGTTACTGCAGACAAGTTCAAGCATTGCTTGGACTTGATTAATGTCTCCCGGTGCTAAGAAAATGGAGGCATCCCCCCAACTTATTGGATAGTGATGGTTATCTTTTGAAGGGGCGAGAGTGAATTCGCCAAGGTGGAGATTATTAGAACTATGGCTCATATGTTATTGGGGGGTGCGAGGGGCATTGTACGGTAGGGTTCGTACAGGGGTATTTTTGGGATACAGACCAAATACCAGATTAGGGTTAGAATAGAGTCAATATGAATACTCTATGTTGTAAACCCTAATTCATACTGTGATAATAAAGAACAGCAGCCGCTCTCGCTCCCGTGGACGTATCCGATTTTGGGGAACCACGTATATCTCTGTGTTGATTCTTTATTGTTTATACTCGTAAATCGTGTGAGTGTGTGTGTCGATCCTAACACCCCTAAAAAATTAAAGAAAAGGAACTTACAATCAAGCACTTATTCAAATTCTTGATTAGTTTTCTTAAACTTTTTTATCGGCAATTAATTGTTTTAAACAACAAGCAAATGAAAAATAAACTACTGCAAATAAATAATTAAGATTCTCGATGTAAATGGAAAAAATAATTATTTGGAGAAATAGACATTTTAACATTGAATCTATTTAGCATTGATGCATTTCAAAAATATATCAATCATGATAAATTTGATTTCTGGGGTAATCCCTTCATTATTTAGACAAGTTCTAAAAAGTGAAAAATTTCTAACATATAAGAAGCCTGAAAAGAATCAACAAATTATTGAATAAGAGTAACCAAAGATGATCCTTTTACAATTTTTTTTTTTAAAAGCCAGTTATTCCCTTTGTCCCAAATTATGTATTCCTTGTTCTATTTTAACCGGATAGAAAGTTATTTTTCACCCATTCTATCTTAACTAGCTAGAGAATTGTTTGTATTTGAATTGAGAGCACTCTTTTTATATAAAAATAACGGGTCTTGTTTGGTATAGACCTTTAGTTCCGTACAGACCTTCCATTAGTTCCATTAATTAAGTGATAAAACTTTCTATCTCAGTTAATTCCATTAGTTAAAATTACAAAAAAAAAAAAAATTCAAATGATACGGACCTTCAAAAAAGACTAATTTATTATTGTTGTTTTATCATACCCACATTTGACTGCCAAACTCACTTCTCTAAAATAAAGGATTTGATTTGTCTAGAGTCCAAATTGGACGGCAACAACATTCCGGGCTCTAGCTCCTAGCACTGCCGACGCTTGTAGTGACATTGAACCTTATAGTTATAGAAGCAGTCGTATTTCAATGGCTGATTTTGTGAATTAATTATTCAAATTAGTCATTAAAAAAACTATTATCAGAAAGATATTCATAAAGATTTTTTTAACAAATCTCAATTTTTAAAATTATTTTCAGAAGATTCGAATTGGAAGACTGTATTTTCATTAAATTACATAGTCCCAATCTCTACAGTGCAAACCAAAACTGGAAACACTACAAGAAAATCGTTCTATAACAACGATCGAAAGCGTCGCCAAAAAACCAAAAAACCGTTGGTAGAGACCCGTTTAGGCTATACCAACGGTTCGAGAACCGTTGGCCAAACCGTTGCAATATATCTGTTGCTGTAGAGGTATAGCAACGGTTTTGATGAGCGTTGATACAGATTTTTTTTTACTAACGGTTCATATAACCGTTGCTAAAGGCAATTTTCATTTTTATTATTTTTTTTACTAACGGTTCATATAACCGTTGCTAAAGGCAATTTTTATTTTTTTAAAAGCCAACCACTGTGTGACGTGGCAGCCGCGTGGCGTTGACGTGGCAGCCGCGTGGCGCTGACGGGGCGCTCGCGCGGCAGGCGAAATAATCTTGCTCTTCCTGAGAATCGAACCGCCGACCTCGTATGTGCGCGCGCGCGAACCAACTGGGCTAGCCCATAACTTGTGTAAAATCATACACCTTTTAATATTTATACTATACTAACCGGATTTTTTTAATCTTTTTTTTTTAATCCGGTTTATACTATACAAACACTTATTAATATCATTTTTTTCACTAGGTTCAATAATTACCTTTTAAAATTGGTATAAATGCACAAGACTATATGCATGTAATCATATATGATACTATATTTAATTATTATTGTTTTTTTTTTAACAGAAATTATAATTATTTAGATTGATGCAAAGTAGGATAATAATTTTGAGAGGTGTTTTATTTTGTAATATTCATTTACAAAAAATGATATCTTGCGTGAGAAAAATAGTTCCATTATTCACTCATATTCAATTAAATTGACTTGCACCATGTACATAAAAATAAAAATAAAAACCTCTCTGTTTTCCTAATTTCTTTTCAATATTAATTTTGCCTTTTCTAAATTTTTGTTAAATTCACAAAAAAATTTTGATTGGTAAGTCATTTCTATGAGATGAGTCTAAAAAATAAAATAAAAATGCAATTAAAAGCATAAAAAATCAATATGGGCAAAAAAATATCAGACAACTAACATTTGTTGTCTTTAGTGTCATCTTATATGATATTTTTTTCATCTTCGGTCCACAATTTTATACTTTTTTTATTCTTATTAAGATGAATGATTAATCCCAAAATGAGATTAGTTTCAAAAATTACCACAAAATGCTAAAAAAATACGTTAAATAAACAATACCGGAAAAAATACCACAACAAAAATTTAGGAAAAATAGCCCTAACAAAAGCAATGGTCTCGATCATCATGATTGTGTCACGGTCAAGGGGCTAAAGTACGTTCAAGAATGAAGTTAATCGAGTATCGCTACACACTTATCGAACATAAAAACTAATTTTATTAATGAAATTGTGTATCGATAAAGAAATTTTCTAAATCTGATCGAGCCAAATTTCTACGAGAACGATTTAATCAAAATGAAAAAAAAAATCAACGATCTCGATCGTTAGTTCGGGTTTGGAAAACCGATCGCATGAAAGAAAATTGATTTTGGCGGTGTAAAATTCTACTAACGGTTAATGAAAACCGTTGCTATAGTCCAGTTTATAGTAACGGTTATTTAAAACTGTTGCTATAATCCAACTTATAGTAACGGTTATTGAAAACCGTTGCTATAGGTCAATTTTTACTAACGATTAATGAAAACCGTTGCTATAGTATTGTAATCTACTAACGGTCACACGAAAACCGTTGCTATAGTCCTGTTTCTAGTAACGTTTTGTAAACCGTTAGTATACACCATCTATAGAGACAGTTTTTTCAACCGTTGCAAAAAAAACTGTTGGGAGATCCTGAATTTCTTGTAGTGAAAGAAGCCATTCCAAACCAAAAATGCAAACAAAACAACAATTAATTTGCCTTTCAACTTGGCTCGCTTGTCCTTGAAACTACCAAAGTCAACAGCACACTCCTCTCTCTCTCTCTCTCTCTCTCTCTCAAATTTTTTTTTTTTATGGGTTGACACCAACCTTGGGGTATTATTCTTACAGTGATGGTGATAGTTCAAACATAAATAGAGAAAGTAGAAGATCAAGTTGGCCGTCAAAGCAGCGTAAGAAGAGAACAAGAAGTTGGCCCCAACCAAGAATATGGCAACATTAGCACCAACGACGGCGACGAGCTACTTGCAATCTATAGCAAGGTACTACGAATTCAACCCCTCTAGAGGTGTCAAACGTGTCTGTCGTGCCGTGTCGTGCCATTCAACTTCTTTGCCAACCGTGCCGTGTCGTGCCCGTTTACTTTATTGTGCCATGGCATGCCATACCGTGCCGTGCTTTAAGTGTTCTGTGCTAGGCCATTTTACTTTATCGTGCCGTGTTGGGCTGTGCCTTTTTTAAATCGTGTCGTGTCGTGACATGCATTTTTTATCGTGTCATGTTGTGCCGTGCTTTTTTGAATCATGTCGTGCCGTGCTGGCCCGTTTACTTAATCGTGTGTCGTGCCGTGTCATGCCGTGCTAGGATTAGACCATCCCTGTGGCGTGCCGTGCCAGGATTAGACCGTGCTTGTGGCGTGCCGTGCCGCCTTCAAACATGTGCCCGTGCCGATTAACAAATCTAAGGCTTGTCTTAAAAATCAGTTTCGTAGAACATTTTTCAAGTATGAAAATGAAAACAATCATAGTCTGTTCCATCAAACAGACTATCGACAAATGTTAGAAAAGTAAGGAATTTCATTCTATTATAATAGCATGACAAGGGTGACCAAACCTCATAAACTCAGGTTGTTTAGTGAAATAGAAGGTACATGGTGGACTAATAGGCATGATGGCTCTGATCTGTCTAAAAGCCACTGTTAGACAAAAAAGAAAATGCATAACTTTTAGTGCATAAATCATGAGTAATCAATGATTACTGTAGAATTTGAATTCAAAGGTAATTAGGTGAATGTAGTGTATAAAAAAGCCACTATCAGACTAGAAAACGATGCACAAGCTGTAACCCATAATTCGTAAAAGCGAATCCATTCCCCTATCATTTACCTGGTTCATTAAGGGGCTGAACAATGGCCACACCATCCATACTTCCTTCGTGTCACTAATTGGAATCAGGCTCTACATGGGCTCGTCCAGTATTACGAGTCATTTGGGCCATCACCTAAAACATGTTAATGAATAAAGCATAACACAATGATGAGGCCTCTAAGAACATTCCAAAAACTGAGAGGAATTAGCAGCAAGGGAGGGGGGGGGGCGATGAAAGCAAGTGGTGCTTAGAAGGGCACAGACGAGGGGTGAGCCCACCTTTGCCTCTCGTGGTAAAGGCACTCCGATGCCTGAGTTAATGTCACGTACTAGCAGAAGAACCCTAATTATCAGTAGGTGAATAATCGTTTTGCAATGTATTGCGTACCTTTTACCTCTAAGTTTACCTCATATTTATAGTCTCATGGATGTTTGCTGCCCAAGTTTCCGTGTTGCCCTAGGTTTCCTACCTCGTATAGGAAACCCAAAATATCTTGGATTCTTATTCCCTTATCGGTTCATTACTTTAGTCCTTGATGGACTCCTTTTCATAATTGAACCGAACATCCCATTCCCGCTGGGTATCTTTCCAAGATCCTACATTCTCGAGATCTCATTTCTTAACGGAATATACTCTTTTTGGACCCTTTCAGAGTGTTCCCTCTACTTCAGCACTTGATTGGAGCTCTCCCTCTATTCGGCTATCTCATCGTCGAATAGACTGCCCGGACCAGTGACTTCACATGTTATTGGCCTTTACTGTCGAACAGATAACCCGGACCAATGACTTCACATGTCATTGGACCGCTATGCCGATCACCGCCCTATCAAGATAGTATTACCTGCTTTATTTACTATGTGTTTCTTCGTACCACGTGTTCAGCCACTAGTCGTGCCCGTTCGGGAATACCTCCCTACAATTGCTCCTCAGCTTTTGCTCGATACCACTGTTCGGGGGAAATGAGTAAAGCTTAAGAACAAGCCATAGGCCGAACACCTTGGATCTTATGCAGACATAGTATTTAAACCTATTGATGTTTTCTGGCGATTTAGTCATCATTTTCTTGAAATAGTGACTCCACGTGGCGCATTTCGTACGCCTCTTATTTAAATGCGAACTGATGTTTTAGCCAAACGGCGTTAGAACGACATCTGTTGAATCTCATTTTTCTGTTACTTTTCATGTAACGGTGTGAGAGGGGACGTTTCAACTCCGTTTCTCACCTTAACCAAAAAGGGATGTTTCGAGTTTTTTACCCCAAACTCGTATCTCACCCCTCTCTATCTATAACCAGGCGAGAGCTCTCTTTGCTTCCTTCTACCATTGCCGCCGTTTGCAACTCGATTGCATCTCAAGCAATCGCTGCACAAGTTTTGTAAGATTCTCATTCTTGTTTTTTATTCTGAGATTCGATCCCAGATTTACCCTTTTTGTTTTTGGGTTTCGTGTCACACCTAGTTTCAGATTTCATTCCATTCATTTCTGCTGTATCCATGGCAGATGATAATGAGAACCTTCCAAAACCCAATAAGTTTAGGAAACTCTGTGAAACCTCTACTGCCATGGCGGCATTTAGGGCTGAATACAGCGTTCCAGATAATGTGGGGCTTGAACTCGCACCTTTTGGTGTGGATAGGGATGGCGGTTCATGGGATAGAATGTGTATCCCTATCGTAGCCACTGTCAAAGGTGGAGTTCGTTTCCCTCTTCACCCACTACTCCGCCAGGTCCTGAACTGGTACTGTCTTACCTCCATGCAAGTTTCGACAAACATCTTTAGGTTGGTGATGGGGGTTGTAGCCCTGAATAGGATTCTGGGGACCCAACTAGGAATTTGGGACATCTAGTGGTGGTATAGCATAGTGCTAAACCCTGAATACAACACGTATTATTTCAAGGTTAGAAGAGCAGAAAAGCGTCTCGTGCTAAATTTGTCAGATTCTGCTCGTGATCACGAGATTGATTTCCTCTATGTTACCGGAGCATTTGAGCCAATAGGGGAAGATGGCCAAGTGGTGGGCCTTCATTGCCCCCACGTATGGGATTACCCACGTATGCTATTAATTCACCTTGCTCTTATTCGTAATTGTTCTATACTGTTCTTCTGAATTTTATTTAATCCATGCTAGTGCTTCAATCTTCAGCGGATAACGCCAACAAGTGTCCCAGATGAGAGCTAAGTTACATCCGAATAGCGGAGATTAGTAGGATCCTGAAATACACAGGTGAGCCTGGTACCTCAATAACTGGTCGGGGTCGTAACGTAGACGTACTACTAGGATACGATCCTGCTAACAAAGGTGTTATTGATAGAAGACTTACCAACCCAAGTACTAGTGCTGCCTCAACTTTGACTGCTCCCCAGCCGAGGAACTCAAGATTCAGAGCCGGAGTGACATTTGTCGGACAACCAGGTGAAGTTCCAATTTCTGAAGGCATTCCCCTCCCCCGCGTGGTTCTTAGAAGGTCCGCCAATCGCCAGGTTGTCTCTCAACGACAACCCGAACCGGTAGCTGCTGATCGCGATACCAATCAGTCTTACTCATCTGGTTATTCCCCATCACCACCAAATTCAGGTACAATGTCCCATCAACCTATAAACCTTAGCTCTCTCATGACCGTTTCTGCCCGAGGACGAGGGTCTGGCCTGGTGGCTTCGACCGGGCACGCTCCCCCTACACCTCGTCGTAACAGAGGGGGTTCTACCCATTCTTCTTCATCTCCCAAGGGAGCGGATACTGCTCCCGACACCAGTGATGGCCACCGAGATAAACGTCCTAGATCCGAAGACCCATTTGATGTTGCTGCACATGCTGATGTTGATACCCATCAATCACCAACTACCCAAGTACTTCCCCAAACATGGGCTCCCCCACTCATAAGGGGAGACCGTCTCGTTCACGTCGAGGACAATGCTAGTTCCTCATACACAGCGCTCGCTCTTGTACGTTAGCCAGGCTTTATCAGAGATTGATAGTACCAAAAAGATAGCCTTTGAAGAAGGGTACCAAAAGGGTTTTGATACAGCAACGGCCAGTTACGTGGATCAGATGCCTGCTATTCAAGATCAAAAGCTGCGTGCTGGGAGTCGTGCCTAACAAAGGTGGGGGTTGCTGAGGATTCTCCACTCTGGGAGGATAATGATCTGCCGAGCAGCCATGCTCACAGCATTCATGAACCAGTGGAGCATCCAAAGGACGATCTTGAGCAACAGATTGGAGAATTTGCTGATGCTGAAGAGGATACGCCAACTAGCACTCATGATGCTCATCCTATTCAATCACCTATCCTAGATTCAACCAATGAACCTATTAACCTGGAGGAGAATGCAGCTGGAGGTGGTGCTACCACTGAAGTCAATACAGAAATCTCGGATGAAACTGCTCCAGAGGTCCAAAACCTGGACTGATAGGTAAGTATTTTGCCGTGAACTGTTAATACTTGGAAAACTTTGCTGGTCCTGTATGACCGTAAGCATCAGCCCTGCGAGGCACCAGTACGTTTCATACTTCTGATAACACAGGTATTCGGCCTCTTGCGGCATAACTATATACTTTGCTCGGCCCCTCTTGGCTATAAACTTTTGTTTTGTATCTCATACCATCTCTGTGGATATTTTGCATGAGTACTATCTAAGTTCTCATACTTAGTTTAAATTACCAGACATGTCCTCATTATGTCTGTGCCCCAGTGTTTTCATACTTAGTCAGTTACTCTTGAACATATGCTCGTTATGTCTTTAACCAAGTATTGGATACTTGGAAAAGAAGCATTTATTTCATACTTACTTGTACTTAAAGAGAAACACTCATTTAAGCATACTTGTACTTGTGAAAAAATACTCAAGCGGTCCTGCTTGCAACCCAAGTGTGTTCGTACTTGAATATTAAGTTTCTCATACTTGGATAATTTGCATATTCTCATATGCACTCCAAGTGTCACATACTTGGATCAATCCCTTTTGCACGAACATATTAAGTTTCCCGTACATTTATGACTTCAAGTTTCTCGTACTTACACAATTTTTGTATTCTTGGGTAATTCTATGCATATATGTATGCAAATCATATCTAAGTGCCTCGTACTTAGATGTTTTCAAGTTTCTCGTACTTTAGCCAGATTGAATAAGTATACATGTGTTCGTATGTAGATCAATTTTTCAAGCATGTATTTGTATGCAAACTAGGTTTTTGTATGGTTAAAAACAGCTTAAGTCTCACATATCTAGGGATTGGATATGTCTATTCGTACGTGGCATTCATGCCCATTACCTGCTCCCCCATACGAATATAGGAAGACAAGTCCTTAGTTCGTATTTAGAAAAAACAAACATTCAAAAAATTTGATATACTGGAAAAAGTGATTTTATCCATAATCCTAAAACTCAAAGGGGCGTTATTCGAACCCCTTGCAACTAAAAGATAATAAAAACAAGGGAATTATATTTGTAATTCCCACAGAATCACAATGTTCTTCCTAAAATAAACTGAAGTCTTTTAAACAAAGAACTTCCTGAAATTATGGACATTCCAAGGCCTTGGCACCGGGTTCCCGTCCAGGTCCGCCAATCTGTAAGCCCCAATGCCCACAATTTTTGTAACCCGATATGGGCCTTCCTAATTGGCCCCCAACTTGCCCTCGTTGGTTACCTTGGTGTTGCTGAGCACCTTACGAAGTACAAGGTCTTCAACACCAAACTCTCGCGAGTGGACATTTTTGTTGTAGCTTTTCATCAGCTGTTCTTGGTAAGAAGCTAGATGCACCAGGGCCTTTTCCCTCCTTTCCTCGGCAAGGTCAAGTTCAATTTTAAGGGCCCTGTATATTCCCCACTCTCAACCAATGCAGTCCTATTGATTGGAAGGCTAACTTCCAGGGGTATAACTGCCTCTATACCATATACCAGTGAATAGGGGGTCTCTCCTGTAGACCTCTTAGGCATTGTTCGGTGTGCCCATAGAATCAGGGGCAGCTCATCAGGCCACTTTCCCTTCGCTTTATCCAACCTCTTCTTGATTCCATCAAGAATGGTTTTATTGGATGCCTCTGCTTACCCATTACTCTGAGGGTAGGCTGGGGTTGAATAATAATTTCTTATTCCATATTGGGCACAAAAGGTCTTAAACTTCTTCTGAAATTGGGACCCCAAATCGAGTAATAATACTTTTCCACACGAACCTTTCTATCATAGGTTCAGTGATCTTGGCCAACAGCTCCGCCTCAATCCACTTTGTGAAATAATCTGTTGCTACCAATAGAAATTTCCTTTTTCCTATTGCTTTGTGGACTGGACCCACGATGTCCATGCCCCATTGGGCAAACGGCCAAGGACTTGTCAATGGCACCAGATCTTCTGCCAGTGTTCGAATCATTGGTGAGAATTTTCGACATTTCTCACAGATTTTCACATACACCTTTGCATCTTCCTACTTGTGTGGCCACCAATATCCTTGGGTAATCGCTCGATGAGCAATGGATCTGCCCCAGCATGGCTTCCATATGTTCCTTCATGTATCTCATGGAGGAACTTCTACACCATCTCAGGGTGCACACAAAGTAAGTACGGGCCAGTGAAGGATTTTCTGTAAAGCTTTCCTTCTGGTGACAGCCAAAACCGTGCAGATTTTACGCTAATTTATGAGCCTCCTTTTTATCAGTAGGGAGTATCCCATCTCGTAAGAACTCCATAATTGGATCCATTCGGCTCGGACCTTGGTTTACGTCCAAGACCAACTCTACACTTCTTCCAATGCTAGGCTCAACAAGATAATCTACTGCCACCCTTCTTTTGAACTCTGTTGGCATAGCTACAGCCAACCAAGCGAGGGAATCTTCATGGGAATTCTGCCCGGAACCTATCTGCTCAATGTACACCTTCTCAAAAGTGTCCAACAAGTCCTTGGCTGCATCCATATACGCCGCCATCTTCTCACTTCGGGCTTCATACTCTCCAGATAACTTATTCACTACAAGTTATGAGTCACAATAAACCCTTATTCGTTTAACCTTGAGGGTTTTTGCACTTCTCAAGCCAGCTAAGAGTGCCTCGTACTCTGCCACGTTATTTGACGCACTGAATCCTAGCCGAACAGATAGTTCTAACATCACTCCTTTAGGAGGAAAAAGCACAATCTCGATTCCTGATCCAGTATTACATGCTGATCCGTCAACGAATAGCTTCCATACTAGGGGATCCTGTTTGGCTGGGGCCTTGTTTCTCTTTACTGGTAGCCCAATTACCTGCCCCTTTGTTGTAGGAGGCAAAGGTGCCACTGCAAGTGAAAATTCTGCCACAAAATCAGCCAACACTTGGCCTTTGATTGCTGTACGAGGCTAGAAATCAATATCGTATTGGCTTAACTCTACGGACCATGTCGAAATCCTTCCCGAGAAGTCTTCTTTTCGTAGCAGTGATTTCAACAGGAACTTAGTATACACCACAACTCTATGGCTCTTGAAATAATGTGGCACCTTCCTAGTTGTTGTCCTTAATGCCAAGACTAATTTCTCGAGGGGTAGATATCTCGTTTCTGCATCTAGTAATATTTTGCTCACATAATAGACAAGGATTTGTTCGGATCCTTTATCCCTTAATAACACTACACTTACAGCATATTCAGAAACAGCCAAATACAAAACTAGAGACTCACTTGGAGTTGACAAGAGCGGGGCTTTAGTCAAGTACTTCTTCAGGTCTTGGAAGGCCTGCTCACACTTTGTTTCCCATTCAAATCCTTCCCTTTTCTTTAACAAATGGAAGAAGAGTCTGCATTTGTCACTTGACCGGCTAATGAATCTATTGAGGGCCGCTGTCATCCCGGTTAGCCTTTGGACTTCTTTTGTTGTCTTAGGACTCTGTAGATTCTATAGGGCTGTTATTTGATCAGGGTTTGCCTCAATCCCTCTATAGTTACGAGGTGGCCCAAAAACTTTCCAAATCCCACTCCAAACGTACATTTCAAGGCGTTGAGTTTTAGTTTGTATTTGTTCAAAATTTCAAAGGCCTCCTTTAAATCTGCTATGTGTCCTTGGTTGGTCTTACTTTTCACCACCATATCATCATTGTAAACCTCCATTGTCTTGCCAAGGAGTTTTTTGAACATGATGGTGGCTAGTCTTTGGTATGTTGCCCCTGCGTTCCTCAGTCCAAAGGGCATAACGCTATAACAGTATAACCCTTGTGGTGTAATGAAAGAGGTCTTCTCCTGATCAGGCCCAAACATAGCAATTTGATGATATCCTCGATATGCGTCGAGAAAACTCATTCGCTCGTATCCAGCAGTGGCATCTACAAATTGGTCAATTCTAGGAAGAGGGAAGCTGTCTTTTGGGCACGCTTTGTTCAAGTCTGTGAAATCCACACAAACACGCAACTTCCCATTCTTCTTTTTTACGACCACAGTGTTGGATAACCATTCTGGATAGTAGACCTCTCGAATTGCTTTAGCTTCCAACAAACGGTCAACTTCTTCGATCACAGCATCAACATGCTGCACGGCGGCCCTTCTCTTTTTCTGAATGACTGGCTTATGTTGTGGATCAACGTTCAAGTGGTGGCAGATGAAATCTGCATCCACCCTAGGCATTTCCTCTGGTATCCAGGCAAATACATCAACGTACATTTTTTGGAAACTTACTAACTCAGCCTCTTCCTTTGCTGTCAGCGACTCTCCAATCAAAAAATACCTATCAGGACCAGTCTCGTCAATCTGTATTTTCTTTAAGCCTTCAACTACACTTTCTGTTGGGTTCTTTCTGACGTCCTCGATAGTCGGTTGATCCGGTACCTCTACCGTATGAACATGATGGGCCTTTAGAAGTCTTTTGATGGTGGAAATCAAACACTGTTGTGCTATTTTCTGGTTATCTTGGATTTTTTCAACCCCGTTAGACCCAGGAAATTTTACCATCTGATGGTAGGTGGAAGAGACTGCCCTCATTTTGTGTAATCATGTTCTTCCTATAATCACGTTATAGGAAGATGGCACATCCACCACTAGGAAGTCAGTTTGCAGTACTATGGTCCCAGCCCGAACAGGCAGGGTTACCTTGCCCAATGGCCAAACTGCTCCTGCCCCGAATCCAACCAAGGGGGTTACTGATTGTACCAAAGCTGCTTCTGTTAGCCCCAACTTCTTAAATGCATCGTAGTATAGTATCTCGGTGCAACTCCCTGAATCCATCAAGATCCTTTCCATGTAATATTCCCCAATTCGTAGGGTTATGACCAAAGCATCATTGTGTGGTACCTGAACTCCACCCAAATCCTCATCAGTGAAAATTATGCTCTCGTTGCATACTTCTTCGCCACGTCCTCTTTTCTTCCCCAACCGCATTACATGTTGGTTGTGTTTGATCTGCCTTTGGAGTAATCTCACCTCATTCCTTGTATAAGGCTCGGCCAATCCATGTATCATATGGATTATGCCCCTTGTATTTTGTTCATAATCCAACTCCATTGCTTTTTCTTTATCCTTAGGATCTTCCTAGATAAATTCTTTGAGATAGCCCCGTGAGACCAGATCATCAAGGTGCTTTTTAAACATCTCATAATCCTCTGTCGTATGGCATCAATCCTTGTGGTAGCTGCAGTGCTGATTCATAGCACGTTTTGTATTCTTATCTCCACCTAGACTTGGGGGCCACTTGAAGTAAGGCTGGTTCTTTATTCGATAAAGAATCCTATAGATGGGCTCCTTCCAAACCATGGTAATAGAAAAGAAAGATTTGGGATTAGGAGCTTGTTTGTCCTTGTACGGCTCTTTCTTAGCCTGCCCGTAGTCTTTCCTTTCTCGATAAGTTTTGGGTTCTGGCTTATCTGCTTTCTTCGTAGGACCCTTAACCTGCTCAGCAACCATCTTCCCATCTTCCTGGAGTATGTCATCCTCGATCCTGGTGTGCTGCTCTATTCGTTCCATTAACTTTGCAAGCATTCCTACTGGACTCATGTTTAAGGACTTACGCAGCTCTCCCCGAACAGGCAACCCGGTCTTGAATGTGGCTATTGCGTACTCCTCGCTGCAACCTTCAATCTCGTTGAAAGTTTTCCAGTACTTCTTTGCATAGTTCCTAATCGGCTCATTCTCACTTTGTTTCATAAAGGAGAGGCTCTCAAAAGTCTTTGGAGCTCTCCTGCTTGTTAAGAATCAAGTAGTGAATTCTTTGGCCAACTGCACCCATGTTTGGATGGAACGTGGACCTAATTTATGGAACCAAGACAAAGCCACCTTTCTCAAACTCGATGGGAACATTTTGCACATAATTGCATCATCTCTTTCATGCATAAACATTGCCTGCTGGTAGTGCTGTATGTGTGCCACGGGATCAGCATCTGTCTCGTAGAGGATGAACGTTCCGTGTTTCACCCTGCTCGGCAACCTAGCCTCCTGTAACTTTCTTGCAAAAGGGGAGGATGTAATATTCTTGAGTGCTTTTCGTGCTACTTCTCGCGCAGTCATGGTTTCATCCTCTAATCCCTTCTCTTTGTTGGGTCTAGTCCTTTCCCAATTGGAATCAGGTCTCTCGTACCTGTCCTTATGATGTTTTCTAGTCCCTTCATCCTAAGGGGTAGAACTTTGCCCCCTGCTCCTCCTCCTTCTTGAGGACGCCTTTCGCCTTTCTAGTGTTTGACTCTTACTCCTGTTCATCTCCTTTCGTGGAGAAGCTTTATGTCGCCTTGGGGTGGAACTTCTACTTCTGCTCCTTCTTCCTCGTAAAGGAGCCTTTTTATATTTCACCATAGTATACTCATCTCCCCTGGAATTTCTCCGTGAGAGTCCAGAATCTTCTGGGTGTTCTCGGATCCTTTTCGATTCCCGGATCTCGTACTCTCGTTTTTTGATTAAACGAGCATATTCCTTGATTTCCTGCCTCTTTTTATCGAGGACATCCTCACTGTAGTGCACACTTTTTAAGTGTGCAACTGATTCATCTCTTTGATGGGAATTACTCCTTCTCGTGGATCTTGAGGTTGTTCTTCTCTCTTTATTTTTTGAGTTGTCATGATCAGCAAGGGGGCGATCCTTACTCGTGGTCCTCCCATGTCTGCCCTCGGGCTTTCTCGGAGCCCCATGTGGAGATTTATCTCCTCCGCCAGCAAGCAAATTCTTTGGATCGAACGGCATTGTTGGATCTATTTCCACCATGGTCGTATTTCAAAGGGAACTCTTTCGTTTCCCACAGACGGCACCAATTGTAGGGAGATGAAAGCAAGTGGTGCTTAGAAGGGTACAACTTGGTAACGGCTTCACGTGACTCCTCACCGGAACTCTAGTTTGTCGTCGGAACCCTAATCTGCGAAACAGACGAGGGGTGAGCACACCTTTGCCTCTTGTGGCAAAGGCCCTCCGATGCCTTAGTTAGTGTCATGTACTAGCAGAAGAACCCTAATTATCAGTAGGTGAATAATAGTATTGCAATGTATTGCGTATCTTTTACCTCTAGGTTTACCTCATATTTATAGTCTCATGGATGCTTGCTGCCCAAGTTTACGTGTTGCCCTAGGTTTCCTACCTCGTATAGGAAACCTAAAATATCTTGGATTCTTATTCGCTTATCGGTTCATTACTTTAGTCCTTGATGGACTCCTTTCCATAATTGAACCGAACATCCCATTCCCGTTGGGTATCTTTCCAAGATCCTACATTCTCGAGATTTCATTCCTTAACGGAATATACTCTTTCTAGACCCTTCCAGAGTGTTCCCTCTGCTTCAGCACTTGATTGGAGCTCTCTCTCTGTTCGGCTATCTCATCGCCAAACAGACTGCCCGGACCAGTGACTTCACATGTTATTGGCCTTTACCGTTGAACAGATAACCCGGACCTGTGACTTCACATGTCATTGGACCGCTATGCCGATCACCGCCCTATCAAGATAGTATTACCTGCTTTATTTACTACGTGTTTCTTTGTACCATGTGTTCGGCCACTAGTCGTGCCCGTTCTGGAATACCTCCCTAGAGGGGGGGAAATCATTGGCTCTCTCAAGCCAATATGAAGACTATTCTTATCCTGACCTTAGGCTTCCAGCCACTTCGATGGAAACTTTACAATTTTGCTACTTCAATTTAATTGCAAAGATTTGTTTCATTTGAAACTTTAGAGGAAAGGGAAGTTTTAAGAATTAACCTGGAGGCAAACATAGAACGAAATATTCTGTCAAAAGAAGAAAAGAAATACAATATGTAATTGCACATTTTTTTATTCCAAATGCAATACATTTTCTTTGAGGACTTATATCAAACACCTGATGGAAACACAATAAGCCTCAGTTCCGTATCTCCACAAACCAATGTGAGCCATAAAATTACAACAAACAACACTAATTAATCAATTCCCTAAGCATGCAAACCCATTCCCCAATACTTGCATTACGAAATGCAAAATTCAACAACTCCTCTACTCCGTTCAAATATCCTTTTCAAAAGGAATTCTTGAACAGTTCTCTAGTCAAGTATCCAAAGTGCAATTACATAGGAAGGGAAAATTAAAAACAAAAGGAAAGCCCTAGGTCAACATGAACTTGTTTATTGGCAATGCATGTGCAATATTAACAAGAAATAAAGATCAATTAATGAAAGGAATCTGTAAAATTAACCTTAACTCGTAGTTGCAAAGCAAAATCGAGCCCTAATCTCATTGCTGTGAAACGAAATCTAGAGATTAAATGCCGTTGTAGACACCCTAATCTGGGCCTCCGAATAATCTTTTAAGTTCCCAGATAATGAAATAAAGGAAACAATACCTTTTGAGAGCTTGGATAAAGGACCCCTTCAACTCCAAATAAAGTTACTCTGCCATTTTCTAGACTCTCACTCTCTAATAATACCCTCATTCTTCTTCTCCTCTTAAGTTCAGTAAACTACTGACTTAGAAAGACATCCACCTCAAAGCATCCAAACAACCTTATATCCTTCAATCCCCATTCAAGCATTTCAAGTCCAAATCAACTTCCATTCCTCCATCTTCAACCACATCCAAGCTTCGATCAAAAGGTATAAACAAATTCCTTGGGCTAAACCACGTTTAGCTTTGAAGGGGAGCCAATCGAGGCCCTTCTCGGTCTTTCTATACCGAGTTTGGGTCTCAAATGAGCTTTATATTCAAAAAGCACAAAAAAATAGTTTCTATACCGGATATGTTGCACCGTGCGGCGTTTTACGATTCTGCACAGTGTAGTGTGTTACACCGTGCAGTATTTTATTTCTTGTACATATTCCTTCTTATGTTATTCTATTTAGTGTGTTTACTATTTTTCTTTGCAGGTACATTCCAGAATCAAGTTTCATGTTAAAAGTCATCTTTTGACTTTATTAAATCTTTCAACATTTTAAAAAGCTTTTAACATTATTTTACATGATAAGATGAACAAAATGGTCTTGTAAATCATTTTTTAGAGATTCGAAAAATATAACAAACTATTTTGTGGACCTATAGTTTGTTTTATCATGTAAAAACAAACTGATTCTGGAATGCGTAAACAGGTGAACCGCACGGTGTTTCATATGATATTGGAAGACTGCTGTAATGCTATTATTTCACTTTCTGTACATTACTCATCCATTTCATATTGTACATCTCACACCACAAGCACTCCAATGTGTTATATTAAACCCCATGTCCCTTTCCCGTACATGTTTTAATCAAAGTTAAGTTTTTCAAATGGTATTAAATCCCTCATTTAAAATGCTTAGTAGAGACCGGTTTTTACCGGGCGAGCGGGGTGCTTTTTCAACTAAACCTTCCCCGTTCGTACCATGGCTCCCGAACCTAAAATCTCAACGTTGTCGATAGATCAAAAGCCTTTTTTCTCTCAAACAAACTCTCGATTTCTCGGATCATCCATCTCAAAAATCCGGGTGGCGACTCTTCGAGCGCACGTCGAGCGGAGAGCCCACAGTGGTGACTCCGCTGGAGACTTTTATTCAATACTTTACTTGCACTTTTAAAAAAAAGAAAAAGAAAAAAAGTATTGAATAATCAAGAGGGCCAACCTTGAAAGGCATTTTCTTTGGGAGGTTTAAAATCGTTCGAAAAATTCACTCTGTTTTCTTTTGCACTCTACACAGCACAAGCCTCGCCAGTGTGTTTTGGCAATCTTGCCCGGTTTACCGGTGACAAGCTCTCCCGGGATGCCTTGCAACCCTCGACCGTGATGAGCCATCGTACTATTCGACCACTATCTTGCAATACACTTGACATGGGAAGTACATCTTGACTCTAGTCCGGGGAACCCTTTTGAGACCAAAACTGGCCTTCTGCACTTGTACATAACGATAGAACCTTGCAAACTAGGACAGAAGCATATGATTAGGACTTATGTGTTATACTGTGCTTACGTGCTGCATATATCTTGCTCACATGACATATCTCATCATCATGCTACATTGCACATGTATTGCTTGACCGTTAGAGTAGTTCTAGGACTTCTCTCTCCCTCCACGTTTTTTAAAAAAAAAAAGAAGGTTGCTAACACCCTATGGAGAGTCGTGCCCCATGGGACGCACGTTGCTTAATACTAATTAGTCCTTAAAATGACGCATTTGGGGGAAATCAATTCTTACTAAGTCTTTGATGAATTTTTCAATCAAATGTTCAAAAAGAAATGAAGGAATGACTAAAGTATTAATGATGTGATACTTACATCATCTAGGCTAATAGCGCCACGTCGCTCACGCCTACTAGTCATAATGCCGCGTCATTTTTACCATGTCATTTCAAAAATGGAAATTGAACCTTTGAACAAAAAAAATTAAAAAAATTAAAAACAAATGAAGACTTAGTTTGTTTTTACATCTCTTAAGTTTCGTTGTTTAGAAAGGATACATTGTCAAAAGAAACTCTGAGGACCGAGGCAATTTTTTTTTTTAAAAAAAATCGTTTTCTGTGAGTCTAGGAGACTTAAAATCTATGGAGTTTGAGATACCTCCGGTGTTCGACTGCCCGAACGGCCCCTCTGATCTGGATCTAGCCTTAGGATGTGCTTGTATCTAGGCTTCGGCAACCTCATTGCTTTGTCTCGGATGGTCAAGATAAGGAGTTGGCTCTGATTCCGAAGTATTCGGAATTTAACCTGCCTGACATGACTTACCCGTGGCTGTTGAAACCCTTGGTACAGTAATACCTAAATAAGATTTGGAGTTGAGGTAGGTCTATAGGAAAGTTAGGACGGTGACAACAACGATGACACGTGAGCATAGAACCTTCCAAGGTTAAGACATGGACCCATCTGTTTGAACTATGTATTATATATTGCTTACTTGATGCATTTTCGTGCTCAAGTGTCATATCATATCATCGTACTGCACTACACTTGTACGGTCCGTCCACTAGGCACTCGACTACTTGTCTTCCGAGACTCACACTCACTCTCACCTCATCCTCCGCCATTCTCTCCCTCCCTCTGTGGTCCGAAAAGATTGCCAAGACCCGATGAAGCGTCATGCATTTGATTACACGTACGTTGTCTAAATCAATTAATCCTTGGAACGATAAAGCCTTGGGGATATCAAAATTTGATAAGTCGTTGTAGGTGGATAAATTCAAGTAGTGCTTTGAATAGCACTGGAGTGCAGCGGCTCCACGTGCCTCTTGAACGTAACCCTAATTCGTCAGAGAAACCCTTATCCTGCAAAACAGACAAGGAGTGAGCGCACCTTTGCCTCTCGTGGCAAAGGCCCTCCGATGCCTTTGTTAGTATTTCGTACTAATGATCAAACCCTAATTATCAGTAGGAAAGCAATAAGATTGCAGTGTATTGCGTACCTTTCACCTCTAGGCTTGCTCTGTTTATATAGACATTCGGATGCTTGGTGCCCAAGCATCCCTATTGCCATAGGACTCCCAACTCGTATAGGAAACCTAGGATATCAAGGATTCTCGTTTCCTTTATCAATTTATGGAAAAGAGTCCTTTTAGGATTCTTTTCCTTTAAGAGCCGAACATCCCATACTCGTTGGGTATCTTTCTCAGATCCTATATTCTTGGGATCTTTATCCCTATATGAGACATGACTATTCTGGAATCTTCCAGAGTATTCTCTCTGCTCTTACTCTCGATTGGAGTTCCATCTTTGTTCGGCCATCTCATAGCCGAACAAACGGCTTGGACTAGTTACCTCACATGTAACTGGTCCTTGAGCCCGTACAACCTTCCTGGACCATTGACTTCTCATGTCACTGGTTCATATTGCCGAACACTTGTTTAGCATGATGACTGTCCTGTCTATATTCAAACTATGGTCCCACGTACCATTTATTCGGATATCGATTGCAGTGCTTTCAACCCGTGATCACTCGTATCACGTGCTAGGTTCTTTACATCATCTGTTCGGCTGTATCATAACCGAACAGTCTATTTATAGCCATGACTTCTCATATCACTGGTCCATATCGCTATTCACCGAACTGCTCGGCGATAAGTCCAGTCGTATTTACCACGTGTTCCCAAACATCACGTGTTTGGTAACTAAATGTATCTGCTCGGGAATACCTCCCTACAATTGCTCCCCAGCTTTGCTCGTTTATATTTTACTCAGATGACGAGTAAAGCTTTTAACCGAACAAATTCACTTTGTTTCTGCACCCTATTTCACATATTGGTGCAATGTTTCATCACTTTGCTTAAGAAAAAATCATCTTTTCTTGTCGCCGTCACAGGCTTTTAGCCCTAACCTTTACACGCGTTGATCATCGTATTGCGTTTCATTAAATACGAACAGACGTGTTTATGGGAAAACGGAACGCTCAAACGGCGTCTGGGATGACGTTTCACGTACGCCACCCACTTTTGGGGTATTTGTGGGTTTTCGTCCCATTTTCAAAAATCTCAATCTCTCTCTTAGACTTCCTCAGCAGAAAGAGGCGATTTCAAGGTTTACCCGCCATTGAAGCTCTGTTCATCATTTCAAGACCTCCTCCTTTCTGCTTTTAGGGATTCAATCGACTATTTGTCGTAAGTCATCATTCCTCTCCTTACTGCTCTTTTTCTCTTGGTAGATTGTTCACAATCTTTCGTTAGGGTTTCATCGTCCCCTTTCTTTATACCTCAAAGATCCCCAAAAGGTTTTCTGGTAATGGGGAGATTTCGTAGACATTGTAATACTCCTCAAACCATGGCTAATTTTAGATCTCGATATGGGATTCCTGACAACGTAGCCACTGTTTTGGCTCCTGAGGATGCCATTCGTGAAAGCTTCGATTTTGACACCCTTCATATTCCAGTAGTAGCCGTCGTTGAAGGCGGAGTTAGGTTTCCCTTGGCTCCTCTGCTTCGCCAAGTTTTGGCGTATTATAGACTTTCCCCAATGCAAGTCTCTGCCAACTTCTTCCGAGTAGTTATGGGCATCAACACCATAAATCAGATGTTAGGGACCTCGTTAGGTTTATACGACATTCATCACCTATATAGTATCTCTAGAACCGGGGATGCCCTCACATATTATTTAAAGAGTAGGGATTCTAGGAAGAAGCTTGTCCTTGAACTCCCTGACTCTGCTCGAGGGGATGACGACGACTTCCTGATTGTCACAGGCAACTTCGAACCCAGAGATGAGGACGGCCAAGTGATTGGTTTTCACGCTCCTCATGTATTCGGGAGCCCACGTTAGTGCTTTCCCCTAATTTCAAATCCTTGTCCTTTTTCATAGGAAAAGCTTTTTCATGCTTTCTAATTATTTATGCTTTGCTCGGCTGCAGCTTCGAACATTAACCGGGGTTATAATATCATAACCCCTCAAGTGCACGTAGCTGATATCAAGCGAGCACTTGCTTTCAACGGCGAAGGGACTTACCTTGCTGGCCGAGCAAGAGCGGCTCAGGTTCTGCTGAGTTACAAAGCGTCATACGGAGGGTTTATTGATCGGCGTACCCGAGCAGCGGACAACCTTACAGCGGCTGGTCCTTCAAGACCTGTTCCCGAAGAAAGGCGTTCTCGGACACCTCCAATCTCCGACGAACCAATTCCCCTTGCCGAAGAAGCCTCCAGTCCCACATCAAGTTCTTCTTCCAGCGGTTACACGCCTTCACCTCCAGCAATGAACCAGCCAATTGATTTAGGGAGTCTTCTCACCATACCTGGTCGAGGTCGTGGCGCTGCTCGGGGCCAAGATGGCCAAGGTCGTGGCCGCCGTACTCAGACTCAGACTGATGCTCCTCCTGGCTTTTCCCCAGAAGAAATCGAGGCCATCCACAGAGAAAAACGTCAACGGGTGGAACAGCCTCAAGAAAGACCCCCACCTTCCTCCTCGTCTCCTGCTCCAATATGGGCTCCCTCCTTCTCTCATGGGAACCGAGCTATCACTGCTCGGGACACTGTCGAGACCGAAGGGACTGCCCTTGCATTGTCCCAGGCCTTTTTGTTGCCTGGGGACATGCAAAAAGAAGTTGCAATGTCTCCAGACAATCTTCTCAGTTCCTTCATGTCCCACAACGCCAAGGTAAAATTTCTTTTTGTGATCATAGTGTACACAGAACTTAACAGTTATGTTTATCACAATTGTTTTGAATGTTTCCAGGTGATGCAAAAAATGGTGGCCATGGCTCAAAAACTTAGCCAATCAGAGCCCCAACGAGCAAAACTTGTCAGTGAAAACTCCAAGCTCCAACGTACCATCATCAGGCTTGAGAGAGAAAGGAACCAGGCCCAGGGGGTTGCAGATGGCCTGAAAGGACAGTTGAAGGGGACTGAGGACAGTCTTGCCCAGACTTTGAAGGAGCTCGAGACGTCCCAGAATGAAGCCAAGGCTGCCTTTGAAAAGGGGTATAACGAAGGAATCAAAGTTGCCACAGAGAGCTACACAAACCAGATGCCTGGAATTCAGGATCAAGTTTGGGTGGCGTCTTGGAGGGCCTGCCTTGAAAAAGCAGAGATTCCTGAGTCATCTCCACTTTGGACCAACATTGAGCTTCCAAGCGCAGCAGCTGGTGATCAGGAGGAAATTGTTGAAGAGGGAGATGAAGAACAGGTCGTGCAGACAGCGGAGCCTCCTGTTACCGAAGTGGAGCCTCAGAGTGATATGACCAACTCTGGCCAAAAGGAAGCCAGTGGTGGTCAACTTGAAGATGAGAATCCAACTGCAGCTGAAGCTCCTCCAACTGTTCCTACAACCGTTCAAGACCTGACTGAAGATGAGTGAATATGTCTTTGTATTGTGACAATATGTTTGGCTTTCTGTTTCTGGGCCTAGCCAAAGTGTTTAAAAATTCTAACAGTATTTCGTACTTGTCTTTAAGTATCTCGTACTTATGCATATATTTGAATGCTTCTAAGTCTGTGCACATTCGTTGTATGATTTGAACAGTTTTGTGCATATTCTCGTATGCTTATGCATGTATTCATATGCTTTGCATAGTCTCGTAGAGTTTAAGTTTCACGTACTTTAAACGTTTAAGTTTCACGTACTTAAATGTTTGAAATTTACACAAGTATTTCGAACTTGTGTTCAATTTACACAAGTATTTCGAACTCGTGTTCAAGTGTCACGTACTTTAAATGGATGTCATAGACCCTGCTCCCCAATACGAATGAGGGAATTTTACTTCGTAATTCGTATTTAAAACAAATACCAGAAACAACAATAGTTATAAAAAAAGGCGACTTTATTCATAAGCTATAGAGCTCAAGAGGGCGTTATTCGTACCCCGTGCAGCTAAAATAACAGAACTAGAACATAAGAGAGTTTTATTCGTAACTCTCACACAATCACGATGTGTACAAAGAAAAAGTATTTTTCATATAAAAAACTTCCTCAAATTATGGACATTCCAAGGCCTTGGCACCGGTTTCCCATCCAGGTCTGCCAGTCGATAAGCCCCAATGCCTACAATCTCAGTAACTCGATATGGGCCCTCCCAATTGGCCCCTAGCTTTCCCTCATTAGCCACTTTAGTATTGCCGAGCACTTTTCGTAGCACAAGGTCTCCAACACCAAACTCTCGTGGGTGTACATTCTTGTTATATCTTTTGATGAGCTGCTCTTGGTATGAGGCCAAGTGCACCAAGGCCCGTTCTCGTCGTTCCTCGGCAAAGTCTAACTCAATCTCCAAGGCTCTTTCATTTCCTCCACTTTCAACCAAAGTGGTCCTGTTGGTCGGCAGACCTATTTCCAATGGAATAACAGCCTCCGTTCCATATGCCAATGAATAGGGGGTCTCTCCCGTAGACCTCCTAGGCGTTGTTCGGTATGCCCATAGGACCAATGGCAATTCATCGGGCCATTTCCCCTTTGCTTTATCCAAACGTTTCTTTAATCCCATCAAGGATCGTTTTATTCGAAGCCTCTGCTTGTCCGTTGCTTTGAGGGTAGGCTGGAGTCGAGTAATAATTTCTTATCCCATACTGGGCACAGAAAGTTTTGAATTTCTTCTGAAATTGCGTCCCATTGTCTGTAATCAACGAATAGGGTACCCCAAAGCGAGTTATGATGCTTTTCCACACAAACCTTTCTATCATAGGTTCAGAAATCTTGGCCAACGGCTCAGCCTCAATCCATTTAGTGAAGTAATCTGTTGCAACTAATAGGAATTTTCGATTCCCAGTTGCTTTGTGTAGTGGACCCACTATGTCCATTCCCCATTGAGCAAACGGCTAGGGACTTGTCAGCAGCACCAGGTCCTCGGCTGGTGTTCGAATCATTGGTGAAAACTTCTGACACTTCTCACAAATTTTTACGTACACCTTAGCATCTTCTTGCATGTACGGCCACCAATACCCTTGGGTGATTGCTCGATGGGCTATGGACCGACCACCAGCATGGCTTCCACAAGTCCCCTCGTGAATTTCGTGGAGGAACTTTTGCACCATCTCAGGATGCACACAAAGCAAGTAGGGTCCTGTAAAAGACTTCCTATATAGTTTTCCCTCTGGGGATAACCAGAACCGAGCAGATTTGGTCCTGATTTTATGTGCCTCCTTTTTGTCCAAAGGGAGTACTTCATCTCGTAAAAACTCCACTATTGGGTCCATCCAACTTGGTCCTTGGTTCACGTCCAAGACCATCTCTACACTCCTGCCAATGCTCGGCTCAGCCAAATACTCTACGGCTATTTTTCTTTTAAACTCAGATGGTACAGCTGCGGCTAACCATGCCAATGAATCTGCATGAGCATTCTTCCCAGAACTTATCTGTTCAATATACACCCTTTCGAAGGTATCAAGTAGATCTCTGGTCACCTGTACATATGCCGCCATCTTCTCGCTCCGGGTTTCATATTGCCCGGACAGTTGATGGACTACGAGCTGTGAATCAGAATACACCCTAACTCGTTCAGCTTTTAGGGTTTTTGCACTTCTTAAACCAGCTAAGAGTGCCTCATACTCTGCCACATTATTTGATGCATTGAACCCTAGCCGAACAGATAATTCTAACATTGACCCTTCAGGGGGTAAAAGCACAACTCCAATACCTGAACCGGTGTTGCAAGCTGACCCATCAACAAACAGCTTCCATTCCAGGGGATCTTGTTCGGCTAACGCCTGTTTCTTCGTTACAGGAGACTTTGCTTCACACTCCTTTCTCGTAGGAGGCAGAGGTGCAACCGTTGGTGAGAACTCTGCCACAAAATCTGCCAACACCTGGCCTTTGATTGCTGTGCGCGGCTGATAGTCGATTTCATATTGGCTCAACTCAATGGACCAAGTTGAGATCCTTCCCGAGAAATCTGCCTTTCGGAGCAGTGATTTTAATGGGAACTCGGTGTAGACCACAACTTTATGGCTCTGGAAATAATGTGGCAATTTTCTAGTTGCTGTCCTTAGTGCTAGGACCAATTTCTCGAGGGGCAAATACCTTGTTTCGGCATCTAACAAAGTTTTGCTCACATAATAAACTGGGATTTGCTCGGATCCCTTATCTCTTAAAAGTACTGCGCTTACAGCATGCTCAGAAACAGCTAAGTATAAAATCAGAGACTCACCTGTTTCTGGAGTCGAAAGAAGGGGAGGAGAGGCCAAATATCCCTTTAGATCCTGAAAGGCTTGTTCACATTCTGCTCCCCATTCGAACCCTTCCCTTTTCTTCAATAACTGAAAGAAAGGTCTGCACTTGTCACTTGATCGGCTAATAAATCGATTAAGAGCTGCTGTCATCCCAGTTAATCGTTGGACTTCTTTCGTTGTCCGAGGACTTTCCAGATTCTGTAAGGCTTTTATCTGGTCGGGATTTACCTCTATTCCCCTTAGAGTTACAAGATGGGCCAAAAACTTTCCAGAGCCGACTCCAAACGCACACTTCGAGGCGTTGAGTTTCAACTTGTATTTCCTCAAAATCTCGAAAGCTTCCCTCAAATCTGCAATATGGCCTTGCCCAGATTTACTCTTTACCACCATGTCATCTATGTAGACCTCCATAGTTTTGCCGAGCAATTTTCTAAACATGATGGTCGCCAGTCTCTGATACGTTGCCCCTGCATTCTTCAATCCAAAAGGCATGACATTATAACAGTACAACCCTCGTGGTGTAATAAAAGACGTCTTTTCCTGATCTGGTCCAAACATTGCAATTTGATGGTATCCTCGATATGCATCGAGAAAACTCATCCGTCCATATCCCGCTGTTGCATCAACCAACTGGTCAATCCTTGGAAGAGGAAAACTGTCTTTAGGACACGCCTTGTTTAAATCTGTGAAGTCAACACATACACGCCATTTTCCGTTCTTTTTCTTGACGACAACAGTATTTGATAGCCACTCTGGATAATAAACTTCCCTTATTGCCTTGGCTTCTAACAAGTGATCCACTTCTTCAATTACAGCGTCAACGTGCTGTACGGCCGCCCTTCGTTTCTTTTGAATGACCGGTTTATGCTGTGGATCTATATTCAAATGATGGCAGATAACATCTGCATTCACCCCAGGCATCTCCTCTGGTGTCCAAGCAAATACATCGACATAAGTTTTCAAAAAACTAATCAGTTCATTCTCTTCCTCTTCTGGCAGTGATTCCCCAATTAGAAAATACCTATCTGGATCAGTCTCGTTGATCAGTGTTTTCTTCAAATCCTCAACCACCCTTTCGGTTGGGTCTTTTTCGATATCCTCAATGGTCGGCAGATCCGGAGTTTCCACAGTATTAATATGGTGGGCATTATGGACTCTTTTAATGATGGATACCAAACATTGTTGAGCTATCTTTTGGTTACCTTTGATGTGCTCAATCCCATTAGACCCTGGGAACTTTACCATCTGATGGAAAGTTGAAGAGACTGCCCTCATCTTGTGCAACCATGTCCTTCCTATAATCACGTTATAGGAAGACGGTACATCCACCACTAAGAAGTCGGTTCGTAGCACCACTGTCCCAGCCCGAACAGGCAGAGTTACCTTGCCTAACGGCCAAACTGCTCCTGCTCCAAATCCGACCAGTGGAGTTGCTGATTGTACCAAATCTTCTTGTGTGAGCCCCAGTTTCTTGAACGCATCGTAGTATAGCACTTCGGTGCAACTCCCTGAATCCACCAGGATTCTCTCCATATCATATTCCCCAACTCGTAGGGTTATGACCAAAGCATCATTGTGAGGTACCTGGACTCCTCCCAGATCTTCATCAGTAAAAACTATGCCCTCGTTACTTGCCCCTTCGTTGCGACCTCTTTTCTTCCCCAACTGCATTACATGCTGGTCATGTTTCACTTGTCTCTGAAGCAATCTCACCTCATTTCTCGTATAAGGTTCGGCCAATCCATGTATCATATGGATTATCCCTTTTGGATTTTGTTCGTAATCCAATTCCATTGCCTTGTCTTTATCCTTGGAATCCTCTTGGATAAATTCTTTGAGGTAACCTCGTGAGACCAAATCATCAAGATGTCGTTTAAACATCTCACAGTCCTCTGTCATGTGACCCCAATCCTTATGGTAACTGCAGTGTTGGTTCGTAGCACGTTTTGCATCTTTATTCCCACCAAGAGTTGGGGGCCATTTGAAGTATGGTTGACTCTTTATTCGATAAAGAATCCTGTAAATGGGCTCTTTCCAAATCGTGTTTATTGAAAAGAATGACTTGGGATCCGGGGCTTGTTTATCCTTGTACTGCTC
Source organism: Rhododendron vialii (assembly GCF_030253575.1). NCBI lineage: Eukaryota > Viridiplantae > Streptophyta > Magnoliopsida > Ericales > Ericaceae > Rhododendron > Rhododendron vialii. The sequence goes on along the minus strand of NC_080563.1, from coordinate 18,772,011 downwards.
TTTCTTTGCCTGCCCATAATCTTTCCTTTCACGATAGGTTTTGGGCTCTGGCTTGTCAGCTTTCTTTGTAGGCCCCTTTACTTGCTCGGCGGCCAACTTTCCATCCTCTCGTAGGATGTCATCCTCGTTCCTGGCATGCTGCTCAATCCTCTCCATTAATTTTGCCAACGTCTGCACGGGACTCATGTTTAGAGACTTACGCAGTTCCCCCCGAACAGGTAAACCCGTTTTGAACGTGGCTATTGCGTACTCTTCACTACATCCTTCAATTTCGTTGAAGGTCTCCCAGTACTTCTTTGCATAAGTCCTGATCGGCTCGTCCTCTCCTTGTTTCATAAAAGAAAGACTCTCAAAGGTTTTGGGAGCTTTCCTGCTCGTCAAGAACCGTGCAGTGAATTCCTCGGCCAATTGCACCCATGTTCGGATGGAGCGTGAGCCCAATTTGTGAAACCAGGACAGAGCAACCTTCCCCAAACTCGACGGGAACATCTTGCACATAATTGCATCATCCTCTTCGTGCATAAACATTGCTTGCTGATAATGCTGTATATGGGCCACGGGATCAGTATCTGTCTCATAGAGGATGAATGTCCCGTGCTTTACCCTGGTCGGCAATCTAGCCTGCTGTAACTTTTTTGCAAAAGGGGAGGATGCTATATTCTGCAGTGCTTTCCGTGCTGCTCCCCGGGCAGTCATGGCTTCATTCTCTGGTCCTTTCTTGGATCTAGTTCGTTCCCAATCGGAATCAGGCCTCTCGTACTTGTCGCTATGATGTTTTCTACTCCCTTCTTCTTCGGGGGTAGAACTCCGACCTCTGCTTCTCCTCTTTCTTGGAGATACCCTCCTTCGCTCGGGTGTTCGGATCCTGCTCCTCCCTTTTCGTGGAGAAGTTTTACGTCGCCTCGGGGTCAGACTTCTGCTTCTGCTCCTCCTTCCTCGTGAAGGAGCCTTTTGGTACTGTACCAAAGCGTATTCACTGCCCCTAGAATTTCTTCGAGATAGTCCAGAGTCCTCCGGATGTTCTCTGATTCTCTCTAGTTCTCTGATTTCATGTTCTCGTTTTTTGATCAAACGAGCATACTCCTCAATTTCTCGTCTCTTTTTATCAAGAACGTCTTCGCTACGGAATACACTTTTGGAGTGTGCAATCGATTCATCCCCTCGATGGGATTTGGTCCTTCTCGTGGACTTTGATGCCGTCTCTCCATCTCTATTTCTGGAGTTGCCGTGGATAGTAAGGGGGTGGCCCTTACTCGTGGTCCTTTCGTGTCCTCCGTCGGGCTTTCTCGGAGCCCCGGGTGGAGACTTATCCCCTCCTCCAATTAACACATCCTTTGGGTCGTGTGGCGTTGCTGGCTCTACTTCCACCATGGTTGTATTTCAAAGGGAACTCTTTCGTTTCCCACAGACGGCGCCAATTGTAGGTGGATAAATTCAAGTAGTGCTTTGAACAGCACTGGAGTGCAGCGGCTCCACGTGCCTCTTGAACGTAACCCTAATTCGTCAGAGAAACCCTTATCCTGCAAAACAGACAAGGAGTGAGCGCACCTTTGCCTCTCGTGGCAAAGGCCCTCCGATGCCTTTGTTAGTATTTCGTACTAATGATCAAACCCTAATTATCAGTAGGAAAGCAATAAGATTGCAGTGTATTGCGTACCTTTCACCTCTAGGCTTGCTCTGTTTATATAGACATTCGGATGCTTGGTGCCCAAGCATCCCTATTGCCATAGGATTCCCAACTCGTATAGGAAACCCAGGATATCAAGGATTCTCGTTTCCTTTATCAATTTATGGAAAAGAGTCCTTTTAGGATTCTTTTCCTTTAAGAGCCGAACATCCCATACTCGTTGGGTATCTTTCTCAGATCCTATATTCTTGGGATCTTTATCCCTATATGAGACATGACTATTCTGGAATCTTCCAGAGTATTCTCTCTGCTCTTACTCTCGATTGGAGTTCCATCTTTGTTTGGCCATCTCATAGCCGAACAGACGGCTTGGACTAGTTACCTCACATGTAACTGGTCCTTGAGCCCGTACAACCTTCCTGGACCATTGACTTCTCATGTCACTGGTCCATATTGCCGAACACTTGTTTAGCATGATGACTGTCCTGTCTATATTCAAACTATGGTCCCACGTACCATTTATTCGGATATCGATTGCATTGCTTTCAACCCGTGATCACTCGTATCACGTGCTAGGTTCTTTACATCATCTGTTCGGCTGTATCATAACCGAACAGTCTATTTATAGCCATGACTTCTCATATCACTGGTCCATATCGCTGTTCACCGAACTGCTCGGCGATAAGTCCAGTCGTATTTACCACGTGTTCCCAAACATCACGTGTTTGGTAACTAAATGTATCTGCTCGGGAATACCTCCCTACAGTCGTCAATATATTTTTCAATCAAGAATTCAATCGAGATTAAGGAAATAATTGAGCTACAATGCCATGATGCCCACACCACCCAGGTTACGGTGCCAAGTCACTTACCCCGCTCAGGTTGATGGCACCATGTCACTTACGTTGCCTCGGTTATGGTATCACGTCATTTACGCCAAAACGGTTTCTAAAACCAAAATTGTAACTTTGAATGAAAAATTTTAAGGACTTAATTTATTTTGCTATCTCCCAAGTCTTGTCATTCTTGATCAAAGGATACACTGTTAAAAGAAACGCTGAAGATCGAGGCAGTCTTTAAGGATCGCACTGTCGGTCTAGGAGACCTTAAATCCATGGAGTTTGCGATACCTCCAGCGTTTGTCGTACCTATACGGCTCCCCTAGTTCAGTTTAGCCTTAAGGAATACTAGTATCTGGATTCTGGCAGTCATATTGCTCTGTCTCGGATGGTCAATATATGGAGATTGGCTCTGATTCTGAAGCATTCGACATTTTACCTACCTGACACGACCTACCCGGATCGTCAGAAATCATCTGTGCCACGTCTTAAGTGAGATTTGAACCACGGTAGGTCACTAGGACAGTCTAGGAGACTTTAAATCCATAGAGTTTGTGATACCTCCAGTGTTCGTCATGCCCAAATGACCCCCGGTCTGGGCTAGCCTTAAGAACACTTGTATCTGAGTTATAGCAATCTTATTGCTTTGAATGGTCATAATAAAGGCGTTGGGTCTATCCCTGCTGAGTAAATGATTTACCTAGGATTGTTGGAAACCATTTGTGCAGTGTCTTAAGTGAGACCAAGCCGAGGTAGACCTTAGGACAACATCAAAATCAACTACACGTACATGGCATGTTCTTTCTTTTTTAGAAATGCATCTGGGACTCATCTAAAATTCACTTTTTGCTTTACGGTCAGTATTGAGCCACCCATCCTACACAAAACCACACCACCATCTCCGACCACCTTAATGGCAGGGCAAACAGAACTGAATGAGCTAAAAAAGATTATGGAGGAAATGAGTCAGAAAATGGACAAGATGCTAACTCTGGTCCAAGGGCTGGTAAACCTTCTCACATCCAAAATTCCAAACACAAATCTGGGACTGAATAATGATGTTGGGAACTTAGAGGCCGACAGGGCTGACAAACTTTGCTCAAAAGTGAAGCTCTCAGAAATGTTCAAGGATCTGGCTGAAATTCATGATGCTAGGCTCACTCGAAGGAAAATACTGGACCCCTATTCGAAACCAGTGCCAACATGCATATTGTCTTGGTTGAAATACATGAGATCAATCCCAAGGGCGAAAGGGTTTGTCCCAAAAGGCTATATAGTTGCAAGGCAAGTAAAGCTTCTGTTAGAGGCACCACGGGCACCACCGTGAACCCTCAACTCAATTGGGGAACCAAACCAACGGCCTTTTCCCATTTCTCTGAATCTCAATCCATGGTTTATGAAAAGCTCCTCAAAACTGGCCTCATCAAGCCACTCCCCCAAACTCATTTACCTCAAAAGCTTTCAGCAAATCACAACCCAAATGCCGTCTGCGCCTTCCATCAAATACCTGGTCATGCTACCGATGAATGCAATCATCTCCGCCATAAGATTCAAGACCTCATCGATGACAGAATCATCCCTCCACCACAGCCAGGCACCAAGCCCAAGCGCAATCCTTTGTATCAACTCTGCCTTTTTCATCAAAGAACGGTAAACCATCAAGAGCCATGCAACCTTCCACGAGTTTGGGAGTTTTCAAGCTTTTAGCCCTTGTCCTCTAAACAACCATCTTTGTGTTTGAGTCAGTTTGTATCTCGAGTCTGTCATGCTTTCACTGTTGTGTTTGTGTTCTCAATTTTAAGTCTACAAGAGTCAAAAAATAATAATAATGTGTCAGTTTCGTGGGCCTGAATTACATTGTGACCTGATTCCTTTACATGATACGTAGGCAGCCTCATCCTGAGGCCCGGTCACGAGCATTTGAGTCAATCCCAAGGTTCGGTCATGTAACGCCCCGAATTTTGGGTACGTTAAATAAAACATTTTATTGAAATAAAAACTGAGTCCGGCTCTTTTATTACAACAAAAACATAAAAAGGAGTACTTTTATTACAAACGGAAGGAAACTAAGGTTCCTAACTACAGCTCCGTTTGTTCTTCCATCACAGCTAGCTTCTCGGCTCCGAAGGCTTCCAAGGTGTAAAGTTCACCCTGTTCGTCTATGAAGTCTGACATATTATACCGGTGTCGCCACCAATATAATAGGCCAGGGTTACCAAAAAGGCAACACTGTGAGCCATAAAGCTCAATAGAACTATCCAAACCCTCTAACCCTTAACTTGTGGATGAAAGATCATAACAACAATTCTACTTTAGATCATGCATATAGTCCAAACAAGTATTCAAATCCACAATCCTTACTTGACTAACGTTGTGTTCGTTACTTAGACTCATCGTAGACCATGTTTTTACTTCACTTTCCTTTTTACCCAAAAACTCCTTTTTAACTCATCCAACCTCGGTTCCGCCGCGCCGGTCTCCCGAGTATCCTCACAATGGTTCCGCCGCGCCGGGTTCCCATTGGCATACACACACATAACTCACATAATGCACCAAAAACCGGTCATTATGTAGTCTCAAAATATTTCCTCCCTCGGATACACTTTTTTTTTTTATCTTCGTTAATACACCCTAGGTGCCATGTCTCTATTCTCTTGGTTTTCGTGTCACATTACATGCATAGACTCCGTGATGTAGGACTTTCCACATAAACGAGCATTTATAAATTTTCCAAAATGAATACAACAATATTATCCAACTCTTGACCACATAACATGCTTGAATCATAATAACAACATCATGCATCTCATACATTCTTGAACAAAGATAACCTTATCTACTTTAAACTTAATGATCAAAGTTACTTTCAAATGAACTTATTTTTAGAGTTATGATACAAAACTACTTGGGATGGAAGATAAGGGGATCCTACATTATACTTAGGAATAGGGATAAGGAATTTCTACCGTGCTTCTTGGCGGTAGTAGTCGGCTAAGAAGATTTGGTCGTCGGTTTTGGATTTCGGCGGCGTAACGGCGTCGGTTTGCTTCGAAAGGAAAAGAGTTGTACTTTCTTTTCCTAGAAACAACTTTCTAACTTAACAAGCTACTTTAAAAGATCTAAAGGTGGTTTTGGAAGGTGGTTTAGTGGTTTCTCTCAAGAACACTCAAGAACATAAGAAAACTAGAACTTTGAAAGCAAGAACTTTTGGAATTTCTAGAGAGAAGTTGGAGCAATGGTTGAAGGTGTGAGTTCAAAGCATGGAATGGCTTCTATTTATAGGCAAGGGCTTCCCTCTCTCTCTCTCTAGCCGAATTCCTCTCTCTCTCTTTCTCCCTCACCTTTCTTTCACATGTCAAGGTTTGATTGAAAGGTTGGAAGCTAATTTGGTAGGCTTGCATGGCTAGGTTAGTCCTTGGATTTGATCTTTGGAAGATATGTTGGAAAGGAGGAGACATTGGTACAAGATTCTTGGTTAAACAATTGAAAGTTGTACAATGGAAGGCAATGGAGTTAAGATTTGGCTAGGAAAAGAAATCACCAAAGATTTGAAGTACTTTGGAAGACTAATGTCAAAGTACACATCAAATATTTCTTCTTCTTCCCTCCTCTTTCCTTCTCTCTCTCTCCCTCTCCCTCTTTCTCTCTCTTGGCCTCTCTCCCCTCTCTCCCTCACGGCTCTCTCTCTCTCTCTCTCTCATGTACTAGCTATATATATATATATATATATATATATATATATATATATATGTACTACTAATGCAAGACAAAAAATAAAATAATGGGTACTTTTGTACAAAAGATCAAACTAGCCTTTAAAGGTCAAGATTCTCCTTAATAAACTAACAATGGGTACAAGTGTACTAAGGCAATTTACATCATCCAAGTACTTATATACATATATATATATATATATATATATATATATATATATATGTACAAATATATACTAGGGCTAAAAGGGTCAAGATTCTCCTAATAAACAATTAAAAGGTACAAGTACTTTAACTAATATAATAATGTACTTTTGTACTCCCGAGAATCTTAACAAAATATTATTTTAATGGGATAAGTACTTAGTTGGAAGATGAACCCATTACCCAATGGATAATAAAACCCCAAACGGTTATTAACCAAAGGATAATAAGGTACGAGTACTTTAAATACTAAACTAAGTTTTTTTTGAAAATGACTACATGTCCTTTTTATTACACATGTGTTTATATATATATATATATATATATGTACTTACCAAATAAAATAAAGAAAAGGCTTTTGTCCAATGGGTAAAGATTATCCTAACGGTTATTGTCCAATGGTCCATAGTTACTAGGGTACTTTTATTAGTAAAATAATCGAAAAGTACTTTTCAAAATAATTATAAATGTCTATCATAGTACTTTGTTTAAATCTTTCAAAAATCTTTTTAATATAAAGAATTGAGTTTCTATTATCCAATGGATAATAATAGTTCCTCTAACATTTATCGTCCAATGGATAAAGAATAAAATCAAAACAATAAAAGAAAATAATTAAACAATTTCTAGTCTAGGGTTGAAAAGGTTCAAAAGGTTCAAGATGGATAAAACGGTCCATCTACGGTTAGGGATAAGTAACTAGGTGACTTTCTAGTTTGGTTACTCCATCAAGCCGGTTAGAAGCTAACTAGGCTTGCTAAGTAGGGCTTGAAAGTCAAGAAACGATTCTTGAGGGCTAAAGTGTGATTAGGGTTTCTAGTCGAGGAGTAAGATGATAAGGCGTTCGATTGCTTAAATACAAACCACAAGGAATCAAATAGAAAATCAACGAGCAATAAAGAGAAATTAAGAAATTTCAAATAACAACGAGATTTTTATTGAACGAAAAATCGGAGTTGTTACAGGTCATGCTCTTTCGAATCAACCCCTACTAGTTCAGTCACTGTCCTTCAAACGTCGCGTCTCTGTAATAAACTCAAGGTTTCAAAATTGTTTTCCACCATCAGTTGAAAATCATGATAAACACTTCAAAACAGGAGATGATTTTTGATTGAACCCTTCACCTCAGGCAAGAAGAAGAATTTCAAGGGACCTCTTTCCAATGCAATATCCATTCTAAGAAGCATTGTTGTGACTCTGAAAAGGCTCTAGGTCAAAACTTCAAAATCTGACCTAGGCAAAAGTTAGAGCATACAAACAAAAGCCTTTAGGATTCAGTTGTTAGGTTGCGCAATCTAAAATGAAGAAAGGCCATCGTTTCTTTCATCCTACGCATAAAGATATATCCTTTGATAGCCTCTTTGAGCCATAATCAAATTCTTTGAAAAAGAACCTCAGCTAGCTAGCTATCCCCCGCATTGGGGTAAAATGAAAAATAAAAGTGCCAAAACAAACATTGAAAGGATGAAATCGCCAAACACAATAACAAATGGCTATTGAAAGCAAATGAAAAATCAAGAGAGAACGTCTACCAAAGCAAAAGGGCACAAAAAGTTCAAAGATAACTGCTAGCTTTGAAAACCCAAAAGAAAGTGAAATTTTTGAGCCAATTGTCCTTTCTTTGTTAAGCCCAAACCATTACCCACATTACAACCCTAAAAGTCCTTTCAGATTGGAAAGCGTGACTTATAGCAAGAACCCTAGGCATTAAGAGACATGATCAAGAAAAGTCAAAGCATTGCTCAAAGCAAAAATCCAAACTGGGGCATTTTTGATCCACAAGCCATCATTAGCAACCCAAGGCACAGTTCATTATAAAAACTCTAGTGTTTTAACAAAACAAAATCGAAAGATTTGATTGAAAATCAATTGATGGAGTAAAACAATTTTTGAAAGGAGAATTCCAAGAACCAGAGCATGTCTGCTATTTCTCTTCACCCAATCAGGGGCACCGTTCAAAAGTCGCTTCATCTTTCCTTCCTTCATTTGCGTCAACGTAGTCTTGTCAAAATCCACCCCTTTTACCAAAAGTCAAAAGAGTCATCTTGGTTTTGTCAATTCTCGACTCGTGGAAGCCATTTCAACGCATGAAAGAGTACCACTCCTAAGAGAAGCTCGTTGGGCTGAAAATCGCAAGGGCGGGCTGACCTAAGCAAAAATTAGAGCAAAAACTTGCTAGGATGAAAACCCGCAAAGGCAGCCTAGGCAAAAGTTAAGGCAGGTAATCAAAAGGGCTCGCTAGACCGAAAACCCAAAAGGTTGGTACTAGGCAAAATTTAGAGCGCAAAAGGAGAGTGTTAATACCCGAGCGAAACCATAACCTGAACTGTGTACATGGTCAACTGGTTGCCCAAACCATCAGAATAGGGGTTCGTCACTCATTGGGCACAACAGCTCGATGTCATCTATTGAGGCAAGTGTATGCACAACTTTAAGACTCGGCCACAAACTTTAGTCCAAAGCTCAAGCCTTAACCAAAGGCAAGTTCTAGCCCAAAGCTCAAGCCCTAACCAAAGGCAAAATCCAGCTTAGAATCCAAAAACAAACTCCAGCTCAAATTTAAGCTCCGACCAAAAATAAACTCCAACTCAAATTCAAGCCCTCACCATAGGCGAATTTCAGCCCAAAATCACCAGTCCACTAGTCAAAGATAGTAATGCAAAAAGGGTACTCAGATGTGTCCCCTATTTTTCTCAAAAAAAAAAAGGAATGTTGAACCCATCGTCATCAAGTGTCAACTCGCGAATCTCGAATGTTGTCCAAAAGTCATAACCGATCTAATACTTCTTAGTCTTCTAAGCTGCGATCTAAAAGACTTAACGCTCTCGAGCAACAGTCCAAAAGACCTAGTTTACTCATTTAATCGAGCTAGCAATGATCTAAAAGACCTAAGCTTCTTATTCAACAAAGCTACGGTCCAAAAGATCTAACGCTTTGTAGTCTCCCAAGCAACGGTCTAACTGACCTAATGCTTCTTAGTCTCTCAAGCAACGGTCAAAAGGACCTAAGCTTTTCATTCAATCAGGGATGGCTAGAAGGGCCTAAGCTACTCTATTTATCGGGCGACGATCAAAAGGACCTAAGCTTCTCATTCAATCAGCAACGGTAAAAAGAACCTAGTCTTCTTTGTCTATTATCTATCAAGCAACGGTCTAAAAGACCTAGGCTGCTCATTCAACAAAGCTACGGTCCGAAAGACCTAATGCTCTGTAGTCTCCCAAGCAATGGTCTGACTGACCTAATGCTTCTTAGGCTCTCGAGCTATGGTCTAAAAGACCTAACGCTTCTTAGTCTCTCGAGCGACGGTCCAAAAGACCTAACGCATCTTAGTCTCCCAAGCTATGGTCTAACTGACCTAATGCTTCTTAGGCTCTCGAGCTACGGTTCAAAAGACCTAACGCTTCTTAGTGTGGGCATGCGCCCCAAAAGATTTTGTTCGTAAACTTGGGTGCGGCCCTTTTTCTCGGAAAAGCGCGGCGAAACGCCTCGATTCAGAGTTGCCACTTGGGTTTTAGCGGTGAAAACACCCAAGGAACAGAACTCGAAAATGCTTGCCACGTTTGCTTGATTTTGAAAAAGGCGTAGACCGGTCCGTCGTTACCTTCGATATCTGAGGTTCGGGAGCCAGGTTACGAGAGGGAAAGCGTTTTATGGCACCCCTCTCGCCCAATCCGGAGATCGGTCTCTACTCAGGCATTTTTGTGAAAAACATTTGCATTTTTCTCTCATTTGGTCATTTTTTAGCCAGTTAGGGCGGGGGAACAGTTAATGGGGGCTTTAAAACTGTAACAAGTTGCATTTATCTGATAAAATATTTATGGATGACTTGCTTGCAATGATAAAAATAGATTGAGAACAAGCACTGAGCAGCCCGAATAAGTTGGAGTACGCTGCCCTGAAGGGTCGTGAACAGGCTCCGCACCAGCATGCGCTGGCCGGACCAGTGCATGCTGATAATACCTGCGCACGCCATAACAAAACTGGCGTACTCCACTCACCTAGTTTCTCAGTCTTTGTTTGCAATCCTCTGGGCTTTGGAAAGGGACCAGCGCACACCCAGGACAAACCACGCAATTAATAGAGCAGAATATATAAATTTACAGACAGATAAGAAGGCTTCAAGCCACGAAGGACAACAGAATACCCCAAAAACAGTGTGGGGATACGAAGGAGGCCAAGACTAGGCTAAGATGCAAGGGCCAGCCACTGGATCATGGTGAGCACTGCCGTACACCAGCCATAAAAAGCTGTATGCCAGTTTGACCTTGGTCCAGTGCTTGGCTTTTGCATCATCTGGGCTCTCGAACATGACCAGAAGGATCCCAGAGGCCCTCGAAATAGATAAGGAGTGACCATTAACTACTACAGCCTAGCAGCTCTAAATATACGGAAAGCAGTATACCGGTTATTAGCATGCTAACGTGATTGACAGAAATGTAATTTAACAGAAACGATGATCAATGATCCCCACGCCAGTAGTGCACGTACTACCATGACTGGCGTACGGCTCTATTGTACTGGCGTGCGCCATGTCCGATCTCACACGATTGCTGTATTTTTCCAGTTTAAGGCCAGGACTAGTATTGACTACTAGCCTGGACCTTACTGGTTCCCCTCAGAAGTTAAAAATAGAGAGAAACACAAAGGTGGTATACCTTTGATCGGGGTGAAAAGATGACTTGAGCTTTGATTTGGGGAGAAGGCGACGGCCGGCTACTGGAGGGTGTGGGAGGTAAGAAATAAAGCTTGCAATTCATTTCCTGTTTTCCGTTTCTTGCACCTGTCTTTGATTTGCATATGAGCTATATTCTGATGCTTTGATTGTCTGAACATTTTGCAGCTGTGGGCCTACGAAGTGCTGAAGATGTACCCATCAGAGAACAAGTGCCCAAACTCGAGGATGCTCCCACGTGCCATGATCTGGGGCCCTATGTACAGCGGCAAGAAGAAGTCGAGAGGGAGCCTCCTAGCCTTCAGGTCGTACCTTGACGAGCTGTCAGGTATTCAAGTAAGCAACATGTCAAATTGATCGTTCTGCCCTTAGAATTGCTTTAATGCTGTCGCTGATGACTTTGAATCTGAGCAATTGTCTTGCAGGTAGAGTGGGACCCATGGAGTAATGCAGAGCCCGAGCCTGAGTACCTAACGCGGAGCAGAGTGGTGACGGCGAGTCGGGTGCTGCTGGAGTCAGCCTTCGGGTGGCGATGGTACTAGGGTGATCGGGTGACACGGCAGTCATTGGGCTTTCTTGAGTATCAGGTTCCTGGGCCACTTCCACCTCATGCCTCTCACACAGATAAGTACACTCTGGTTGAGCTGCGGCGCTTCACTGTTTCGGCCGGCCTTGCTGCTTTTCTGAGGCCCGAGCGCGACTATGCTGTCTATCGGAGGCAACGCCTGGCGAGGCCACTTGGAGTTTTGGAACACATCGCCGTGCAGGGCAAGGCACTGGAGGCTGGCGAGGAAAAGCAGAGCCGGGAGAGTAAGGCAGCTCAACCGAGAGAGAAGAGCGACTATGCCATAGCGACAGGGCTGCCTCGGCTTTTTTGGACTCTAACAGTGCGGGACGCGCAAGGAGAGGAGGCCATAGTTTGGTTTGAGCCTGCCAGGACAGAGCCAGCAGAGATCACAGGATCGGTAAGATACTCTTTATCCCTTGTAGTTCCCTTACTTACTTTTCGGCATGTATAACTGGCTTGCATTCTGACTTTGCCCTAAATTGTATCACAGGCCCCGATGGAGTGGGTACGTGAGGCGACTCGCTTGATGAAGGCCATGGAGAAGGAGTTTCACAAGATAGCCGGCGGCGCCTCTTTGCAGCTACACTACCCAGCTCCAGCTCCAGCTCCAGCTCTTGCTGTGCAGCCTCAGGTATAATTTCCAATTCTGCTTTTGGATAGGATTGCTTTCAAAGTTTCCTGCACTTAACATTTCAATATATACAATATGCACAATGTATGCTAAATGACTAGAATGAACATGCAGGGACATGCTAGGGCGGCTCCTAGGAGGAAGAGCGTGCGGCCTCCTCCAACAAAGAAGATAGCACTGAGCTCCTCTCGGCCAGCGGCGAGGGTACAACGGGGAGTGCAGATCACTCCAGCTAGCGAGGAGCTCCAGTTTCGCCGAGAGCTGAGGAAGAGGCCTGCAGAGAAAAGACCTGCCGAGGGACCCTCGCAGAAGAGGAGGAGAGAGGAGGAAGAAGAAGAAGAGCAGACGTCCCTCAGCAGCGGCTCTGACTCGGCGAGTGATCCTAGGTTCCGGATGGACCCTTGAGAGATGGAGCAGAGCGAGGAAAACGACGATGACGAGGACCTTTTCGACGACTGAGGGCAATCACCGAGCCCCGGTTTATTTTGCTGGTACTTTGACACTTCGAGTTGATACTTTACTGTTGGGGATAGGGCCTGCGTGCCCTTTTGACTTTTGGGCGAGTGTGCCTTGATACGTTTAGCTTTGCCTGGGCCGTTTTGCCGTTCGATACTTGATACATTTCTACCGTTACATTTTGGCATAGTAGTATACAATTTCTGCATTTCCCGTTTATCGATTTCCTTTGCTTTGATGAGATTTGGTAAAGGAAATTAACAAACCATCCGCTAATATCTAACATGCATTGACGAACGCTCTGAATCGACAAAAGACACTTTGCATATGTACATAATTGACTTAGCTCAAAGAAAAGAGGGACAGAGAAGCCCTAGGATACGACACGCATCCCAGACACGCGGAGGATGCGGGAGATTTGGGCGTTGGTAGGCCAAACTTCGAGATTCTCCCAAGCGAAAGAAACTGACCCTTTGACAAGATAACATAGATGCATAACGACTTGTACGAACTACCAAAACTGGTAGAGTTGTCTCGGTACGAGGAAAATACCGAAGAAAAGCTAAAAATGCCACAAAAACGGACATAAGACACAAAAGATGACTCGATATGGTCCCGGACTGAAACCGACACCCCCATATAGTCACATAAGTCCTATGTAATGTGTACGGTATGACAAAACTTGGCGAAAGCCCTCGAAACGAGATTTGACCTCCCGTATCCTTGATTTTAGCTTGAAACAGGCCACCGAGGGTCCGGAATCCCCATCGAGCGTGGTTTCTGGAATCCGACGCCTTGCCATAGCCTCAAATGACATTTGTGACTTGTAGGAAACAACAAATGGCCAAAGCCAGCCCCGGAATCGAAAACGACCATGCAGAGGCAGTAGCTGCTGCAAACTGATTTCTGGTGAACCTTACTGGCGTACGCCAAAAATTTGGCCCCGTACGCCAGTAAGTGGGGGACACGCATATGCCAGTAATAAACTAGCGTACGGCAGGTTTCTGAGTGCCAGATCCACTTGACTGACCAACTGTCCTTTTCCAGGGGCCACTTTGTTTTTACCCTCACACGGTTTGCACACGGTTTCTGAGCTCCCAGAAGGCAGTGTCCTTTGCAGGGGGGTAGTTTGGAAGCTAGCATGATGCTTGAATGAAGTTACAGGAGATGGAAAGAATGGCCAAGGCCTATAAAGCTGGGACATATGCATTGTGGCCTTCACGGCTGCATTGCTTCCCCTTTTCTTCAGTATATTCCGGCACTTTCCTTGGATAACCCCCTGATTAGCACCCAAGATTGTATAATCTTGGGGCTTTAATCCTCTAATTTGTAGCTTTTATATGTTTAAGTAATCGTTTTTATGCGATATTGCACGTAAGGTACGTTTTTGTGTATTTCAGGTAAAACGTGCTAATAAGGCGATTTTGTACGCCAAGGGACGTTCCGGTATGTCACCAAGAGTTCAAGTGCCCGGCAACATATGGTCATTGTCACCGGAGCCTAACGGTGCCACAAGAAGCCTCGGAGATTGGCCGGAGGTCAAGGTTGGCGAAGAGTGAGCCAAAGTGTATCAAATGAAGCAAACGCATCAATGATGGTTCCGAGGACATCCGTGGGACCAAGGCCACATGGCATACCTCCGCCAAGTCTCGTTGATCATGTAATGAAGCATTGGAAGGCCGTCGGGGCACGACAAGGCATGATGGCCCAAGCTGACCCTGTTCTGCTGTTTTCACACAGAGGTACCAATACCTCATTTTTTAGGTATTGGTACCATCATGCCGAATTAAAAGACAGTTGGATTGGTACCAATACCTCATTTTTTAGGTATTGGTACCAATGCCCTTCGGCCAGCAGCTTTTTGTGCTGAACATTTCAACCTTCTATTAATAGAAAGTTTCCACTTTAGGCATGTTTTTGGGATATTTTGGGGGCCTTTTGGTCCATTGTATGGCTGATTTGTGTGGCCTTTAAATAGCTTTGTAAGCCATTATTGGCCATTATGTAATCTTTACACTTTAAGTCTTTTATGTTTTTAAGAGCTCCATAGTTATTTCTCCCAAGTTCTTGCATTCAATTCCTCAACAACTCAAGTAAGTAGTGGTTGGATGATTAATTCTCGTTTGTTAATGTTGTAGCCACTAGTGAGATCTCTATATAAATCAAGTTTGTTTTCAATTCTATCGGTTAATCATGTTTACCTTTCTTAGCATGCTTTCTAGTCTTTTTATTATGAGTGAGTAGTTAATCGGTTCAGTCATGGGGTGAGGTTCACCCTATGGATTAGTCCATTAAATGGTTTCTCTTAACTTTAGCTTAATCTCAAGGTTTTGAATGAATTAAACCCATGATTTCTAGCTTTGATCATGGGGATTGGTGGCTTCTTTGATCAATGAAGTCTATCGCCTTGTGCTACGTGCTTGATAATCCTACGCGTGCGAACGATCTTTTTTCGTCTCTCACTTGCGTTAAATGAGTTCAATTTGAATTAGAGCTTTGAATTAAGTTATAAGTAGTCTTCAGCTTTTAATTCGTCTAGTGGATCCGGACGGTTTCGGTCCATTCATGAGTTAGATGAAGAAACCGTTTGATGGCTAAGTCGTGGGTAAATCAATCCCTTTGACTCGACCATCTTAACCTAGTTTATTTCCAAGTTTAATTTCGTCAATCGAATCAAAACTTCAAAGTTGGCCGCTTGAACGCCGCAATCTATAAGCAACTTCTATTCCAAATTCGCTAAAGAAGATTTCTCTGTGGGAACGATCCGGTCTTCCGGTTTATATGCTATCAACGACCTAGCCCTACGCTTGGGGTGTGAACCTTTCTAAGAGGTTAGGTTGCGACGAAGCACCCCCTCCCAACTTTACTTAGGCCCTGGTTGGCGCAATTTCTAAGCGTTGACTGGCTCAATTTCCAATATCATGGCCTTGCTTCGTTCCATTTTCTTCGACACGTGCCGCTCCACCCGGCACTCCTGCGGGCTGCCCTCAGATTCTGGGACCCTGACGTCCATGTCTTTCGCTTTGGTGATGACGAGATGTGCCCGACCATTGAGGAATTCCAGGCGTACCTCCGGACCTACTCGTCCCCTACGCTTGTTGTTCCGCCTTATCAAGCGAGCATGCCTAAACTGCTAGCCAGCTCGCTCAACATCTCTCGGGGTTTGGCGAACACTATCCTTGAGGGCGGCCAAATGAACATCATGCGATTGATTGAGGTGTACAGTCCAGACAACGATTTGGATAGCGACGAAGCTCAAGCGCGCCGCCGCTTTGCCTTAGTGATTTGCCTGCTTGCCGCCTACCTGCTCATTCCTGCCCACGGGCAGGTCAGCCCCTCGCTTGTGAGTGTTATTGCCCAGATGGGGGCACGAAGGAACATGATCCCTATGGTCCTGGCTGAGACACTCTTGGGTTTGGATCTGGTGTATACGGGCCAGTCGGCCATTTTCAGCGGGAGCCCACTTTTACTTCAGGTAACCTCACTCAGCTCACCTTTTTCTAGCTTTTCACACGTTCTCGTTTTACCTCAACACTCGGCTTAGGCTGCTTCCTAGCTCCTTACTTGTCTTTTCGCTCAGGCTTTATCTGACTTCTTACTTGTCTTTTCGCTCATGCAGTTGTGGTTGTCGGACAAATTGAGTTTACTGCACCCGCCAGTGGCGGGTTGGAATCTCTTTCCGAAGAGGATTCATCAAAGGGAGATGCGGTATCCCGACATGGATATAGAAGGCTGGTATGAGTTCATGCAACAAATGCAGCCTGACGAGATCGCCTGGAGGTGCCCCTGGCTGGACCTCCCGGATATGTCTATTCACTCCGATGGATTCGATAGGATGGTGATTGCAGGAGTGTCGAGCTTTACTTTCTACATTCCCGGTCGTATCCTTCGCCAGCTGGGCGCTTCTCAAGAGAACCACTGCATTAGCATTGGGGACTTCCGTGTCCCAAATTTCAACGCTCAAACACTCAACGGTTACCAGAGGCACTGGGGCCTTAAAGCCCTTCAGGCTGAGATGCCAGAATTTACCACAGGGCTAAGGAGTCGCTACAGACAGTGGCTGAGAGCGGATGTAAACGCAAGGTAAAACATTAACTGACTCCGGGCCGCTTTGCTATGCTTAGAATAAACTGCGAGCCGTTAGGCTTCCTAAGCATTTTGTTCTGTTTTTCATGTTTTAACTGTTTTAAGGCTTTTATGCTCAGCTTATGTATCAAAAGTAGTAATTTGCAATAAAGTTGAAAGACGATGGGTTTCCCCTTTTCTGATTTTCTTCAGTGCAGCTGCGACTTGTGCTCGACCTTCTCAAATTGTGACGTGAGCCCGAAAACGTCAACCCTGGATTAGGACTTTGATAGAATTTGATCGAATCTCAAGGTGAGATTGCCTACGTATCCCTTTTCAAGGAATCAGGTCAGAACGTAGTTCAGGCAAAGGTGCACTCGTGTATTTTACCTCTCCTTTTACACTCTAACTTTTGCCTAGAATCGCCTTTTCAGGTTTTCGGCCTAGCGAGCTTTTGACTTTTGTCTATTTATTTTTGCCTAGTACCGCCTCCTTAGGTTTTCGGTCTAGCAGGCTGCTCTAACTTTTGCTTGGAATCGCCCACCCTTGTGGTTTTCGACCCAACGAGCATCTTTCAGGGATAGTAACGCTTGAGTTGATCCAGGTTGACCAGGGTGTTGAATTCGTTACCGTCAAGGTCGATGAGCTTAGCAGCACCCCCGGATAGGATGGTCTTGATGATGTAAGGCCCGGATCGCTTCGGCCTGAATTTCCCGCGGGGATCAAACACTGGGGCGTGGATTTCCTTTGTGACCATGTCTCCTTCGACCAAACCCTTGGACTTCACCTTTTTGAGAAGAAATCGACTTCGAAGAAGAAGAGACTCGGTGGTTTTCTTATGATCATCTCGACATTCTTGTTCGCAGCCTCGACCGCCCCATTTGTTTGCGGTCGATAGGTCGTTGAATGGTGGATCTCGATGCCGAATTCCTCAAAGAGCTCCAGAACCCTTCCTTTGAAATGACTTCCATTATCCAACACAAATGCCTGAGGGACTCCGTACGGATAAATGATGTTCTTTCGAATGAAATGAGCAACCTGAACCGTTGTCAATGTCTTGTACGATTCGGCTTCGACCCATTTGGTGAAGTAGTCTATTGCCACCAGTATGAACTTATAGCCATTCGAAGCAGACGGCCTGATCATCCCAATAACATCGATGCCCTAAACAGAGAAAGGCCATGGTGAAGTCATGCCATACAATTTAGACGGAGGGACATGTTGCAGGTTCGCGTGGATTTGACATTTGTAAGAGCGCCGTACGTAGTCGATGCATTGCGTTTCCATTGTAGACCAGTAATAACCCTGCCTGAGGATCTTCCTCGCGAGCATGACGCCGCTCATATGAGGCCCGCAGATTCCCTCATGAACCTCTTCCATTACCCTTGTTGCTTCGACACCGTTGACACAGAGCTTGTGCATCCCGCAGTGCGACCTTCGATACAACTTTCCCCCACAGATGATGTATTGAGAAGCTAACCTCTGTAAAGCAATCCGATCCTTCTTCGTGGCCTCAGCAGGAAATTCCCCGCGCTCCACAAAGTTCCAAAAGTCATGGTACCAGGGTAGGCCATCATCGACATCATCAATGGCGTTGACATACTCATAAGCAGGCAAGTCCCTCTGTTCAATCACAATTAGCCGCAGTTTAACGCCTATTGGAAGTTCGATCATTGAAGCTAAAGTCGCCAAAGCATCAGCGAACTGATTCTTCAAGCGTGGGACATGGGTGAAAGTCACCTTATTAAAGCGAGGAATCAGTTCTTCCAAATCTTGGTGATAAGGCTTTAGCTTTTCCTCACGAACCTTCCAATCTCCATTGGCTTGGGAGACCACTAAGTTTGAATCTCCAATTACTTCGAGCTTCTCGACCCCTAAAGCCATTGCAGCTTCCATTCCGACAATGCAGGCCTCGTACTCAGCTTGATTGTTGGTAACGTCGAAGTTCAGCTTGAAAGCAAGCAGAATGTGAGCGCCGGCGGGCGTAATCAACAACACTCCGATCCCAAATCCCTTCTGGTTAGCAGCTCCATCAAAATAGAGCGTCCATACTTCCTCGACCACTGTCAACACCTCCTCGTCGGGGAAAGCGAAATCCACGTCTTCCGAGCCATCAATCGGGTGATCAGCCAAGAATTCAACCACGGCACGCCCCTTTACAGACTTTCTAGTGACGTGTTGGAGTTCGAACTCAGCCAGCAGAAGCAACCAACGTGCTAGCTTAAGGGTGAGCGCGGGCTTCTCGAATAGATACTTGATAGGGTCCATCCGAGAAATCAGTCTCACCGAATAGGCTAGCATGTAGTGTCTAAGCTTTCTGGTAGCCCAAACCAGCGCCCAACATGTCTTCTCCAGAGGGGTATAGCGCTCCTCGGACCCCACCATTTTCTTGCTTAGATAGTAAACAGCTTTCTCGACCCCATTGCTTCCTTCCTGTGCTAGTAGACATCCCATGGCCGTTGGAGAGACGGACAGATAAAAAATCAAAGGTCGGCTTGGTGCAGGCGGCATTAGTACAGGTAGGTTCTGCAAATACCTCTGAATAGACTCGAAGGCGGCCTGGCATTTCTCTGTCCATTCGAACGGGACTCCCTTTTTGAGCAGACGGAATAACGGCTCGCAGGTTAGAGTTAGCTTGGAGATGAACATGTTGATGAACTGGACCTTCCCTAGAAAGCTTCGCACGTCTTTCTCAGACTTTGGCGGCTCCATTTCGAGAATCGCCTTGATTTTGGAAGGATCCACTTCGATTCCCCTTGCGGTGATCAAAAATCCTAACATCTTGCTTGCCGTGACACCAAATGTGCACTTTTGTGGGTTCAATCGTACGTTGTACCTGCGAAGCCTTTTAAGAAACTGCCTGAGTGAAGGAAGATAGTATTTTTCCTCCTTTGCCTTCACAATCATGTCGTCGACGTAGATCTCAAAGGTCTTATGGATAAAGTCATGAAACAAGGTTGTCTGGGCCCTTTAGAAAGTACATTCGGCGTTCTTCAGCCCAAATGGCATCTTCACATAGCAATAGGTCCCCCAGTCTGTGACAAACATCGTTTTCTCTTGGTCCTCAGGCGCCACAGAGATCTGGTTGTATCTGGAGAATCCGTCGACAAAAGAGAGCAAGGCATGCCCTGCCGTGTTGTCCACAAGCACGTCAATGTGTGGCAAGGGAAAACTGTCTTTGGGGATTGCCTTGTTTAAGTCCCTGAAGTCGACGCAGACTCGGATCCTCCCATCCTTCTTGGGGACAGGCACGATATTGGCAACCCATTTGGGGTACTCTACGACCCTTATGAATCCTGCGTCAATCTGCTTAGTAACCTCCTCCTTGATTTTCTGAACCCAATCCGGCCTCATCCTGCGGAGCTTCTATTTGACAGGGACAGCCCCGGGCTCTAACGGGATTCGATGCTGTACTATTTCGGGATTGATGCCGGGCATATCCTAATGGGACCATGCGAAAACCTCGGAGAATTCTTTGAGAAGCTCGATCATTCCAGCGTGATTTTTCAGGGACAGATTTGCACCAATTTGCATCATGCAGGGGTCGTCCTCGTCTTTCAAATTTATAAAAATTACTTCTTCTTTTAGAGACTGAGCACGCCTTTCGTCTTCCTTTTCGATGAGGGAACGCAACTTAGCCGGAATGCTGCCGTCGAAGTTTATTCCTTCATCGTCAAGGTCGACACAGTTTAGATAGAAACTAGCAAAGTAGTCAGAAGCAGGATCATGCATTTCATAAAGCCCAACGGGGTTGCTAAGTACAAACGACTCGAACTCAAAGTAAAAGCTACGACGTGGAGGGCTGAGAGGCACAAACTCTGACTTTGAGCTAGACTTAAACTCGACAGACTCTGTGTCAGATTCAGATACATCATCAATGCATGTCAGACGTGGAGTGAAAATGCAGTTATTAATACTTCCATTTGCCTTCACGATGAGAGAGGTAGGATCCTCGGGAATATCTGATGAGTCGGGCCCAAGCATCAGCGCCTCAGCTTCTTCACCCTTGCCAACCAAACCTACTTGGGAGAACAGCATCTCCAGATTCCCCTGATCGAAAGCCTTTAGCCAGTCAAACTTCTCCTTGGTCCGACCCAGCTGTTTCATGAATTCCCCTTTAGCGAGCTCCTCTTCGGCTATCTCCTCTTCATTGTCGGACCAAGTGTCTGCGGCAAAGATTTTGAATCCTGGCAGCCAAGTGCAAGTCTCTAGATCCCAAAACGGCTCTATCTGTCCCGAGTACGCAGAGCCTCCTCCTTCCCGAACAAAATAGCTGTCGGGGTTACCAAAAAGGGTCCGAGGTTTTCCCGTGTCTTTCCTCTTTTTGGCGTCTTTGGCCGGTGGAGTGTAACCTAGACCAAAGCGGCCTTCGGTGAAAGGAAAGACAGGGAACTCAGCGATCCCTTGTTGGTTGATCCCGAGTCCTAGGCCAGGCATGAATGACATTTTCCTCATCATCTTGAGGACAGTTGAACTTATGGTAAAATCATCATCCATGGAGATGGCGAGGACTGAGCCCGACGTGTCAAAAGAGAAACCTCCAAAGTCTGAGTCTTCTTCCCCGTGCATAATTCCTAAAACAGGCGTTCCATCATCCGAGAGCGGGCGGATTCCAGAATCTCCACAGATCGTCAAAGTTCCGATAGGGAGCCCTAGCATGACCTTTTGGTGCAGAGTTGAAGGTACCGCCATGATGTCGGCCCTATGAAGCCATGGCCTGCCCAGCAGCAGGTTAAAGGTAGCAGGGACATCGACGACATGAAACTCTACGTCCATTTCAAAGCCCTCAGCATCAAGTTTCAGAATCAGAGTCCCTTCCACCACACGGCGAGTGCTGTCGTACGCTTTGACGGCCAAATTGGAGGGTGTTAAATCATTCTTTGTGAGCCCCAAGCGGTAGGCAACTCTCATCGGACAAACATTGATGGCAGAACCATTGTCGATCAACACAGTTGGCACCCAATGTCCCCGGCACTTGACAGTGATGTGCAGCGAGCGGTTATGAGCGGTTCCTTGGACGGGCAGATCCCTCTCGGTGAACTTGACGGAGTGCTTAGAGAGGAGCGGCAGTACAAGAGCAATCATGGCCTCGGGGGTAATGTCAATTGGTACCGTGAGCCAGGCCAACGCGGAGGACAGCTTTTCACGATGCTCCTTTGACGATGATATCAAACCCCAGATAGACACGGCAGCCAGAATTCGTTCGAGCTATTTCAGAATAGCATCTTCTTCGGGAACCCCACTTGGAAAGGCCGGATCATTCCTCTGAGCAGCGGGAGCGGTGGTCTTCTGAGCAAGCGGATTGGACGAGCTTCCAACCTGGAGATTAGATGGTTGGAATACTCGGCCGCTCCTTGTGACGTTGGCGACATCCCACCAGGAAGACGAGTCAATAAAGTCCCACAGATCGGCCGGCACCTCTTCCAACTTGCGCTTTCCTTTGTCTATTGACGCAACTGTTGCGGTCGAGTCTGGTCCCAGAGCTGAGTCCCATTCCAAATCTTCCATCACTAATCCTTCCCAGAAAGTAGGATCCTGCGCAGCATCTTCCTCAAAGGGTGCCCTTGGGTTGGTGACAAACGGAACGTCCCAGAATCCCCCGTCGACAAGGGCCGTGTTGACAATCCACACTTCGTTTCCCATGTTTAGATCGACAATATTATCCACATCCCAAATATCGGCAGGTGGTGGAGTTTTGATGGTTTCCTCTGCATCCCAAAGGTCTGCAGGAGGTGCATCCAGGACCATGATCGAGCAGTCATCTCCGGGAGTAGAAACAATAGGGCGAGGCTGTTCCAAAGAGACAATGTCGAGGGTAGGGTCAAACTCATGGATGCGGCGGTCGACCATGCTGGCAATCGAATTCACCAGAGGTATCATGGCGTCAAGCGAACGACGGACATCGGACACGATCTCCCCTTCTTGATAGTAATCCCAATATTCCTCACTGATATCATTTTGGTCTAAACCAGCCCTGAGACCCTGACTTATTTGCCATGCATCAGGTTGCGGATCCCATACATACTCTTCAGCTTCTACCTCAACTTGGTCTAGCTCAGGCTGGTAGAAGAGTGCGAACAAAGAGAGACCATCCAGAGGGTTAGCCTGTGCTGCATTCCACTCTCCTTCCCACTGGTTTAGCCATATCTGATTGATTTGAGGGTGTGCGGGAAACCCCATGTTGTACTGCTCGATCCAATCGGTGCAAAGCTCCTCCCATTCCTTAGCTTTGTCTTCCATGGCCCAACCGGCTGCCATCATGTTAACACTTGGCTCAGAAGGAAAGGGTACGATTGGTATAGGGTTGTCAGCTGAGGTAATATGGTTGGTGGGGTTGAATATGGTGGAGCTGAGAGTTATCTGGTTTACTTGAGGGTTGGGGTCGTGTTTAGGCAAGGAATTGGTAATGACATTGGGTTTGGTAGGTGGAGTTGGGAGAGTACCATTGTCCACCAAATCTTGTATCGCATGACGAAGGCGATAGCAAGAGTCGGTGTAATGGCCGGGCATCTGGTGATACGCACAGAAAGCATTGGGGTTATGACTGGGGGGTGGATTTTGAGGAAGTGGAGTTGGGGCTAGAGGCCTAAGGTGTCCAGTTTTGATTAACTTCTCCAATACCAAGGAAAGTGGCGCCTCGAAATTGGCAAAGTTACAGGGTTGGTTGCGATTTCAGGGTCTCTGAGGGGTTTGAACTTGGTTGACATCGGCGATGTGATTGGAGCTTTGGGCAGAGGCATTGTTAGCGGAGGTTGTGTTGGCATAACTGTTGCCACCAAACAGAGCAGTGCTATTTCCAGTGTACGCACGGGGTTTCGACTTTGAAGCTGAAGTAGGAGAGGAAACGTCACTTCTGGGTAGAACACCGGTTTGGAGGGCTTCTTCGATGGCCAACCCAGAGTCGTAGAAAGTCTCGAAGTTTACTCCTTGAACCAACACGAGGTTTTTGGCAAAGTCCGGTTGCAGATTGCGGGAAATGATGCGGATTTGGTCCTTCTCGCTTGGGCGATCGGGCATGAGAGCGGCCTTGGCCCTCCACCTCTGGATAAATTCTGCGAAAGACTCCTTTGCATTCATCTTAGTTGATTCAAACTCCCGGGTGGTTGATTCAAACTCCCGGGTGGTCATCTTGAGCTGGGCGTTGTAGCTGTACTGAGCATTGAAGGCAGTGCCGATGTCTTCCCATGTCTGTCTCTTAGAAATGTCGAGTGACAAGAACCACTGGAAGGTGGGGCCGGCAAGAGTTTGCGGAAACAGCTGAGCCATTGCATCTTCCCCGACACCATGTAGCTTCATTGCACCATGATAAGCCAATAGGTGAGTTTTCGGATCTCCGGTCCCGTCGAACATCGTGAAGTCGGGCATTTTGAACCGATCGGGCAACCTGGCATTCGGGAATGGGCAAAGGCGATCCATGTCTAGCACTCCTGCCCCTTTCCTTTCGGACTTAGCGACTGCTTCTTCCAATTTCGCCATTTTGGCGATCAAATCTGCCATTTCCGGGCTTGGAGCAGGATTTTTGATCAAAGGGTCCTCTTCGGCAGCGACTTCCCGCTCTCGCCTTTCACCGCCTTCCCCTCCTGCTGCAAGAGGAAGTCGTTCTTCGATTAGGGTGCGGAGATTGGCCATAAAGGCGTTGGCCTGGTCGGCCCTTTGCTGCATGATGGCTAGGTTGTGCTGGAGATCCGCCAATACAGTAGCGAGATTCGGGGGTGGGACATCTGCCATGGCTAGAACTTCTGTTTTAACAAGTTTTGGCAATGCAGGTGGGACGGACTAGACGGAGGGGACTCGTGCGGAGTAGTCGGTGGCGAATCCTCCCGCAACAAAGTGCAGACCAGAGCTTCCGTTGTGACTGGCCGAAAGATGAACCCCAAATCAAACCTTCAAACGTACTCGGCGGACAGCCCCAAGTAGGTTTGGCTCTTGATTTCGGACCCCTGCTTTGACATCGACATGACAAAACAGCAAAGTACAAGAACTCAGTGATAGCCTGCAATCATTTTATTTGAAAGAAACGAAAAGAATGGAAAACGAACATGTCAACGTCGTCAGTGTCCTCCTAGATTCTAGAGCTAGAGAGAGTCTGTCTTACGACACTCGGACATTTGCCATAGAATCCTCGGATTTTCTTTTCGACGATGTATCCTTGATTGAATCGACTGTCACTAAGAGATGTCAAAAACAGCCTAAGCCTTTGACTTTTCCGCTCTCGAAGTTTCAAAGTTTGAGCTCGGAACAACTCAGTGTAGATGGCGTGATACCATAACCGAAGTGGCGTAAGCAGCACTGTGCCGGAGCCTGAGCGGTGTAAGTGATTTAGCACTTTTAACCTGAGTGGTGTAAGCATCATGACATTCTCTCTGTTGTTCCTAGTTCTTCAGCTTGAAACCTCGATCGGGCGTTAGACAAAGACTTAGAAAGTGTTGATTTCCCGAAGTCTCATTGATTAAGGACTTGAAATTTTTTTTTTTTTTTTTGGTAACGTGCAACATCGAGATGCACGACTCGTCATCGGTCCAAGGCAATGTCGACCAGGCGCAAGACAAACTCGACGAAAGACATCCTAAAAGCCGCCCTAGCATGCTCCTACGCAAAAACAGTCATGAATGTATGTACAGGCATGCGATAAGGAAAGCGGTAACACATAGATAGGATATGGGGGTTAGATGCAAATAATCCTACCCTGCGGGTCCCTGTCTTAGGTTGAAAGGTTCTAGTGTTTTGTAAGCGCTGTAGAGGCCGGTTTTGGCTTAAGGGGTTCCTCTGACTAGAGCCGCAATATACCTCCCATTGCAACGCGTAGAGGAAAGCAATGGTCGAACGGTAGTACAACTCATCATCATCCAAGGTTGTTGGGCGTTCGAGGACCCCGGGCTCCAATAAATTGTAACGGTTACCTAAAACACCTCAACGGGGCTGACCAACCATCGATGCGAACGGAGAATGCCGAAGAATAATTCGACGAGAGAGAAATGCAACGCTTTTGAAATAAATGCCTTTTGAAGCTTGGCTCACTTTTGTTAATTAATATTTGGAGGAAATTACGCAAGCGAACAATAGTAAAAGCCCCTGTTCGGATTGGTCGGATGCTGAGATCCTGTTACGTTACCATTTCGTTCTTCAGTAGCGCGAAGCGTACTGTTTTGACAGACTTTTGAAAATTGTTCAATTATGTATTAATCACCAAATACCTATCAACGCCATGAGTCCCCAGCAGAGTCGCCACTATGGGCACGCGCCCCAAAAGATTTTGTTCGTAAACTTGTGTGCGGCCCTTTTTATCGGAAAAGCGCGGCGAAACCTCTCGATTCAGAGTCGCCACTCGGATTTTAGCGGTGAAAACACCCAAGGAACCGAACTCGAAAACGCTTGCCACGTTTGCTTGATTTTGAAAAAGGCGTAGACCGGTCCGTCGTTACCTTCGATATCTGAGGTTCGGGAGCCAGGTTGCGAGAGGGAAAGGGTTTTATGGCACCCCTCTCGCCCAATCCGGAGATCGGTCTCTACTCAAGCATTTTTGTGAAAAGCATTTGCATTTTTCTCTCATTTGGTCATTTTTTAGCCAGTTAGGGCAAGGGAACAGTTAATGGGGGTTTTTAAACTGTAACAAGTTACATTTATGTGAGAAAATATTTATGGATGACTTGCTTGCAATGATAAAAATAGATTGAGAACAAGCACTGAGCAGCCCGAATAAGTTGGAGTACGCTGCCCTGAAGGGTCGTGAACAGGCTCCGCACCAGCATGCGCTGGCCGGACCAGTGCATGCTGATAATACCTGCGCACGCCATAACAAAACTGGCGTACTCCACTCACCTAGTTTCTCAGTCTTTGTTTGCAATCCTCTGGGCTCTGGAAAGGGACCAGCGCACACCCAGGACAAACCACGCAATTAATAGAGCAGAATATATAAATTTACAGACAGATAAGAAGGCTTCAAGCCACGAAGGACAACAGAATACCCCAAAAACAGTGTGGGGATACGAAGGAGGCCAAGACTAGGCTAAGATGCAAGGGCCAGCCACTGGATCATGGTGAGCACAGCCGTACGCCAGCCATAAAAAGCCGTACGCCAGTTTGACCTTGGTCCAGTGCTTGGCTTTTGCATCATTTGGGCTCTGGAACATGACCAGAAGGATCCCAAAGGCCCTCAAAATAGATAAGGAGTGACCATTAACTACTACAGCCTAGCAGCTCTAAATATATAGAAAGCAGTAAACCGGTTATTAGCATGCTAAGGTGATTGACAGAAATGTAATTTAACAGAAACGATGATCAATGATCCCCATGCCAGTAGTGCACGTACTACCATGACTGGCATACGGCTCTATTGTACTGGCGTGCGCCATGTCCGATCTCACACGATTGCTGTATTTTTCCAGTTTAAGGCTAGGACTAGTATTGACTACTTGCCTGGACCTTACTGGTTCCCCTCAGAAGTTAAAAATAGAGAGAAACACAAAGGTGGTATACCTTTGATCGTGGTGAAAAGATGACTTGAGCTTTGATTTGGGGAGATGGAAAGTGACAATGTGAAGGATATATCAGTGGGGGTGTGACTGAAAAGCCTCTCTTGCTTCCTCTTTCAATGGAAGAGAAGAGAGAGAGAGAGAGAAGAAAAAGGACTTTTAACTCTTTATGTGGTTAACCCCTTGCAAATGAATGCAAGGGGGTATTTATAAAGGAGAGAGGAACTGAGGAAGAGCTGTGATTAGTTGGGTTAAGGCTTGGTTAGGTTAGGAGAGAGCCTCCCATGCATTAAATGCATGGGACTTGGCTTGATGGAGGGTGTAGGAGAGAAGGGGAGCGTCCCTGACGAATGTAATCATCAGGAAGACTGTGGCCGACGTCAGGGTGGCACAAAAGTCTCGTCCATGTGGCTGAATAAAGTTGATTTGACTGGGATTGACTGGCGTGTGCCACATATGGACCAGCGTGCGCCAGTGAGAACTGAGTCAACGGTCGATGACTGACACGTGGCAGTTAATTGGCGCGCGCCAAGGGATCGATGGGGTAAGCCAATTTGGGTTTTGCTGGGGCTGTTTGGCTCTGGTTTAAAGGGTTTTGAAATAGGTTTGAAAGGGGTTCGGGACGCTCAAAGCTCAAACGCACCATCGTCCTCAGACTGTTCTGGACCATAATCATCATTGGGGAAATAAACAACCGAACGATAGCGTTATCTGGACAGTTCGGAATGGGGTGTCTACACTTAGTCTCTCAAGCTGCAATCTGAAAGACCTAACACTTCTTAGTCTCCCAAGCTACGATATAAAAGAGCTAACACTTCTTAGACTCTTGAGCGGCGGTCAAAAAGACCTAAGCTTCTCATTCAATCGGTGATAGTCAAAATGACCTATGTTTCTACGTTTATCAAGCGACGGTCAAAAGGACCTAAGCTTCTTTGTCCATTGAGCAACGGTCAAAAGGACCTGAGGTTCTCATTCAATCGGCGACGGTCAAAATGACCTAAGTTTCTACGTTTATCGAGCAACGGTCAAAAAGACCTAAGCTTCTTTGTCTATCGAGCAACGGTCAAAAGGATCTAAGCTTATCAGTCAATCGGCGACGGTCAAAATGGCATAAGCTTCTTCGTTTATCAAGCGACAGTCAAAAGGACCAAAGCTTCTAACAGAGCGAAGGTCCAAAAGACCTAGGCTTCTCAATCAATTGGGTTATGGTCTAACCGACCTAAAAGCCTCTTAGTTTCTCGAGCTACGGTCTAACCGACCTAAAGTCTCTTTGTCTCTCAAGCTACGGTCTAACCGACCTAAAAGCCTCTTAGTTTCTTGGGCTATGGTCTAACTGACCTAAAAGCCTTTTAGTCTCTCGGGCTACGATCTAACCGACCTAAAAGCCTCTTAGTTTCTCAAGCTACGGTCTAACCGACCTAAAGTCTCTTTGTCTCTCTGGCTACGGTCTAACCGACCTAAAAGCCTCTTAGTTTCTTGAGCTACGGTCTAACTGACCTAAAGTCTCTTCGTCTCCTGGGCTACGAACTAACCGACCTAAAAGCCTCGTAGTCTCTCGAGCTACGGTCTAACCGACCTAAAGTCTCTTTGTCTCTCAAGCTACGGTCTAACCGACCTAAAAGCCTCTTAATTTCTCGAGCTATGGTCTAACCGACCTAAAAGCCTCTTAGTTTCTCAAGCTACGATCTAACCGACCTAAAGTCTCTTCGTTCCTCGGGCTACGGTCTAACCGACCTAAAAGCCTCTTAGTTTCTCAAGCTACAGTCTAACCGACCTAAAGTCTCTTCGTCTCTCGGGCTAGGGTCTAACCGACCTAAAAGCCTTTTAGTTTCTCGAGCTACGGTCTAACCGGCCTAAAGTCTGTTCGCCTCTCGGGCTACAGTCTAACCGACCTAAAAGCCTCTTAGTTTCTCGAGCTAGGGTCTAACCGAACTAAAGCTCCATTGTCTCTCGGGCTACGGTCTAACCGATCTAAAAACCTCTTAGTTTCTCGAGCTACGGTCTAACCGACCTAAAGTCTTTTTGTCTCTCGGGCTACGGTCTAACCGAACTAAAAGCCTTTTAGTCTTTCGAGTTGTGGTTTGTCCTCTGAGACTACACTCTGTCTTGTACTTTGTTCTCCGGGACTTGCACTCTATCTGCAATTCATCCTCTGAGACTCACTTTTGTCATACTTGCATTGATTATACATGCTTACGCGACATTCCATGACATATCAACTTGCATCATCATTCATGTATTGTCTCAATCGAACGTCAAATTCAAGCTCTTCAAGTTCAAGCCACTTTCAAAAATTCAAGATTCAAATTATTCAATCTCAAGTCTCTTTCAAAACTCAAGCTTCTTTCAAAATTCAAGTCCCCCTCAAAACTCAAGCTATTCAAACTCTAGTCTCTTTCAAAACTTAAGCTTCATTCAAAATTCAAAGTCTTCAAAATTCAAGCTATTCAAATTCAAATATCTTCCGTAATTAAAGATTTTCTAAAAATCAAGTCTCTTCGCCGTTTAAGCATTAAAATCTGTCCAAATGATCATGCCTTGGTCAAAAGGCGCATTTTTCGTCCTCCGGGACTCGTCGCGATTTTGATCCTCTGGGACATGTCTCAATTTTTAGTCCCCCTGAGGACTCGTCTCAATTTTTAGTCCTTTGAGGACTCACCTCAATTTAAGTCCCCTGAGGACTCATCTCAATTTTTAGTCCCCTGAGAACTCGTCTCAATTTTAGTCCCCCCGGGACTCGTATCAAGAAATTTAATGGCACTCAAGCACTCAATCTTCTCAAGTTTACTACTTAATTCGTCCTTTGAGACTTGTTTTACCTGCATTGTCTCGACTGAACTACGTTGGTCTGATCCCTACAACGGGGTACGTAGGCAGCTCCATGATCGCGACCAACATTATTGCATTCTTGCATTTAACTTAAAGACTTTGGAGTGATGGATTGGGATGTCTAATCTTTAATGTCACTTATACCAAACAATAGTACCTAAGTTCCATTAAAGAGGGATTACTGTAGACACCCCAATTTGGGCCTCCGAATAATCTTTAAGTTCCCCGATGATGAAATAAAGGAAACAATACCTTTTGAGAGCTTGGATAAAGGACCCCTTCAACTCCAAATAAAGTTACTCTGTCATTTTCTAGACTCTCACTCTCTAAAAATGCCATCATTCTTCTTCTCCTCTTAAGTTCAGTAAACTACTGACTTAGAAAGACCTCCACCTCAAAGCATCTAAACAACCTCACATCTTTCAATCCCCATTCAAGCATTTCAAGTCCAAATCAACTTCCATTCCTCCATCTTCAACCATATCCAAGCTTCGATCAAAAGGTATAAACAAATTCCTTGGGCTAAACCACGCTTAGCTTTGAGGGGGAGCCAATCGAGGCCCTTCTCAGTCTTTCTATACCAAGTTTGGGTCTCAAACGAGCTTTATATTTAAAAAGCACAAAAAAATAGTTTTTGTACCAGATATGCTACACCGTGCAGCATTTTACAACTCCGCACGGCGTAGTGTGTTACACCGTGCAGTATTTTATTTCTTGTACATATTCCTTCTATGTTATTCTGTTTAGTCTGTTTACTATTTTTCTGTGCGGGTACATTCCAGAATCAAGTTTCATGTTAAAAGTCATCTTTTTTACTTTATTAAATCTTTCAACATTTCAAAAAGCTTTTAACATTATTTTATATGATAAGATGAACAAAATAGTCTCGTAAATCATTTTTCAGAGATTCGGAAAATATAACAAACTATTTTGTGGACCTATGGTTTGTTTTGTCATGTAAAAGCAAACTGATTCTGGAATGCGTAGACAGGTGAACCACATGGTGTTTTAGTTACACCGTGCGATGTATCCGGTCCAGCGCACGGTGTTTTACATGATATTGGCAGACTGCGATAATGCTATTATTTCACTTTTTGTACATTGCTCATCCATTTCATACTGTACAGCTCGCACCACAAGCACTCCAATGTGTTATATTAAACCCCATGTCCCTTTCTCGTACTTGTTTTAATCAAAGCTAAGTTTTTCAAATAATATTAAATCCCCTCATTTAAAATGCTTAGTAGAGACCGATTTTTACCGGGTGAGCGGGGTGCTTTTTCAACAAAACCTTCCCCATTCGTAACATGGCTCCCGAACCCAAAATCTCAACGTTTTCGCTAGACCAAAAGCCTTTTTTCTCTCAAACAAACTCTCGGTTTCTCGGATCATCCATCTCAAAAATCCGGATGGCGACTCTTTGAGCGCGCATCAGGCGGGGAGCCCACAGCCGTTAAAATTTAAACCTATATAAAATAAGATGTGAGAATAGGGTTACCTGGTGAAACACAGATGAGAGGAGAGAGAGAAGAATGAGTTACTTTGTTTGTATCATGCGGATAGCTTCCCAATACCATTGAACATTTTGAACTGTGAGAAAAGGGCGCCGCTATTTGCAACCACAAATTTTCTAAGCCTAGCCTGTGCTAAAATTAATGATTTTCGGACAAAAATACCCTTTTTAAAAATGGACAAAAATACCCCTAATGAAACGACGTCGTTTTGGGTCATCTACTCCCCCACTCTTCTTCCCCAACCCACATCCCACCTACAAGTCTTTTTTTTTTTTAATCTACATCTCCCCACATACCAATCCCACCACCTCACCCGTCCCCTCCTCCTCCTCCCCCCCACCACTGCTGCCGCCGCCGTTACATCACCGATTTTGTCGCCACCGACTGAGTCGCTACCACCGACTCTGTCGCCAGCGTTTGCTTTCAGATACCACCATGCTTCTACCCAGTCCTATTGCGCATTAGCAAAATGCGTGATGTTAATCGCGCATTTTGTGAATGCGTTATACGAAACAAGACGCATTCCGAATTTGCGTTTTTTGCATTTTTAACGGTCTGAATCTGTGTTTTTAAAAAAAAAAAAAAAAAACATGACGCCTCTTTAAGATGTGTTACAAAGGTTTCAGATATTAGAATCTGAATTTTATGAACATTTTCAGAAGTTAATTTTTGATTTTTGTACCGATTTTCTGGATTGGATGTCCGATTAGTGTTCATCATTTTTTTTTCCATGGATAGACTACCTTTGATTTTACAGTCCTAACAAAATTTTCTGCCTTAGATTTTGAAACAAATCTTTAGCGCAAAGAGAGATTTTGAAACAAATCTTGCTTGGACTTAGCACCGAGAGAGAGAGAGTAGGAATGGAGTCCAGTCCGTTGAACCAGACGACGTCAAACTAGAGTCCAGTTAGGATTGACGTCATTAGTTCCTCACCCTCTGCTTGGATTTAGCACAGAGAGAGATGGATGGATGAAACAAAAAAGATGGGGGTTAATCTGGTGGCGGTACTAGTGATGATGGTGGTACTAGTGACGGAGGTAGTGCTTATGGAGGTGGTGGTGGGGGGTGTGTGGTGTTGGGTAGAACAGGACAAAAACGGAAGAGAGAGAGAGAGAGAGAGACAGAGAGAGAGAGAGAGAGAGAGAGAGAGAGAGAGAGAGAGAGAGAGAGAGAGAGAGAGAGTGGGTATTTTTGGAAGTTTTGGGATATTTGTTAGGTTGCATATAGAAAATTGTTATAAGATTTATGAGTTAGGTTTAGAACAGGCTACCCTTAGGAAATTTGTGGTTGCAAATAGTCCGGCCAGTGAGAAAATAAGAGCGCCAATTTTAGAGGGGAAAGCCCAGAAATGACGTCGTCTGATGAAAGTTTTGATCCCCCCCCGCCCCCGCCCCCGCCCCCGCCCCCGCCCCCAACCCAAGAGCTTTTCAAGCACACAAGAGAAAATGCCCTATTACTTGGGTTCATGAATGACGTGTTTTTTTTAAACATCAAGAATGTCGTGTTTGATGTTTGCTCTCAGCCTCTCATCTCTTTCTATTTATACTAGTGCGTGATCATGTGCAACAATCACACCATAATCCATATGCACTTAATAGAGAAAAATTCTCGTAAAGTCCTATAATGCATCACTCGAGGGCCGCCCAAGCTATTTTTGGAAAATCAAAACCGTCTACCTTTTATGTGAGAGTGATTATTTCATTCATGCGAAAAATGAATTAAATTGATTATCGTTATATACTTGA
The DNA here is from genome assembly GCF_030253575.1 of Rhododendron vialii. Lineage (NCBI taxonomy): Eukaryota > Viridiplantae > Streptophyta > Magnoliopsida > Ericales > Ericaceae > Rhododendron > Rhododendron vialii. Next base: position 18,738,673 of record NC_080563.1, on the reverse strand, counting down.
TTGCACATAACAAAAAAAATCCTATTAATGAATCTACGTCCCGATGAAAGGGCTTCCAAAACCCGATAGAGCTGAAAATTTGCGAGAGTGACTAAAACACCAAGAATAACAAAATGAACGGTATGGATCGTCATATTTGTGTCGCAATCATGTGGCCAGAGTACATTGGACTATAGCAGAATACATTCGTTTAGAATCAAATAAGTTGTATGTATAGTTTTGAAAAGTAGCTGCAGACTCATTTTTTCGAATGTTCGATCTAAATCGTTACGATTTAAGATCTTATTAATTTATGATTCTCCCCTAAATAGGTGATAATCGGATGTCGAAAAGCACCTGATCGGAACACATTCGGTACTTCCAAAAGGCGTTAAAGTCCTAATGCACCACTTGAGGGCCGCGTGAGCTATTTTTTGAAAATTGAAACCATCTACCTTTTATGTGGGAGTGATTATATCATTCGTGAAAAAAATGAAGTAAATTGGTTATCGTTATATACTTGATCGCACATAACAAAGAATTTCTTATTAATGAATCTACATCCCGATGAAATGGCTTCCAAAATCCAATAGATCCGAAAATTTGTCAAAATGATTAAAATACCAAAAACAACAAAATGAACGGTATGGATCGTCATAATTCTGTTGCAATTGTGTGGCTACTGTACAAGAGGCCCGTTTTTATAGAATAGAATTATATAATATGTATTACTTGTTCCAATTTTAATCACAAAAAGATTGTTGGCCTTGGTGGTTTGAGATTTGTGTCAAGTCGCTAAGGACTTGGGTTCGAACCCCATGGAGAGTATTTTCTTAAAACCAATTTTTTTGCTTATTTATTATTAGTTGTTACAAGTACAAACATCACATGATTAACGACCTTGGTGGTTTGTGATGTGTGACAAGTTCCATAGGACTTGGGTTCGAATCACATGGAGTTTTTTTTTTTAAATTAGGTTTTTTTCTTATTTATTTTCTATGTATTTTTTTTTTAAAATCTTTATTAGATAAACGCAGTGTATATCAGTATATGTTTGGTAATTGGGTATATTATCATGTTTGAATTTTGATTCAAATTTTATTAATCATATAAATTATTTTAAAAACTTATTTTAGTTAAATAAAAGAAAAATATTAATAAATTATTGAATTATCAAAAAATACATAAAAATAAAGTAAAGTATAATCTAAAATCCTTTGTTTATTTAATAACATTTTTTTTTTGATTTTTCCATGCCTCATGCCGTGTCGTGTCGTGCCCGACGAGAATCGTGTTGTGCCATGCCGTGCCCAACTAGAACCGTATTGTGTTGTGCCATGCTCGTCCTACTTCCGTGCTCGTGCTCGTGCCCGTGCCGTGCCGTGCTTGGCTAGAACCGTGTCGTGCCATGTCATGACTCGTGCCCATCCCACTTCCGTGTTGTGCCCGTGCCATGCCCGTCTAAGACCATGTCGTGCTGTGCCGTGCCGTGCCAACTTCTGTGCCGTGCCAGTGTCGTTCTCACTCACTTCCGTGCCCGTGCCGTGTCATGTGCCCACTAAGACCGTGCTGTGCCGTGTCAGGATTAAACCGTGCTTGTGGCGTGCCGTGCCGCTTCAAACGTGTCGTGCTCGTGCCGTGCCCGTGCTGATCCGGCCCGTTTGACACCTCTAAACCCCTCATTACAGCCTTCAGCGTACAATTAATTTTTATTTTCATTTTTTATCCTCAGCGTACAATTAATTGGTTCCACATTTTTAAAGCACAAAATCATCTTTAAAGGTAATTGCTAGCAATGGATGTGTAAGAATGTGGAGCTGAATATGACTAGTCCTTAGAAATCTGAGAGAGTACGTATTTCTCAAGTTTTATAAGTAATGTACATGAAAGCTTGCATATTGGGTCGATCTAGCTTGATCAAATTAAGTCAACTCTTTAGTCTTTCCCCTATCGCTAAATGGGTCGATCTAGCTTTTTTACTCTACCAAGCCATCTGCTTTATTAAGAATTTTGATCATATTGATTGTATTGCAAAATTACAACTTTTCATGTGTTAATTTCGTTTCAATTTAAGTAATTGTTTTCCTGATTAACTTAGTGCATGAATGATAAATTAAAATGTGTATAATACTAATATATTATGGGAAGAAAATAACCCTTTTATCGCTAATCAGTGCTCATACTAATTTTGAATTCCTAATATGTTTGTGCCCTCACTGCGATGAAATCCTATGTCTGCGAGACTTGCCTAGCTAGCCAATTTTCAGTACTATATGGGCATGCAGTACTATGGCCATGGGCATGGAGACAGAAGAGAGGAGGGAAATATCAGGAGTGAAAGGAGTGGTACAAGATGAAATAGGACCCACTAACCCCTCCTGATTGAAAGCGTGAATATCACGGCTTGAAGCCAGATTGGGGTGTGGGATTTGGATGCTTATAATAAGGTGGTGGGGCTTCCAAAAAGCATGTTTGGTTTGATTTGGGCTCCGCTTTACAAATAAAAAATATTAAAACTTAATATTTTACTATTTTATTTCCACTAACAAATAAATTTCAATAATTTACTATCTCATTTCTACTAACAAAAAAATTGTCAACAAAAATTATTTTTGATACAGTAACTTTCTACTCACAAATTCATTAACTTATTTATTACTGAAAATATCTAACAACTTTTCAACCATAAATAAAAATCTACAAATTTTTCATTACCAAAAACATTCCAGTGATTTTCATGGGGTGGGTTAGGAGTCCAAATGTGTAGGGGGATGAAAACAATTGGTACTTCGAATCAACTGGATCGCAACGGCTTATTCGTGCCTCTTCACCGGAACCCTAGCTCGACGTCTGAACCCTAATCTGCAAAATAGACAGGGGGTGAGTGCACCTTTGCCTCTCGTGGCAAAGGCCCTCCAATGCTTTTGTTAGTATCACGTACTAGAAAACTCAGCCCTAATTATCAGTAGGAAAGCAATAATAATGCAATATTGCGTACCTTTTACCTCTAGGTTTACCTTATATTTATAGATTTATGGATGCTTGCTGTCCAAGCATCCTTATTGCCATAGGATTCCTAACTCGTATAGGAAACCCAGGATATCAAGGAATCTCGTTTCCTTTATCGGTTTATGGAAAAGAGTCCTTTTAGGATTCTTTTCCTTTAAGAGCCGAACATCCCATACTTGTTGGGTATCTTTCTCAGATCCTATATTCTTGGGATCTTTATCCCTATATGGGACATGACTATTCTGGAATCTTCCAGAGTATTCCCTTTGCTCCTACTCTCGATTGGAGCTCCATCTTTGTTCGGCCGTCTCATGGCCGAGCAGACGGCTTGGACCAGTTACTTCACATGTAACTGGTCCTTGAGCCCGTACAACCTTTCTGGACCATTGACTTCTCATGTCACTGGTCCATATTGCCGAACACTTGTTTAGCATGATGACTGTCCTGTCTATATTCAAACTATGGTCCCACGTACCATTTATTCGGATATCAATTGCATTGCTTTCAACCCGTGATCACTCGTATCACGTGCTAGGTTTTTTACTACATCTGTTCGGCTATATCATAACCGAACAGTCTGCTTGGACCAACTACTTCACATGTAACTTGGTCCAATGTAATCAGAATGTCTCTAACTGCCGAACAGTATATTTATAGCCATGACTTCTCATATCACTGGTCCATATCGCTGTTCACTGGACTGCCCGGCGGTAGGTCCTATCGTACTTACCGCGTGCTTCCAGACATCACGTGTTCCACAACTAAATATATGTGCTTGGGAATACCTCCCTACAATTGCTCCCCAGCTTCATGTATTTACCACTGTTCGGGGGCAATATATGATGCTTAGAAACAGAATTCTATCTAGACCAAACTCTTTTGATCCCGTGCAGTTATAATTTCAATATCTCATTGATGCCTTTTGGCGCCTCTGTCATTATACCATCTCGAGGTAATGACTCCACGTGGCATGTTTCATATGCCTAACATTAACTTCGAACTGACGTTCTATGAAACGGCGTCAGAACGGTTTCTGCTTTCCGTTACTTTTACCTGTAACGGCGTGAGAGGAGACGTTTCGTCTCCGTCTCTTACCCTTAAACCCCTGAAAGGGCTCTCTTTGGGTTTTTACCAAAAACTTACTCGCGCTCCTTCTCTCTCTAGAAACCAGGCGAAAGCATCCCGCTATCCGCCATTGCCGCCACCTGCAAATTCAATCGCATTCCAGGGAATCGTCACATTACTTTTGTAAGATTCTCGTTTTTACTCCATTTCGTCTACTTAGGCTTCCCTCTGAGATCTCACTCTCAGATTCGTGGGTCGTTTTTCTAGGGTTTCAATTACACCCTTTTTCAGTCTTTCTTCTTTCCTGAGTATACCCATGGCTGACGATGGTGAGAATCCCTTGAGACCCAGCAAATTTAGGAAATTATGTGAATCCCCTACTGCCATGGCGGCATTTAGAAAGGAATATAACGTTCCAGAGAACGTTGGTCTCGAACTCGCCCCTTTGGGCGCAGATAGAGACGGAGGTTCCTGGGATCGAATGTGTATCCCCATTGTTGCTATCGTCGAAGGTGGAGTTCGATTTCCCCTCCACCCATTACTTCGCCAGATCCTAAACTGGTATCGTCTCACCCCTATGCAAATATCAACAAACGTCTTTAGGTTGATAATGGGTGTAATAGCTTTGAATAGGATTCTGGGGACCCAGTTAGGAATTTGGGATATTCAGTGGTGGTACAGTATTGTACTAAACCCTGAATACAACACCTATTACTTCAAAGTTAGAAGGGCCGACAAGCGTCTCGTGCTAAACCTGCCAGACTCTGCTCGGGATCATGAAATCGATTTCCTTTACGTCACTGGAGCCTTTGAGCCACTAGGAGAGGATGGTCAGGTGGTGGGTCTCCACTGCCCCCATATATGGGGATACCCACGTATGCTCCTTATTTTTCATCTTTGCTATTTGTTTGTTTGCTGCTTTCTCGTAGCTTTCCATTGTGTCTAATGTTTGATTTAATAACTCTGACTGTGCAGCTGAAAACGTCAACAAACGTCCAAGACGAGAGCCTAGTTACGTCCGATCAGAGGACATCAACAAAATCCTTAAATATAAAGGCGAACCTGGTACCCGAACAGCTGGTCGGGGTCGAGACGCTGATATACTGCTTGGATACGACCCTTCATACAGAGGGGTCATTGACAGAAGACTTGCCCACCCCAGCACTAGTGCCGCGTCTACATCCACTGCTCCCCAACCACACAGTTCGAGGCTTCAAGCTGGTGTAACGCTTGCCGGGCAGTCCGACGATATTGTTATCCCTGACGGTATTCCTCAAACACGTGTGGTACTGAGGAGAACAAGTCGCAGGCAGCTCATTGCCGAACAACAACCCGTTCCTCACCAAATTACCAGTCAGTCGTCCTCATCCGGTTATTCTCGATCACCCCCAACCTCAGGTACAATGACGCACCAACCTATTAACCTCAGTTCTTTACTCACTGTCTCCTCTCGGGGACGTGGTGCTACCAATAGGGTAGCATCAACTGGCGCCCCTCCTCCACGATCTCGTCGTAATAGGGGGGGATCTGCACGGTCATCATCTTCTCCTCGGGACGTTGATACCGCTACAAAGGCCACTGACCTTCATCGGGACAAACGCCCAAGAGGGGATAATCAAGATGGTTCCGCCACACAAGCTGATACCGAAACTCAACTCCCTGCGTCACCAACTGCTCAAGTGCTGCCCCAAACATGGACTCCTTCATTCCCAAGGGGTGACCGTCCTGTTCACATTGGGGACAGTGCTGGTTCATCAGAAACAGCACTTGCCCTAGCTCAAGGGTTGTTGCTCCCTGTGGATATGCAGAAGGAATCTGGATCTACACCTGATCGGCTAGTATCCACTGGTCTCGTCAGTGGAATTAAGGTAATGTGACTCAATCTTTTCATATAAGTCTTAATGGATATTTCGTGTACCTCATATCAAATACTGCTACCCTTGTCCCTTACCACTCGGTGTTTTTGCTAGTTCATTCAAAAAATGGTAACCCTGGGGCAAAAGTACCAAGAAGCTGAGGCCGAACAAATCAGATTGCTAAATGACAACACTCGACTTCTTCGGACAGTTGCTCGTCTTGAAAGAGAAAGAGACAAAGCCAAGGCGGATTTTAATGGTGCTAAGGGCAAGCTGCAAATTGCCGAAGAGAGCCTAAACCAGGCCTTATCTGAGATTGATAGCACCAAGAAAGCATCATATGAAGACGGCTATCAGAAGGGCTATGACGCCACAACTGCTAGTTACGTGGAACAGATGCCAGCTATACAGGACCAGGTTTGGATTGCCTGCTGGGAAACCTGTCTGACAAAACTAGGAGTTGCTGAGGATTCACCCTTCTGGGTTGACAACGAGCTGCCTAGCACCCGTATTCAGAACATCGAAGACATTCCAGAGCCAGAAGGACACCCAGAGGAAGACTTTGAACGGCAAATTGAAGAATTTGCCAATGCTGAGGAAGATATCCCCACAGATGTGGACCCCACTGAAGCTCCTGCTCGGGATGTACCTTTTGAGCCCATCAACTTGGAAGAGAATGTAGTCGAGGGTGGTGCTGACACTGAGATCAACACTGATACTTCAGAGGTCCAGAACGTGGATTGATTTGGTAAGTACATGAACTGTTTTGATTGCTGGTCCTGCGTGACCATAAGCATATTTTGGCCCTGTGAGGCACCAGTACAGTTAAATACTTTGTTAACACAGGTATTTGGCCCTTCGTGGCATAACTTTAATGTTTTGCTCGGCTTCCCTGTTTTCTACATCTGTTCGGATGCAATTTAGTCTAAGTATTTCGTACTGTTAACCATCATTTGTTTGCATAAGTATTTCGTACTTACACATGATGTCCTGTTCTGAAGTTTAAGTTTCACGTACTTTAAAAACATTTGTTTCCCAGTATCTCGTACTGTCTTTTAGTACATACAAGTGTATTCATACTTGTATTCGTTATGCTTCACGTACTCACACAAAAACCTCTAAGTATCACGTACTTAGAACTACTCGTTTAAGTTTCCTCGTACTTTTAAAAATCCATACAAGTGTTTCATACTTGTTAAGTATCACGTACTCACACAAAAACGCCTAAGTATCACGTACTTAGAACATCACACAAGTGTTTGTGTTTAAGTTTCACGTACTTAAAGGTTTAAAAATCTTACAAGTGTTTCATACTTGTAAAATCTTACAAGTTTACAAGTGTTTCATACTTGTACTTCAGTTTCACGTACTGAACTGTATAACTGTAGACCCTGCTCCCCAATACGAATGAGGGAAACTAAACTCGCAGTTCGTATTAAAAACAAATACCACAACAGTTATACTAAGAAGCGATTGTATTCATAATCTGCAAAACTCAAGAGGGTATTATTCGTACCCCTTGCAACTAAAATAGTCAAAACCAGAACAAGGGAATTATATTCGTAATTCCCACACAATCACGTAGTGTAAATCCAAAACAGGATTTAATACTTCTAAACAAAGAACTTTCGTAAATTATGAACATTCCAAGGCCTTGGAATTGGATCACCATCCAAATCTGCCAATCGATAGGCTCCTATGCCTATAATCTCAGTTACTCTATATGGGCCCTCCCAGTTGGCCCCCAGCTTGCCTTCATTGGCAACCTTGGTGTTGCCGAGTACTTTTCGTAGCACAAGGTCCCCAACACCAAATTCTCTAGGATGAACATGTTTGTTGTAGCTTTTCATCAGCTGTTCTTGGTATGAAGCAAGATGTACCAAGGCCTTTTCTCTCTTCTCCTCAGCAAAATCAAGCTCGATTTCAAGGGCCCTGTCATTGGCTCCACTTTCAACCAAAGCTGTCCTGTTGGTCGGCAGACCCACTTCCAGAGGTATGACAGCCTCTGTTCCAAATGCCAACGAATAGGGGGTCTCTCCCGTAGACCTCCTAGGCGTTGTGCGGTGAGCCCACAAAACTAATGGTAACTCATCAGGCCATTTTCCCTTTGCTTTGTCCAGCCTCTTCTTTATCCCATCTAGGATAGTTTTATTAGACGCCTCTGCTTGCCCATTACTCTGAGGGTAGGCTGCGGTGGAATAAAAATTTCTTATTCCATATTGGGCACAAAAAGCCTTGAATTTCTTCTGGAATTGGGATCCATTGTCTGTAATCAATGAATAAGGGACCCCAAAACGAGTGATGATGTTTTTCCACACGAACCTTTCTATCATAGGCTCAGTGATTTTGGCCAGTGGTTCTGCCTCAATCCACTTTGTAAAATAGTCAGTTGCAACAAGCAGGAATTTTCGATTCCCAGTTGCTTTGTGCAATGGACCCACGATATCCATCCCCCATTGAGCAAAAGGCCAGGGACTTGTTAATGGCACCAGATCTTCGGCGGGTGTTCGAATCATTGGTGAGAACTTTTGACACTTCTCACAAATCTTTACATACACCTTTGCATCTTCTTGCATGTGTGGCCACCAGTAGCCTTGAGTAATTGCTCGGTGGGCAATAGATCTGCCTCCAGCATGGCTCCCACATGTTCCCTCGTGGATTTCATGAAGGAACTTCTGTACCATCTCAGGATGTACGCATAGCAAATAGGGACCTGTAAAGGATTTCCTATACAACTTACCCTCTGGGGACAGCCAAAACCTAGCAGATTTGACTCTTATCTTGTGGGCCTCCTTTTTATCAGAAGGGAGTATCTCGTCTCGTAAGAACTCCATTATTGGGTCCATCCAACTTGGTCCTTGGTTCACGTCCAAGACCAAGTCTACACTCCTCCCAATGCTCGGCTCATTGAGGTATTCTACTGCCACCCTTCTTTTAAACTCTGTTGGTACTGCTGCAGCCAACCAAGCTAAAGAATCTGCATGAGCATTCTGTCCAGAACTTATTTGCTCAATATATACCCTCTCGAAAGTATCAAGCAAGTCTTTTGCTGCCTGCACGTAGGCTACCATCTTTTCATTCCGAGTCTCGTACTCGCCGGACAGTTGATTCACAACAAGCTGGGAATCACAATACACCCTGACCCGTTCTGCTTTAAGGGTCTTCGCACTTCTCAATCCTGCCAAGAGTGCTTCATATTCAGCCACATTATTCGATGCACTGAATCCAAGCCGAACAGAGAGTTCAATCAGAACTCCTTGAGGAGGAAAGAGGACAACTCCAATTCCAGAACCAGTACTACACGCTGATCCATCAACGAATAACTTCCATTCTTTTGGATCCTGTTCGGCTACGGGTTGATCCTTCAAGGATGATGTCTTAACTGCCTGTTCCTTTCTCGTAGGAGGCAAGGGAGCAACAGTGGGGGAAAACTCTGCCACAAAATCAGCCAACACCTGGCCTTTAATTGCTATGCGTGGCTGATACTCGAGATCATACTGACTTAACTCCACGGACCACGTCGAGATCCTTCCCGAAAAATCTGCCTTTCGAAGCAGTGACTTTAACGGATACTCAGTATAAACCACAACCTTATGGCTTTGGAAGTAGTGTGGCAATTTCCTGGTTGCTGTCCTAAGTGCCAGGACAAGTTTTTCTAAAGGCAGATATCTCGTCTCTGCGTCCAACAATGTCTTGCTAACATAATAAATGGGGATTTGCTCGGTCCCCAAATCCCTCAACAAGACTGCACTTACTGCATGCTCGGAAACAGCTAAGTACAGAATTAAAGACTCACCAGGCTGTGGAGTTGACAACAGTGGGGGCTCGGCCAGGTACTTCTTCAGGTCCTGGAAAGCTTGTTCACATTCTGCTCCCCATTCAAATCCCTCCCTCTTTTTCAATAGCTGAAAAAAGGGTCTGCATTTATCGCTTGACCTGCTAATGAATCTGTTAAGTGCTGCTGCCATTCCAGTCAGCCTTTGGACTTCCTTGGTAGTTTTGGGACTCTGTAGTCTTTGTAAGGCATCAATCTGATCGGGATTTGCCTCTATCCCTCTCAAAGTTACCAAATGGCCCAGGAATTTTCCTGAACCAACTCCAAATGCACACTTCGAGGCGTTGAGTTTCAGCTTATACTTCCTCAGGATTTCGAACACTTCCCTTAGATCAGAAATATGCCCTCCCTTTTCTCGACTCTTTACCACCATATCATCTATGTAAACTTCCAAAGTCTTCCCGATGAGCTTCTTGAACATAATGGTTGCAAGTCTTTGGTATGTAGCCCCAGCATTCCTTAGTCCAAAAGGCATAACACTGTAACAGTATAACCCTCGTGGTGTGATGAACGAAGTCTTCTCTTGATCAGGTTCAAACATAGCAATCTGATGATATCCTCGATATGCATCGAGAAAACTCATTCGCTCGTAGCCAGAGGTTGCATCAACCAATTGGTCAATCCTAGGCAAAGGAAAACTGTCCTTAGGACATGCCTTGTTCAGGTCTGTGAAGTCCACGCAGACACGCCACTTTCCGTTCTTCTTCTTTACCACAACAGTGTTGGATAACCATTCTGGGTAATAGACTTCACGTATTGCCTTGGCCTCCAATAAACGATCGACCTCTTCGATCACAGCATTTACATGCTGTACGGCTGCCCTTCGTTTCTTCTGAATGATCGGCTTATGCAGAGGATCAATGTTTAAATGGTGACAGATCACATCTGCATCCACCCCAGGCATTTCCTCAGGTACCCATGCAAAGACATCAATATACTCTTTCAGAAATCGTATCGACTCAGCCTTTTCGTTTGCTGGTAATGATTCCCCAATCAAAAAATATCTTTCAGGATCAGTCTCGTTGATCTGAATCTTCTCCAGGCCCTCAAGCACTTTTTCAGCTGGGCTTCTTCCAACATCCTCGATGGTTGGTTGGTCTGGTACTTCTAATGTGTGAACATGGTGGACCTTCGGGGCTGTTTTAATGATGGAAATCAAGCATTGCTGTGCCACTTTCTGGTTTCCTTTAAGGATTTCAATCCCATTTGATCCTGGGAACTTCACCATCTGGTGATAAGTCGAGGAGACTGCTCTCATTTTGTGCAACCAAGTCCTCCCTATAATCGCGTTATAGGAAGATGGGACATCGACCACCAAAAAGTCCGTTCTTAACACCACTGATCCGGCCCGAACAGGTAACGTTACCTTTCCTAGGGGCCAGACTGCTCCTGCACCGAACCCAATTAGAGGTGTTGTTGATTGTTCTAAGTCTGGTTGGGCCAGGCCCAGCTTCTTGAATGCATCATAGTACAACACCTCTGTATAGCTCCCCGAGTCCACTAGAATTCTTTCGATGTCGTATTCCCCAACTCGTAGGGTTACGACCAATGCATCATTGTGGGGTATTTGGACCTCCGCTAAATCATCGTCACTGAATGCCATGCTCTCGTTGCATGCATTAGTCTCTCGCCCTCTCTTGTTTCCCAACCGCATCACGTGCTGATCATGCTTGACCTGTCTTTGCAACAGCCTCACCTCACTCCTCGTATAAGGTGCAGCCAACCCATGTATCATATGGATCACGCCTTTAGGGTGTTGCTCGTAACCCAGTTCCATGGCCTTCCCTTTCTCTTTAGGGTCCTCCTGGATAAACTCTTTGAGATAGCCCCGAGAGACCAAATCATCAAGGTGCCTCTTGTATACCTCACAATCCTCGGTCATATGGCCCCAATCTTTGTGATAACTGCAGTGCTGATTCATAGCACGTTTTGCATCTTTGTCTCCACCTAGACTTGGGGGCCATTTAAAATATGGCTGATTCTTTATTCGATAAAGAATCCTGTATATTGGTTCTTTCCAAACCGTAGTGATAGAAAAGAAGGACTTGGGGTCAGGAGCTTGCTTGTCCTTGTATGCCTCCTTCTTAGCCTGCCCGTACTCCCTTCTGTCTTTGTAAGACTTGGGTTCTGGCTTATCCACCTTTTTGGCAGGTGCCTTCTGCTGTTCGGCAACCGTCCTGCCATCCTCACGGAGTATGTCATCCTCCATTCTGGCGTGTTGCTCTATCCGTTCCATCAATTTAGCCAAGGTGGCTACTGGATGTTTATTCAATGAACGGCGCAGCTCCCCCCGAACAGGCAAACCCGTTTTGAACGTAGCAATTGCATACTCTTCACTGCAACTTTCAATCTCGTTGAAAGTTTCCCAGTACTTCTTTGCATAATCCCTGATCTGCTCGTTCTCCTCCTGCTTCATGGTGGAAAGACTCTCAAAAGTCTTTGGGGCCTTTCTGCTCGTTAAGAACCGAGCAGTGAATTCCTCTGCCAACTGCCTCCATCCTCGTATGGATCGTGGGGCCAACTTATGAAACCAGGATAAAGCCACCTTGCCAAGACTGGAGGGAAACATCTTGCACAAGATGGAATCATCCCCCTCATGCATAAACATGGCCTGTTGGTAATGCTGTATGTGAGCTACGGGATCCGTATTTGTCTCGTAAAGTACGAATGCACCGTGCTTCACTCTGCTCGGCAACCTTGCTTCTTGTAGCCTCTTTGTAAAGGGAGAGGCTGCAATATTACTCAGGGCCTTGCGTGCTGCTTCTCGTGCAGTCACTGTCCCATCCTTTTCCTCCTTTGACTTGTGGGCCGTAGCCTTGACCCAATCAGCATCAGGTCTCTCGTACCTGTCTCGATGATGCTTTCTTGTGTCCTCTTCCTCGGGGGTAGAACTCCGGTCTCTGCTCCTCTTTTTTCGTGAAGAAGTCTTTCTCTCCGGTGTTCGGCTTCTACTTGTTCTTCCCCTTTTTCGTGGAGAAGCTTCGTGACGCCCTCTAACAGGACTTCTGCTCCTTCTTCCTCGTGAAGGATCTTTTCTGTATTGTACCATAGCATACCTACTGCCTCTAGAATTTCCTCGAGACAGGCCAGAATCCTCCGGATGCTCCCTAATTCTTTCCAATTCTCTGATCTCATGCTCTCGTTTTTTAATCAGACGAGCATACTCCTCGACTTCTTGCCTCTTCCTATCAAGAACGTCGTCACTATGGTGCACACTCCTGGAGTGCGCGATTGATTCATCCCTTTGATGGGATTTACTCCTTCTCGTGGATCTTGAAGCCGTCTCTCCATCTCCTCTATTTTTGGAGTTATGATGCACGGTAAGGGGGCGGTCCTTACTCGTGTTCCTTCTGTGCCCACCCTGGGACTTTCTCGGAGCCCCGGGTGGTGATTTGTCCCTTCCCTCGTCTAACACATCTTTTGGTTCATGCGGCGTTGCTGGAGTTACTTCCACCATGGTCGTATTTCAAAAGGGAATTCTTTCGTTTCCCACAGACGGCGCCAATTGTAGGGGGATGAAAACAATTGGTACTTCGAATCAACTGGATCGCAACGGCTTATTCGTGCCTCTTCACCGGAACCCTAGCTCGACGTCTGAACCCTAATCTGCAAAATAGACAGGGGGTGAGTGCACCTTTGCCTCTCGTGGCAAAGGCCCTCCAATGCTTTTGTTAGTATCACGTACTAGAAAACTCAGCCCTAATTATCAGTAGGAAAGCAATAATAATGCAATATTGCGTACCTTTTACCTCTAGGTTTACCTTATATTTATAGATTTATGGATGCTTGCTGTCCAAGCATCCTTATTGCCATAGGATTCCTAACTTGTATAGGAAACCCAGGATATCAAGGAATCTCGTTTCCTTTATCGGTTTATGGAAAAGAGTCCTTTTAGGATTCTTTTCCTTTAAGAGCCGAACATCCCATACTTGTTGGGTATCTTTCTCAGATCCTATATTCTTGGGATCTTTATCCCTATATGGGACATGACTATTCTGGAATCTTCCAGAGTATTCCCTTTGCTCCTACTCTCGATTGGAGCTCCATCTTTGTTCGGCCGTCTCATGGCCGAGCAGACGGCTTGGACCAGTTACTTCACATGTAACTGGTCCTTGAGCCCGTACAACCTTTCTGGACCATTGACTTCTCATGTCACTGGTCCATATTGCCGAACACTTGTTTAGCATGATGACTGTCCTGTCTATATTCAAACTATGGTCCCACGTACCATTTATTCGGATATCAATTGCATTGCTTTCAACCCGTGATCACTCGTATCACGTGCTAGGTTTTTTACTACATCTGTTCGGCTGTATCATAACCGAACAGTCTGCTTGGACCAACTACTTCACATGTAACTTGGTCCAATGTAATCAGAATGTCTCTAACTGCCGAACAGTCTATTTATAGCCATGACTTCTCATATCACTGGTCCATATCGCTGTTCACTGGACTGCCCGGCGGTAGGTCCTATCGTACTTACCGCGTGCTTCCAGACATCACGTGTTCCACAACTAAATATATGTGCTTGGGAATACCTCCCTACAAAATGGATTCTCAATCCAACGAATTGACCAAATTAGCCAACCCATGTGGGGGCCGGGTGTCATTGTTAATCCTATCCCAAGGGATTGAAGAGTGAAAAACCAATAAAACCTCTCTTTTGCAATTATTGACAGAATTTCCCTCTTCGTATACCAAATTACAAATATTATAAATGAAGAAACTCTAGTGAAAAAATAAAGTGCTTCAATTTTTAATTCATTTGAAACGGTGATTTTTTTTAATTTTTTAATCATTTTATCCTAAATGATCATAATTAATTTCTATCTCTAGAGCTCTCATAATTAAGTATCTGTTATTTATTTAGGACCCTGTATAGCAAAAATTTGATTATTAGAGCCTTAAAGACAAAAATTAACTATAACTATAGAATAAAATAATCAAAAAAATAAGATTTTCTCACCGGTTCAAACGGATTAAAAATTATATGTAACGCCCCTAATTTTGGGAACGTTTTAATAGACATTTTCATTAAAAAAAACTAAATAGAGTCTGGCTCGATATTACATCATAATCTTAACATAAGTACTTTTATTCAACAAAAACAAGGGGGAACTAGGGTTTCTTTCTACTGCTCCACTTGTTCCTCCATCCTGGCAAGCTCCTCGGCTCCAAAAGCTTCCAAGGTATAGAGTTCACACTGTTCATTAATAAGATCTGACACATTATTCCGGCGTCGCCACCAATATAATATGTCAGGGTCACCAAAGGCAATACCGTGAGCTACGAGAGCCCAATAGAATAACTCATACCCACTAACCCTTAACTTACGAGCAAACGATCATAAATTCAATGTTTTGCACATAGTTCATACATATTCGACAAAACAGTTAATAATGACACATCCACATTCACTATTCAATTAACGTTGGTGTCCATGATTTTCCAAGTTTCTCTTACGTGACTCCTCGTAGACCGTGTCTCCATTTTCCACATTTCATAACCATATCAACATTTTCAAAATCGTTTTTAACACACCCAACCTCGATTCCGCCGTTCCGGTCTCCCGAGTATCCTCACAATGGTTCCGCCGCACCGGGTTCCCATTGGCATACTTTGCATTGGCTCCTCTCCGCAGATAACCAAGCCACACACCCACCCTCGATTCTGTCGTTCCGGTCTCCCGAGTATCCTTACAATGGTTCTGCCGCACTGGGTTCCCATTGGCACATAAAACACACACCACACAATGGGCTACCACGTCCGGCCACATTGCGGTTTTCAAAATATTTCACCTTTTCAAAACACGCATTTTCATTAACCACACCTTAGGTGTCATGTTTCTACTTTCTCAATTTTCGTGTCTCGTTTTCATGCAATGACTCCGCGGTAGGACTTTTCACATACGTAATCATAAATCATTTATTGTAATCTTGAAACTAAATTAATAAGATCATTCAACTCTATATTATTCTATCATGCTCATATCACAACTTAAAGCATAACGTCACATGTACGGATGCCTTTGGAGTGATAATCACTTATACTTTAGCACGCCACAAGATAAGTAATATGCTCATAACCATTATAAGATCAAAATACGAATACTTCTAAACAAGCGATAAGTTTTCTATCTTTCAAAATCCATTCTTTCCTCTATTGTAGGAAGTTCAAAACAACATATGTTTATTGAAGTAAAAGTCGGTTATTCAACATGCTCATACTTCCATTAGCAAAGTAAGTTGTTAACTATCATGCATTTCAAACCTTATAGGTGATAGATAACCTTATATACGGAAAAATCTACTTATACTTCCGACATACGGTTCTACGTTATACATAGAGTTAGCGGACAAGGGACTCTACCTTTCTTCTTGGCGGTTGGTCGGTTTTGAGAATAGGTCGTTGGTTTTGCGAATCGGCGGCGTAACAGCTGCAAAGTGCTTCGAAAGGAAGAGAGATGGATTTTCTCTTCCTTGAAACAACTTTGCTAACTAAACTAGACTACTTTAAAGATCTAGGGGTGGTTTTTGGAGGTGTTTTGGTGGCAGCTATCAAGAACTTTAAGAAACTTAATGAAACTTGAACTTTGGAACTAAGAAAGTTTAGAAATTCTAGAGAGAAGTGAGAGCAATGAGTTAAGGTGTGAGAATGACTTGGGTGAGCTTGCTATTTATAGGCCAAGGCTTCCGTCTCTCTCTCTCTCTCTCTCTCTCTCTCTCTCTCTCTCTCTCCATATCTCATCTTTTTCTCACTTTTCATGCTTGATTGAAAGCTTGATGGGTTAGGTTATGGGGTTGCTTGTGCATCTTCTACCTAGTTCTTGGCATGCATAGCTAGATTTGGTACTATGGAGTTGATTTGGAAGATTTTGTGGAAGAAAGATGGGATGGTCCAAAGATTTAGTTAGTAATTTATATATATATATATATATATATATATATATATATATATATATATATATATATATATATATATATATATAAGGAAAAGGATGGATAGATTTGACTTAAAGAAATGCATAAGTAGATCATATCAAGGTACTCTCCCAATCCTTCCCATATCCCTCCATCTCTTTCTAGTACCAAGTACTTATATATATAACTTGAATTTGGTAGAAGAAAATCTAGGATGGCTTGTTCTTCACCCAACAAAGTACAACAAGATTTCTCTCTCTCTCTCTCTCTCTCTCTCTCTCTCTCTCTCTCTCTCTTATCTCTCTTCCTCTCTCTCTCTCGGCCACTCCCTCTCTCTCTCTCTCTCTCTCGTACCTTGTATGAGTGTGTCTATATATATATATGTCCAAGTATTTATAGAAGTACACAAGGTACTATGTAATCTAGTAGGATTTTCAAGTATCAAAGTTTCCTAATAAAATAGTCCAACAGGCTCATGCTCCACTTAGAATACTATATTTGTGTACCTAGTGAATCTATGGTAATAAATTTATATGGTACATTTACATATCTTTAAGTATACATGCACATGAGAAATCTAGGAAGTGACTTATTTAATTTATCCTTACTTGTTGGTAAACTAACCTTACCACCCAAGGGGTAAAGCTTTTCCTAGCATTTATTGACCTATGGTTAAAGAGGTGAGATAATATATACTTGAATAATACCTAGAAATGACTATTAGTCCTTTAAGCATACTTATAATAGTCTATGAAGTACATAGGACTATATATAATCTTATGTATGTACTTAAACAATCTAGGATGGAACCTTTGGTGGAAAATCTAGGTTTTCTATTGTCCAATGAGTAAAAGTTTCCCCAACTTTTATTGACCAATGGGTAAAGGTTAAAAGGTTCATCTAGGATTAGGAGAAAGTAACTAAGTGAATTGATAGTCCGGTTCCTCCAACTAGTCGGTTGAAAACTAATTTTACTAGCCATGAAGGACTTCTAGTCAAGAAATATAAGTTAAAGGACTTAAATCTAATTACAACAGATTATAGAAATTAAAAAGGAATATTAAAAATAATATCCAGTAATTAAAAAGAAATGATGAAATTTTTATTCATTAAAATTCCGAGTCGTTACAAACTATCCCCCTTAAACAATTTCGTCCTCGAAATTAGGTGCATGCTCGGATTCGAATAGGTGAGGGTAATTCATTTTCATGGTTTCTTCTCTTTCCCATGTAGTTTCTTCAGAACCACGGTGTTTCCACAAAACTTGTACCAACTTAACGGTCTTGTTTCGAATCATCTTTTTCACTTCGGTCCTGAATTTCTATGGGTTCTTCTTCGTACGTCGCATCTTCCTCGATGGTGAGGTCTTCCCAGTTGAGGACATGCGTGGGTAATGTGAGATACTTGCGGAGCATTGAAACGTGAAACACGTTATGTACTCTATCTAGTTGTGGTGGTAGTGCTAGATGATACGCAACCTTCCTTATTTTCTCCACGATGTCGAAAGGTCCAATGTAGCGCGGGGACAACTTTCCCTTCTTCCCAAATCTGATGACTCCTTTCTTTGCACTGATCTTTAGGAATACATGATCTCCCACTGCAAAGGTTAGTGGTCGGTTCCTTTTATCCGCATAACTCTTCTGTCGGTTTTGCGCGGTCTAGATCTTTTGCCTAATGGTCTTGACCTTCTCCGTAGTATCATGTACTATGTCAGGCCCAATCAATCCCGTTTCTCCAGCATCTATCCAGTAAACTGGAGATCGACAGGGCCGACCATATAGAGCTTCGTACGGTGCCATCTCGATACTTGCTTGGTAGCTGTTGTTGTAGGTAAACTCTACCAATGGTAAGTGTTGCTCCCAATTTCTGGAAAAATCCAAGGCACAGGCTCTCAGCATGTCTTCCAATGTCTGAATAGTCCTATCCGTTTGTCCATCTGTTTGCGGGTGGAAGGCCGTACTAAGCCTTATGTCTGTTCCCAGCGCCTTCTGCAATCCTTTCCAAAAGTGCGATACGAAATGTGGATCCCTGTCAGATATAATTGAGAGAGGTACTCCATGTAGGCGTATAATCTCACGAATATACAATAGGCTCAGTTGTTCCACTTTTTCTATCATCTTAACAGGCAGAAAATGCGCGGATTTGGTGAGTCGATCCACAATTACCCAAATGGTTGTGTTGGACTTGGCGGATCTTGGCAATCCAGTCACAAAATCCATTGAGATGTGCTCCCACTTCCAGGTTGGTATTGGTAAAGGTTGGAGATCTCTTCCCGATTTCTGATGTTCAGCCTTGACATGTTGAAACACTAGGCAGGTGGACACAAATTGGGCTATGTCCTTCTTCATCCCTTCTCACAAGTACATTCTTCGCAGGTCATGATACATCTTTGTACCGCCAGGGTGAACCGCGAAGTTCGAATGGTGAGCTTCTCGGAGTACAGCTTCTCGAAGGGTTCCGATATTAGGTACGAATCCCTTTCCCTTGAATCTCAGGCTGTTATCCTTCTCGATTGTCCATCCTGCTAGCGTTTTTCCTTCTCGGATTCGGTACTGAATGAACTCACAATCCTGCTCAAAGGTTTGAGCTAGTAGGATTTCTTGGTAAAGTGCTGGTTCTGCAACTAGGGCATACAGCCATGCATTCCCATTTTCTGATGATGGTCGAAGGTTGAACTCGTTGAGGGTGTCTACCATCTCCCATTCCTTAATGGTTGTCTTGACCGTCTATGCTTTATCCTTTCGGCTTAGAGCGTCAGCTACCACATTGGCCTTGCCAGGGTGATACTGAAGTGTAAACTTGTAGTCCTTCAAGTATTCCATCCATCGACGCTGCCTCAAGTTCAACTCCTTCTGAGTGAAAAGGTATTTGAGGCTCTTGTGGTCGGTAAAGACTTCAAATTATTCTCCCCACAAATAGTAACGCCAAGATTTGAGGATGAATACCACTGCAGCCAATTCTAGGTCGTGTGTGGGGTAATTCTTCTCGTGCGGTCGAAGTTGTCGGGATCCTAGGCTACAACTTTTCCATTCTGCATTAGCACGCATCCTAAGCCATTTCTTGACGCATCGCAGTAAACCTTATAATCTACACCCTGCTCGGGAATGATGAGTATCGGTGCACTGGTCAGTCTCTTTTTCAATTCCTGAAAAGACTTCTCGCAAGCTTCATTCCAATCTAGCTTTACTCCTTTCTGAGTCAGCCTGGTCATTGGTTTGGCTAGGGTTGAGAAGTCATGTATGAATCTTCGATAATATCCAGCCAATCCTAGAAAACTCCTGATCTCGAACACTGAGGTTGGCTATTTCCAATTCAGCACTGCTTCGACCTTAGTCTCGTCCACTGCAATTCCATCCTTGGATACTACGTGCCCCAAGAACTTAACCACTTCTAGCCAAAACTCGCATTTACTCGCCTTGGCATAGAGTTGGCTATCTCAGAGTACTTGTAGCACTATTCGAAGGTGTTCCTCATGCTCCTCCTTATTGGTGAAGTATATCAAGATGTCATCAATGAAAACCACTACAAATTTGTCAAAGTAGGGTTGGAAAATCTTGTTCATGAGACACATGAATACTGCCGAAGCGTTGGTCAGTCCGAACGGCATCACCACAAACTCGTAGTGTCTGTATCTAGTGTGGAAGGCTGTCTTGGCGATATCCTCCTCTCGAATCCTTAACTGATGATAGCCTGATCGGAGATCGATTTTAGAAAAGCAAGTTGCTCCTCTTAATTGATCAAATAGGTCATGGATCCTAGGCAACGGATATCGGTTCTTGACTGTGACTTGGTTTAACTTCCTATAGTCAATTCACAGTCAAAGTGTTCCTTCTTTCTTTTTCACGAACAATGCCGATGCTCCCCATGGTGATGTACTCGGTTTGATGAATCCTTTGTCCAATAATTCCTGCAATTGGGTCTTGAGCTTCTTTAGTTTTGCAGGGGCCATTCGGTATGGTGCCATGGAGATTGGTGCTGTTCCCGGTTGGAGTTCTATAGAGAAGTCTATCTCTCTTTGAGGTGGTAACCCGGAAGTTCTTCAGGGAAAACATTGGTGTACTCGCAAATGATGTGCGGCAATCCCAATTCCATCTGGTTGGTTTCTTCCATTTGGAGACTAGCTAGCCATCCAAACAGTTGATTCTGCCACCTGGATCTCTTCGTCGTTGAACTTGTCATTTGTCTATCCCCCTTAAATCGGAAACGAGTCCCTTCAGAGGTATGGGCCGTCACCGTCTTCTGATGGCAGTCTATGACCGCTCGGTGAGCTGATAGCCAGTCCATTCCAAGGATTACATCAAAATCTGCTATGTCGATCACCTTGAAGTCGAAGGTCAACGCAAGTTGGCTATTTCTATCTCGCACCCTCTACACACTAGATTAACAACTATACTCCCCCCCACCACCACCCCACCCCCCCCCCCCCCCCCCCCTACGGCAGTGTGACTTTCGTACTCATACTTAAGGGTTCTATTTCTAGTGCTAGGACAGTCGCGCAGGTAGTAGATATAAACGAATGCGATGCTCTAGAGTCAAACAATGCGTGTACGCAGGTACTGTACAATAATAGCGTACCTTGGATCACAGAGGGATCCTGCTCCTGCTCCTCAAATCTGTTATGCAAAGATGCGCCCTCCAGTACTCTGCTACATTCCCATGGGCTATTTCCCCTTGTTCTGCCCATTCATCTGCTGCGATAGGCCTCCAGGGTTGTGCTTTCCAAATTCGGTCTTTCCCGGCTGTTGAGCTCTCTGGCCTCCAAAGTTCCCATTCCTTTCCCTCTGGGGTTGGGGGCATTCCCACTTGCAGTGGCCCATGGCCTGACAGTTGAAGCATTGAACTGACGCCTTGTTTTGGCCGCCCCTTTGTGGTTCACCACACCCTAGTGCAACAGTCTTCCATGGTTGGTTGTTTTGGGTCGGGGTAAAGGGTTTGGTAGGGTAGGGTCCGCGGTTATTGTTGGAAGGTTGAATTCGGATCGGTCCACCGGTGTTGCCTGTCACCTTCCTCCATCGGGTTTTGAAGTCATTCTCCTCACTCTCCAGTTGAAGAGCACACTTCACAACACCGGTATAGGTGGGAAAGGCCTAAGCCACTATAGCCCTTCTAGCAGTTGTCAGCCCCCACTCGAACCTTTTCGCCTTCTTGTCCTCAGTTGCAATGGCAATTTGGGCGTAACGAGACAGTTCCTCGAATTTGGCCACGTATTGGATAACGGTCATCGTTCCTTGTTTCAGGTTTAGAAACTTTTGTTCCTTGGCCAAACGAATAGGCGTAGGAAAGTACTTATCGAGAACAGAGTTTCAAACTCGTCAAAGGTCATGGCGGCTATGGCATGGGTTGCCTCCATTAGATCCCACCAGTAGCGGGCTTCTCCCTTTAGCTGGTATGTGGCCAAGGCCACACGATCTACATCTTGGGTGATCCCTACGGTTTTGAGGATAATTTTGACCTCATTTAGCCATGTCTCGGCCACTACGGGGTTGGTATCTCCGTGAAAAGTCGAAGGTCGATGCTTACAAAACTCATTCATTGCCCGGGTTTGAGTCATACGTCCATCGTCGTGGTTTTGGTTTGGGCGGTTGGCGTTCAAGGCTGTTATGAACGCTTGCATGATCTGGGCTAGGTCAGGAATTGCGTGAGATGGGTCTCTGTTATCGTGTCCTACTCCGTTGCGTCGATTCACCATCTATGAGTAAAAATTGAAAGGGGGAGTTTTAGTCTATCTAAACAATTTTCCTTTCTGCAAATGGTATATCTTTCTAGAAGTCAAACGTAATTGATTATATAGTATGCAACAGTACTCGTAAAACAAGGCAAGCTTTTCATAGATAGGCAGGATATTACAATCACAAACATAGAGTTCTATTATGAGGCAAGTAGACTTAAGACAAGATTCCCTAATACAAGTTGAAATGGTCCTACATGCTCTTACTACACGATCTTATGGCTTACAAAGCTTTATTCTACTCTGTGGCCACAACACTCTAGGGTGGACTGATTCCAAAAACTTTTCTTAGCCACATCTTGTAGCTCCTCTCAGTAGCTGTCTCGGCCCTAAGAAGACACTCACGTTCCTGTGCGAACAGCTCTTCCATAGTTAGGACAAGTGGTTCTTCCAGTGGCTCTAGGTAGTACTAGGAGAGATTTAGCATTACAGCCTCCAATTCTTGGTCAGACATAACATAATCAAATGGTTGCTTGAAGTTCTGCACTGGTGGTACAGGGACTTGGGTAGGTGGAAGGGGCTCAGGGGTCACAACTGGTGGGGGTATCTCCCAAGTGATTGGGACATCATAGAGCTCCATGTCATCCTCGGATGGGATGGTTGGTCCTGTGTACTCTGGTGCTAGCAATGATCGGTAGTTGGCCAAATCTCGTGGGGCGAAAGGTGGGCATCCTTCTTGTGGTACGTTCGACATATATATATCTATAAGGAAAATTGTATATTAGACTTAATGGTGTAATGAGTGGATTGCACACAAATAAATACAAGTACACACATAAACAGTGATCATATGTTAAGAGGAAACACAAGTCTTTCATTACTTAATAAAACAAGTACAACATAGATGGCTTACATTAGCCTAACTTCCTACAATATTTCGATGATAACAAAAGATTCAACTGCTTGCTAAACCTTCCTAACTAGTCTAAAAGATATCCGGGAATTTGACCCTATATGCGCCTATGTCAGTCTCGAAAGGTTGCGGGGGTACATCTCCAGAGTCAGCGAGTATGTCCATGAAGTCGGGCATAGCCCATTCTGGTGGTTCCACTTCGTAAATCAATATTTCCTCATCGTCAGATTCCCAGCCCCTTGGTTCCTCCTCAGGAAACTCTTCGGGATCTTCTTCCTCGACCATGTTATTGGGGGGGGGGGGTGGTGTATGCTATTGGAGCTATGGCGGGGGCTGCTTCGGCATCGTTTTCTTCAATTAAAAATTCCACATCATTGGGGGGTGCCAACTGGACTAAGACTGGTACTGCTTCGGCATCATCTTCCTCCTCAGGAAGTATGATGGTGCCATGTTCTTGGTAGTAGTCATGAGTATAGGGAAAGGCATAGGGAAAGTAAAGATCTCCCACTAATTGGTTTGTCATTGACCTTAAGGTACTTGCAAGATGGTGAGCTTCAGCTAGCAGGTTAGCTTGATAGAGATTTGGTTGGCTCATCTACAAGGAAAGAGTTTAACCTCAATTAGCAATGTTTTTAGACAAAGGTTTACTAACACTAAGAAAACTTTCGAGTTTCTAAATTCCACGTTCGTTCCTTGATTTAAGTCATCATCCAATTGTTCGGGAATTCCCAGCTCGGTGGTACTGCCAATTTCCTACACCTTGCTTCAATCCGAAGATTGTTTTGTCAGAATTCCACCCAATTTGGGACGGTAAACTTAAACTCAATTCACGTTTGTGCAACGGTCAAACTATCTTACGGTTCTACCTAATCTACCCATGGCCGAGGTTTTGAACCTAAAGCTCTGATACCAAGTTGTAACGCCCCTAATTTTGGGAACGTTTAAATAGACATTTTCATTAAAAAAAATAAATAGAGTCTGGCTCGATATTACATCATAATCTTAACATAAGTACTTTTATTCAACAAAACAAGGGGGAACTAGGGTTTCTTTCTACTGCTCCGCTTGTTCCTCCATCCTGGTCAGCTCCTCGGCTCCAAAAGCTTCCAAGGTATAGAGTTCACCCTATTCATCTATAAGATCTGACACATTATACCGGCGTCACCATCAATATAATATGTCAGGGTCACCAAAGGTAACACCGTGAGCTATGAGAGCTCAATAGAATAACTCATACCCACTAACCCTTAACTTACGAGCAAACGATCATAAATTCAATGCTTTGCACATAGTTCATACATATTCGACAAAACAGTTAACAATGATACATCCACATTCACTATTCAACTAACGTTGGTGTCCATGATTTTTCGAGTTTCTCCTACGCGACTCCTCGTAGACCGTGTCACCATTTTCCACATTTCATAACCATATCAACATTTTCAAAATCGTTTTTAACGCACTCAACCTCGGTTCTGCCGTTCCGGTCTCCCGAGTATCCTCACAATGGTTCCGCCGCACTGGGTTCTCATTGGCACACTTTGCATTGGCTCCTCTCCGCGGATAACCAAGCCACACACCCAACCTCGATTCCGCCGTTTCGGTCTCCCGAGTATCCTCACAATGGTTCAGCTGCACCGGGTTCCCATTGTCATACAAAACACACACCACACAATGGGCTACCACGTCCGGCCACATTGCAGTTTCCAAAATATTTCAACTTTTCAAAACACACCTTTTCATTAACCACACCCTAGGTGTCATGTTTCAACTTTCTCAATTTTCGTGTCTCGTTTTCATGCAACGACTCCGCTGTAAGACTTTTCACATACGTAATCATAAATCATTTATTGTAATCTTGAAACTAACTAGCAAGATCATCCAACTCTATATTATTCTATCATGCTCATATCACAACTTAAAGCATAACGCCACATATACGGACGCCTTTAGAGTGATAATCATTTATGCTTTAGCACACCACAAGACAAGTAATATGCTCATAACCATTATAAGATTAAAATACGAATACTTCTAAACAAGCGATAAGTTTTCTATCTTTCAAAATCCATTCTTTCCTCTATTGTAGGAAGTTCAAAACAACATATGTTTATTGAAGTAAAAGTTGGTTATTCAACATGCTCATACTTCCATTAGCAAAGTAAGTTGTTAACTATCATGCATTTCAAACCTTATAGGTGATAGCTAACCTTACATATGGAAAAATCTACTTATACTTCCAACATACGGTTCTACGTTATACGTAGAGTTAGCGGACAAGGGACTCTACCTTTCTTCTTGACGGTTGGTCGGTTTTAAGAATAGGTCGTTGGTTTTGCGAATCGGCGGCGTAACGGCTGCAAAGTGCTTCGAAAGGAAGAGAGATGGATTTTCTCTTCCTAGAAACAACTTTGCTAACTAAACTAGACTACTTTAAAGATATAGGGGTGGTTTTTGGAGGTGGTTTGGTGGTAGCTCTCAAGAACTTCAAGAAACTTAAAGAAACTTGAACTTTGGAACTAAGAAAGTTTAAAAATTCTAGAGAGAAGTGAGAGCAATGAGAGAAGGTGTGAGAATGACTTGGGAGAGCTTGATATTTATAGGCCAAGGCTTCCCTCTCTCCCTCTCCCACCCGAATCTCTCTCTCTCTCCATATCTCATCTTTTTCTCACTTTTCATGCTTGATTGAAAGCTTGATGAGATAGGTTATGGGGTTGCTTGTACATCTTCTACCTAGTTCTTGGCATGCATAGCTAGATTTGGTACTATGGAGTTGATTTGGAAGATTTTGTGGAAGAAAGATGGGATGGTCCAAAGATTTAGTTAGTAAGTTATATATACAAGGACAATGGTGGATAGATTTGACTTAAAGAAATGCATAAGTAGTAGATCATATCAAGGTACTCTCCCAATCCTTCCCATATCCCTCCATCTCTTTCTAGTACCAAGTACTTATATATGTAACTTGAATTTGGTAGAAGAAAATCTAGGATGGCTTATTCTTCACCCAACAAGGTACAACAAGATTTTCTCTCTCTTTCTCCTATCTAGGATGGCTTATTCTTCACCCAACAAGGTACAACAAGATTTTCTCTCTCTTTCTCCTATCTCTCTCTCTCTCTCTCTCTCTCTCTCTCTCTCTCTCTCTCTCTCTCTCTCTCTCTCTCGTACTTTGTATGAGTGTGTGTGTGTGTGTATATATATATATATATATATATATATATATATATATATATATATATATATATATATATGTCCAAGTATATATAGAAGTACACAAGGTACTATGTAATCTATTAGGATTTTCAAGTATCAAGGTTTTCCAATAAAATAGTCCAATAGGCTCATGCTCCACTTAGAATACTATATTTGTGTACCTAATGAATCTTTGGTAATAAATTTATATGGTACATTTACATATCTTTAAGTATACAAGCACATGGGAAATCTAGGAAGTGACTTATTTAATTTATCTTAGTACTTATTGGTAAACTAACCTTATTACCCAAGGGGTAAAGTTTTTCCTAGCATTTATTGACCAGTGGTTAAAGAGGTGAGATAATATATACTTGAATAATACCTAGAAATGACTATAAGTCCTTTAAGCATGCTTATAATAGTCTATAAAGTACATAGGACTATATACAATCTTATATATGTACTTAAACAATCTAGGATGGTACCTTTGGTGGAAAATCTTGGTTTTCTATTGTCCAATTGATAAAAGTTTTCCTAACTTTTATTGTCCAATGGGTAAAGGTTAAAAGGTTCATCTAGAGTTAGGAGAAAGTAACTAAGTGAATTGGTAGTCTGGTTCCTCCAACTAGTCGGTTGAAAACTAATTTTACTAGCCATGAAGGACTTCTAGTCAAGAAATATAATTTAAAAGACTTAAATCTAATTACGACGGATTATAGAATTTAAAAAAGAATATCATAAGTAATATCGAGTAATTAAAAAGAAATGACGAAATTTTTATTCATTAAATTCCGAGTCGTTACATTATAGCACTTAATCTTTTAACTGGTTATAGTATTAAAAAAATATAGTTAATAAATTAAGTGCACCAATTTTTCTAGCTAATCCTTTTATCCTCATGAGTCATAATTATTTTTCGTTTTTAGAGCTCTCATAATAAAATATATGTTCTTTATTCGGGACCATGTAGAGCAGAAATTTGATTATGAGAGCCCTAAAAATAAATATTAATTATGACTCTTATAAATAAAATGATCAGGAAATTAAGACCTTAATTCGCACCGATTCAAACAGATTAAAATTTGGAGCACTAAATTTTTTTAAGATTGTTTATACATTAAAAATATGGAGAGAGAGAGAGAGAGAGAGAGAGAGAGAGAGAGAGAGAGAGTAATAATAGAGAGTAGGTAAAATAGAAAGTATTGGTGTAGCATTGAAATAGATGTAAATAGGTAAAATGTAAAATATGAAAAAAAACAACCTTTTGTTGCTAACAACCACTATATATAGCAACCAAACTGACACACACACACAAATAACAAGCAAAACTAGACTGCAATTAGCCCAAGAAGCTCAGCTTCTTTTTTTCTTTTTTTTTTCCGACTTTCTCCCAATTGGTCTCCCAATTCAATGACTGTACCGGTCTAGTTCTCCGCATCAAATGCCTCGCCTTGGTTGCATGGTTTCGTCGACTTGTCGGCTGCTGCTTACCCGCATGCTAGAGCTTGACATACGTAACAGTGGGGCTTGCACCGGAGTGGCACGTGTTAGAATGGAATCACCCGCTGGACTTTTGATCTCTGGCGATTCGTGTCCGTTGACATAGGTGTGTCGGGGATTGGCTTTATGGATAGCATATGCACGATTGATTTTATCTTGTGCTTATTTCGGGTTTGAGCTATTTTTCCTTGAGATTTCTACTATCATTTTGAAGATTAGTTCTACGCCTAGCAACTTAGTTGTTGGTCTGCTTTGGCAGAGGGCGCCATTAAGCCTGCTAGTTTTTGCATGTGTTCGAGTCTAAATTTTGATAATTTTGGTTCACTCTTGTATTCTATGATGAAATCTGTAATTTCTTTGAGCGTTGATATAGAAGAATATTGCCTCTTGTATAAAAGAAAAAGGGGACCATTTCAAAGAAGAAGAAAAAAAAAAGGTTCAAAGGTCCTATTTCTGGATCCAAAGAGGATACGCCCACAAAATAATTATCCACTACAATAGTTTGTGGATATGGGTTACTCTAATAGTCCCAGATAACCTAAATTTACACAATACCAGAGTATTTTATCCGCAAAATATTTTATGAGACAATTTCAACAATTGTCGGATCCACTCCCTTTGAATACTTGGATTTATAGTAGTTTTTTGCTATTATCTTTGTTTATACGGATTTACAATATTACTCCTTCATTATATTAGGCAAAAAAACAAATATGAAGGCAGATGACAAAAATAATTGTACAAAAAAAAAATTCTATTTATAAACCACCCAAATTAAAACGAAAAGATAAATCACCCGAGTTATCAGAAAACAATAAGAATATCAAAATATATCATCCAAATAAAATACTCTGTGGTGGAAAAGAGGGAAGGGAGAAGATATTTTCTTTGGGATTCATAATTGATTCATAAATGCCTGAAAGGTTACTTATTTTCTTTCGTATTCGAGGCCACTGTACTAATCACCATGTTCCTTGCCTCCTTGGATATGATTATTCCAAGATAATTGACAGTACATTAAAGAGACAGCCTCCGTCCATTTTCCTCTGTCACGTGTTTTTATTTTTATACGCCAATAATTATTTCCGCCAATAATTATTTCCACCAATAATGCTAGGGTTTCCTCTGCCACGTGTTTTTCATTTTTATACGCCAATAATTATTTCCGCCAATAATTATTTCCACCAATAATGCTAGGGTTTCCTCTGCCACGTGTTTTTCATTTTTATACGCCAATAATTATTTCCACCAATAATGCTAGGGACGTACACATCAATTTATCACACTCCAACTATACCCCTATCACATACATGTATGAGAATTCTACAATAAATGTGAATGAAATATTCTAGTTCGCCTAGAGTTAATAGACTTATGTGTTTCTATCTCTCTACTATTAATTAACCCACCAATTAATATATCAACCAAATCAAGAAACAGAAATTAATAAATGATGAACAATACCGAACACAAGATATATGTGGAAAATCCCTTAAATGGGGTAAAAACTATGGGAGGAAATCAAACCACTAAAAATAATCATCGTGTAGTTACAAAACGATCTTTTTTTTTTTTTGATCAGCAAAATGATTTTATTGAAAATGGGAGAAAGGGGAAGGGAATCCAACCAAGAGTTGGAAGATACACCACAAGAGCAAAGCCCGAAACACCCAGTGGTCTAAAAAGGTCCACAAAAAATAAACACTAAAACCCAACCCTACATCCAAAATAAACAAAGAAAGCCCAAAAATTCAAACCCGGTCCAAACCTTGGGACGGCCCACCCAAACCAACCCTCAAACCCTAGCCACCTTCAACATCCACCGCCGCACAAATCACCAAAGTCCAACCTCGCCGTTAAGCCAAGCTGGCTTCTCTTAGATATAGAAATCGGCCGCGGGAACAGGCCTACAAAAAATGAACACCGAAAACAGATAAGGCCAAGAGGTGCACACCACCACCAACACCTAACCCCAGCAAAACAGCCCCAATAGCAACACGAAACGAACAGCAGCAGCAAAACCGGACTAACGAAATGATGGCCCCTCGCCCGACTGAGATCTCGGAGTGGCCGCAGGCCGGACTTCGGCACACAAAGACGACCTGAAACACCAAGCCATGGGAGCCACATCCGCCTCACCACCATCGGAAATAACCATCACCGATCAAAAACACCCTTTTTACCGATCATTTTTTAAGAAACCTACAAAAACAAAAGTTAGAAGAAGCCCTAACCCACTGTCACAACCACCACAGCCACCCACACTCCCCACACCCATCCTCAACAACTACCAACCCCAAACCATCGGAGAACAGCACACCCACCATCGCGACCAACCAGACAGCCACCACCACCGAACGGTCAGACCCCAACCCACCACGCCACCAACTGGCAAACACCAAATCTAAAACTATCCGAACAGCAATCACACTGCCATGAAGACCCCACCTCGCCGTTAAGCTAAATCGGTTCCCCCAGGGAAAGAAACCGGCGGTAGGCCTCGGACCCAACGCGTCCAACGGCCACAAAAGAGGGGAAAGGGCGCGGCAGCAACGCCAGAGAAGCCTCGATCCACGCCCCTATAGCCTCCAGCTCTGCCACGAACGAACCCCGAGGGATAGAAAAGGAAACGCAGATTGGAGGAACCATGGCGCGGCGACCGTGACAGAGCAACGGTGGAGGAGAGAGGACAAAACGGGCTAAGGAAAGGGGGACAAAAAGAGTAAAAAAGAGAGAGGGAGATCAACAAAAGCCTGGGGGGAGAGGGCTGAGGCGCCCCCCCCCCCCCCCCCGGCAGGAAGCCCTAACCAAAGAAAAAAGAGAGAGATGCACCTGAAGAAATTCTAGAGAGAGAGAGAGAGAGAGAGAATTTACTTGGGGGCAGACTTGAGATGCATAGTTAGAAAATGATCTTAACTAAAACACCCGTGAATTCTCACCGACTGACTGAAGACCGAATTGTCGAATCCACATACATCGCACCAAGTGGTTGATTGTTGCATGTCTTGAATCCACAAATCCTCCGAGATACTTCCACAATCCACTGGAAGAACGATTCATTCAATCAAATCAAAGTTTGAAAATAACTCTTGGAGTTATTTTAGAGTTATTTTCGAAGCTCGATGATCAACGGATCATGTGATTACTCTAAGAGACAAGCCACAATTCACAATCTCCCACTTGTTGACCCCACATGTATGTGAGAAATGTGTGGCTGAGGTGACAAATTAATATGTCCCTAACATCTTTTTATTCTTCCACTAGTTCACAAAAGCATGTTGTGTAAATGGTTGTATGAATGGTTAACCCTTTGCAACATAACTATTTGTACAACATGCATATGTGGCATAATCATTGCAAAGTAAATAATTTGCAATTCTTTTGTTTAAACTCAATCACCAATGAAATAATGCCACATAGACATGTTGTGTAAATGCTTTTATAAATAGCTGTGTTAGTAGACTTTCCCTCCAACTAAATTCATTTTCGATGGAAAAAATCTAAAGGATAGCAGGAATAGTTGCGAGCAGTGGACAAAATCAAATATGAACCGATAACCAGTAGGAATTGGAGGATATGTTGTGAAATTTTGAGTATCCGGACAGATTAGAGTACAACGATTCTGTAATTGAGATTATTTTTTTTATTGACAAAAGTGATATTTTATTAGGAGAAGAGAAACGTAGTCCAACTAACTATAATTGAAATTATACCTAAGTTACATGCACGATTTTATTCAGGGAGATAGACGTCCAAAGATTCCGTAAGTAATATAGTGGGGACGAATGAATTTAACTAAATCAGAGGTGATGTAACCGCGCATGATCCAAACCACACAGGGTATAAGTGAAGTTTGCCCTTTCAACAACTTCATCTAAAATTTCATAGAGGACATAGATGGTCATACAAGAACAGTCTCTCTCAAGCTAGCCAAACAATGTACATTTATTTCTTCGTCTTATTTTTAATGCAATATATATATAGAAAAAGAATACACCATTAAACTGAAACCAATTGAGAACTTCGAACATTATACAGATGCACAGAGACAGAGACAAAAAATTTTAGAAGCTTCTGTATATGGCCTTCAGTGATATCCAATTGGGGCAGGATACTCCCGTAGCTCCCGTCCTTGGCATTGAATGTCCTGCAATTGAGATTATACGTAGTTGCTCAACCTAGAATATATGCGAATCATACATAGGATATATACAAACACGTACTTATGCCACAAAAAAATAATGTTTTACCATGTTTTTATGTTTTACTTATCTGAAACAAAAGATTAGCAGATTCAGAAAAAAGTATCAAATCAAAGTGCATGTGAAGAATACGAGAAATTTTTGGGTGCCGGATAGATACCATGTGGGCACAAAAGAGGAGAGAGAGTAGTGGGGTGAGAGGAGAGGGTGAGAGTTTTAATCAGGACTGTCTAACACACTTTTAGACGGTCCGGATGCGGTGCTCGGGCGTGGTGCCCCAGCTTGGCATCCAAAATTTGTTCGAATGATACAATGCCTTCAGCACACAACATTCTATCGTAAAAGCTATGCATTTAACATAAAAGACTTACCGATGCAAAATGATTAAGGTCTCGGTGATGCGCCTCATCAGCTCTTATAACAGCGACGACATCCTTGAGAGTCGATTCAGGAGGCAACCTCCAGTAATCAATGGCAATTGCTGGAGCCGGCACGTCCTCGAAATCGCCCTTCTCCAAGTCATTCAGAAACTCGGTGTACGAGTTCACAGCCTCCTCTTCCAGGTATCCAACGATGCGGTGGGCCAACTTCGGGGACGCCAAGTAGGCCAAGAAGTAGGCATTGAAGAATACGCCTTGGACGGCAAAGACTAGGGCGCGCTCGTACCACTGGGGCTTGGCTATCTCGATGAAGGTCATGAGGTGCATCCGCTCGTTCTCGGCTTCTTCTAGTAGGGCTTTGATCCAGCCGCCACTGTGCTCGAATCGACGTAGGGATTTGCAGTGTAAGAGCATTCCACCCACCATTCCTGGTACGGCGGCCACTGTTTCAAGCAACATGGCGTGGCACATGTGGCGTCTCTGTTACAATTGAGTAGATAGAAAGTTATAAATTAATTTGTCCATAATTAAGCTCTGGCTACGCATTTATATATCAAGCCTAGCATTTAGACAAGGTTATATAATCTTGACTATTTTCTTTTTTTAATAAAGTAACATTTCAATGATAACAATAATCTTAACTAACTGTAGTTGTGACCTGTAATTACAAGTAAACCATTAAGGTCTCCACTAAAGTACATGTGGAGGTACGTTTTACTATCTACTGTCTATCTTTACCTGTAGCGAGCTAAGAATCCAATAAAACCACTAATATATAATACCTAATTCTATAAATGCTAAGAAATTATCCGAAAAGAAAAACCTTATGGCCAGTATTAGTACGTAAATTAATACCAAAAAATATAAAAATCGGATTATTGGTTTTTTTTTTTTTTTTTATCATCAATCGGATTATTGGTTGTTTGCAGAAATCAAAGGGAATTAATTCGCAAAATAATGGGAAGAAATTAAGAATGAATAAGAAGTACCTGAAAGAACATGTAGGTGGGGTATTTGAGAGCTTGGACTGTCCAGAAAGCAAATTTATCCATGAAATTGGTTGGCTCATGGTGCTTCTTCACATCTATCGACATATCTGGTTTGTACGATTCCCATGGCTGCATTTCAACACAACACCCACCATCATCATATGTTTTTTTTTTTTTGATAAGTCACCACGTTTCAGACATACAAAATTTATGGTCTCTATATCTTTATTTTTTTGCCAGAGACAAAATAGAATTATTTTTAACTTACTGAAGGGCCAGAGCCCGGAACATCATCAATTGCTAGTGCAGATAGCCCTTGAGGAAAATCCCCTCACCAACTATCCTTCCTAACAACTAGTAGGGCATTTTTATCCGTCGAATGGACAACCCCTATTACAATCGCGCTTAACATGAGAGAAAAAGCAAGATTGAAAACAAGAAGCAAGTTGGATACAATCTGAAATGATTTTGAGTCACAGTTATATAGCCTAAACCTAGCTACCATAAATATGTGGCAAAAATAATTGATTCGGGAGGATTGCACTGGATAGTTTTAACTCTAGCCAAAGTGGCAGTAGACTGCATAAATTGATGTGGTCATTTCGTTTTATAATTTTTTTATTTTTTTTTACTATTCGTGCTGATATTCATGACTTCAAAAGATCCATTGACAATTTGACACATCATATTGAAGGAGTTTTTTCCTTCGTATGAAACTTATTTTGTAGTCCGGGGCGGAGGGAAGTAACTAGTTACAAGGGCAAATGCGTCCCCACCGAGTTTTTCGAAATCAAAATAAGTAAGGACAAAAAATGATCCTTTTTTGTCTTTTAACTTTTTCTCTAGAGACGTATAAAGAGCAGTGTCACAAATACAGATGATAAGACACAAATTTAAATAAAAATGTGTTCGAAATCGTTTGATACTCATGGGGCCGGCCACACAATGCGCATGGATCTCACACTCATGGACGGCCATCAACTGATAGGTGTCCAGACACCTTTGCAAAAACAATTTTCAAGTAGAAAGTTTGTGAATTTTGACAACAAATCAGTTTATTGAAAACAAAAAATATTCAATAAAAAAAAAAAGGAGAGAGAAGTTGCATATATATATATATATATATATATATATATATATATATATATAGCTCGAGACATACCCTGAAACAGTTCCACCTCCATGGGGAACCATCCTCCTTGGTAAACTGAGGCGGCGCCACCCCCCAATAACTAACGATAGCCTTCTCATCACCACCACCACCACTCATCTTTCCGGCAGCCGCGCTTGGTGGCTTCGCCGCTTTCTCTTCATCTTTTCCGGCACTGGAAGCCAAATTGCTGAATTTCCTAGCTTCTAGCATGGGTATCCTCACCCACTCCATGCCAAGAGGCCTTGAAAATGTTGAGGCCTCTCTCATGACAGGCCAAAGTGATGATGTCGAAAAGAACCGTGGGCCGAGCTGCCGGAGAAGCAGCCCGGACATCTTTGTCGTGGCACTACGACTCATTGGTTGTGTCAACTAGCTAGCGTTTGGAGGAAAGGAAAATAGGGAAATAAAATGATATGAGGCAGCACAAGAAAATGATTGTGTTGTGAAAATGTGTGTGTTATCGATGGATGGAGATTATGGTGTTTGATTTGGGTTTTATATATACATACTGAGAGGAGAGGAGAGGAGAGGAGAGGAGAGGAATAGGTAGTACTGTAATTTGGACCGGAAAGAGGATGGAAGGCAGATCGATGAGAGGATTAATTTGAAATGGTTTCTGATATCCGTCCACATGCAGCTTACTTTGACCAATTAGTTAACCCCTTTGACTGCACGTGGAATATTCTAGAATAAATCCTCCCCCCTTTAATTAACTCTTTTTTTCTTATCGGCAAGCTGGGAAAGTTCATTTTCATATAGATAAAAGACGAAATAAATCATTACAATAAAAGAAGAATTTCCTTTAGAGAGTTTCGGAGAATATAGAACTCTCCTACTCGCTCGCAACAACTCAACCTATCCCCTAACCTCCCATTTTTTATAATGAAAAAACACAACAAATTAAACAACATAAAAAACATCCACGAGATTATAATCCTAGCTCTAATCCCCTACCGCTTAGCTCTAATGGCCCCATCAAACTTATTATTCTAGCTCTAATCCCCTTAGCTCTAATGTAAAGTTGGACAGTGATTAGCTATCTGTGGTGTTCTGGTTAAATAATTGAGTCAGATTATTATTATTTTTTTGTCTTTATTCAATTTTTTTTTTCGCATTTGTTAGTTTTGTGTGGCTTATAGGTTTGTCTTCACGGGAGAAATCTAAAAAGTAAAAAATTGTGATTCAAAATTTTTAAAAAGTTCACTACAGATAAAAATAATTCAAAACCAGCTGATTTTTAGGATTATTTTTGTCTTTATTCAACAAAATTTAAGTTTGGTTTATAATTTTTTACTTTTTAAATTCCTCTCGCTAATATGAATCAATAATCTACAAACAATTGACCCAAAACTAAATAAATGCAAAAAAAAAAAATTGAATAAAGAAAAAAATACAATTTGACTCAATTATTCAAGCAAAACTCCGGCCTAAATAATGAATTAAGGTAGATAATTGATTTCAATCTCCGCTTATTTTATGTCTGCAATTCTTTTTTTCCTTCTTCTTGTATTTCAAATACAACATATCCTTTCATACATAAAATGATAACAGAAAATAGAGTACTCCTTCTGTCTTAAAATTTCAATGCATTGCGAAAAATCAATATATTCATTTTCTTATCAAAAAAAATTAACGTAATTTTTAAATCTTTTACTACCATTTTAAAGAACACATGGAGAGTATATATAAATTGGTGCGTCAAAAAACAGAGAGCATGTGGAAAATTCAACCTAAAATTGCCATGGAGATTCCAATCTTGACCAAATATGATTGCATGGTTTAGCGTTCAGACTGTTGACTTTTATGAATTCACATTGGGCATAGACCCTTCTAAAGTGAATGTTTGGGAGGCACGTAACGTAAGTCCGACCAAGGAGAGTTTTTGGGTGCCGGGCGGGCAGGTACCACACACGTGGTACCCATAGGCGATCTCAACCGTTTAAATGTGTTTTGGCTGGTATATATGGGTTTTAGAGAAAAATAAAAAAGAGAAGAGAGAGTGGTTGGGTGAAGGGAGAAAGAGAAAATAAATTTGGATCGTCCAAAATATGTTTGGATAGCTAAAATTGCCGGTAGGTACCACTACATGTTAGGCATCCCAAAATTTCTTCCAACCAAGACCTGACAATATAAATAATTATGTACCAAAAAAAGAGAGAAAATATCAATTCGACACTCCATTTCGACGAACCTTCCACCGGAAAGCGTAGAAATGTCCAACCCTCAGTGTTGTAGTCATTTTCACATGAGCAATGCTAGCCTGCTTGGTACTCAATAAGTGGAGCGGAGTGCAATTGTTGCCTCCCTTATACACCTATTCACATGGGCAAAATTCAATTTTTGAAAGCATCCATCACCCTCCCCAAGTTCTCTCAGATAGAGTAGATTAGGTTTAAATAATGATCAAAAAAAAATGCTAGGTATTCAAACAACTTATCTAGAAAATGCCCTGAAAAAGAAAATTCAAGGTCTAGATTCACTCAAAAGACAATCTGAACCCTTGTTTTTTTTTTTTTGGGATACATTCTGGATTAGTTTTTTAGGTACCTACCATTAATGTTTTCACATTTCTTGAATATTTATACTACTCAAATTCATATTACCGCAATTAATTATTAGAGTTGTAGCCTGCAATAACTCTCATTTATTTTATGTGTACATCAATTTATTTCACTATTCTTGCTCGTAATTAAAGGTTGTGACTGCTAGTATCAGCCACTGGACGTTCGATGGGAGGAACTTTCCATCAATTCCATGTCAGCAAGGATGGAGACAGAAGGGGGCTAGTAGGGACGGTCGCAACCCTCCCTCCAACCCTACGATTCTAAAAAAATACTATTACATCGGAAAAAAAAAACTTATTATCAAAATGTATAGTCTCGCCCCTCTTCAGAAATATAACTCGCCTCCCCTGCACGCAATGTCAGTAGTAGTAAATAAATACTCATTGCAAGATTTTTCAATGAGCCAAGTTCCATATTATACACTAAAATCGATGGAGACGTATACGAAATCACCAATAAATATCCACTACAAAAAGACGTTACCAAGTCTGGGCTACTTTATGTATGGAGTTGGATTGCAAGATTTTTCCAACGAGTTCTATTCTATGATAATGATACTGAATTGACTTTGACAAGTCTTTGCATGCTAGCTGTTGTACAGAGTGGTAAGGAATGATAAAACATGAGGTTCTCAATCAATGGTTGCAAGAGTTTTTGAACCATGAGGTTCTCAATCAATTGTTGCAAGATTTTTCTAAAACAAAACAAAGATGGAAAGATGAGGAGATGCTATTCTTGTCTATTCTTTGATAATTACATATGTATTTTCCAAGTCT
Source organism: Rhododendron vialii (assembly GCF_030253575.1). NCBI lineage: Eukaryota > Viridiplantae > Streptophyta > Magnoliopsida > Ericales > Ericaceae > Rhododendron > Rhododendron vialii. The sequence continues at coordinate 18,700,666 of NC_080563.1, read as the reverse complement.
TTGCGGCTCTATGGAATCTAAAGAAATATGCCATGAGTGATCGTAAGATTTTTTGAACGAGTCAAGCTCGCATTGTTATACAAACGGAATCAATACGGAATGATGAGGAAAGACTCTTCTCATCAGTTCTATGATATAATGACATGCGACTTTGCTAAGTTTTTGTTATTTTATGGAGTTCTAGTAACATGGCCGTTAGTGATTGAAAGATTTTTATAGTAGAGTCAAGACTCAAGACCTATCTAACAAACATGGACAGAGAAGTGAAGAATTCTATCGAAATTGATAAATCTGGCATGCTACCTTGCTAAGTTATTGTCACGTTGTATTTGGTCCCCCAAAGATATTATTAGTCAAGGTGCATACACAAGGATGGAGCTAAAGGGGTCTAGTAAGAACAGCCACCACGACAAGAATTTTAGAAATGCAATTATTATATGTAAACAAAAGTTATCCCCAACTTATATAGACTCGTCACCACTAGATTTTTTGAAGAAAGGAGATCCAAAATAGTATTCCAAAACTATATTAGTCTTTTTCGTACACCATGTGCAAACGACAAACATTATTTTCTATAGTTTTTATTATATTATTTTAATTTTTCCTAGAGTCAATGGCTATTCATATTGCAATGCATGTTTTTTTTACTATAAATTTAATTTGTGGACTCGGGGATACTGCCAACCGAGGGTGCTTAGCAACGGTGTCAAGCGGTCAATCCGGCTATTTATGTACTTGGATTAGATTTGGACCGTCCATGCCGAGATGAATGGGCAGATCGGCCGCTCGGCACCGCTGTCAAACACCCTCGCTTGGTAGTATCCCCCAATCCTTTGCATTTTGCCACTACTGGGGTAAAATCCTGGCTCCATCCTTGCATGTCAGTACAGCACAATGTTCAAACTGGGGCAGTTGTAGTTTCTTACTCTTTTGCTTCAAAAGACAATCTTACCCTCCAAATGCAATTTTTGCGGTTGTCTATTACCACCCACTTTCAGAGCCTTTCTAATATGCATGCACGAAGAATAGTACTTCAATACTAATTGAAATTGTTCTTTATTTAAAAAATATTAAATAACTAATTTCATGTCAAAATTATATATGCCGATCAAATTTTGACAAATATAATTTTGGAAAGACTTAACAAGTAAAACACGAAGGGCTACTATTTTTTTTCCATAACTTTCAAACACACCCTAAAGTAAGAATTGAAAAAAACAGGACCAATAATTGAAGTTCCAAGCACAAAGCAAGCAAAGCAAATGGGCGCAACAGGGCAAAAGAAAAGAAATGAAGATCGATAATCAAAAGGAAGTAGACAACGAGCTAGTCATATATTTTGGACATCCAGCTAGTGTTGATATGGTGGGAGGGAGTACATATAGTAACATTTTGGACATCCATCTTTCGGAAGACAACAAATCCAAAGACATCTGAGTCTTTTGGACATCCAAACGTACGTACGCGTCTCTTTAAGCAAAGCAAATATGCGCGCGCATGTGTAGGATTCACGCACGCAAGTTTGAATCATACGCAGTGATCCGCTTGAACTGGATCAGTGCATGTAAATTATTTCTTGTGCACGTCAATTCAATACAGTGCGTCAGGGTTTTGCTCTGTTAAACAGAACCTGGCATTTATCTTATTTACTGTTTTCGCATCCATGTTATCAATCACATCCTGCAAACCATGTTATAGCTTTAATCCCCATTAAACTATTCCCGCCTCTAAATGGCTAAAGAAATGATTAATCAAATAGAATCACAAATGTTTTCATAAATATCTAAGTAAAGACTGATCTTCGGATTGGGCGAAAGAGTTGCCATAAAACCCTTCCCCTCTCGTAACTTGGCTCCCGAACTCAGATATGATTATGACGAACTGGTGCCTTCACCTTTTTCCAATCAAACAACGCAGCGAGCGTTTCAAGTTCGGCTCCTTGGGTGTCGGACCTTCAAACCCAAGTGGCGACTCTGAATTGAGCGCTCGTCCTGCTAGCGCTCCCTCAATCTGCCTATTTTTTAGGGAACGTTGCCCACACAAATCAAGAAACAAAAATTAATAAATGATGAACAATACCAAATACAAGATATATGTGGAAAACCTCTTAAAAGGGATAAAAATTACGGGAGAAAATCAAACCACTAAAAATAATCAACGTGCAATTACAAAATCATCATAACTAACACAATCGTGAATCTTCACCAATTGACTGAAGACCGAATTGTCGAATCCACGTACATCGCACCAAGTGGTTGATTAATGCACATCTTGAATCCACAAATCCTCCGAGATACTTCCAGAATCCACTGGAAGAACGATTCACTCAATCGAATCAAAGTTTGAAAATAACTCTTCACTACAAGAAATTTGGGATTTCCCAATGGTTTTTTTAGTAACATTTGAAAAAACTGTCGATATAGATGGTGTGCAGCAACGGTTTGCAAAACGTTACTAGAAACAGGACTATAACGACGGTTTTCATGCAACCGTTACTAGATTACAAGACTATAGCAACAGTTTTCCATAACCGTCACTAAAAACCGGACTATAGCGACGGTTTCCAATAACCGTTACTATAAACCAGACTATAGCGACAGTTTTCATTAACCGTTAGTAGATTTTCACACCGCCAAAATCAATTTTCTTTCATGCGATCGGTTTTCTAAATTCGAACTAACAATCGAGACGGTTGACTTTTTTTTTCATGTTGATTAAATCATTCTCATAAAAATTTGACTCAATCGGATTTGTAATTATATTTAAAATATATACGTTTCATGTAATTTATGATAACAATTAAACTACGTCTTGTGTTGTATTTGAACGTATAGTAGCAACTCGACCACAACACAACTATGATGATTGAGACCATTGATTTTGTTTTCCTTGTTGATTAAATCATTCTCATAAAAATTTGGCTTGATCGAGTTTAGAAAACTTCTTTATTGAGACAAAATTTCATTAGTAAAATAAATTTTTCTGCCCGATCAAGTATATAACGATACCCGATTAATTTCATTTTTCGTATGAATGATGTACTCTTTACTATGTAAAAAATAGATGGTTCGAATTGGAAAAAAAAAAAAAAAAAGGTGTTTGTATAGTATAAACCGAATTTAAAAACTTGGATTAAGAATAAATCGATAAAACTCTAATGACATAAGCTAGCCCAGCCAGTTTGCATAGTATAAATATTAGAAAGCCCTTGATATTACACAAGTGCTGGGCTAGCCCAGCTGGTTTGTACTCGCGCGCGCATACGCGAGGTTCTGGGTTCGATTTCCAGGAGGAGCAAAATTGTTGTGTTGCCTTTCATGCGCCACGCGGCGATAGGTGGGGGCCACGTTAGCGCCACGTGGCTGCCATGTCATATTTTACCCTAGATTTTTAAAAAAAAAACTTGCCTTTAGCAACGGTTACAAGCGTTGCTAAAAAAACCGTTACTAAAAAAAAAATTTGTACCAACGCTCGTCAAAACCGTTGCTATACCTCTACACCAACGGATATTTTGCAACGGTTGGTGAATCGTTGGTATTACTATGTAGAAACTTTATGTCCATCTCAAAATCAATTGGCAATGAGAAACCAATTGTCAATGAATGGAGAGGTCCCAGATGTTATTAAGTGATCACCCATTCTACTCCCAAGCAATGTGAGATTCATTTTCTTAACATCCCCCCTCACGTGCAGTCACGTATGAGGTCTGTCATGTGTGGTCACTTTTTGAGTCCTATCATCGTGCAGCCTTTTTGCTTATCTGTCATCGTGAGGTGTGGATTGTAAATTTTTTTTTATAAAATGTGAGATGAAACGGGCCCCGCTCTGACACCCTAGCTTTCAACCACCACTGTCGTACATCTCCAACCTCAACCAAATCAATTGAAAACCATTCCCCTACTTAACCCATCCTCGAAAAAAGCTTCTGTTATTCCTAAACTAGTCAACATCGATCCTCAACAAACCCAATACAGTCATCATTAACCCTCGTCGGCGCCGAAAGAACTCCAGTCGGCATTGTCCAGTCATCGTCCAGTCTCCAGCAACACCAATCGACATCATCCAGTCTCCAATAACACTCGCCCACCTCAGCAAACCATTCGCCGACTACCATCGGCCACCCTTCACCCTTGCCAACCACTGGGCTATGATTTTCGGACTCCGGCAACTGTCCGTTGTGCTCAAAATTGACTGGGTTCTTCCGTTTTTCCCTCGAATCACCTGGGTTTTGCTTGTTTGAGGTATTATTGCTAGTATTTTTCAGATCTCTTGTGATTTTCGAATCTTGATGTAAGTCAGACCCTTTTATGTTGTTCGGAGCTCCATTGGTTAACATTGCAGTCTGTTAGTGCGGTTGGATCATGTTACAGTCAGTTGGATATTGCTGGTTTATGTTATTTTTTACTCCTATTGTGTGGATTATGGTTTCTGTGGCTGTTGCTTCATTGGAGATGTTGGGTTACAGTTGGTCATGTTGGATTTGAGCAGTAGCAGGTTCATACACGTTGGTATTGGTCGTTTGATCTGATGTTAGTTATTTTTGGTTTAGTATAGATGGTTGGATTAGTTGGTCGTTGGTGATTATTGTGTTTGTGCTCCTTATGTGTTTGGAAAAATGACTGAGGAGAAAACAGGTTCAGGCCATCTTTCTACAGTTGTTGGTACTATTTCTAGTTCTAATTCTATTGGTATTGGTAGTCTTTTTAGTGGCTCTCGGTCTCGTGAGCGGCACTCAATTACCTCCACACCATTAAATGGGGGCAATTATGTTCTTTGAGATAAAGATGTTGAGGTGTATTATATGGGTTAGTCGGAGGACTCTTATTTGACTGATGAGCCCCCTGCTACAGATGCACCCACATATGGGGCCTAGAAACTTGTTGATGCCCATATTCGTTCAGAGTTATGAAATAGTATGACGGAACAAGTTGCTAGTACGCTAATGTTTTGTGAAACAGCTAGAGAAGTGTGGACACAAGCAAAAGAGTTGTATTCAGGTGTCGACAATCTCTGTCGTACGTATGATCTTCATCAGTCTTTCTTTAATATATCTCAGGGTGATGATTCTTTTGAGGATTATTATGCTACGTTCCGGCGTATTTGTAATGAGTTGGATATCTGTGAGCCACTTTCTGCTGATATTCAAGTCATACGGTGCCAGCGTGAGTGCATGAGGGTTACTCGTTTCTTATATGGTGCATCATCCACTTTCAAACCTATGGGTAATCAGATTTTGTGGGATCGTGATTTACCTCCTCTCAGTGAGGTATTCAGTCGTCTCCGGCAGTTATCGTCTATTTCTGGTACACCGGCTCCTGACCGATCTGCTTTGACTTCCGCTGTTTCTGATAGCTCTGTGTTCTCAGTTAGTCGTGGCCTTGGTCGCAGCCGTGATTCTGGGTTTCGAGGTTGTGGTCGCAATTTTGGGATGAATGGTCGTGGTTCTGGTGGCCGTAAAGACACTGTTATTGGTGGTCGAGATGATCGTACATTTAGTAGTGGTGGCCGCATGACAGAGGGAGGTCGCGGTCGTGGCCGTGGTGCTCAGTTGTGTACTTACTGTGGGGTGACCAATCATTGGGTGGACACATGTTATGAGTTGTATGGCTTCCCTCAGGCTCATCAGGCCATTGTCTTTGAGGATACTAGACAATTTGCTCAATCTTCTGCTGATAGTGTGGTTGTTTCAGCTGATGAGTACCAGCGTTTATTGTCATTTCAGATTGCAACAGGATCTTCCATTGCTATGCTTTCTCAGATCGGTCCATCTATTGCTTGTGTTACCTCCTCTTCTTCCTCTCCTTGAGTTATTGACTCAAGCGCCACTGATCATACGACTGGTACATCTATTTTCTTTGATCGACAGCCAGTTGGTAGATCATCTCATGTTACCTTGGCTGATGGCTCTACCACAACTGTTACTGGTTTTGGTTCCGTCCCTGTCACTTCCTTTCCTACTTTGTCATCTGTTTTACATGTACCTCGTTTACCGTTTAATCTTATGTCTGTTAGCCCCCTTACAAAATCTTTAAACTGTTCCATCAAATTTCTTCCTCATGGCTGTGTTTTTCAGGATCTCCAGACGGGGAAGAAGATTAGTGGGGGCACTGAACAAGGTGGCCTATATTACCTAACTGATCCTCAGCCTGCAGCTCTTCAAACATTAGAATCTCCCTACCGACAACACTGTCATCTTGGTCATCCTGCTCTTTAGAGTCTGAAGCATCTTGCGCCCTTCTATCATTCCATTAATAAGTTGGTCTGTGAGGCCTGTGAGTTTAGTAAACACCGTAGAGTCACTTTTTTACCCCGGGTTGAGCGTTGTGCGTCACGTCTTTTTCAATTAGTTCATTCAGACATTTGGAGGCCTATTCATATGCCCAGTGTTTCTGGTTTTCAGTATTATGTTATTTTTGTGGATGATTTTTCTCATATCACATATCTTTATTTAATGAAAGAGAGATCTGAATTGAAATCAGTTTTTTAAACTTTTTACATGGAAGTCAAAACTCAATTTGATACTTCTGTTAAGATATTTCGTTCAGATAATGTCCACGAATATTTTCACCATCTACTTTCTCAGTTTTTCGCTGATCATGGCATTGTTCACCAATCGTTTTGCTCTCAGACTCCACAACAAAATGGAATTGCTGAGTGCAAGACTAGGCACTTATCTGAGGTTATGCGTACTCTATTGTTTCAAATGCAGGTCCCTAAGTCCTATTGAAGTGATGATGTTCTCACTGCATGTTACCTAATCAACCGTATGCCTTATACAGTCTTAAGTGGTCAGGTTCCCCATACGGTGTTATTTCCTGGTCAGCCTCTCCACTCTCTCCCTCCTCGAGTTTTTGGGTGTACCTGTTATGTTCACGCTCTTGACCTTGATAAGAGTAAACTTGATCCTCGATCTTTTAAGTGTATCTTTCTGGGATACTCACACACCCAGAAAGGATATCGCTGTTACTCTCCTTCTTTACGTCATCACTTTGTCTGTGTTGATGTCACGTTCAATGAGTCGTTGCCATATTACTCGGATCCTGTTACTACCACCAACGTTCTTCCCCTTGAGTCTATATTACCTATGTCTATTCCTACTGGCACTGTTTCACCCAACCCTTTGCAGGTATATGTTCGTCGTTTCCCGGCACCAGTACCGCCTCTGCCTCAATCTGTTGAACTCTCTGTGCCCACGCCTCTGTCTTCTCCCCCGTCGCCGGATCCGCCTACCCCTGGTTATCCGACTCTTGAGAATCGTCGTCCTCCGGTAAAATATGGTTATACTACTATCTCGAGCACTTTTCATCCTATTTCTCTATTTATCTCTTATGCTCATCTCTCTCCATCCCTTCGTACTTTTACTACTACTATTTCTTCCGTTTCTGTTCCTAAAAATGTTCATGAGGCATTATCCTGGTTTGAGTGGCGGACAGCTATGGTAGATGATAGGTGCATAAATATGTCTATTTGCGCTCCCTAACTTAGGTTATATCCGTTTAGTATGTTATATGGGGTTTGATACTTGTTATTTATGTTTTAGAACTCATGGAGCCGGTGAATAATATTTGGAGCTAAAGGTCCACGCACGCACAACAGAAAAAATAAAAGGTCTGCGCTCTCGGCTGTGTAATCACGCTATCAGAGAACGGGGGCTGCCGAGCCGATTTCTTTGGTTCCAATATTGTTTAGTTTCTTCCGAGTTTTTCTTTCCTTCAAGTTATAAAGTCTTGTTCAACTACTTGCATTCCGGTAACTCATTTTAATTTATGTTTTTCATTAAAGTTATTCGTTTGTGTTTGTTTAATATTGATCTCTCATTTATTTTTTTTATCTCAAGTACTAGGAAATATGTTTCAATTTAGGGTTTCTTTTGTTTCTTATTTAATGACCAGTGAGTAGTCGTTCAGGTAGGGTCGCGGGATGATTAGCACACCGTGGCCAATTCGGGCAGTGCTCCTTTTTCTTCAACAATTAAAATGATAATTTTAGATTGGAAAAATACTTCCCGTAGACGAATCCGGGCATTGTCAGAGCCCATGTGAACGGAAGAATGGGGTCCAAAACTCATTCTCCGCTGCGCATGGGTAAACAGTAACCATAGGGGCATCTTACGGGGTATCTTTTTTAATCTAAAATTGAACGTTTTTAAGAATACCGAATGGAGCAGGTTAATCTTCGGACTGGTTACGAGTGCTATGAACCCTACAACCGTACCTCATTTTAATTATTTGAAAAAAATAGTTATTTCGTAAGTTTAGTTAAATCTCATTTAAAACGACAAGTGGTGGCTACCTAAGAGGCTGTTTAAATTATAACAACCCGATTTCTTTTAATCAGCACATATCACTGTCTTTGTGGATTCGACTCTAGATTTATCGGATATTGTGCTACGTCGGTCTCCGCCCTATGCTTGGGGTAACCCATTAATTTAGGACTAGGAAATCGTCAAGCATTTTTTGCACCGTTACCGGGGACGATAACGTGTGTTAAGAATTCGGGTAATTATTTTTTATTTATTTTCTTTTTAGTACTTTATTTTTTTTTTATCGTTGAAAAGAAAAAAAATGGCCCATTTTGCAAGGTGGTATGGATGTTATGTAAACCAATTTGATTGTTCAGTGTCACTTCCTAGATTTTATGGTTTGGCCTCAGAAAATCTTTTTTCGCATATTCATGACCTTAAGAAAGTTTTTGCCAGCGATGAAGTGACTCTTTTACATGTATTCCCAGCATCTTTGCGTGATAATACTCTTGATTGGTTTAATTTTTTGAGTCCAAGATTGACATGAAGTGAGACTGTAATACAGTTTTTCAAAACTTTCAATCCCTCATATGAGACTCGTATGCTTTTACAAGAACTATCAGATTTCTCTGAACAAGATGATAAGTCTTTGTCACAGTGTTAGGAGCGATTTAAATTTGTCGTATTCTCTTGGCCGGTCGAGTTTTAACTGTGAGCTTGGCAGTCTTTTTGTTATCTTTTGCCGTAGTTTAAATCCTAAGCCATGCCAGGTGAATTTTAGGTCCACTGATGAATTTCTGGATAAAAACGCTGATATCAATTATTAGGACAGTGAGGGACACCACACACACAAACACAAGCAGTGATTTCCAAAAAAAATAGTGGTGGGGTTATTTTGTGTAACACCCTTAGTGTTGGGTGTTGAACGTATTTACCCTTAGAGCCCCTTATATATAGTTGAAAAACCTAATAGGGTTAGGGTGTGACATAATGTGAGGGAGAGGGTGAGGCGAGCGTGGGGGGCGAGGAACCAGCGTGTGGTTTCCGGAGAGTTTTTTCATCTTTATTGTATATTGTGTGAATATATAATCAAAGGAAATTTTTCTCTGAAATCACTGCGTGTGTTTGTGTGTGTGGTATCCCTCACAGTCCTAACAGAAGAGGCTTGGGATTACCTAGATGAATTAACCCAAAAGCTCCAATTTTGTGAGTTAACTGAAAGTTCTGACGATACCAATTCTGATGGAGGGAAAAAGAGGAAATAGAGCCGCTCCCTAAGGATTACCAATTCTGATGCGAGGGGAAAAAAAGAAATAGAGCCGCTTTCTAAGGATACCAATTCTGATGGGAGGAAAAAAGAGGAGATAGAGCCGCTTGTTATTAGTGAGGGCTATATGCCTTTTGAGGAGTCATTGCCAATAGTTGCACTGAATAATCAAATACTCTCGGCTTTAGATGGTGCCACCCCTCCTACTGAATCTCTACTTTTGCAAGAGTTTTTAAATGTGGAATTGATTGATTTTCTTAGTGTTGATGAATTTAATTTAGTTTATCATCCTTATCTTGTGGATTTTGTCAACGTTTTGAAAATTGATCTAGTTTGGGCTAAGCACTTTGTTGAACTTAAGTGTCTATAACGAATTCGGCAAATGCGCTACTCGAAGTATCTTATTTTGTGGCATGGCCGAGTTCAATTTTTGATAAAAGGTATAGAATGGAGTATTATGTTCATTGTCTTAGCTCTCGTTGGCATAATATATGTTTGGTACCCGCGTTTTGTTGCTCGTACATAAATTTTTTTTTGGTCTGGTATAGCCACTCGTTTCTCGCTTGAGAAATTGGGAGAAAAAAAGTACCCGTGTCTTTTGCGTGAAAAAAGTGGATGAATTTTTGTATTTCATTGTATTTCTTGCCTTGTTTATTTCTTTTAGTTATTTTTCTTGTTGTCTTGGAGGCTAACATTTTGCAGGTTATTCGTTCCAAGTTGGAGGGTCTCCCTCTCTTTATAGTTTACTCTGCTTAGCCCCTCCTTTTCGAGTTGATATCTCTCCTCTCTTTTACATTTCTGTCTTATTTTTATTTTTCATGGTTTCAATGCAGATATTGAATAATTCAAGTTGGGGGGAGGGATCACTTTATTTTTTATTTCGTTAAAAAAAATTAAAAAGTGGTGGAAATCTTTTGCATGAGACTTGAAAGCTGTTGAGATTGGCTCGTGATTGATTGAGTTTGAGATATGATAGTCATTCTTTTAATATTGTGGTGGCATTGTAGTTCTTTTTGCTAGCTTATTACGAAAAATTTTCATGGCATTTATTTTTAGCACATTTGCACTTCACTTCTGTTTGGGCTTTGGTTGCTTGTGAGCTATGACTTGATTATTCTCGATGGCTAGTTTAGTGGAAACTTATGCTCCATGTAAGTTTAGAGCCTTACTTTTTCTTGAAGTGTTGTCAAATAAATTCTTATTGTCACAAAAGAGCAAATTCGTTATTGATCTCATTATTTTTGTCGTCGAGTGTTGGAAATCTTTTCAATTGCCTACTTATCTCTTGGGTTTGGAAAAGTTCCGTGGTTGTATTGACCATTGGAGAGGATTATAGGCCATCTTTGCTATTTTGAGCCGGTTCATTTCTTTCTTTCATATATTTATCTCTTATGAGCCCATTTGAGCCTCTCGCATGATACCCTTTTCTTGTTGAGCTCCTCCATCTATATTGTGTCTTGAGATGGCTTAGATAATTGTGTGGAGGTATATTATTCAGAAGAGAGAAAGTAAATGTATTGAGAATTGAGCTTTAGTGATTGGTGATCTTTTCCATTAAAAAAAATCAAAAAAAGAGAAGGAAAAAAAAGCAAAAAGGAAAGACACCAACTTATTGTGAAAAGGAGAAACACTTGTTCTTAATGTGGGATTGTGTTAAAGGTAGGAAAGAGAGATGTGGTCGAGTTAAAAAAAAGATTTATAAAAAAAGGGCACGCATTGTTATATTTGCCCTAAGTGAGATGTTATTAACCTATTCTTGGACACTTGAACGTTTTACTTTAACCTTGAAATATTTTCCTTACTCTAACGTTATCACCGAAATTGTAGTCCTATTTGAACCTAGGGACAATGGGTTGTGAATTGATGGATAGAAAAGGTTTCAATACTTGTCATTCCATTTTTGAGATCTTGTGTCCACTATAAAGAGCTTTCTTTTTGTGTCATTGTGTGCAGAATATTTTGCTTTCATTTACATAACTTCCGTCCGCACATATTGAGATTAATATGCACCTTGTTTCGAGTGATTTCATTTGTTGAGTGCATGACACAGTGAGATTTGAAGTCGAGACTCGGTCCGGAGAGAATTTTTAGTTATTTTTCACTTGTGATCGAAGCCTTTATTCACACACGCTGAGTATAGGTGCCATGACTCATTTTTTGGACTTGATAGTCTTTAGAACTGCTTTTGACCGTTATCTCTTTACGATGGCTTCATGTTCTTTATTTGAGGTATCATTGAGCTGTCTTATAGTTTTTCGGATTTCATGTGAAAGGATTCTTGGTGTTTTGTGGGTGATCACTCCTGAAAACCCTCACGAGACTTCATTCGTCCTACTGGGGCCACCTGGGGGTTTAAAAGAACTATCTATTTTAATTTGTTTTCTTTAGTTGCTTTTGTTTTCTTTGCTCGGGACTAGCAAAGTATAAGTTGGAGGATGTGATAGGTGCGTAAGTATGCCTATTTGCACTTCCTAACTTAGGCTTGTTATGTCCGTTTGGTATGTTATTTGGGGTTTGATACTTGTTATTTATGTTTCAAAACTCATGGAGCCTGTGAATAATATTTGAAGCTAAAGTACCAAGTTGAATTTTATTTTGTGTCAAGCAAGCCAGCGCCGATGAAATTAATCAAGAGATAGATAAAATAAAGCGAGAAGCATTGGATCAAATTCTTGCTAGCCTTTGCACGTGGATGTGACTGGAAATTATCATGGGCCAATGATGTTAGGCTGATTTTGGAGAATTGGAATATGGCTTGTGGACACAAAGGAAACGTGGAGGCCGAGAGGTAATATGATTAAGATTATCAATGGGCCAATACTAGGACTTCTTGTCTAAAAAGGTTTTACACGGCAAGGATATAGAAAGGAGGCGAGGGCTTTTGCTGAGAAAAGGTCCACGCAGGCACAACAGAAAAAAGAAAAGGGCTGCGCTCTCAGCTGTGTAATCGCGCTATCAGAGAATAGGGGCTGTCGAGCCGATTTCTTGATATTGTTTAGTTTCTTCCGAGTTTTTTTTTCCTTCAAGTTATAAAGTCTTGTTCAACTACTTGCATTCCGGTAACTCATTTTAATTTCTGTTATTCATTAAAGTTATTCGTTTGTGTTTGTTTAGTATTGATCTCTTGTTTATTTTTTTTATCTCAAGTAACATAAAATATGTTTCAATTTAGGGTTTCTTTTGTTTCTTATTTAATGATCAGTGAGTAGTCGTTCAGGTAGGGTCGCGGGATGATTAGCACACCGTGGCCAATTCAGGCAGTGTTCCTTTTTCTTCAACAATTAAAATGATAATTTTAGATTGGAAAACTACTTTCCATAGACGAACCCGGACATTGTTAGAGCCCATGTGAACGGGAGAATGGGGGTCCAAAACTCATTCTCCACTGTGCATGGGTAAACGGCGACCATAGGGTCTCGCATCTTACAGGGTATCTTTTTTAATCTAAAATTGAACGTTTTTAAGAACACCGAATGGAGCAGGTTAATCTCCGGACTAGTTACGAGTGCTATGAACCCTACAACCGTACCTCATTTTAATTATTTGAAAAAAACAGTTATTTAGTAAGTTTAGTTAAATCTCATTCAAAACGACAAGTGGTTGCTACCTAAGAGCCCGTTTAAATTATAACAATGGGATTTCTTTTAATTAGCACACATCACCATCGTTGTGGATTCGACTCCAGACTTACCGGATATTGTGCTACGTCAGTCTCCGCCCTACGCTTGGGGTAACCCATTAATTTAGGACTAGAAAATCGTCAAGCAGTGGATGAAATACTGCTCTTCATACTAATGGCACATGAGAATTGGTTACTCTTCTTGCTGGGAAATCTACTATTGGCTGTCGTTGGGTCTATACTGTCAAGTATCTTCTTGATGGCACTGTTGAGCGTCACTAAGCTCGCCTGGTTGCTAAAGGCTACACCCAGACTTATGGTGTTGATTATTCCAATACGTTCTCTCCTGTTGCCAAGCTTTGCTCTATGCGGATTCTTATTTCTCTTGCCGCCAATCTTGGTAGGCCATTGTTTCAACTTGATGTCAAAAATGCCTTTCTCCATGCCGATCTTCAGGAGAAAGTTTATATAGAGCAACCACCAGGGTTTGTTGCTCAGGGGAAGCATCATAAGGTATGTCGTCTTCGCAAGGTACTTTATGGACTTAAGCAATCCCCTAGAGCATGGTTTGGCAAGTTTAGTGAGGCTGTTTTGATGATTCTGTATTTTCCCTTATGTCAACTCGAGGGAAAGTATTGCTCATTGTCTATGTTGATGACATTATTATTACTGGAGATGATCAAAAAGGGATCGAAGAGCTAAAATAGTTCTTACATAGTCAGTTTCACACTAAAGACTTGGGTAAGCTACGGTATTTCTTGGGTATTGAGGTAGCAAGGTCTAAGGATGAGATTAGTTTGTTCCAGAAGAAATATGTGTTGGATATTCTAGAAGAGACAAGTTTGTTGGGAGCCAAACCTGTGGAGACTCCAATGGATCCTAATGTCAAACTTTGTGTTGATCAGGGGGAGAAGTTTCCTCATCCAGACCAATATCGTCGCTTGGTTGGTAAGTTGAATTATCTTACCAATACTCGTCCTGATATCTCGTTTGTTGTTAGTGTGGTGAGTCAGTTCATGTCTGCTCCTTGTCTTTCACATTGGGAAGCTTGTATTTGCATTGTGAAGTATCTTAAGGTTCATCCTGGACATGGCTTATTTTACCGTTCCAATGGTTATCTGCGTGTTGAGGCGTTTACTGATGGAGATTGGGCAGGGTCACCTTCTGATAGACGTTCAACAATTGGTTACTGTACTTTTATTTGTGGCAACCTAGTTACCTGGAAGAGTAAGAAGCAGACTGTGGTTGCAAGGTCTAGTGCAGAAGCAGAATATCGTGCTATGGCTCATACTACATGTGAGGTTGTTTGGCTGAGATCATTTCTTGAAGAGTTGGGATTTTGGGTGCAATTGACCATTCCTATGAACTGTGACAATCAGACAGCGATACACATTGCCTCGAATCCGGTGTTTCATGAGAGAACCAAGCATATTGAGGTAGATTGTCATATTGTTCACGAGAAGATTGACAGTGGTGTGTTAGCTACTCTGTTTGTGTCTATCGGAGCTTAGTTGGCCGATATCTTCACCAAATCCTTGTTCAAACCATGTTAGAGTTGTTATGTAACAAGCTGAGACTTTTTTATATTTATTCTTCAGCTTGAGGGGGAGTGTTAGAATAGTTTAGTCCCGCATCGGGTAGTCATGTTATGTAATGGGTCTCGACATAATACAAATAAAGCTCTTTATGTGTTAGGGTAAGTTAATACCCTATACACTTCTTTCTTCCTCTAATAACAGGAATAGACCCTTCTAAAGTGAATGTTTGGGAGGCACGTAACGTACGTCCGACCAAGGAGAGTTTTTGGGTGCTAGGCAGGCGGGTACCACACCCGTGGTACCCCATCAGTGATCTCAGCCGTTTAAATGTGTTTTGGCTAGTATATATGGGTTTTAGAGAAAAAAAAGAGAGAAGAGGGAGTGGTTGGGTGAGGAAAGAAAGAGAAAATAAATTTGGATCGTCCAAAATATGTTTGGATAACTAAAATTGCCAAAGGGTACCGCTACGTGTTAGGCACCCCAAAATTTCTACCAACCAAGACCTG
Organism: Rhododendron vialii; assembly: GCF_030253575.1. Classification (NCBI taxonomy): domain Eukaryota; kingdom Viridiplantae; phylum Streptophyta; class Magnoliopsida; order Ericales; family Ericaceae; genus Rhododendron; species Rhododendron vialii. Next base: position 18,685,494 of record NC_080563.1, on the reverse strand, counting down.
ACAATATAAATAATTATGTACCAAAAAAAGAGAGAGAAAATATCAATTCGACACTCCATTTCGACGAACCTTCCAGCGGAAAACATAGAAATGTCCAACCCTCAGTGGTGTATTCATTTTCACATGAGCAATGCTAGCCTGCTTGGTACTCAATATTGGAGCGGAGTGTAATTGTTACCTCCCTTATACACCTATTCACATGGGCAAAATTCAATTTTCAAAAGCATCCATCACCCTCCCCAAGTTCCCTCGGATAGAGTAGATTAGGTTTAAAGAATGGTCAAAAAAAAATGCTAGGTATTCAAACAACTTATCTAGAAAATGCCTTGAAAAAGAAAATCCAGGGTCTAGATTCACTCAAAAGATAATCTGGACCCTTGTTTTCTTTTTTTGGGATACTTTCTGGATTAGTTTTTTAGGTACTTAGCATTAATGTTTTCACATTTCTTGAATATTTATACTACTCAAATTCATATTACCGCAATTAATTATTAGAGTTGTAGCCTGCAATAACTCTCATGTATTTTATGTGTACATCAATTTATTTCACTATTCTTGCTCGTAATTAAAGGTTGTGGCTGCTATTATTAGCCACTGGACGTTCGTTCCATCAATTCCATGTCAGTACAGCACAATGTTCAAACTGGGGCAATTGTAGGTTCTAACTCTTTTGCTTCAAAAGACAATCTTACCCTCCGAATGCAATTTTGGCGGATGTTTATTACCACCCACTTTCAGAGCCTTCCTAACATGCATGCACGGAGAATAGTACTAGTTGAAATTGTTCTTTATTAAAAAAAATTAAATAACTAATTTCATGTCAAAATTATATTATTCCGATCAAATTTTGACAAATATGATTTTGGAAAGACTAACAAGTAAGACACGAAGAGCTACTATTTTTTTTCCACAACTTTGAAACACACCCTAAAGTAAGACAGGATTGAGAAAAAAACAGGACCAATAATTGAAGTTCCAAGCACAAAGCAAGCAAAGCAAATGGGCGGAACAGGGCAAAAGAAATGAAATGAAGATCGATAATCAAAAGGAAGTAGACAACGAGTCATATATTTTGGACATCCAGCTAGTGTGGATCTGGTGGGAGGGAGTATATATAGTAACATTTTGGACATCCATCTTTCGGAAGACAACAAATCCAAAGACATGTGAGCCTTTTGGACATCCAAACGTACGTACACGTCTCTATATTTTTTTTTTTTGTCAAATGGAAATTTCATTAGATTAAACTAGATAAGTCGAGTCATTATCATATTACAGACATGCCCAAAGAGGGAAACAAAAACCATGTATCTAGGTTCTATGGCAGCCGACACCCATGATGTCAGCAGCATGCAAGAACAAACTCCCTAGCCGCAAAAGCAACACTTCTTGTGAAATATGTGGGTTCATACCCAGCCATGCTAAACAGTCATTAGCTGCTCGGTTAGCTTGGCGAAATATGTGGGTAATGATAGAGATGGTCCTGCGTGTGAACCAACACGGGGGACCTTTGTTACAGAGTTTCACTGCCACACTAGAGTCAGATTCAATAATGACATTTGACATTCCTTTCTCAAGTATGACAGTAAGACGTTTATAAAGTGCCCAGATCTCTATATTTGGGCAAGATTTAGATGTCCTTAGCTCATGCTATCTTCTCGCATGACCTTTCGGATGCTGTGGAGTTTCCTTCGGTGCCAAAATGTTGAATACAATAAAGGGAAGTTTATAGAAATGGTCCTAGTTTCACCCGAGTCGCATTTTTGTCCTCCAAGTATATCAATTGCAACTCTTTTGACCTTCAAGTTTGATTTTCGTGTTGGTCCACAATTAATAACATTTGTCAGCCAAACTGGACAGAAAAAATCAGATTGAGAGTAGACGTTATCAACTGGACCAACTTGGTACGAACTGCAATGTCCAAATTGACATCAATCTTATTTTTTTCTTTTAGGTAGTTTCGCTGACAGAAGTTATCAATTGGACCGATTTAGTAAAAAAATCAAACTTAAAGGTCAAAAGAGTTGCAATTGATACTTGGATAAAAACAATGAAACTAAGAGGATCATTTATATAAATATCTCTACAATAAAACCTAATTTAAACAATTGTACGCCTCTCAATCATACACTCCAATCAATCACCGTTAGCCTTAATTTCTACGTCGCTTCCTTCATCCTTGAAATTAATTAATACCCCCAACACCTTCAGATCGAAACTGTATGAAAAAACTAAACGAAAAGAAAAAAAACACTCTCATGATTAATTAACCCCTATAGCACCGATCGATGTTTCATTTACTGACTTGTGATACATTTATATCATATATCTGTGACAAATACTATTGTTTGTATGGTATTTTGGTAGGGTTTTTTTTTAGGATTTGTATTTTGGTTGAAATATTTTTTTATTTCTAGCGTTTGGGAAGAGAAAATGAGAATATACAATTAGGAGAGAGGATATTTGCAAGATTTGAAAAATGAGAAGAGGGAAAAAGAAGAAGTAATTATTGATTTTCTTGGAAAGCCAGGACCAAAATTAAGATAGTAGTATTGAAAGGAAAACCAACTCTGAGGGAAAGAATACTTTTTCATACTACTAGAAGTCATGACAATTATTTAAGTTTTTTTTTTTTTTATCCACATGACAATTATTTAAGTTGATTATATTAATAACGTAATAGTAATTATTAGTATTTGTTTGTCACATGACTCGCATGCCTAGAGGTTTGAAATACATAAACTAATAGGTACCGACAAATGGACACATTATGAAAATGGAAATTTTTTTTAAAAATACCCCACTATTTTCCCATGAGAAGAACTATTTCACTGAGCTTTTCATGAATATAGTGGTTTACGGAGGAGAATCGTGCCTGCCCGAAGTGTATTGGATGGTTCGAGTTTTAATGAAACTTTTCCGAAAAAAATATAAACTTTTTTCTGAAAAAGTTTCATTACAATCCGGACCATCCAATGCCGAAACAGATAGCTGATATCAAGTGACTCCGTAAAAATTACTTCCTCTTTATGGAGGCTCCGTGCGTGAATAAGCCCTACTCTTTCCGCATGCAACTCCAAATTCTACATGCAACCCACAACCATTTTCTATTTTAACAAAATTAGTTATAAAACCCAAGAAATCCCCCTACATCAATCCCAACATACCCCTCACTCGAGGAATACAACAATCCAAAGACATGTGAGGCTTTTGGACATCCAAACTGTGTCTCTATCTCTGGGCAAGGTGTGCTTAGCTCATGTTATCTCTTCTTGACTTGACTTATCCGATGCTGTGTTGTTTGCTTTGGTGCCAAAATGCTGAATACAATAAAATCTAAACAAGTGTCTCTCAATCATACACTCCAATCAATCACCGTTAGGCGTTAGTTACCCTCTTTCTACGTCGCTTCCTTTATCCTTTAAATTAATACCCCCAAAAATCGATTGAACAATATATATCACCACTTCTCTCTCTCTCTCTCTCTCTCTCTCTCTCTCTCTCTCTCTCATATTTTTTGGTTCTTATTATTGGGCTTGGAGTTACTACAATGGTACCAGTATCAACAAAAACAAACGGGTCGGATTCGGGTAGGAAAGTAGTAGATCCAGTCGGCCGTCAAAGCAGCTTAACAGCAAAAGCAAGTCCGAGCCAAAATGGCAACGACGAGGTACGTATGTACCCATCAGTTCTCTTTCCCATTCATGCTTAATTATATATAGACATATGCACTGAATGTGATTAATTGTGTGATTTCACTTTGAGTGTCGCATGCCGAATATTCAATGAGGTCTATAAATTGTACTCAACATAACATTTACGTGGATAACATTCTAATCAAAAACTAAAACATAAAACTGTTCTTTCGATTATCAAAGAGAGAACGAAAATGTTCCATACATAGACGTTCTGGACCGTCAAAGTGACTGAAGTCATAAGAGGATTCAAGCGCCTTTAAATCCTATTTCTACATATATATATATATATATATATATATATATACACACACACACACAAATTATCAAGTGAGGAATCCCTCACTTTGTTAAAATGCGGGACTTTCATTTCCCGATCAAATTTTAAAAATCCGAACCGTTCAATGTGTGCAGAACGTGATTTTAAGAGTCCCCGCGAGAAAGAAATCAGCAAAAAAAATGACCGGAAAGGGCTTCATCCGAGCAGTTTTTTTTGAACCGTTCAATGAAAACTGCTCGGATGAAGCCCTTTCCGGTCAGTTTTTTTGCTGATTTCTCGCGGGGACCCTTATAATCACGTTCTGATCACTTTGAGCGGCTCGGATCATCGAAATTCAATCGGGAAGGGGAGTCCCGCATTTTAAGAAAATGCGGGATCCCTCGCCGGAACCCGAATATATATATATATTTCATGTACAGTGCCTTGCTAATCACATGCATTTCACTTGAGTTATGTTTTTTTGCGATTGATAAGAGGAAATTAATAAAGAAAGAAAACAGTTGCATTTCGTTGCAAGACTCGGACTTAATACAAGCAACACTTCTTTCTTGCTAAACAATTGGATTCCAACACCTTCAAATAATATGAAAAAAAACTAAGCGAAAAAAAAAAATGCACCTCACTCGCACATATTGGGGTCATAATATTTGTGATCAATTTATCTTAGCTGTTTTAATTTTTGCCAGTTTATCATATATGCATCATAGTTCGTCTTACAATATTAATGATAAATTATGCCCTATAGTGACGAACGATGTTTCCACTGGTGTATAGTATATTTATCGTATATTTGTGTACAATTATATTGCCTATACGATTTTTTGATAATTTTTTTCATTTAGGATTTGTATTTTTTTTAAATATATTTTATTTCTAGCGTTTGGGGAGAAAAGAAGAGAAGATAGATTAAGAGAGAATATTTGAAAGATTAGAAGAGAAAAAAAGGTGATTATTTGGTCAAGTGATCTTGGCCTGAGACTTAGTTGTTCCATCCTAAAGTCTTAGGTTTAATTCTCTTTACCAAAAACTTTTGGGGCTATCTCACCCACACGCGTAAGAGTATGAAATGGTTGTGGTAGGAGCTGTAGAGATTAGTTCAAGGTACGCGCAAACTAACCTAGAACACTCTCCGTTCCAAAAAAAAAAAATATGGTCATTATTAATTTCTTTGGAAGCCAGTATCAAAAGATAACCTTCCGAAGAAAGTAAAACCAACTCCAGAGGAAAAGAATACTAGAGATCATGACAATATTTAATTTGATTACATTAATCAATTATTATTTGGTTGTCACATGGCTCACATACCTAGAGGTTTGAAGTTGCCGAGTTGGTAAGTTGAAATATGTATAAACTAATAGATACCGACAATTAGATATAGAAAATAAAAACTAACTCCTCAAACTTTACGTTCCACCTACCGAGTTTCAATATGAGATTGGAACAAATTAAGGATACATGTGCGGTTTTGGGCGGTGATTTTCTATTCTTTTTTTTTCTTTTTTTTATCCTCAAAGACGCTCACGGGCTTGCATTAACATCTAACTCCAACACAGATACAAGGTTTAAAGGGGGATTACTAATAAAATTTCAAGGGAGAGAATTACATAAAGCAAGAGCAGCTAAAACATGGGGGGCTTTGTTGGCTGCCCTCCTAACCCAGTTAAAGCTAAAGCTACCCTCTTCAGCGAGATGACGGATATCCAACACCACAGCCCTGGAATCCCACGGAGGGACCAATTCAAAGATGCTAAAAAGAATGGTCTGCTTGTTGTCCAACTCGATCTCCACTCCTTTCAACCCCAAGTTTAGGGCCATAATGCATGCATCTCCAATCGCCAGGAGTTCCCCACGGAGGCTAGAGCACATCTTCACTGTTCTAGCAAAACCATCAAGAACTAATCCCTTACCGTTCCTCAGAACCCTTGCTATTCTACCTTCTCTCTTGTTCCTCGGCAAAGCCGCATCACAATTAATCTTGAATGAACCAAAGTCCGGAGCCCTCAAGTGGTGTGAACCTTCCTGGGTTATCCATGTGGACTTGGAAAATCTCTTACACCGATGCATTCTCCAAACGGCTTAATACTGCTACCGAACCAAACAGCTCTTGTCCATGGGCAGGCGAATAATAGATGTTCCATTGATTCCACCTCCAAATCACACATTGGGCAGTATTTGGTAGGGGAGCATTTGCGTTTGAATAGATTCTCCCTCGTTGCCAAACTGTTCCTGCATGCACGCCACCAAAAGCACTTTATCTTGTTTGGAACTTTCATTTTCCACAAACACTTCCACATTTCTTTGTCAGGCTTGAAAGAAGATTCAGGATTATCCTTTGATTTGCTCAAGATCTGACTGTGGGCTATATGGTAACCTGATTTAACAGAGTAGATTCCATTGGAGTTAAAATGCCACACAAGCTGATCCTCCCTATCTCTCACAGGAAGAGGAATGTTGAGAATTGCTTCCAACTCTTCCTGGCTAACCTCCCCTACTAGCTTCTGCTTATCCCAAGTCCCTCTTCTCGGGTCAATAGCATCAGACACCTTCTCATTGGTACTGCTAGGAGACTTAGTTGAAGAAATCTTGAACCCTGGAAGTGAGGGAATCCAAGCATCTCCCCAAAAATCCGTGTTTCTCCCATTCTGAATCTGCCACCTTAGACCTTTTTCCAAAAGTTCTCTACCATGAAGAAGGCTTAGCCAAGCCAAAGACGCTCTACTACCCCTTGCTGCATGCAGAAAAGAAATATTAAGGAAGTAAATCCCTTTTAGAACTCTAGCCCAGTAGGAATGAGGGTTCATCACCAATCTCGATCCTTGTCTTGCCAACATGGCCTCATTAAAGGCTCTATAGTTCCGAAACCCCATTCCTCCTTGCTCATTTGCTTCTAACAGATTATCCCAAGCCACCCAGTTTATCCTTTTATCCTCCGGATTGCCCTTCCACCAAAAGTTGTGAGACAGATAGTTCAATTTATCACACAGACTTAACAAGAGTAGAAAGCACGCCATAGCATAAGAAGGAATCCCCTGAACCAATGACTTGATCAAAGTTTCTTTACCCCCTAAAAAGATAAGCTGTGTTTTCCAACCCTGCATTTTCCTCATAGCCTTCTCCACCAAAAACGTATATGCTTCAGCTTTAGATCTACCCCAGAATGAAAGAAGCCCCAAGTATTTAGAGTCCCCTTTAATAGGTTTAATATTAAGAAAGTTGCATAATAGTTATTTATCTGTATCACAAAGGTTAGCAGAGAAACAAATACCAGATTTTTCAAAGTTAATCAATTGCCTAGAAGCATGGCCATACTTATCTAATATCTCTTTAATCAAAGCACATTCACGCAACTCAGCCTTAAGGAACAAAATAACATCATCCGCAAAGAAAATATGAGACAAAATAGGGCAGCTCCTATTGATTTTCATACTAAGAGACCAAAGGCAATCTCCTGCTGAATGAGTCTTGACAGAACGCCTTTCACAAGAACAAAAAGATAGGGGGATAGCAGGTCCCCCTGCCACAGACCTCTGCCTGGGGAAACCCTAGTCTTAGCTTCTCCATTGGCCTAGACCTCAAAATCCACTGAAGAGACACACTCCATTGTCCATTTCACCCATTTCTCATCAAATCCCATTTTCTTCATTAAAGGCTTCTAGAAAGTCCCACTCCACCCTGTCGTAGGCTTTGTTGAAATCGAGCTAGCTTCAAAGCCATGAAACCTTCCTTCCCTCGTTTTTTACGGCAAAGGAAATGGAAAGCCTCATGAGCAACTATGATGCTATCCTAGATCATTCTATCTGGGACAAAGGCAAACTGAGTGGGTGAGATCAAAGTTTTCAAGACCACCTTGAGTCTGTTCGCCATAACCTTCGTAATAATCTTGAGGAAAAAATTACAAAGACTAATAGGGCGAAATTGGGAAAGAGTTTCTAGGAATTGAGTTTTCAGAATAAGGACCAGATTAGTGGCATTAACGTCTCGAAGCAAACCACCTTCATTGAAAAACCTCTTCACAGCCAGGCACACATCCGGACCCACCAGGTCCCAGAAACGTTAATAGAACATGCTGGAAAACCCTCCGGGCCTGGGGATTTAAAAGATCCAAGCTGGAAAGTGGCCCCCTTAATCTCCTCATCAGAGAAAGGGCGAGTAAGAGAGATATTCATGCTTCAAGTGACTGAAGTCTCTACTTGCCCCAAAACTAAATCAAAATCTCTAGGTCCAGTAGCTAGGAAAAAGAGAAGAGAAATAATCATGTAATGTTCATTAATCTCACAATCCGAAGAAACCCAACTGCCCCCCACCACTCTAATCTTAGACAATTGGTTTCTCTGACGCCTCTGAATCATTGTTGCATGAAAGAAAGCAGTATTTTTGTCTCCATAAGGAATCCAGTTAAGCCTCAATCGTTGGTGGAGATACATCTCTTCTCTAGCCATAGTCAGCTCCATTTCCTCCTTTTAAAGCTTTCTCCTTGTTAAAGATAAACTCCAAATAGGGTTGTTGTTGGACCCAACCCAGACTATTCCTTAGGCCTTGCATTCTATCCCTGTCGTTCCCAAAAGTTCTCTTGCTCCACCCCTTCAGAGAATCTCTACACCTTTTGAGCTTCTGGACTAGAGAGGAACAATCAGAGTTGATATTATTGGGCCCCCACGCCTCAGAGATAACCCCTTCACATTCATCACTAATACACCACATTGACTCAAACTTGTAAGGGACACGCTTAAGAGGAATACAACAATTAATAATAAGAGGACAATGGTCAAATCCAGTAACAAATCATGAAAAACTTGGGCATAAGGATGCAGGATTCTCCAATCCACGCTCGCTACAGCTCTATCCAATCTCTCTCTTATATTTGCACCTCCCCCTTGGTTGTTAGTCCACGAATAAAGCGAGCCTTTGAATTCCAAGTCCATCAGCTCGCAATCCAATCTATAGCAATTGTTGAAAATCTTCAATTCTAGAGCGCCTACAAACTTTCCCCCTTGTTTCTCCATAATAGACCTTACTTCGTTGAAATTCCCTGCACACAGCCAGGGAAAATTGCTTTCTCTATGAATGGATCACAAATAATCCCAGAACTCCCTTCTACATTGTGCTACCGAAGGTGCATAGATGAAAGAGTACAACCATCTGTCTAGAGTAATGAAATCCTCTGATTCCATGATAAATAGAAGAAAGTACTAAAGAGAAAAGGGAAGAAAAGACCTTGGATAGCCCAAGATAAACTGACGAGAAAACGAAGAAAAGAAAATTGAGATGGGCGAAGCAGAGAAAAGAGACAAAAGAAATATGAGTGACAATGGAGAAGGGAACCAGAACAAGGGGTGTGCAAGGAAAAAAATCGAGAAAATCGAGATGGGCGAAGCAGAGAAAAGAGACAAAAGAAATATAAGTGACAATGGAGAAGGGAACCAGAACAAGGGGTGTGCGAGGAAAAAAATCGACAAAGAAAGAAGATATAGACAAGGCTAGGTTCAATGAAAGGGAACGGATAAGCTGAAAACATGGATAAACCAAAGGAATTTCCAATTTCAGGGGAAATCCCTATTTTAGAGAGAGAAACTCTCATTTTAGAGAGAGAAACATTTGAGAAATGGAAGATCTTCTTTGTTGTTTTGATTTTCTATTCTGATACTTCCTAAGTTGTGATAGTGTGTAACTCACCACTTTGACTCGGTTATAGTTTATCTATTCTATTCCCTTAAAGTACCAAAACCACAATTGAGAAAAATTAACTCAATTTGATGTGTGTAGGTGCTTGATATCTTGTAATCTGAATGAAAAATTGAAAGATTGGATCAAACACCTACACATATTGGATTGAACTGATTTATAGCGGAGTCAGTTGAAAAAATATTTTAAAATTATTGAACGGCTCGAATTATCTGTACGAAATCTGTAGTGGGCCCTATGTGCCGTTTGTGCACCACACGTGCACCTTTAGTCGGTTGCTTTAGCATTTTCGAACAATCTCAAAGGGAGGTCTTGGGTGTTTACGGAAAATTCTACTAGCAGATTTTGAGATTTTAGCTTTTAAAAAGTTATTTTAAGTGTTTTTTTAAGAAAAATTTATCAACATAGCTTAGGAATCTGCGGATTCCTAGAATATGAAATGGCAAAATATATTTGATTCTAAAGCAATTGGATTCGATTCCATTCAAAAGTTCGAAGGCAGAGATTACATCACAATAAACAAGAGTGGACCAAAACTACCAAAATCTAAGACACGAGCTACCTACAACACGAAACACTATAGGCTAACATGCTTTACGACGCGTACTGTTGACAAACCAGCACTTAGTGTCGGCATTGCATTTGTCGTCAAGTTGGTAGTAGAGTACCCAATGGGAAACCCAGCTCAAACCATAGACAAGAAACACAGATGAAATCTCCAGTAAACCCCATAAATATGCTCCCTGAAAGCATCTTTGCCTGTCTCGTGGCGCAAGAAAGCGTCGACTAAGATAGCGAGCCCTTGGTGCCTTAAGCAATGGACGCCACTCCGAGACAAGCCCTTGCTAACACGGCTGGCTCTAGACGCAGGAACACAAACGCCAACAAAGCCGAACCCACGAGACCACAACGAGCACGAAAGCAAAATCAAGGCCAGAACTCGAATCAAACAAAACTAAAGTTGTTATCCACCACCAACCCCCATCGGATTTGGGGAAACCAAATTGGGATGTAACGCTGGATTGTGGAAAATCCAGCCGGGGAAGCAAGAGCACAAATGACCCTAAAAACTAACTAAAACTCCCCTGCCTCGCCACTAAAACTAACTATATCCTAATCATTAGCTCACCGCTATAGTAAACATATATTTCGAATTCTACTAAAGTCTAGAATTGAGAATTTGAAGCTAGAACATAAAATTTGTATCCACTATCGCAAACAAGTTGGTGACAGAAAGCATATGGACACTGATTTGAAGTTTTGTATCTGCGGGTAGAGATCTATTTTGGACTCATTTCAGGTCCGAAAAAAGGATCGGAGCCTGCTCATTGTTTAAAATACTTTCTTTAGGATTTTTGCAAAATAATCTGCTCAATTGAATATCGGTAATGACATTTACAATATATCTAGCTTTAATTTGCTTCAGAATTCAAGCCGAAACTCAAGACAAAATTAGATGTTTCATAAACAACTTTACCGATATCTGATTAAGCTGATTCCGTATAAGAGAGTTGCATAAACCACTATCATCATACTTATGTGCATTATCAACCACTTGGATTGGAGAGCAAGTACTAATATTGCGGAAGAAGGGGCGAAATAGATGCAGAAGCCAATGTTATATCTCCTTTAAGTTCTATCCCACGATTTGAACAAAACATTGGCTCTCTCTGTACAAGGCCCTAAACAAAATATTTTAAATAAAATGAGCAGCTCCAATCATCATTGTCAGACTCGAGATGGGTTCATATCAAGTCTGTACGCGAGGCAATACAGATTTGAAATCTCTACTTGTGGTGTGTTGGTTTTTGCCAGACTCCTTCGGATCCTCCTTCCTTCGCTCCGCTTCGTACCTGCACTAAGGCGTGAGGTAGTTGGCTGCCTTACACCCCTCTGACGAGCAAGTAAGTATACAGGAAAAGGAGAGGGTACTGTAAAATGGGGTGAGAATGTGTACCTCTCTTAGGGTTTATCCTCTCCTATTTATAGAACCGACTGGAGGGACATCCACGCAACCCCCACCCAGGTCGAACCGACCCTCTAAGCCCAACCGGCCCATTCGCCCAACCAGAAGGTTCGATTCTTGGGCTCGTGAACTAGGCCTCTGATACCGGTGGGCCGAACCTCTCAGTCCGGTCCACCTCTTCTTGGCTCAACCCACTACTCGCATAGGGCTTAGGCCCAAACCGCATACAGAGTCCAACCCGTCACGCTTATCTCCTAGCCCCGCCGTATCAACTTGCGGGCCAACCAGTGGCCAAACTGGGTTTGGCCCACCACACTACCCATAGTAGTGCTGTTTGGTGACATACGTGGCAACTTGAAAACCGCTTGCACCACGTGCACTCCAATGAGCTCTTCAAATCTAAAGTTTACTTCTTCTTCTTTTTTGAACAAAAAAATAAATCAATCATTCTACCACCACATCCAACTGCACACTCTCAATCACACATCCTCACTCACAATATGAGTAGAGCCCGCACACACTACACACCCAGTGTATGTGGGACCCACCCTTATTGTGAGTGTGAGTGTGTAGTTGGGTGTGATGTTAGAATTTTTCAAAAAAAATTATTAATCTTTGGAAGAACAAACAAAGATTAACTTTCTTGAAACCCACTTTGATAGGAGTAACAAAAAATAAAATGATAAGGTTAACAATCCAAAATTATAAGTAAGTTTGATAAGCACTCTTAAAACTTGAAGAAAGTTAGAGATACACTAAAAAGGGGTAGCAAATTTCCTGCATTTGTATGGCTTTCGATGATAAAGATCTGTAAATATAATTTAGTTTTTGTTTTGCTACCTCCCATTGCGAGGCTCTTGGTGTGGCTTTATTTTCTAGTTTCTAATATATGAATTTTTCATTTGTTTGATGTGGGAACCTCTCAGATCTTCGTTCTGATTGCAGACTGACGAGCAAACTTCCATTGCAATGGGGGTACACAATGGTGCCTCAAATGTAGCTATTAATGGCACAACTTCTTCTCCCAGGGCTACTAAAGTTGGAAAAGTCTCGGTTTTGCCCCTTGTTTTTCTTATCTTCTATGAGGTATCGGGAGGACCATTCGGGGTTGAGGATACTGTACACGCAGCTGGCCCCCTTCTGGCTCTAATTGGTTTTTTGGTATTTCCATTTATATGGAGTGTACCTGAAGCCCTAATAACTGCAGAAATGGGCACCATGTTCCCAGAAGACAGTGGCTATGTGATATGGGTTTCATCCGCATTGGGTGAGTATTGGGGGTTTCAACAAGGTTGGATGAAATGGCTAAGCGGGGTCATCGATAATGCTCTATACCCGGTTATGTTCCTTGATTATTTAGATTCAGCAATCCCAGCATTATCTGGTGGTTTGCCCAGAGTCGCAGCAACGCTAGGTTTGACTGCTATGCTCACTTACATGAATTATAGGGGTTTAACCATTGTAGGATGGGCTGCTGTTCTGTTGGGGGTTCTCTCACTCCTTCCTTTCGGTGTTATGGGACTTGTCGCAATACCGAAGTTAAGGCCTAAAAGATGGTTAGTGGTAGATTTACACAACGTTGACTGGAATTTGTTCCTAAACACACTATTCTGGAACTTAAATTACTGGGATTCAATAAGTACGTTAACGGGAGAGATGGATAATCCGAAGAAGACTCTGCCAAAGGCTCTATTCTATGCTTTGATTGTAGTTGTAAGTGGGTATTTCTTTCCTTTACTAATTGGTACAGGAGCTATACCGCTCAATCGAGACCGATGGACCGATGGGTATTTCTCTGATGTCGCCAAGTTGGTGGGTGGAGTGTGGTTGAGGGTTTGGGTCCAAGTGGCTGCTGCAATGTCAACTATAGGAATGTTCATGGCTGAAATGAGCGGTGATTCTTTTCAACTTCTTGGTATGGCGGAAAGAGGGATGCTTCCGGCGTTTTTCGCCAAAAGATCTCGCTATGGAACTCCTCTTGTTGGTATTTTATTTTCGGCTTCTGGTGTTATTTTGCTTTCATGGCTGAGCTTTGAACAGATAGTGGCCGCGGAAAACTTTTTGTATTGTTTCGGAATGATTTTGGAGTTCATATCCTTCATAAGGTTGAGAACAAAATACCCAGCTGCATATCGGCCTTTTAAGATACCTGTTGGAACAGTCGGATCAATTCTACTATGTATTCCTCCGACCATATTGATCGGCGCTGTGCTGGTTCTTTCTTCTCTCAAAGTGGCAGTTATAAGCCTCGTTGCTGTTGTAATTGGACTAGTGATGCAGCCTTGTCTCAAGCATGTTGAGAAAAAGAAATGGCTCAAGTTCTCTGAGAATTCTGATCTCCCTGATCCACTATGTGGTGCTGCTCATGAGAATACTGAAACATTGATTCAGTAACTAACCATTGTCGAATGGACGACAAAAGAAATGCTATTTGCTCATCAAGCTCTCAAAAGGCTCCAATGGACAACAAATATTCTCTGACCGGTATCTCATTAAGGTATTTGCGTTGTTCAGCAGATGTTCACGAGTAGGTTGTCAACAGAGGGCGGTAGTTCTAATTGACACAGTTGAGAATGGATGCATGCATGTTGAAGCATGGATGCATGCATGTTGAAGCCAAGACTGCAGGTCCCCAAAGAAATGACCCAATTTCAAATCTCTTTATCTTACCAGCCAAAAAATATGTAATGAAGTTGTTGAATCTCACCTCATATGATATTACACAGAAACATCAAGAATTAGAAGCTTCTAAAAAGTTCCATTATCATTAGTGCTTTTATGTGCCCCAAGGATCGAAACCAAACACATACGAAACACACACAACAAAGAATTTTACATGATTTCCCAAAATCAGGTATATCCACGGAGGAATCGAAGCAACATTTACGGAAACAAGCTTTAACAGAGGAGTTCTCAACTCCCAGCTCACTACACTCTCTCTGTATCTACATTGCTAACCTTGACTAATACAAAATCTGAGAGCTCAATTTATAGGCAAAGATTGAGCTTTGTTTGCAAGCAATGCCAGGGAAGAGAATTCCCATAAGAATTCTTCTTCAGTTTAAGCCAACAAACATGAATTCCATGTGTGGAAATTCAACTGCTTCTGGTTACAGCATCTCATAGGGGCTCAATTGGCAACCCGAGATGCAAAATACCTCTTGGTGATCTCAATAGCCATTCGTAGCCAGAAAGGCAACTCTTGTTTACAAATTTCACAGGAATGTGTGGTTGTAAATTGGTTTGGAGCACCACGTGACGGTACTCCCGAACTATAGTATAATTTCACATGAAACTCTTGTTCACAGATTCGGCCACAGCCCAATCTATACCAATCCTAAAGGGGTTTCCGTCCAAAATCCAAATAGCTTTTTTTTCCCTCGAAAAGTCCTTGATTTTCTGGCTATATATGTTTCATGAATTATCTCCCCACCTAGCAAACATCCTTCTTGTGTTGATGAACCATAGGGGATTTGTCCTTACCCCGAAAAAATAAAAGAAAAGGAACTTACAATCAAGCACTTATTCAAATTCTTGATTAGTTTTTCTTAAACTTTGTTTTATCGGCAATTAATTGTTTTAAACAACAAGCAAATGAAAAATAAATTACTGCAAATAAATAATTAAGATTCTCGATGTAAATGCAAAAAATAATTATTTGGAAAAATAGACATTTTAACATTGAATCTATTTTATTAGCATTAATGCATTTCAAAAATATATCAATCATGATAAATTTGATTTCTAGGGTAATCCCTTCATTATTTAGACAATTTTTTCTAAAAAGTGAAAATTTTCTATTTCTAACATAAAAGAAGCCCGAAAAGAATCCACACATTATTGAATAAGAGTAATTGAAGATGATCCTTTTACAAATTTTTTTTTTTTTGAAAAGCCAGTTATTCCCTTTGTCCCAAATTATGTATCTCTCATTCTATTTTAACCGGATAGAAAATTATTTATCACTCGTTCTATCTTAACTAGCTAGAGAATTGTTTGTATTTGAATTGAGAACACTTTTTATATAAAAATAACGGGTCTTGTTTGGTACAGACCTTTAGTTCCGTACAGACCTTCCATTGTTTCCATTAATTAAGTGATAAAATTTTCTATCTCAGTTAATTTCATTAGTTAAAATTAAAAAAAAAATCAAATGATACGGACCTTCAAAAAGACTAATTTATTATTGTTGCTTTATCAGACCGACCTTTGATTGCCAAACTCACTTCTCTTAAATAAAGGATCTGATTTATCTAGAGTCTAAATTGGACGGCAACAACATTTCGGGCTTTAACTCCTAGCACTGTCACGCTTGTAGTGACATTGAACTTTATAGTTATAGAAGCAGTCGTATTTCAATGGCTGATTTTGTGAATTAATTAGTCATTAAAAAAACTATTATCACAAAGATATTAATAAAGATTTTTTTAACAAATCTCAATTTTTAAAATTATTTTCAGAAGATCCAAATTGGAAGACTGTATTTTCATTAAATTACTCAGTCCCAATCTCTACAGTGCAAACCAAAACTGGAAAGAAGCCATTCCTAACCAAAAATGCAAACAAAACAACAATTAATTTGCCTTTCAACTTGGCTCGCTTGTCCTTGAAACTGCCAAAGTCAACTGCACGCCTACTCTCTCTCTCTCTCTCTCTCTCTCTCTCTCTCTCTCTCTCTCTCTCTCTCAATTTTTTTTTTTTTTGGGTTGACACCAGCCTTGGAGTATTATTCTTACAGTGATGGTGACAGTTCAAACAGAAACAGAGGAAGTAGACGATCAAGTTGGCCGTCAAAGCAGCGTAAGAAGAGAACAAGAAGTTGGCCCCAACAAAGAATATGGCAACACTAGCACCGAAGACGGCGACGAGCTACTTGCAATCAATAGCAAGGTACTACGAATTCATCCCCTCGTTACAGCCTTCTGCGTACAATTAACAATTGGTTCCTCATTTTGAAAGCACAAAATCATCTTTAAAGGTAATTGTTAGCAATGGATGTGTAAGAATGTGTAGCTGAATATTGACTAGTCCTTAGAAATCTGAGAGAGTATTTCTCAAGTTTTATTAGTAATGTACATGAAAGCTTGCATATTGGGTCGATCTAGCTTGATCAAATTAAGGGCCCGTTCGGACAAATAAGCCACAGTGGCTTATTTTTTGTCTTTATTCAAATTTTTTACGTATCACTTGGCTTATTGTCATTTTTTTGGGGATTATTGCATTCTCACGACAATAGGAATCTAAAAAGTAAAAAATTTTGACCGAAATCCAATTTTTTTTGAATAAAGACGAAAAAATTGGCTTATTGATTTACTTTCGTCTTTATTCAAAAAAAATTGGATTTCGGTCAAAAAATTTTACTCTTTAGATTCCTCTTGTCGTGAGGATGCAATAATCCCCAAAAAAATGACAATAAGCCAAGTGATATGAAAAAAATTTGAATAAGGACAAAAAATAAGCCATTTTGGCTTATTTGTCCGAACACCCCCTAAGTAACTCTTTAGTCTTTCCCCTATCGCTAAATGGGTCGATCTTGCTTTTTTACTCTACCAAGCCATCTGCTTTATTTAAAGAAGTTCGGCTCGAAGGTCTTTTCGGATTAGATTTTGGCTTCTCGGTATTCTGGAAATTGATTTTCAACTTTGAGTAACGCTACAGTTCCGATGGGAAGGATTCCGACCGGATCCCGACGGCGCATCAAGCCCATTCCGGCCACCAGACGGATGATCTGAGCCGTCCAAAAATTCTATAAAAAAAAACCGAGTGGGCTTTCGGGAAGAATCAACGGCATCCAATGTGTGCAGGTGGCCGATCCAAATACTCCATTTTTTTTGTATATATTGGCCGATCCAAACACTCCATTTTTTTTTGTATTTGGATCGGTCACCTACACACATCAGATGCCGTTGATTCTCACACGAGTTCACTCATTTTTTTTATAGAATTTTTGGATGGCTCAGATCATCTGTCCGTTGACCGGAGTGGACCCAACACGCGGTTGGAATCCTTCCGTCGAGAACCTTAGACTTTCCGTTCAACTTTTTCAATAAATAGTACAAGCTTTTATTACAACTTAATCATAATCTTACCCTATAGAAACAATTATCTAATCCTATCTACTAGAATCAGGCATCTTTAAACTTTGTTAGAGACTCTTTCATGTGACATCTACAATAGAGTCTATTTCAAACCCTCAGAGCAATATGTTGCTCAATATAAGTGATCAAAGAATTTACTAAAAACTTTTCATCTATCTTGTTGTGGAGTCTTGTCTTCACGGATCTTCAACATATTAAGGGCCTCTCTTTTTTTGGATAAAACAGCTTGAAATTGAAAAAGAGGTTAATCGAATATACAGCCTACAAGGGGCATACCCCAGGAGGAAAGAAAGGAAAAAACAAAACAAGAGTAAAGAAAATTACTTATGCCAAAAGGCTACAAGGCTAAAAGATATACGTTGTTTCCAATCCATCTAGTAAAAGGGAAGGAAAACAACACCTTAATAATACCAACAAAAGAAATGTCCCAACCAAGCAACCTAGCAGATCACTTCTCAAATTGAGGCAGTACCCATTAACAAGCAATAGCACGACTTGCTCATAATGGATAGGTACAGAGCAAGCAAGCTAAACAGAACCAAGTAATCGGAATTGAACAACATCTACGGGAGCAAATCTGGACAGTAGCAGATCTGGACGGTAATCAAAATTGAGCATACCACATTATTGTTTTTCTTTTTCTCCTGAATGCATACCACATTATTGGCAAATAACCCCACCCAAAACGAATTCAACCATTTTATACTACCACTCTCTCTCTCTCTCTCTCTCTCTCTCTCTCTCTCTCATGGATGGATATTTCGGCGGTTGGAGCTATGAACAGTCTGGAGTGTTCCCTTTAGAGAATCGTTCTACAAATACGATGACGACGGAGATCTTCTACCCAATCCCACAAATTAAGACGCATTTCTTCTCTCATGGTTTGTTCGTTTTGTTTGGTTTTTTCCTTTACCGAATTTTACTCCCTTTGTACAGCTTTGTTTCCTTGAATTTTTTGTTGGAAATTTGTACTTGTCAGTGGTTTCTTCACATCTCAATGCACCGTTTTAGGGACAGTTTTGAACCCAATATGGTTTTGTTTAAACTTCTGATAAACCCTTCATTGATAGTTGGGACTAATTAATGACAAGTCTCTTTGGTTTGATATTAGTTTATATATGTTTGATAAGTACGATTTAGGATGCAGTAATTGAGGAATTCAGCTTACAGGCAAACTTATACTTTTGCGATGGGGCAAAACACTAGCTTATCTTGGCTGTTATTTTAGGAACCCATTTGGTATGTCTAAAAAATTATCATCTCTGAATTATTTATGGGAGATTTCCATTATAGACATTTCATAAGCCCACAAGTCCACTTAATAGTTTTAATAGTTTTGCAAAGCCACGAGTCCACACAACCTAAACTCTAAGGTACTCTATGAAAGTGCCTAAAACTTTAAACCCTATAAAAGAGCCTAAACCACTAAAACCCTATAATAGAAAAATGCACCCTAAAACCCTATAAAATTGTGTAAACCCTAGGGTACCATACGCTAGGGTAATCTATCCTACTTTAGGGTACCCTATCCTGTAATAAAAAATGTGCGCACTAAAATCTTATGAAAGTGCTTAAACCTTAAGGTGCTCTACCTTACTCTAGGGTACCCTAGAATGGACTTGAGACCTTACAAAATTAATAGGTAGATTTGTGAGCTTATGAAGGTCACATAATGGACCTAAGACTAATTTTCTAATTATTTAATCATCTCTGAATTATTTAAAGGGTAATGATTTTGCACTCCGCTTTTATCATAACTGTAGTTCAAAGTTTGTCTTTAGTGCTTAAAATTGTACACAAAACAAGCACTAAAAGACGAAGTTTGGAATGCATTAATGAGAAAGATGAGAAAGTGTAGAGCAAAAACCGTTTTCCTTGTTCAAATCGGCCAATTCTTCTGTGTTATTCCTATGACTACATGAGAAGTGTCTTTGATGATGTGAATTTCTCAATTGTTTGATCTGGTAACCTCCCAATAGATATTTATGTTTCTTGGTTCTGAATGCAGAAAATGGGGGATACAACTGACAAGCGGACTTCCATTGCAATGGGGGCAATGGGGATACACAATGGTGCATCAAATGTTGGTATTAACAGAGTAACTCATTCTCCTAGGGGAACTAATGGGAAAGTCTCAATATTGCCCCTTGTTTTCCTCATCTTCTATGGGGTATCGGGGGGACCATTCGGGGTTGAGGATACAGTACATGCAGCTGGCCCCCTTCTAGCCTTAATGGGTTTTTTGGTATTTCCCTTTATATGGAGTGTACCTGAAGCCCTAATAACTGCAGAAATGGGCACCATGTTTCCAGAAGACGGTGGCTATGTGATTTGGGTTTCATCCGCATTGGGTGAATATTGGGGGTTTCAAATAGGTTGGATGAAATGGCTAAGCGGGGTCATCGATAATGCTCTATACCCGGTTATGTTCCTCGACTATGTAAAGTCGGCAATCCCGGCATTATCTGGTGGTTTGCCTAGAGTCGGAGCGATGCTAGGTTTGACTGCTATCCTCACTTACGTTAATTATAGGGGTTTAACCATTGTAGGATGGGCTGCTGTTCTGTTGGGGGTTCTCTCACTCCTTCCTTTTGGTTTTATGGGACTTATCGCGATACCGAAGTTAAGGCCTAAAAGATGGTTAGTGGTAGATTTACACAGTGTTGACTGGAATTTGTTCATAAACACACTATTCTGGAACTTAAATTACTGGGATGGGATAAGTACGTTAACGGGAGAGATTGAAAATCCGAAGAAGACTCTGCCAAAGGCTCTATTCTATGCTTTGATTGTAGTTGTAAGTGGGTATTTTTTTCCTATACTAATTGGTACAGGAGCTATACCCCTCAATCGAGACCTGTGGACGGATGGGTATTTCTCTGATGTTGCCAAGTTGGTGGGTGGAGTGTGGTTGAGGGTTTGGATCCAAGTGGCTGCTGCAATGTCAACTATAGGAATGTTCGAGGCTGAAATGAGCGGTGATTCTTTTCAACTTCTTGGTATGGCGGAAAGAGGGATGCTTCCGACATTTTTTGCCAAAAGATCTCTTTATGGAACTCCTCTTGTTGGTATTTTATTTTCGGCTTCTGGTATTATTTTGCTTTCATGGCTGAGCTTTGAAGAGATAGTGGCCGCGGAAAACTTTTTGTATTGTTTTGGAATGATTTTAGAGTTCATATCCTTCATAAGATTGAGAATAAAATACCCAGCTACATCTCGGCCTTTCAAGATACCTGTGGGAACAGTCGGATCAATTCTACTATGTATTCCTCCGACCATATCGATCGGAGTTGTGCTAGCTCTTTCTTCGCTCAAAGTGGCGGTTATAAGCCTTGTTGCTGTTGTAATTGGACTAGTGATGCAGCCTTGTCTCAAGCATGTTGAGAAAAAGAAATGGCTCAAGTTCTCTGAGAATTCTGATCTCCCTGATCCACTATGTGATGCTGCTCATGAGGATACTGAAACATTGATTCATTAACTAACCATTGTTGAATGGACAACAAAAGAAATGCTTTTTCCTCGTCTAGCTCTCGAAAGGCTCCAATGGACAACAAATATTTTTGTGACCAGTAGCTTTTGTATCTCATTAAGGTATTTGCATTGTTCAGATGTTCACGAGTAGGTCATTAACAGAGGGCGGCAGAAGGGAATAGTGATTGAGTTCTAATTGACACTGTAGAATGCATGCATGTTGAAGCTTAGACTGCAGGTGATCCCCAATGAAATGACCCAAGTTCAAGTCTATTTATCTAACCTGCCGAAAAAATTGTAATGAAGTTTGTTGAATCTCGTAGATTGCTCGAATGTGTATGTTGTTTTATGTTATTAGTTTGCATTAGTTCATGTAGCTCTTATCTCATGATATTACACAAGAACATCAAGAACTTGAAGCTGCTGAAAAGTTCATTTGCCATTGGTGCTTCTATTGTACATCAAGGATCGAAACACACACAACACAAAGTTTTACGTGGTTCCCCCAAAATCGGGTACATCCACAGAAGAATCGGAGCAATATTTACAGAGACAAGCTTTACAATTGAGTTTTCTCTCAACTCACTGCACTCTCTCAGTATCTACATTGCCAACCCTGACTGATGCAAAATCTGAGAGCTCAATTTATAGGCGAAGATTGAGCGCTGTTTACAAGCCATGCCAGAGAAGAGAATTCCCATAGGAATTATTCTTCATTGATGGAGTCTTTTATCTTCAAAGCTCGCTAAGTCCACAAAAGGGGCTATACTCAATCTGGGTCAGTTTGACCCAACAAACATGAATTCCATGTGTGGAAATTCAATAGATTCCGGTTACAGAACCTCGTAGGGGCTCAATCGGCAACCAGCGATGCCAAAATACCTCTTGGCAATCTCGGTAGCCATTCATAGCCAGCGAGTGATGCAACTGGTACGGATGGACTGGTGAAGATTGTTACCCAATCCATCTCGAAGCTTGAATGAAACTCTTGTTCACAGACTCGGCCACAGCCCAATCTATACCAAACCTAAAAGGGGTTTCCGTCCAGAATCCAGGTAGCTTTTTTTTCCCTCGAAAAGTCCTTGATTTTCTGGCTATATATGTTTCATGAATCTCCCCACCTAGCAAACATCCTTCGTTTGTTGATGAACCATAGGGGATTTGTCCTTGCCCCAAAAAAATTACTCCTAAAAGAAAATGAACTTTTACAATCAAACACTCGTACAAATTCTTGATTAATTTTCTTAAACTTTTTTTTGTTTTGATCAGCAATTGATTTATAAATGGAAAAAACTAGCATAAAAATCATATTTGTTCGTTCAACAAACAAGCAAATGAAAAATAAACTACTGCAAATAAATAATTAAGATTCACGATGTAAATGCGACAAATAATTATTAAAAAAAATAAAAAATTTCACATTGAATCTATTTTATTAGTAGCATTATTGCATTTCAAAAATATCTCAATCAATACCTGATAAATTTGATTCGTGTGGTAATTCATTATTTAGACAAGTTCTAAAAAGTGAACAATTTCTAAGCATAAAAGAAGGCACAAAAAGAATCCACAAATTATTGAATAAGAGCCGAAGATGATATTTTTGAAAAGCTTTTTGTTAAAGCTACAATTTGAAAAGCAAGTTCCTCCCTATGTCCCAAATTGTTTATCCCTCGTTCTATCTTAACCGGATAAAAAATTCTTAACCCTCGTTCTATCTTTAACCACCTAGAGAACTATTTATATTAGAATTGAGAACACTTTTTAGGTACAGATCTTCAATTAGTTCCATTAATTAAGTGATGAAACTTTTTATCTCAATTAGTTCCATTAGTTAAAGTTACAAAAAATCTACAAATGATACGGACCTTCAATTATTATGAAAGGTAACTAATTTTTTATTGTTGATTGCTTGCCAAACTCACTTCTAAAATAAACTCACTTCTAAAATAAAGGATCTGATTTGTCTAGAGTCTAAATTGGCCGACAAGAACATTCCGAGCTCTGGCTCCTAGCACTGCCGACGCCTATTGTTATAAAAGCAGTCGTATTTCAATGACTATATTTTCATAAATTACACTGTCCCAATCTCTACCGTGCAAACCAAAACTGGAAAGAAGCCATTCCTAACCAAAAATGCAAACAAAACAACAATTTATTTGCCTTTCAACTTACCTCGCTTGTCCTTGAAACTGCCAAAGTCAACTGAAGAGTAGCACGCCTACTCTCTCTCTCTCTCTCCCTCTCTCTCTCTCTCTCTCAATTTTTTTTGGGCTGGCACCAGCCTTGGAGTATTCTTACAGTGATATATGGTGATAGTTCAAACAGAAACAGAGGAAGTAACTGATCAAGTTGGCCGTCAAAGCAGCGTAAGAAGAGAACAAGAAGTTGGCCCCAGCCAAGAATATGGCAACACCACCGAGGACGACAACAACGACGAGGAGCTTCTTACAATGAATATCAAGGTACTACGAATTCAACCCCTCATTACAGCCTTCTGGGTACAATTGGTTCCACATTTTTAAAGCACAAAATCATGTTTGATGAATTGAATTGAAGTCCTTCTCTTTCGTTTCTTTGCTAATTGCTAGCAATGGATGTGTAAGAATGTGTAGCTAAATATGACTAGTCCTTAGAAAATAAATAGTTTTTCTCAAGTTTTAGTAATGTATATGAAAGCTTGCATATTCTTGAATCACGTAGAAGAGAAAGGAATTCAAATTAAGTTGCACTGTATTGAACAAAGTCAACTCTTTCCCCTATCTCTAAATGGGTTGGCTCAATATTCTTGGAAGTTGGAGGAATTCTTTAGCTACAATCTAAGCTTTTTTTCTCCACCGAGCCATCTGCTTTATTTAGAGCATCCGCATCTCCCTCGTCATACCTCCTCTGCAACTATACTAGCGAGGAAATCATGCAAAACTCGCCGGCATTAGATTCTTTATCACCATCGCTACTTCGACAATTTTGTACCTTTGCTATAGCGTCTCGCGTCTTCCCGCGAGCCACTGTCCATTCAATAGACAATATTTTATTACTTTATCTATTAGCTTTACCAGATCTCACCGACGGCATGGCCTTCAATGACGGCATGGCCTTGATCGACGCCTTTGATGCCAGCAACGAGCCTTCTTTGATCGACTCGTCTTCGACGCCTTCTTTGATCACCGGCAACGAGCCTTCTTTGGTCGACGCCCGGCAACGGGCCTTCTTTGATCAACGGGCCTTCGACGCCTTTTTTGATCCCCTGCAACGGCCCTTCTTTCTTTTCTTTGCTCTGCCTCTCAATGAATATACACAGAGAGTAAGGGGGTGTTTGGGAGCCAACTTTTTGGCTTTTCATTTTTCATTTTTTGGCTTTTTGGCTTTTTGGATTATGACCAAAATGTATTTTGTATTTGGTAGAGTGTTTGGACGATATGTGCAGAATGCATTTTGCAGTAGGGGTAGTGTTTGGAAGATATGGAATGAAAATGAATTATGGATTGATTTTTTACTATGTTGCCCCCAGTTATTAATAATGGTATATAATGTATATAAATAATGTTTGGACTCAATTTATTTAAAATTTAATTCCGAAATTCTGCTATGTACATAACTGGTGTCCCCTGTTTTTTTTTTTAATTATACTTTTATTATTTCAATTATTGTTTGTTTTTACTTTTCCATCAAAAATGTTTTTGACCAAAAATTAAATTAACATTGAAGTTTAAACCAAAGTAATGGGAAAAACAAACAGTACAAGAAGTGATGAAATTTATAATCTAAACATTACAACACAAAATATTACTTAAATCCGGATTAAACCAAATTACAGAAATTGAACAGACATACTACAAACTACAGTACAATACCAAATATTATAGAAGTTGGGATTAAAAAAAATTACTCCAATTGAACAAACATACTACCACACCCAACAACTCATCTAACGGATACGATTAGCGACAATCCAATCCCGAATTGAAGCCCTTACATTTTCCATGTCTTGATCATCGCCAACAAACATATGTCCATGTTGACCATTAGGTGTTGTAGTTTTCATACCAGCATCTGAAGGCAAGAAATTAGGTCACCGATGATAAAAGCCAAAAGGAATATCGGGCATGTTACTTCTTCTTATGAAATTGTGGATGGCCATTATTGTAGTTACAAGATCTCTCTGCGTTTCCATGGTGTACCCAACGGGAATGTCGCATACCAAGGGCCAACACGCCTTCCATACTCCAAAGGTCCTTTTCGATGGTGCACCTAAGGGATGAGTGTATTTTGTTAAATTTTTCATACTCCAAAGGTCCTTTGGATCTCAACGACTAATTAATACTACTTTAATCATCTCTATCAATACTACTTTAATCATCTCTATCAATATTATTCATATCATAAAGAAGCAAATGACCCTAAACAATGACCTAACAAAACCCTCGATTTATTGAGGCAAGAAAAAAAGAATTTCCCATTATCAAATGAGCAATTATACAATATCCAAATTCTGATTGAAGACATGACTATAAAGTTCGATGAGGAATCCATGTTTAAGACTGCTCCAGACATAATCAAAGTATTAATCAGTAAAGATAAAAAAAGTGCTAAGGATTACCTTAAGGAGATGTATGGTAAAATTGTTCCAAATTCTATGGAATTGCTGAAAAGACAAAGGGTATCCAAATTGTTCCAAATTCAGTACACAGAGATAACGTTCAAAACCATGGCAAAATGAGAATTATCTGAAAAGAGAAAGGATAGCCTTGTCTTTTTGGCATGGCTAAATTCGAAAATGGAAAAATTGGAATTGAAAAAGCTCCTTTTTGTAGATTATCTGTTTTGCTTTAGAAACAAGAAATTGGAAAATGGATTTTACCCAAAATCTATTTTCCCTCTTCCTACCAAACACCCAAAATCCAAAAATGGGAATTAGAAAATGCAAAACCAGGCCATCCAAACACCCCCTAAAGTTAGAGAGAAGGGGGCTTTTGGTTTGCTGTCTTTTTTTAGAATAAAGAAACAATATTTTAAATGTGATAGTTTTAATATATAGAGTCTGATGCAGTAGACATTTTAAAAGTAAATAGCTAATGTAATAGAGTGATTTTTTAAGGTGTAATTTGGTCCAAAATGTAAAGAGTATGATATGAATGCTCTTATATCCTGTAAATCCACCTGCAGCTAATGGATTGTTTTCAGTGCCTGAAAACTCTGGGTATTATTTTTATTGTCCTGTATTAACAAAACAAAAATCTTATAGGTACCGACCGGTATATATATACGAAAATAGAGTGTTTAGATCGAGGACGCTACACATGTCGGATGCCATTGAATCTCGTGTGGGCTCCCTCGTTTTTTTTTTTTAGAATTTTTGGACGGCTCGATCGGCCATCCTGTGGCTGGAGATGGCCCGGCGCGGCCGTCCCTGCGATTTCTCTACGGTACCGGTCGGTACCTGTAGCAATTTATTGGAAGTTGTATTTTTTCATTTTTTAGTTTTCATTCTAGTATGTATTACACCATTGGTAATTTATTAGTAATGAACCGGAGAACGTAAAATTAAAAATAATCTCACGATGACCGTTTTTGAATTTTACTATACTTTCACATGCAAAATTAATTTGTGAAAATGATTTTGAACTTATCATTCAAACACTTTCAGAGATTTTTGTAGGGAGGTATTCCCGAACAGATAGAATTAAGACACATGGTATGAGGCACCGTGGTAAAGATCTAATAAGAGAAGTAACACGCGAAGTCATTGCTCCAAATAGTTTGTTCGGCCTAGAGTAGGGCCGAACAGACTAAGAACCCATGAGAGCTCATAATAAGGCAATGGTCCCAATAATTGGTCCAGACAGTTTGTTCGGCAATAAGACAGCCGAATAAGGAAAGAGCTCCAATCAGTTGCTAAGGCAAGAAGAACGCTCTGAAAAGGTCCAGAAGCTGTGTTGTTCCGTTAAGGAATGAAATCCCGAGGAAATAGGATCTAGAATAGATACCCAATGAAAGTGGGATGTTCGGTCAAGCTATGGAAAAGAATCCTAAAAGGACTCTTTTATGATAAACTGATAAGGGAACGAGAATCCAAGATATTCTGGTTTCCTATACGAGGTAGGAAACCTATTGCAACACAGATACTTGAGCAACAAGCATCCATGAATCTATAAAATATGAGGTAAACCTAGAGAAAAAGGTACGGAATATGTTGCATTCTCATACTCTCCTACTGATAATTAGGATTTATTGATCAATACGTGATATTAACTTTGGCATCGGAGGGCCTTTGCCACGAGAGGCAGACGTGCACTCACCCCTTATCTGTTTTGCAGATTAGGGTTCCGACGACGAATTAGGGTTCCGGTGAAAAGGCACGAATAAGCCATTGCAATCCAATTGATCCGAAGCATCAATTGTTTTCATCCCCCTACAATTGGCGCCGTCTGTGGGAAGCGAACCAATTTTTCTGAAAAATAATCATGATGGAAGAAGATCCAATTATGCCGTTTAATCCAAAGGACCAGTCGGGTGGGAGAAGAGATAAATCCCCACCAAGTGCTCCAAGGAAGCCCACTGGTAGACATGACAGAGATAACTCCAAAGAAAAATGAGACAAAACTGCCACTGGCTCCACGAGAAGGAGTAAGTCTCATCGAAGAGAGGAATCGGTCACCCATTCAAGAAGTATACACAATGACAGCGATGTCCTCGATAAAAAGAGAAGGGAAATCGAGGAGTACGCTCGTTTGATTAGAAAACGAGAGTACGAGATACAAGAATTACAACGGGTACGAGAGCACCCAGAAGATTCCGGACTTTCACGAAGGAATTCCCAGAAATACAGACGGACCTTGGTAGTCCATAAGCAGGCTCATTCACGAGGGAGAAAGAGCAGGAGTCCTATCATAGAGCGATACGAAGCTTCTCCACGAAAAAGGAAAAGCAGAAGTAAAAGCCGAACACCGAAAAGACGAAGGGCTTCTTCACGAAAAAGAAGGAGCAGAGACCGAAGTTCTACCCCAGAAAAGGAGGAAACAAGAAAGCATCACCGGGACAGGTACGAGAGGCCTGATGCTGATTGGGTCAAGGCTACGGCTCACAAGTCGAAGGAGCTCGAGGATGGGACAGCAACTGCACGAGAAGCAGCGCGGAAGGCCTTAAGTAATATTGCAGCCTCCCCTTTTGCAAGGAGGCTACAAGAGTCTAGGTTGCCGAGCAAAGTGAAGCACGGAACGTTCGTACTATACGAGACAAATACGGATCCCGTAGCTCACATACAGCACTATCAACAGGCTATGTTCATGCACGAGGGGGATGATGCCATCTTATGCAAGATGTTCCCCTCCAGTCTTGGCAAGGTGACTTTGGCTTGGTTTCATAAACTGGCCCCACGATCCATACGAGGATGGAGGCAATTGGCTGAGGAATTCACTACTCGGTTCTTGACGAGCAGAAAAGCCCCAAAGACGTTTGAAAGTCTTTACACCATGAAACAGGCGGAAAACAAGCTGATCAGGGATTATGCAAAGAAGTACTGGAAAACTTTCAACGAGATTGAAAGCTGCAGTGAGGAGTATGCAATTGTCACCTTCAAGACCGGTTTACCTGTTCGGGGAGAGCTGCGTCGCTCATTGAATAAACATCCGGTAGCCACGTTGGCTAAACTGATGGAACGGATAGAGCAACACGCCAGAATGGAGGATGACATACTCCACGAGGATGGCAGGATTGTTGCCGAACAGACAAAGGCACCTGTCAAAAAGGTGGATAAATCAAAGCCCAAGACTTATAGAGAGAGAAAGGAGTATGGGCAGGCTAAGAAAAAGCAGTACAAGGATAAGCAAGCTCCTGACCCCAAATCTTTCTTTTCTATCACTACGGTTTGGAAGGAACCAATTTATAGGATTCTTTATCGAATAAAGAATCAGCCATATTTCAAGTGGCCCCCAAGTCTAGGCGGAGATAAGGACACAAAACGTGCTACGAATCAGCACTGCAGCTACCATAAAGATTGGGGCCATATGACTGAGGATTGTGAGATGTACAAAAGATACCTTGACGATTTGGTCTCTCGGGGCTATCTCAAAGAATTTATCCAGGAGGATCCAAAGGAGAAAGGGAAAGCCATGGAACTGGGTTACGAGCAAAATCCTAAATGAGTAATCCACATGATACATAGGTTGGCCACACCTTATACGAGAAATGAGGTTAGGCTATTACAAAGGCAAGTCAAGCACGATCAGCATGTAATGCGATTAGGAAACAAGAGAGGGCGAGAGAATGATGTGTGCAATGAAAGCATAGCATTCATAGATAATGACTTGGGAGAAGTCCAAATACCCCACAACGATGCTTTGGTCATAACCCTACGAGTTGGGGAATATGACATCAAAAGGATTCTAGTGGAGTCAGGAAGTTGTACAGAGGTAATGTACTATGATGCGTTCAAAAAACTGGGGCTGGTCCAAACAGACTTAGAACAATCTACAACACCCCTAATTGGGTTTGGTGCAGGAGCAGTTTGGCCTCTTGGAAAAGTAACGTTACCTGTTTGGGCTGGATCAGTGGTGTTAAAAACAGATTTCTTAGTTGTCGATGTTCCTTCTTCCTATAACGTGATTATAGGGAGAACATGGCTGCACAAAATAAGAGCAGTCTCCTCGACTTATCACCAGATGGTGAAATTCCCAGGATCCAATGGGGTTGAGGTAATTAGAGGCAATCAGAAAATGGCCCAGCAATGTCTAATCTCCATCATTAAAAAAGCCCCAAAGGCCCACCACGTTCATACATTAGAAGTATCAGATCAACCAACTATTGAGGATGTTGGGAGAAGTCCGGCAGAAAAGGTGGTCGAAGGCTTGAAGAAAATTCAGATCGACGAGACTGATCCTGAAAGATATTTCTTAGTTGGAGAGTCATTGCCAGCAGACGAAAAGGCTGAGTTGATACAATTTCTGAAGGAATATGTTGATGTATTTGCATGGGTGCCAGAAGAAATGCCCGGAGTAGATGCAGGTGTGATTTGTCACTATCTAAATGTTGATCCTCAGCATAAGCCGGTCATTCAGAAAAAACGGAAAGCAGCCGTGCAGCATGTGTAATTGAAGAGGTTGATCGTTTGCTAGAGGCCAAAGCAATACGTGAAGATTACTACCCAGAGTGGTTAAAGAAAAAGAATGGGAAGTAGCGTGTCTGCGTAGACTTCACAGACCTAAACAAGGCGTGTCCAAAAGACAGTTTTCCTCTTCCAAGGATAGACCAGTTGGTTAACGCAAGTGCTGGTTACGAACGAATGAGTTTCCTCGACGCATATCGAGGATATCATCAGATTGCTATATTTGGGCCTGATCAAGAGAAGACTTCTTTTCTCACACCGCGAGGATTGTACTGCTATAGCGTCATGCCATTTGGGCTAAGAAATGCTGGGGCAACGTACCAAAGACTCGTAACCATCATGTTCAAAAAGCTGCTTGGCAAGACTATGGAGGTTTACATCGATGATATGGTGGTGAAAAGTGAAGATAAACAGGGACATAGAGCTGATTTAAAAGAAGCTTTCGAAATCCTGAGGGAGTACAAACTGAAACTCAACGCCTCGAAATGTGCATTTGGAGTCGGTTCAGGAAAGTTCCTGGGCCATTTGGTGACCATGAGAGGGATTGAGGCTAACCCTGATCAAATTGCAGCCTTACAAAGGCTACAAAGTCCCAAAACCACTAAGGAAGTCCAGAGGTTGACTGGAATAGCTGCAGCACTTAATAGATTTATCAGCAGGTCAAGTGACAAGTGCAGACCCTTTTTTCAATTATTGAAAAAAATGGAGGGATTCGAATGGGGAGTAGAGTGCGAACAGGCCTTCCAGGACCTGAAGAAGTATCTGGCCGAGCCCCCACTTTTGTCAACTCCACAACTAGGTGAGTTTTTAGTTTTGTACTTAGCTGTTTCTGAGCATGCAGTTAGTGCAGTCTTGTTAAGGGATTTGAGAATCGAGCAAATCCCTATTTATTATGTCAGCAAGACACTGCTGGATGCAGAGACGAGATATCTGCCCTTAGAGAAACTTGTCCTGGCACTTAGGACAGCCACAAGGAAATTGCCACACTACTTCCAAAGCCACAAGGTTGTGGTTTATACTGAGTTTCCATTGAAATCACTGCTACGAAAAGCAGACTTCTCGGGAAGGATCTCGACATGTTCCATCGAGTTAAGCCAGTACGATATCGATTATCAACCACGCACGGCAATCAAAGGCCAAGTGTTGGCTGATTTTGTGGCGGAGTTTTCTCCTACGGTGACTCCCCTACCTCCTACAAGAAAGGAACAGGCGACTAAAACATCACCCATGAAGAATCAACCCTCAGCCGAACAGGACCCTATGGAATGGAAGTTATTTGTTGATGGATCAGCATGTAATACTGGTTCAGGAATTGGGGTTGTCCTTTTTCCTCCTGAAGGATTAATGATTGAATTATCTGTTCGGCTTGGTTTTAGTGCATCGAATAATGTGGCAGAGTATGAGGCACTCTTAGCTGGATTAAGGAGTGCAAAGACTCTGAAAGCAAAACAAGTCAGAGTATATTGTGATTCACAGCTCGTAGTTAATCAATTGTCCGGGGAATACCAAGCCCGGAACGAGAAGATGGCAGCGTATATGGAAGCGTCCAAGGATTTACTTGATAACTTCGAAAGGGTTCACATCGAGTAGATAAGTTCAGGACAGAATGCCCATGCCGACTCTTTAGCATGGTTAGCCGCAGCTGTCCTAACTGAATTCAAACGGAGGGTAGCTGTTGAATATTTGACAAAGCCGAGCATTAGGGGGAGTGTTGAGTTGGTCTTGGATGTGAACCAAGGACCAAACTGGATGGACCCAATCGTGGAGATTTTACGAGATGAAACGCTCCCCACTGATAAAAGGAAGCTCATAAGATAAGGACCAAATCTGCTAGATTTTAGCTGTCCCCAAAGGGTAAGTTATACAGAAAATCTTTCACGGGCCCGTATCTACTATGCGTACATCCCGAGATGGTGCAGAGGTTCCTTCATGAAATCCACGAAGGAACATGTGGGAGTCATGCTGGAGGCAGATCTATCGCCCACCGAGCAATTACCCAAGGCTACTGGTGGCCACACATGCAGGAAGATGCAAAGGTGTATATGAAAATTTGTGAGAAATGTCAAAAATTCTCACCAATGATTCGAACACCAGCCGAGGATCTGGTGCCTTTGACAAATCCTTGGCCATTTGCTCAATGGGGAATGGACATCATGGGTCCACTACACAAAATAACTGGGAATCGAAAATTCCTGTTAGTTGCAACAGACTATTTTACTAAGTGGATTGAGGTAGAACCACTGGCCAAAATCACTGAACCTATGATAGAAAGGTTCGTGTGGAAGAGCATCATCACTCACTTTGGGGTCCCTTATTCATTGATTACAGACAATGGATCCCAATTTCAGAAGAAATTCAAGACTTTTTGTGTCCAGTACGGAATACGAAATTATTATTCAACCCCAGCTTACCCTCAGAGTAATGGGTAGGCAGAGGCGTCTAATAAGACTATCCTTGACGGGATCAAGAAGAGGCTGGACAAAGCCAAAGGAAAGTGGCCTAACGAGTTACCACTAGTACTGTGGGCTCATCGAACAACGCCTAGGAGGTCTACGGGAGAGACCCTCTATTCATTGGCATATGGAACAGAGGCTGTCATACTTCTGGAGGTTGGTCTTCCAACCAATAGGACCACACTGGTTGAAAGTGGGGGCAATGATAGGGCCCTCGAAATTGAGCTTGATCTCGCCGAAGAAAGGAGGGAAAGGGCCCTGGTCCATCTGGCTTCTTACCAGGAACAGCTGATGAAGAGCTATAACAAGCATGTTCACCCTCGTGAATTTGGTGTTGGGGACCTCGTACTACAAAAGGTGCTCGGCAACACCAGGGTGGCCAACGAAGGCAAGCTGGGGGCCAACTGGGAAGGCCTGTATCGAGTAACCGAGATTGTAGGCATAGGGGCCTATAGATTGGCTGATCTGGATGGTAATCCAATTCCGAGGCCTTGGAATGTCCATAATCTGCGAAAATTCTTTGTTTAGAAGCATTGAGTTCTATTTTAAATTGCACTACATGATTGTGTGGAAATTACGAATATAATTCTCTTATTCTAGTTTTTGATTTTAATATTTCAGTTGTAAGAAGTACGAATAACGCCCTTTGGAGTTTCACAGATTATGAATAAAATCACTTTTCGCAGTATAAATATTGCGTTCTTGGTATTTGTCTTAAAAATACGAACTACGGGCTTGGTTTCCCTCATTCGTATTGGGGAGCAGGGAACAGGCACCTATAAACTAAAGTACGAGACACCTAATTCGTACAAGTACGAGACACTTGTATAGTTTTTAAGTACGTGAAACTTAACGAGTACAAGTATGAAACACTTGTATGGTTTTTAAGTACGTGAAACACTTGTATGGTTTTTAAGTACGTGAAACTTAACGAGTACAAGTATGAAAACACTTGTATGGTTTTTAAGTACGTGAAACTTAGAAAGAGGTTTAAAAGTACAAAATGATGTTTACAGGATTTGCTAAGTACTGAACACTTATACACAAGCAAACATGTGATTAAAGGATCAAAGTACAAAATACTTAGATAAGTCTATTTGCATCCGAACACATGCAAAAACGAGAAGAGCCGAGCAAATTGTATAGTTATGCCACAAAGGACCGAATACCTGTATTACCAAAATATTACCAAAGTAGAGAAAGTACTGGTGCCACGCAGGGCTCGAATATCATGGTCACTTAGGACCAGCCAAAATGTTTTAAAGGTGTTTCACGCAACCTTACCAAGTTAATCCAGGTTCGGGACCTCCGGAGGTGTTTCATCTGGTACCTTTGCGCTGACTTCCACAGTAGTATCACCTTCGATTGCATTCTCCTCCAGGTTAATGGGGTCAAGGGTTGAATCCCGAATAGGTGATTGAACAGG
The DNA here is from genome assembly GCF_030253575.1 of Rhododendron vialii. Taxonomy (NCBI): domain Eukaryota; kingdom Viridiplantae; phylum Streptophyta; class Magnoliopsida; order Ericales; family Ericaceae; genus Rhododendron; species Rhododendron vialii. Next base: position 18,651,320 of record NC_080563.1, on the reverse strand, counting down.
GTGCGCGTCGGTAAGCATATCTTCCTCAGCATCAGCAAATTCTTCGATCTGCTGTTCGATAGCGTCCTCTGGATGCTCTGCTAGTTCCTGAATGCTCTGAGCACGGGTGCTCGGCAAATCGTTATCCTCTTAGAGGGGAGAATCTTCTGCAACCCCCACTTTTGTGAGGCACGCTTCCCAACACGCAGTCTATATTTGATCTTGAATTACAGGCATTTGGTCAACATAGCTGGAAGTGGCAGCATCGAAGCCTTTCTGGTATCCATCTTCATAGGCCGCCTTTTTTGTACTATCAATTTCAGACAGTGCTTGGCTGATACTCTCTTCAGCAGTTTCAAGTTTTTCCTTGGTTCCTGCTGTTTCTAGTTTTGCCTTGTCTCTCTCTCTCTCCAGCCTTGTCATTGTTTGAAGCTACCTTATGTTATCTCTCAAAAACCTGTTGCGCTCTTGCTCGATCTCTTGAAGTTTTTGGCCCAGTACGACCGTCTTTTGAATAAACTAAGAAGTACCAAAATAGTTAATGATCAAATATAGTACAAGAACGGTCGTAGCTTGATTGAAAGAAAGTTTTTTGTTGTTACCTTAATACCACTGACGAGACCAGTGGCTACAAGACGATCAAGTGGGGATCCGGATTCTTTCTGCATATCAACTGGAAGCAGCAACCCCTGAGCCAGGCGAGTGCTGTTTCTGACGAACTAGCACTGTCCCCGACGTGAACGGGGCGGTCTCCCCTAGTGAATGGATGAGTTCAGGTCTAGGGAAGTACTTGAGTAGTTGGTGACGGGGGCCGATGGGATTCTGTATCAACCAGAGAAGCAGTGCCAGTTGGGTCCTCAGATCTAGGCCTTTTATCTCGATAAGCGTCACCGACATCGCGAGCAGTATCCGCTCCTCGAGCAGATGAAGGGGAGCGGGTAGAACCTCCTCTGTTGCGACGAGGTGTAGGAGGAGCATTCCCAGTAGAAGCCACCCGGCCAGTTCCACGTCCTCGAGATGTCACAGTCAAAAGAGAGCTCAGATCCATAGGTTGTTGAGACATCGTACCAGATCTTGGAGGAGATGGGGAGTAACCGGATGAGGATGATTGACTGGTATCACGGTCAACAGCTATCTGTTCGGCTTGACGTTGGGAGGACCTTCTGAGAACAACCCGAGGGAAGGGGATGCCTTCAGAGATTGGAACTTCACCTGGCTGTCCGGCAAAAGTCACGTTGGCTCTGGATCTTGAGTTCCTCGGTTGGGGAGCAGTTAAGGTTGAGGCAGTGCTGGTGCTCGGGTTGGCAAGTCTTCTGTTGATAACCCCTCTGTACGCGGGATCGTACCCTAATAGAACGTTCTCGTTGCGGCCTCGACCAACTGTCGGGGTGCCGGGTTCACCTGTATACTTCAAAACCCTATTAATCTCTGTTGTTCGGACATAGCTTGGTTCACGTCTTGGACACCTGTTAGCATTGTCCGCTGCAAGTCAAAGCACAAACAGAAGTTAGAATAAGCAGAAATACAATAACAAAGGAAAATGCAAGTTGCATAAATAGAAAATCAGGAGCATACGTGGGTAGCCCCATATGTGGGGGCAATGGAGGCCCACCACTTGACCATCCTCCCCCAGTGGCTCGAAGCCTCTAGTGACGTAGAGAAAATCGATTTCATGATCTCGAGCAAAGTCTGGCAGGTTTAGCACGAGACGCTTTTCTGCCCTTCTAACTTTGAAGTAGTAAATATTGTATTCAGGATTCAAAACAATACTATACCACCATTGAATGTCCCAAATCCCTAATTGAGTTCCCAGAATCCTGTTTAAAGCTACTACTCCCATTATAGGCCTGAACACGTTTGTTAAAACTTGCATGGGAGTGAGACGGTACCAGTTTAGGACCTGGCGAAGTAGTGGGTGTAGGGGAAAACGAACCCCGCCTTCAACAATGGCTACAATTGGGATACACATCCTATCCCATGAACCACCATCCCTGTCTGCACCTAAAGGGGCGAGTTCGAGCCCCACGTTATCAGGGACGCTATACTCAATCCTAAATGTCGCCATGGCAGTTGGGGTTTCACAGAGTTTCCTAAACTTGCTGGGTTTTGGAAGGTTTTCATTATCATCCGCCATGGATACGAAAGAAATGAGCAGGACAAAATCGGAAACTAGGTGCAATCGAAACCCTAAAAAGCCAAAATCTGGATCGAATCTCAGAATAAGACGCAAGAAGGAGCAAGAATAAGAAGTCTTACGAAGCTATTGCAGTGGTTGCCTGAAATGCAATCAAAGTTGCAGACGACGGCAATGGCGGATGAAAGACGGATGATTTTCGCCTGGTTTTAGAGAGAGAAAGGGAGGATTCGAACTTTGGGTGGAAAACCCAAAAGTATCCCTTTTAGGGGTTTAAAGTGAAAGCAACAGAGACGAAATGCCTCCTCTTGCGCCGTTACACGAGAAGTAACGAGAAAAGACAAGTCTCAACGGATGGCCGTTTCTGACGCCATTTAAGAAACGTCAGACTGAGTTAAATGCAAAGCGTACGAAATACACCACGTGGAGTTCCTGCCTTGAGACGGCATGATGATTTAAACGCCAAAAAGAATTAATGGCATGTCTGCACAAGATCTAAGAAGCTAAAAGCTTAGTTCAAGGGATAAGTTTTAGTTTTACCAACTGCCCTCGAACAGAGGCAAAATGGCAAAACTGGGGAGCAATTGTAGGGAGGTATTCCCGAACAGATAGAATTAAGACACATGGTATGAGGCACCGTGGTAAAGATCTAATATGAGAAGTAACACGCGAAGTCATTGCTCCAAATAGTCTGTTCGGCCTAGAGTAGGGCCGAACAGACTAAGAGCCCATGAGAGCTCATAATAAGGCAATGGTCCCAATAATTGGTCCAGACAGTCTGTTCGGCAATAAGACAACCGAACAAGGAAAGAGCTCCAATCAGTTGCTAAGGCAAGAAGAACGCTCTGAAAAGGTCCAGAAGCTGTGTTGTTCCGTTAAGAAATGAAATCCCAAGGAAATAGGATCTAGAATAGATACCCAATGAAAGTGGGATGTTCGGTCAAGCTATTGAAAAGAATCCTAAAAGGACTCTTTTATGATAAACTGATAAGGGAACGAGAATCCAAGATATTCTGGTTTCCTATACGCGGTAGGAAACCTAGTGCAACACAGATACTTGGGCAACAAGCATCCATGAATCTATAAATATGAGGTAAACCTAGAGAAAAAGGTACGGAATATGTTGCATTCTCATACTCTCCTACTGATAATTAGGGTTTATTGATCAATACGTGATATTAACTTTGGCATCGGAGGGCCTTTGCCATGAGAGGCAGAGGTACACTCACCCCTTGTCTGTTTTGCAGATTAGGGTTCCGACGACGAATTAGGGTTCCGGTGAAAAGGCACGAATAAGCCGTTGCAATCCAATTGATCCAAAGTATCAATTGTTTTCATCCCCCTACAATTTTGATTAAAATATAAAATGTACAATCTACACTTTAAAGTTTATGAATTTTTTTATCAGAGGAAATTTCGATTTGATAAAATATCATCTGACACTTACAACAAAAGCCCAAAGGCAAACAAAAATTCCATCACAAATATAAGAATCAACCAAAACAACCAAAATCTAAGGCACAAGCACAAACACTACTCCTAATAGGCTAATAGGCTGAGAGGCTCCAAGATGCGTACCACAAAAGCAAACCAACACGAGGTATCAGCATAGAATCCGTCCGAGATTTAGTAGCAGAGAATCTGTAAGGACAATCTAGTTCAAATCATAAACAATTAATACAGATGAAATCATTGACTAACGCGGATTTGCTATCCAAAAGCACACATGCCGACCAATTGGTTACGAGAGAAAAGACAAATGAATAATTTTTTTAAAATCCGGACCATTGATTGCCGAAACAGACGACTGAGATCACTCAACTCTGTAAAGAGCCACTTTGCAATGGCTCCGTTAAGTTTCTCTCTTAAAAATAACCAAAGAATAGTGATGGACCAAGGCAAAAAGTTAGCTCTCTAACATAATTGGAGCAACTTGGTCAAATTTTTGCAAAACAATGTTGTACCGAACAAAAAGTACCAAAAAAAAAAAAAAAAGTACCATGGTTTGTTTGTTTATTCCTTATCTATCTTCCCACAGCTTAACTTTACTATGTTTACACTTTTCCGCCTTAGTTTTCCTATTTCCTTGAATTTTTTGTCTCTGGAATTGATACACGTTAAGTCGTTAGTGGTATTTTTGGATAACCAAATATCCGGGTCTGCTTTCAAAAACTTCGACTAATTCCGGGTTATAAAGTTAACGATCAAATAAATCTCCAATGGCCACGAGTTTTGGAATATTTGGCCTTTGCAGCGTTGTCAATCCCGTACCGTATCGGCAATAAAATGGTACACATACCTAGCTATTTCATACCACCCAAAATACTGGCTTGTACCAGGCATACCCACCTATACCAATTGATACTAGACTTGTACCGGCATCTCGGTCAGTACAAAAAAAAAAAAAATATTTCTCTTTCTAAAAAAGTCTCGAATTCTAAGATAAATCGACAAAACTTGGAGTCTATAATATGTTACTCATCTTAATATGTTATTAGAACAAATGTTAAGGTATATCAAAGCGTTAGAATTTGTTTTATTTTTCTACTTCAATAAAGTATAGGTTGCAGTCAATCTGGAACGGCACTGACATACATGCCGGTACGCACCGTTCCAATAGAAAAATGGTACACTTGCCGGAACAAGATTGACAACTTGCGACATCTTGGGGCAAGCATGTAAGTTACTTTCTCATATTCACTCGGCCAAACCTCCCATCTCAATCGACTGATCATTTGGAATAAGTAAATAACCCAAGTATTCAATATGTTGACAATTTGGTTATGGATCAGAAATTGAGGAATACAGCTAATGGATAAACTACCATTATATTGGGGAATACAATGGCTTATCTTATGTGGGTTTTCCGGGAATGTTATGAACCCAGATTTTTTTTCTCGCAAATTATGCTAACTAAATTGTTTAAATTGACAAATACTTCATATTTATGCGTAAGGCTCTAGCCTCTATAATAAGTCTCTTTGATGGTGTGAATTTGTCAATAGTTTGATGTGTTAGCCACCCTATGCATATTACCTTGGTAATTCGATTCTGAATGCAGAAACTAAGGAATGCAGCAAATTGGGAAACTTCCATTGCAATGGGGGAATACAGTAGCGAATCATATTTGGAGATTGATAAAGTACCTTCTCCTAGGGGAAATAAAGCAAGGAAAGTCTCAGTGCTGCCCCTTGTTTTCCTCATCTTCTACGAGGTATCAGGGGGGCCATTTGGGGCTGAGGATACCGTACGAGCAGCCGGGCCGCTTCTAGCCCTAATCGGGTTTTTGGTATTCCTATTTGTATGGAGTGTACCAGAGGCCCTAATAACTGCAGAGTTGGGCACCATGTTTCCAGAAGACGGTGGCTATGTGGTTTGGGTTTCATCCGCATTGGGCGAATATTGGGGGTTTCAAGAAGGTTGGATGAAATGGCTAAGCGGGGTAATCGATAATGCCCTATACCCGGTTATGTTTCTTGAATATCTGAAATCGGCAATCCCAGCTTTATCTGGTGGTTTACCAAGAGTCGGTGCAACGCTGGGCTTGACTGCTCTCCTCACTTATATGAATTATAGGGGATTAAACATAGTGGGATCGGCTGCTGTAGTGTTAGGAGTTCTCTCACTCCTTCCATTCGGTCTGATGGGAGTTATCGCCATCCCAAAAGTAAGGCCTTCAAGATGGTTAGTGTTAGATTTACACAATGTTGACTGGAACTTGTACCTAAACACTCTATTTTGGAACTTGAATTACTGGGATTCAGTGAGCACATTAGCTGGAGAGGTGGATAATCCGGAAAAGACTCTACCAAAGGCTCTATTCTATGCTTTTATCCTTGTTGTTTGTGGGTATTTTTTTCCTTTACTAATTGGTACAGGAGCCGTACCACTTAACCTTGACTTGTGGACTGATGGGTACTTTTCAGATATTGCCATGACGGTTGGTGGAGTATGGTTGAGGTTTTGGATTCAGGGGGCAGCCGCAATGTCAAATATGGGGATGTTTGTGGCTGAGATGAGCAGCGACTCTTTTCAACTTCTTGGTATGGCAGAGAGAGGGATGCTTCCCGAGTTTTTTTCCAAGAGATCACGTTATGGAACTCCTCTAGTTGGAATCTTATTTTCAGCTTCTGGGGTTATTTTGCTTTCATGGCTGAGTTTTCGAGAGATAGTAGCAGCGGAAAACTTTTTGTATTGTTTTGGAATGGTTCTAGAGTTGGTATCATTTGTAAGGTTAAGGATGAAATACCCAGCTGCATCTCGGCCTTATAAGATACCTGTGGGAACAGTTGGATCAATCCTCTTGTGTGTTCCTCCAACCATGATGATTTGTGTTGTGTTGGCTCTTTCTTCGCTCAAAGTGGCGGTTATATGCATCGTTGCTATGCTGATTGGGCTAGTGTTGCAGCCTTGCCTCAAGCACGTTGAGAAAACAAAATGGCTCAATTTCTCAGAGAGTTCTGATCTCCGTGATCTTCATGGTGTTGCTCAAGAGGATACTGAATCTTTGATTAAGTAATAAATTGCAGTCCTACATCTGCCGACAAAAGAAATGTTATTTCTTCATCAAGCTCTTGAAAGGGTTCCCGTGGAGGACAAGCTAGAATCATAGTTTTTGTATGTCATCAAGGTATTTGCCCTGCTTAGATGTTTAAAAGTGGTCAATATATAGAAGCGACGGATTGGAATACTGACCTAGTTTGAATCGACACTGTAAGTCTGTAACTATGCGATGAAATTTTAGTCATCTAAAGAGACTCAAGTTTGAGTCTTCTTTCACTTTCCTGTGAAAAGAATTGCAATGAAGTCGATCAGTTGAACCTTGTAGATTGCAGTTTTGACACAAACACATTTAACTATTTGATCTGATGATATTCTCGGTGACTTTTGTTTATTGATAACGTCAACTGTCAACAATGTCATAAGCGAAGTATGCAACTCATTGTGGAAATCTGAAAGAGAGAGACTTATTTGTTTACAGCTAAGTGAATCCAAACCATCCAAAACACTTTTGGTCCTTTGGACGGTACAGATTCACCTCTGTAAAACTTATTTATGGAACCCTCCATAAATAAGTTTTTCAAAATCTGAAAAACTAGAATTAACTTGACTCATTTTACTTGATCTCTTCAAACTCCTTCACTCATAAGCTCTCACCGGTACAATGCGCGATTATTTTGTAAACCACAAGTTTATATTAACTTGACTCATTTTAGGAGATTCCGATGGTTTCCTCTTTCATTGAGCGTTTATATGACTTCATAAACGGTGGAAGTTTAAGCAGTCATTTGTTTTTGGCTTCGCGCCTTGGTTCCTTCTGTACATGGAGGCATTCACTTCGGCCTCGTTTAACTAGCATGGAATGGAATTACTCAATCCAGTGTTTGGTTGCTGTTTGTCTATTTTTTACTTGCTGTCGATAATCGACAGAGAAACGTTTTAAGTGCTGGAATGTGGATATTTGTGGTTGTGGAGTTTGGTTCCTTGCCGTATTTCAGAACTTCTCTGGAAGCAAACTTAGTGAAAGTGAATGAAGATGGAAGAAGAACAACAAAAGGACTTTATTATTCTTCAAAGTAGAAGTCGATCGACAATGAGAACACAATCGAGTAGACGGTTATGTTACAAGCTACTCCTAGAACGAGAAAAGTAAAGTACAGATAAAAAGTAGAAACCTTTGGGCGATTGAGTGGGGGTTCAAAACGTCTTTAGTCTTTGTATTTATAGCCTGCTACTTCGACTTGAAATTCAAACCAGATGGAATTCCCTCCTCTAATTTGAATTGAGCGGTTACTTCCTTACTTCCTCATCTTGCTCCACGATCTGCATGGGGCAGTTATTTCTCTCATGATGTGCTCCTTCTTTAACTACCCAGTCTACCCATCATCACATCTCTCCTCTTGCTTGTATATTGTTGGTTTGCCACGTCCCAGATCAATCGATAATTAGTCCATTTTTACCTTGTTATGCTCATGTTATAGCCGATTTGATTTTCTGACCGTTGCCACGTGTCATTAGTCGATCTATTCGACCAACAATTTTGACTTACTAAAATATGGTGTAAACGGTTGCACAATAAAGAAGGTTCAAACTCGTAAGCTAACCGGCCTGTTAATTCCTCTCAGCCCGGATTCGTATAACCCCATGAACCAGGTATTCGTAATCCCATCCCACCTCCCCCGTTGTGCCCCAAGAATCAAAACCAAACACACCACAAACACATAATATACATGGTTCCCCGAAATCTGGTACATCCACAGGGGTAAACCGGAGCAATTATTCAAACGAAGGAAGCTTTACAAGTGAGGTCTCTCACCTCACCACACTCTCTCATCTCTGACCCACATTTCTACTACAAACAGACCTCACAATTTCCCTCAATGGTCTCTCACTCAAGAGAGATACAAAACCATGGAGCAAAGCTCCCAATTTATAGGCAAAACCCAAACCATTGTTTAAATGACATGCTTGTGGCATTGACTCCAGTATCCACGCCTAAGATTTTCCAAATCTTTGCCAATCTTCAACAACACATAGCTGATCTTTCCATTGTCAAGAAAGGCTGTCCAAGCATTGACAAAGGAGAATGAAGCCCAAAATCAACAATCTCTACCTTGGCGACAATTCTCCAATCAATGTTGCCATAGGTCCGTAACACAGACAACAGAACATACAAAACTCTCCAGAAGCTCAAACCGATGACAGTTAAGACAGCCAAAACCAGGGGAAGCAACAACACCAAACTCTCTTCAAACAAAACAGAACAAAACTGCATATAGATATCCATGCTCTTAAATGGATTACAAGAAACTCAGGTTACCTGAATGATCCAAATAGAAGAGCCAAATTTCTGAAGTCTCAGGCAAACTTCAGAACCAAATTTAGACAGGTCGCGACAACTCCAAATACCAGATTCCGATAACAAATCCAAAGTACCAACACAATGGCACCGAAACAAATGACACCTGAGACGCATCACCATCTCCAAGGCTGTCACCAATCGCCGTAAGTTGCAGGCACCCAACGATGCTTTAACAAGTTTCAACAGATCTACAGTAGCAAGTATCAATTCAAACGACTAACAACCAGGTTAGTCATCCAATGATCTATCTCCACCGGTGCCAATGCCAAAATGCAACTGACTGCATCCAAATTCAGAGAAATAGACCCAAGTGCAGTGGAACACACATTGACTAACAAACCAGAATGACACATACCACCAAGAGAAGCAAAATAACATTGCCCAAGACAATCTTGGCTCCACGTTGCCTCCCCTAAGCATCATGCCGAAGCTGCTTCCCAAAACAATTCAAATGCATGTGCTCCAAATCGGTAGTATCCACAAACCAAACGATGAATACAAAATAGAGCTCTTCAAACAATGGGTCGCCGGATGCAGCGAACAGAAGAGCTAGGTTTCTGAAGTTCCAAGCTAACTTCCATAAACAAATTCCAATTGAGTAACTCTTGCTATCAACCATTGAAAATTTCCTAGGACAGAATGGTGGGGACACAGCCTCCTTAAAAACCATTCTCCTTCAACCCTCAGGTTGTTTTGACAGAATTTTCAATGTTGCAAGATTACCACATTCCAAACAAGTTCCGATAGTAGACAGACGAATAGATGCCACCTGAGACCACCGCAGTCTCAAATGGCAATGATGAGATTGAACAAGTCCGGTCCATACTGAACATAAATGGCTCCATCATGAAATACAAACGGACTCCACCTCTCGCAAAGTCCCATAGATGTGATCAATCTACAAGCACCAATTGCGCTTGATAAGAACGCCAGATTTGATAGGAAAATCCCAAAATACCACTCATAAGAATGGTCAACAGATGATGAACACCAACAGACAAATTCAGAATTTTCGTCTTCAAAAAATTGTAAGCAAACGGTTTAACCAAATTTGCTATCAAACAAACAATCCATGATTGAGCAACCATGGCACAAAACCGGCGACAACAGACAAAATGCCAAACACTCTAGGAGGTCAAACCGATGCCCTGCTCACACCAAGACTTCCAAAATACCTCCACCGAGCTTCACAACAGCATCAAACAGGTTCCCCTTCCAAAACCGCAGCTAACAAAGGATGCACCATCCTTGAAACAAGAGAATCGACCAATCAATCATTTACGGAGTCGAATCTCGAGAAACGGAGTGTGGGGTTGGATCCGAAACGTCGAGATAGTCAACATTGACTACTCACGGGAAAAAAACAGAGTCCGAATGGCTCCGGAATTGCGAAAACAAATTTCTGGAATATTCCTTCCACCAAGGAAATATTCTACTGAAGGTGTACGCTGAGTTAGTCCATCAGCTGACATGGCAGCCATGTGGCACTTACGTGGCTCTTCAAGTGGGTCCGGACTAATGACGTGGCGGGCGACTGGGCAAGTGACATGGTAGATGACTGGGTGATGACATCACATTATGTCATCCTGATGTCATCGTCTTCTTCAAAGCAGGTCACGAACATAACAAACTGAAAATTGGGCTTTGACCCAAAAACTCCAATTTTGACCAACAGATTCGGATCACCCTGACGTTGAACAGAGGTATATTATACTTTTTCGGAATCGTCTCAACGAGACGAACAGGATGCATAGATCAAATCATCTTTTCAATCTGTTTCGAAAAAACGCAAATTCAGACATAGAGGCAAAAAACAGAGTGTTGCTTTGTGTTTTGGCCACCTGAGCTTTGATACCATTTGTTGTGCCCCAAGAATCAAAACCAAACACACCAAGCATACACAAATATAAAATATACGTGGTTCTTCAAAATCGAGTACATCCACAGAGGTAAACCGGAGCAATTATTCAAACGAAAGAAGCTTTACAAGTGAGGTCTCTCACCTCACCACTCTCTCATCTCTGACCTACATTGCTACTACAAACAGACCTCACAATTTCCCTTTATGGTCTCTCACTCAAAAGAGATACAAAACCATGGAGCAAAGCTCCCAATTTATAGGCAAAACCCAAACCACTGTTTAAATGTCATGCTTACTCCAGTATCCACGCCTGAGATTTTCCAAATCTTGCCGATCTTCAACTGCACATGGCAGTTCTTTCCATTGTCTTGACAAAGAAGAATGAAGCCAAAAATCAACACCACCTTGTGCATTTACCGGACTCCCCAGGGCTATGTTATCGCCCGTATTGCCAAAACTACCCGAGATTACAAGAACCTTCCTTTATACACAAAACCATTCTTCCCCGCCTCCACCTTGAAACCACTGCGCGGGCGAATGCTGTGACAGTACTGTAAAGGAAGGCCGGTCCGATGGCTACGAATTCGATGGCAACGCTATCCCTTTCACTTCCCTCTTCATGTCATCTTTCTTTCGTGAACATTTTTGCAAAAACGGAATGAGCAGGGATGGAGCTAGGGAGGGGCCAGTAGGGGCGGTCGCCCCTGCAAGAAGAAAAAAAACTCTACTTATTATATGTAAAATTAAAATTTCCCATGAAAATATAAAGGCTCGCCCCCCTCTAATATTTTGGGAAAAAAAATCAAATAATAGTAAATAGTTAATAACTTTTGAAATACAAGATACCAACTTTAATTTCTAAACATTATAGGTTAAATATAACAAAACATAAAATTTGAGGGTTAACATAGTGAGTACTCAATTATTTGACTCCCAGTTTTTACCCACAAAATTCCCCAATCGTTAAGAGGATTTTACATGTTTTCTTCTCTCTGCCTAAAAAATCTACATGACACACCAAACCCCTCTCTCTCTCTCGGCAAAAAAATTCCACATCGTCAAGACTTTGAAGGCAGTTTTGAGAAAATAAGAACACTAGGAGAAGAGATTTTGGAAACCCTAAGTAATCTCGGTAAAATCTAAGTTGTAACTACTCCACAACACGATGGGGGATAAACTTTTAGCAAGTTTTTAAATCACTTACATAGAGAAGGATATTGCGAAAATGTTTGATGTTGATTCTATCATCGATGCTTTTAATGACATGGAAGAGCATCGAGTGCAATTGAAGATGCCTGGTTTTACTAGATAGGTAGGTAAGTTGTTAATGCCTTTGCAATATGTTAATTTATGAAAAGCATAATTAAGTATGGAGTGTTGCTATTTTGTACATTTTTGAGTTTTAATGCATTCATGTTGTTATGCATGTTTCTCTTTTCTTTTCTTTTCTTTTTTTTGTCTCGCCTATATGGTCGCCCCCGTGTAGTAAAATTTCTAGCTCCATCCCTAGGAATGAGGATTTTTCAATCCAACTGTTTTTCAAACAGTTTTTCGTTTACATTTTGTAGCTGTACGATCATGGGGTATATTGTTGCAATGTTTTCTTGGGAGAAATACTGTTGCAATACTTGTTATGGTTGTTGGGGTCGTTTTTGCAGTTGGGTGACTTCACGTTATATTTTTGGTCTTCGGATTAATGTCAAAATATTCCTTATTTTCACTAAAATATCAAAAATAACAGTTAGTTCATTTGGATAAGAAAAATAAATTGTCTTGAATAGTGAGTAAATTTGGACTAACTGCGTTCTTGCAAAATTATTTGTTCAGAACTTATTTTAGTATCTTTTACTTGTCGTAACTTTTTGTTTAGCTTTTTGGAGTAATTTTTAGAGTTAATCGTTTGTCTCGACGGGGCGAATCGGAAAAGTATAAAAATATGGACCGATGTTAAAAAAAATTCATATAAGACGACACTTTAGACAAAAAAAAAAAAAAAAAAAAGACAGCAATTTGATACTTTTTTCATCTCTAGTGAATTTTTTTTGCTTTTGTTTCTCTAGTGAATTTTTTTTTTCTTTTGGTCATAATTTTTTACTTTTTAGACTCGAAATGAATGATTTGTCCAAAAAAATATAACGCAAATCTAACAAAAATTAAAAAAAGACGAACAAAACATGCAAAATAAAGAAAAAAAATAAGTTTATAACAACCCAAATACCGATAAATATCGTTTAGTCAATAGCATAATTTAAACTCACTCAGTATACTTGGATTTTTATTTTTATTTGTGTGAAATGGTGTCCCTATTTATTGTAAATCCAGAACTTGGCCATGGATTAGTGATTGGGTAGATGGCAGTCCATGCGCAGAAGAAAAGGGCAAAAGCAGAAATTGTGGAGGGTCCATCCAGAACTCACCCAGAATTTTTTTTTATCAAGAGATAATTTCATTATCAGAAAGCCAAAGGCAATACAAGATTTCATCACAAGAGAATAGGAACGAATCAAAACTACCAACGTCAAGACGCGAGCATAAGCTGGGTAGGCCCTGTCAACACATAACAGACCGAGGCGCAGTCGAATTGAGTGCCAGTCGAAGAGCATGCAGTGGAGGGTCCAATAAGAACACCCAGCTCAAACTAGAAGAATCGCATATGGAATCTTCAGAACCACTCCAAGGGGTAGTAACCGAAAGCCAATGCTAGCACTCGCGATGCAAGAGAACACAACACCGTCAGGAGCGTCAACGATCCCTTGTTGCCATGAAAATGAACCCAACTCCGATGCAAGCTCCATTGTCACGGCGAGCTCTGGGCGTGGAACAAGATCACACACCACGACAGTTGACAGCAAGAAACCACTCCAAAGATCAAACCCACAACCAGTCAAAACCCATAACCAAGTTACCCTACCATGGAAGCCTGTCACCGAGTCACACAGAGCCAAGACAAGGCTAAGAACCTTGAACAAAAACCTAGAAAAATGGGTTTATTTGCCCACCACCTCGACCCGCCTGATATGGGGGAGACCCTGGCTAAGACAAAACCTGATATAGGGGAAACCCAGACAGGGATAAAATCGAACTAGGGAGACCAACCGGTGAAAGAAAGGAAGAAAAATTGCAAGAAAAGAAGAAGCCCTACCCCACCCTCATCGTTTATTGCCGCCCAAATCCCACCATCAGCCACACACTACCAGATCTGAGAGACCAAGGAGAATTCAGACATAAGACAAGGTAATCGACCCACGACCGGTAACCAGCTCGTGGATAACCAAATCGAAGAGGCAATACAAACGGGAACGAGAAGGGAGCAGAAGAAGAGGAAGGGAGGAAGAGAGGGTGGAAGGAAGGGGTGAGAAGTCCACTCCCCCAATGTAAACCCTAGTTGTTGGTCTCTAGAGAGGAGGAGGAAAAGATTTTAGAGAGAGAGAGAGAGTACGAGGATTGATATTTGATCAACAAGAATTTGGATGTGGTTAATGGTCTCAGCAATCTCTTAAAAGTTAGAGGAAGAACACATTCGAACATTAAAGTGGATTTTGCATTTTTTTTTTCTTTTGGGTGGTTGGGAGCCAATTCTGGAGTCCGTCAATATGCATTATGACTAATGAATCGAAGAATGCATAATTTAGTAATCACATCCAATGAGCTTTTTTGAATTTTCAATACAAGCTTGCCTATTGTGCTTCTATAAAATCTTTTCTGCACATTGTTATTCAAGTAATTCTCATTACGATTCAAAATGATTAGTGATTTTTACACTCTTTTGTACATGCAACAATGATATTGTAAATTTAGATTGTAAGAGGACAAAAAAAAAATTTTATTCGTAGAAAGGATTGTAAAAGGCAATTACAAGATTCTAAGGTTGTGTTAGATCCCGTTTTCACTAACAAAAAATACTAAAAATTTAACACATTTCACCATCTTGTTTTCACTAACAACAAAGTTTTAGCATTTTATTATATCGTTTCCACTAACAAAAAAGTTATCAACAAATTTTTTTTTTTTTGCTAAAGTAATTCTATTCATAAATCATCAACTTCTTCTTTGTTGATCCGCATCAACAACTTATTCACTATAAACAATTTAACATTTCTCAACATTCACTACCAAAAACACCTAACAATTTTTCGACCACAAATCAAAATCTATAAATTTTTCACTACCGGGAGGGGTCTTCCAAAAAAAGGTTGAGTTACGGGCTCCCTAACACCCCTTCTTCGTGTTTGGTTTTGGGGTAATGAGTGGAGAAAGAAATAGAGTAATGAGTAGATATAGGGGTAACGAATAGAAAAAGATAAAGATAGAAATAAGAATAATGATCAATGAGTGTAGAGAAAAATGATAATAATGATTGAAAATATAGGTGATTTTTTCATTAAAGAAACCAAACAAAGCAGCTTGGAAGAGGGGGTTTACTATCTAGTTCTTCTCCAAGGGCAGCGAAAGAAAGAAAGAAAGAATGGCGAAACCCCAGAAATCATCAAACGTGACGGACGATCTACACGAGGCGGCAAGGTCAGGCGACCTCATAGCCGTTCAGACAATTTGCAGCTCCAACCCCTTGGCAGTCAACTCCAGAGATAAGCACTCCAGGACCCCGTATCCTCCTCCTCCTCCTCCTCCTCCTCTCTCTCTCTCTCTCTCTCTCTCTCTGCCAATATTATATACAATGGAGTATAGCGGGAATTAGTGTGTTAACGAGTAAAGGGGTAAGATGTCTCTCTTAGACTCGAACCCAGACCTCCCCTTGCAAGGCAAGAGGTACAACCAGATGGGCTAAGAGCCGCATCTTTATCCTCCTCGCTCTCTCTCTCTCCCTACTTCTTTCTTCTATCATTTCTAATTGCATCTGTACTTATCTATACTGCGTATTTTTGTGGTGTTTGGCTTTAATTTTCTGATGGGTTAGCTATTCTCGGAAGTTTTGAACTGGGTTTTGTGGAATCGCTGTATGGGCATGTTGGGCTTCCTGTGAATCTGTGCAGTCAAATTAATTTGCAACAAGTATGTGGTTTACTTGGATTGAATTGATGAGGTTTCGGAAGTGGATTTGAAGTAGGATTGACTTGTGTGTGTGAATTTTCGGTATCTTGTGATGGTTTAGGTATTTGAATTTCTGTTAGGGCTTGTTGGGATTCCTGTGAATCTGCACTCCACTGAATCTTCCACAAGTATACGGGTTTAATTCCATTGAGTTAATTACGTTTCAGGAGATTAACCAAAATAGGATACATGTAACCAAAAATTTTGGGCGAGCAAATTGAGTGCTAGTAAAATTCTTGAATGTCCTCTTTAAAGCTTGTTTCCCTTTTCCTTATTGTGTGTATATTGATTTATCACTTCGTAGATGAAGAAATGGAACGGTACATTTCATAGTGTGCTTGTTTGTGCTCTCGTTGGTCTGGATTGTTCCTTCTTCTCAATAGAGTATTTGTGATGGTTTGATAACTTTGATTTTTAAACGGTTTTCCTAATTGCAGCGGTAGGCTGCATTCTGTATAAGACCCTTTTCCACTCACTTGAGAGTCTTTTTAGGTGATTAATTTTGCACTCTTAATAGTGTAAGAGTGCTTCAAAAGGTTAAATGCAAGAATTTTCCGGTCCTTATATGAACACACTATAATATAGGCTAGTGAGACACTGAAACTTATGTTCGTCATTATATCTTCCCACTTGTTGATGTTCATGTGGGCTGTTCTTGATGGTACTTGGACGGTGGATGGGATTTTTGATCAATTTTGAAGAGCTGCATTACATTTGAGATGTCAAATGAGTGGGTCAAGGCGTCAAGCCAAGTAATTGTTATTGCATTTCTTATGAGCTTATGACTGTAGACTGTAAACAGGAGCACAGGAAGCTATAAATCCATATCTGGAGAAGAAAAAATGTGCAGATAGTTCCAAATTGTTCTTATATTCTGTCTGAGTAAAGTTATTCTTGTTAGATCATTATATAAATGAAATACTTGAATTCCGGTAAGACATAGCATTCGGATTTGTTACTGTTTTTCTGTTTGTGGAAGGTTGTCACCTGACAAGAAGTTCTAAATGAAACTGTTCCTGAACTCTTTGGCGTTCTGAATTTTCCTTCTCCTTCTGTTTATTCCCATTCTAGCAATGTCATTCTCCTATAAATGTCATATCCATGTCTGTCCACAAATGGAAACATCTCTTAACAAGTTTAGTGTCTAGGATGTGATTGCTCTTTCTTGTGAAGCCAGGGTGGCATTTTCTTCATCCACACATGTGTATCTGACTTTTTGGTTATGTATATACTATTTTCAATCAAAACAACCTCTGATATTCTTCTGGTGGGCCGCTTTGGGCTTCTCTCGTGGAAAATGGCCATGAATTGGATCCCTAGCCAGCTAATCTTTTAATAGACCAAATCAGAAATACATCTAAAGATAGCAAGAAAAGATTTATGTTTCCCAACTGTGAACTTCTTCCCTCTGTGGTGGGAAAGTAAAGGTTCAGCCAAGACTGGTCTTGGTCTAGGGTTAGCATTTACATCTTATTTGTTTGGTTCCTTGATTTGATTGGATCCTAGACTACATTTAGCAGCGTGGTCTGGGCAAGCACAGGTGGTGAACTATCTCTGCAAGAACAAGGCTGATGTTGGTGCCGCAGCTATGGACGACATGGGTGCCATCCACTTCGCCTCCCAAAAGGGTCATTTAGAAGTTGTGCGGACACTTATTTCATCCGGGGTCTCAGTCAAAGCTTCTAATCGCAAGGGTATGACTGCTCTTCACTACGCTGTCCAGGGGTCTCATCTGGAACTAGCCAAGTACTTGGTGAAGAAAGGCGCAAGTCTTAGTGTCAAAACAAAAGCAGGGAAAACTCCACTTGATCTAGCTAGTAGCGAGGAGATCCGCTTACTTTTGGTAGAATGTGGGAAGCAATCCGAGAGAGGAGATTTAAAAGGTGAAGAGAAAGCGACAGAAACTCATCCAAAATCACCACCGCCGGGAAAAGCAGAGGGCTTTGAAGGTGAAGTTGCCGTGGATAGGCATGAAGAAGAAGAAGAAAGTAAGAAAGATGAATCGATCAAGAGGAAAGGTGATGAAGAAGGTATCAAGGAAACCACGCCAAAGCCAAAGAAGGCAAAGGTCAATCTTAATCATCTTGTAGCCTCAGATGACACAGGAGGAGAGGAAGAAACATAATAGACTCTCTTTTTTTGGTTTTTTGGTTTTCAGGTTTATTGACCTGCAGTTGAGAAAATGGCAAAACATTAGGTTTAACTTGTGTTTTTTGGTTAGCTTCGCCCTAATATGGAAAAATGACTCTATTCAAGGTGCAGTATGTATCCTTCTAAGAATAGCTTCACCTTATTATGGCTTTTTATGTTGGAAGAGTTAGTTTTTGCATGACCATTTCGCTTGGCTTCATGTTTAGCAAAATTATGGTATGAAGGTAGACAGGATTGCAAATGTGAATTGATGCAAAGGTTTTCTGCTAATAGCACATATACTAGTGTTTTTTTGACGTCAAGCGGTAGGAGCATTCTTTTCAAAAGGTTATAATAACATGCCATTACATAAATTATGTTAAGTTTGTAATAACTAAATCAAGTTTAATACACAACCACCCAAGAAATAGTTGCATACTGTGATCAAATAATTAACAGCGAAAGACTCTTCTTATACAGAGAGATTCACTACGTAATTCTCCTGTAAGATTTGACCATTGACAGCACGAACTCTTAAAAAGGCGAAGTCCGGTAGGAATACTTTTCAGATCATGAGTCAAAACGGTCAGTTATAAGATAACAAGAATGCTACAACCACAAACACTAACATAAAATTGCACACACAAGCGCACATAGTTCATGGACTCCACACAATGTATGGTAGTATCATTGTACTAGTAAACGTACATGAGACCTACTCTCTTGTATCTAAGGTGGGAAAGTAAGCACAAGAATGCCTCACCATCACTCAACTTGAGAAAATACAGTGAGACACACAATTCTGGATAGCCTTTTCCTAGATTGAATGAAATGACAAGATACAAGAACTAAATAAAATAGTATTGCCTTTCCAAATTAAGATTGTCACCTTCACTCAAACAATAGTTAACCCTTGATTTAATAATAAGCTAAGAAATAAAAGTACAGCAACGCCTCATTGACTTCAGACCATGCCTCCATTTGGAGTAGTGTTATCATCCTCTGCAACATACCTCTTCCAAAACCAATGGGTTTTCCATACACCAGCCATTTCTTCAATTGGGATACCCTTTGTCTCAGGCAAGAAAAGCTTGATGACAATGCTCATCACCACCATCCAGAAAGCGAAAAAGATAAACAGCCCAAACTTTAAGCCGCACAGCATTGCCAAGAAGACCTGAGCGATGAAGAAGGTGAAGAGCATGTTGACCGATACGTTGATGCTCTGAGCTGCAGACCGTATTTCAAGTGGAAAGATCTCGCTCGGTACCAACCAACCGAGTGGGCCCCATGACC
Organism: Rhododendron vialii; assembly: GCF_030253575.1. Classification (NCBI taxonomy): domain Eukaryota; kingdom Viridiplantae; phylum Streptophyta; class Magnoliopsida; order Ericales; family Ericaceae; genus Rhododendron; species Rhododendron vialii. The sequence goes on along the minus strand of NC_080563.1, from coordinate 18,632,009 downwards.
ACGCGAACCCGGCGACGTAAACACAGATGAAAAACACCACTAGACCAGCATACCACTTGGGCAGATCAACAGAGTTCCCACTTGTTCCGAATTTTAGCGCAATTAGAACTGTTGTAGCAACCTGTACACAAGCAGAAGTAACACCAATCAAACATGGAGAAAATTCTGTAATACTTCTTAAAACAATAAGGAAGAATGAAAAAGAACAGAGTAATTGATAAGGAAAAGTAAACACTACTGTATTAGCACAAAAATTGATCCAAAGCCTATCAGCACACTGTTAGCACAAAAATACTTCTTGTATAAAATTTACTATACGAACAAAATTGAAAAAGAAACTTGAATTACGTACCTGACAAATAAACATTTGAGTTCCACCCTCAAGAAACAGAAATCTCCTTCCAAGCCTATCAACAGAAACAATGGAAGCCAAAGTAGCAACACAATTCACAATGCCAGTGATCACAGCAGACATGAGAGCCGCATCATCTCCAAAACCCAAGGTCTTGAACAAAACAGGCGCGTAAAACATAATCACGTTCATCCCTGTCAGTTGCTGGAAGAAAGGAATCAAAACGGCGAATGTCAACTGAGGCCTATACTTCCTCTGCAGCAGCTTCGCCCACGGGTTGTCCACTTTCCCCGACACCTCACTCGCTGCAACCAAATCATTGAACTCTTTGTCGACGCTGTCAACGCCACGGATTTTCTTCAACTGTTCTTTGGCTTGCTCGTGGTTCCCACGTTCAATGAGGGAGTTGGGGGTGTCAGGAAGGCATGCAGAGCCGGCAATGAAGATCAAAGCTGGGACCGCTGCACCGCCGAGACTGAGCCGCCACCCCCAGCCGCCTTCAATCTTGGCGAACAAGAAGTTGAGGACGTTGGCGGCTAGGATTCCGATTGTGATCGACATTTGGAAGCCGATGTTGAGCGCTCCTCTGTATTTGTATGGAGCTGTCTCAGAGAGGTAGAGTGGCACAGACTGGATATGCAAATTTAAAAAGGAAACAACAAATTGATTAGTCACTAGAAAAGGCTGAAAATTTGTCATTGAATTTGTGGATCAAATTAATAAAAATTAAATAGAAAACATTGTCTTCTGAAAATAAGTATATATACCTGATTGGCGAATCCAATACCGAGACCAAGAAAAATCCGTCCCACAATAAGCATAGCCACATTAACCGCAGCGCCGTTGAAAGCGGCTCCAATCAAGAACAAGATCCCTCCGCTCAACATCGAGGGCTTCCTTCCATACTTACGAGTCACGGCTGAGGCCACGAAAGAGGATAGCAGAGCAGCCAAATACAACGACGACGTGAACATGGTCAGCGTCTGGCTGTTGAACTTGCAGTATTGGTTTGTACTGGCGTCGAGTGCCTGCTTCCTGTAGACTTCTGGGAAGAATTTTTCCAGGAAAGGAGCCATGGATGTCACCCCACCTGAGTACAACACCATTCACAAAAATAGCTCATGTTAGTAGAGTACTTTAGTGACTGATTCTGCATAATTATGTCATCCTTATGTTTCCGGTAGCTCCTGAGAGAGAATTTATTTTAACTTTTGGAAAAAAAACAAAAAAACAAAAAACAAAACAAAAAAAAAAAAACCCTTTTTTTGGGTTAAAAAAAAAACCTTTTTATTCATCCTAACAAGAGAGATTACCAAAGAAAAAAAGTCTAGAAAAATAAAATAAGGTAGGACATCACCTTTAATTCAAAGAATAAGTATTGTATTTATTCCCTTAGTAGAACGGGTCCTCTTAGTCTCTTTTGAATATTTTTACATATTGAGTACTAATTTTAGAGGTGATCCGAGAAATTTGAAAAGTAAAAGAATTTGACCAGAAGGTAGAATTACTCAAAAGAGACAAAAACAAACAATTCTGCTTTAGATTTTTGTTACTATATAGTATATACAATATGTTAGAGTACTTTATCTATTTTGTTTTAGATTTTTGTATTGTTTTTCAACTCACTGAAAACCTCGTACCATAGTGTAAAAAGAAAAACAAATTAACGGGATCCGTTAATAACATGAGAAACGGTGGAAAAACCAAGAACATTGAAGTGATTAATTATAGTAGAAGATCATAATGAATTAATAATCGTAATAATAGTAACCTGAGATGCCAATGTCATAGCCAAAGATTAAACCTCCCATGGCTGCCACAATGCAAGTCACCAAAACTTTTTGCGTGAGCTTTCCCGGATACTTTTTCCCGTTCGACGGACCCATGTCTCCTCCGCCCGCCATCTTCAACCAGAGAGAGAGACCCACAGAGAGATATTTAGAGAGAGAGAGAGAGAGAGAGAGAGAGAGAGAGAGAGAGAGAGAACGGGCTGACAGAAGAAAGGGTGAATAAGATTAACTAAGGTCATATATATATATATAGGCCAGTCTCCTTAGTTTAGTTTTGAACAACTTTGTGGATAAGCCAATTATCTTTTGGATTACTCCACTTATCCTTGTTGAGTTATGGTCGGATTAGAAGTCTTCAACGGATGTATATTCGTATTATCGTATCTTCTCTAATTAGATTTAATGTTTTCTTTCTTAAAGTTGGCCTTGGATTTATGGAGGCGCGCGGAGTCTGAAAACTTGAAGACCACGGAAGATTTGCAATCCTGTTTAGTAATCCTGTAAGAGCATCCGCAATGGGAATAATTAAAACCAATAATCAAGCATCCGCAATGGAAATAATTAAAATTAAAATTAATAATCAAAATATGTCATGTCAACATTTGATTATCCATTTAGTTCATAATCAAATTTAACATCTATTTCCACATTGATTATTTTTGCATTCCTAACCAAAAAAAAAAAACTCACAATATACAATGCACATATGTCTAATCCCAAACGAGTTCCAATCACGTATCCGACCACATTGATTATTTTTGCATTCCTAACCAAAAAAAAAAAAACTCACAATATACAATGCACATATGTCTAATCCCAAACGAGTTCCAATCACGTATCCGACCACACCAAATTATTCGTCTCAATGAGACGATTCTTACGTGGGGTGTTTTGAGTTTTGAGTTTGGTTATTGAGTTTTGGTTATTGGTAAAAGTTGTTAAGTTTGGTTATAGAAATGATGAAATTTGGTTATTTGCTAAAAAATTTGTAACTTTGCTTATTATAATATGAGGTGTTTTTTGAGCATTGTCGTTAAACAGGTCGAGCACACAGACACGACACGAGCACTAACACATTTAAGAGCGGCATAGCACGAATGCACACACTATATCCACTCTTACATACTCCCTCCGTCCCAATTTAGTTGTCACTTTTTGGAGTTCGTGTCACTTTTCAATTGATTATATCTTGTAATTTATAATGTTTTAGGTGATTTTGAAAACATTGTATCATAGAACAAATCGAGATCTATCAAACAAGATCCATATTGGATATAAAATTCATTATCAATTTAAAAATATAATTAGTTTTTTTATTCAGTTAGAATAGAACTGTGACAAGTAAATTGGGACGGAGGGAGTATTTAATTGTTTTATTTTAATTACTATTTGATACTGTTTTCAGTCCAAAAAAAAAAAAAGAATCAGCAAAATATTAAATAGCGTCTTCAAGACTTCAACCAACCTTCGTTTCTTCAAGAGAATCTCTTGAAAGGAATGTTGCCGATAAAAATAAAAAAAAAAATTGTAATTCTTCAAAATGAAGATTTTGGTGCTCTCCAAGACTCCAACCGTACTGCATTCCCATTTTTCATATCAGTAAGTCTGCAGACACAACTTTGCACACAAATCCCGCACAGATTTTTGTTTGGGGCTCATTACGGGTTTCATACAAACAATCCGTTCAATAAATGTAAAACATTTTTTCAAGAGCTCTCACAAAAAATCAGCTCAATCCGATACCTATAGGTTCTTGATCGAATCATCTAATATTTCATTATCCTGAAATTCGAATAAAAATTTTAATGATTGGATCGAGCATCTATAGGTATTGGATTGAGCTGATTTTTTGCAAGGGCCCTTGCAAAAATATTTTCCATTTAATGAACGGCTTGGATCGTTTGTGTGGGATCCGTAGTGGGCTCCATACAAAAATCTGTGCACGATCTATTACCTATTTATCTGTGTGAATAGCACAATTGTTTTCATATCAATAAGTCTGTAGACACAGCTTATTGCACACAGATCCCGCACAGATTATTGTTTGGGGCCCACTACAGGTCAAATAATCTAAGTCGTTCATTTAATGTAAAATATTTTTCAAGGGCTTCCACGAAAAATCAGTTCAATCCGATACCTATAGGTACTTGATCTAATCATCTAATATTTTATTATCCTAAAATTCGAATGAAAAGTTTGATAATTGGATCGAGTATCTATAAGTATCGCTGATTTTTGCAGGGGCCCTTGGAAAAATGTTTTACATTTAATTAACAGCTTGGATTGTTTGTGTGGGACCCATCGTGAGCTCCATATAAAAAACTTAGGGGTGAGCAAAATAACCATGAAACCGTGAATCTAGTTCAAACCAATCCAAACCGAATAGTTTGGTTTGGTTTTTTAAAGATGTGGTTAGGTCTTGCTTTAAAAAAAATAAAAACCTTGTTAAATGGTTTGGTTTATGGATTTACGTTAATGATTTTGGTTCCAAACCGATCCAAACCGTGTGATATATATATATATATATATATAAAATTTGTTTAGATATACTTAATAAACTGAATTTCCTTATCTAATACTCTATTCCACCACCTTATTCTTTTCTCACTTCCAATATTAATTTCTCAAACTTCCTATTCCTACAATTTCATTACACTAAACATACACAGTTTGGGCTTAGTAAAGTGATTTCCTACTCTCTCTTTTCGGTAACTTATTTTCTAATGGATTCTATTCTTATTTAGTTGGTTGAGGTTAATGAGTTTTGATGATTTTAATATATTAATTTCAATATAACTTTTAGTTTAAGTTATCTACGCAATTTTAAGTACTTAAAATAGTTTATAGTAATGATATCTCAGTTTTAAGTGAACCGTGGTTCAAAACCGAAACCAAACCGCCTTTGAATGGTTTGAATTGGTATGGTTTTATGAATTTTATGGGTTGATTTGGTTCTCTAAATTTATAATCCGTAAGTAGTGGTTTACTTATCGAATTACTATAAAACCAGACTAATCCGGTCCATACTCACCCCTAAAAAAACTATGCACGATATGTTACCTATTTATCTGTGTTAATAGCACAGTTGTTTTCGTATATATATATATATATATGGAGAACAATCTCTCTCTTTTTTAGGCAATAGAAACATATATTGCTAACAACATAAATACAAATTAAGGACTCAGAGGTCAAGGAAGTACAAGAAAACAAAAATAAAATACAAGGAAAAAAACAAAAAAAATTAAGCTTCAGTGTTGGAACCCACAAATCTACACATCTCAGTGAGTGAAAATATAAAGATCTGCATCAAACTAGAGCCCATTTCCGTCGCAGACACCGCCGCAATAATGCCTTCACCGTTGTTGGAGAGCCCAGGAGTCCGTTGCCAAGACTAAACGAATCCAAGAGTCAAAAAGCCAAATCTCCTAATCCAAAATTGAGGGAGAGGGTGGCAGAACTTCTCTCCTTAGAGAGACTTCAACCATCTCAAACACATGAAAGTAGGAGAGGAGGAAGGGAAGACCGCCAGGGGAAGCAAGGAAGAGAGACGACTATTACTCGCTCTCAATATTCTTCAAATCCAATTTGTACTTTGAACACATAACTTGTTTTAAGTATATCACTTCAAAACCAGTCAAAATAGTAGTGCCAGAAAAGAGGAAAACACAGCCTTCTCTTTATTTAGTAGTAGCCTATTATGGCATGAATGCCATCGGAAGGCTTTCAGCATTTCCATCTAGTCAACATAGTGCTGGACCTGGTGGTGGTGGTGGTGATGACAGTTTCTTCTCTTCGTCATCATCAATTCCAAAAATACAAAACTTGTTTAATAATTTATGTTTTACACAACTAGTACCACTAGAAATGTATTATTAGTACCATAAAGAACAGATCGTAATCAAAGAACAGAAGCCTCCATAACGTATTATTCTGTAATTTTGTCATATGAAAGTGCTCAGTTTTCGTAATTAATAATCAGTCTATCGCGCACAACTAGAAGCCTCCATAAACTCAATGTCAATCATTGAAGAGATGACAAATTCCCATCATCTGCAACGCTTAAAAGCCAATGGCCATTTGCATATGATTGCTGACCTAGTGGTGGTGGTGGTGATGACAGTTTCTTTTCTTCGTCATCGTCAATTCCAAAAATACAAAATTTGTTTAATAATTTATGTTTTACACAACTAGTACCACTAGAAATGTATTATTAGTACCATAAAGAACAGATCGTAATCAAAGAACAGAAGCCTCCATAACGTATTATTCTGTAATTTTGCTATATGAAAGTGCTCAGTTTTCGTGATTAGTAATCAACCTACCGCACACAACTAGAAGCCTCCATAAACTCAATGTCAATCATTGAAGAGATGACAAATTCCCATCATCTGCAGCGCTTCAAAGCCAATGGCCATTTGCATATGATTGCTGACACACAATGAAGGATACTTGCAAATTAGGGACATAGCAGCATTGTGTGTGTTGAAATATTCGATCAAGATTTTATTCTTCTCACAATGAGGCTCAATATATAGACTGATTACAGAGTGAATAAGGAAACAAAATAAGGAAAGGAATCTCTAATTATGCTACCAAATTGACTGTTTACATATCTTCCTAATTGACTGATGGAATCTCTAATTACGCTACCTACCTAATTGACTGATTAGGTATCTTCCTAATTGATTACAATCTATACTAGAAGAATGAGTAGCAGCCCTTCGAATACAAGCAAAGGCCTCACCAATTGTAGGAACTTTCTTACCAGATAAAATCTGAGGACCAAGAGTAGCAAGGTCCTGATGAAGTTCAGACAGAAATTTGGTAACCCAAAATTCATCTCTGTACTTATGTTGAATCTTGAGATCTGTGGTTAAAGGTTGATAGACATTTAACTCATCTCACATCCCTTTTAATGTGGAGAAGTAGCCATCAATTGATCTCTCTCCTTGTTGGAAAGAGAAAATATTTTGGTAAATCTGATAAATACGAGAGATATTTTGATCTGAGGAGTATAACTCTCATAGAGTGTCCCAAACAGCTTTGGACGTCTCTTGGCAAGCAACATTATTGAAAATATCAGGTACAAGACTCTTCCAAAGTAAAGTCATTATAAAAGCATCATTTTGAGCCCAAGTAGGATCAGTAGATGGGGCATCAGTGATAAATGAAGTCTAACTGCTTGCTCGCAGAGAGCGCATGACCATGGCAGATAATTGAATCCATTTAATTTAATACTCCGTAGTTAGACCCTAACAGTTTCCTTGATGTTGGATGCATTAAATTCCTTGTTTTTATCACCCATGAGAAGAAATCCAAAAAAAGAGATTACCAGAGACTAGCGAACAGAGAATCAGTAAACAGTGAGCCAAAGTGTCGCCGGAGATCAGCAACAAGTAACAGTTGTAGATCTGACCAATGAACACACCACACAATGCAAAATAGAGATTTTCGGACCAAAACAAAAAGTCACGCCAGTCATAAATTGTCGCCGGTGATCGGCGAGTGAGGTATTGTTCCTCAGTTAATAGAGAGGAGAAGAAGAAGATCTACTGATCGTTATAGAGAAAAAGACAAATCAACCGCAGTATTAGATCTCACTCTGATACCATGTCGAAATATTCGATCAAGATTTTATTCTTCTCACAATGAGACTCTATATATAGACTGATTGCAGAGTGAATAGGGAAACAAAATACGAAAAGGATGACTAATTCCATATCTTCCTAATTGATTACAATATATATTTACATAAATTATATTCAACAGTGTGTATGGTTACCTGAATAAAAGTCAGCTATTCAAACATATGATAGAATGAAAATAAATAGTAGTAAAAAAACATCTAAAGCTATACATGAAGACAACACAAACCTTCAAGTACATTCAAGTACGTTCATTCCATAAGATAATTGTAACGACCCGGATTTTTGACCCAATTTTTTTTAATACAAATTTATATTGTTAAATTTTTAATTCAATAATTAATTAAATTGAATAATTAAAATATATTATTATGTGTATAATTGATATTATTTACACTATTGTATAAGATATGTATTTAAACTTTAGATATACGAATCAGTGATTCATATTTATCTCTTATCTTTCCTATCTAAACCCTAAGTAGAACTCTATTCAAACTAACTCTTCACTTCTCTATCTCTCATCCTATACATAAAAGCGTCCAGATACATTCTCACCATGTACATACATGCGTCCACATACATTAGAATTGAAAACTCCCCCCAAATGTGGCACTTGTCCCTCATCTTTTTATCATTATCAGTATCACTCTCTTTCCTCATTCCACCACTTCTACACTTATCATCTCACATTCTCACTACCTTATTCTCTCTCATTATACATACCCACATAATCCGAAAATTGAACACCAGTATATTATTTTACTCTCAATTATATTGTTGAGTCTAGAATAGAGAGAGAGAGAGAGAGAGAGAGAGAGAGAGAGTTGTGAGTTTCGTGGATACACCGCTGCTACGGGCCCTGTTGGAGTGCCACCGGATGCTGCCTTGAGATTTCAGAACCACCATGGCGATCTACGAACACCGTACAACACTTATCCGGACTTAGAATCGCGTTTGAGGTAGCTTTCCGGAAACCCAAAACCTTTATCTGCATTTTAATGGAGTTACTTAGATTTAAAATTTATTGAAGATGATGATCTGCTGTTAAATTGTTAATTTATTTTTAGTCCTGTTTATATTAAAATTTAATCTGGTTGTGCTGGAATGATTAGTGTTATACCCTGTGAAAATTTATGATCGTTTAACAAATGTTTGATTGTGAAATTATTATTGATGTTGCATTGTTAATTTGTATTTGAGTGGACGTTTACGTGTTTAATAAATTATTGGGGTAGATAAATGTTTATGAAATATTAACAAGAATATTTTACTAGTAAAAATTTATTTAGATTGTAAACAAGAAATATTTTAGATTATATATTAGTTAATCTTTAACTTTAATAAATATTAACTAGAATAGCCTCGCATAATTTTATTGTTATAAAAATCTCATATTAATATTTAATATAGTTAGTAAATACTAAATTTAGCAATAAGTATTTTCCAATAAAAATTTGTTTGTAAAATCTATGAATAATACGATAGTTAAAAAAAATGTATAAATAGTAGAAATGTTTTATAAAATTTTTAAATGAGGGAAACAGACTTAATTTTAAGTGTAGTAATTAATTGTTTGACTGAATATTATTTTGTTACTCGCATGATTAATTCTATGACATGATTAATTTTATCGCATGGTTATGTGTTGTTAGTACTTTTAGTTGAAATATTGAACCGTGCGATATTTTGTTGTGGCTGTAGATTGGACAAATAGGTTCCCTGGGTGGTTACGAGTAGTGACTCATGTAGACGATGTTAAGTAAATGGAAATTGATAAAGTGTTGGAAGTGTGATTGTGTGGATTGTGATTTGAGCCATGGTGATGGCAAGGGTAACCTATGGGGCCCTGTGTTGAAATGGGTTACCTGAGGGGCCCGGTGTTGTGACGCTAACGTATGATACGTCATGGAAAGTTTCTCTTCGAGGAAGAGAATGGGTCCCATGAGACGATTATAGTTAGTGAGACGTTAATGTATGATACGTCATGGAAAGTTTCTCTTTGAGAAAGAGAATGGGTCCCATGAGACGGTTATAGTTAGCGTGGGGTAGTGGATGTCCGACCCTAATGTACGATACGTCATGGGATGACTCGATCCTCCTGTTATGGTCTTAAGTGAGAACATACTCGGTACATAACTTAGATGCGCTCACCTAGGACCCTGGTGCAGGACAAGCAAGAGGAAGGGTGGACCCATGAGACGATTGTAGTTAGTGGATGTGGGAGGAAAGGATCTCGCGGAGAGAATCCTTAGATTACATGTAAGATGATGGATAGTAAAGAAAAAGACGATGTGTTATTATTTTGTACCTTCGGTGTATTATGAATTATTATATTGTTGATCTGCATATTGTGGTATTGGGTTTTAGGATTTCTACTTAGTGAATTATCACTCAGGATACGTTTGTATCCTGGCAAATCGTTTGCTTCGGCGTTCAATTTGCCAGAGTGTGCAGGATTCCACAGTGGAGCAGTTGATACAAGTGGGACCCCTGAAACGGAGTCCGGGCCAACATTGCTTGGAATTTCGTGTCAAAACTAGAGTCGCTCTGGAGTTACTTTTGTTAAATAAATGTACATAGATTTTTGTATTATTTTGAAATTGTAATTTTTGTATAAGGATAAACAGGGGCCTAATAGTTTGTAAAATTTAGTGTATTTTTGGGTTAATGCTTCCAAAATTCCTTGAAAAATCGGGGCGTTACAATAATGTTGTGGGGCTCAACCATCTTTTGGCTTTCAACTGGAAACTGAATTTGATGCCAAATCTCAAGAAACACTTCAACATTTCATTAGGATAATCAGCCAATGGACGCAACATGCCAACAAACCACCCCTTTGATGTTTGTAATTGCAAAAAGTAGTACCGAAATGAAAGTTTTGATTGGCCACCATGCAACATCAAAAAACCAAAAACAATGATGCACACCATGTAGTAAGCTCTTCCTAACAGCAAGTCGTATGCTAAATTGAATATAAACCAAACCATATATTCGGGTGCTGCTGCTACTACTTCTATATCAAATGTGAAGTAGGAATCAAAATAGAGACATTACATGAAGGAGATTACATATGTGACTACCAACACCATCCTATATGGTGTCACCAATCAATAAAAAGCTCCAAATTTTGCTGGGTGGATTTACTTTTCCTAACCTCACCACGCAAGTGGTCCAATTTGCCTCACTTGAAGCTTTCTATTAGTTTAAGTGACACCACGTGAAAATGACACTAGTTGCATTGTTGCCCAAATACCTCCCCCACTATAAGAACTTGGCATTCAGGCTATTACACAAGCACATGATCCCATCACGAAATTCTACCTACTTCAACTCCATTATGCCAGCAACAACCTTTATGATTCTATACTCAAAACACCCCTCGACATAACTAGCATATCGGGAACTATATTCTCTGCATATGCTAGTAAAATAGAATGAACATGCAAAATTTAAAATTGTGAGATCGCATTGACCATGATATATAATGGATACAGATTATTGTCATCATAACTTGATGATCTATGGTGGAATCCATGCCTAAAGTTTAATGTAAACATTACTTCAAAAATTAGGCGTAATATCAAAAGTAAGTTGCAAGTGGGAAGAAAAGGTTAGCCAAAATGCCATTCACTACAGGATCAATCACAAAGTTCAAGAACCATGGCCGAGTAAACAACTTTCAATTTTGGCACCATAGCCGCATATGATACAAGTGCAAAACAATAGCCCCTGCAGTGCTACTCAGACTCATAATTGCTTTTTATTCCCATGTTATACATACTCATAAGTATTTGAACAGGATAGTTTGGGGGGAAGAAAATAATTTCAGTGACTTTTCAGAGCAAACTTGCATGGATATCACAAAAAGTTGGCATTTTGTCTCAATTCTCTTCTCCAACTAAACTTGAGTCCCTTTAGCTTCCTATAATAGCAAGAGTAGCTAGTCTAGTTTAACAGTTTGTTGACATACTCCCATACAAAGGCCCTTAACAAAAGCATATTTCCAGATCTCATGTGCAAATCCAATCTTGTACTTATGCACAAGAGTTCGCGACAGCAAATTCCTATTTTCCTAATTCAAGACATGGCCGTCCATTAGAGGGCCCAAGACCCCTCTTCCTGGGTTTCATTCCCGTAAAATATTTCAACAGAACTTCAACAATGCCAAGGAATTTTCCTCAATTTGACAGTCACGGGTGTAAGGCAATCTTAACCTAACTTGTTTGTACACGAACAATATCAAAAAGAGGCTAAACAAATATAATGCAATCCATCCAAAGAGGAACTTGGAAGGAAAAGATGGGAAAGTAAGCATCAAAAGAGCATGGAACTAGCAACTATATGTAAGCTCCATCTCCTTATTTCCAAGGATATGTGGTCCTCCAATGACCCCTTAAATCCTAAAAATTTGCTTGCTAAAGTCCAAAGTCTGCATAGTTTAAGTGATATTTTTCACAGATCAAGGAAAAATGACAAAATGATTATGACCAAGTCAATTTCAATACCCAACTCCCGAAAAGAACTTGGATAAGTTCACAGCAACGGGAGGTGTAAAATATGAGATGGAATCAGTAGGCAAGTAGCAACAAAAGCCATTCACCAGTGGATCCATCTTTGCAGTTGTCTGGCTGCTGTTGATTTAACAGCTTTCGTTTTATGCACCTGGCTCAGGCCAAACTTACCATACTAAGATATGCCTATGATACAAGTGCAAATTTTGACACTACAAGGGTAATGCAATTTTGGTTTCCATAATCAATGCAAAACAAGGACATCTTCAACTACTCAATGATGAAAGATGAAACAAAAGGACTAGCTTAACAAACGCACAAAGAACCACATAAACTTCCTAACCGATTTTTCCTTCCATTTCATCAATCAAACACCATGCGTGTATATACATACACGTACATATACGCACGTATTATATCAATTCCATAACCTTCAGATAAACAGAGCCCTTCAGATACGGCGTGGGACTCGGGAAACCCTAGCCTCCAAATAAATTCCACTAACGTATTAAAGCAGAGAGATACACAAACGCATATACTTCTCCTCTATTTATATAGAGACTTCTTGATGAAATGGGTCGAGACTAGGGCTTTAGCCTTTAGGTACCTTCAAAACTTACACTTGCTTTAAGGCCCAATGATCTGGTCTGGTAAATTAGTTTTGCGGCTCACTTTTATTTTTTTGATTCTCGTCTCGTCAAGACGAATCATAAAATTAAAAAAATTTATTTTTACCTAAATATTTTGAAAAATAACCACTTTTTAGCCAAAAAAAAAGTCAACTTTTTTGACTTTTCTTTTACTTAAAAGTGGTTATTTCCCAAAATATTTGGGTAAAAGTAAAAAAAAAAAATACTTTTCCGATTTGTCTCGTCGATACAAATCAATAAGTCACAAAAGTTTGGTGCAAAAAACTAACAAACGCAAAAAAAAAAAAAAAAAAATTGCAAATAAGGACAACTAAAAATTATAGAAAAAAGTTAAGTGGAATGGGGTATATGGACTAATGGAGTATTTCCACTAACAAAAAATACTAAAAAGTTAACACATTTTACCATCTTGTTTTCACTAACAAAAAAATTTCAGCATTTTACCATCCTGTTTCCACTAACAAAAACTCATTTTGCTACAGTAACTCTACTAACAAACCCATCAACAACTTATTCATTACCGGAAACAATTTGACATTTCTCAACTTATTCACTACTAGAAACATCTAACAACTTCTCAACCATAAATAAATCTAAAAAAACTTCACTACCGGAAACACCCAATAAATGAACTAAAATTTTTGTTTTGATGAATTTCTAAGTAGATCATTCTCCTCGTATACATCAACTAAAATATCATTTAGCGAAAACAAGTTAGACTATTTTCGTTTGCTTGTAGTAAAAATATATAATGAAACGCGCCATAACTTTTGGATGAGAGATTCTTGCCGGTGCCTTTTTTTGTTAAATACAGCATGATTTTGAGTATGATTAACATTTCTTAGCATTATATTAACGAACTTTATAAACTAAATCTTTTTGATAATCAAAATGGGAAACTAGTAAGAGTGGCGCATAGCCGCATAATATTGCCGGGGTGGGCTAATTTTGTATTCTCTCTGTTATGAATTATGATCAATGAAGTTTATAGCTTTCTGAAAAAAAAATTAAAAGGACAGGGATCGTTCTTGTTTCTTATTTTATTTTTTGATACTTGAAACTAGGGAAAAAAAAAAAAAAAAACATCAAGCTTTAATGAGGCCCATGTTTTGGTCACAGCAACTCTCAAACGAGATTGCTAAATTTGTATTTTTTTTATCTAATAATATTGAAGTTTTAGATCAAAAAATAAATAAATAAGTTTTTAATTTGCTACAAAATATGTTTCCTTGTGGCCTTCTCTCCAACTTTTCTCCTCGAGGAGGTGGGGATGCTGCTACCACCACATCCGCTGCCGCCTCCTCTCCTCACTAGCCATCCCCACTTCCATCTTCAAAACCCCGCCTTCTTTATGCCTCAACCTACCACTATTCCCTTGGCACAGCTCCACATCTCTCTTGGCTTCGCTCAGATGGGTCAGATCTGGAAATGTAGTGTAGTTAGCTTGCTTCTCGATGTACCCTTTATCGAGTTTTAATAAAAATTTGTTGCCAATAAAATAAAATAAAATAAAAGAATAGCTTGACTTCAACAACTCCTCTGGCAAATAAGTCGCCAAATTCATTGTGGCATTTTTGACAACAGCGACTAGCGTCTATGGCTGGGTTTTCATTTTCTTTTCTTTTTACTTCTACATCCCGTTGTTGATTTCGTTTATCGAAAGTTGGCATACCAAATACTTTCGCCAATGGGAAAAAGCTAATCCATCAAAAAATTAATGTTCATATTAGTTGATGGATAAGTGCACCTCAACTAATTGTAAAAACTCAGGAGAACACTAATACAGTAAAAGCCCAAGCACCAAGCTTTGACATGAAATAGAGAATTTTATTGTAAAAATCCTACAAATTGCTATGTACCCAGGTAGAAATTAGACAATAGATTGGCCTCTTAAACATATATGCGGTTGAACCTAAACCCCAAACCAGCATCATGTCTGGACGTGATATACATGGACGGCGAATATGAATACAAACCACATATCCCTCCTCTCTTTCTCTCGCAAAAAGCAGACAGAATGCATACAAATTCTGTGTGTGTATCTATTGAAGGCATGAACTGATAGACCCTCAGTCAGACTTCTCGATCTCTCGGAATCGCTGATCCCACTCTTGCGCTTCATAGTCTTGCTCAAACAAGTCCTTGTCAGTGCTGTAGACAATCCTATCTCGTCCAATGAAGGTTTTTTGAGCCATATCCCGAGCGCTCAGAAGCTGAAGGCATACCAAGTAACTCTGGTTAGTGATCAGTCAATTGGACACATAGAAGGTGAACAACAATTCTACTCTAGCAAAAGTAAAGTCAATCTTAAAATATAACCATATCATACTAAATAGTCAAGATAGAGCTTGGAATTGGAAATAACAATATTTGGAAACAAATAGCATACCCACAGTTTCGTTAAGTAATGTCATTTCCATATTTTTGTAGATTTTGTGAAATTTAAATGGTTGCCACTAGCAAATTGGCATTACATTGCACTCAAAAATCTTACCATATATGCACTTATTGTCATCCTCAAAAACTTAATTGGAGTCTCTTTAGGGTACTCAAGTTCATTTCCAACTCCACAAACACATTTATGGGTAATCTTAAATTCCAAAACAAGTCCAAATAATGTTAACTAGATTGTTGTGTAAAAAAATTGTCTAATCTTTATATGGCCATAACATTAAAAGTACCAACACAATATCCAGAACTGAAATATGTATTTTCCAGAAGTTAATTTCATTTTGCGGTCTTCTGTGATAGAGACTAAAACCTTAGTCAGACATTTTTGTACTTCCTGCCGAAAAAATAGAAGTAAAAAGAGAGAATACCACAAATCTGGATTGAAAATCTTTTGAATCCAATGCAACGTCCTGCTTTTTATCGAAAATTTCAAGACATGCCTTCATATCTTCCAGTTCATCAACTAAAATTTGCTTACCGTTTGAAATTGTTTTCTCATCAATGGAACGAATGATGGGCAAATTATTGTTGATCAATCGAAAGATATGAAGCCACTTTGTCAAATTTGTTATGAAGCAGGACATGCACTTAATTCAAAGGAATCACTGCAATTGAGGTTCGTAGTATTCTCTTATTTAGTTCTATCATTTTTCAAGATGTACAAAATATTTGACAAAGCTTCTACAATATCATGAAAGAATTCGAAAAATGAATGGAACTATAGGAGATTATTTACTCTATTTTCGGATATTATGTTGGTAACTTAACGATTTCGTAATGTCACAACAAGAACAGTTTAGTTCAAATAATTTAAAGGTGTTTGGAATATGAAATAATCCAGAAAGGTATTACAGATGTAAACAAAAATATTTGAGTACCCCTAATGACTCCAATTAGGTTTTGAGGATGACAAGAAACACAACCATGATAAGGTTATCGGATGCAATGTGTTCACTAGTTTGAACCCTTAAAGTTCTATACAATCTACGACAGGCAAAAAACGGAACTTACATTACATTGCGAAGTGTTGTTATGCTCCAATTAGGTTTTGAGGATGGCAATATTTTCAGCTATGCCATCCTATCAAGAATAAGCAGAGGACACTATTATGAAAGACCTTTCTATTTGTGGTTTCTTGTCCTTTGCGGTTGCTTGACGTAACACAAGGATTGATGTGTAGTTAAGGTCCATGGCTGACTTATATTAACAACTCAGTGCAACTGAAACACCTTTCAAGTTGAAAATAACCAAGCATTTAACACATCACTTGTATCAAGACACTCTGCATTTGCATCTATTCTTCACAAGGAAAAGTAGAAAACAAAAATACAAGCAACAAATTGAGACCTGAGAAGTAAGATCGAAGAAAGTTATCATATAGGTACTCATAGATGCACACATACGAAAGGGACAAATATACACTTGTGTAGAACTTTCGAGACTTGTAAATAATACCACTCAAAACTGAAAATTAGATTACACGTTCCTCATAACCTCATCATGTACGCCAAATTTCTGGTCAATTTAAGACCAAAAGGTCTCACTTCTACAGAAAAATAACCTACGGATGAGAGAGTTTCTGATTTACCTGAATTGGCAGAAGGATTAGCATAGGAGGAACACATAATCCAGTTGTGTCAAATTTAATTCTACGGAAGGGGTCTGTTTACCTTGGGGTCTGTTTACAAATGTACAGTACCGTTGTCATACACCTTTTCATAACTTCTGTTTTTCCCTCTGAAATTAAATATTTCCAATCCTATTGTTGGATTACATTCTCCTCCCTTGGCAATCGTGAACACGAAATATCACAAACTAATTGTCGAATGCAATTATCCAATGAAAATCAAAACTTGAAGCTACAATTGTTATCATATGACATTATGATATGTAACAGGCCTTAGAGAAAGATGTATACCTTCCGCCTAAGAGATAGATCCGGCACTTCAAGAGCTCGAGCACATTGTTCCCTCGCAAGATTTCTCTTCTCTATCTCAGCATTTCTCATGCGGATGAAAAACCATCGGACCAAAGGAATTGCAAAAAAAGAGGCAGCATAAACCTGTGAAATCAGACATTATAAATATCCGGTCAATCCAAATCCAATAAAATCTAGATGTGCTTCCAGTAAATAACTAAATATAAATGACCAGCATTTTCAAATCGGGATATGTACGGTGTATTGGAATTTCCATTTTATGAATAGTAACAGGATACGTATTGCGCATCGTAAGATACGTTAGCAAAAGCTAATGTATGATTAAAAGACAAATACCTGATTGCAAAAAATATGTTGTATCTATGAAAAATAAGTGTTTTCAGTACAAAAAAATAAGTTCTTAGGATGAAAAATTCCATGTCTCCCAGGTGGGGTCTATCAAGTTGAGGCTTTCGAGTGCCTTGGTCAAGGGGAGAGATTCAGAGAAGATGAGCCGTTATCTAATTCATGCAAAATATGATCAAAATAAATTCATTCTGCCATTCAAGCTCTAATGCAGGGTGGCAGGGCGCGCCTCAGACTAATGCCTACAACTCCTCCCGCAGCCTTTTCACATGCTTCCGCATGGAGAAGAAGTGGCCCCAGGAATTACTGGCCAAGAGAATCTAACCTGAAACATTAGGTGGGAACAAACCCCCAAGTCCCAAGTCAAGACCACCAGGTAAACCCTTGGGGTTGAGGTTCAACTACCTTGATAGACAATTGAGCATGCGTCTTTTATATTCAGTAAAAAAAGAATGAAAAGTGAAGATAATACAGACATGCCAACAAATGACATCTATCCTTTTCCTGGATTAAAAAACAAGTAATCACTAGAAAGCAATGACAATGGGCAAAGTGATGAACGGCATAAATAAGAAGCCACATTACAAGATCTGGTAAAATCACCACAATTAGATCAAAGGATTTAGAATGCATTTGGAGTTCCGCTTCTTAAATTATGGCATAACTATGTTCATTAAGTAATCGTAAGATACGTACCGCATTAGGATACATGAATCTATCGTAGAATTTTTATACAAAAAGGATACGGGGTGGGATGCGTATAGTTTTTGGAAGGGGACGATACAAATCGTAAGATACATATCCTGATACTGAGAACAAACACTTCCACAGAATTCGGAGAAATACTAAAGAATTAGTACAGTAGATTCCAAGCATACACTGAGAACTTCATCCCAATTAAATTCATCAGTGGTATAACTTGAATTAACAGGCATTGAAGAAATTAACAACTTCACATCATGATAGTATGGTTGGATCTCTGTCACCAAACAATTTGTTAACTTATTTAGGGAGAAAAGGGTATAGGGTTAGTAACTGAACCCTAATACACGCATAACATTAATATATTGTGAAGTATAATATGATACAAACACCTGACTACCCCTCACTACATTCTAACTCCTCAAACCAGAACATAGATATCACAAAGACCCAGCTTGTTACACAACAAATCTAGACACGGTTTGAACATCAATTTGGTGAAGATATCCGCTAACTGAGCTTTCAGTAGACACAAAGTGGGTAGCCAACACACCATTATCCACCATTTCTCGAACAGTATGGCAATCTACTTCAATATGTTTGGTTCTCTCATGAGATTGGAAGGTGTGAATAACAAGAGGATGTGATCAAGCAAAGAGAGAGAGAGAGAGAGTAAATGGGTCGCTGAAGATTGGGGTCGCCGGAGATGGGTTGGCGGGTTATGCATTTGCTGGAGTGGGAAAGGGGAGAGGTAGAGATTTGGTGAGATGGGGAAGGGGGAGAAAGAGAGTATACTTTTAAGTTATAATCTCAGCCGTTGGTTTCAAAACTTGGGTCCCTGGAACCGCCCCTATAATATATATACATATATGTTCATATATGTATACACACGCACACATACATGGGCTTTGTAGCCGTATTTTAGTGATGGGACCAACGTTTGCTCTTTGGGTGTAGAACGGGGTGGCTATCAATGGAGGGAGGTGGTTTTGGTGTTGGGATGGAATTTTCTGATTGTGCTGATTAGTCTCCAAATTCTTTCCGAAATTGGCTACTGTTCAATCTGGGGGTTATAAATGGTTGGCACCTGACGCAGTCTAGAGGTACGTGTGGGTGGTGATTCAAGGGTAAAAATGTAAGTTAGTATATTCTATTAACTGTGTTAATCACATTCAGGACCCATATAGTTGAAGGGAGTTAAGTGTTAAACATGAGTGAGGCAACTTGAAAAAGAGCCGTAGTTTAGGCCCCGTGCCGTTACAAGGAAAGGAAAGTATGTTTTCCTGCACTTCTTGGGTGTTCAATTAGCAAGAAAGTCGTGGGACCACACCACTAACTTTCCAACTAGGATTAGTTTCCCTTCAAACTCATCCTGCAAAAAACACTATGTTCGCTTTGGATCTCTAGAACCAACCCATCTCTCTACACACGGTTCCCAATAAGTTCTCTCCAATTATACTCAAATTGCTCTATCTCTCCCCACTTATTACCCCAAAAACCTCCCTCTAAAGGCAAAACCCAAACCAAACAAAGTCTTTTGCAGGAATCTTGTCTTTATACTAGTTTCGTATTAAATTACACAAATTCTTTTTAACTTTTTCACAAATTTCTTTTATCAAATTAACACATGCAGAAAAATAATTTTCCAATCTCTTTTTACTTCAATTCACTAAGAACAATCTTCCTGCACCAATTTCTTGACAATTGAACGCCTTATGGGCGATTAATGTAATTTAGATGGAATTTCCTTTTGTTCTGGTAAGATTCCAACATTCTCAAATTCAAAATGCATTTTCTGATTCCACTTTGAGAAAAAGCGGGTGATGTGGGTGCTGAATTATAGACAGCAGAGGTATTAGGAAACAACAATACCCACCTGAAGTAAAGGAAATATGTCAGAAACAAATGTTATCAATCCACTCGGCTTGACGGCAACATTCCTTCAAAGAAATATGTAATCAGAGATGTTAGATAGGTATAGACGACATTATAGAAATTAAGGTGTATTGTCGAATGCAAACATACTTTAACATGGTACCAAGAATAATAACCCCGAAGAGATTAAGTCCCCCCAGTCCAAAGACCATCGCCTTCTCAGACGTGCTAGCTTTACTGCATTATAATCATGTATTCATTTTGGTAAACTGTCCGATATGAAACCTAACCTTTTCAGTAGGACAAGAGAATGTAAAAATACAAAACCTAAATTGCCATTGCTTCTCCTTGAAAAACTTCTCAACCCCCCCAACCCAATCAGCCCACTTTCTTCCCACATATTCCTTCCGTCCGCTCCTCTGAGGAGAAGCTGTACGTTGTAGTGATGGAAATCGATAAAGAATATTTCCCTGTTTCAAATACAGTTGAAAGGTTCAAAAACAAAAAGAACAAAGTTACTTTTATAATCAAACGCAGACGTGAGTGGAACTGAAGACACATTTTGAAGGATAAGGTAAGGGGCATTGAAGCAACTTAAGCTTTGGGTTAAGACTTAAGAGTTCAGGTGATTAAGGACTCAGGGTGGGACTTTCTATTCATAAAAGTATATTCACGAGGAACAGGGAAAATAGAATGAATACGAGTGACAAACATGTTTACAAACAACTTAAGCAAAATAACAAAATACCACAGAAATAATTTAAGGACCTTTTAAGTGCCACTACGGCTTCCCAAAGCAAGTTAAAAACAAACTTCTCTGAAAACAGAAACTACTAACTGAGTGCTTTGCAGATACAGCAATTTAACACACCTCCTCGTCTACTTCTGGCTGACCATCAAAACGTAAGAGCACGGGTAAGATGTATGAGTCATCCCCCTGGAAGCAGCAAGAAAACGAGACAACAATGAATAGAACAATAAGAACTTGAATGAATGCAGTTAAAGAAGTGCCAAAACTTTTCAATCAGGTTCACTAAAAGAAATATAAGTGAGACCAGGTTCATAAGAGGAGAATACAATGCAGAATATGTCTACACACAATTCATTGCAATTGCAATTGAGAAACAAAAACGCAAATGAAGAGACATTGTATTTTATAGTCTAATATAAGAAACCTCTAGTAAACAAGAACATGGAAATATTAAAACAGAGCCATGGCGGAGATAATACAAAATAAGAAGAAAAATCAGTTCTTTTCTTGCAAGCATAACTGCAAAGCTTTTGATATCACATTTCAGTAGTCAGACTTGCCTTGAATTAGACAGAAGAGGTTAAAAAATATTTGATTCTGAGGATTCACAGTGCGAAAAGAAAAAAAAAATTGTCAGTTGACAAAGCACTGTCAAGCTTAAACAGTAAGTGGTATCAAACTCTTCTTCCAATATTGACTAATCTGAGCTCAGTAAAGATTCTTCCACAAGATTGTAATCAGGTATTATGCTAATCAATCTGGCTATAAGAATCCTACGAAACACTATTCCTAGCTAGAAAAGATCATAAACAAGCATTGCAAAAGCAAGAGGAGAACAACAACTAGCTGTAAATCATCAAGCATAAGATTACCGTTTGGTTTGTCGTCTCTAAATCAAGATATGGAGCGAGTTCTTCAGCTGTGACAACACCACCATTTGATGCTATGTATTCTCCAATCTGCAAATAGAATTAAAAAAACAAAAATTTGAAAACATCAAGAGTCAAGAAAATTATTTCAACTACTCCTTTCAAAAATGAGAACCTCTTAAGGAAAGAAGATAGCTTCATTATTGAACATGCTGATAAACAACCCTTCAATGAGAAACCCCAAAATTCTTTAATGGTTTACAAATTAGAACTTGCTTTGCAAAAAATTACTTGATCATATGCACCACCTAGCAAATTGCACAATGACATAAAACAATATTATAAGGCAACCAATAAAATACATGAGGACTGACAGGCTTGACATAGAGCTGACCTACCTGACCACCATAACATAAAGGAAATCACTGTGTCCCATAATTTTGGTCCACTACTCAAATTTTGGATGCCCCCCAATACATGTTCATTTTGACAATCAAAGAGAAATTTTGTACAGATTTGCTGTTTTGCCCTTCCTCTTTCGAAGTGGAGTAATAGCTCCCTATTTCCAAAACAAAGGGCAATTGTGAAAACTTGTACTCCCTCCGTTCCAAAATGACTGACCTTTTTGGGACTCCGTGTCATTTTCAAATGCTTATATCTTTCGATTTAAGAAGTTTTATGTGATTTTGAAAACTTTGTTTAATAGAACTAATTATAATCTATCAAACAAGATCCATATTGCATATGTTTTGACATTCACATTGAAAGATATAAGTAATTGAAAATGACACGCTTTCCCAAAAAGGTCAATCATTTTGGAACGGAGGGAGTACTTTCCAAAGTGTAATGATGACTCCCTACATAATTGGATTCCCAAAGAGAACCTAAAATTAAGCGATGGAGGGAGCATTACATGATCGATTTTAAAAAAGCCATACCGCAAACAAATGAAATGATAGCATCTATACCCAAGTAAAGAGCAAAAACTCCCTTCTCCACCTTTATGGAAGATTAAATTAATTTCCTTTCTTCCCAATAGACATTGAATTTTCCATATTTTTTCACTTCATTGCTATTATGGGGCTTCCTAAACGAAATCTACGCACTTCAGCCGTCCCTTATTCACTCACTGATTTCCCGAGAATTCATGTAAGTTCCCCTTTGCCAAGCAAATTGTTTGATCTAAAACATGATGGTTTTCAAATCTATAAGAACCAAGGTCATATTTCGGATTTACATTGTCCATTATCCTAGCTGTTAATATGCAGCCATGTAAGGCAATCAGTTAAGAGCATATTTGTAACAAAAAAAAAATACCTAACTGGATATAACTAAAAGCTCCGGAATTCCGCGCAAGTTGCTCACAGGGTTAGAATGAGAAGGGTGGAAGAAATGGAAAGCGTGAAGGCATCTAAAGACACAGCCAAAAAGGTACAATGAAAACATTAAAAGCAACGGACCACTGAAATCAGTGCTCAATTATTACCAACTTCCACCGCTCTTCTTCAATACCTTGATTTGGATCACCATCCCCAAATACAAATGAGAAAACCTACAAAACATTCAAAAATTGAACATAATTCGTTCTGAAATAAAGGCGAAAAGAGTAAACCATATAGAGGCATTCCATATGTGCACTTACAGATTCAATGAAGTTCATCCCTTCATTATCTTTCCGAATTCGTTGCCTCCTATAGTAATATGGATCCCAATACCTACAAGAAATATTTACACAAGTCAAAACAAGTAAAAGAACATGGCAAATGATAAATCATTCTCATTCTCAGCACCTAGTCTTACAAAACACTACCAGTGGCTAGGACTTAAGCGTGAACCTATATTTCCAGCGTTCAGGGCCAAGAGATTGTAACTCTTAAAAATGCCCATAAATAGGGAAAGGTCAAGAAGCACAAACAAAAGAAAACAAAAATAAGAGAACAAACCTATATAACATCACATATCTGTGTATTCAACCATTTTGAAAACCTTAGAGAATTCAAGGAAATTTCATTTAAGGGGGGAAAAAAGGTCCCTTTTTTTTTATCTGCAAAAAAAATTAATAATAAAAAACTTGAAGGTCATTACCCATTGACGGATTTTAAGATCCAGGGTGCAGGGGGAAATATCTAGATTAGACCTAGTCTCTGGCATAATATGCACAAAGGAGCTGCTCCTAGAATCAAACCCACATTCTTTAACAGCCAAAGCTTCACCAAGCAATGGCCCCACTCATGCACCATACACAGTGACACCAATAAGTTCAACTGAATCAAGAAACCGAAGGGTAGTGCTAATACAAGAACTAATGTCTGAGACAGCCGCAACCATATCGAACCAGATGGACATCTACATAGTAATTAATTCAAGACATAACAACAAGAATTAATAAAAAGAATATAGCACAGTTTACGTAGTGATCTAAGTCATAGGAGAGAGGAATATCAGGCCTGATTACACAAATCAAACTACAACCTGCATTTGGGGCTAAAGTGTAGCGGGGAGACCGCGTACAGTTCGATAGAAACAGGAAATAAATGTCAGAATATAAGGCCACAGCAGACCTAAAAAGGATGGCTGGAATAAATATTACACAATCAAACAGTCCTACTACGATTTTACTTGAGTATCCTGTTTTAAACTTCAAAACACCCTTATCATATACTTAATTGGGGAGATCCATCTTCTCACCCTTGTCTCCTATAATCCAAGCAAACAGAATTTGTATAACTATCAAGACAAACACGATATTGGTGCACTATTTCCAGTTCTCACAAAAAAAATTGTAAAACCTCAATCTTTTTACCTTTACCCACTTCACTACCCCAGCAAACCTTGTGTAAGCAAATTTTAACCAGTTAAGACAGAAATAACTTAGATGTGGCTCTTAGCCTATCTGGTTGTACCTCTTGTCTTGCAAGGGGAAGGTTTGGGGTTCAAGTCTATGGAGGGACATCGAACCCCCATTGGTTGTTAACACACTAAGGGGGTGTTCGGACAAATAAGCCACTTTGGCTTATTTTTTGTCCTTATTCAAATTTTTTTCGTATCACTTGGCTTATTGTCATTTTTTTGGGGATTATTGCATCCTCACGTCAAGAGGAATCTAAAATGTAAAAAATTTTGACCGAAATCCAATTTTTTTTTAATAAAGACGAAAAAAAATCAATAAGCCAATTTTTTCGTCTTTATTCAAAAAAAATTGGATTTCGGTCAAAAATTTCAACTTTTTAGATTTCTCTTGTCGTGAGGATGCAATAATCCCTAAAAAAATGACAATAAGCCAAGTGATACGAAAAAAATTTGAATAAGGACAAAAAATAAGCCACTGTAGCTTATTTGTCCAAACGGGCCCTAATTCCCCGCTAACCCCCCACTGATGTATACAATATTGGCAAAAAAATAAAGACAATAAGAACTTAAATCCAAGTGAACTTCAACAAATGCCATCTTCCAATGAAGCAGACGAATAAAAGCATGAGAACTCTGCAACTTTACAAGTCATGTGGGGCAATATGGTTCATTGGAAAAGTTTTCAGACACGAAGTGGGTACAAACACAAAGTAGGTTAGGATCAAAGAGAGAGTGTGTAACACAAGACACAAGTAATATTATTCGAACACTGGTTCAAACTAGCTTGATCTTTACAACGGGGAGAACCCTCCTTTTATAGGCGTAAGGAGGGAATACTGACACCGATGTTTACATCATGGCTTACGTACAAACATTAACTTGCCTGACTAATTACATCCTTGTAATAGTACTCCATATAATTAGGATTTACTGTTACAAGACTTTGACATATCTATCGTACATAGACTTGACATAGACTTGGCATATTTACTGCTTTACATCAATAACTCACGTCCATACTAAAAGTCTATATCTAACCAACACTACTTTACACATAGTACAAACAGTACACACCAATTAGTCTTCTAACAACAGTAAACATCAATAATTTCACTATAGCCTACATAAAAATCTTGGATGGTGAGTATACTATATCGTTCTGTAACATATGGTCTAAAATGCGCTAGTTATCCCAGGTTGTAAGGACCACTTAATTAGCCCAAGAATAAACTCTCAACCTATGACATAAGGCCTTTCTACCGTGATTGCAGGAAGCAGCAGCGAGGGACGGCAGAGGCAGGATGGGGGTGCATAAAACAATTGAGATCAGGAGAGCCTAAGAGCATCCCCACTGTAAAAAGCAAATGGGTGTGGATAAGCAAATTTAACAACAATTCTCAAAAAATACCCCACATTGTAATAAGCAAAGTTACAAGTCTTTTAGCAAATAACCAAATTTCACCCATTCCACAACCAAACTTAACTTTTACCAATAACCAAAACTCAATAATCAAACTCAATAACCAAACACAAAACTTAATAACTCAAAAACACCCCACATTGGAATCGTCTCATCGAGACAAATAATTTGGTGTGGTCGGGTGCGTAATTGGAACTAGTTTGCGATTGGACAAATGTGCATTGTGTATTGTGCGGGGATTTTTTGGTTAGGGATGCAAAAATAACAAATGTGGAGATAGAGGTTGCTAAGTTTGATTTGGACTAAATGGATAATCAATGCTGACGTGGCACATTTTGGTTATTGGTTTTGATTATTACCATTGTGGACGCTCTAAGAGAAACCTATTTTACACTGCTAGAAATACCGTATTTTGCTCAGTACCAAAAACATTTGATAAAATATGAAGTATTGGAAATTGGGGTTAACTGCAAAAAATATCATTAATAGAAGTATTGGGAGACATTTTGGCAACACTAATCAAGGTTAGGCATCAATTCTTGCATGGTTGCCTTTCTGTTTCCAAGAGGCAGCCAATCACCGGCGCTTCTCACTTTTTCATCTCATCCTCTGCCCTCAAGTTCATAGATTTCAAAATCTGATGATTGCTCCATGTTTTTTTCTTATTGGTTGACGAAATATGTCCGTTACATGAATTTTATTGCATGTTTTATGAATCCTATGCAATTGATATGTTTCAATGCTCGGATGATTTTGATAAATGAGTACCATGGATATTACGTGGTTTATAAAGCATGTTTTGAGATCTAACAGTGCTATCGCTCGTGTCCCATTTAATAGGGGACAGTTTAAAAGGCTAGTGAAACAAGGATATGAGATATAGCATAGACATCTAACTTATCCATGGCTTGGGTCACCTGGTATGTGTATGAGTGAATGGGGTCATCTAAAGCATGTTTTTGAGATCTAAAGTGCTATCCCTCGGTGTCCAAGTTAATAGGGGACACTTTAAAAGGCTAGTGAAACATGGATACGGGATATAGCATAGACGTCTAGCTTATCCATGGCTAGGTTCACCTGGTATGTGTACAAGTGAATGGGCATCATATAACGTTGTGCTTAAATAGAGTAAACATTTTCTTGGAAAATGAACAGGAAAAGATTTGTGGAATTGTAGCTTTTCTTTATGTATAAGTGCAATTTACATGCTTCAAAGGTTCCATCCCAGTTGAAATGTTGTTCTCTATACGTGACAATCCAGTTCTAAGTCGATTCTTTCTTTGAACCCTGAATCATGGTTCTAGAGCACCATGGCAATCCCAGTACGCAATTTCCTGAAACTTAGCTTTGAACAAATCAAGAAGTAACCAGGTATTAACAAATCAAGTAGAATGTAATCGAGACCTTACCAAAATAAATCAGATGGGCTGAGGTAAAATGTGAAACCAGAATCATATGATCTGCCTCCACGTCTTCCACGATTGTCTTCATCACTATTACCAAAAATGGTTAGACAAAAAAAATTCTCGTTAATGTCTCGTAATCTTAGGAGTGAAAAAAAAAAAGTTGTTTTAATCAGTCAAATGGAACAAATGAAATAGCAAGGATTGACGAATAAGATACCTTCTACTCGAAAGGAGGGCAATAATTGTTGTATACACAATCACAATTGAAGCTATTAGTGCTGTCCCAAAGGAAACCCTCACTACATATTCAGTTGCCGACTGCAAAAATACTCAAAATCATAAGTTGGTCAAACATATAATTGTGGGAAATACGCCCCATCATTGAGGAGAACAGCCATGCTGCACATGTATCTAAGTTGAAAGGTGAATCGGCGAGGAGAGTGGCACAGTGGGTGCTTAGTACCTTTGCCTTGTCAATAAATGGTTCGATTTTCATCCTGAAAGACTTGGCTGCAAGCTTTGACCGATAATCTTTTGGGAAAACATAGAGAACATCACCTTCATCTGATACCTGTTGAAACCATCTTGAAAAGGATTCCACTAGAAATCAAGAACTTCAAAGAAGATAACATTCCAAACAGTAAAATCAGTAGCCCACCGATTTTTTAGATATGGTCTTGACTTATATTCAACCCAATCAAAAAAAAGGTAACAAGAGAAAAAGCAAGCTTTGAATGTTTGACTTATTTCAAATAACTACATGTATGCAATATGAAAACCTTGCCATGCAATTATCAAATAACTAAACGAGACAAATCTACATAATCATAGTCATTAGCACAAGTTGGACAGCCACGGCCATTGCCAATGAAGTTCTCACCAGCCATGGGGGTCACCTAAATTAGTTGTAAATCATGTGTTATGCATGGGGCAAACATTAGAGTCATCAGTTCCTAATAAATATTTCGGAGTAAGCACAAATTCAATCCCATACCGACAGGCCATGAATAAAGTAGCATCCACAAATGTAATAGTATTTGTTATGGCCTCTTCAAAGTCTACAATAGCAAAATTTGCTAGCATTTGAAAAACAATTACCTACTTCTTGAATATTAAATCCACAATAAAGGTCAAAAGATGAGGATTCACTAATCATGTGAGTACAAAAGATTGGTAACATAAGCACATTAACTTGGTGACTGACAGAACCGTCCAAATAGGATGTTGCCGTTTTCTACTTGCCTCATCACAACTCAAATCTCGTAAGTTCAGCTAAAAAGAACTCAAAGGCCCAAACTTTTCATCTTGAATCCTGCCCGATAAATAAATGGAAATGAGAAATAACAAAAGAAGGAAAAGAGAACCTACACTTGAAGTTTCAGTTTATAAATTACCGGCCTCCCTAAGCAGATTGAGTATCCTAGATCATAAGGTATAAAATGAATTTCAAAGCCACACTGGCAAACTGGTGGTGGTAATTCACTTTTGTAGTTTTCATTATCTACATTCCACAATTTCAATCTTTTTAAAATCAGGCCAATCGACTGCTATTTTCGACCAATCTCGGACATGTGCTCTAAACATGAACTTCGATAGAAGCGTGATAATGGACAGTTATTGCATTGAATATTCCATGGCATGCTACAACACATAATAATACACAAAGTACAGCTCACCTTCACCCCATAGTCAAGAACTCATAGTCTCCATAAAATGCCATTCAACTACAAACATTCAGCTTGTTCAATACTCCAATTGCTACTCCATAGAGCCATAAGCTTAGCCAAGTCCAAGGAAATCATTTGTTTGTCACGTATTCAATCCACATCCGTTTTTTGCTCTCTCATCCTTTTGACACCTTCTACTTAGATGACATAACTACCCTTTACCAATGAGTTTGTTAGTCCAGGATCCCAATTATCTTACCAAATATATCAACATTTTCCTCACGTTTCCTTCCATCTCTTCTACTTACATTCCTTTCCTATCACTCCCTTTATTGCAAACATTCATTCATCATTCAAAAAATATCAAAGTAGAGATGGATCTAGGAGAATACAATTGGGCGCAGGGCCTAACGTTGAAATGGAATTCATCCTCCGCTCCATGAAAAGATTACTGTTTAAATTTAAAGACTTACCAACATAGCAAACTAATATACGTCATGTTTTCAACTCTCAATGACCCCTGCCGCAAAAACAATGGCTCATACATTTTTTGAATTTTTTTGGGTGTTTTCTCACAAGCTTTTAATAAATTTTGTTCATATTTGCAAAATTGACTCTTTAATTGTACTACTTTTCTTTGACTACTTTCCATGGCCTTAATTTTGAGTCACAATATAGCACCACTGTACGTTACTACATTCCTATGCCCTGTTTTGTGGCCGCCCTCCGAAGCCCATCCCTGATTCAAAAGGGGCATGTGCAGGTAGCCCAACCACCAAACCTATGACAGTAGTCATGCATTCAACTCCAATATTACTGTTATTTAATCTTTCAAATTATACAGCAAACCCACAAACCAATAGTGAGTTCTCAAAACAGAGCAGGCATAATTGAAATCAAAGAGTAACTGAATGAAGTGTCCCACATGAAATGTCCCAAAACTTCTCAAACTCAATGCAACAAAGTACCAACTACCTATTCGAATTAACCCCAAGGAATTGGCCTAGACTTGGGGGTTTGCCCTCCCCTCCATCTCTCCTAGGTCTCAGGTTCATAATTCCCTAGGTGCCAAAAGCTTAAGCCGTTAGGAAATGGGCCCAACAATGTATATCAAGCAATTCAACACTTTCAAATCTACACCGGAATGATTCTCAAGATTACTCGAGTTGCACCTAAACTGGCCAGGACACCGTGAGTTATCCAAGAAAACAACAAATTCGAGTACCATACACTCAATTACACAACCGAAGCCAGAATTAATCAAATGGGAATACCTCCAAGAACCCATTAGTATCAGCAGCAAGTGCCTGTAAAGCTTTCTCGGCCTCGTTCAACTTGAGCCCGGCCTTGCTCGCCACATCCCCAATCGTAACCCTACCTCCGCACGCATCCACGGCGTCCATCGCCTGCCTCCGAACATCCGCCGGTAACTTGTCACTCTCCACGGCTCCTCCAGGCCTGATTGCAGTGGCCGAAACATCAACACTCGCCCTAACAACTAGACTGGGAACTAGTAAGCCGCCCCTACTGCTGCTGTATCGAACTCTGTTGTTGTTGGTGAAAACTGGGGACCGAAAAGAGTGGAATTGGGGAGCGGGTTTGAGGAGGATTGAGGGTTTGGAAGAAGATGATAAGGTGGAGTGAGACTTGGGGGTTACAGTGAAGCATGTGGATATGGAGGCCATTTCATGGGATTATGTGGTTAGTTCAGATTGTAGCCATGGAAGAGGGGTTGGGCAATTGGGGGATGATATAATGATAAATGTATCAATGTCTGTACTGAGATATTATCGGAGGATTTTGCGAGTGGCTCAAAATGGGTTCTTTCGGATTTTTCTCTGTTTCTTTTCTTTCATTTGCGTTTGAAACCTTTCCCTGGTGCTGAAGTGAAAACATTGCTAGACAATGGGGCCACGGGGAGTTTTTCTAGAGCTACAATTATATTGTCATAGCGCACCTGTAATTTCTGGTTATTATGATTGAGTCCCTGAATGAAAACAATTCTCTTGGCACTCCCTTACCACCAAACACCCCCCCAAGCCCCTTCCCTTCCATATATCATCATCGACAGCCCCACACCCACCTCCCCGGCGGCACTAGTCCTCCTCTAGTGTTTATCAAACTCACTACCGCGGCACACGGGTACCAATGTGTAATTATTTTGATATTCGTGAAACTTTAGCCAATTCTATCCGATGTCCTCTCCTTCTTTCTTATCTATTGAATGTCATGCCAGAAAAAATGAATAGAACTTGTTAGTAAAATTCTTAACTAAAAGAGATGGTACGAACATAGGCGATTGTACCGAACAATCGATGGTTGTTTCGCTGCAGGATGTTAGAACATTGGAATAATGTCCAAGCATTGTGATCCAAAATAAAGAAATGAGTTTGACTATGCATTACAATCTTGCAGATAATACAAGTTTGTCCAGTACGTCCATAATTTCTCTTTCTCTGTGTTATTCTTTCGTCCTCTCATCAGATTCATCCACTGCCTCTCCTCTCAGTAACCCTCCTCCTTTGTCACCAATTTCAACCGCCCAACGCTGGAAGCTTTACCGATCGACATTGGAGGGAGTTGATAACCGATAGCATTCATCTGTTCATTGCCCCCTTCTTTTCTTTTAGGTTATATGGCGGTTATTGCTATGAGACTATGGCTTCTACTTTTCGCATTAAATTAGAATCATCTAATTAAAGCTTCTGATAGCAAATTCCAATTATTCTTGACAGTAGATTCTTAACCGCCTGCCCATTTCACTTAACTTTTTTTCTAAAACTTTTAATTTTGTCCTTATTTGAATTTTTTTTCGCACTCGATAGTTTTGTGCTAGGAGGGAGTTTTATTTGACCTTAGTCTTTTTTTTATACCCCATTGGTAATTGTTTCTTTTATTCGGGTTTGAAAATTGTTTAGGCATTTGAAACTCTAAAAATTTTATATTGCATTCAAGGTGTTTGTAAGAATGCCTAAATAGAATAAAAAAATATAAACTACCTTTTGTTTACTCCTTTCGGTCATTCACCTAATAGTTGGGCCTAATTTGGCTTCTCCTCTCAACATCAATAGTAACAATGGATAATTGATTTTAAATTGATTTTGATTATATTGCATAGTGCCTTTAAAAACAGACAATTAAAGCTTGCTAAAAAGTGATTTTCGAGCCATGGCGATTTCTTGAATACCAATGTTCTAACAGTGCCTTTAAGCACGGGCATGCACTAGTTTTACACACTATGATAAATATGATTAATTGCATACGACTACGTATGTAACGAACATATCTTGCATGGAATGAATTGATAATACTGTGTCAGGTTAAGCTACCCGACGTCCTCCTGGTATAGTTTTGCTCAAACTTTGCTCATTTATTGTGTTTCTACTGCAGTTTTTATTCGAAGAAACATTAAGCACTCAACGCCATCCATGCTAATAAAAGCTTGCCGGAATGAAACAAATACCAAATTCGCAGAATCAATGGAGTTGAAAGGGTCAAGAATAGATTAATCAGCACTGAGAATTAGAGTTTACCAAACACAGGTATGGAAACATCAAGGTAAATGGGACGTGAACCTGTGTTGCCGATTATTGTCAGAGTTCTGTTGAATTGAACTTTAACTAAAACATTTGAAAATAGGAATTTCACCGTGTATTCATGTTCCAGTAAAGTTCTGGCTGCAAAATGACAGCATGAAAACTTGTTTAGGTACCAAAGGAGATCGCTACGATTGTTACTGTATTTGTATCGAAGAGATGCGACAAAGTGTTCACAGCATTGTGCAATGTCTTAATCAAATGCCTAGTGGCATGATCAAAGCCGATAATCGTAAGCTATGTCCTCCATCACGATGTCAAATGAAAGCTTCATTTATTCTTTGCTTCAAGCTTAGGGAAGCCTGTTTACTTGGACACCATAAGTCATCCAGGGATGCAATCCCATAAAAATCTTGGACAACTACACCCTCTTTTGTCGAGGCTAAGAGAGCCAAAAATAGATCTTCCCCAGTATTCTGTTTCACATGTACAACAAAGTTGCTGACTTCATGACCAGCTTGCCCTCCTAAGCTTACAAATCTCTGCACTTCCCTGGGCACTTCACCAATCTCCCAGGATTCTACTTCATAAGTTCCCAATACATAAAACAGTTTTCACACTTGACTATGTATGATTAAGTACAACAGAACACCTACCCAGAAACACTCTTTGCCAAATAAAGTTACGACGAGTGCTACCTTGTATTAGGGTACTCTGAAAATCTCTGGGAGGCCGAGCTTTTTCCCATACTGGATCGCCAACCAACCCACAAATGAGAAGTACGCCACAAACAAAGACACCTGCTTCAAGCGGGTCAGCATCCTGACTCCACAGATTTGAGGCAAACAAGACTTCAGTTGTTGGAGAAATCTAATCAAGCTTAAGGAGATCAAGGAAGTTGAAAAACCAGCTACAGCACCAGCTATTGCTTCCCACTTTTTGAACCAAGACCTCCTGCTGGTAAACCAGGATTCTAATATCCTAGGAGACCTGTCAAACATAAAAGCCAATATTATTACCTAAAATTAACTTCTTAGAAAAAGTAGGGCACGTACAAGAGAGAAAACACCGCCATGCGCAGTTGTATGGGAACACATTCTCCTCGATCAATAGTCAATGATGCCCTATAACCATTATAAGAATAGTTTCATATAACCAGATTCGAGATCAACAACTATTTCTTTTCCAATTAAGAGAACAGGACAGGATGGCATATGTATCTAGATGAGCAACATATGCACCACGGTTGGTCCTTATGATTATTTGTTGTTTGCTTGGGGAGGAAAATAAGTAATTTGACTTATTTTCCCCTAGCCATAGTTTCTAAACTCAATTTAAAATGCTTTATCGTCTTTCATCAGTGAATCATCACAAAGCAAGATGTACCCTTGCTAGCTTGGCTGCTTATCCGGCTCCACTGTTCCAGCTTAGGTGGCTGACAGATGGACTAAAACATAATTTATCAGGACCTGAGATGGGTTGGTGAGTTAAAGTATCATTTAGTATATTGGGATTTGTCCCACATCGGTTAAATATCTCCTCCAAAAACTAGTATATGAGCTTGGGCAGCCTCTCCACTCTTTGCCAATTGGTTTGGAGGTGGATGCTTTAACATGGTATCAGAGCTAGAATTTCGGAGGCTTTTCCCCTTTGTTTGTGCCATAGTTGCACTTTATTTCATTGTGATTCGTGTGTTCCGAATCCTTTATTGACCTCTCCACGTGCGAGTCAGGGGTCGCACGTGCAGGGGAGTATTGGGATTTGTCCCACATCGGTTAAATATCTCCTCCAAAAACTAGTATATGAGCTTGGGCAGCCTCTCCACTCTTTGCCAATTGGTTTGGAGTTGGATGCTTTAACATAGTAAAACCAGTCTATGTGACTTCGCTGAAAAAAGAGTTGTTTATCTGTCAGTTTAGGAACCTAAATCAATTGTAAGGTAAAGGGTGATGGAGATATGCTTGCAGAGGAGGACACAGGTACGCAAATGATGCTCTCAAATGTTGGGTTGGACTTTCATGTTTCCTAAGGGACGGAGTTATGGAAAAGGTTCAGAGAAAAGAGCGGCAGATTTCTTTGGACAGGAGGTGATGTGATCAGACTTAGATCTCCATCGGAGTCCATCCTGTGGGGTGCTAGACATAGGTAAAACCCAGAGTTCTCACCGAGAAAGGCAAATACCATTAAGAATCAAAAGTTCCTTGAAATTAGATCGTCGAAGACTTGTGCACAGAACTTGCTATCTTTTTTTCCCTTCCTCTTTCAGAGAGATGTGGATGTCCGCTGTTTGAAGAATTTCGTTTGCATCTTTGACGTATTACCTAAGCCAAATTTACCATCTGTTCATAATCCTTTTGAAGCTCACTCGAAGAACCTGTCATGAACAAGGTTGTCAAGGAACAAAAGAGACAATTGCAACTATTGCATGATTTTGGCCTCCGTTTCAACAGCAAAGGCTTCCATATGAATCGATCGTGTAAATAAGGGCTGTGACATGGAAATCTATCTATCAGTACAATACACAAGTGTATTGCTCCTCCAATCTCCCAATTTAAATCCCTTCCCGCGTTTCTCTCCTAGTTAAAAATAAAAACAAATTCTAGGAGGTGGGGATTTTCAGAGAGACGTTTCTGGGGAGTTGAGCTTTACTATGTGTTGAAGATAAATCAAAATCACAGCTTTGGTCCTTGTTTGTTTTCTTTGTTCATATATTTCATAATTTTAATAATTTGAGTTAATTTTACTCATACTTCATTAATTCACAACAGTAGATATATGTTATCCCGTGCACAGAAGGGAACAACGTTGATAAATTAATAAACAAATGTAAGAAAATGATAAACAATAGGAAATACTTCATTCTACTCACAGGATAAAGAACCGTCTGAGCATCTCAACCGTAGAAGGATTTTTGGCATGGCAATTGAAGAAACTATTATGATAGATGTACACTTTGGAAAGGCCAAATGTGTACCAGCATTCATAAGTTTCATTCACCTAAGAAACACCAGCAAGGATGTCAGAACTACATCATTGTATCAAACTGAAAAAGAGTGATCAGGAATGGTTTGACCACAATCATTTCGTAAATCTGACAGAATCAATGACCGACACACATTTATATCAAGGCCCATGGTCTAGCCTTAAATCAATATAGTAGTTTGTTTCTGTGCCACAAAATGTTAGCAACCATGTGGTTTGCAACACCTACCTTGAATGTATCTTTTGTTAACCATGCAACACCAAAGTTAGGCCTGCAGTCAAGGGGAAGGGCCTCATTTGGAGCTTCTGCAAGTGAAACCCGTGTCTCGCCAGAACGATCTTTGTATTCGACCTGTAATTATAATACCTGATTCAGAAGCAAAACAAAAGGATACAGACATTTTATTCCACTATAGGGATTGTCTCCCACCAAAACATGCTCCACATGAGAGGAATACCCTCTCCGCTCAGCTACCCAAGTTCCTTGCACTAAGCCTTTTGAGGCTGATTCGAATTTTTAATAGGGCAGAAAACTCAAATAGTATATAATTTTTTCCTTACAAGGACATACATTCCAGAAAGCCAATAAAAAATAGAATTTGCAAACAAATTGTAACTGATACTCAGAAATCTTAAAACACATGCAAAACAAACAAACAAACAATAACAATAACTGAAAACAAAATAGCATCATGACCAGTATGCCAAATTAAGTTGAAGTATTGCTGAATTGGAACTTCAGAGATAGCTAAATATTTGTGATAAAGGAGTAAAGGACTCACAAAATGAATATAGTATTATACATCAATCAGATGGCTATTCACCTTGAATATAGAAGCCCAATAGTAATCATGACGACAGCGAAATTTCTTCCGTTCAAAAGGGTATAACACATGCTTTGCTTTATAATTGAGCAGCCCAAGTTCACACACCTTAGATGACCTAAGATCCACACCTGAAGGGAAAACAAAAACAAAAAAAGAAGATTGCGTAAATAATGCATGAAATTTGAAGCCAATTTTTGGAATAAAGCAACAAATAAAGGCACACCCAGTCAAAATGCATATGTAACAGCCATAAGCCATCTGTATCTATTAAATTACCCCAGTTCAACATTCTTTTTTGTGACTGCTGACTTCAATCATTCTCCTATAGGATATGCTCTTTAAACCAAGAATTCCACCTCTTATCTAAAGTTACGGGCATAAAAATAAACCAAACCTACAACATGATTCATGCATTATTAGACCAAAAAAGAAAACAGAGAAGGGGAAGGGGGAGAATAATAGGCAGAAGCATAAAGTCTTGTTCCAGGGGATTACATTCAACCAAAGAAAATGAATCTATATGAAACTTTCGCATTACCATAGGGCTCTGGGCTCATACTAATTAAAGAAGACAGCTCCTGAGATGTCAGTTCAGATGTAAAACAAAACCCAGTAAACATGCCATTCGATTTAACTTTGAGAAAGAGATCTTTTCTCAGGTATGGTAGATGTCAGATAATCCAACTGATGCTACTGTTCATCCATGTAAAATCAGTAATTTTTGAAAACATTTTTCATTGTGCAAAAATGAGGGCCAACAGCTCGGTCAGATTGATAACTGATCGATATGCTTCTTCCATAATATTCTGCCCTTGCAAATTGTTAGTTCAGATAAAGAAATAATTAAGGACGCATAACTAATAATTCAAACCAGCAGCCAATATAAGATTGCAGGTGGGGGAGGCCATAAGAAGCTTCCATCACTTCATAACTTAAATCCACTCATAGCTGCGGAGACAAAATAATTCAAAACTTTTTGGCACACTATTATTTGGGCACAAAATCCAAAACTCGTATCCCATAATGGGCAAATGATAAAATTCAGTGTTTTGAATTAGAAACCAATGGTGCCTAGAGTGGAGAGCAGTGAAGGCAGAGGACGACATAACTTAAGCAAATTAATCACAGGTATAGATCCGACACAAAAAAGAAAAACCATTCTTGGGGGAAAAAAAAGGAAAGAAAAAAAGGATAGATACAATAGAATGACGGCAAAGACACAATGTGTCTCATTGGGACTCAAAGGGCTGGGGAAGCCTTCTAGGGAGTATGGCAAGCACTACGGAGCCGTTGGCCAGAGGAGGGCTGAAATAAGAGGCAGCCTTGAGAGGAGTCCGAGAAAGGACAATAATAGAGATTTTGGGGCTGACTTTTGGCGCTAAAGTTTTAGATGGCTTTTTTGCCATTCGATTGTCAAGACAAATAAAATGATCTTGATTGATCATACTCAAAATTCCTCAAAGCCTACAAATAAAAAATGGGCTCACCAAAATAGGGTGACTTATTAGTTGGCCAAATGGGTAAGGCCATCGGGCTAGCCCAAAGGTGCGGCCCCCCTCAATTTTCCACCCTAAGTCAAAGTATGCTCTTTGATTTAAAGAGATTTCCATAAAAGAAGAGACAAATATCTTCTTGTTTGGAAATTAACTCTTTTCAAACCAATCAGGATACTGATTGAAGGGGTTACCAAAATTACCATCCCTCTCCTTGAGCCTATAAATAGAGACTCTTATTCATGAAGAAATGAGACCTTTTGGCTACCATTCTTGCAAGAGCTCTTCAGCACCTTCAAGAGTTCAAACATTCTACAAGGCTTATGCATATGCCGATTCTTCTACAAGTTTCACATCAAGCACTCTACATCTCAAAACTCACATAGCTTTCAAGTTTAATCTCTATCTTCAAGGGCCCTTTACTAAACTCATTTCCTTCGATCTTCTTGACACACGAAATCATCAAGCAGTTCAACTCAACACAAGCTTCAACAGATGTTGGATTAATACAATACTAAGAGATTGAATCAGAGGTTCAACAACTGTAACGTTGTAAAACCACAGAGGATTGTACTCACTACTTAAAAATTATTGAAATGGATAATTTGTGTGTCTCTTTCTTGTTCTTTATTGCATGACTCAAAGTTTTTTTGTTACGTGATGAACAAAGTCTTCATGATAGAGTATTGAGATGATTATTTTGTTTGGAATAGAGGAAGTTGGTCACTATACATGGTTGAGCCTGACCATGAGTCCCACCTAACCACAAGCGTCAAGGGTACATCACCATGGGACAATGCACTAGAAGACATAAGAGGGACAAGCTCATTTAGAGGACCATTGAAACGAACCATATACAAAGCCATGTGAATCGTTACCAACAAGGGAGGAGCACTCAGATAGAGACCACTCAACCAGAATGAGAAAATCAAATGCGTCTTAGCAAGAGTACCAAATGTTGTTTCTTGAAGTTTGCCCCTTAGCACATAGGTTGAGGAAAAGACAATTCAGACATAGGCCTCTTCCATCGTGACTTGATAAAGGGACCAACCATGACACATAACTATGCCTGAGTAGCCAGCGCCACCTCACAGGCCTAATACATGGAACTGAGCACAGGAAATGGTGATGCAATGTTCAACATGTCATATAACTCACACAAAATAAGGGAGAAAAAAAAAGAGAAAAGAGCATGTAGATAGTCGTTAATACCACTTTGCCCTATGCTGGAACGGTCTAGTGTGTCTCGTTCCAGTAGGAAATTGGTATAGTTCTCTTTACGTCATGTATTAATGATTTTCAGGTAGTACTGGCTTAGTTCACCCATCTTACACTATTTCTTACATTTTTTTCCACCAACAATTTGGCTGCTACCAGTAAAGGCAACACTGAAAGATTCCAGTTGGACATGTTTCTTGAAGCCAGTTGATGGAAGAAGGTTGTTGGTTACATTGCATGCTTGCAGGGAGGAAGAAACCTCCTTTTATAGGAGGGCTGATCCAGTGGACCAGCTCACCCTTACACAGTGTCTCATGCTCAGGAATAGTTATGTTGACCCTCTTTGCTGCCATCATTATATTCCTAAAGACCTCAACTACCAACTAGACTCCGAATCAGAAGTCGCGGTACAATACACTAATGATTAACCTTGGAGATTTTGCGTTAGGGAGTTGCAGCAGTTGAAACATTCTGACATTGTGTCTAATGCCAGGTTCTATTCTCCATTGCAGTTTTTTTCTCTCTGTAAGACAGTTCAAACTGCACATCCCCTTGCGAGAGGCGATAGTCTCAACAAACCTTCAATTCTATCCTCAAACCACAATTCCTGTGGTGGTCACAAGTAAGGTCATGAGTTACTAAGCTGTACCGCAGGGACCACGAGTATTCCTACTAACAGTCACAGACCCTTACCAACTCATACTCCAAAATCATAATCCCTTAACCGAGAAATTGAGTAGTTCCAAACCACCACCACCCACCCACCACCACACCAACCCCCCCCCCCCCCCCCCCCATTCTTTTGGGGGCGTGCATCAGCAAACAAGTATGCATCCCCCAAGGATTAGTTGAGGTGCGCAAAAGCTGGCCCGAACACCTGAGTTATAAAAATAAAAAGACGCACTTTTACATGAGATAACCTAGAACGTGAACTCCACCAGTACACTAAAAAACCTGTAGTATTGGAAGAAAATGAAAAGCAAGTGGATAGAAGGACTCAACTTTCGCTCAGTCAGGTGGAAGTTTTTTCACTAATAACAGTGTCATCGTTACATTTCATTTTTCCTTCTTACAACCAACCAAACAGACCCTTATGGATTTCTACTGAAATTTTAGGGATAAAGAGAGAGTTAAAAACAACTTACTGCTTGATACTATCTTGCATTGGGAGGGAACAGAGATCGGGTTGGAAATAGCTGTGCTCCCGACGAAAACAGCTACAAACCCTAGAACAAACGAGAACGACAAAAAGGCTATGAGAGAGAAGACAAGGGACAGGGAGCGACGCAACCACGAGTTGCGATGATCCTTGCTCTCCTCCTCCTCGGTGGTCTCGGCGGAATCCATTGGCTGTTAGTTTGATCGAGGATTAAGGGTAGGGTTGGGATCTGTTGCGAGAGATTCCGGCCACCGGAGGTGTCATCCGGTGATCGGAGGTGGTAGGGGCGGGCCTTTAGTTTTTGTTCATTGGACTTTTCAAGGTAGGGAAGAGACCTGGGGAAGATATTTTTTTAGGGAAGGGAGCACTTTGGTTTGGATGGATTGTGGACAAAATAGGTAATGTATCATTTGTCAAACTTCACTAGTGTTTTTTTAAATAAAAAGAAAAAGAAAAGAAAAGAAAAAACAGAAAAGCGTTCAGATTAGCTTACGCGCTTCTCATTTCTTTTTGAAGACCAATTCTATTGTACTTTAGCAGGTGTATGACTCAACGAGAGTTAAGAGCATACAACCGGTTCTCAAATATGAAATTTACCTAATAAGTAACACTAAGGTGTTTTTTTTTTTTGGGTAAATTAGCTTGAAATAGAAAAAAAAGCTAACCGAATATACAGCCTACAAGGGGCATACCCCAGGAGGAAAAAAATAAAAAAATAAAAATGACAAAAATAAAAATTGACAACGCCTAGGCTAAGTGGCTACAAAGCGCCAAAGCATTCTAATAAACGAATGTTTCACTCCCCTCTAAATAGAGGGAAGAGAAACACCCTGCAAAAGGAGTAATTGGTGCACTCCTTAGCAACCAGGATGTAAGATTTTGGCATTGGTACCATTTCTTGGACGTCTAGCATCCTCATGCCAACAAAAGAGTAAGACGGCCAATCAATTCTCAAGCTGTAGCAGCTAAACAGCAAGATGATATCAATGGCAGTAGCAGCAACAAGCTGCCAGCTTCCAAAAGCAGCGAGATACCACAGTAGCAATAGTAGCACAACAGATCTTCACGGTAAACAACAGAACAGTATCAGAACGGAGCTGCTATAGTGCACATAACATAAATGGACAGAAATCCACCATCTAGTCAACTAATAGCAATACGTTCCGACAGCAAGGATTTGCTTCACAGAACACAGCAAAACCATACCAGATAGAAGAGGCTAGGGACAAGCCCCCCAGAAGGGCTCAAACATCCCAAGGGACAACCCCCCTCGGGTAGGCACAATTGATGAAGGTAACTAATGCTGATATGAATAGCAAACATGACCAGCTGAACATGGAGTTTGACAAGCTAATATGATTATCAATCAGTCATGACAAGCACAGGAGCAGATGCACTCAACAATAAACAGCAGCTTGGAGCCGAAGGATACACCATCCAGGCTCAGACAACAGTGACATGCCAGTAGCAGGTGAAGAAAACAGAATGCAACAGCCAAAAGACAGCAACAAACAACAGCAGATTTGCCCCAACTGCATTTCAGCAACAGAGACTGAGGCAGAATTCAGGCCAGGCCAATATCTAGCAGAAAAGTAGCAACAAAAGAAGGGACAGTAGCAACAGCAAAACAACAAAACCCTATTGCTTTATCTGCTGAACTATTACTCCCTCGAGGCCTAAACCACCAAACTAGAAGCAACAGGGTGGATCTCAACTCCCTCACCTCTTCCTCACCATATGACTCCCACTAGATATTACCTCCTCTCACAAGAAAATTGAGGTTCAATCACACATCTCACGGGTACTCACAAAAACTGGACACACAAAGATGGATCTGAGAATAAGATATAAAACAACCTTCAAGGATGCCAATACAGAGAACAACCTGCTAAGATAGTAGTAATAACAGTAAGCGGAACAAATAATGTTAAAGACAGTAAAATCAAATAATGCTTTAACTCCCACTAATATTCCACTTAGTTACAATCCATTGTGCTTGAATCCTTGGAAGTTTGGACAGTGATAAAAGTCTTGTTCTAACCATGGAACTAATTTTGTGAACAACTACCTCCCAAGAAGAGGACTTGCCTTGGAATTTCCTCACATTCCTCTCTATCCACACATTATAAACAGTAGTTGTAAAAACCAGTTTAGTGATGAGAGCCTGGAGAGAGGTGCCTTTGACAGCAGAGAGAAAGGTGACCCAATCTGCCCATGGTCTGGGGAGCCAAGTAACATGGAGTTTGCATAAAAGGGAATCCCAAATTTGCTGAGAGAATGGGCAATTAAAGAAGAGGTGATCATGACTCTCACTCCCTGGCAAAAACTACACTGAGAAGAATGGTTAAGGCCAAAAAGTACAAGTCTATCTGCAGTAGAAAGCCTATTTTGAATAGCTAGTCATGTGATAAAGCTACATTTTGGAATGTGGATGAGAACCACACCAATTTGTGCCACAAAACCTTGGGAAAGGGAGTTCTCAATTTGATCCAAAATGAAGCAATTGAGAACTGACCATTGGGAGAGAGGGTCCATCTAGAGTGATCAGGCTCACTTAGCCTGGAAGCTACTAAAGGAGGTAAGGTTCTGCTGACCTCATTTAGTTCAAAAGATTGGATAATAGGAAATGCCCAATATGAATTATGAATGAGGTAGGACACCATAGCATCCTTGGGGATTCCAGAGTCATAAGCAACACTAGAACCGACTCTGTCTATCAAAGGGCCAAGAGGATGCCAGTTGTCATACCACAAAGATGTGGAATGACCATTCCCTATCACCCTAAGAATATAAGGCTGAATCAAGGGTCTAAGTTGCAATAGTTTCCTCCAAACCCAAGTGCAATCTCCAGGAATTTTCAAGTTCCAAAAATTCCTTCCTTTTATTAAGTACGACTTGACCCATTGACACCACATGGACTGCTCCACTCCAGAAATAAGGAACCAAATGTGTTTAGCAATGGCTGCTTTATTCCACACTTGCATTGACTTGAAACCAAGGCCACCCTCCTGCTTAGGGGCACAAAGGTGCTCCCAAGAGACTTTAGCACCAGTTTTCCTAAGATCAAGGCCTGACCAAAGAAATGCTCTAAGAATTGATTCCACTTCCTTAATCACCTTTCTAGGAATTATGAACAAGGAAGACCAATATGTTTGAATGGAGAAGAGGACATTCTTGATTAACTGAACCCTGCCAGCATATGTGAGGTCCCTGTTTGTCCATGTCTTAGTTTTAGCAATAATGCTATCAACTAGACGATGGCAGTCAGAGGCCTTGAGTTTGGTAGAGAGAAGTGGTACCCCAAGATATCTGACAGGCAATGTGCCTTCCTTGAATCCTAAGACCTCTAAGATTGCCAATCTAGTGCTTGTGTTAACCCCAGAGAAATAGATACTACTTTTTCCAGGGCTAGGTGAGAGTCCTGACAGAGTTTGAAACTCAGAGAGAGCATTCTGGATATGATTAATTGAGGTCAGTTCCCCTTTGCAAAAGATCATAAGGTCATCAGCAAAGCAAAGGTTGATCAAATTGGCACGACCACATCTCCAATGATAATGAAAATCATGCAGAAGTGATTTCTCTCTCAGAAGACAGGTGAGAACTTCCATCACAATTACGAATAGGTAAGAGGACAAAGGATCCCCTGTCTTAGTCCTTTTTTCCCTCTAATGTAACCAGTGACTTCCCCATTGATGCTGAGAGAATAATTAGCAGTGGTAACACAAGCCTGAAGCCACTTAATCATTGTGGGATGGAAGTTCATGGAAGAGAGGACATCTCAGAGAAATTCCCATCTAACATTATCGTATGTCTTCATAATGTCTACCTTCATAGCACACCTAGGAGTGGATGAGGATTTATGGTATCCTCTCATGAGTTCCTGAGTAAGGAAAATATTATCAGCAATCCTCCTACCTTTAACAAAACCTGATTGCACAGGATCAATTAACATAGGGAGGGCAACCTGTAATCTTCTAGCAAGTATCCTAGAGATACATTTGTAAATAGTATTACAGCAAGAAATGGGCCTAAAGTCCCCAACTTTTGATGGATTAGGGACCTTAGGAACAAGTGCAACAAGGGTAGAATTTGCCTTAGTAAGCAACTGGCTAGACCTAAAGAATGCTTTAACAGCTGCAGTGAC
This sequence comes from Rhododendron vialii, assembly GCF_030253575.1. NCBI lineage: Eukaryota > Viridiplantae > Streptophyta > Magnoliopsida > Ericales > Ericaceae > Rhododendron > Rhododendron vialii. Next base: position 18,587,421 of record NC_080563.1, on the reverse strand, counting down.
CTCATAACCAATGATAGACCAAGTTTTTCTGAAAAACCCAGCATTATAACCATCAGGACCAGGGGCCTTAGTAGGATTAAGGGACCAAAAGGTGTCCTTAATTTCAAGGTCAGAAACCTCAGCAATCATGGCAACCTTTTGACTATCGGTTAGCTCCCTACTGACTACCTGATGAATCCTAGAATGCCCCTGGTAAGGAGTAGAATGAGGTGAACCAAGTAAATTAGTATAAAAATTAACAAAGCTTGTCTTGATATCCTCAATATCATGTATGAGAGATCCATCATCAAGCACCAGACTGGTAATCTTACTCCTATTTCGAATGTTGCTCATAGCTTTAAGAAATAAGAAGTACATTGGTCCCCAAGTTTAAGCCATTGAATTCTTGATTTTTGTTTGGCCAAGCTTTCCTCAGCCCTTAATAAAGTGAGGAGTTGTCTATGTACCACTCTTTCCTGGGTTATGATGGAAGGATTAGAGGGATGAGTTCCCAATTCTCTCTGCAGAATCTCAAGTTGTTGTCTAAATTCAACAGCCCTTTTAGAGATATCACTAAACTCCCTGGTGTTGAGTTGTTTAAGCTCTTTTTTGCAGAAATTTGAGTTTCTCACATACACAAAACATGGAATTCCCAAGGATCACTCTCCTCCAAACTTTCTGAACTACTATAAGGAACTGAGGATGATCAGCCAGGAAGTCAAAAAATTTAAAGGGTTTAGGGGAATTCCAAGGACTAGGGGAGATGCACACAATGGCTGGGGAGTGATCGGAAACCCCCGGAGAGGGAAAATGAGCAGAAGAAAAGCTAAAAGCTTTCATCCAATGCCCATTGACTAAGGCCCTATCCAACTTTGTACTGACAAAGTGGGAAGGGTCTTGCTTGTTGGCCCAAGTTAAAAAACATCATGTATACCTCAGATCATCCAGTTCTAATGCATACAAACAATGATTGAACTCATCCATATGAGAGGGCCAGCTAGTATCACCCCTAAACTTCTCATTAGGGAACCTGATGGCATTAAAGTCCCCTAGAACTATCCAAGGGGATGAAGAGCTAAGCTGGCAGAGGCTAGACCATAATGCCTACCTATCTATATGGCAGTTAGCCCCATACACAAAAGTTGCAAAAAAGGGTGACCCTCCACACTTAGGCTGAACCTCACAATGCATAAATTGGTCAGATTGGTCTAATACTTGGACACGCATCACATTAGGATTCCAACACACAAAGATCCTGCCAATGGGAGCTTGAGGATAGTTGTTCACAAAATTCCATTGAGGACAGACAAATTTCATTATTTTGGCAGCCCAGACCTCCTTTATTTTATGCTCCAACAACCCCAAAAGAGAGAGCTTATAGTTGTTTACAAAACTTTTAGCCTCTTTTTGCTTGATTGGATCATTAAGACCCCTAATATTCCAAAAACCAATGTTAAGAGGTTGTAAAGTCATTAAAACAAGTTTCTAAGCAACAAAAGATATGCAAATGGCAGAAATGGAAGTATTAAAATTGCCCAAACAAAAAGGATATGAGTGAGCTAATTCCCTCCACTGTTTAGGGAACATGCTGACTGCTCCCTAACTTGTTTCCTCCATCTTTTCCTGGCAGACTTGGATAGAGACTGATAAGTATCCATGCTTTCAATAGAAGCCAACTCGGCAGCTTTCTCCCTGTCTCCCAAGTCTTGAAGGTCAGGTGGTTCGGGAGTTGGGGTTATTTGCAGTTCAGCATTAGTGATTACCCTTTCCACCTCCATAGGATCAGAGCAATTCACTTCATTAGAACTGCCATTCTTTAATGTATCTGTGAGAGTTGAATCTTGTCTGATAAGTAAAGTGGTAGAAGTGAGTGGATTATTAGAGCCTGCCTCATGAGTGCTACTTACTACTCCTTCTAGGACTTCCAACACTTCATCTTCAGAATCACCCTGTTCTGCTAATTGAGGCACAATGAGATCTGTTGACATGTTTAATTGGTGATGAGTTGAATTGGCAGCTAGTGAGGATGATTCACTACAGGGACCAACCTTTTGTTTTCCATTCCCTACCTGGGTCCAAACAAGATTTGCAGGTTTGGGTGGTAGTGAAGAGGTGGAGGTTTTTTTGGCACAGCAAGCTGTGGAGTGCCCAAACACATGGCACATTTTACACATGGGAGGGAGAACTTGGTATTCAATAGGTACTACCACTGATTCCCCTTCCACAATAACTGTAACCTCATCTGGAAGCTCAAGCTCAGCACTTACCTCAATGCAAATCCTAACTTTAGTTGATTTTGTTTGGAGAAGACCTAGCTGTCTAGCAGTCCTGGCTGTGGCTTGATCTACATGCAAAGGCCTCCCAATAGTGCTAGCTACTCTACTTAAACACTCCTGGTTCCAAAGTTCAAATGGTAGATCATGAAGTTTGACCCAAGCTGGGATTTTAGTGGGCTGATCCTGGGCTGGCTTCATCATTCTGTGCCAGTCCTTAAGAACAAGGTATTTTTGGGAGAAGAAATAGGGTCCTCCCTCGAGAACCTGCACTTTTGCCTGTTCATCCTTAAATTCAAATAGATAAAAACCAGCAACATCAGGCTTGACAGCCACAAAGAGGTCTTTCCATTGTCTCCGAGCAGTGGATACAATGAGGGGGTAGGCCATTTTCCCTTCTAGAAAGTGGCCTATCAAATACTTGTTCCATTTGCCCACCTCAGTCATCTCAATATCAATCTCAACTTGGGCTTCTTTGCCTTTCTGTAGGTTCGGAAAAATTAAGTATTCAACTTGGGCTTCTTTGCCTTTCTAAGGTGTTTGATTAAATTGAAAGCTCAAAAATTAAGTATTGAAACTGAATATTACAATTTTTAAGCGGAAAAGATATTTGATAAACATATTAAACATTGAATCAAAACAAATAATGATTAATTTAATCCCATTAGTATTTGTGGTAGTGCTGGTGGTATAACCCCTTCAAAATGGTGTAACTCAAATTTGGTCTCAACTCCATTCGACCCGCCTAAAGTTAGGGGGTGTTCGAGATTGCTCTTTAAAAAATAAGTACTTATTTGTAATTTTTAAGTTTAAAAATAATAAGCTTATTGAAATTAAAAAATACACAATATGGATCTTGTTTGATAGATATCGATGATATCAAACCTTGCAAAAAAAAATTAAAAATTATTTTCGTAAGCCTATTAACTTTAAGCTTGAAAATAGATTCTTATTTTTTAAGTACTTGTTTGAGAAATCCACCGCAAACAAGAAACAAAAGCAGAAATATCCATATGTGCAATTTTGACTCTTTTCTGGCACACTCTTGGTCACATTATCCTTCAAAATGTCTTGCACTCATACTTCCAATCCTCTTCGCTCTCAATCCTTGCTTTCGCGAATTTTCTGTAAGTTGATAGGTGTTTCAAAGACGCTTTCACGCTCACACTTGCACTTTCGCTCCTGCACGAGAACTATGTGACACAAGTCAAACAACCCTCTCAAAAGAGTTTTCTCAGCGGGAAGCGGGGGCTGCTGTGCCCGATTTCTGGGCCCACTCCGGTCTCGCTCCGATGGTCGGAATCGTTCACTTTGTAGAGCTCGTCGAGTAGAACAATTATGCAAAAAATCAGCTTAATTGGATATCATTAAGCGCCTGATCAGAATCTTTTTATCTTGAAAAGAATGAATCAAAAACACTGGATCAAATCCACTGTAACATATAGACCGAGAGTTATATGAGCTCCGATCAGGCACTTAATGATATCCAATTAAGCTGATTTTTTGCATAGTTGATCTATTCGACGAGCTCTACAAAGTGAACAATTCCGATTATTGTAGCGAGACCGGAGTGGGATCAGAAATCGGGCACAGCAGCACGCTGTTGTCCCCTTGGGGACAGCAGCCCCCCGCTTCCTTTTCTCAGTTATCAAAATCAACAATAGAAGTTTGAATCACCAAAGAAAAACTCAAACAGTGACAACTAAAAAACATCCACACCCGGTACGTGCATCGTCTACAAAACTGACACTTCTATAGTCTGCCAGCATCACTGCATCAGATTATCATAGTACCAATTTGAGAGCATAATCACGAACCCAATTTTCTTAAGATGAGAGCAAAAACACATACAAATCTGCTTCGTCTGCAAAGGTGACGCGTCTATAGGAAAACATTCCTCCAACGATGCATATAGCACATTCTGCTTCATCCATGATATGTTATAGAAATAAAGGTGTTTTTCCACTGGAGAAATATCTCAATAGTACAGTGATGGCGGTACATATGAATTCCATAGTTTGTCTCAAAAAGAAGGAAAAGAATTATAATCATGATACATAACTTGAAATCTTGGTCCTTTACACACCTAGTAGCATTTTTCAACCCACTCTTTTATTTCTAATACTACTTAGTAGTACTCACTTTTTTCGGTGGCCATCGCACACTCAGAAACACACGTTGGCTGCCGTCCCGGGGCCAGCAACCTTGACCGGAAGCGGGTCCCACTTCAGTCCTTCTGTGCCGCAATGAGCACCTGCATTAGCTGCCTTTTCTCTCTCCTCCTTAGCTTTCAGACGTATACGCTCTGCCCTAGACCCAATGACCTGTCCCAGAATAGAAGCCCCAATCGTTACCGCCATAGCATTCTTGGGCATCAAAACAGACTTCCTAAGCATCGCTATGAACGGCACGGATGCATGTATCGCTGCAAACCATGAGAGAGAAAATTTTGTAGTGTGCTCCTTCCATATCCCCAGAGGAATGTTAGCCAATATGCCCAACAATCCGATCACGAGCATCTTAGAAAAAAGCGGCTGAGGGCGGAGGGTCTTGACAAAGGCAGTCTGGGCCAGGGCAGCTCGGGCAGCAACTATTGCTGGAGGGCATTTGAACTTCATGCCAGGTGGTGGCTGAAAAGCTTTCGCGACGAGTGGAAGAACACCGCTGACTGCTCTATAAGACTTGGCGATTGGGCAGTTACCAGTTTCTAACCACTCATTTCCCAGCGCCTCGTGTCCCTGAAAGATGTACAACAGGATGCGCAGTTCATACCTTGAAGAACTATGAAGCATGGACACGGACACGAGGATTGCGACACGGATACATTGAATATAAAAGACATAGATGTTTGGTATACAAATTAGATTTTAACTTTTTTCTTTCAAATTGAGGATGAAAAGCAAATAATATTAGCATGAAGCTACACAAGCAACAAGAATTAAATAAATATCCAATACCTAAGCTTCCATGGCAATTTTGATGTTGTCCCAATTTTTCTAAAGGACCTTCTGCCATGCTAATGTGCTCCTATCATGTCCCCAACGTCTCCAACTACTAATCAGGGGCGGAGCCAAGATCTGTATTTGGGAGGGGCCGAACTAAGAGGAGAAAAAGTACAAAAAAAAATGAACTTTTGAATATTTATTAAGTATATTACCAGTAGAGTCCATAATTTAGTTGAGTATACTAAAAAAACAAAATGTGGTGTTTCATTTTGTTTTTTTGGTTTTGTGTTAAAAAGAAAATTTTTAAACCAACTATGAGAGTCTTATTCCACCTTTTTTTTTAATCGGGAGTGTTATTCCACTTCACATATGGCAAATTGAGTTACAGTCAAGTGGTAGACGCCCTATACTCCTTGCACCATGTGAGTGTTCAAACCCCAATAGTCTCCCCTTTCCCCTAAATTAGTTGTAGAATAGGATTTGTCTTGTCAAATAAAAATTTGCATGCATGTGCTTTGGCTAGCCCCCATCCCATACACAGCTCCGCTACTATCTAAGAAGCATAGATAGGGACACCGAACACTGATGACACACAGATACTTTCCGTCTCAAAAATATAGGATACAAACATGCTGGGGAAATGTTCAATCATGTATATATCTGAATATAGTACTGCCTAAACACATATATCTACTTATTTTTACTTCCAAAATCACATGAAAGATACAATCTGTTATGGAACATCTAGACACAGGACTCAAGAAATTCCTATAAAATAGGGCATGGTCACAGCAAAGAATTCTCAAGACATCTTTAAATAATTTTCCAACTTTGTATATCAAAGCAAATGTCAAAGTTGATTAAATTTCCATACACTACTCTTCATGAATGATTAAAAATAGTTCTAAAAGTAGAGAATAAGGGGTAATGTTGGAAGTCCAATAAAAAATCCCAAGGCAACAAGCATTTATTGCATGTCCCTTACAAAGTTGAGTTACCCACAGCCAGCAATATGAGAAAGAGGGCGTACGAATGACTTTCTCTTATGACTATATTTTGTTGTGAAAACTGAATCAGTTCTCCTTTACTTACAAAAGCACAAAATAAATCGAATCACTCCTACTTACAAAAAAAGAATTTGTGCATTATGTACATTCAGTCAAACAAGTTTACCTTAGAAGATGGGTCTCTGTTCTTCGATGACCCGGAGTTCTTTTTTTGATTATTCCGGTTCTTATTGAAGAAATCAAATCCAAATGGCCACCCTGGCCCAAATCCCGTCAAACTTATGGTGGCAGCCTTTGCAGCTAAAGGGTTAAACTGAGGTGCAGACTGAGGTGCAGGCTGAGGTTCAAAGCTGTTGTCACGAGAATAAGACTTCTCCGAGAGCGGGACTACTCCATCCTTCCCATGAAAGATTTTAAAAGCCCTATCAAAGTTGGGCCCGTCTTCAAAAATTGGACCTTTGGCTCCCCTTGACTGAAGAAACAAAAGAAATGAGAGAAGTCTTGTGGGATTGGACCAATATAGCAGATCAAAGACATGGTTAAATGAAAGGTAAATACAAACTAAACAAACTTTAAGTACCAAACTATCAAGCATGGTTTAGAATTACAAAACGATTCACACATAACAGCAGAAATTTCGAAAGGCAAAAGCTAACTTACAGGAATAGGGATGTTCACCGCAGAGAATGAGAAGCTAGTGGGCTTGTTAATGTTCCTTAAAAATGGACATCTTAGGATGTCTTGCCTATTAAAGGGGCACTCGGATGTCCCATCATTCATCCCCTTCAAGAAAAAGTCCATTGCTTCCTTTTCGCTGAGAACTTCCTGTACAAGCAGGTAGTTAAGTATTTAAATGGTACAAACAATGGAATGACATAAAGTAAATACTGCGACCATTTGCAGGAAAGAAAACCTATAACAGCCAAAGAGGTTGACAACAAATACATAGTGAAAATAATGTCTTGCGCAAAGCAAAAGCAACACAAAACCAACAACGGGATGTAAAAAACCAAATAAATAAAAATTCATCGTCAACTGTCCAAGCCTCCACTAAAGAGTCAGTTCAACCGCGGACCAGAAAATTGATCTAGGTAGGATATTCATTATCACTGCATTAAATGCTTTGTATTCACTAGCTTCTGGATAGATTCGGATCCTCGTCCTCTGTCCATATTTTGCCTGTCCACATGTGGAGGGTTTAACCTGAGGCTCCTAGCACATATACAAAGTGATCCCGCCAACAGCCCACGCATGCTCTGAAGTTAGTTTTTGGGCAGCGTCTTATTGGACATTCAATGATAGAAGAACAGCCTAGTGGCACTGCTGCGGTTAATTGAACTGTCTTCTGGTCAATCCCCTCTCTGTAGCTCTTGCCCGTCTCCTCTCTATCTCCCAAGAGGTAAGAACTACAACTCCATGACTTCTGAATCATGCTTCTTTGCATAAATCAATCTAATACGTATGTGCACATACTCAGTACAAAAGAAAAGCATAATTTGGATCTGCATATGACCTTAGTTTATGTTCGATTATAGTATTAGATCAGGTTTGATGCTGCAATTGATGGCATCATTGCATTTCTCCCTTTTCCCGTAAACAAAACCTCATTAGGGAGAAACATGCTTCTTCTTTTTTTTCGTGTGTGTGTAGGTAGGAGGGGAAACATTCTTTTGATCAATAATTACGGAAATATGACCCCAACCAGGATTCAAAATTAATAGCATGTATGAATAATCATCGGAGGTCTATACACAGTGGCTAGCCAGAAATAAAAATTAATGAATCATATATAGTCGCCTGGTCGGCAACGCCACAATTCAGCACTAGCTACCTAACCTGCAAGATATTTGAAATAAACTTGACCCAAATACTGGCAGCCAAGGTGGTGATGGATACACACCATGCCAGCACCATCAAAATTAGTATTTCCCCAACTGGTACCTTAAACCTATTCATCGGACAATGTCAACTGAACGCCAAGAGACAAAGTTGCACAAGCCTGCCTCCTTGGTGGTCTCCGACTCTCCATATACGGGAATGCGCCTTTGGCTATCAAGCTATATACTAACAAAATTATGAATAGCCTATATTATACTCCATATAGTGGAGTATAAAAGATCTAGGATGTATAAAAACAAGAATCCCATAAGGTGATTACTAATATATCCATGGTGGATGACTGGCTAATTCCAGGCTTTGGTCGTGAAGCCTTTGACCACCCACAACAGTATTTCTTCCAACCTTGAGCTCAAATGTCTCGAAGAATGATTTGGGGAGGAAAAATTCCACGAGTTCCCAGATATTGGTCAGATTGTGATCATACAACTTCGTGCACGTGTAGGATGGCCTAGATATCAACCGATCAAAATCCATTTCATATCATAGAGAACATAAGAATACTAGAACAATCAAACATAAGAATACTACAACAATCAAACATAAGAATACTAGATCCAGTAACCTGAAAACGGAAAACCCCAACTGAAACCCAAAACCCAAATACTTAGGTATCAGTACCATCAATCTGAACTTTGCGGATCAAAAAAAAAAATCTGAACCTTCAAACAAACCAGCACGAATTTTGCACTCACATTTAACAACCACCTAAACAAAATCCCCTTCAAACCCAAAAATGAAACCCCAAAACTTGAAGATCTCAATCGTAAATTAAAATCAATAAATAACCCATATGCTAATTTGATACAAGAAAGCAAGAGAACAATTGGGTCAAAAGATCTACAGTCATCAAAAAAAAAAACCAAAGCTAACAGAAACAATCAGAATCAAACCATGAAAATACAGAAATAAAAGTGAATTGGCAAAGAGATATTATACGAGATTTTGGGAAATCGGGAACAAATAACATACGTCGGAAAGAGTTGTGGTATTAGCTGGATATTCCAAAGCTGGAGGAGAAGAAAGAAACAATTCGTGTGGAGAACACAGACAAAAGCCGGGGTAATATGGGACCCGAGCCGGTTAAGAGGTCGGGTTGCCGGTCAGAATGGTTGTTGAACGGTTGAACTTGAACCGGTCCCTTTGCACGCACCCACTCCCCATGCGTTCCACGTGTTCCCCTCAAAACCAAATAAACAAAGAAAGTCAATAATGTCGATGGGGGGAAAATATTGAAAAGAGAATGAGAGAGAAAGTGCTGGTGCAGCACAAGTCGGCTTTTTGGCGTCGCCCTATTTTTCTGGAGACTAATGTGTGGTCAGATTTTCTGTGCCGAAAAATTTTGGTTTCTGTGCCAAAAGGTATTTGGCCGTTAGAGTGTGTGTTTTCAAAACTCAAGATCCAATGACCGAAAAACTTCTCGACACAATAATACATGAGTTTTTTTGGTACAGAGGATTTGATTCTACACAAAGGGAAGTGCTACAATACACACCTCTTATTTAGGTGTGTATCATATGCACCCTTATTAAAATACACTAAAATGTTATGAATCTCAAAATGTTACGAATCTATTGCTAAAAAGTTACGAATCATATTGTTGAAAAGTTACGAATTTTTAGTATAAAAGTTACGATACGAAATAAAATGTTATGAATGACCGGTCCTACAAGTAATTTTTTATGAGGTGGCACAATATGAACCACACAATAGGTGCATATGGTACACACCTTAAATGAGTGTGTATTGAAGACTTTTCCCTACAGCAAATGTCAACGATTTGCTAATGAGAGATATTTTTAGTGGTGGCATGACTCACGAGTCACGACAGAGCTCAAGACCTGTGAATCCAAATTTCTCTGTACATCTGTTTCTATACATTTTCAAACGTTGGATCAAGTTAAAATCTTTAATATCCATCCTCCTAAATAATAAGAACCGGATTGGGGATGCCATTTTTCAATTTGGGATGATTTTGCCCTTCAATTTCTGCCATTTTACCAATTGCCCAAGGCATGCCAAGTTCCAGTTGGGCCCCTCGCAACTTGTCGTCCGCATGGTTAGGTCGTGGGTGGTTTGGTCAGTCTGCGCAGCCTGACCCGTGTCCAGCTGTTGCCAACTTGCCATCCGAAGCTGCCGCGGGATTTGGGATGGATCTCATGCGTTGCTATTTCATCTTTCTTTCTTTTTTCTTTGGTACGCTGCTGGTAGATGTTGTGCCCTAGAGGTGGGCTATGGTTGGTTTCTGCTGCTGATTTCTCTCCTCTCCTCTTCTTCTTCTTTTGCTTGGATCGTCGTCAGGTCGTCTCGAAGGTGAGTGTTTTGGGATCTGTGGTTTCGGTTTTTGTTGCCTTCTTTTACGCTCCCACGAATTCGGTGTGGGTGTTTGAGGGTGTTTGTGGTTGGTGCATTTGGGTTGTTGTTTGTGGTTGGGGTGCGTGCGCTCCGTCGATTGGGTGGGTCTTTGATGTGGTTTTTTTGTCCGGTTGTTGTGCTGTTTACTTAGCCATGGTGTCGCCTGTGCGTATGAACCCATGTTAGGGTCTTTGCTATCGATTTGGCTTCGTAACTGAAATGGTAGCCTGTTCTTGGTCTTTATATTTGGAAAGATCTTGCATTTGTTAGATTTTGACGGGAAAAAAGGCCAATAAATAAACGGGGAACAAATGGCCAAAAAATAAATGAATTCACAAAAAAAATCAAAGAGGGGGAAAAAAATTAATTGCTTAACTTTTGAATCCAAACTCACGCTTGGTATCCTTTTGGGTTTCCCGTTCTGCGGTCTGGTTTTGGACTATTGTGCATGTATATATATGTGTATGTGTTCAAGCAAGGATAGAGTGTTGGGTGTATTGCCTTTACCAAGGTTTGAGAAGCTTTGGTCCCCATTTTCGACAAATAGAGAATCATTGGAGGTACTATTATACCTTGTTTCCGTGGAACTATTTTTTGGCATGAGTATCTGCTTCAGAATCAACTCAATTTCCTTTGCGTTGACTTGTCTGCTACTTGCTCTTATCTTGAATCTAAAGCACTCCTTCAATAACTTTGAGGGCAAATGTTAGCCCGAATAATTGTGATATAGATAATTGGGCCATCTGGACAAATTACTTGGATTCAATGTGGACTGAAAGTTGTTGATGCATATCTTAGAACAAGTTTTATGCAGTTTTTTTCTTAAAATACTTTTCCCCAAAGCTGAATCAAGTTGGCACATTTTGGGAGGTGCCAGAATCCAATACCTGGGAATTTTTTCCCCAAGTACGAAAACTGTAAGGATTCTTCATATAGATTACTCCTTATCTATGTCCTGTTAACCATTGTTGAAAATCTGCTACTAGAGAGATTAGTTCATAAATATTGAAGTTTTTTGTTCGATCATTGACCTAACTCCTTATCTCTGTCGAGATTTTGGGAGTGACATTTTATAGACTTGACTACAGTTTGATATCAAATGAAACTGTTGAAAGCTCAATGCCCACTGTATGTTATATAAGGACAATGCGCCTAATTTCTAATTGGACTTCTGTTCTCATTTTGGTTATTGCAGGCTTATGTTGAAATGAGGATCATACTTATGGACAAAGATTGAAAATTTTCAACCACCATATGCCTGGGGCTCAAAAGACAAAATTATTAGTTGACAGCATTCAGGACCAGGGTATGAATCAGGTAAGAAGATATCAACATGTTCTTTGCAGGTTCAAGTGTATTACTTATTGGTCAGCGTGTATGTTAATGCACTTTTCTATTACTTATTGGTCCTTATTTTAGTTAAAATAAGGACCTCTCCATTTTTCCCATTTTTCGATTGAATTTCGATGATCCGAGCCGCTCAATGTGTTCAAAACGTGATTTTAAGGGTACCCGTGAGAAATCGGCAAAAAAATGACCGGAAAGGGCTTGATTTGAGTAGTTTTTATTTGAACCGTTTGATAAAAACATAACAAAAACTGCTCGGATGAAGCCTTTCCGTTCATTTTTTTTGTTGATTTCTCGCGAGTACCTTTAAAATCACATTCTGAACACATTGAGCGGCTTGGATCATCGAAATTCTATCGGGAAAGGGAGGTCCTTATTTTATTAAATTAAAGTGGTCTTTAGGAGAAAGGGACTATATATATATATATATAATGTTTACATTATTGGAGGAGGCGGTACTCAGAGAGTGGTATCAATGATCAATGAGGTATATTTGTACTCACTTTTAATGTATTGCATTTTACAGGAATTAGCCCTTGAATTTTGCATTCTTGGGAGTTTTAAGTCTCATGGTTGTAGTTGTTAACTGTAGAGCTACTTGTCATAAATTTTTAAAGCATTCTTATTCGCTGTTATGCAGGAAATCAGAAGGCGCGGTCTCAAATTTGCAGTTGCTGGAATCCCTAAAACAATTGATAATTACATTCCGGTAATTCTTATGGTAGCCATAAACATAATGGATTATGCTACAGAATATCAAATCCATTCCCAATTTATTTGCTTGACTTTTGTTTGGTTACTACGAGTAATTGACAAGTCCTTTGGCTTTGATAGTGCCATTGAGGAGGCTCAACGTGCCAAAATTACGGCACACGTTGAATCTGATAGTATTGAAAATGGATTTGGCCTTATGAAGTTAATGAGTCGCTACAGTGGTAAATTCACAGTAAAACCTTTTCTCCAAGTAGGCTAATGCCTTGAATTTTTACTCTTTGCCCCTTAGTCCTAAAATCCTTGAATCGATAGTTAGCTTCGAACGCTACGTCGTGGGAATCAAATATTGCTTCATGACTGGATGAAATGGTGGTGTTGTGTATGATATCATATTTCTGCATTTTTCCCTTCTGTTCTTGGTCTTTGGATCGAAGACAAAATCATTGTTGACCTGTTCTGTTAATCCATAACAATTAGTATCTTGGTTCTACTATTTACATTTGACTTTGGCGTGACAGGGTATATTGCAATGTATACTACTCTAGCCAGTCGAGATGTTGACTGTTGCTTGATTCCAGAGTTGCCCTTACATCTCGAAGGACCAGGCGGACCTTTTGACTACATAGAGAAAAGACTTAAGGAAAACAGACATATGGTTATTGTCATAGCCAAAGGTGCAGGACAACAAAAGGAGTTAGAGGCATAGAGTATGCATAATTTCTGACTAATTGGTAGTCTTGCATTCTGCTGAAACATCAACTTAGTGAAAAATAAAATTGGAAAAATTGGCAAGCGATCAATTTTATCCGACTTGTTCTTTTTAAAAGGAGAGTTAGATATTAGTCATAAATCCCAGCTACTTATGTATATCAAACAAACTTATGCAACCTATTTTGTTAGGCCTTTTGTAATCAATGACGTGCAGCCTAATTCCATTAGGCCTTCTATAATCTGAAATATCGCATACTTATGTATATGAAATTTATGCAACCTATGCAAGTAGTGATTGCTATCAAAACATTACTATCGTTTTATGGAATCTGGAGTCACTGCTAGATATTTATTAAATATGTAGCAATCACTACTTGACTATCAAATCTATCAAGGTAACATGTGTTTATCAATTGAAACACATTTGGTAACATTTTGTAGTCAGTTTATTGCATTTGATTTTTTATATATATTCCTTTGGGTGATGGCTCTTGTTTTTTGTCATCCTCCCAATTTTTGCAGTGATTGATTTCATGTTTTGAAGTCTTAACGTCAAGGTACTTATTTAGCTTCAGTTTCATGTGTGAATGTACGGCTGGGATTGCCTTTTTTTGAGAAATCACGTGCTCGCTTGTAGACGATGGTTGTGTCTTTAGAAAGAAAGGACATCATGAAATTTCTCAACATTTCTTTCGTTTTTAGTGTCATTATTGTATTTAATGTTTGCAGAGACACAGAAATGAATCTTCTGACACCAATGGTAGAAGATCTGACCCTTCTTTATGAGAAATAGCAACAGTTTGAGAGCAGGTTTTCACAGGTATCTGGAAGGATTGAAACTGCTCAATTTAAAGTATTCAGTAGATGATTAAAGTTTATATGTGATCACATATTCATCTGTTTTGCAGCTGAATGCAGAGATTGTTAAGCAGAATGAATTAAGAGAAAATGAACTACCACTTGTTCAGGATGTAGAAGCTAAAGTTAAAGAACGAACCCAGATCATTCCTGGTCTTAACAATCATCAAAGGTCCTTGAAAGCTTCTATAAAAAAATGAAGGGGAAGGCCAAAGAAATGCATGAAAAGGTGTGGTTTTGACCTTTTAGTACTACTGAATTTGTTTTTTTCATTAATAAAGGGACAACACATAAGCTTGTTCTTTGCCTTCTTTTTTAGATCATTAATAAAGGGACAACACATTAGATTTTATGTTCCAGAAAATGAAGCCGTGTTGCCTGAGGATAAAACTAATAAAGCTAATTCCTTGAACTTTTATAAAACTCATGAAAGCAATCTGTGTTATGTAAGGCTTATGGTAATCTTCATAGAACGTGTTCAGAACTATATTACAATCAGAAACAACAATTTCATTATTGCTGTTGCATTGAGTTATAGGTTTTCACGCTAAGTTTCAAGGCTTCACATTCCTGCATCCTTCCTAACCATGTACAGATTGTGTCTTCGTATTCGTATTCCTTATTTCCCTAATATCTTCCATGAGATTATACGTAGGAGTATACCCTTATGACTTTACTTTGTAATTGTCGAAGGTCTTAGAAAAGAAAAGTTAGCAACTGGCAAAATTTTGTTTCTCTCTTAAGTTTGTGTTGGCATTTCGCCTTGAGGTATGAAGAGGATCAGAGTCACTGAAATTTCTACGTTGGCATTCTGCACCAGCAGCTATTTGCAGCTTAAGAGCTTTACCTTCAGCGCCTTCTAATAGCATAAGAGATATAATGTTTAGCTTTTACAGGGGACAGAAGCCGAGAAGGGAATGGGTGGCTGACTTGGTATCAAGAAACGACGACGCTGTGCAGAGCTTGCCAATCCATGTGGGTAGTGTCTCTCTGCTGGCAGTTCTCATCAATCGCGGTGTTTTGGGCATACCTCCTGATGCCAGTAGGTAAAAGTAAAAACCTCTTCTTTTTTACTTACTTTCTAATTGTATATACTACTAAAAGCTACACACAAAGTGAGGAAATGGTAAATGGGATGCAAAATTCTGATTGTGTTTGTGCATAAGATAAACTTTCTTTGGAAGTTTCAATTTGGTCATCCGAACAGATTTAGTTGGGAATTCAGATGCCCTGAATCATGTTGAAGTAAAATTGTATGTTTGAAAAGTTATTTGCTTATTTCCTTTAAATAGTTTAAGAAATGCGTATCTTTGCACAATGAGAAAATCCAACTAGAGTGGAGTTTTGGCATGACCATTGGAGAAGGAAAAATGGGACTCCTAGATTGAGGATTGGTTAGTTTGAATAGTGAGAAATTATGTATTTACCATAAGAATTCAATGAGTCCATAAGAGAGCAATTTTAAAGTTTCAACTATTTACAGTAATCCATCAATAACAGTATGTATGCAGCCACAAAAATGCAGAAATATCAGTTATAGTTCTACTTGAACCTATGTGCAGAGCACTGAGTATTGCGGTGAACTAACACAAAGAACTGGACAATCCGACTATGGGGTAAGTTTCTTTCATAATAAGAGATTATTCTCTTTTAATCTATTTTGTTCCTAAATATTGAGCTTCACCTTTGCTTCTTGTCTTGTTCCTTTGTACATGAAATTGGTGAGTGCGTGGCCGAACTTCAGCTATTTCATGTGCTACTTTGGGAGAAGGTACGTTTGTTTTTGGATAAAATACATATTAGTGAATGTGAGAGGCATGGCCTCCCGGGGCCAAACATAAATCCCAGAAAGGGATCCCTTTGGGCTCCCTAGGCCAAACATAAATCCCAAAAAAGGCTCCCTTCTTTTTGCTCTAAGGATAGATGGAAGCATTAATTTTGAAAGATGGGTGTATTGGAAATCATGTTGGGGTCCATTAAGTAGTGATACTAAGTTGTTGGACATAAATTAATGAATCTTTGGTGTAAAGATGGGTGAAGATATTAATTTTGCAAGTCATATTAAGGTTTGGTAATTGTATTGTCTTACTCATGAACAGAGCACATGAAAATGGATTCTTTTGGAGCTGCAGACACATCGATGCTTCTCAGTTTTGGGTTGTTGGAACCGATACTTGGTCATGTGAACTGTTGAGAGAGTAATATAAAATAACTGGTGTGATGGTTGAATTTGAAGAGAAATTGAGTCAACGAGGTGGAGGTGGTTGTGGTTTATCAAGTTCCATTCAAAAGATAAATACGTCTTTGAAGAAAAATTTACAAACAATGCGAGAGAAGGTTCGAAGGCAACAAGATTTGATGAAACTCCTTTAAATGCCACTAAGCAAAAGGTTGTAGCTGCTAAGCGATATGTATAGAAGAATTACAGAGAGCAGATAAAGGAGCGGTTTAACTTTCGATTTATACATTCAATGTACCTGTTTATATTATTTCGATTTCTTGTTAGAAGGTGGAAGTTTTTGTCTGATCGGAATGTCCTGTTGTTTCTCTTATTTGTAGAAGTATATTTTGGTAGCAGTTGCATTGGATTATGGAGATCAGTAGTGTGTGACAATGGTTAGTTTAGTGCATAAATGAATTTTTGGAACATACACAGGTAGATGGGCTAATCAATCGCATTCTCATTCATAGTCATGGAATGTACAGAATCCAATAGCCTTCGTGAATGGTATGTTTCATATTAGCTACAATGATTGAATGCTATGTTATTTGAATAGCAGCTTCAAAACTCTTTTGATTGATCAAGCTTTTTATGTTAGTTTCAATTTTGCGATGCTTGATTCTTTGAGTTATATCTTTGATTGAGAGTAAGCACTATTAGTGTTGAGATAGTGCGAGAAAGTTGTACGTTTGCTTTCTAACTGTTCTACTTCCATTTTTGCATTTCCGGCTTTACTGTTAAATAAACTCTATGCTGCCTTAATATAATATACCTTCGTAACTATTTTACTACCATTCTTGCATTTCCAGTTTTACCATCAACTGTTTTTCCTGCACTCCATTACCACCATAGCAATCAAAAACAGCATCAATTTCTGCTCTAAAACAAAATGCGTCCACTTCAATGGGCATGATTTTCGTGCCTTGCACGAAGGAGAACCTAGTACTTTAAAAGTTTCAAATAATCCAATGACCAAAAACACATTGGTACATGGGTACACCTAAATTTTGATACAGAGGATTTGAGGGGCTCACGACACCTCAAAATGTATTTGGTTGAATTATGAATTTGGTCGGACAAAAATTGATTATCGATAGACAAGGGGCATTTTTCATGTTAAATGATTTTTGTTTAAGTCTTTCGTTTAAAATTTGGGGGATTAATTGTTAGTTTAGACTAGGGGATTTGAAAAGGCTTAAAAATATTGACCAAAATAAAGAAAAATTTAAACAAGACAACTCTAATAATAGTACTTAAGACAGTGAAAATTTGATTTTTCAAATTTTTTTATTTAGTAAACTTTTTGGAACTGTTGAACATAATTGTTTTACCTTTTAAATTTGTTCCACAAGACAAATGATAAATCTAAAAAAAATGATCCGAATCTAACAAAAATCCAGTAAAACAACCAAAAAAGCAATGCTAAGAGTATTGAATAACTATGTCCAAACACGAATGATTAACTACTCCCTCCGTCCCTATTTAATTGTCCACCACGGTTTTGCGTGCATTTTCAATGGTTTATATCTCTCAACATATATTACATTTTATGTTTTTAAAATCATTGTCTTATAGAAAAAATTGAGATCTACCAAACAAAATTCATACTGCATGTTTCTAGCAATATACATTGAGTGATATAAGTCGTTGAAAATGCACACAAAACTGTAGGAGATAATTAAATAGGGACGGGAGAGTACTATATAAAGTGTGTGCACAATACAAATATTACTTTGGGTAAATTAACAAAATCACCCCTAAAGCTTCTAAAATTATAAATTGCCCCCTCACATATGGAAAATTGTAAAATATCCCTTGTCGCATAACAATTACTCCATTGTCGTGATGTAGACGCTAGAAAATTCAAAGAAATCTGTCCAACATCATCAAATCCTAATTACAACGGAGTAAATTGTCTTTTTATAGCATGTGACAGCTATTTTCACACCTCTACAAGTTTACAACCCTTTACAAGCTGTAAGAGGATAGTGTAGTAATTATAATTACGATTTTTTTTTATTAAGATTTGATGATGGCAAAAATTTTGTCGAATTTCCTAGCAGCTATATCACGATTGGGATAATTTGTAATTTCTCATACATGAGGGAGCAATCTATAATTTGTAAAAACCTTGAGGGTAGTTTTGGTATTTTGCTCTATTAGTTTTGTGGTATTTAATTAGAACTACAATGGTGAATGTATATTTTTGTAAGTTTCCGTTTGACAAAAAAGAAAAGAAAAAGGAATGTACATTTTTGTTATTACCATCACGATATAGGGAATTATAAACCAACAATGAATCACACAATTAATAACAAATGTATTTACATGGTTCCACTTGAATTAAGCCTAACTTATATCCATAAGCGAAAAGCAATAAAGGAATCATTAGCAATGAGAATAGAATACAAAGACCCGATTGTGCTGTAACTCTCCAAGAGTCACGAAACAAAGAACTCTCAAGAAACAAACTTTGTAAAATAAGGGTGTCAGAAAAAAACTTTTAATTATCCCTTTAAATTACTCAACTACCAAGGGATTGCTATCAACATTCTAACACCTCAATGAAGAATTTTTTTCCTCAAGTGGTAACAATTTAAATATTCGAACAAGAAGAAATAACTTGGAAGACTGCTAGTACGAGTACAATAGCGAAACCTATAATTAAAATTGTAAATATTTACGCAAGACGATTTACGATCAAATTAGATAAAAGAATACAAAATCAATGATGGCAACTACTTCTACTGTTACTTCTATTGAGAGATATCTCCGTTGATACCTCTATTACTATAACTACTCTTTACCTAGGCTACAGTTATTGTGCTGACAAAGAAAAGAACAAGTTTTTATGCAAGAATTCGAGAGGGTTGTTTCTTGAACCATTTCTCTTTTTATAGACGACGAAGAAACAGTTAATAATTGTCAATCCAACTATTTCTTCTGTGCTCGACACATATCCTCCCCTATTTAAATATGAATTTGGATTTTATTGGAATATCTTCAACATTTATTCTCTTTCTTTCGCTGAACTAGTACTGGTATTTCAATTCTACAATGGGTATTATTTGTCCTTCACTTGCTCGGATTACTAAACAAAGGAAACTTGTCTTTTTTGACAGTTTCGCTCAACACTTCGTTGGACGTCATTTTTCCAATTTCTAAACAACGGAATAAGGTATTCAAGTGAAAGAAATTTGTCTTTTTTGACCTTGTCTTTCTACCTCATTAACAAAGTGGTCCCCTGCTTTCTACCTACTATCCCGATTCCCCACGCTCTCTCCCTCCAAGCTAGCTGTTTAGCCCTTGTTCAGTTATGGGTTTGGAAAAAAAATTTCAAACCTAAATTCACTGATTACCAATATTTTCAATCATTACTTTCATTCTATTTTCACTCATTATCCCTATATCAAAACATTAATCTCATTTTTCTCTCTATCTCTCTCCACTCATTACTCATATTCCCAATTATTACATTATTTTCTCTCCTCACATGTTACCCAAAAACCAAACCCAAAAATTTTCCAAACCCACAACCGAACAAGGCAATATGTTCAGGTTTCTAAGAAAAAGGAGAGGGGATGCCTTGTGACTGCTAGACTGCGGAAAATGCTGTGGACACGCCTTTCAGCCACTCTCCAGACACTTCTCTCTCACAAGCAGTGGGCTCCACACATCTACGGGCTCTACTGCTTGTGAAAGAAGAGTGTCTGGGGAGTGGCCAAGAGGCATGTCTGTAGCATAATTGTTATGACTGGCTGCTTTTGGTTTACATAAATAATTATGGACGTTAAACACATTTTTCTTGTGTGAACAATTTTATTTTAAAAAAAATAAAGGATTTCTGCAAATCTCTTTCTTTTCTCTTTTGGCAAACAAAGAACTTGTTTTTTAATTACTAATCATGTGAAAGTTATAGGATTCTCCTTTGATTTTATCAGTTCCTCTCACAATTCATATTGTAATTTGATTCACCTGTTAGGAAAAAATAACCGAGAGTGTTTGGGAAAAAGATGCGTGCGCGAAGGTCACTCCCTTTTTTTTCTCTCTTGGTCATTACTAGCTCCGTTCAGTTATTGAGATTGTTGTATGAGAAATATATTCTTAGGAAAAGTGAAGTAAAGAGAGATAAATTTCTTTTCATTTGAGTGCTCTGTTGATAAAGAATTTTGTAGGAACATTACAATTCATTCTTTATAGAAAGTTACATGTAAGTTGATTTTTTTTTTTTATCATTTTCTATCCTTTCCGATCAATTGAATGGGCCTTGGGGTACTCGGGGTGGTGGTTTAGGCTTGAGACTTATGGGTTTGCTTCCTCAAGGACCGGCCTGATTTTTTGGAGGCCTAATGCAAAAATCAAAGATGAGGACTTTTAAATATTTATACAGACAAAATTTAAGGTTGATAAATTATCTTTCTAAAAAATGGAAGATATTCTAGTAACTTGTTGTTGGGCCTTTAATTGGTGAAGTTGAAGAACAATAGTGAGGCTATAATAGAACCAAACCAAAGGATACGTTACAGAGCCCAAAGTTTAGCGCAATAGCTTCCAATACCATATTGGCGACGCCCAGTACCTATATCTAATAAGTAGGCCGAATTGGAGCCTAAGGTAATACTCCTAATGGCTTACACTAGGGCCACCCACCCTAGGTGGAAAAAAACCTAGCTAATTGGAATCGCCGACATAGACACGTCGTCATTGAGCCCTTGGGACTGCTGCCAATTTTATTTGTTGTAATGTAATTTGAATTTCATTACAACCTCAGTTCCATTAGCGTGCCCAGTCCATTCCATTCCATTTTCAGTGAACGAACCAGCTGCTAGAATGATGAGTAGAGTAAGGTCTTGCGTTTATATTATAGGATAGGAGATAGGATATTTAGGCATTTTGAAAAGAATTTAGATAGCAATAGAAAATGATTTTCACACTCTCTGTTTTTATTTTTTTATTATGACACTCTTTTTTTGTCTTTTAGTAAAAAAAAATATACACAAAAAACTTCACTAAAAGACAAGAAATGAATTGCCTTAATAAAAAAAAAAAGAGTGTAGAAATCATTTTCCTAATACAAATTCCATTAATAAATTAAGTTTTGGAGCAACTAGAAGCTCGTTGATGCCTCTGCCCTGTTTAGTGTAATGCTTTTGATACATCATTCTGGGACAAATCTAACATGTGGGACACGATGAACCAAAGGCCATTGGCCCAATGGTTGTGTAACTATACCGAGGTACAACATATGTGAGTTTAACTCCCATTCTGTTGTTGATGGCTTCAGTTAGTGGTAGGGCAACATAGCTAGAAGAAAAAGGAAAAAAAAAAGACATGATAGAGATGGCCGGTTTGATCAATTCATTCAAATTTTCTCCATGTGAATACAGGACGAAAATCAATTAAGGCCGTACAGACGTCTAAATGAGTTGATTTTTTACAAGAACTCTTAAAAATATGTTTTAAGCAAATTAAATGATCACTTTGATCATTTGTGAGATACCTTGAGATAGATCCCACACAATCCGGTATACACCAAGTGGTGTGTACCCATTATTTGATTTTTTGCTTTTGTTAGTGAGTGAGAGACAAAAGATGACCCACGTAAGTGTATAACTGTAACGCCTCGATTTTTCAGGAGCAATAGAAAGTAATATCTTAAGAAAATTTTGCTAAATAAATATAATTTTCAAAAAAAAGAGGTTTAATCATTACAATCTCAAGATAGATTTATTGATTCAAAATACATTAACTTCAGAGCCGACTCTAGGCTTGATACGGATTCCAAGCATACTCGATCTCCGCTCCTGGTTTTTCTCCTGTCTCAAAACTGCTCCACCATTGAATCTTGCACCCGCTGGCAAATTGATCGCCGAAGCAACCGATTTGCCAGGATACAGACGTATTCGTGAGTGATAAATCACCCAGCAGAATAATCCAACTCAACCACCTCTCTTACTTTATAGTTAGCAAGTAACAGGATAATAATGATCCGAAGAAGTAAAACCAAGATTTTTCACATAAATCGGTTTATTACTATCCATTAACCTAACGTGAAATCTAAGATCTCATCCACGAGATCTTTCCTCCCCAACCGCTAGCCATGTCCCGTCCCATGAGATCACTTACTTTTGCTATCGTAAATACACTTAAGTAATGTACCGAGTGTGCATCCCAATGACTACATCAAAGGGTAAGCTTATCATGCCGGGACATAACTAGGTTCACTTATCTTATTCACCACACAATCATCACTAGACTCCCGCCAGTTTCATTTCATCACTGGACTTACTTTGCCAGTTTCAAATCATCACATCCAACTCATCTCATTTCAAAATTCCGCTAACAGGCAATCTAAAAATGAAACTTTCCAATTTATCCATTGCCTAGCATCGTCAGGTGAATTCTATTCGCATACCACCTCATGTCTCTAGGGTCCAATCAGCATTCAAATCAAGCATTGGTGCAATATACGATTAATCAAATAATAATTAAAACAAATAACAGGCAATGCGATCACACAACTTTTTATGAACGAGCCGTTGCTCTTAGTCTTGTTTGGCCACGATGTCAATAATAAAGTAAGAACTTTTATAGAAGAATTTAAAAATAAATTTTATAGGCTCTCATTAATTAATTCTAAGAAATTAGATTGATTAAAAACTAATTAAATACAGTAATTAGGTAAAAATATTAGAATAATTATGATGACATTAATAAGAGCCCTAAAAGGTCCTATAGAACACGTTCGAGTGCCAAAAGTTGGGTTTGGAGGGTCGCGTGATTAATTTAAATAAAGAGATTAATGAAAGTTGCCGAAAGAAAATAAATAGATAATAAATAATTTAATAAGTAAAATATATTGAGGTTAACAAAGTTCCATCTTTGGAATGTAAAGAGTCTAAAAAAAAATTACTCGGGCATTAATGACATGTTTTATAAGGTTGCATAGTAATTTAGATTAGAAACTTTGTAAAAAATTAAATAAATAGATAATTAAGTAAAAAAATATATGAAATTAACAAGATATCATCTTTGAGGTGCAAGGAGTCTAGAAAAAATAGTTTGGGTGTCAAAAACATTGTCCGGAAGGTCGCAAAGATTTTTCGTTTGTAAACTTTGAATAAAAAAAGTAAAAATTTAATAAATAGATATTCAAATAAAAAAAATATGATATTAACAAGATATGATCTTTGAGGTATGAGAAGTATAGGAAAAATAGTTCGGGTGTCAAAAATGATGTTCAGAAGGTCGAAAAGTGGTTTTGAACCAAAACAGTGAAAACTACAAGGTTGGACTGAGTTGACCTTGCGGTCCGCAAGGTCAGAGACTTGGTTCTTGCGGCTGGAGCAACCCGAAGGTTGCGGCCGCAAGGTCACGACTAGAATTTTTTTTTTTGTTCGTTTGGCTACGGTTTCGTGTATGGATTCGCATGGGCTATGTCTTAGGCCTAAAAATACATAAATATAGGGTTTAATTGCAAGAACACCCCATAAACTATCACTTTTTGGCAACTTCACCTCCTTAAGTTTAAATTCGAGCAACTTCACCCCCCTAACTACCAAATTTGAGCAACTTCACCCCTCCCCCATTTTCCGTCCAATTCTGTTAGGGATTTGGATGAAAAATTATAAAATTGAATGGAAAAGTAATTTAACATACCACACCCATTATAGACACCCTCTCTCTCTCTCTCTCTCTCTCTCTCTCTCTCTCTCTCTCTGGAGATCGGTTCTAGAGTCTCGGTCGACCTCGACCCATGATGAAAAGAGAGAGAGAGAGAGAGAGACAGAGATGAAAAGGTGGTGGGAGTGATCAATCATTTTTTTCTTCCAAGTATAAACCGTGTTTTTTTTAAACCTTAGGGGTACGTTGGTCTTTTTATTTCAGTCCGTCCAAGAATTGGACGGAAAATGAAGGAGGGGGTGAACTTGCTCGAATTTGGTAGTTAAGGGGGTGAAGTTGCTCGAATTTAAATTTAAGGGGGTGAAGTTGCCAAAAAGTGATAGTTTAGAGGGTGTTGTTGCAATTAAGCCTAAATATATTTAGAGAAGAGGTTGGATAAGATTATAGTATCTTGGGTTGGTCGAATTGAATCAAAAATCGAAACTTTGAATTTGGAGAAGATGACTTCGGGTTTTGCTATCGGGGAACCTTGGGATTGAATTGAATGTTGTTTGGTGATTCTTTGGGGTGTATGAGGTGATTTGAATAGTCGGTTTGGGTTTCGATGGGTCATAACTATGAAACCCACTTTTCTTTCTCTTTCTTTCTCTCTCTAAAACTCCATGGATTGGAGCTTCGGTTGGCCACGGTTTTCTCTTGATTCTTACTCAGTGGAGTGTGGAGGGTGTAGCGGTGCGTTCGTGGCCGAAGTGGTGGGGTATTTATAGGTGAATTTGAAGAAGAAGGATAAGATCGAATTTAATGGAGTTATAGATTGCTCCCTCACATATGGAAAATTGTAAAATATCCCCTGTCACATAACAATTACTCCATTGTCGTGATGTAGACGCTAGAAAATTCAAAGAAATCTGTCCAATATCATCAAATCCTAATTACAACGGAGTAAATTGTCTTTTTATAGCATGTGACAGCTATTTTCACACCTCTACAAGTTTACAACCCTTTACAAGCTACAAGAGGATAGTGTAGTAATTATAATTAGGATTTTTTTATTAAGATTTGATGATGGCAAAAATTTTGTCGAATTTCCTAGCAGCTATATCACGACAGGGATAATTTGTAATTTCTCATACATGAGGGAGCAATCCATAATTTGTAAAAACCTCGAGGGTAGTTTTGGTATTTTGCTCTATTAGTTTTGTGGTATTTAGAACTACAATGGCGAATGTATATTTTTGTAAGTTTCCGTTTGAAAAAAAAAGAAGAATGTATATTTTTGTTATTACCATCACGATATAGAGAATTATAAGCCAACAATCAATCACACAATTAATAACAAACGTATTTACATGGTTCCACTTGAATTAAGCCTAACTTATATCCATGAGCGAAAAGCGATAAAGAAATCATGAACAATGAGAATAGAATTCAAGGACCCGATTGTGCTATAATTCTCCAAGAGCCACGAAACAAAGAACTCTCAAGGAACAAATTTCGTAAAATAAGGGTGTCAGAAAAAGTCTTTTATATAATAGGTGTTTGGCTATTTTCTCTCAAGGCAAAATTTGTAAAATAAGAGTGTCAGAAAAAAGCTTTTAATTATCCCATTAAATTACTCAACCCAAACTACCAAGGGATTGTAATGAACATTCTAATACCTCAATGAAGAAATTTTTTCCTCAAGTGGTAACGATTTAAATATTCGAACAAGAAAAAATAACTTGGAAGACTGCAAGTACGAGTACAATAGCGAAACCTATAATTAAAATTGTAAATATTTACGCAAGACGATTTACAATCGAATTAGATAAAAGAATACAAAATCAAGGATGGCAACTACTTCTACTGTTACTTCTATTGATATCTCCGTAACTCCGGTGATACCTCTATTACTGTAATTAGGGGGTGTTTTGGTTTTGTAAAAAAGTACTTTTTAGAAAAAGAAGGCAATTTCAAACTTAAATATAATGAAAATGAAAAATATTTTTTTAATTTTTTTTGCACCGTTTAAAAAATCTTAATGAGATAGATCAAACAAGATTCATATTGGTAGGAAAATTATTTGCGTAAACACATGATTTTTGAGCTTGAAATTACCTTCTTTTTTCAAAAAATACTTTTTTTCGAAAGTGGAACACCCCCTTAACTCTTTACCGTAGGCTACAGTTATCGTACTGACAAAGAAAAGGACAAGTTTTTATACAAGAATTCGAGAGGGCTGTTTCTTGAAACATTTCTCTTTTTATAGACGACGAAGTGAAGAAACAGTTAATAATTGTCAATCCAACTATTTCTTCTGCGCTCGATACATATCCTCCCATGTTTAAACATGAATTTGGATTTTATCAGAAGTTGGTTATCTTCGACATTTATTCTCTATCTTTCGCTGAACTAGTACTGGCATTTGAATTCTACGATGTGTATTATTTGTCCTTCACTTACTCGAATTACTGCAACTTCCACCATGTGTCTCGAACCTTCTGAGCCTTAATTTACCTGCCATCATGTTGCCCTACGTGGTGGCATTATAACATCGTTCCTATAATTTACATACATACCAACATTCGAGGTTTAATTTCATAAGCGGTCGTGTCTTTCTTACATTCAAAAGGTCTTCATTTCAACATCGAAGGCCATTTTCCTATTTGTTAAACCCTTCAATACTTAGCCACACGTTGAGTTTTTTTAAAGGGTGCGTGATTTTAGTTTAGTAGTAATCAATAAGAAAGTCCTAATAACAAGTCAAAATGGCTTACGCGTCTAGTCCTTGGAACTTGCTACTCCAGTATTTGGCAAGAAAAAGCTAGCTGCTCTGCTCGCGTTTGGACAACAGAAATACTACCTGGCTAGCTTCCGAGTACAATGCAGTAGAGTACTATCAAAAGTTTCTTTAGGGAGGTTGAATGGTACAATTGGTGTAGTCGATCGATGATCAATTTGAACTTTTGATCCACCAAATGAGTAGGGACGAGAACAGTCAGTCTTTATCTACTCCAATTAACCAAGTCTTTTCACAGTGTTCTCGCGCCCATCTGAATATCATGTTGACTGTTCAACTACTCTGTGATGAGACCATTAAGGTTTTTTTATTATTATTATATAGTATATCAGCGGGAATTAGTGAAGAAAGTTAGTAAGTCAATTTATAAGGGATTCAGAGGATATTTATAATCGAACCCTGGTCTCCCACAAGGGAGAGTGAGGAGTTACCAATTGGGCTACAACCCATTTGTATGATACCATTAAGTTTTTTTTTTTTTTTTTTGAATCAGTCAATTCATTTCAAGCCCAAAAGCAAAGATTACATCGCAAAATACAGGAGTGTACCAAACTACCTAATCCGGAATTACAGGACACCCTGCAAAAGCAAATCAGCACTAGGTGCTGATATGAGAATCCCATCCGGGACTGAGAGAAATCAAACAAAATCCCA
This sequence comes from Rhododendron vialii, assembly GCF_030253575.1. Classification (NCBI taxonomy): domain Eukaryota; kingdom Viridiplantae; phylum Streptophyta; class Magnoliopsida; order Ericales; family Ericaceae; genus Rhododendron; species Rhododendron vialii. Next base: position 18,560,059 of record NC_080563.1, on the reverse strand, counting down.
GTACAAATCAGTAGACAATAAAAAACGGATGTAATCAAACAACAAACAGATCACAAGCGAAAGAAGAAATCTAATCCCGTGCCGGAGACCAAACACTGCTTCATGCCTGAAACTGCCATTGACGGCCCAGAACAAGGAAACAACGCCGGCAAACAAAATAGGCCAGAGCTGCTACCGGAAAATCCCAACAACGGCGGCACTGCTACCACTGCTGGAAACCCACAAGAAGTGCCACCAACACCGCCGTCAACCACCACAGACCTCACTCCGAACACCCACTAAACCCTAACTAAAATTATTCGCCCACCACCCAAAACCCACCGGATCTAGAGTACTAGACCGGTACAAACCAGACTGGGGGAGACCCAGCCAGTAGAACTCGAGCCAAACGGCCGGAAAAACAGAAAAAAAACAAAACCCTAACCCCATCAGTGCCTAACCCCAAACCGTCATTATTACCTCCTCCGACGGCCACTAAACTCCGGATTCTGGGAAGACAAGGTGAAGCCATGACAAATCCAGCCCACAGGTCACCGGCCGGAGGTTGGAACACCTGAGACGAGGTCACCACGAGCACTGCAACACATGCTCCCAAACGGAAGAGAAGATACACCGACAAAGAGGAGAGAGAAGGAGGGGAAAGGGAGAGGAGGGGCGAGGGGGAGGGGGGAGGAGGGCGGAGGAGGAGGCGGCAGCCCCCCTCCCCCAAAACCAGATCTGCTATGGAACTTCCTTTTCTAGAGAGAGAGAGAGCTAACGTATCCTATTACTGAGTCCTTTACCATTAAGTTCAATATCTCTTTTTAGGAAATTTCTAAAGGAAAATGACGATCCAAGACGTGTTTTGATAATTAATACTCGTCAAGGACATGCTAAGAATATTTATTAATGTTAAAAATATTCTTAGCAGATATTGATTATCAAAACACGTCATTGGCCGTCGTTTTCCCAATTTCTAATCAACGGAATAAGGTATTCGAATAAGGTATTCAAGTGACAGAAACTTGTCTTTTTTGACCTTGTCTTTCTACCTAATTAACAAGGTGGTCCCCTGCTTTCTACCTACCATCCCGATTCCCCCCGCTCTCTCTCTCGAAGCTGTTTAGTGTTTTCAGGTTTCTAAGAAATGGAGAGGAGATGCCTAGTGACTGCGAGACTGCGGAAAATGTTGTGGACACGCCTCTCAGTCACTCTCCAGACACTTCTCTCTCACAAGCAATGGGCTCTATACATCTGCGGGCTCCACTGGTTCTAATAGAAGAGAGTCTAGGGAGTGGCCGAGAGGCGTGTCTATAGCATGATTGTTGTGACTAGCTGCTTTTGGTTTACATAAATAATTGTGGAAGTTAAACACATTTTTCTTGTTTGAACAATTTTTTTTTTTAAAAACAAAGTATTTCTGTAAATCACTTTCTTTTCTTTTTTGGCAAAATAAAGAACTTGTTTAAAGAAAATGATATTGGCCCTCCAAAAATTGATAGAGGCACTCCAAAAAACAAAGGAAAGTGGTTTTGGAATTATACTGATTTTGGAGTGCATGTATCAATATTTGGAGTGTCAATATCATTTACCATTTTTAATTACTCATCATGTGAAAGTTATAGGATTCTCCTTTGATTTTATCAGTTCCTCTCACAATTCATATTGTAATTTGATTCACCTGTTAGGAAAAAATAACTGAGAGCGTTTGGGAAAAAGTTGTGCGCGCGAAGGTCACTCCCTTTTTGTCTCTTGTTCATTACTAGCTCCGTTCAGTTATTGAGATTGTTGTATGAGAAATGTATTCTCAAGAAAAGTGAAGTAAAGAAAGATAAAATTTCTTTTCCTTTGAGTGCTCTGTTGATAAAGAATTTTGTTGGAACATTACAATTTGTTCTTTATAGAAAGTTACATGTAAGTTGATTTTTTTTTTTTTAATCATTTTCTATCCTTTCTGAGCAATTGAATGGGCCTTGGGGTACTCGGGGTGGTGGTTTAGGTTTGACACTTACGGATTTGCTTCCTCAAGGACCCGCCTGCTTTTTTGAAGGCCTAATGCAAAAAATCAAAGACGAGGCCTTTTAAATATTTATACAGACAAAATTTAAGGTTGATAAATTATCTTTCTAAAAAATGTATGATATTCTAGTAAGTATGTTGTTGTGCCTTTAATTGTTGAAGTTGAAGAACAATAGTGAGGCTAGAATAGACCAAAGGATACGTTACAGAGCCCAAAGTTTAGCCCAATAGCTTCCATTTCCTTGCCTAAACAGGGGTTACGTAATGCTTGGGGCCTTTTCCAACCAGGAGCATGAGGTAATAATGGCTTACGCTTGGGCCACCCACCCACCCTAGCTTGGTGGAAAAATGCCTAGCTAATTGGAATCGTCGACATTGACACAAGGTCATTGAGCCCTTAGTACTGCTGCCAATTTTATTTGGAATTGTAATTTTATTACAACCTCGGGGGTGTTTCCACTGACAAAAAAAACTTAACGCATTTTACCATCTCGTTTTCACTAACAAAAAAGTTTCAGTTTCCACTACTAAAAAAGTTTCAGCATTTTATCATCTCGTTTCCACTAACAAAAAAGTTTTAGCATTTTACCATCTCGTTTCCAATAACAAAAAAATTGTCAACAAAAACTCTTTTCCCTACAATAACTTTACTTACAAACCCATTAATAACTTATCACTACTCAAAACATCTAACAACTTCTCAATCATAAATAAAAATTTACAAATTTTTCACTATCAGAAACACCCCCTTAGTTCCATTAGTGTGCCCAGTCCATTCCATTTTAGTGAACGAACCAGCTAGAATGATGAGTAAAGGAGTTGCGATTGTATTAGGATAAAAGAATTTAGATAGCAATAGAGAAAATGATTTTCACAGTACTCTTTTAATTATTATGACACTTCTTTTTGTCGTTTAGTGAAAAAAATACACACAAAATTTTCACTAAAGAAAAAGAAAGAAATGGAGTGCCATAAAATTAAAAAAGGAGTGTAGAAATCATTTTCCTAATACAAATTCCATTAATAAATTAAGTTTTGGAGCAAGTAGAAGCTCGTTGGTGCCTCCGCCCTGTTTACTGTAGTGTTTTTGACAAATCATGCTGGGACAAACCGACAAAGCTAACTTGTGTGACATGATGAACCAAAGGCAATTGGCCCAATGGTTGTGTAACTATACCGAGGTACAACATACGTGAGTTTAACTCCCATACTCTTGTTGATATCTTCAGTTAGCAGTAGGGCAACATAGCTAGAAGAAAAAGGGAAATAAAAAAAAGACATGATAGAGATGGCCGATTTGATCAATTCATTCAATTTTTCTCCATGTGAATGTAGGACGAAAATCAATTAAGGCCGTACATACGTTCGGATGAGTTGATTTTTTACAAGAACTCTTAAAAATATGTTTTAAGCAAATTAAATGATCACTTCGGTCATTTGTGAGAGATCCTGAGATAGATCCCAGACAATCCGGTATACACCAAATGCAAATGATATACGTACAACCGTTGTGCAAAACGCTTTACACAATCAATTTTTTACCGTCCATTGTTGTAATTAATGGTCAAGATTCATTTCATAAATGATCTATGACTGGTAATAAATTATTTTTAATCCGGACCGTCTAAAACACATTTGGATGGTCAAAATTAATTGCACAACCAACACAATGATTGTGCGTATAGCATTTTTGGCTAGTATTTGGGTATGTCTTGCATGTGGACTTTTTTTCAACATATAATAGCGACATTTTCCATAAATGATATATATCAACAATATTATGGACATATATAAGATCGACTAATGTAACACGTCTCTATTCAATTATTGCACGGGTAATTGATAACGCGTTGAGCTCATGCATATGGCCACCGGCCCACCCTCGATCATCTTCCATACTAATGGGCACCGTTTCGAAGCTTGCCAACCCATGTGAAGACTGAAGTACAACTCCTTGAAAAACTCTCTCTCTCTCTCTCTCTCTCTCTCTCTCTCTCTCTCTCTCTTGGTAAGTGTAGGTCAATAGTACGTGTAGGTCAATATCAAGGATTAGTACGTGTAGGTCAACATCAATGTATGTCTATCTATTTGGAAATGAAATAACTTTTTCAAACTAATCCCCTACATCTTAGTCAGTTTTTGTTGACCAAGTTTTCAAACTATTACCCTAAACAATTGATGATTCAGAACTAGAAATAATGTTGTATATACATGTCCAAATTAAATACTAGTTAAATTAGACTAGATCATTTAATAATGTTGTATATACATGTCCAAATTAAATACTAGTTAAATTAGACTAGATCATTTAATTATATATGAAATAGGATTATTAATTGATCGTGTACCTAATATGCATTTTTTATGATATGATCACATGCGATTGTTTTGTTGCATGTTAGGCACAATACATCGTCCTCAATGAATCACAAAATCAACAACACATCGTGATTTAATTTCATTATTCTTTCAAGAAACCAACAACACATTGCTCTCAATGAATCCCCCTACGATATATTTTGAGTAAAAAATTGTTTGATTATCAATTTAGCTTTTGGTTATAATTACCACGCAACTAGCTAGTAATTAATGATGCCGTTGAAAACGAAAACATGCCATTAATGAAATGGAACGGTGAATTTCGTGATAATTAATTCCATAAGTTTGGTTGTTAATAGTGGCGGAGCCAGGATTCGGACGCGGGGTGGCACCGTTCAATGGAAATCTAGTTACATGTTGTGCAAAAAAATATGAAAAAAAATAATTGTGAAATTTAATTAGGTTTTGTTTTGAAAAAGAAATAAAGGCTTACTTCAACTCTCTTGTGGTATGCAAAATGCATAATAATATAATATTAATTATTCTTGATCTGAATCTACCATTTTTTAAATTGCATTTTTTTAACAGTATTTGTATTAGGTTTTTTTTTTATACCCATAAATACTTTGTCAAACCATATTAGTCTATAAAAAAAATTATGTGTTCAAATAAATCATGGAAAAGTTTAATTTTCAAATGGATCATATTCCTTTCCGATCAGTGGGAAAAAAAATTACAAATCTTCCAAGAACTTATGCAGAGAGAGAGAGAGAGAGAGAGAGAGAGAGAGAGAGATTTGAAAAAGGGGAAAACAAATAGGGTGCATGCCATGCCATGGATTCAAACCCTGGCCCAAGGGTGCTAACAAGGAGGCATTTTACAAGATCACAAAAGAAAAGAAAAAAAGGAGGCACTTTACCACTCTAGCAAGCATGCCTTTGAGGAGACGAAAATAATTGAATAAAAAACTCAGCTAGTAAAGACTTTGCTTTTGCGTTCAAAAGGTCGTCAGATCGAGTTTCTTAATTTAAGGGTCACTGAAGTTTAGTCTGTTTCATCGTTAGCTTTAATATTTTCAGATACATAGTATTCTCTCGGATGTAATCGGGTTGGGTGAGGATACGGGGCTGTAAAAAGAAGGAGAGATTGGCCAATAATAGAATCAAGGTAAATAAATTATTGAAGGATAAGTTTATTTTCCAGATTCAGGTTTTTTTTTTTCTTTCACCTGAGTACATTTAAGTATTTCATTCTTATCAACAAAAATGATTTAAATATTTCACTGCAGTCATATATAATCCGGACATTTTTGGTTTAATTTAATTTTAGACGATATATAGCTATCATAAGATCAATTAATATAAGGATCAGTTATTACTCTCTAGAACTTAGCAATATTGTCACATGCATCATAAAGTGAAGTTAGGGCAGGCTTTCTTTTCTACGTTACGTCTCAATCCGGCGAAACCCAAATGATTATAATGTGCAAATTAGGCATAATTAGTTATTGATAATAATTGAGCAAAATTAAATTTTGTGCTTTAGGAAAAAAGTATGCCACTGCTTCCTATTGGTATTATTAGGTTGTTAATATTATTAATTAAGGAGAATTTACGTATGTACTTTTCATGATGGTTTCTTGCTTCTAAGGTAAGATTAATTGGTATTCAATTGAAAATGTGCACACATTAGGACTCTAAAACCTAACTTGATCCGCATAGTCAAATTGAATTGGCCCGGCCCCTAACTACCCTAGTGATCATAACTGCCCTAGTCAAATTGTATGAAGAGAAATGGAAAATCAATTATGGTAGGTGAACGGATCAAAAAAAAAAAAAAATTATGGTAGGTGAGGTGGAAATTTTTTTTTTTTTCGGCCAATGTGAGAAGTTGTATTGATGTAAGCTTAACAGCACTTACAATACAGAATTCATTACAAATATCTTGGACAAAGGCAAACTAATCGTCTAAGATACAAAACGAGAAAAGTACAAGGCAGTTGATGTCTTCTACCTCAACCCATACAATAACGTCTGACGCATATTCAGTTGAAATTTCATATTTTCTGATGGTCCCAAAAAGAGATAAAGTGCTAGCCAAGAAAAAAAATAACAAATACCTAGACGAACTCCAATCAAGTATGAAGGCGGCAATGAACTCCCAAAGTTACAGATCTAACAAACCATCACGAGTTGCTCCATCAAATTTTTTTTATGGGGATACAATAACACTGTTGACACAAATACCCTTGTGAAGCAATATTATTTGAAAGAACCCGATTTGTAGATGCAATATTTGCCCACAGATGAAACTAAAACCTCTCACAAAAGAGAGAGACAAAACTCTCACAGAAAGGAAACGCAAAACTCTCTTCAGATCAATCGACGGTCGAGAAAAAGAAACGGAGATCGAAAACTAGTATCATGTCCTTCTCCTCCCACTACCGTATTAGTGTTGTAAAATCCTAGGTGGAGGAGAAGAGAGAAGAAAGATAAATGTGGCGGCTAGGGTTTCAGGAGAGAAAGAGAGAGGCCAACTTAAGAGAAGTATTTGTATTCCAAAACAAAAAAGCTATGAGTACCGACCAAGGGGGAGAGAAATCGTACCGCCGGTCGCTGGCGGGCCGTCTCCGGCCACCGGACGGCCGATCCGAGCCGTCCAAAAATCCTATAAAAAAAAACCGATGGGGCTATGCGGGAATCAACGGCATCCAAGGTGTGTAGGATGCTTGATCCAAGCACCCTTTTTTCGTGTATATATGTATATACGTGTATATACACGAAAAAAGGGTGCTTGGATCAAGCACCCTACACACCTCGGATGCCGTTGATTGCCGCGATGGCCCCATCGGTTTTTTTTTTTAGAATTTTTGGACGGCTCGGATCGGCCGTCCGGTGGCCGGAGAAGGCCTGCCAGCGGCCGTCGGTACGATTTCCCTCCTCCTTGGTCGGTACATATAGCAACTCTCATCCCAAAAATGTACTCAACATGGTGGATTAACCAACGGGTTATCTTATCGGGTCAAGTCCAATGTGTCTCACTCGAGACAAGTTTTTTGTACTCAACATGGTGGATTAACCAACGGGTTATCTTATCGGGTCAAGTCCAATGTGTCTCACTCGAGACAAGTTCCTGAGTTACAAAACGTGAGATGTACATATATCTAGGGCTGCTCGCGGTCTGGTTCGGTTCGGATTTTTAGGAATCCGAGGACCGAACTGCTAGTCACGGTTTTTACAAAATGAAATCCGTGTCCGGACCAAAAGTCCTACGGTCTGGTTCCAATCTAATCTGTGACTCAAGGATCGGTTACGGTTTTGTCCACGGATTTTAGCAAAAATAAAGCTCAAACATATATCCAACAATAAAAGGGAAGAAGGTTATATTCAGAATTAAGTTTAATACCACCAGAAAGTACTTGTTACATAAACTACCAAAAACTTATTTTAGAAATCAAATTCAAAAGAATCTAAAACACTAATAGGATTGTATCATTATAGTACATTACATAACATAAAAGAATCGGAAAAGAAACAAACTACTGAAACTCAACTAGGGTTACCCGTAATTTATACGAAAAAACTACAATTTACTACTTATATTTTATGTATATCTACATTCTATCCCATTATTAAGATAAAATACTAAAATTTGTGGAAAAAAGTGTTAACATTACTAACAATTTATTATATAAATACACATATATATATTATTTATATAAAATAAATATCTCACGGTCCGGTTCGGTTAATCCACAGTTTCGTAATGGAAATCCGTGGACTGAACCGCGAGTCACGGTTTTCTAATTTTTCAATTTGTGTCCGGACCATTAATCCATAGATAAAATCCAAAAGGTACGAATCGATTCGGTCCGGACCGATTTCACGGTTCACCGGATTTTTTGAGCAGCCCTACATATATCGGCGAGCTTTCACTGTTCGGCGTAAATAAGCGTAAGCGTTGTACATACGTGAATTTCCAGTCTGGTGCTAACTGTATTTTCATATCAAAACGATAATTGTTCTAACTCAAAACTTAAAAAATTCACACACAAATATTTACGGTCCCGAAGAATCCATATCCCCATTTCCTGATTGTTCAGAATTGTATGTCAAATAATTTTTTTTTTGAAGGCAAAAAAATTTCATTAATCTCTAAAATTTTTACAAAAATTAGGAGCAAAGAATGATAACATCAAATTCCTAATCCGAGATCCAAACAATCTACAACGCTAAGAATAATTCTATGCCCATCCGAGATTCATTCCCCGAGTTTGGCAAGAAACCAAACACGAAAAATTCATTGAGACAAAGCCTGCACCCGTTGGCCTAAAAGCCCAGATAATTAAATGAAAACCAAACACCTAAAGGCCTAAAAATCCAAAAAATGGGACAAGCCCAACCAATACAGCACAAACAAAACCCTAGCTACTGCCCAAAATCAGCCTCCAACACCTCTACCGCCAGCCACCACGGCAAAAGGGTAACAACACCACGGCTCGGAGAATCACCCTAAGGCTGCCGCCGCCCACAAGCCGTTAGGCCAAGAACCGAGTGAACTCAGAAGAAGCACCGGGGGAGACACGCGAACCCAAGCAACCACATCCCTCCTACAAATAGATACTCCTACAATTTGCCACATAAACCAAACTCCAACATTTTAGAGAAATTGTGAAAGTACATAAACACCCCCCTCAACTATCACTTTTTCTCATAAATAACCCCTCACATTAAAAAGCGCCCATGAAGACCCCATCAATTACTGGAAACAAAAAAAGACAAACTCTGTTAACGGAATGAATGAATTGACGAATATACCCTTATTATATTATACGGTCAAATACGATTCCTCTCCCATTCTCCACTTCACTCGATCAGAAAACACTCACACACTCCCATGGCGATTCTCTCTCTTTTCCTCTCTCTCATTTTGAACCGCGGGTATGGACCCCACAATTCTCTTGTCCCGATTCTACCACAGCCCCCTCTCCTTCATCACCGATGCCGACTTCAAGTCGCTCCGGGCCCGCGCCCCGCGGTTGTAGAGCTTCTCGAGGCCGAGCCGCCGCCGCTTGTCCTCAGCAGCGCGGAAATGACGACGCTTTGGTAGGGCACAACAGCGACGAGGGCACGCGAGTCAGGATCTGGGTGGGGGGACTGCTTGGCGGCGAAGGCGGTGCAGAAGGCCTCGGAGATATGGTCGTACTCAGAGTAGACATTGGTGGTGATAGTGGTGTCTGGTTGAATTCTGGAGAGAGAGATGGGGAACAAGATGGATATAGGGATATAGTAGTGGAGAGGACATTTTTGTCCAAAAAAACGCCCATGTGACTGACATGTGAACATCTAGCTAACGGTTCTGAGATGGAAGGGTGTTATATGGATAACGAGAGTAGTTGAGGGGATCTTCATGGACGTTTTTAAATGTGATGGAATGTTTATGTGAAAAAGTGATAGTTGAAGGGGTGTTTATGTTTTTTCACCTAGAGAAATTTGATTTGAAATGATGTGATAGTAGTACGTACTATTTTTCAAATTACCAGAAAGTTGCTCCAAGAAGGAAAAAAAAACCATATAGAAACAAAAAATGGGGGATCGAGATCATCAATATTCCAAGAAGTTTTAATCGAAGCTCCACTACGATAACAGAAGTCACTTGAACAGTTGAACGTATGATTCTGAAAGTAGCAATGACCAAGCAAAGAAGTCACGGATTTTACTGTATTACATATTCCAATCAGGGGAGCTTTCTATAGGGTACTTTCCTTTCTTGATATATTCTTTACTAGATACCCACAAGACCCCAAACAGCTAATTTAAAGACAGTTCGACTATCCTTTCAAAAAAAAAGACAGTTCGACTGTGGAACCGACCAAGAGTGCACCGTCGGGTTTGTAGGGTTCATTTCAGGGTCTCATACAAATAATCTGAATCATTTGTTACTTTTAGTATGATTTTTCGAGTGGCTCAGTGAAAGGTCAGCGCAATCAAATAACTCTAAATGCTTGATCCAATTAATGTTTCAATATTTCATGCAAAATCAGGTTATTGAAATTTTGAACGAATATTGGTGAAAAGTGACGATCGGATCAACCACTAAAGTTATCCGATAGAACTGTTGTTTTCCAAGGAGACTCAAAAAAATGTTCTAGAATTATTGAACGATTCGGATCATTTGCATAGTATTCTAAAGTAGGCTCCACAAAGTGCGGTCTTCGTCGGTATCCATAGATTTACGTTTGGAAAAAGTATAGTTGTGTGTGTGTATATATATATGTGACAATGGCCAAGCAAAGAATAAATAAAGAGACAGTGCACGTGACGGTGAAGCAGGTTTTAATTTTTCCATATAATTAAAGTGGAAGAAACGAATTTAGAGGGAGAACAAGACGAGCATGTCTTGTCTGAATTATATTCCCATATATAGACAGAAACATACATACACACACAGTGCATGAGACAGGTGATCTTTCCTTTTCCTTTCCATCTAACATGTGCCACAAACTAATATAGTATAGTACTCCAACCGGAAACCAACCATGTAATAATGGGTTTTTTCTTATGAAGAATACTAATTACCAAAACCACCCTTGACCAAGGTTGACAAAGCTTGACCATTTTTTTGAAGTTTGTTACTACTTGAATCGTTCGGCTTCTGATGTATAAAAATTAAGTTACTGGAGAGGAACGCGGGTTCGGTTTGATTAAAACTCATTTTAGATTAATCGGTCTGTCTCATAAATAAGCTAAGTTCAAACATACTAGAAAGCTAATCAAGTTTTCAAATCAAGCTTGAACAATTCACCTACTGAGCTCATTCAGCTCAAATCAAGTTCATTAAGTTTTTAGCAATATATTTTGTTTTCTAAAAAGCCAATTTTTCTTACTTCATCCAATTTGTTGGCGTTTTTTTTTTTTTTTTGGAGTCTTCAGTGTTATTTTTTATGATAAATTTAAGAAATTATCTTTCTAGTTTCAATCCAGTCTCACTTTCGTATCTTTAGTATCAATTGCAACGCTTTTAACTCCGAAATTTGGTCAATGTACCTATTAGGTCCAATAAATAATGTTTGCTTCCCAAATTGATGGAAAAGTGCTTAATGAAGAGCAATTTCAATATTTCAAGGCCTTTTCGCCTTTTTCCATGTCTCTCAATTTCAATTCCTTAATCATGTTTCTCAATTCAACTTCTTAATTAGTCATTTTCTGTCAATTTGAGAAGCAAATGTTATCTATTGATCCTAACATGTACGTTGACCAAACTGCGGGGTTAAAAGCATTGCAGTGGATACTTGGGAAGAGAGGGGCAAAAATTTTCAATTCAAAAAAGTAATTATTATCCCTACTTTCAATCATTACTCTCTATTTGTTATTCCTATCTTCAATTATTATTCTTATTTTTTTTCTATCTTTCTCCACTCATTATCCATATTTTTAATCATTACTCTCATAAAAAATTTCTTAAAAATTCATCCAAACGCAGCATTACCTTTTTCGATACACTCAAAGCTAGAATTAGGAAAACCAAAGTGATAGGTATAGCCTATGGGTATTGACTTTTGTGACTGGCATGGGCGCCACCGTACAAGAGTCAAAAAACATGTGAATTTCTGACCTCACGACCTTTTTTTTCTCTCCTGTTGTTTCGATATTTATTATAAATAAATACAGAATAATTCATTTATTAGGCTTAATAAATACCACCGTCCGGTGCAGATTAAAAAACACACCGTCAAGACAAAAAAACACCGTTAAGTGTGTATATTCTATTAATAAAAATGAAATTTCCATATGGTATAGTAATCTGTTCAAAAAAATATGGTATAGTAATATATTTGTCTCTCATATTCAAAAAAAAAAAATTAAGGATTTCTCTTGGCATCCACTCATGCCCCATTCCTCTCTCTCTCTCTCTCTCTCTCTCTCTTCCTTAGAAAAATAAAAGGTCAACAAAAAAGAAATATACAATAGCTATCCTAAGGTTCTGTTTGAAAAAGTTTTTATTTTTGATATTTTTTGAAATGGGCATCATAAGCATGTTTGTGTTACTATTTTTGTTTACAAAATACATAATCGATTCCACCAGTTTATGAAAATTCTAAAAACACAAAATTTGCGTTTTCATTTGTTTTGAAAACACTTTCGGCAGCCCTAAAAATAAATAAACAAAAACTATTATGGTCACCAAAAATATTTTTTATTTTTATTTTTTAATAAATAAACAAAAATTCATTTCTTGTTTTTCATAAACGATAAACAAAAAACTGACAATTTTACCAAACAGAGCCCTAATAATCTAGACACGAAAAACATGGCAACAGTTGAATTTAAATTTAAAATAAGTTTGACAAATCATGGTAATTCTGTGAAATCATCTGTAAATTTCTGGAAACACTAATTTTTATTTAAGAATGTACAACAGTCATCAAGTTACTCGGTTGTTTTTTTCTTTTGTCAATGGGCAGCCATTTTATTGATCAAAGCAAAAAACGGAAAGTCTGACATGGCTTCTCGACAAGCCCAATCTAGAAAATCTCTGTCCCAAGTTATGGAGGACTCATGAACTGATAGGACATATTTGGCTATAGCATGAACCATCCTATTACAATTATGCGGAACAAAAGAAAATGAAACAGAAGAAACGAAGCTAACCACTTGTTTGAAGTATTTTGGTTTTAGTTTTTAGTCTTCTTTAGTCTAGTCAATTAAGGATGGGCTTGATTCCAACATCTACTCATTAATCACTTCGAAATCGTTGGTTAAATGTGGGGCCGTGGGGATAAACATGCTTTGTTCAGTTTTAATTTGTGTAGTTTTAAGGAAAATTCGTTGATTCATGCTTGATATCATCGTGTTAGCGTTTTAATTATTTGTTTTCTCTTACCTTTTTGGTACTTGGATTTAGCAGGTGAAAATGAAAAAGAAACGTTTCATTTCTTTAATTCTGATAATGCTAAAGTTTTAAAAAAATTACTCTGAAAGATTATAAATTCTTTTTCCAAAAACAGTATTTTTGGCAATAAATGCAAGCATTTCTTTTTTTGAACGGCGAAAAAAGATTTTATTAATATTTAGAAATAAATTACAAAGATTAAAGAAATCTAAAGCAAAAGACATCAAATTAATTAGAGCAAGAGCATGCCCACAAAAAGGCACCACTGACACTAACAATCAACTGCCGCCAGGGTCGAAGAGGGAAAGAAAACCAAAAGGCAATAAATGCAAACATTGCTGTTGGGGTACATATATAAAACAAAAAAATTCCTCTAGGGTTAGTGCAGTTGCATGCAAAAGGTACAAAAAGATAATCTAGTGAATTGGTTAATGGACTAACCATTTTAAGCACAAAAAAAAAATTCAACTTTTTTTGGCTTAAAATGTGGTAATTTTCTAAAATATTTAGGTAAAAGTAAAAAAAAAATTACTTTTCTGACGAATCAATAATGCACAAAAAATTGGCGCAAAACTAACAAATGCGAAAAAAATTTGAATAAGGGCAAAACGTGCAATTTTTCTAAAAGCCATAAAAGTGTTGGTGGAAGCCTATGCTCCAATGATATTCATACTCAATTTTTGGATTCTTTACTTTTGATGGATTGTTTTGCGTAATCTAATTTCGATCGAACACGACATTTCAAGTCAGGATTCCCAAATTTTGAGGCATTTTATGTCTCCAGTTAAAAAATATATAGCATTTGGTCCGTCCAACTAATTAATTTTGTACATAAACCTCTTTAAAATATAAGTAGTAATTTACACCTTTATCCCTTCCAAAAGCTAGATACTTTCTCATTAGGGCTGCGCACGGTCTGGATCGGATCGGATTTCTCTGAATCCAATCATAATCTGCGAGTTACGATTTTTTAAAAATGAAATTCGTGTCCGGACCAAAAGTCTCATGGTTCGGTCCCGATTTTGCCCACGGATTATATCAACCAAATGCTTCATCCCGAACAAATGATTTTTATCTCATTGACATCATTTTCAAAGACTACTGTATTTTAGTTAGAGTCAGAAAGGTTAGTAATTAAAGTGCAATTCATAATGACATCTACAAACTCACAAGTCACGACTACAAAGTAACCTCTTTAACCATCTCCAGAAAGTCTACCAGTTGTCTCAGGTGAACATCAACACAATAAGAATGTCCAAAATTCAGAGTAGTTGCCAAGTAAAGCCACAAATATATTTACTATGTGTTACACATATATTATATTATATATATATATATATATATTTTTTTTAAATATCTTACAGTTCAATTCGGATAATCCACAGTTTTTATATGAAAATCCAATCCTAATTCGTATCTCATGGTTTTTTAATTTTTTGAATTCATGTTCGGGCCATTAATTCAAGGAACAAAATCCAAAAGGGGGACAAAATCCAAAAGATGCAGATCGGATCGATTCGGATCAATTTCACAGTTCACCGAATTTTTTCTGCAGCCCTATTCCTCATAGTCATAGGTCATCCATTACCACTGGATACCCTTGCTAGATCTAATGCATGCTCAGATTGAAAATAAAATAGATCAGCAAACGCTGCAAACCGAACAAAACTACCATTAAAATAAAGAAGAATGGTCGATGTACACACCTAGGGTTAGGGGTTGTCCCAGTGGTTCAAGTGAGTGCCAGATTTTGGAAGTACTCCTTAAGGTCTAGGGTTTAATTTTCTGCATGGTGAGTAACCTGCTGTAAGTGGGGGCCGTTGGCTAATGTGGTGGCCAACGGAGGTTTGTATTGTGCAATCAAATCCAATTAGTGACTTGGCTGCAGGACTTTTCCTCCATAAAAAATAAAAATAAAAAAATAATGTAGAAGTGAATTTGTAATCTTACCAACCACATACCCTAAGTATGACATTATCGATTTTCAATTTACTTCATAGATAGTTTATTCATGAAACCAACAAAACTGAACCACTTAACTATCCAAATGAAGTAGTGACAGACTCATTTGAATCACACACAAAAAAAATCACAAAAGAGATTCCCACCCAAGAAATTTTGATCCATGATCCATTTTTGAGATACGATTTCGTATTTTTTTTAGTCGGTTTCCGTAGTACTGCACCTAATAGACCACAGGTCCACAGTACACAAATACATGCACAGCAATGTTGGTAAATTCAAGGTTTGAAATTGGTCATCACAAAAGAAGAAATATGATGTTCTAACCCTAAAAATTTGTTTCAAGCCTTTAAATGCATTCTGTCTTGCGGCACGACCGCCCGAGCCATACTCAATCACGCCCGGGCCGGATTTTCAGCAATCTTGTAAAAGAGATTAAATTGTACACGGCGGGGCCGTGTAGGAGATTTGAGCGGCAAAGGCATGGATGAATGCCACCTCACCTCTTGACTCATCCAGTCCGTTCAATTCTTTTCTTTCCAATCACTTCCTCACACTCAAGTTAGTTTAATTCTTTTAGACTTTTTATATATTAAAAATTTAATTGTTTCGATTTTCAATCTTATTAAATCAGTGCGAAGATCGTAATTAAGTTGTCTCTAGAGCTCTCATAGTTAAGTATTTACTTTTTATTTGAAACCCTATAAAGCATAAACTTGATTATAAGAGCTCTAGAGACAAAATTTAATTATGACTCTTTAAAATAATATAATAAAAATAATAAGATTTTCACATCAGTTCAAACGGATTAAAAATTAGAGCACTTCAATTTTCAACCATATTTTTTAATATATAAACGGTCTATAAAAATTATAATTTTTAATCCGTTTGAATCCGTGCAAAGATCTTATTGTTTTGATCATTTTATTCTAAATGGTCATACTTAAATTTTGTATTTAAGGCTCTTATAATTAAGTATCTATTCTTTATTTGGTACCATATGGAGCAAGAACTTGATTATGAGAGCCCTAGAGACAAAATTTAATTATGATCATCTAGAATAAAATGATCAAAACAATAAAATCTTCGCATGGGTTCAAACGGAATAAAACTTGTAACACTTAATTTTTTTAGACTGTTTATATATTAAAAAATATAGTTGAAAATTGAAGTGCTCAAATTTTTAATCAGTTTGAACCGATGTGAAGATCATATTATTCTAAAGGGTTATAATTAAATTTTGTCTCTAGAGCTCTTATAATCAAGTTTCTGCTTCATAAGGTTTTCAAATAAAGAGCAAATACTTAATTATGAGAGCTCTAGAAACAACTTAATTACAATCTTCGCACTGGTTTAATAAGATTGAAAATCGAAACAATTAAATTTTTAATACTCCCTCCGTCTGGATTTAATTGGCCCTCATTCTATTCTAACCGGCTAAAAAATGAGTTATATCTTTAAATCCGTAATGAATTTCAAATCGAATATGGATCTTATTTAATAGATCTCGATTAATTCTATAATACAATGTTTTTAAAATCACATAAAACATTATAAATTATAAGATATAATTAATTGAAAAGTGACACAAACTCTCAAAAAGGACAATTAAATTAGGACGGATGGAGTAATATTTTTAATATATATATAAATAGTCTAAAAGAATTAAACTAAATTAAGTGTGAGGAAGTGATTGGAAAGAAAAAAATTGAATGCACTGGATGAGCCAAGTGGTGAGTTGGCATGCATCCATGCCTTTGCCGCTCAACTCTTGTACACGGCCCCACCGTGCACAATTTAATCTCCTTGTAAAAACCCTTTGGGCTTCACACTACCCAACATATATGTAGTGTGCCCTCGACCGTGTGCAAGTGCACACATGGTCGGTTTTGCCAGCTCTTGCCAGTTTTGTGAGCTCTCATGTGTGCAGTAATTCCATGGCTATGGGATTTTAGCATACAAAAATGTGAAGATGTGATGTGTGGATTCGCCTGGGTTAACACAAATGATCGAAATTATTCAATCGGGAGACAACAATTATTTTTTTGTTTTTTGGAGGAAACATATACATATATATTTACAACGAAAAAATACAAAGGACACCAAAGGTCCCAGTACAAGGAAAAAAAACAAAGGGAAAAACAAAAAAATCAGCTCTGGTGTCGGAACCCACGCCTCGCACGTGGGTGGAAAGATCCTGATCTACATCAAGGTCTAGCTCGGCCCCGAAGCAATCGAAGCCACAATGACGCCTTCACCATTGCTATTGGAGAACCCGAGAGTCCGTTACAAAACTGATCGGAGCCAAGAGCCAAAAATCTAGACTTGGTTCCTCAGATCTGGCCCCCGAGTCCAAAAATGATGGGGAGATAAAATGGAGTCCGGCTCCTCTCCAATCCATAGGAAATTGGAGGATCCTCTAATTCCAATTCAATGGTCAAGATTACCCTGTATTTTCAGCAATCCATAGGAAATTGGAGGATCCTCTAATTCCTATTCAAAGGTCAAGATTACCCTATATCTCCAGCGGTGTGAGTCCAGCGCCAAAGCTCATATGGTATTCTACGGGAACCCAATTACTCTCCAAATATTCTTCAATTATCACATTCCATTATCACATTCCAGGCATCAATTTTCGAAATTCCAAACATTAGTAAAATTTCATATCGTAACTTTAATAACAGGTGCAAGTTCAAAGAACTATCAGATTCACAGGGTTAATCAAAGAACTCCTTTTGCATTTCTTTTAAAATATTTTTTCTCTAAAAATTATCTTACGTTAGATTACTTACTCTTACGATTTCTTTCTAATTTCCATAACTGAATCTTAATTTCAACTTTCTTACATACAAAAATAACTACATCAATGAATACATGACACAGTGCGAAGCACACATGCAAATACACTTGTATCAGTAAAAAAAATCTCATGAGCTACGTAATAAGATAATATTAGCGAAAAAAACCATGTAGAAAGAAAAAAAAATTACCGATATAATACTAGTAAAAAAATCCTCATGAGCTATATGATATCGGTCAAAAAAATCCTCATGAACTATATAATTTTTTTTTCAGAGGCAGGTTTAACGGGGAGAGAAGACGCCGTTCAAAAAAAATTAATGAATTTTTTTTGCCGTTTAAAAAACAAGGAGGGAAGACGCTTATGTAATTGAGAAATACTGGAGGAGTAATTGGGTGTCTGTAGAATACCATATGAGCTTTGGAGCTTGAATTACTAGAGTAATTTTAACCATTGAATTGGAATCGGAAGATCGTCTAATTCTCTATAGATTGAGAGGAGCTGGACTCGATAGAATGAGAGAACTTCCCTCCCTATAAGGAAAGAATCATGGATAGAAAGGAGAGGAGAGGATCTAAGAAGGAAGAGAACTCGGGGAACTGGGGGGGACCCTGTAGAAGAATCCTTCTTTTTTTCAGTAATGTTTAAACATTAGTTGACACTCCATAAAAATCAAATCAATCAAATACATTTCAGTGGTTGTTCTATTTATTCATTTTTTAATCCAAAATTCGTTTCTAAAATTCCAGATAGGAAGTTGATTGAATTGATGAATCATTTTATTGTTATTTGAATGAATTGATTTTTTTAAAAAAACAAACAAGAAAATATTTTCCACAAAATTAATAGCTTCGATCATTTGTACAAATCTATAGCTGTAGCCACAGTGAAGTAAGTTTTTCACATTGCTATCAAATTACAGTGCTTTCTAAATGCAAAACACTCTATTTTGGATTAACGGTTGAAAGATAGATAAAATAATGATATTAATAATTTGAGAGAATTTATCGGGAATGAAAAGAGACGAGTTGGTTTTAGAAATTCAAAGCAAAAATAGTCCAGATAAACTCATTTCAAACGACTTCTTCTAATGAAACGTCTAATCCTCCCACATGCCTCTTGTACTTACGCCTTGAAATGGCAGTAATCATTCCGGACTTGCCGTTAACCAGAAGTTTATGAAAGAGATGCACTGTACTAGATGATAAGAAGGGACAGACATATATATATATATATACATACATACATACAGTTAGAGAGAGAGAGAGAGAGACCATTACGGTCATGTAATAAGGGTAAAATGGAAAAAAGACAGCTGGACACAAGGCAGAAGAATCAGATTTTGTATTTAAGGTTTATTGCTATCTGAGTTTGCGTGGGTATGAGGTTGGTTGATATCTTTGATCTCTCTCTCTCTCTCTAACTGAGAAAAAACTCCCAAACCCATCATTATGTACCTAGTTTTCAATTCTGAACCATTTTATCCTTTGTAGGAGTCAAACATTGAATTTCATATCGGAAAAGCCGAGGAGGAACATTCCACAATCAAAGGTACTACTAATCTCATTCTCTCTGTTTTTGTTTGTCCTTTTTTTTTTCTTTTTATCCTCGTTTTGTTTGTCCATTTGGGTTTCTGTTTTTCCTGAGCTACGTACACCCTTCAGATCTTCAAATTCTGTCTCACATTCCCATTGCTCTCTCTCTCTCTCTCTCTCTCTCTCTCTCTCTCTCTCTCTCGGTTGGTTTACTGCCATATTTTTCAATGCCTTCCAATTGGGTTCCCTTAAATTTTGTGAAAACAGATCTGGGTTTGGACATGGGCTCCTTAATTTTCTCCTTTGTTTCCATAATTTCAGCTGATTGTAGTTATAATAGCAAAAGATTTGGCAATTTCCCAAATGGTCTTCAATAAAACTCTTGAATCTTTCTATTTCCTAATCGAATTGCGTGGTTCTAAATTGTTATTCTCTGTTTCCATTCGTAAATTTTCGCTCAGCAAATTACTTGAATTTCACCCAATTCTCCATCCATTTTTTGGTGGGTCTATTTCTGGGAGTTTTGTGATTATGCTTTTTCTTGTTCGATTGTTCTTTATGAGGTTATTTTTGGCTATGGATTACTAAGGGGAAAAAAAGACAGCAGATTGGCTATGCTGATTGTGGAATGTTAAGAACCAGTCTCCACTCTGCCAATTATACAAAGTTTTATACGAGTATTTTTGTGTGTACAACTATACCTATATTGTTACATACTCTCTCTCTCTCTCTCTCTCTCTCTCTCTCTCTCTCTCTCTCTCACACACACACACACACACACACACACACGTGCTTTTGGCTTTTGCATGGTCAGGAGGGCGATTGATTTTTTCATTTTTGCTGCAACTCTTTCTTGACTTAGTGGGTAAGAGGGCCCTCATCTTTCATTAGGACGGCTGAATTCTTAGGGGGGTTAAAATGGACCCAATGTCATGTGGGAAATATAAAGTTAGTTTGACAAGGAAAGTGTAAAATGTCGGTTGTTGCTATCAGAGATCTTTGCAGGTTTTTCAAGTCATTTAAATGGTTGGTATTGGCCATTAGATCTGCATCAATCCCCTGTTTTTTATTTGACTTTCTAAGTTGCTTCTAGCTTTTAGTTTCTTTAATTTAGTTGAGGCCGTGTTGGATGTTGGATTTGTCCAGCTTTTTCTTTTTTCGGAGGAAAAGATCGTGTAAAAGGAAAAGAAGCTAATTTTACTTCCTTTTGTGTTTTTAACCTTCCCTTGGTCAGCCACCAGTAAAATCCATGATCCAAACATAGTCTTGCCGATCTGGGTTTGTGCAATATGCTCTTACATTTATTTGATTTCCATGGATTTTGAACTGGTTTCAACCAGTTCGGTTGCATAGACAGAGAAATAATCTTAAGTAGTTGAGATTTCCAGCTTCTTTTTTTTTTTTGGATCGATCAGAAGACAGTAATGTTAGCATAGTTAGTTCCCAACATATTAATTCTCTCTTCCAAACAATTCTGAAATCGAAAAATTTTCGTCAAATTCTCGAGTAGATATTGTTGTCTAAGAATTAATTTTTTCCTAGACCTGATTGTGATTTTCTTGATTTTCATGTTCCTATAGACTTAAAAGTTCTTCTGCATATGTGTAGATAACTAACACAAGTTAAGGAACCATGAAGAACAAAGATTCAAGACCAGTTTCTCCATCTGATAAAAGTTCAAGGGTAGTCCCCTTGGGGTTTATGTTTGTTGTGCTATGTGGGCTCTCCTTCTACCTCGGTGGCATCTTCTGTTCTGAGAAGGATAGATTTTTAACTAAAGACATCACCAAAGAGATTGTATCTCCCAAGAGAACCGCCGATGCTAGCTCTGGCCCGCTACAAGTTGAGTCCGTTGCGTTCCCGGAATGCAGCATTGACTTTCAAGACTACACTCCGTGCACGGATCCGAAGGTACTTTTTGAACGTCTAATTTCGTAGTGCTAAGGATATAATGGATCTGTTTTTGGATAGGGGTTTAAGGCATGAGAGCATTTGTCCCCAAAATCCTTGTCCCTCCTCCACTCCAATGCACTCTTAGCTGCACGATGAGATCGTGATGCTAGAAGAGCGTTGTGACGGGAAACCTGGATATTATTATTGCAGATGGCTCTCGACCATCATTTAATATTGTGTAGATAACATATTGTTAACCAACTAGGTTTACCAAAATTGCTAGTCCTGATCAGGAGGTTAGGGTTTGGAGTCATGCCATAGGCAAGATTTACCTCTCTACAGCTTCCTATTAGAGAGAGAGAGAGAGAGAGAACAAAGATTGATGGCAGCTTATTGTTGTTACAGAGGTGGAAAAAGTATGGTGTCCATCGGCTCACTTTCTTGGAGCGCCATTGTCCTCCGTTATTCGAAAGGAAGGAATGCTTGGTTCCTCCACCAAATGGGTACAAGCCACCAATCAAATGGCCAAAGAGCAGGGATGAGTGTTGGTACAGGTACTGTGGACTGCTCACAACTTCTTTCCTCGGTTTTCTTCTTTATGTATCTCATGGAACTAATCATTTTGATCTGATTCTAGGAATGTTCCTTATGATTGGATCAACAAGCAGAAGTCTAATCAGAACTGGCTAAGGAAAGAAGGGGAGAAATTTCGATTTCCTGGCGGGGGTACTATGTTCCCCCACGGTGTTGGTGCCTATGTTGATTTGATGCAAGATCTGATCCCCGAAATGAAAGATGGAACCATTCGCACTGCCATTGATACCGGTTGTGGGGTGAGTTCCTTTTGATGATTGTCTTCTTTTACTCTAATAATCGGTTGATCACTTGATACACAACGAGATTTGTTGCTCATGTGATAGCTTATATCTCAATTCATCAAAGGAAGAAACATATCTGTCTTGTTAAACAAAGGGAGAAATCTTAGCCCTTTGCGCTTATCTACTCTTAGTGTCCTATTTTACGTTGTAGATTCATACAAATTCTTTAAATAAAGCATGTTATATATGCAAGTAACCATCCCACTTCAAATTCAGTGTTTACAATCTCTAGAATTGTTCTATTTGAAGGTTGCTAGTTGGGGAGGTGATTTGCTGGATCGTGGTATTCTAACGATCTCCCTTGCACCAAGGGATAATCACGAGGCTCAAGTCCAATTTGCTCTGGAACGTGGCATTCCGGCAATTCTGGGAGTTATTTCAACTCAGAGACTTCCTTTCCCCTCAAACTCATTTGACATGGCTCATTGCTCAAGATGCCTCATCCCGTGGACAGAATTTGGTAACCAATCTCTTTTAACTTCTTATTTACACTAGTGACCAAGCAGCAGAATTTTCGGCATTATATCTTCTTCTTGTTTTACCTTATAATTTTCTGAGTTCTTGTATATGTAACAAAAAGAAAATCCTTTCGCAACTTTGCTAAATTAGTATAGCTTGTCTCTATAAAAAAAAAAAAAAAAAACCTCATTGGTAAAAACCACGAAATATAGCTCTTTCACAACTTTTGTATGCACTTTCAAGTTTCTTTTTATAAGAATTCTTATACTTACGGGAAGCACCGGGTGAGACTTGTTTATTTAGATAGAACCATTTTCAGTTTTCTTTTCTTTTTTTGACCACTCATAAACTTCATAACCATTCCCGTACACTGAAAACAAAAAAAAAAACCTCATTGGTAAAAACCACGAAATATAGCTCTTTCACAACTTTTGTATGCACTTTCAAGTTTCTTTTTATAAGAATTCTTATACTTACGGGAAGCACCGGGTGAGACTTGTTTATTTAGATAGAACCATTTGCAGTTTTCTTTTCTTTTTTTGACCACTCATAAACTTCATAACCATTCCCGTACACTGAAAACATGTGGAATTCCTTAACAAAAAGAACATACGTGAATGCTTTATCACTCCAAAATTTTATGCAGTGACTAGCACTGCTTAGTTGGGTGCGATAGTTTGCTTGTTTGAGCGTGTGGCATCAATCTATTGGTCTCAAGTTTATACCGCATATCAATCGGTGGTAGTTTGCTTGTTGAATTTCTTTGTACTACTAGCTAAAGTGCATCTTGTCTTTCACTTAGTTGTGCTATCCATGAAAAAGCCTTTATAACCCAGGTAAATAAAAAATTTCAGGTGGGATTTACCTTTTGGAAATAAACCGGATTCTCCGCCCCGGAGGCTTCTGGGTTCTCTCCGGTCCTCCCGTAAACTATGAAAACCGCTGGAGAGGCTGGAATACAACTATCGAAGACCAAAAATCCGATTATGAAAAGCTGCAAGAGTTGCTAACTTCAATGTGCTTCACATTATACAACAAAAAGGACGACATTGCCGTGTGGCAGAAATCCAAAGACAACAGCTGCTTTACTAAAAAGCTTTCCAACCCCGATGCCTACCCACCCAAATGTGATGATGGTACAGAACCCGATTCCGCATGGTACACTCCTCTCCGCCCTTGCGTCGTTGTTCCAAATCCAAAACTTAAGAAAGTAGCACTAAACATCATCCCCAAATGGCCTGAACGGTTACATGTGGCGCCTGAACGGATTGCTGATGTTCATGGTGGGAGTGCCGGAGCATTCAAGCACGATGATAGTAAGTGGAAGATGAGGGTGAAGCACTATAAGAAGTTGTTGCCAGGCCTCGGGACTGACAAGATAAGGAATGTGATGGACATGAATACAATTTATGGGGGTTTTGCTGCAGCTGTGATTGAAGATCCGCTTTGGGTGATGAATGTCGTATCTTCATATGCTGCCAACACGCTTGCTGTTGTTTACGACAGGGGGCTTGTGGGATCCTATCATGACTGGTAATTGTGAAAGTGTTGGTATAATCATTGAGTCTTTGACCTCGTTTATTTCTGTTCTTTAAATGTTGATTTTAGCTTTAGAAAAGATCTGTTTTAAAATAGGGTGTCAAAACGCATCTTTTAAATAATTACTTTTGAGCTTCTTAAGATGAAAACATGACGAGTGGAATCAAACACTTAGAGTGACAACTACTTTAAGCATGTGAATTCAAAATTTAAGCTAAATATAAGTGGAAATAAATGAACCTTTTGCTAGCATTCTTGTTTGTAACATACTTGTAGATATGGCCGCATATCTTTTAATTCATTTGCTGCTTTCTTTGTAGGTGTGAGGCGTTCTCTACGTATCCTCGAACATACGATCTGCTTCACCTTGATGGCCTTTTTACTACTGAGAGCCACAGGTAAGCACTGTTGTGCTTTAGTTTCTTGATTCCTTGCTTCCTCTATATGCTATGAAGTGGAGTTAGTTTTTGAAAGTTCATTTAATGCTGCTGGATCAAACTGTAAACAGCAACACATCAAAGGGTCTGGATGCGAACCCTTCATAGCTAGAAGCGGTGGAGTTACCACGTACGCTGTGCCAAGATCCTGATATATGACATCAAAGGAAACCATTAACTACTTGGCTGAACTGTTAAGCGAAAACAAAAAGGTCAAAGCTAAACTTGCAAGCTAGCCAAGTTGGTTGGGTGCTCAGCTATGTTCTTCTAGGTCAAGGGTTCAACTCTTGACCACTACTAACCCACTAAATCAAAAACATATATTGTGCTAACTTCTTGCCTTCCCTGAGGGAAAGAAAAAAGGGGCCTTCCCTGAGGGAAAGAAAAAAGGAAAAAGATCAAAGCCACAGTCTTGATGCTTGGATTAAGTTAATAAGTTAATTAGATCATTACAACAGATTAATGCTACTCCATCAGCTCAAACCCACAACATCGCCCTTGCCCTTGGAAACCAACCTACCTTGAGGGACAAGGGGTAGAACACTTGGGTTAAGCCGGGTGTGTAATACATGATCCGAACACGACCTCAGCTGTTACAGGGCACTAGCATTTGACCAAATAACCTAGGATTGGAATTGAGCACAAGTTCAAGTTGAACCAAATTGAATGCTGTTGCCGTGGTGCTTGACATTATGTAATTATGCAGATGTGATATGAAGTATGTGCTCCTAGAGATGGATCGGATCCTACGTCCCAACGGGTATGCTATAATCCGGGAATCCAACTATTTTGTGGATTCCGTTGCTACAATTGCCAAGGGGATGAGATGGGGATGCCGTAAAGAAGACACCGAGTACGGTGTTGACAAGGAGAGAATCTTGATCTGCCAGAAGAAACTCTGGTATTCCAGTAAGCAGAGTTCCACATGATAAAAAAGAAAGTAATACAAATTGTGGGCGATAAAATCTCAAGGAGGGCTCGAATATATTCACAACAGCAGGCATATAGGAGAGGGAGTACGTTACCATTTACCAATTGCAGAGAAATTAGTTCATTCTATAAGAAATTGAGAATTAGATTCTTATTTGAAAATCTAGTTACCCAATAATCTTCTTTTTCTTTATTTTATGTTTTTTTTTGGGCAATTCTAGTGACTTTTGATATAATATATATTCTTTGTAAGTTGATCAACGACCGGAGTCGTACTCCGCTTCTTCCTCCTCCTCCTCCTGTACTATTATTGGTTTGTGTTGTTCTAAGCTAGATGTGAAATATGTAATGGGTTCAGAGGTCAAATTCACAGCTTGTGATATTAATGTACCTAATTTAATATATTCCAAATTCCAGTTCAAGAGATGCTGTGGTTAAATACTCCGTATATCCAATCTTTAGTTTTTTGTTTGTAGAATTAATGTTCTGAGTAGAGTGAGAACAGTTCTCTTCTACACAACCTTTGGACAGTTGGGTCTAAGATTTATGGTAATTTTGTTGAAGGCCATGCAAGATGAAGAACCTGGAACACCAGGACTTTTAGTGATGGTGTGGTTACGAATTATTAACAAGTTACGTATCGGTGCCTAGAGGCTTTTGGCCCAACAGCTAGTTGTGCCAAGAGAAACCGCCTAGAGGCTTTTGGCCCAACAGCTAGTTTTGCCAAGAGGAAGGTTTCTCGTATATAAAAGGAGAAAGGTTTCGCCACTAAAAAAGAAGTTAAGTACTCGTAGACAATTAATTCGATATGGTATTAGAATACGGCAATACGCGCTAATCATTTGAACCATTGTATGAAAAAAGTGCTACTATTTCTAAACTCTTTACACGTGCATGGGAACTGAAATCGTTCAATTTTCCTAATACCTCGCCAAAATTAGGTATTTGTCCACACTGTTTTGTCTCTTGATTATTTTTACCTCCGAATTTATGACTTGACCCCGCTCTCCCTCCTACCTCCGCTTCTGATCATGTGTATACATCTCATTAATTGTTCAATCATTCTATAACCATAACCACAACATGCAACTTATACAAACTCATTTACATAGGGGCCCACACACACTACACTTCCAGTATGTGGACCCCACTAAAAGATGTGAGTGTGTATGTAAGTATTTGTAGTTGAATAATAATTGCTCATTGTTTTGTCTCTCAATTATTTTAAAAACATGCAAGTGTTCGATGGACTTGGGAATGAGAAATTGGCTACATATGAAGGGGAATCAGAAATCCTACGAGCGTCTTCAACGGTCCGGAATTAAATATAAACTATAAATCTGGACCATTAGAAGCACTTTTGGAAGGCTGTGATTGTGCCCTACTGGATGCCCTGCAAAATCAGCAGATCCCCGGATCGGTATGAAGGGCGTTGTTCAAGAATTTAAATGACAAAAGCTTCTATCAAATACTTTGAACATGGTGATAAGTTAGACAAAGAATTTTGGCTTTTGTGTATTACTACATGGAACATCCTAATATACATGCAAAGTAATAAAGATGTTCTCTCAGTTTAATGATTTATTTACTAGTACTAAAATACTGACAAAACCAAGGATTTTAGCTAGTTTAATCAAATGGTATCAAACAAAAACTGCTCGGATGAAGCCCTTTCTGGTCATTTTTTTTGCCGATTTCTCGCGGGTACCCTTAAAATCACGTTCTGAACACATTGAGCGGCTCGGATCATCAAAATTCGATCGGAAAATGGGAGAAATGAGGAGGTCCGCATTTTAACTAAAATGAGGACCACCTCATTTGAGACTGACTGTATATGGGCGGTTCCAGGGACACTCAAAAAAACACATCATAGTTCCCGATCAAATTTTGATAATCCGAGCCGCTCAATGTGATCAGAACGTGATTTTAAGGGTATCCTATAGAAATCAGCAAAAAAAATGACCGGAAGGGCTTGATCCGAACAGTTTCGAACAGTTTTTTATTGAACGGTTCAAATAAAAACTGCTCAAATCAAGCCTTTCCCAATCTTTTTTTTTGTTAATTTCTTGCAGGCATCCTTAAAATCACATTCTGCACACATTGAACGGTTCGGATCATAAAAATTTGATCGGGAACTATGAGTTTGAGATTTGGGGTGTTTTTTTAGGTGTTTTTTTGGGTGTCCCTTGAACCGTCCCGATATATATATATATATATATATTCTTTATAGGATACCATGAGGGGGGGGCGGAAGCACGGACAAGGGGGAAGAACATGTGCGTCAGAGTGGGAGAGTGGGAATTGGACTAATGTTTACTGGGGAATCAAACTATCAAACAAAGGCAAGCAAAAGAATCAAAGTACTACTTACTAGGTACTAGGTGCTACTGGGGAACAAATGTTACCAGAGGAATCTAACAAAGTATAAAGGAAAGTTACCAAACAAAGCATAAAGGAAAGCCTATGATGAATAGTGACGTGAATAGTAAATCGGATGAATAGTGACGGGTGAATAGTGTCGGTGAATAGTGAATAGTGAATAAAAGAAATGAAAGAACAATGAATAAATCAACTATATAATAGCTTTACTAGTAATTTGAACAACAATAATCAATTATATAATAGCTCTATAATTTTATAGAATAGCTTTACTAGTAATTTGAACAACAGAATTACTGAAATAAATTACTTACTAAAACAATCTGAATTCAATTGCTGAATCAGAAACAGTACATGGCAGTTTACTGGTTTACAAGGGTTGCTGGAGTATATTGATACTCAGCAATGAAAAGCAATGACTGGGTTTACTACAGAGGATGAGGAACAAGGGGAAGTGGTAGGAGAATTTCTCTCTCTAAAACCTCTCTCGTTTTCTCTCCTCTCTTTTTACTCTCCTACTTCAGTCTATTCTATTCTATTTCAGTCTTACTGGTCCTGCTTCTAACTGACTTCTCCAATCCTTTTATAGAATAAGGATCAGAGAAATTACAAACATTGAATAGTAGAATCACGTGACTACAGTAAATAAAGTAAGTTACTGTTTCTACTTTCGGTGCAGGTGGGACCAAAAGTAGAAATGATTACTTCTTTTGACTGTGACTGTTCCTACTTTTGGTGCTGGTGGGGCCAAAAGTAGAAATAATGACTTCAGGCAAATGGGTCCTGGGCATCTTGGAAAGCTGACCCACATGGATTCCTATGAGATGTTGCTGTAGCTGACTCTTCGGATGATGTATCATCTTCTTCTTGACTGGCTTGAGCAATTAACTGTTGTGCTAACATTAATAACTGGGAGCACTTGGTTTTTGACTTGGATTTCGAAGGCTTGGAAGAGCTTGGTGTTGGACTTCCAAGTCTAATAGTGGAAAATGTAGGTGAACTTGGTTGAATCTGAGGAACTTGAACCTGTATAGCTGGAATTTTGACTGGTGTTGGAACTTTGACTGGGAATTCTTCTTTGACTTGATCAATGACGCGTTGATGCTTGTATGCATCCCACCATTTTACCAAATACTGGCGATTGACTATCGTGTTATTGATACCATATTTCCATTTGAAGATCCATGGAACTTTGTATTTTGCCATAAATAACAGTAGCATTGGAAATTGACTTGTGTGACTATTGACTGGATACAGAGTGGAAAAGTAATTGACTTGGTCCATGAGTTCACTGGGTAAGATGTCTGGAATGGCTCCATTTTGGTGCCACCACCGGGAGAACCAAGATGGAATGACTGATTTGAATTTATGATCAAACGAAAAGAACCAAGAGTGAGTAAAAGACTCATTCTCATGGAGGATGACTTTGAACCATGCATCAATATAATCGTAATAATTATATTGAATGGGATGATTCGGAAGATCTCTGAGTAGTGATGGGTGGCCCCATTCTTCTAGGCTGACTATGTTGTGAATATAGAGGGAATGGTAAATGACTTTAGTTGGATTGACTCTGTCATTAATGGGTTTTATCTGGATTGACTTGTGGTGAAGAAGGATGTCTTTGTAAAAAGAAAGGGTTTTAGCTGGGTGAGCAGGGATGAAATGCCATCCTGGGGGGAAAAAGGCTTTGACTAATTCAACTGGGTTTTGAATATTTTTGTGGGCTGGTTCAATGGAGAAGAGGTTAGTGGTGACTGGTTTGAGAATATATTCTGTAGTTCTTACAGGGTAAGGGAATCTTTGTTGACTAGGTTGAATAGTTTGAGTCGAGGAAAAGGGATCAGCATGAAGGTTTGAATTGGGTGGTGTAATATTGTGACTAGGTGAGGGAGCATGTATTAGTGCAGAACTGTAACTAGTTTTGGGTACTTGCCCAAGAACTTGGTATCTGTTTCTGCAATCAGTTGGGGGAAGGGCAAGTTGGTTTTTTGTAGTGGAGGTAGGTTTCTTGCTTTTCTCTGCCATGACTGAACTGCAAATGAATTCAATGTTAAATACAATGAATGCTGCTGAGAAAACAATTTTTAATAGCTATAAAGTAATTTTATGTTGTGCTAAATAAAAATTCTCTAGTAAGAAAATCTGGAATGGAATTTTGATCTCCTTTAATATATTCAATATCAAAATCAAAAATACTTAAAATTGACTGCCATCTAGCAAAGATTTGTTTACTAGCAATATTTTTAACATCTTTTTCTAAAACATACTTTGCACTTTTGCAATCAATTTTGACTAGGAATTTTTGGTTTAATATATCATCTTGAAATTTTGAAATACATAAAACTAATGATAAAATTTCTTTTTTAATAGTACTGTAATTGCTTTGTGTTTTATTCCATAGACCAGAATGGAATCGGACAATTTGCTCAGGGGAAGTAGGATTGACTTTCTGCAGGAGGATCAGAGGCATCAGTTTGAATAATTTTAAAAGAATTGACTGTAGGAATACCTAGACATGGTAATGTTTTTACATATGTTTTGACTTGCTTGACTATGGAGGTGTGTACTGGTGACCAAGGAGGGGGATTGTCCCTTAGACGCTCAAATAAAGGCTGACAAGTTTTCCTAAGGTCCTTATAAAATTCAGCTATGTAATTTAGGGATCCTAAAAATCTTTGTAATTGATTTTTGTCAATAATTTCATCCGGAAATTTATCAGCAAATTGAATGGCTCTACTGATTGGTACTATAGTTGATTGGTGAATATCATAACCTAGAAATCTTACTTTTGTTTGGAATAATTTAATCTTGGGAGCAGAAATGACTAATCCATTATGTTTAATAGTTTTAATAAATGATTCTAAATGTTTCCAATGCTCTTCAATTGAGTTAGAAAAGATGAGAACATCATCTATATATACTATAATAAAATGACTGAATTGGTTAAATATTTCATTCATTATATTTTGAAATTCACTGGGAGCATTTTTTAATCCAAAAGGCATTACATTCCATTCATAATGACCAAAGGGGGTAGTAAAAGCTGTCTTATATCTATCATCAGGGTGTAACTGGATTTGCCAAAATCCGCTTTTTAAATCAAATTTTGAAAAGATTACTGCTTTACTTAATCTATTAATCAAATCTTTTTTATTTGGAATTGGATACCTGATCCATTCTAACACATTGTTTAATGGTTTATAATTTATGACTAACCTAGGGACTCCTCTTTCTTTTTCAGCATTTTTGTTAACATAGAAAGCAGGACATGACCATGGTGATTTACTTTTCCTAATAATATTGTTATTAAGTAAATCATTTATTTCTTTTTTGCAGGTTTCCATAACTTCAGGGTTCATTTGAATAGGCCTTGACTTTGTTGGGATTTGGGCTTCATTAAAGTCCTTTATGTATGGCAGTGTTACTATATGTTTCTTTCTATGCCAAAAAGCACTGGGAAGATTAGAACAAACTTCCTCTTTTAATCTTTTATTAAAATCTTCAATTTGTTGACTAAGTAGTGTATTGGTGAGTTGTTCTTCAATTTTTTTGTATCTAATTTCTTCCTGTAAAAATTTTAATTGGTTCATTTTTTGACTTACTTTATAAGTAGATGGTAATGTTAATTGTTTCAATTTTCTTTGTTCTGGTGGTGTTAAGAATTTGAACATTACTTGTTGACCAAAAGGTTTAGTAGAAATTCCTTCTTCAGTAGTTGTAAAAGGATAAAGTAAATAGATAAAAGGGGTGCCTAGAATTACTTTGTCAGATAAATCTTGAACTAGGACAAAAGAAGTCCTAAAACAAATTTTGTCTTGACAAACATGGACTTTAGGCAACTTGTAATTAATTACCATTTTACTACCGTTAGCAGAAGTCAATTGTTCTGTTGTTTTGTGATAGTACATGGTAGGTATTATACCTTCTTGAATATAATTTAAGTCTGCTCCTGAATCAATGAGGGCAGGGATTTCAATTTGATAATCATGGATTACTAATTTTACTTTGGCATACCATTGTTGGTAGTATTCTTGTTGATCAGATGTTTGGTAATTTTTAGGAATTGTATCAATTTTTTTAGGAATTGTATCAATTTCTTTACCAAATTGAGATTTATTTAGTTTGGTAATATCTTTTTTAATAAGATTAGCTTCCTGCTTTAAATCTTGCAAAGTGACTTCAGTGTGGACTTTGTTTAATCTTTTACCAGAATTTTCTAATGATGCAATTGAATGAGATTTTTGAAGTAAAATTTGCTTAAGGCAAATAATATAATTTTGCTTTAACTCTGAATCATCTATTTTACTGATTAGGTCAATTAATAATTCTTCCTCCGGTAAGGTTTTGGTGATTACGTTTAATTTTTTAAATTCCTCAATTTCCAATTTACTATTGTTAGATGGTGGGGTATCACTAATGGTGATTGGATCTAGAGGAGGGTGTCCTGTGGTTATAACAGGCTGGTCTGACTTATTCCTTTTCACTTTTTTAATAGTATTGACTTTTTTGTAATAATTTTCTAAGTAGTTGAAAAAATAAATTTCAGTTCTGGATTCTTCCATAAATGCTTCCGAATGAGCTAAAATTTTATCCTGTTTACTAGATGTATATTTAGCAAAATAATTTTTTCTTTTTTGTTTATTTTCTTTTGACTTAAATTCAAAATATAATTTGTCAAAATTTATTTCAAAAGGTTTATTTAAAACTAATAAAGTTGGATCAGTGGGTTCTTCAAAATCTGTTTGAGTTGGAGACCCTTGAAAGGTGTCTTCATCCTCAAATTTTGACTGTGTAGAATAACAAGGTTTACTAATTTGTGAACTTGATTCAACACCTTTTAATCTAATACTGGGATCAATTAAATTTTTGTCCTTCCTAGGCAAAGTAGTTGAACTATTTGACCTATCCATAGCTATTGAGCTATTGGATCGACTTAATTCTCTGATTCTCAGAGGAGGGTTTACTCCTTGTTGATCAAAACTTATCCTGACTGTACCATCTAAGTATTGTTGAATATAGTCTAAATCAATTATGTCATTTTGGAGTTTCTGTGGGAAACTCTCATTTTCACTAAGCCAACTGGTTGGTAACTGGATATCATTCCAAGAAATGGTTTTGGGTACTTGTACATTAGCATTTGTGCTACCTTGTATAAGTACAGTTTTATCCTTGGGACTTTTGACTAATGCATGAATATTTAAATTAGTTTTCATACATTTATAGTAAATACGGTAAATTAATGCAATTGACTGACTACCTTCAAGCATTTGAGTGATTGCTCCGGCAGTTTGAATATTTAAAGTTAATGCTTTCAAAATATTTTTATCTTTTAAACTAAGGGGTAAATCGGGGTAACAGTTAAAATAAACTGGACCATTATGTAGACTTGACTCCATTAATCCTAGGAGACTATCACTATAGACTGTGAATCTACTATCTCTTAAAGATAATAAAACTGAGGAATTTAATCCTCTTCTTGTTAATGGTTTAATTGCAACTTGTATTAATCCTACATGAATATAATTATATCCTCGTTCAAGGTGACGTTTGACTGATTGTTGACTAAGGAGAGAGCATCTCTCTTCTTGTTTAGTAATGGCATAAACATGTTCAGCAGTTTTAGTAACTTGATCAGTACGAAAAGCATCATCTAAAAAACTTGACTTATAAATTTCTTTTACTGGGATTTTAGGTATATTCCAATTTCCTAATCCTGTATCTAAATCTTGATACTCATGTTCTTCTTGGTTGACTATGTCCGCTAACTCAGATAGAGAAGCCATTGAAGAACTGGCTGAAGAAGTACACCTAAATAATCTATTCATTGTTTTTAATCCTACAGACTTTTCTTTTAGTATTTTAACCCTAAAGATTTCTTAATTAATATTTTAATCCTAAATTGTCATGATAAACACATACCCCAATTGACACATACCCCAGGTTTTTTCCCAACCCCTCACTGCCCTACCCTGGGACTTACTCACGGGGACTTTTACGGATTACCTAAGGTGGTCTTTTGCAAGGTGGTCGACCGATGACAACCGAACTAAAATACTAACTAAAATTTCAGCAGGACTAAAAGACTAAATGAAAATTAAGTAGGAGTAAATACAACTTACAGATTACTTGAGTTTAATTCTTCAACAATATCCTACTTGGCTCTGATACCATGAGGGGGGGCCAATAATCAATTATATAATAGACTGCCATCTAGCAAAAATTTGTTTACTAGCAATATTTTTAACATCTCTTTCTAAAACATATTTTGCACTTTTGCAATCAATTCTGACTAGGAATTTTTGGTTTAATATATCATCTTGAAATTTTGAAACACATAAAACTAATGATAAAATTTCTTTTTTAATAGTACTGTAATTGCTCTGTGTTTTATTCCATAGACCAGAATGGAATCGGACAATTTGCTCAGGGGAAGTAGGATTGACTTTCTGCAAGAGGATACCACCATATCCTATATCAGAGGCATCAGTTTGAATAATCTTAAAAGAATTGACAGTAGGAATACCTAGACATGGTAATGTTTTTACATATGTTTTGACTTGCTTGACTATGGAGGTGTGTACTGGTGACCAAGGAGGGGGATTGTCCCTTAGACGTTCAAATAAAGGCTGACAAGTTTTCCTAAGATCCTTATAAAATTCAGCTATGTAATTTAGGGATCCTAAAAATCTTTGTAATTGATTTTTGTCAATAATTTCATCTGGAAATTTATCAGCAAATTGAATGGCTCTACTGATTGGTACTATAGTTGATTGGTGAATGTCATAACCTAGAAATCTTACTTTTGTTTGAAATAATTTGATCTTGGGAGCAGAAATGACTAATCCATTATGTTTAATAGTTTTAATAAATGATTCTAAATGTTTCCAATGCTCTTCAATTGAGTTAGAAAAGATGAGAACATCATCTATATATACTATAATAAAATGACTGAATTGGTTAAATATTTCATTCATTATATTTTGAAATTCACTGGGAGCATTTTTTAATCCAAAAGGCATTACATTCCATTCATAATGACCAAAGGGGGTAGTAAAAGCTGTCTTATATCTATCATCGGGGTGTAACTGGATTTGCCAAAATCCGCTTTTTAAATCAAATTTTGAAAAGATTACTGCTTTACTTAATCTATTAATTAAATCCTTTTTATTTGGAATTGGATACCTGATCCATTCTAACACATTGTTTAATGGTTTATAATTTATGACTAACCTAGGTACTCCTCTTTCTTTTTCAGCATTTTTGTTAACATAGAAAGCAGGACATGACCATGGTGATTTACTTTTCCTAATAATATTGTTATTAAGTAAATCATTTATTTCTTTTTTGCAGGTTTCCATAACTTCAGGGTTCATTTGAATAGGCCTTGACTTTGTTGGGATTTGGGCTTCATTAAAGTCCTTTATGTATGGCAGTGTTACTATATGTTTCTTTCTATGCCAAAAAGCACTGGGAAGATTAGAACAAACTTCCTCTTTTAATCTTTTATTAAAATCTTCAATTTGTTGACTAAGTAGTGTATTGGTGAGTTGTTCTTCAATTTTTTTGTATCTAATTTCTTCCTGTAAAAATTTTAATTGGTTCATTTTTTGACTTACTTTATAAGTAGATGGTAATGTTAATTGTTTCAATTTTCTTTGTTCTGGTGGTGTTAAGAATTTGAACATTACTTGTTGACCAAAAGGTTTAGTAGAAATTCCTTCTTCAGTAGTTGTAAAAGGATAAAGTAAATAGATAAAAGGGGTGCCTAGAATTACTTTGTCAGATAAATCTTGAACTAGGACAAAAGAAGTCCTAAAACAAATTTTGTCTTGACAAACATGGACTTTAGGCAACTTGTAATTAATTACCATTTTACTACCGTTAGCAGAAGTCAATTGTTCTGTTGTTTTGTGATAGTACATGGTAGGTATTATACCTTCTTGAATACAATTTAAGTCTGCTCCTGAATCAATGAGGGCAGGGATTTCAATTTGATAATCATGGATTACTAATTTTACTTTGGCATACCATTGTTGGTAGTATTCTTGTTGATCAGATGTTTGGTAATTTTTAGGAATTGTATCAATTTTTTTAGGAATTGTATCAATTTCTTTACCAAATTGAGATTTATTTAGTTTGGTAATATCTTTTTTAATAAGATTAGCTTCCTGCTTTAAATCTTGCAAAGTGACTTCAGTGTGGACTTTGTTTAATCTTTTACCAGAATTTTCTAATGATGCAATTGAATGAGATTTTTGAAGTAATAAGTTTACTGGGGTACTAATGTTACCAAAAGAATCAAACAAAGGTTACAAAAGAATCAAACTATCAAACAAAGGCAAGCAAAAGAATCAAAGTACTACTTACTAGGTACTAGGTACTACTGGAGAACAAATGTTACCAGAGGAATCTAACAAAGTATAAAGGAAAGTTACCAAACAAAGCATAAAGGAAAGCCTATGATGAATAGTGACGTGAATAGTAAATCGGATGAATAGTGACGGGTGAATAGTGTCGGTGAATAGTGAATAGTGAATAAAAAAAATAAAAGAACAATGAATAAATCAACTATATAATAGCTTTACTAGTAATTTGAACAACAATAATCAATTATATAATAGCTCTATAATTTTATAGAATAGCTTTACTAGTAATTTGAACAACAGAATTACTGAAATAAATTACTTACTAAAACAATCTGAATTCAATTGCTGAATCAGAAACAGTACATGGCAGTTTACTGGTTTACAAGGGTTGCTGGAGTATATTGATACTCAGCAATGAAAAGCAATGACTGGGTTTACTACAGAGGATGAGGAACAAGGGGAAGTGGTAGGAGAATTTCTCTCTCTAAAACCTCTCTTATATTCTCTCCTCTCTTTTTACTTGTGGTCTCTAGTCCTAACTCTCTTCCAACTAGTTCTAACTGGTCTTACTGGTCCTGCTTCTAACTGACTTCTCCAATCCTTTTATAGAATAAGGATCAGAGAAATTACAAACATTGAATAGTAGAATCACGTGAATAAAGTAAGTTACTGTTTCTACTTTCGGTGCAGGTGGGGCCAAAAGTAGAAATGATTACTTCTTTTGACTGTGACTGTTTCTCCTTTTGGTGCTGGTGGGGCCAAAAGGTAGAAATGACTACCACTCCATCATGTTGTCCATATTCTGCAATTCTTCACATGTGAGATTCTCCCAATAATCCCGTCCATTGTCATCACTGTTGACTTGTGAGGTAGATTCATCTGCTTGACTGTCTTCAAGTAGGTGACTTTGCTGACTCTGATATTCCTTGACTAGGTTTTGAAATTTGGTGTAGAAAATGAATGGGACTTCTTGAATAGGTTCTGTGGCTCTGATTTTTTGAATAGGGTCTTCACACACTAAATGATGCAGGTGATCAATGAATTGATTATCAATTTCAAGGAGTTGAGCAATTGACTTGGCTCTGTGATGCCTGATTTGCGCTCTGGGTGGTTTGGAACACGGCCAGGGGCATTCATCTTCAATTAGTAGAATTGGTGCATGCAGTCTGCTGAATGGCCAATTTGCAGAGAGATACATGACATGCTGGGCCAGTATCACATTCCCTGTGTTTGTCCATTCCGGCATTTTACTAGTAATGAGGACTTGGCATATTAATGCGCCATACTTAGCAAAGAGGTTTTGGACACAAACAGCTAATTTACGGGTAACTCGGTCAGTTTGGTTTGAACTAGTGAAAATTAATTGTCTAAGAAATCCATAATCTAGTAGGGTCATTGGGCTAATTTGGATGACTTGATCTTTATAGGGAATAATAATGTCCTGAAAGTACTGCATATTGATACAGGCTTTCGGGACACTGAACACCAAATCACAAGGGCAACTGTATCGTTCTAATGGTATTTCTTGGCACAATGGGTTAGTTTTGGGGCAGGTGACTGGATTTTCAGTATAGTGAGTTTCCCAAGTGATTGATAAACCTGGGGTTGGTTGACTGGCTAGTTTAGTAAGGGTTTCAAATAGGAATTCTTGAAAATGATGGGCATCTTGTCTGGCTAAGTGTTGAATGTGGTTTACTATTTCAGTAGGCAGAGATGTGGGTATGAGAGATAATGACTGTGGTAAAGCTAGGGCTTTGGATGCCATTTTTTGGAATGGTTCCAACACACACACGCTTTCACCATCATCCAGTGGGGATGATTGACTTTTCTCTACCTTTACCAGTGGGGTAAAGGAGGCCTTCTTGTCTCGGAGTTGAGCAAGTTCAATCATTGACTGGTGGTACCTGTAATTTAAATTCAGAAATTGGAAATTCATGGCTTCACATCGTTCACAATGTGAAGGGTTAGTATAATTATTACTGACTAAAGATGGGTTTATCAAAACTCCACCTGAAGAACTAGGGAAAACAACTCCACTAGTCTGTTGATTTTGTTGACTAAAATAAATACTCAAGGAATTTAAGCTGTCTAGGAATTTACGATGATCCCCACGCGTATTCCAGAGATTATCCAGAAGACATTGTTGGGTCTCATTTATGCTGCCTACGTTTTTAAGCTTCCTAAATTTTGTGCTGGCTCCTTCAGGAAATACTGGTAGTAGGATTTTCCCAAAAGGAATGGTTTTCGGGTGACTTTGATCCATCTGTAGAACAATCAAATAAATCATTAGTAGGATAAATAGAGCAATTTTGAAGTTGACATAAGTCATCTTTGTTTGGTATTGATGAAAATTCAAAATTGACTTGTTGATCAAGAGAAGTGGTAATAATGTTGTTACTAGTGACTGTGAATGGATAAAGTAAGTAAATAAAGGGTATTCCTAAAATTACTTTATCAGTTAAATTTTTCACTAAAACAAATGATGTTTTGAAACAAATGTTATTTTGGCAAATATTTACTTCAGGTAATTTATACTTGATCTGCATTTTACTACCATTTGCAGAACTCAACCGTTCAGTTGTTTCTTGATAATACCTTTTTGGTATTATTCCTTCTTGAATGCAGTTTAAATCAGCTCCTGTGTCTATAAGAGCAGTAATCTCAATTCTATAATCTCCTACAATTAATTTGATACGTGCATGCCATTTTTGTAATTTTATTTTATTTAGTAAATTTAATCTGTAATTTACTGGATCATCAATTGGGTGATTGGGATCAAAAGATTGTTCTTGACTAGGATGTTGAGTTTTATTAATGGGCTCTTCTTCATTGGAAGAAGATTCAGAAGATAATTGGTCATCCTTAAACTGGACGAATCTTTTTCTTGGAAGTTGATTTTTAATTGTTTCAATTTCTTTTTTAATCAAATTTATTTCTTCTTGGAGACTTTGCAGGGTTATATCTTTCTGAATTTTACTGAATCGTTCAATAGTGGTGTTGAGGTTAATAATTGGCTTACTGTATTGAGGTTTTTTACTTTGTTGGATTAAGAGTTGTTTGAGTTTTTTAATATATTGTTGTTTTAACTCAGAATCATCTAATTTACTTATTAAGTCAATAAGTAATTCTTCTTCAGGTAATTCTTTAATAAGTACATTTATTGTTTTACAGCAGTTAGCAGTACATCCTATCTCAATTTGGTCGTCACTGGGACTATTACTTAGAGAATGGTACTCAGAAGATTTAATATTGTCATCTTCATCACTAGTGTTACTCAGATTTTGTGCTCTAAAAATTTCTAAAATCTGCTGTTTATCAGTGTCGGATATGTTGAGTTGATTAATTTTTGTTTTGACTTTACATTCAGTTTTATAATGACCTTTTTTGCCACAATTATAGCATGTAACATTATTCTTATCATTTGACTTGTCATTTGGTTTTCTGTTTTTATGCTTTTGTGTTTTGGGTTTTTCATAATATTTATCCTTGGATGGTGTGGAGGATTTATTACGCCTATAGTATTTGTGACTTTTATGACTGGTAGTTGGTTTAGTATGAGATTTGGTTTTCCTTCGTGATGGTGCTACAGGGGGTAGACCATATTGTTCACAGAAGTTACCCAATTCATATTTGGCTTTATTCTTGTCTTTTTGGGCTTGTTTACTAATTTTCATATCAATGCACATTCTTAGACCTTCTTTTTGAATGGTACTAATAATGTCACCGTATGTTAACTTATCATATTCAATTACTCCTGTTGGTTGACTAAGAACATCTCTAATTTTATGAGCAAATAAATTAGGGAGTCCATTAATGAATTTTTCTTTCCAAAATGATTTTGTACAATCATCTCGGAGCATGACTCTAGATGTAAAAACATCTTTGTACCATCTAAAATCACTTAATGTTGGGTAACGCAAGTTAGTCAGTTGATCATGTATCCTAGAGGTAATGTTACTAGGTTGACCAATGAAATGTTTAATTATGGTGTAAATTAGGGTATTAACTCCGTCGGGTATTCCCATTCCAATTTCATTATCAAAAATTGGGAGACCATTTTCATCAAGTTGAACAGCATGTTTTACTTCTTCTCTTGACTCACTGGTGAGGTATTTATCCCACCAAGATTTTAGCATTCCAGTAAAACCGGAGGTTAATAAATCAACAATTTGTGGTTGACTAAGTTCAGTATTACTTAGGTAACTATTGGCAGCCATTGACATGTGATTTAATTTTTCTAATATTTGGTGTTCACTTAGACCATCTATATTCCATTCATATAATTTATTAGACGAGACAGAAAACTGGTTAATTAAATTATTTTCTTCATACTGTAAGTCAGGAGGGGTTGGTCTAGAGTACCAATTTTTGGTAAGGCTAGTAGGGTTTGCTGGGGGGTTATAAAGGCGATTTATTTCTTGACCAGAGAATTGTTTTTGTAGGTTTGTGATTTCTTCATCAGAAGAGGTTTGACTAGAGGTATGGGAGTCGTGGTTTTGTGTAATTGTAGCAAGCTGAGGTGCTGTGGTTCTAACTTAATTGCTATGTTTGTGAGCAAATTTTCAATTTTTTGAATATTTTGATTCTGGTTTAGACTTATTTTTTCTCTCTTCTCAGGGAGGTGGATGAGAGGTTTTTCAATATTTTTACTGGATGAGGGGATGCTACAAGAGGATCCTTCATCTATTTTAGTTTCTATTTTATCCAATTGTTTACTAATTGTTGTGAGACATTGATTAGTGTAATTAATTTGTTCAGCTATTTGCTTACATTCAGTTCTATCAGTCGGTAATTTGAATGGAGATGCTGATATAGCAGATCCTTTGTAATTAATAATGATTGAATCTAAAGGAGGGTGACTAGCAGTTGTAACAGTATTGTCTGATTTTGTCCATTTTACTTTTGTAAGAGTATTGACTTTTTTGTAATAATTTTCTAAGTAGTCGAAAAAATAAATTTCAGTTCCGGATTCTTCCATAAATGCTTCCCAATGAGCTAAAATTTTATCCTGTTTACTAGATGTATATTTAGCAAAATAATTTTTTCTTTTTTGTTTATTTTCTTTTGACTTAAATTCAAAATATAATTTGTCAAAATTTATTTCAAAAGGTTTATTTAAAACTAATAAAGTTGAATCAATGGGTTCTTCAAAATCTGTTTGAGTTGGAGACCCTTGAAAGGTGTCTTCATCCTCAAATTTTGACTGTGTAGAATAACAAGGTTTACTAATTTGTGAACTTGATTCAACACCTTTTAATCTAATACTGGGATCAATTAAATTTTTGTCCTTCCTAGGCAAAGTAGTTGAACTATTTGACCTATCCATAGCTATTGAGCTATTGGATCGACTTAATTCTCTGATTCTCAGAGGAGGGTTTACTCTTTGTTGATCAAAACTTATCCTAACTGTACCATCTAAGTATTGTTGAATATAATCTAGATCAATTGTGTCATTTTGGAGTTTCTGTGGGAAACTCTCATTTTCACTAAGCCAACTGGTTGGTAACTGGATATCACTCCAAGAAATTGTTTTGGGTACTTGTACATTAGCATTTGTGCTACTCTGTATAAGTACAGTTTTATCCTTGGGACTTTTGACTAATGCATGAATATTTAAATTAGTTTTCATACATTTATAGTAAATACGGTAAATTAATGCAATTGACTGACTACCTTCAAGCATTTGAGTGATTGCTCCGGCAGTTTGAATATTTAAAGTTAATGCTTTCAAAATATTTTTATCTTTTAAACTAAGGGGTAAATCGGGGTAACAGTTAAAATAAACTGGACCATTATGTAGACTTGACTCCATTAATCCTAGGAGACTATCACTATAGACTGTGAATCTACTATCTCTTAAAGATAATAAAACTGAGGAATTTAATCCTCTTCTTGTTAATGGTTTAATTGCAACTTGTATTAATCCTACATGAATATAATTATATCCTCGTTCAAGGTGACGTTTGACTGATTGTTGACTAAGGAGAGAGCATCTCTCTTCTTGTTTAGTAATGGCATAAACATGTTCAGCAGTTTTAGTAACTTGATCAGTACGAAAAGCATCATCTAAAAAACTTGACTTATAAATTTCTTTTACTGGGATTTTAGGTATATTCCAATTTCCTAATCCTGTATCTAAATCTTGATACTCATGTTCTTCTTGGTTGACTATGTCCGCTAACTCAGATAGAGAAGCCATTGAAGAACTGGCTGAAGAAGTACACCTAAATAATCTATTCATTGTTTTTAATCCTACAGACTTTTCTTTTAGTGTTTTAACCCTAAAGATTTCTTAATTAATATTTTAATCCTAAATTGTCATGATAAACACATACCCCAATTGACACATACCCCAGGTTTTTTCCCAACCCCTCACTGCCCTACCCTGGGACTTACTCACGGGGACTTTTACGGATTACCTAAGGTGGTCTTTTGCAAGGTGGTCGACCGATGACAACCGAACTAAAATACTAACTAAAATTTCAGCAGGACTAAAAGACTAAATGAAAATTAAGTAGGAGTAAATACAACTTACAGATTACTTGAGTTTAATTCTTCAACCCCCTCATGGTATCAGAGCCAAGTAGGATATAGTTGAAGAATTAAACTCAAGTAATCTGTAAGTTGTATTTACTCCTACTTAATTTTCATTTAGTTTTTTAATCCTGCTGAAATTTTAGTTAGTATTTTAGTTCGGTTGTCATCGGTCGACCACCTTGCAAAAGACCACCTTAGGTAATCCGTAAAAGTCCCCGTGAGTAAGTCCCAGGGTAGGGCAGTGAGGGGTTGGGAAAAAACCTGGGGTATGTGTCAATTGGGGTATGTGTTTATCATGACAATTTAGGATTAAAATATTAATTAAGAAATCTTTAGGGTTAAAACACTAAAAAGAAAAGTCTGTAGGATTAAAAACAATGAATAGATTATTTAGGTGTAGTTCTTCAGCCAGTTCTTCAATGGCTTCTCTATCTGAGTTAGCGGACATAGTCAACCAAGAAGAACATGAGTATCAAGATTTAGATACAGGATTAGGAAATTGGAATATACCTAAAATCCCAGTAAAAGAAATTTATAAGTCAAGTTTTTTAGATGATGCTTTTCGTACTGATCAAGTTACTAAAACTGCTGAACATGTTTATGCCATTACTAAACAAGAAGAGAGATGCTCTCTCCTTAGTCAACAATCAGTCAAACGTCACCTTGAACGAGGATATAATTATATTCATGTAGGATTAATACAAGTTGCAATTAAACCATTAACAAGAAGAGGATTAAATTCCTCAGTTTTATTATCTTTAAGAGATAGTAGATTCACAGTCTATAGTGATAGTCTCCTAGGATTAATGGAGTCAAGTCTACATAATGGTCCAGTTTATTTTAACTGTTACCCCGATTTACCCCTTAGTTTAAAAGATAAAAATATTTTGAAAGCATTAACTTTAAATATTCAAACTGCCGGAGCAATCACTCAAATGCTTGAAGGTAGTCAGTCAATTGCATTAATTTACCGTATTTACTATAAATGTATGAAAACTAATTTAAATATTCATGCATTAGTCAAAAGTCCCAAGGATAAAACTGTACTTATACAGAGTAGCACAAATGCTAATGTACAAGTACCCAAAACAATTTCTTGGAGTGATATCCAGTTACCAACCAGTTGGCTTAGTGAAAATGAGAGTTTCCCACAGAAACTCCAAAATGACACAATTGATCTAGATTATATTCAACAATACTTAGATGGTACAGTTAGGATAAGTTTTGATCAACAAAGAGTAAACCCTCCTCTGAGAATCAGAGAATTAAGTCGATCCAATAGCTCAATAGCTATGGATAGGTCAAATAGTTCAACTACTTTGCCTAGGAAGGACAAAAATTTAATTGATCCCAGTATTAGATTAAAAGGTGTTGAATCAAGTTCACAAATTAGTAAACCTTGTTATTCTACACAGTCAAAATTTGAGGATGAAGACACCTTTCAAGGGTCTCCAACTCAAACAGATTTTGAAGAACCCATTGATTCAACT
Organism: Rhododendron vialii; assembly: GCF_030253575.1. Classification (NCBI taxonomy): domain Eukaryota; kingdom Viridiplantae; phylum Streptophyta; class Magnoliopsida; order Ericales; family Ericaceae; genus Rhododendron; species Rhododendron vialii. Next base: position 18,515,642 of record NC_080563.1, on the reverse strand, counting down.
TTATTAGTTTTAAATAAACCTTTTGAAATAAATTTTGACAAATTATATTTTGAATTTAAGTCAAAAGAAAATAAACAAAAAAGAAAAAATTATTTTGCTAAATATACATCTAGTAAACAGGATAAAATTTTAGCTCATTGGGAAGCATTTATGGAAGAATCCGGAACTGAAATTTATTTTTTCGACTACTTAGAAAATTATTACAAAAAAGTCAATACTCTTACAAAAGTAAAATGGACAAAATCAGACAATACTGTTACAACTGCTAGTCACCCTCCTTTAGATTCAATCATTATTAATTACAAAGGATCTGCTATATCAGCATCTCCATTCAAATTACCGACTGATAGAACTGAATGTAAGCAAATAGCTGAACAAATTAATTACACTAATCAATGTCTTACAACAATTAGTAAACAATTGGATAAAATAGAAACTAAAATAGATGAAGGATCCTCTTGTAGCATCCCCTCATCCAGTAAAAATATTGAAAAACCTCTCATCCACCTCCCTGAGAAGAGAGAAAAAATCAGTCTAAACCAGAATCAAAATATTCAAAAAATTGAAAATTTGCTCACAAACATAGCAATTAAGTTAGAACCACAGTCACCTCAGCTTGCTACAATTACACAAAACCACGACTCCCATACCTCTAGTCAAACCTCTTCTGATGAAGAAATCACAAACCTACAAAAACAATTCTCTGGTCAAGAAATAAATCGCCTTTATAACCCCCCAGCAAACCCTACTAGCCTTACCAAAAATTGGTACTCTAGGCCAACCCCTCCTGACTTACAGTATGAAGAAAATAATTTAATTAACCAGTTTTCTGTCTCGTCTAATAAATTATATGAATGGAATATAGATGATCTAAGTGAACACCAAATATTAGAAAAATTAAATCACATGTCAATGGCTGCCAATAGTTACCTAAGTAATACTGAACTTAGTCAACCACAAATTGTTGATTTATTAACCTCCGGTTTTACTGGAATGCTAAAATCTTGGTGGGATAAATACCTCACCAGTGAGTCAAGAGAAGAAGTAAAACATGCTGTTCAACTTGATGAAAATGGTCTCCCAATTTTTGATAATGAAATTGGAATGGGAATACCCGACGGAGTTAATACCCTAATTTACACCATAATTAAACATTTCATTGGTCAACCTAGTAACATTACCTCTAGGATACATGATCAACTGACTAACTTGCGTTGCCCAACATTAAGTGATTTTAGATGGTACAAAGATGTTTTTACATCTAGAGTCATGCTCCGAGATGATTGTACAAAATCATTTTGGAAAGAAAAATTCATTAATGGACTCCCTAATTTATTTGCTCATAAAATTAGAGATGTTCTTAGTCAACCAACAGGAGTAATTGAATATGATAAGTTAACATACGGTGACATTATTAGTACCATTCAAAAAGAAGGTCTAAGAATGTGCATTGATATGAAAATTAGTAAACAAGCCCAAAAAGACAAGAATAAAGCCAAATATGAATTGGGTAACTTCTGTGAACAATATGGTCTACCCCCTGTAGCACCATCACGAAGGAAAACCAAATCTCATACTAAACCAACTACCAGTCATAAAAGTCACAAATACTATAGGCGTAATAAATCCTCCACACCATCCAAGGATAAATATTATGAAAAACCCAAAACACAAAAGCATAAAAACAGAAAACCAAATGACAAGTCAAATGATAAGAATAATGTTACATGCTACAATTGTGGCAAAAAAGGTCATTATAAAACTGAATGTAAAGTCAAAACAAAAATTAATCAACTCAACATATCCGACACTGATAAACAGCAGATTTTAGAAATTTTTAGAGCACAAAATCTGAGTAACACTAGTAATGAAGATGACAGTATCAAGTCTTCCGAGTACCATTCTCTAAGTAATAGTCCCAGTGACGACCAAATTGAGATAGGATGTACTGCTAACTGCTGTAAAACAATAAATGTACTTACCAAAGAATTACCTGAAGAAGAATTACTTATTGACTTAATAAGTAAATTAGATGATTCTGAGTTGAAACAACAATATATTAAAAAACTCAAACAACTCTTAATCCAACAAAGTAAAAAACCTCAATACAATAAGCCAATTATTAACCTCAACACCACTATTGAACGATTCAGTAAAATTCACAAAGTAATAACCCTGCAAAGTCTCCAAGAAGAAATAAATTTGATTAAAAAAGAAATTGAAACAATTAAAAATCAACTTCCAAGAAAAAGATTTGTCCGATTTAAGGATGACCAATTATCTTCTGAATCTTCTTCCAATGAAGAAGAGCCCATTAATCAAACTCAACATCCTAGTCAAGAACAATCTTTTGATCCCAATCACCCAATTGATGATCCAGTAAATTACAGATTAAATTTACTAAATAAAATAAAATTACAAAAATGGCATGCACGTATCAAATTAATTGTAGGAGATTATAGAATTGAGATTACTGCTCTTATAGACACAGGAGCTGATTTAAACTGCATTCAAGAAGGAATAATACCAAAAAGATATTATCAAGAAACAACTGAACGGTTGAGTTCTGCAAATGGTAGTAAAATGCAGATCAAGTATAAATTACCTGAAGTAAATATTTGCCAAAATAACATTTGTTTCAAAACATCATTTGTTTTAGTGAAAAATTTAACTGATAAAGTAATTTTAGGAATACCCTTTATTTACTTACTTTATCCATTCACAGTCACTAGTAACAACATTATTACCACTTCTCTTGATCAACAAGTCAATTTTGAATTTTCATCAATACCAAACAAAGATGACTTATGTCAACTTCAAAATTGCTCTATTTATCCTACTAATGATTTATTTGATTGTTTTACAGATGGATCAAAGTCACCCGAAAATCATTCCTTTTGGGAAAATCCTACTACCAGTATTTCCTGAAGGAGCCAGCACAAAATTTAGGAAGCTTAAAAACGTAGGCAGCATAAATGAGACCCAACAATGTCTTCTGGATAATCTCTGGAATACGCGTGGGGATCATCGTAAATTCCTAGACAGCTTAAATTCCTTGAGTATTTATTTTAGTCAACAAAATCAACAGACTAGTGGAGTTGTTTTCCCTAGTTCTTCAGGTGGAGTTTTGATAAACCCATCTTTAGTCAGTAATAATTATACTAACCCTTCACATTGTGAACGATGTGAAGCCATGAATTTCCAATTTCTGAATTTAAATTACAGGTACCACCAGTCAATGATTGAACTTGCTCAACTCCGAGACAAGAAGGCCTCCTTTACCCCACTGGTAAAGGTAGAGAAAAGTCAATCATCCCCACTGGATGATGGTGAAAGCGTGTGTGTGTTGGAACCATTCCAAAAAATGGCATCCAAAGCCCTAGCTTTACCACAGTCATTATCTCTCATACCCACATCTCTGCCTACTGAAATAGTAAACCACATTCAACACCTAGCCAGACAAGATGCCCATCATTTTCAAGAATTCCTATTTGAAACCCTTACTAAACTAGCCAGTCAACCAACCCCAGGTTTATCAATCACTTGGGAAACTCACTATACTGAAAATCCAGTCACCTGCCCCAAAACTAACCCATTGTGCCAAGAAATACCATTAGAACGATACAGTTGCCCTTGTGATTTGGTGTTCAGTGTCCCGAAAGCCTGTATCAATATGCAGTACTTTCAGGACATTATTATTCCCTATAAAGATCAAGTCATCCAAATTAGCCCAATGACCCTACTAGATTATGGATTTCTTAGACAATTAATTTTCACTAGTTCAAACCAAACTGACCGAGTTACCCGTAAATTAGCTGTTTGTGTCCAAAACCTCTTTGCTAAGTATGGCGCATTAATATGCCAAGTCCTCATTACTAGTAAAATGCCGGAATGGACAAACACAGGGAATGTGATACTGGCCCAGCATGTCATGTATCTCTCTGCAAATTGGCCATTCAGCAGACTGCATGCACCAATTCTACTAATTGAAGATGAATGCCCCTGGCCGTGTTCCAAACCACCCAGAGCGCAAATCAGGCATCACAGAGCCAAGTCAATTGCTCAACTCCTTGAAATTGATAATCAATTCATTGATCACCTGCATCATTTAGTGTGTGAAGACCCTATTCAAAAAATCAGAGCCACAGAACCTATTCAAGAAGTCCCATTCATTTTCTACACCAAATTTCAAAACCTAGTCAAGGAATATCAGAGTCAGCAAAGTCACCTACTTGAAGACAGTCAAGCAGATGAATCTACCTCACAAGTCAACAGTGATGACAATGGACGGGATTATTGGGAGAATCTCACATGTGAAGAATTGCAGAATATGGACAACATGATGGAGTGGTAGTCATTTCTACCTTTTGGCCCCACCAGCACCAAAAGGAGAAACAGTCACAGTCAAAAGAAGTAATCATTTCTACTTTTGGCCCCACCTGCACCGAAAGTAGAAACAGTAACTTACTTTATTCACGTGATTCTACTATTCAATGTTTGTAATTTCTCTGATCCTTATTCTATAAAAGGATTGGAGAAGTCAGTTAGAAGCAGGACCAGTAAGACCAGTTAGAACTAGTTGGAAGAGAGTTAGGACTAGAGACCACAAGTAAAAAGAGAGGAGAGAATATAAGAGAGGTTTTAGAGAGAGAAATTCTCCTACCACTTCCCCTTGTTCCTCATCCTCTGTAGTAAACCCAGTCATTGCTTTTCATTGCTGAGTATCAATATACTCCAGCAACCCTTGTAAACCAGTAAACTGCCATGTACTGTTTCTGATTCAGCAATTGAATTCAGATTGTTTTAGTAAGTAATTTATTTCAGTAATTCTGTTGTTCAAATTACTAGTAAAGCTATTCTATAAAATTATAGAGCTATTATATAATTGATTATTGTTGTTCAAATTACTAGTAAAGCTATTATATAGTTGATTTATTCATTGTTCTTTCATTTCTTTTATTCACTATTCACTATTCACCGACACTATTCACCCGTCACTATTCATCCGATTTACTATTCACGTCACTATTCATCATAGGCTTTCCTTTATGCTTTGTTTGGTAACTTTCCTTTATACTTTGTTAGATTCCTCTGGTAACATTTGTTCTCCAGTAGTACCTAGTACCTAGTAAGTAGTACTTTGATTCTTTTGCTTGCCTTTGTTTGATAGTTTGATTCCCCAGTAAACATTAGTCCAATTCCCACTCTCCCACTCTGACGCACATGTTCTTCCCCCTTGTCCGTGCTTCCGCCCCCCCTCATGGTATATATATATATATATATATATATATATATATATTCTTTATAGTACTGTAATCAGCTTGTGCATTTTTGAAGAGTCCAGAAGTAAAACGTACTAACTCTTCTTTCCCAGAATTTGGGTTATGTTGTTTTAAGATACCACCATAACCAATATTTGAGGCATCTGTCTCCACAATTTTTTCCCATTCTGGGTTAGCAATTGCCAAGCAAAGCAATTGTTTAGCTTTTAATTTGATTTTTCTAACAGCCATAGTATGCTGTTCAGATCAGAGGGGAGGATTCTTCTTAAGTCTATCATATAAGAGTGCAGAATCCTGAGCTAATTCTTTATAATATTCTCCTATATAATTGAGACTCTCGAGAAATCTCTGTAATTGGGTTTTATCCTTAATTTCATCTGAAAATTTAGAAGCAAATTCTATACTTCTATCAATAGGGATAATCTTTCCTTGGTGAATATTGTGTCCTAAGAATCTGACCTTAGTCTGAAATAATTTCATCTTAGGAGCAGAAACAACCAATCCATTTCTTTTAATTACATCTTTAAAAACTCTAAGATGTTTAACATGCTAGTCAATGTTCTCAGAAAATATTATAACATCATCAATGTAACAGATAGCAAAATCAGCATATGGATAAAAAATATCATTCATAATATTTTGAAATTCTGAAGGTGCATTCTTCAGACCAAAAGGCATTACATTCCATTCATAATGACCAAAAGGGACAGCAAATGCTGTCTTATAACGATCAGATTCTTGTATTTGAATCTGCCAGTATCCAGATTTTAAGTCAAATTTGGAAAAGATAACTGCTTTATTCAGTCGATCTAACAAGTCTTTTTTATTAGGAATGGGATACCTAATCCACATTAAGACTTCATTCAATGGTTTATAATTAATAACCAATCTAGGAACACCTCGTTCCTTTTCGGCATTTTTATTGACGTAAAAAGCTGTGCAACTCCAAGGAGAATAACTTTTTTAATTAACTGCTTTTTGAGCAAACTGTCAATCTCATTTTGACATAATTTCAAATATTCTTGTTTCATCTGAGAAGGTCTAGCTTTTGTGGGAATTCTTTTTTCATTAAAACCCTTCTCATAAGGTAATGAAATAATATATTTTTTCCTATCCCAAAAAGTATTGGGGATATCACTACATATTTCTTGTTTGAAATTATTCTCTATTTGAGAAATTTTTCCTTTCAAAGTAGGTGTCTGAAGCATTTCTTCAATATTCATTATATGAATATCTTTTTTAAGAAAATTTATCTGCTTATCTTTATGAGATATTTTCCTCATAATATCATTGATTTCTTTGTAGACAGGTGGGGAGACAAATTCAAAAAATATTTCATGTCCATCCACCTGAGCAGTTATACCAGCAGTACTGGTTTTCATTGGCAACAACATAGCCAAAAAAGGAGTTCCAAGGATTAACTCCTGTTGAAGATTTCTTATACAAAGAAAAGTTGTTTCCAAACAAACACCTTTATTACAGATGTGTACATTATTGAGTTTGTATTTGATTATCATTTTCGCTGCACTAGCATTAGTAAGGCTTTGAGAGGTTTTCTCGAAATATTGAGTTGGAATTATTCCTTCTTGAATACAATTCATGTCAGCACCACTATCTACTAGTGCAATAATATCATTGATTATATATTCCTTATGGATCACCAAATTGACCTTAATATGCCATTTTTGGTAAACCACCTTATTAATAGAATTCAAGTAGGCCAAATCATCCACTTTGCTTGATTTGCCTCTATTTTCTAAGACAACTAATCTTGTCTTTATATCATAAAATTCTTGAGCAGCTTTATTCTGAAAAGTTTTTAACAACTTAATTTCTGCTTTCAGGGTGTTGATTTCACTCTTTAGTTCAGGAATAGTAACAGGTTTAAAATTTTCCACCTGCTCCAATCTGTCAAGAACAATTTTTAAGCTGTAATTTTCATTAGGAAGCTGGGGTCTGTCTTCCTCTTCTTCCTTCATGGAGGAAATACAAGTTTCGATGATCCTTATTTTAAGTTGAGGATCTTCAATTTGATCAATAACTTTTAAAAGACCCTGCTGTTTCTTAGTAAGAACATTAATACTGAGACCATTCATTTCAACAATTGCCTTCCAATAATCATTAGAAGTTGAACACTCAATCTCATTACAGCTACAATTATTAGTGATTTCTTCCTCTTCTGAAGTAGAAGAAGTATTTTCATTTTCAGAGAGATCATTTATTTGATCTTCTGAATCAGAATCACTAGAATTAATTAGAAGTTTGTAAAGAGTTTGCTTTAATCCTTCATCTAATTGAAGTTCTTCTGATTTCTTTTTAGTTTTGCATTTATTGGCATAGTGTCCTATTTTGCCACATTTGAAACATTTTGCAGTGATTTTCTTATCACTCTTTTTATTTCTCTGCTTTTTAGCAGTAGTAGATTTTGAGCTTGATTGCTCAACCCTCTCCTTCTGTTTCTTTTTACCGTACTTCTTTTTAGAATATTTTCGAGTAGTCTTGTTACTACTCTTATTCTTTTGAGGTTTTTGATATTGGGGTAAATCATAACCAAACTGGTCACAAAATTGTCCTACCTCCTGTTTTCCAGTTAGGTTTTGTTTTTTCAATTGGTTATGCAACTTTATGTCATTACACAAAGTCAATCCTTCCTGGATAATTATAGATATAAGTTGTCCATAAGTATATCTATCATAATCAATAGTTAAACCATTATTTTGGTCTCACAATTTTTTCCTTATTTTCTCTGCAAAGAAATAAGGTAATCCATCAACAAATTTTGACTTCCAATGCTCACTATTAGCATCAATTCTTTGCATTACCTTTGCAAGGAAAACGTCTTTATACCAACGGAAATGTGTTAACGTTGGACATTTCAAATTTTGAAGTAGTTCTCTACTTCTTTCACGTTGGTTGTCCCAATGACCAACAAAGTGTAAAATTATTGACTGGACAAGAGTATAAACTGCATCTTGTTTTACCTGACCAGCTTCATTAGTTTTTATTTTGATATTGAATATATAAAAGGAGAAAATAATTCTCTACCTGATTTCCTCACCCGTGAATTTTTGCAGGGATGAATCATAATAATTTTGTTCAACAAAGAACAATTTTCCAACAATGGTTAAAATTGAAGAGGGTTGTTTTCAATACTCATATTGAAATGATTATTTTTAAATGGCCTCAAACTCGCCATAATTTAATGCGTTGGATTCATGCCAGAGAAGCACTGCTTTGGCATTATCGCCAATATGGAATTGAGGATGAGGATCAAGACTGGGATGTAGAGTGTCTCCAGTTGTCAATACAAAGACTTCAAATGAAGTTAACAATTTTGTCCACTGCTTAATTTTGCAGATGAACAGACCACCAGATAGAGGACGTGGTCGAGGGAATTCTCCTCGTGGCAGGGGTCGTCCAAGGGTGACCCAAGCAGATGTAGAGGCCTACTTGAAGGCTAAACAATTACAATTTCCATCTTTACAGGAGGCCAATTCAGCCTCAGTCTCAAATTCATCTCCTTCAATGGCGGAGGTTGTTCAATCTGAAGAAGTTTTCAAAACCTCATAAATAACTGAGACAATTATGATCCTGGAATCCCAGGATGAACAATGGAAGGATGATCCATGGGAAATAAAGTCCCGATATATGGACATAATGAGTTATCCAGTTCCTGAAGGCAAATATCGGTCTTTTTATGAGGCAATGTTGATCCAATCAGGATCTGTGGAATTTACTCATACTTTTGAGAAGGTAGGCCAAAAGAATGGGCCTATAAGTTATAGCAAAGCCATAATAAAGATGGTTATTCCAGTACATAAATGGGGAATTCACCCACAAAGGGCAAAATCTTTGTCCATAAAAAATGAGCATGGAATGTCAACAGTCCAATATAATTATTGGGATTATATTGAGGCTTGGACAAAAGCTTTTTATTACCAAAATCCAAAGAGGAAACAGTCATGGTTTTTTAAAATATGCCCATAATCTATTGGGCACTATGAGTTTCCAAATTGGTTTATTTCTTGGTGGAATAAATTTGGACCACAGCCAAATTATTTGCCTCAAGAGTTACAAAAGGAAATGGAGTCCTTTATGAATTTACAGTCTCAATTATGGGGACCCAATATTCCGGAAGGGAAATTATTCCTTCAAGCCATGGCAACTTGTGGAACACCATGGATCTGGCGATGGGATATTCAAGTCACCTCCGATAAATTTGGCTTTCCAATATTGGAAAGATTTTTTCAGCACAAATGGTGGAAAGGGCTTCACATGGATGAGCAGATGCTGACAATTAAGTTGAAAAATCAAGAATTGGCAAAGCAGGTCCAACAAAGGGAGAAACCTTCAATCAAGAATCCCTTTCTGGAAATCTCTGCTCAATTAAAAACAAAAAATCCATCTTAACTGATGATGAAATTGTAGTCAAAACAATGGAGTTTATGAAAGATCAATTTTTACAATCTGTAAATCAAGTCACAGATGATGCATCCATGACATCAGCTACAAGCAATGAAGCCGACAATAATCCTTTCACTTGTCTTGCTAGCGAATCTCAAGACCCTTATGAGGAAGATCAGAATGAGCCCACATTGGGAGACTTTTGGGACAGTATGGTTGAAATTATGGCAACACAGTCACGAAAAGGCAAAGAAAAGCGGGATCAATAATGGATGCTTTTACTTAAAGTCTTAATAATGGGAGCTTGATATCAAAGTTCCAACAGAAGAACTCAATTATGGAGTAATTTCAAGTGCACTCAATAATAGAGTGGTTTTCAGCTTTCGGTGGAGATTTTTGTGCGATGGGGCCCAGCTTGTGTACCCGGCAATTATATCCACAATTCTTTTTCTTCTGTTTATAGTCCTGTAGAGTCCTCTATATAAAGGACGCATCTTTCTTTTGTTAGGCAGGTTTTTGGTTTTGCCCTCTCTCTCTAAAAACCAAGCTCTCTGTCCCCCTCTCCCTTTTGTAATATTTGCAGTCTCTTTCCCTTAATAAAAAGGTTAGTTCTTTTCCGATCCTCTGTATTACTGTTTGTTTTCCAGTACTTATTTGGTATCAGAGCCATAATATGGCTTAATTTTTACTGTTAGTGCAAAACATAAGCCATGATATCATAATAGAGCCTTTTTACAATAAAAATAAGAAAAATAAAAGATAACATTCAAGGTAGTGGGACGTCACCCAAGTCGCGTTCGGATTTGTCCGGCCATGAGGACCCGAGAAGGGTGATTTGGCCTTGCTCCGGTAAATCGTTGACAAACGTGCTATCAGGAATGTTCTCTAACAAAAAAAAAAAAAAAGGCTGGATTCTGATAAAATGGATTATGTGAGCACTAACACAATCATATCTCAATGAGAAGATTATTTCGTTCTGATAATGAAAGAATAAAGAACTCTGAATTAATTGAATACGCAAATGAGCAAGAACAATTAAATCATTGGACCATCCCTCCAGTACGCCCTTCAGCCATATATAGGCATGGGATGTTTGAATTAAAAAGTAGTATGGCAGTAAAAACTGTTGAAAGAACAGAAAGCTTGGAATCAAATGATAAGATAATAAATCTTATGGATCGTACTGATCTCCTTGCTCATATGCGAAATTATAGATATGTTCATATTGGTTTAGTGCAAATTGCCCTTAAACCCTTAACTTTACTTGGAATGGACACCTATTTGCAAGTTACTTTGCGCGATGGTAGGTGTAATAATTGGAGATCCTCCATTATGGGGGCAATTGAGACCAGTTTAAGTCATGGTCTTGTTTATTTTAATGCTTTTCCTGATTTATCTTTGTCTCTTACTGATAGAAACGTAGGAGAAGCTTTGAATTGTAGAATCCAGACTAGAGGTTATGATTTCTTACCTGGATCTGAAGTTATTGCTGTGATTTATAGAATTTATTATAAGGTCATGAATACTATGAATCCTAGGGTGCGAATGATGCGACCTGCAGATGAAACGGTTCTAATTGAATCCAATACGTTGATATCTAATGTTGCTACTAATAGGTTGATCAATTGGGAGGAAATTACTTTCCCTGACAGCTGGACTATACCAAATGTTGTCCCTCCTAGACCCATCATCAATAGGATTGAACAAATAGTTCAAGACAATGATGGTACTGTATTTTTAAATTTTAGAAATTCACAGACTAGTCAATTCACGAGAAGTCTGAGTTCTAGAAATGGTCAGGCTCCTTATAGAGTTAGCATGCCTAATACTAGTCGACATTCGACATCTGAGATACCAGAATCTCATCATCCGATGGACGATGAGAATTTGGTTGGGATAAGAATATCTCAAAATCAAATACTTCATGGAGTTCATACTCCAAATGATCATACAGTAGAATCGCCTACTGCTAGCGAAATGGCATTTACTATTAATAATGATAATAGGACCTGAGCTTAGACAGGAAATTAATAAAGAATTCCAACAACCTAAATATCAGAAATTTAGGAGTTGGTATTTCAATAATTATAATTCTGATCAATTACAAGAATTCAAAAAGGAATTTTATGATTGGTTGGAACGCCAACAAAAAATTATACCTTTTACTCAATGGTTTTATGGAAGGTATTGGATTGAATGTGATAGATCCATAAATGTCATACAAGATTATCATAGGAATTGGAGGTCTATGACAGGTACTGTTATTCGAACAGTGCATCCTCCTACAATACCTTTGTCGATAGAGGGCAATTCTGAGTCTGATCCACCATTAGAAACTGCTGCTTTTGTTAAACCAACTAGCACAGATCCAAATGGAAAAGTTTATAAACAGAACAATCACACTAATGCTTGTCTTAATACTATCGGTGATCAATTGATCAAAATAGAAGAGCAAATAGCTCAAACTAGGGAAGATATTAAACAGATGAGTCCCAAGGTCAATAATACAGAGGATGGTATCTCACCGTCAAATATTCGGCCACCATTACCTATAACTGGTTTTAATCTCACTGACCCTAATAAAAATTCTGATTTACTTAAGGAATTACAAAAGAGATTTAAGGGTCTAACTCTTAATGTTATTACTGATGAACAAGAAATGTCTCAACAAGAAGTTACAGAATTAGAAAATTCTTTTCTTCAATCTCAATTTGAGACTATTAATAAAATCCAATATCCCCAAAAATTCCCTTATGGAGGAGCTGATAGGTATTATTATCCTAGACCTACTCCACAAGATATGTTATATGAAGAATCTGGTTTCCAAAAACAGATGTCTTATAGTGGTAGGACTATCTATGAATGGAACATAGATGGCATGACTGAATATCAAATTTTTAGTGTTGTACACCAAATGATGATGTATAGCACAATTTGTACTAATAATAAAAATGAAGATAAAGAAGTTGCTGGATGGATCACAGTGGGATTCACTGGGATGATTAAAGGTTGGTGGGACAATGTCCTTACGTCTAACCAGCGACAAGAAATATTAAATGCAGTAAAAACTAATGAAGCTGGTCAGGTAAAACAAGATGCAGTTTATACTCTTGTCCAGTCAATAATTTTACACTTTGTTGGTCATTGGGACAACCAACGTGAAAGAAGTAGAGAACTACTTCAAAATTTGAAATGTCCAACGTTAACACATTTCCGTTGGTATAAAGACGTTTTCCTTGCAAACGTAATGCAAAGAATTGATGCTAATAGTGAGCATTGGAAGTCAAAATTTGTTGATGGATTACCTTATTTCTTTGTAGAGAAAATAAGGAAAAAATTACCTTATTTCTTTGCAGAGAAAATAAGGAAAAAATTGCGAGACCAAAATAATGGTTTAACTATTGATTATGATAGATATACTTATGGACAACTTATATCTATAATTATCCAGGAAGGATTGACTTTGTGTAATGACATAAAGTTGCATAACCAATTGAAAAAACGAAACCTAACTGGAAAACAGGAGTTAGGACAATTTTGTGACCAGTTTGGTTATGATTTACCCCAATATCAAAAACCTCAAAAGAATAAGAGTAGTAACAAGACTACTCGAAAATATTCTAAAAAGAAGTACGGTAAAAAGAAACAGAAGGAGAGGGTTGAGCAATCAAGCTCAAAATCTACTACTGCTAAAAAGTAGAGAAATAAAAAGAGTGATAAGAAAATCACTGCAAAATGTTTCAAATGTGGCAAAATAGGACACTATGCCAATAAATGCAAAACTAAAAAGAAATTAGAAGAACTTCAATTAGATAAAGGATTAAAGCAAACTCTTTACAAACTTGTAATTAATTCTAGTGATTCTGATTCAGAAGATCAAATAAATGATCTCTCTGAAAATGAAAATACTTCTTCTACTTCAGAAGAGGAAGAAATCACTAATAATTGTAGCTGTAATGAGATTGAGTGTTCAACTTCTAATGATTATTGGAAGGCAACTGTTGAAATGAATGGTCTCAGTATTAATGTTTTTACTGAGAAACAGCAGGGTCTTTTAGAAGTTATTGATCAAATTGAAGATCCTCAACTTAAAATAAGGATCATCGAAACTTGTATTTCCTCCATGAAGGAAGAAGAGGAAGACAGACCCCAGCTTCCTAATGAAAATTACAGCTTAAAAATTGTTCTTGATAGATTGGAGCAGGTGGAAAATTTTAAACCTGTTACTATTCCTGAACTAAAGAGTGAAATCAACACCCTGAAAGCAGAAATTAAGTTGTTAAAAACTTTTCAGAATAAAGCTGCTCAAGAATTTTATGATATAAAGACAAGATTAGTTGTCTTAGAAAATAGAGGCAAATCAAGCAAAGTGGATGATTTGGCCTACTTGAATTCTATTAATAAGGTGGTTTACCAAAAATGGCACATTAAGGTCAATTTGGTGATCCATAGGGAATATATAATCAATGATATTATTGCACTAGTAGATAGTGGTGCTGACATGAATTGTATTCAAGAAGGAATAATTCTAACTCAATATTTCGAGAAAACCTCTCAAAGCCTTACTAATGCTAGTGGAGCGAAAATGATAATCAAATACAAACTCAATAATGTACACATCTGTAATAAAGGTGTTTGTTTGGAAACAACTTTTCTTTGTATAAGAAATCTTCAACAGGAGTTAATCCTTGGAACTCCTTTTTTGGCTATGTTGTTGCCAATGAAAACCTGTACTGCTGGTATAACTGCTCAGGTGGATGGACATGAAATATTTTTTGAATTTGTCTCCCCACCTGTCTACAAAGAAATCAATGATATTATGAGGAAAATATCTCATAAAGATAAGCAGATAAATTTTCTTAAAAAAGAGATTCATATAATGAATATTAAAGAAATGCTTCAGACACCTACTTTGAAAGGAAAAATTTCTCAAATAGAGAATAATTTCAAACAAGAAATATGTAGTGATATCCCCAATGCTTTTTGGGATAGGAAAAAATATATTGTTTCATTACCTTATGAGAAGGGTTTTAATGAAAAAAGAATTCCCACAAAAGCTAGACCTTCTCAGATGAAACAAGAATATTTGAAATTATGTCAAAATGAGATTGACAGTTTGCTCAAAAAGCAGTTAATTAAAAAAAGTTATTCTCCTTGGAGTTGCACAGCTTTTTACGTCAATAAAAATGCCGAAAAGGAACGAGGTGTTCCTAGATTGGTTATTAATTATAAACCATTGAATGAAGTCTTAATGTGGATTAGGTATCCCATTCCTAATAAAAAAGACTTGTTAGATCGACTGAATAAAGCAGTTATCTTTTCCAAATTTGACTTAAAATCTGGATGCTGGCAGATTCAAATACAAGAATCTGATCGTTATAAGACAGCCTTTGCTGTCCCTTTTGGTCATTATGAATGGAATGTAATGCCTTTTGGTCTGAAGAATGCACCTTCAGAATTTCAAAATATTATGAATGATATTTTTTATCCATATGCTGATTTTGCTATCTGTTACATTGATGATGTTCTAATATTTTCTGAGAACATTGACCAGCATGTTAAACATCTTAGAGTTTTTAAAGATGTAATTAAAAGAAATGGATTGGTTGTTTCTGCTCCTAAGATGAAATTATTTCAGACTAAGGTCAGATTCTTAGGACACAATATTCACCAAGGAAAGATTATCCCTATTGATAGAAGTATAGAATTTGCTTCTAAATTTCTAGATGAAATTAAGGATAAAACCCAATTACAGAGATTTCTCGGGAGTCTCAATTATATAGGAGAATATTATAAAGAATTAGCTCAGGATTCTGCACTCTTATATGATAAACTTAAGAAGAATCCTCCCCCCTGGTCTGATCAGCATACTATGGCTGTTAGAAAAATCAAATTAAAAGCTAAACAATTGCCTTGCTTGGCAATTGCTAACCCAGAATGGGAAAAAATTGTGGAGACAGATGCCTCAAATATTGGTTATGGTGGTATCTTAAAACAACATAACCCAAATTCTGGGAAAGAAGAGTTAGTACGTTTTACTTCTGGACTCTTCAAAAATGCACAAGCTCATTACAGTACTATAAAGAAAGAAATTCTTTCTATTATTAAATGCATAAATAAATTTCAAATATATATATATATATATATATATATATCGGGGAGGGTTTCAAAATAAGATATACGGTGTTCCTTGGCTGTCATTGCTTCTTCCTGCAGTGAGCTAATTGCATGTAGAGATCCGTAGCCTGGTCGCTCGGGCCGTTTTACCTTTTGACCTATGTGAACAATCCCAGTACATATGGCGCAGGCGGAAAGCAGGGTTCTTAGAACATAACATTCATTAAAGTCTTTGCTAGTATTGTGTCCGTTCGATACATGGGACACAAGGAAAAAAAAGAAGTGCCTTGATATTTTTCATTGTTTCCGTGCATTAAACAGACACTACGCTAGTTCATAAATAAGATTTTGGAAGAACTACATTGCACCTGTTAGATTCACGGGATAACATACACACCAGATATTTGATAGGAGTAATAAACTTACAAAAGTTCACCGAGTTAAATCAAACTAAATTGAGCTTTGATTGTACCTCTACATCTTCCCATTTGCAGTTTGAACTTGTGGAGAAGTGTTAATTTGAGTATTGGTTGTGCTAATTTTTTTCTCTTGTATGACAACAGTTTTTATTAGATAGGCTATTTAACCGGATGTGAACATAAGTATTCAAACTCATTAGGATGACCACCTAAATAAGTCATCTAAATAGGATACCTATTTAGTTTTTCGGTTCTGCTGACAAGTGCCCCAGGGGGACAAGTTAAGGTGCATTAAATATGGATATTCTCCAACAATAAGATGTAAGTACTATTAATGCCATTTTCTAAAAAGAAAGTCAACAACAATGTAAATATATATACTTAGAGCATCTCCAACACTTAACTTCAAATTGGAGATGTCAATTTTTTTTAAAGGTATATGTGGCATTTTGGCATCTTCTATTTGACATTAGAAGCTCCTCTCCAACCATTATGCCAAAGTTTTGAACTTCACAACAGTTGCTTTGTACTTTTCAACGGAAGTTTTTAAACTTCTCACAGTTACTTTTGAAATTTGGCAAGGGGAGAGGAAGCTGTCAATTTTGGCAGATGGGAGGTTCATGCCAAAGTCATGTCAACTTTGGCAAAGAGAAGAAATATGAGTTGGAAGGTGAGTTAATGTAAAAAATAACAGTTAATTTATCCACCTCAGCTTTGACATCTTCTATAGGAGATGCTCTTATTACTCTACTATTTTAGCATGTAATTAAATATCTTACCATAATGATATGTGTGATATAACAGATATCCAATTAAATTGTGCTAACAAAATATAAACCATAGTTTTGCCTTAACCCAATACCATGGCACGACAAAATTAATTGATATGTTCAAAATTCAATTTTTCGCAAAATCCTATAAGAGAAAATAAGTTCCTCTTACAGATCCAGAAAATAATGATCACATGAGTAAGAAAAAACCCAAAAGAAATGAAATGAAATGAAAAGTCCTTTCGAAAAAAAAAAATGAAAAGAAAAGAAAGAAAGAAAGTAAAAAAGTTGCAGATGGCTCTTGATCTGTAAGAATTGCTGGAAAACATAGATCGAAGATTTTGAACGTAATATATTGAAAACGTTTCAATATCTATGTTTTCCAGCCCAACGTTTTAATTGCCCTTGATTTTTTGGAAACTTTAGAAATAGAAATCGGCAAAAGGGGGCAAATTCTTTTAGAAATAACATTAAGTGTTGAGAAATATTTCACATATATTACACCTTAACCTCAAGGGTTGTTCACGGTCCGGATCGGATCGGATTCATATGAATCCAATCCTAATCCGTATCTCACGGTTTTTAGAAAATGCAATCCAATCCTAATCCAAAAGTCTCACGGTTTGGTCCGGTTTTATCCACAGATTTCCTGTCATAAACATTAAAAAACGCAAAAGTACTTCAACTATTGTATTACATATTATTCCAAATTTTTAGTTTAAGTGATGAGCAATAAGAGAAACATTATAGTCCAGATTGACAAATTTTCAGTTCAAGTGACCAGCAATAAGAGAAACATTACATTGCAATAAGCTACAAACTGCAACATTACAATTACAGCCATTGTTACATCATTCCAGTCCAAGTTTCATCATTCCAGCAACCAAATTCCATCAGTCTTGAATTGGATTAAGAGAAACATTCTGAGTTCTGTCTTAAACAATTTTAGGATTGTGGACAGGAGTATACTGTCTACGGTTTACCCCTTAAATTTTAATGTAAAATTGTTAAAAAAAATTCATAATAAGTAGTAGAATTATAATTATTTATAAATTTTACACACACAAATGTATATATTTTATTTTTTAAATATCTCACGGTTCGGTTCGGATAATCCACGGTTTTGAAATAAAAATCCAATCCTAATCCGTATCTCACGGTTTTTTAATTTTCAAATTCGTGTCCGAACCATTAATCCACGGATCGGTTCGGTTCGGACCGATTTCACGGTTCTCGATTTTTATTGGATAGCTCTATTAACCTGTGCTTCGGAGACATTGGTTAGCATTTGCCTTAATATTTTTCAAAATATTGAATTGTACGTTATTTGGGTGATCAAGAAAACTAGAATACTATTACGTAATAACAGTGCTCCAAGAGCTGCTGTTTTAGAAGGTGACCTTTGCTTTCTTTACACCTATCCCTTGCATTGGAAACGTGGCGCCACTTGTAAAACCAAATTCAGCGCACCTGATCAGCCACCCACCAAATAATGCAATTTTTATTTTTTGACCAAAAACCTAATAATGCAATTTTTAATTTTTTGACCAAAAACCTAATAGTCATCAATGAAGCAGTTGTGAATCACAAACAAGTAAAAGTAATTGGATAAGATAAGAAAGAATATATGTTTGCCACCACCCACATGACCTAACTCTGTGAAATCACACCCCTCATTTTACTCTGTGTGGTAGTTGTGTGTACCACTTGGAAAAAGTGGAGCCCACTTGTTTGGTTTAATCACACCAGAGAATTATTTAGTTTGATTGAGGAATATTCGGATCGATCCTCTCCTGCCCACAGAGTGAGATAATTTGTGGTGTTGGGTTCATTTGTAGGAGCTTTCGGGAATCACTGTAACGATCAAAATTGTTTTTTTTTTTTTTTTTTGAGCTCGGGGAGAATTTGAATCGGGTTCAAAATCATGTTAATACGTAAATTATCTACGAATATATTTTTAAAATGCAGTTATTTTTAACAGAGTGAATTGATTTACTGAATTGAAATCCATTTGTCTTAATATAAATTTATTGTGATAATGTTCTTATTATTATCCAATTTAAATTAGTGATGTAGACGAGTTTTTTGAAGAAAAAAAAAAGAGAATTGTATTTTCATCCTAAAATCAGCACCTACTTACTCCATGTTTTAGTCCATGACACAGTCGTAATTACCTTTTAGTCCTATAAATGCATGCATAAAAGCCCCATCATATTCCTATTAACTAATTTCTCTGTGTATTTGTATATAGAATATGCGGATAAAAAAAAAAGTATATAGAATATCGTCTTGTTTGGTAGTCATTTCGTTTCCTGTTTTTTGTTTTCATTTTCAGAATTTTCAAAATTTTGAACTGAAAGTATGTTTGGTTGCCCAATTTCATTTTTCAAAATTGAAATAGTTTTCAAAATTTTTGAAAATTGAGGAAGTGCCAAAACTCAGCTTTCACTTCCTTCCAAAAACAAATTAAAACCGGCTGCCAACCAAAACAATGTCGTCGCCGAACTCCTTTGCGACAGGCCTAGGTACCCTCCCCTGCCCCCTCCGCCTAACCCCTGCCCTCCACCTCCGCGGCGGCGGCAGAGGAGACGGTCCCAGCCGCTGGGCCCCCCCGGCCACCAGGATCGCCCAAACAGCTACCTCTTCAACGGCTGCCGCCGGCGGGGCAAGCAAGGAAGTGGGAGGACTAGGAGCTCCCTTACTACCTCACGAGCTTCCTCACCATTGTCATACTCGGAGTGGGCCTCAACGCAAAGCCCGACCTCACCATCGAGACCTGGGCCCACCAGAAAGCCCTCCAGCATCTCCAGACCCTGCAATTGGCTGATAATTCTGAATGATTGTTGAATCTATTGAGTAATTTGATTTAGCTTTCTGCTCTGTTTTGGACGAACGTGTTGGAAATCAGATCTTGGCTCTTCAGCATTTCAAACAGCTTCGGTTTTTTTTTTTTTAATCTTGAATTGTTAAATACTGTATGTGGAGGAGTTTATGATGATTCTCTGAATTTGGGTTCCAGTTTTATGTCAAAAAAACCGGGGCAAAATTCCTTGTTTTTTTTTTTTTTTGAAAATAGGTTGATACAAACATATTTTATGCTTTCACTTTTTTTTAGGAAAAGTAAAAACTGACTTCAGGAAATAGAAAATAGAAAACAGAAAAGTGGCAGTGTTACCAAACATAGCCTAATTTTTTCAATTTTGGCTGACTCTTCATGTGGGAAAAAATAGTTTTCGTCAGATCAAGATTGAAAGCCCTACGATTCCAACCGCGTCCTCGACAAATTAAAAAGAGCAGAGCAATCCTTTTCAATTCTCTTTATATATGCACATCTATATATTTGTTTAATCCCACACCCACACCAACACCAAGGAGTGATTATTATGTGCTTTTGGAGCACCATCGTGTGGTGCTCTCGGAGCAAAGAATAAATTTTCAACAACCATATCAAGTGGCGGGGTCAAGAATTCCATTCAGAGGGGCACCTTTTTACAATAAGATAAAAAAAAATTCACTGTAAAATATAAGAAAATTACTAAAGCACAAAAGTTTAAACATTCTTTATTAGGCACAAAAGCTTGTAAACACGAGTACAAATGTCTTAATATTCGTTGCTTAATTTTTTTTTTACAATTTACTCCGCCGAGTTTTTGTCTTTTGAAAGTTCGGTATAATTGCTAGGTTAAAAATTTCATTAAAAAAATCTGGCTCTATGTATACCACCAATTCATTGTTCAACTTTTGATTATTCATTCGGTTCTACAATGGATTGCTCAACTTTTACTTCAAAAAATTGGAAAATGATTTGGATGGATTTTAAACATGCTACACAAAGTAGCAATTTGCTATTTGACTCGGTGAAAAAAGTATTTAATTCTTGAAGGGGTCCATTGATTTAGTTGAAAACCCATGACAACACATTAGACAATAAGTCCAATACCCAAAATATGCTATTCCTCTAATATTTTTTTGAGAACGTACAAAAATAAAAAGTGGGTGATAAAAATCCGGAAAGACACACGTAACCCCCTATTCGTTAACTGCCTCTGCCCTAACCACACCCATACCCGCAACATGGCTGACATTGTTATGGTTAATTTTTGTTGTGATATATGAGCACAATAATTTACATCCGTTTTATGATAAACTTGTGATACAGTACATTAAAGTCTTGCGTAAAGTATGATAAATTTTGGATATACAATGATAAATTGATTCGATTGGCTATTTCTTATAAAAATTATGATAAATTTAGACGTGTTAAATTTATCGTTTTTTTTTTTTTTTTTTTTGTTATCATGCTTCTTGCATGGGATATAATTGTGATAAAATTATCATGCTTATTTTAATAATTTTCTGACAGACCTTGTGGTGAGGAGTTACGTTCCATTATGGGTACACCATTTGGTGTACTCCAAATATATATCGGATTGTGTCGGATCCACTTTAAGATTCCATAAAAATAATCGGAACCTCTCACTATGTTTAAAATGGTTTTCCATTATTCCTATAAAAAATCAGCTAAGTCAAACATCGGTAAGGGTTTGAGAGAGGATTCCGAAATGAGTCTCACACAACACGTTATATATTTGGCGTACGTACACCAAATGTGAAAAGGAATACCCATAATTTATTATTGGAGCCGATCCTTTGACCATAATGCATGCTAAGTGTTTCGATTACCCACGTGATATATGACTCAATCAAATGGTCATGATGCAACGCTACATGAATAATTAAAATGATTAATCTACATTAGTTTTGATTTTTTTTCTATTTGGGATTATCGGTCCGTTTGTTCTGACTTGGACCCTGGCTGGCCTAGTCATCATTAATCAAAGCCAGACATCCTCCTTAATACGTACTTTGAAAAATCTATTGGAAATGCTTTACCATGACTTATTAGACTTTATCTTTATTTTTTACACAATTAATCAGATGCACTTCATCGTATATATGCATGGTAACCATGTGTACCGTCAAAATCCAGATCAATTTAAAACAAGCTCTCTAGTTCCTTTAAAAATTTAACCAAAATAACAGTACAACTTGCTCAATAAATAATGTATTAAAATTTTAGCCAAAATAAGCAGTAAGGTATCGAATTTTCCCCCTATTTTAATGCAACTAAACAGATGTATTATCAATAAATGGCGTGGCAAAATTATTTCCCATTAAATATCACTCTTATGAAAGTATTAATTATGCCCACGCAGTCGATCGTATTGACCATCTTATGTTCAGTTGATACTAGATATGATGGATAGTTCATTCGACATTTCTTGTGACATAGTTGTGCGAAGGTAAGACTTAATCAATTTCAACTTTGAAAACTTTTTTCTTTAGAAACAACTATGATGATATAGTCGATTTTTTCGTTGAACTTTTATAATAGGGTACTAACATAGAAGGAGCCCCTAACATTTACAATTTCTTGGGGACCTAATTTGGCGACATCTTTAGCTCAAGGCCAACACTCTATATAAAAGGATCCGTTCTGCTAACAAGTGCCCCAGACACACAAGTTAAGGTGCATTAAATATGGATATTCAACAGTAAGATATCAGTACTATTAATGCCATTTTTAAAAAAAAGAAATTCAACAGCAATGTAAATACATATACTCATTACTCCACTATTTTAGCATGTAATTAAATATCTTACCATAATGATATCTAGTACTTTTTGCAGATACAAATATCCAATTAAATTGTGCTAACAAAATATAAACCATAGTTTTGCCTTAAACCAATACCATGGCATGACAAAACTAACTGAGACGTTCAAAATTCAATTTTTCGCAAAATCTTATAAGAAAAAATAAGTTCCTCTTATAGATCCAGAAATA
Source organism: Rhododendron vialii (assembly GCF_030253575.1). Lineage (NCBI taxonomy): Eukaryota > Viridiplantae > Streptophyta > Magnoliopsida > Ericales > Ericaceae > Rhododendron > Rhododendron vialii. The sequence goes on along the minus strand of NC_080563.1, from coordinate 18,492,802 downwards.
GCTAGTGATCACATGAGTAAGAAAAACCCAAAATAAATGAAATGAAAAGAAAAGAAAAAAGAAAGAAAGGAAGTAAAAAAGTTGCAGATGGCTCTTGATCTGTAAGAATGGCTGGAAAACATAGATATTGATGACATAGATTGATGATTATAAAATAAAAATAAAAAGCCTATATTGAAGACTTTGAACGTAACTACGTAAGACAGAGAAAGTAGAATATGAAAACATATACTTTGAACGTAAGATATTGAAAACGTTTCCATATCTATGTTTTCCGGTCCAAAATTTTAATTGCCCTTGATTTCTTGAAAAACTTCAGAAATAGAAATCGGCAAAAGGGGGCAGATTCCTTTAGAAATGACATTAAGTTTTGAGAAATATTCTATACCAGTGGATGCCCGTGCCTGAAGGCACGGCGCAACGTATTCTTAACCCAAAAGTGAATAGAATTTGAGAAAATAGAAAAGTAATACATGACAATAGGTACTACATTTTGTTAAATTTCAAGTGAGCCCGTCTACGTTAGAGCACAATCGAAGTCCAAGAAAAATCAAGCTCAACGTAATAATTTATTAACTCCAACACGTACAATAAGACCCCATGCGCGTCCCTGCACATTTTATAGGCACAACATAAACAATGATGCCAAAAGCCCCTAAATTACCTTGGCAGAGAGGAGAGGAGAGTTGAGTAACTCATAGCAGCTATATCAACTACAACTTCACGGCAATCATTAATAAAGTAACATATTCATATCATCAGATTGTTGGGGCTAACATATTCATATCTCTTTGAGGCATTGTTGGTGTTGAGAGGCATTGTTGGTGTTGAGTACTCTCTGCAACTCCTTGCAAGTGGGCGATGGAGCCTCCAGGATTAGTTGAGGTGCGCGAAAATTGGTATAGATATCTGAGTTATCAAAAAGGAAATACATGAAAGGAAAATAAAAATGTTCTCTTTTTTTTTTTCACCAGTAACAAATAACGTCTTGGAATACAAAAAAAAACTTCAGGTCTTTACCCTTGAATCCTTAAGGATTGACCGAAACCAACAATGGGTCAGAATTATAATCAGAACCTCAATTATATTTGTAACATCTCAATTCGGGTCAATACAATATTGATCATAATTTAGCGAATCAAAATCTGACCGAAAACCGGTCTCACCAATTCCTAATCCCACAATTAACTCATAATAAGTTGTAAAGCCTTCATTGTGGATAAGCAAGATTTGTATTAACAAAGAACAAGAAGACATGTACAATTACGCAGGTCATACACCAAGCCATACACATTTAGGAATATAAAAATCAATATCATCGCAAACCAAACCACTAATTTAATTAACACAAATACTGTCATGACCATAGAAAAGCTCCAAAAACAGTATCGTGGATTTCGTGATTGCCCATGCCTAAATGCACGACACAATACGCTGATCAAAAAAAAAAAAGGCGCGGCACAACATTTTTTATTACAACTTAAAAAAAATTATCCATGGAGAGAAACAGTGTACTACTCTAGACAACATGACACGAAATTGCATCAATATATCTAACCTAGAGAGAGGGAGAGAACGAGTAGAAACATTAGAATAACGAAAAAATAAAAAAATTTGATTACCTCTTGTTCTGACAAAGTAGAGGTAATGACGCTCTCTCTTTCTCCAATCAAGGTTGGAAGGAAGCTGATTTCTTCTCTTCTTGGAAAAGCTTACGAATTAGATTATTAAGGAAAGCGTAGATTCATTAATTGTTGAAGGAAAACGTATGTACATACTACTCCGTTTTAAGGAAACAACGTAATTATCAACTTTAAAAAACAAGTAATGTTTCCTTTTAGTATATATATGAATCAAAAAAGGTTTGTTTCGTTTTTGAATGTTAAAAAATCAACCTAATTCGGGTCGTTACAATATTAATCATAATTTAGCGAATCAAAATCTGACCAACAACCGGTCTCACAAATTCCTAATCCCACAATTAACTCATAATAAGTAGTAAAGCCTTCATTGTGGATAAGCAAGATTTGTATTAACAAAGAACTGGAAGACATGTACAATTACGCAGGTCATACACCAAGCCATACACATTTATGAATATAAAAATCAATATCATCACAAACCAAACCACTAATTCAATTAATAGTAATACTGTCATGACCATAGAAAAGCTCCAAAAACAGTATCATGGATTTTGTGATTGCCCATGCCTAAAGGCACGACACAATACGCCGATTAAAAAAAAAGGGCGCGACACAACATTTTTTATTACAACTTTAAAAAAATTATCCATGGAGAGAAACAGTGTACTACTTCAGATAACATGACTCCAAATTGCCTCAAAACATCTAACCTAGAGAGAGGGAGAGAACATGTACAAACATTAGAATAACGAAAAAAATAAAAAGATTTGATTACCTTTTGTTCTAACAAAGTAAAGGTAATGACCCTCTCTCTTTCTCCAATCAAGGTAGAAGGAAGTTGATTTCTTCTCTTCTTAGAGAAGCTTATGAATTAGATTATTAAGGCAAATGTAGATTCATTATTGAAGGAAAACGTATGTGAATGCTACCCCGTTTTAAAGAAACAACAATTATCAACTTTAAAAAACAAAGAATGTTTCCTTTTAGTGTATGAATCAAAAAATGTTTGTTTCCTTTTTGAATGTAGAAAAATCAACCTAAAAGGAAATTATTGAGTTGGATGTAGGAAATTTAAATAGGAAAATCTTGTTAAGGAAACAACGTAAAATCAATCAATTGAAAAGATTTACCGGTCATAAGGTTAGGGGAGTTTAGATTAGGAAGTATCCTCTCGATCAGACGGCTACAACTAACATGAAATATTGATCGGACGGTTGTAGAGGGTGCTGGATTTATATCTATAGACAAAAACCGCTCTATTTTATAATATAGATATATATTACATCTTAACTTGTGCACCGACAACATTAGTTAGCATTTGCCTAAAAAGATTACCAACATCGTGGGGATGGTAATTTATTGTTCTTGACCAGAAATTCATAAGTAATTCTTTTTGTAAAGTCTCGATTTTTCGGAAGTAATATAAAATAATTTCTTAAGAAATTTTTGCTAAATAAATATAATTTTTCAAAATAAAGGTTTAGCTATTACAATCTCAAGATAAATCTACTGATTCAAAATACATTGTCAATACATTGACTTCAGAGCTGACTTTAGGCTTGATACGGATTCTAAGCATACTCGATCTTTGTTTCTGATATTCTCTCCGTGTCGAACTGCACCATCATTGAATCCCCTCTGTTGAATCCTGCGCACCCTCTGGCAAATTGATCGCCGAAGCAATCGATTTATCAGGATACAGACATATCCGTGAGTGATAAATCACCCAGTAGAATAATCCAACCCAACTACCCCACTTACTTTACAGCTAGCAAGCAGCAGGATAATACTGAAAAAGTAAAACAGAGATTTTTCACAGTGCCAGTCCTTTACTATCCATTAACCTAACGTAAAATCTAAGATCTCATCCACGAGATCTTTCCTCCCCAACCACTAGCTATGCCCTATCCCATGAGATCACTTTCTTTTGCTGTCGCGGATTGCACCTAAGTTATGTACCTAGTGTGTATCCCTCTCATTACAACAAAAGAAAGCTTATCATGTCCGAATCATAACTAGGGTTCGCCTATCTTATGCATCACTTCACAATCATTACTGGGCTTACTTTGTCAGTTTCAAATCATCACTGGGCTTACTTTGCCAGTTTCAAGTCATCTCATCACATCTCAAAATTCCACCTGCAGGCAATCTAAAAATAAAACTTTCCAATTTATCAATTACTTAGCATCGTCTAGGTGAATTCTATTCGCATACCACCCCATGTCTCTAGGGTCCAATCTAGCATTCAAATCAAGTGTCGGTGCAATACACAATTAAATCAAATTATAATTAAAACAAATAACGAGCAATGCAATCACACAATTTTTCATGAATGGGCCGTTGCCCTTATTCTTGTATGGCCCTAATGTCAATAATAGACTGAGAACTTTTTAAAAAATATATTAAAAAAAATTCTAGGCTCTTATTAATTATTTTTAAGAAATTAGATTGATTAAAAATTAATTAAATACATTAATTAGGTAAAAATATTAGAATAATTATCACGACATTAATAAGAGCCCTAAATGTCTTATACAACACGTTCGAGTGCCAAAAGTTGGGTTTGGAGGGTCGCGGGATTATTTTAAATAATGATATTAACACATTGAAATTAAAACATATCTTTTATTTGCATCTTCTCTCTAGATTACAAGATTTTTCATGCATTTGTATATATTTATTCAATTTGAGAATTTATTCATTAAACAAGCTTAATTTCAACACAAAGTTCCATGGGAAAACGAGAGAATTGATTTAAAACAACCCATGCATCTTTATGGAGTAGGCCGCTAAAAAAAGATCCTTATTTTTTAAGAAGACAATTACAAGTTAAAAAATTACGGGTTTATTGAAATTTAAAAATATACAATATGGATATGTAAATTTTTTTCATTTACATTATTTTTGAGTTTGAAAATGTGAAATAACCTGCTTATTTTTTAAGAAGATTTCTGAAACGGGGCCTAAGTACTGTATATATTTTTCCATAAATGAACCAAAAACAAATTGAGAAACGAGAGAATTCCAGATCTGCTAAATGATCTTGGGTCCACCCATCAAGTGGCAGTGACTAGGGATGTCCCACCCACCAGGCCACCATAGCACCATCCAGATTTAAAACGTTTCGTAGCTTATACTACTAAACTACGGATGTACAGGATCGTAGCCCCTCTCACATTATTACATATACTACTATATTCAGTCTCCCCGTCCTACATTGCGAAAATCATTCTTCGGTTTCTCACTAAGTTTTTTTTTTTTCCCAATAACGGATATACAGATCAGCTTACAAGTGCCTTACTTAAATTTGAATCTTGAAATAGCCTTGAGTTGTAAAATATTTAACCACCCGGTAAAATTTGTAAAGAAAGCAAACATTTATTTAGAGTTTATTTTCGCTATATTATCGGACTACACGGTAATTGACAATGGTCAAATCGTTTCCGTGAAATGATAAACAGTAGGAGTATTTTACCTAATGAAGAATGCGAGAAAAACGACCCGCTTAAAATTCGATGAAAATATGGTATTACGCCCTTCATGACGATTACTTAATCAAAGCCTTTGGGTTATATAAAGTAACAAGATTTCTTGCCCGCAAAGCGAATACAGATATTTGGTGGGTGGGGAGTTTTCTAGAGAGAGAAAAATAGAGGGGGAGAGAGAGAGAGAGAGATAGAAATTGAGCGGAGCTGCCCGCAGTCCGTGGCGACTTTAGGTTATGCCGTTTGCACCACAGGTAACCTTCTCTCCCTCCCTCTCTCTCACTCTGAATAATATGTATGTATCTTGTTGTGATTTTTCTCTACGTATTCGTGCTTTATTCACGACGTATTGGATGTGAACCAGATCTAAACAGATTTATTCGAAATATTTTCGAACCGGTTTCAGATTCGTTTCATTAGATCTAGCGTTACGGAATTTTCCCAATTAACGTTAGGGTTCCGTCTTTTGTGTATCCATTAACGTCGTTTTGAACACTATAGATCAGAATTTGGGGTAATCTAATCTATCGTTATTTTTTATTCATATGACACTTGGGTTATGATACGTGATTAGTGTTGATTTGGTTCTGTATAAATCCTCATGGTGCTTGTTTTTTTGTTTTGAATATTCATGATTCAAGCTGTTGATTAAGCCGTTATCTTTCTTTCAACAATTGTACATTTCAATGTTCTAGAAGTCGCTAGGCACTAGTTGGGTGGAAGAGGGGCGACTAGCGCCTAGAGGCCGACTCGTTGGCCAACTAGCTCCGTAGGCGGCTGTCTACTTGGCACCTAGGCCGATTTTTATCTAGGTGTTGGACCCCAGCCTAGCGCCTAGGTGCCGACTAGTTGGCTGCCTAGATCAATTTTTTTTTAGAACTTTGGGATATTTAGTTTTGATTTTAGAAACGATTTGTATATATGATACTGTTGACTCATGGCAATGAATGGTTGCTGTGTTTTATGTCCCTCGTGTTTGTTATGAGGGGGAGGGAAAGAGGGAGTATCCTTCCCCTTCTATGGTTGGACAGGGGAAAGGAGAGTTACCTTTCCTTCTTCTTTATCTGGCTGGTCAATAGTCATGTGGGGAAGGGAGGTGCAATTCGATATTTAAATATAGAAGAATTAATGAAGGGTATAATGGTAGGAACTATGAATGTGTTTATGAGAAGCAAGTCACTTCTCCTCGGTTTCCTTCCAATTCTTGAAGGATACAAGGAAAAAAGAGCACGTCTTAGAATGATTGTACTTTCTCGCCAACCCTCCACAGCTCTCCTTTCCCCTCCTAAAGTAATCCGAGCATGTTAATAACTAACTTCTCCCTCTGGATCCTAGAATTCCCCTCCTAACTCCTCAGCCCCAATGGAGTATTTTGTACGTTTAGCATCAGAAGATCGTGAAGGGTTCTATTCAAAGATTTTATTAGCTTCCATTGATCGCAAGGGATGGTAAGTTGGTAACGTCGGTGGTCCCTACAAATCGATATTGTACAGTGGATCATGTAAGTAACAGTTTTTGGCTAATATCTATGAAGCACCGACACCTCTAGAGGTCGAAGTATCACAGTTTTGGGACACGGGGATACGGCGGGGACACTTGGCATGTCCCATAATTCAATTTAAATTTTTTACGGGGACCTCTAGAGGTTCGTGTTGGTGTCCGTATCCGTGCATCATAGGCTAATATAAGATACGGTTAACGTTGCCTTAACATTCTGTAGCTGTAAACGGGGCCACACACATGCTAACAAAAAGAGAAGAAAATCCAATTCCAACCACCACCACCAAAATGCACGCAAGGGGGAAGCCCAAGAAGGGGGAGATTAGAAGTAAAAAAGGAACTTGCAGCAGGTTCTCTGCTTTTGATTGAAGAAAATAGTCCGAACTTATTGTATAGAAATTTTGATTTTCTGGGATGCAGTCATTGTTTTTTGTTGTATCATCGTAGGATCATGTTGCCCAAAGAACTGGTTTCTTGATGCCTAGAATTCTATGAAGCACCGACACCTCTAGAGATCGACGTATTACAGTGTCGGACATGGGGACATGTATGTCCCATAATTTAATTTAAATTTTTTAGAGGGACATGGTGGGGGGTCAAAGTGTAATATTTTTTAAAATTTTGGGGGTCAAACTGTAATTTCTCAATAGGGTTGTATTGAACTTATGGATATCTTGTTTTATTTGAATGGTATTGGAACTATGAATTTTTTGTTTTGTCCACATTTTGCCATTTAAACTTGGAAAAAAATATAAATAAGTAAATAAATATACATGTGGCGTGTCCCCCGCTGTGTCCGTGTCCCCATTTTTTTATAGAATTCCCGTGTCTGTGTCTGTGCATCATAGCTAGAATTTAAGTTTGATGATATGAGGTAAGGTAGTGTTGAAATTTTGGCTTGAAGAAATAGTTTTTGAAGAAATATACTGCTATAGTGGTGTCTGAAAAGTTTTGGTTGGATCTAACTATTTGGATTGCAGATATCATCGTGATCTAGTTTTCTTTTCATATAGGATCTTGATTTAGCCTTTCATGTATGATTGAGATTTTACTACGTTTTGATGCACCGCCGTCACAGACACATATAGCAAACCTTAGATGATAAGAAAAGAACTTAAGCAATAAATGCAGGCTATCTCTGACGAGATATTGTCACGGGATTGTTATTTAATGGTAGAAATCTTTATTAAGATCACTAGGGTGATTGTTGCATGTGGTATTCAGAAGTGGCAATGGGGGAGTTAATAACGACTTAAATCCATTCTTGCCACTCGTTGGAAATTCAGAGATACCAATTCTTTTTGTATATTTGGTTTTGCTTTTGTGATTGTTTGAGAGTGTCATTCTTAATCCGTGCAGAATACCTTGTTTATGTCATGTGCATTATGGTGCCTATTTTCTTGCTTTGCCAGGTTGCGTCAGACTTCGCTTTCGGGGACTTTTTTTCCTTTACTAAGTCATGGAACAAGTGTGCCTTTGGTCAGATTGCTACCAGTTTCGGGTTTTCCCTCTCCAGCAAGCGCTTGACTGGCGGCGTTTCGTACTTGGAGATTTCCTTCTTGTTTCGTTCGTCAACTGCACTTAGTGGACATTTTCTCTTGAATAAACAATACAGGAGGCCTAACGCAATTTCTTTCTGAGATAGGTGTTAGATCTTTTGTGCACATCTATGAGTAAGCTGCATATTTGCTTCTTACCAAGCCAGCTTTATTTGGAAGCATTTTCTGACACCTTTCGTGCTTGTAGTGCATTGTTGGTGCAATATCCAGTTGTGACCGATGAGAAATCGTCTTCTAGGTATAGCTTCGCCTATTGTTGTTTCTTGTATACTCAATATGTTTGTTCTCGTTCGATTAGTTTTGTAGTCTGACTCTAACCTTTGTCTTTGTTATTATTTTTCTTTTTCTGAATACAGGGTTGAAATCTGCAAACGGAGAATGATATTTTATTAAGTAGTTTATATTAGTAGTTCTAAGTATTTCTGTCTTCTCTTCCCGACGGCTGCTGGTCAGAGAGATGAGTTGATCAGTAAAGTAACTGAAGATTTTGTGAGAGAGTTTATGTAATGTACCTGAGGTAGCTTTTATCAAGTTTGTGATAGTGCCAGGTGACTCTGTTCTGATCAAGGATCCAGTATATTTGCTAAAGCAACATACTCTGGCTTGATCAAATTTGGACCGGCGTCAAGATGCTTTGCAGTTCTCTTGTCCTCCTATATATGCCTTACTGTCACCTCAGGGCTTTTGTTTTGGTACATCTTATGAATAAGGCTGTGCGGCCTGTCCATCAGAAATATGCTGGTTCTGTGCTCATGCATGGTGCAACACAAAATTGATGGCGGATTCAGCTAGATCAGCTTTAAAGTCTTCTACTGAAGATAATTGTTTTAGTTTTCGTCTACCTGCATTTTTTTGTTGAGTAAATAAAGCATCACGGGCTCTTGAATCACAAGAATGGAGAGGTGCGTTGGTTTGTTTAATCTTTTTTGGTGAAATTTCTATCATGATTTTTGTTGATTCAGCATGGCACTTCTGGGTGGTACAGGTATAAGATAATCAAAGAAGTTGGTGATGGAACTTTTGGAACTGTCTGGCGGGCTATAAATAAACAGAGTGGTGAAGTTGTAAGTTCACATAATTTCCTGTCGCCGTTATAGATGACTTCGTGAAATGTTTCAGTATGCTCTTTTGAATTAATATCCTAGTAGTTTGAGCAGCATCCACAACTTTTGTTATTTCTACAGGTTGCAATTAAGAAAATGAAGAGAAAATATTATTCTTGGGAGGAATGTATAAATTTGAGAGAAGTTAAGGTAACATTTTACTGTTTAAATTTGAAGACTCTGGCTTTACTGTTTGTCTCTGTTTTGACATTACATGTTTATGTTTTTTTCTCTCTCAGTCATTGCGGAAAATGAACCATCCTAATATTGTGAAGCTGAAGGAAGTCATTAGAGAGAATGACATTCTGTATTTTGTGTTCGAGTACATGGTTTGTGGACTTACCACGTCTTTCAATGAGCTCACTCTTAAATTACATTGTTAGTTGTGTGAAATGCCAGTTCTTTCTTGTTTCAGGAATGCAACCTATATCAACTTATTAAAGACAGAGCAAAGCTTTTCTCAGAAGCTGAAGTCAGAAATTGGTGCTTTCAAGTGTTTCAGGGGCTTGCATACATGCATCAGCGAGGATATTTTCATCGTGACCTTAAGCCAGGTAATTCTTACTGATTGCATATGATTCATGATCCAGGATTTGTCTATCTGGTAGATATGACCTTTGAAAAGTAGACCTGATTGAGATGTTACAACTCTTCCTTTTTGTATCCGTTCAATTTTTGCAAAATAGAAAGATCAAAGAAGCAATTGTGTTTAATTTTTTCATATCGGATGATATTTCTGAATGATTCATAGGCATGGGTTCACGTCAATTGTATAAGCCTTTTTTCTGCCCTTGGTTTTTGCTTTGAGGAATATGTTTTTCAGCTCTCTCTCTCTCTCTCTCTCAGAGAATTTGCTGGTGTCGAAAGATCTAATAAAAATTGCTGATTTTGGTCTTGCTCGTGAGATCAGCTCTCAGCCACCTTATACAGAATATGTTTCAACACGCTGGTACGACATAGTGGTTTTGCTCTTTTTCACTATTTTTTTTTCATTTCTTTCTTATAGTGACCGCAAAATTCTGTTGTTATGCCGTGTGTTTGAATCCTAAATATGACTTGTCAGGTATCGGGCCCCTGAAGTTTTGCTTCAGTCTCCATTATACGATTCTGCAGTTGGTGAGTTGATGGAAATAAACCTTGTTAAGAAATGTATTAATTATCATGCCTTTAAATTTTAAGTTTGTAATTGGTTTTCTTCCTTCATACACCAGATATGTGGGCAATGGGTGCAATCATGGCCGAACTGTTTACCCTCCGTCCCCTTTTTCCAGGCTCAAGGTGCATATCTTGTTCTTTCATCCCTTTCATTTCTTGTTATAATTTACAAGTCTGTTGGGACAGTTACTAGATCTAGTAGATCATGACTTTTGGTTAAGCCGTTAAAGCTGTTTTTCACTATAGAGGAGGTGAAAAGGTTAAGATCAAAGATGCTTTTAGTATAACATTTTACTTTATGATGTGTTTGCGATGTTTTCAATGTAACTTTTAATCCCTGATTTGGATACATCTTCTGGGTTGAAAATCTTTTTGTTCAAAATTTTGCCTCTGTGTGTGTGTGTGTTGTGTAGTGGACTAAGTATCAACCCTCTTGCTGCAGTGAAGCAGATGAGATCTACAAAATATGCAGTGTACTAGGTACTCCGACCGAGAGTGTATGGGCTGAAGGACTTAAACTTGCAAACGATATTAACTACCAGTTCCCTCAGGTCAGCTGATTTTGTTTTTACCATGTCCCTTTGTGGATTCTAAGCCATTAATATTCTTGCTACGTCAAGTGCTTTGCCGGGTGTTGTAGTTTGGATATGTAGCTGTGTATGCCTGAGCTTTCGTGCTGTTGCAAGTTATGTGTATCGGGCCCATATTCTGGTCATGGTCTAGATTTTTTTGCTGTCTCCATAGTAATATGAGTATGGGCTGTTAGAACTGTAGCAAATGTTGGAAGTTCCATTGATTGCATGCTTCTTATGGTTCTGCTTCGTTGGTGCAATCTGTATGAATAATTAGAATGCTTCCTAGTTTTTCTTGTCTTATGCATGTGCATTGACTTTTAATGTCATTGTTTTAGCACATTTAGCAAATTAACTTTTAGTAACTTTTATTTGTTAGTAAATATGGTCCAGGCCTTAAATAATGCTGTTTTATTTGACATGACAGCTCACTGGTGTACATCTATCTGTGTTGATACCATCTGCTAGTGAGGATGCTGTCAATTTTATTACAGTAAGTACTGGTTTTTTTGAAACTTATGGAGTAACTTTCTGCTATACTTTTGGTCACCATGTTTTTATGATAATGTGTTTTGAGAGCTTAGCTGGTTTTGTTTGGTATCTAGCTTATCTTCTAAAATTTATTTGTCTATGTCTTACCAATCTAGTCGCTGTGTTCGTGGGATCCTTGTAAGAGGCCGACAGCCTTGGAGGCCTTACAACATCCTTTCTTTCAGGTGCCAATTTGTTTTCCTTCTGCACCATAAGACCTGGAATGTGCATATCATTATTTTCCCTTGTAGTCTATCTGCCACGCCTTCAGTAATTTTTTAATTTAATTGCTTCATTTAATATGTCAGAGTTGCTTTTACATCCCACCATCTCTGCGCTCCAAATCTGCTGTCACTAGGACACCTCCATCAGGTATGTCTTTGTAGGACTATTTTGTCCTCCTTGAAAATTTATGAACTACTACTAGATCCTGATTTTTTGACACACATCGCAGCTGGAACAAGGGGTGCATTAGAGCAGAAATCTGTGAGGCGGTATTCTGGGACTCTGCCTAATTTGAAGCATGCAAGCAACCTTCCTCCTGTCAAATCTCACGTTTCTGTAACCACAGGTCAGGTCGTACATTATTGATAGTTTTTGATGATCTAAGAGCATCTCCAAGGAAGTAGCAAAATCAAACTAAACTACATTTGAAGAGCCATGTAAGCAAAATGCGCTCCAAAGAAGGTAGCAAACTAGCTACATCATTTTGGTGTAGCTCTCACTCTTCAAGTGACTCTTCAAATTGCCAATTCACAAAATTAGGTATTCATGATTGGTGAATTAATTAATTTATTTGGCAGTGGGTCCATTAAAGTCAAAGGATAATAAAAAACTTCAAAATTTGAAGGGTGCTTTGGAGTGCACTTGTTCCAAACATGTGTCACCACAGCCAAATATAGTATAGAAATTTGCCACCTCCCTCAGAGATGCTCTAAATAAAGCTTTCGCTATATTTAAAGAACCGTTCTGGTTCTAGACGTAATTTTTTTTATTTTTTATGGGAGTTCTTGATGTAATTGGTTATATGAGAGTAGATGGAATTATAAATATATGGGAGATGCCAAATTTGTATCTGTTGGTGATATCTAATGTTTATTGAACTTCATTTTTTACTTCGATGCCTATAACATGATCTGTTTTTTCTAAAGCTAGTATGGTATTATCCTCTTTGAGGTGATTTTAGTTGCAACTCTTCTTTTTTCTTCCATGCCTGCAAATAACTAGACTCTACTGAATAAGTATTGACCATGCAGAATGTCACCTAGAATGATATCTGTATGTTTATGGACCTCTGAGGATCATAATGCCATAATTGACAACTGAAAATGAAAAATGGTGCCTCATTTCTGATATGTTTCAGTTGATTGTTGCAGGTGTGCAGCGAAAGTTGGAATTGAATAATCAGGTAAGACTTGAAGTGCATGAGCTTACATATACTTTTGCATCTGTATCATGTACACAAGACGACATAAAGTGGGACCCACCATGGTCCGTTTCATATTCCTAGTCGTCATTTTTGCATGGATGACTTACACACGGAGGCTTATAAAATGAACGGCTCGAATCATAAAATGGCACCTTGGTGGGTTGCATTTTACGTCAGATGGTCACATGAGAGGTTCTTTTCTCGGTGATGGTTATTCCAGATGCTTGTTCTTTGGTTATTTCTATTCTTTCGGTACTGTTATTTTGGTTATGGCAGTGATTTGTGTGCTCTTCACTGATTTTTTCTGGTTATAACTTTGTGCTGCTTAGGATGCAATTAAGAACGATAAGTTTACAAAGGCTGCTGCCAAACCTCAACCAAGATACCGGCCACCTGCAAGGAACAGTCCGAGTAAGTCTTTCAGCTATCTCGTTATTGTTATATTTTTTTATACGGTTTATATAGCTTGATGGCTCCCCCAACCCCATTCTTTTTGTGCCTCACAAGTTTGCTTCAAACCTCTGGTATCTTTGCCCTGATGATGTGATAATCTATGGTGTACTGTTGTGGGGCACCTTCAGCTCCTGGCTGGACACTGTCCCCTCCCTCTAAGGAAGAACACTGAGAAACAAGAAGGAAAAGAACGGAATCTTTATTGCATCCTAACTCCTAAGCACCACAGAGCAATGACCAGAAAGTTAGAGAAATGGATGCATAGGGAGCTAGTAATCTTTTTTTACATGACTGAGGGTTTTTACGAGGCATGTTACTTCACTTGGAAAAGTCTTTTGGATGTAGTTTAGCTGTTTTGCTAACAGTACGTACTACATAGAGTCGTAGACAGTATGTGTATCTCATGCATCTGTTCTTTTATTGTTGTGTGGTTGTGCATGTTAAGAGCTCTGTGGAGAGGTGTGACACAAGGTTATGCACAATTTTTGTTTCTTGGAGTTCATACCAGTATATGTTGTTATCAAGTAAATGATGTTTAAGACAAAATGTGAACCGCAAACCATCATAAATGTTAGTAATAGGAAAGCTTGTTAAAATACCAGTATAAAGCCCATCAAATTTTGTTAAGCCTGTTACATCGTCAGTGTTTTAGCAGTTTGTTCCCCTTCTGATATACTAGAATGGTTTCTGTTGGCAGCCTCTATTTACAATGGGAAGGTTGCCCGTGGAGTTTCAGAGACAGCGGAGAAACTGGGAAATATGGCTCTTGGCTCTGCACGAGTGCCAGCAAGGCACGCCGTTCCAGCACCTATGAAGGCTGGGGGATGGCATGGCCAACCTCACTTGTTTCTTGGGCGATCTCAAGAGATTCAGCCTGGAAGAAGCCTCTCCAGAAAAGTGGCAGGATGAAAATGGTTAACGTGTTCAGTTACGGTTCTATGGCACATATAGACATTGCCTTGTGTGCTTGTTTGTGGTCGAGCTTTGCTTATCCAGTGACCGGTGTGATATTTTGAAGTTGCGTGAAAACCATATTGTGATGGGTGATGTTTGAGAATTTCCTTCAGACCTACGTATCGAAACAATGTGTGATGGATGGTGGTTACAATTCACGAAAGATACATAAGTATTACGTATCAATAATGGTTTTGTTTTAGTACTATGCATTTCGTTATAAAGATTGCAGTTTGCTATAAGCTGAGTGTTTGGATGATGTGACTGCCATTTGCATGATACGTACTGATCTTCTTTCGCTGAGAGACCAGTAAATATCTTCTGGAGGACTTGGACTGGACATCTGCTTAATAAATTTGCTGTTGATTTGAGACTTTGTGAATACATTGTTTTAAAAGGTGGGGAAATGGAGTTTGTATGGGATGAACTTTCAAGTAGAATATTATTCTGCACAATTTTTTCTACTAATTTTTGGGTGTTGGTTGAACTAAAAATTTGAAAAACAATTTAAGTGAAACTTTCTCCATCAATTTTCCGCAAGTCATTTTGCAGCTCTCTACCATAATCCGACCATTAACTCTCTCTCTCTCTCTCTCTCTCTCTCTCTCTCTCTGGCTCCAAATGTAAATTACCTTCTGTTTTTTTTTCAAGTATTGCTAATGCCAAATTTTTTTTTTGTTAATGCTTAAACTATGTGCAAGGTATAAGGTTTTTATGCACTAAAGTTTTGGAACTAACAAAAATAATTTTTTGCTCTTATCATTTTGGAGCCACAGAGAGAGAGAGAGTGTGTGTTATAAATTGGATTGTGGTTCTCTCTCTCTCTCTCTCTCTCTCTCTCAACTGTGGTTCAATTGACGCCACAACACATGAACAATATTAAGGATAGAGCGACTGGGTGATAACGGATTGAGTACTGTTATTGATATACATGAACAATAACTTGTACTGAAACTAATTGCTGTAAAATTCGCGGTGTGAAATTTTCTTTTAACTGAAAAAGAAAACAATTTCGAAATCCAGATCTAAAACTAGTACATACTCGAAGTAACGAACTCAGACCTGTAAATTCGGAGAAACTTTTCTTCGGTAAATAATGTCAGAGAAACTTACAAACTGTTGGTGTGAACTGTGATGATCACAAAACACATATCTCTGAGAAATAAGAGCCTCCAGAAACTAAACAATAGCTGTGCCTCAAATGGCATTCATTTGAGTTACTGTCTATCTACTTGCTAGATTATGGCCACTCTGTGCACTGATTCCTTGCGAAAAATCAAAACATGGTGCCATTTCAATATTGAAATGTTAAAAGGAGAATCTGATCTGTGGTGTCAGTATTAGTGGATAGAATTGTAACGTCATATGCCGAAACGAATTTGATGATACCATATCAAGAGTAAATGTGAGGACATCTTTGGCCTGTGAGAAAAAACAAATAACTCAAAGATATTGAGCTTGTATCCTATCCCTATTCTGTTCCCACCAGACCTTCGCGTGTACTTCTCCAAACCTTTCGCGGCTGTGAAAAATGGAAATATCAATCAGCAATGTAGATGGAAACATCAATTTTAAGGTCCTTATAAAAGGAAATCCCTCTGGGCAAAGCGGTAGTAAGGAACATACCTTGAAAGGCGTCATTACAAGACATAGTTAAGTATGAGGGGGGGGGGGGGGGGGGGGGGGGGGGGGGGGGGAAAGGGGAAGTGTAAATACATACAACTAATTGTTTGAACAATGACAAAAGTTTACCAACGATAATTGAGTTACAAAGACGAATTTCATGGCTTGCCAAAACTGCTTTGTAATACACCAGTATGTCGAGAAATCTGCTTGGTAAACTGACTTTCAAAGTTTTTAAAACAACCCAATTTTAAGAAAACATCAAAAGTCTAAAGGTGAATTGTCAAATTGTTATTGCACAACTGTTTGAATTTTGAAATAACAAGGGAAATGGAAAAAAATGAAGATGGAGGCGGCGAAAACAATCTCAAAGAGGTTAAATTTGAAAAAAAAGAGAACACATTGGAATCAAGGTTCTAGTTCCACAAAAACTGCACAAAAGAGAATAAAACGAGAGATCAGGTAAACTATCCATACCTGAATCTTACACGCCGTAGCTCTCTGGTGCCATCAGCTAATTGTCTAATGGTAATGTACACCCCAGGCTCATCTTCTTCAATCCATTCCGAATCAATGTCGCTGGCATTGCTAATCGAAACTGAAGCCTCATCTCTAGATGAGGTGGTTGTTCTTGAAGCGTCCATTGATGATGTCTCACCCTTAGGGGCTCCGGTGCCATACGCAGTACTTGACCCGGCAGCATAGTAGTGGTGGCTGCCTCCTTGATCTAAATGCTCCGGTGGGAGATACCCCTTACTCCCAGAAGGTTTATAGTAGTTTCTTGGAGTCCATTCTTTGTTTAGTGATGGAGCCATCGGGCTTTCTCTAGCCGATCCAAGTTTCGAGTAAGAAGAATCTCTCTGCATTGTTGAGAGTTCAATTCTATTAGCTACGGTAATTTCATATCAGTTCATTTGGTGATTTACCTATTGTTGAAAGTTTTGAACTTGAGTTGTAAGTGGTTATGTAAAGGTAGGGAGGCAAACAGTAGTAAGAATTGAATCAAAGATAACAAGTCAGCTTGTGTAGTGACGTATCGAAGTAAGCTGTAAAGGATGGATAACTTTATAAAGGACTAATTACTAAGTGACTCTCTCCTGTTAAATCTACTAATATTGTGAAATGTTAATTTGATAACATGTAGGTCAGACAAAGTATATCAAGTTATCTATTAGGCCATCACCCTTATCATGTGCAATCCTGTCTTAGATGCAGAGATGAAAACACTGAAACAAGCAGGGAATGAAGAACTGTATCAACCATAAAGAAGAGAAATACAATGCCAATGGGGACCAAATGCAGACGGATAGGCTTTAAGCCAAGACCTTCTACAAGCCAAAGCTTTGATACCATGTTAGAAAACAAATTTTCTCAAAAACTTGAGTTATAGGAAATGGGCCATGTATATCTAAGATGTCTAATATCTCCAAACCCCAACCTACTACAATGTTAATCACAATAACTATCCTGTTGATGCAAGGATGATCAGAGGTGAGTTGGGTCAGGTAGCGACCAAATTAGAGAAGGGGTAATAAAATGTGGTAGAACTTCTTTTAGTCTGAATAAAGAGAAAGGCCTATCATAGTGTTTGTCCTCCCAATGAAGGATGTTTAAAGGTGAATGGGATATGCTAGATATGTACCTCTTAAGTTGGTAAAGGGCTCGCTAATATGACTATATGAATATCAGACCAGGACAAGAGAAAGTAAACCTTACCTTCATATTCAGTTGGAGATACTGGAAAATGTGCAAATGTGGATTTTGTCATCGTGGTTATAATTAATCAGGAAAGACTAATTTCCTTTCTCATGGGTGAGGGATTTTCATACCAAAACACGTGTATTTTAGTTTATATGGGAACGATTTTGTGATTCCGGACAAGTTGCCGTTCAAACAAAACAAAATCTAGCAAAGCAGAAACCAGTGAAATGAAAGTGGGGAAGTAGATAAGTGGTTCACCTCACACTCAGACCTAGAGGGAGTGTCAAGAGCTTGTTGATTGAATTTCTGAACATTGTAGAGCTCCATGATTCGATCATAGTTCTCGCCCCACCACCGTTGAGCTTGCCATTTGTCAAACATTTCTCGGCTTCACATTTGGAATGTTCCAAGAAATCAGTATCAAATCTTGTATGATAAAATAAATTCAGCAGAAAAATCAACAATCGAGCAATTTGGTATTCCAAAAACTTCATATAGTCTGTTTGTTAAATTCCAAAATCTGAACGTTTTCTTGTGAGGAGATGAGCTTCCCCACACACCTACCTTGTTGCATGTGGAAAAGTCTAGTTCATGCATTGGTTGACTCTGAAAAATGTGATCTACGTAAAAACTTTCTGATGATCATAAATCTTTCAACGTGGACTCTTTAAACACCCCCGTGCATTAAAATATACAAAAAAGGAAGCACCAGTCGAGGGTCAACAAAAAAGGAAGCCCAGCAATACATCGTGCAATCCAATAAGGCAATAAATGTCAATTTCTATGTTATATGGACCAGGGTACAAGTATCGGGCTTGTGCTCATGGTTACGTGTCGAACCTTTCTAAACTTAAACCTCAACACATAACGATATGTGTCAAAGTTCTGGGTAGGGTATGGGAATATGTCCAGTGTCCTAAACGCTTCATTGTATTTTACGGTGGATAATATTCTTTGGTAACATGTTTAACTATTTAGAAATTTACCAAAATAAACAACACTAAGAAAATGTATCGAGTTTCTATTTGTCATCCATATGACAGGTTAGAAATGTATTTTTTCTTGCTGATGTGACCTTTTTTTTTTTCCTTCACCAATTATGAAAGACAGGGGATTCAAGCGTTTAATCCGTGTTGAACACGTATTCCACACCCTTGCCAAGCGTTTAATAGTGTTTAAAATCCGTCTATTTAATCAAGGGTAAATTCTTCAACTCATTGGTCTACTTTTTAGGCTCTCTGTTCCTGATTATGCAAAATAGATTCAGAGCCATTTTTCCTGGATTTCCAATTTTATAAGAGAACATAGTGCATGAGCAAGAATTTGTACAGAACACTTGTGTACCTGAATCGGATTCGTTTGAGATCATTCCCACCATTAGGAAGAGACACAAAAGTAATTTGAACCCCAGGCTCCACCTGTGCCATCCATTCTTTGGGTTCATCCTCATCATCTAGCACCACTTCACCACCTCCAGGGGTCCGGTCACCACCAAAAGCCCTAGTGAACCTTGAATCTGATCCACTCGGGCGGTGACCGGTTCTAGTAAAATCCCACGCGGGTGTTGAGCTCGAGCTTCCTGGTTGCATGTAGGAGGGGTAGGGGACCCCTTCTGAGATGGTGTCGAACTCTGGGAAGGGCCGTTGTCCTCTCTTGTAGCTACTAGAGCCTTTACAGGAACCCGACATTTTCAGTGCCATGTCCTTTATCTGCATATTGTTGGAATCATTGGTTAGGTAAACGTAATAATACAGTTCTTCTCATTGTTCAGCATTTCTTCATTGAAACTAACCTCATAACCTATCGTAATATGCTCGAGCTCAAACAGTCAAATCTTCATATGGGGAAATAGGTTTCCAATTTCCATGCACGATGGTAAACGGACTTTATGACAGCAAAGGATACGTGACAGTTTCTTTGAAAGTTGATTACAACTTCAAGGGCATTGTTTCAATAGCATTGCAGGCCAGTTTTAGTGATGTGGCATACTATTACGTTGAATAGAAATTTGTTGATGGCAAGTGCAATGAAGAGATTAACGATATCTTTCTTTCACTCATTTCTGAATTAACGGCAGTCTTTAATCTAGAAAACCTGCTATCTTGCTCTAGAGGCAAGGAATCTTTTCGGATATTTAAGGTTCTAGAGTACATTAGAGTTCTGAAAACAATTTTAATTCTCACCTGACAATACTTAATAGATACCCATTAGAATTGCAAATGCGAGCAATGCCACATATAATCACATTTCCTATTCCTAGCACCAACGTTATGGTGCATTCTTGTGCGCACCCAATATGAGAAAATTTTGGCAGAGTGCCAGAGCCGTTGCACCAATGGCAGTTTAGTAGCTTGATTTTGCTATTCTTGGTTGAGAGTTCAAAAACATCTGATGAACATGGAATTCCATACTATGCAACCAGCCAACACTAATGGGACCTTCACTAATGTACAAGTAATAATCTACAAGTATGACACTACGGTATCAGTTTTGGACACTGCGGGGGTATGTGGGCGACCGAATTTTGCATTTTTTGGGATAGACTCTTTGGTGAAAAAAATTTCACAATCAATTTTAAATGAGACCCAAATGCATTTTACAAAAATTAGAATGAAGAATTCAAAAATCACATCCAGAGGAGCTTTTTGGATTTTCATTTGAATTTTTTATTTATTAAAGAGTACGAGTACAGTTAGAATCATCCACTCTATACTGAGTTACCACTCCTTTCCGTAGAAATACATCCAAACACTCTTACAAATTGTTAAAATACAAATCAAAACCTATTTTTTAGATTAAACATCCAAAAGCGACATCTCTGCAAAATATATTCTTCACATATCATCCAAACACTTTCACATATTCTAATTATCACATATTCTAATTATAATCCAAGAATCTGTTGTCTAAAATCCAAAATCTGAACACCCCCTTACTGTCCTATTTCATTCAACAAATTAAATGCAGCTGGACTAAGAGAAAACATAGTCAAAAGTAATGGTCTAAAGTTTGAAACATCTATTAACCTTTCTGCTAAAATTTGAGCCACATTATGGCCAATCATAAATGCACTTCACTGGGTACTCATAGGATAGCATTTTGCCCTTTTCTTTTGTGAGTTTTGAATACTTTTGCATAGAATGGATCAGACAAGAAATCAATTGTGGGTCACAGCAAGGACACTATAAGATATCTTTCCTCAATATGCTGCTTCTCTTTTTTCCCAGGATTCCCGCTATGATACTACCATATGTGAAGCACATAGTCAGTAATGGAATGGAGTTCCATAGTTTTTACAAAGAAGTGATCAAATCCCTTCACTCCTATGATTGTGTCTTTAGAAGGAAAGAGGTTAGGTTTTCTAATGTGTGCTACAGTTGGACCCAAAGTTTTATGAATATTTTTTTCTTTATTTCCCCCCTGTGGTTGCAATGTTTGAAGTTGTACCGTGCACCTTCATTTCCTCTTCAACGTAGTCCCCCGGTCACTTTCCTTTAGTATTTCAAGCGATACAACAACATGTACAACTCACGTTACCGATTATTGAGGGTATATTAGGCTTTCTACAAAAACTATAGCACAAGAAGGAAAAGGGCTAAACTATGCCATGGTCCTATTAGTTTTTTTGTATATCACTATGGTCCCTCAACGTTTCAAACGTGTCTTCATTCTGTTTTGTTTGTCTTCAAAATACTAAGGGAAATGACACAAGGACTACTTTGATAGCAAGTAACAGTCTAGGGTGAGCTAGGGTAAATTGCTAATAGTGCAGAGACCAATAGTGTCATTGAAAGGTGGGGGAGGGGTCCAGGGGATTTGGTATTGCAGCAATATTCAGCTTTTCTGGATGTTGTCAAAAATCCTTATAAGAAAAAAAAAAAGTTGGCAAATAAAAAAAGACAGGCTGTCTATACATGGGTAGACAAAACTACTCCTGAGATGTGCATCTATGGCCTCACAAGTGGTGTCCTAATCATCTGTGAGAGAACTCTTTATCAGAGCAAGTCCATTAAAAGCTCTTTTCCTACCAAGGAACAAGTTGTTTCCTTTTCCACTTTTTAGATGACAACAGATTCTCTATATAGATAGCCCAAGGGTTACTCCGGTTGGTTGGTGGATTTGCTCCCTCACACAATTAACCAATGTTCAATACTTGGCTCAGGCCGCAAGAAAGTAATTTATGGTGAATTCCCTAGATATATGACTTGCCTTTGACCGGGTTGGAAAGGAGATTAGTTAAGGTGTGCATAAGTTGGCCCGGATCCCTTGACCGTTGAACCAAAAGAAAAAAAGAAAGAATTCTCTACATGGACATCAGCAGAATTTTACTTTTCACTCACAATCCAACATGAGATCTAAAAATAGATTGATGAAACCTTTACTCTCTATCTACCAAGTACAGCCAATGCTTTATATGGGGACCTACAAGAAAGATAGCATGCATGACCATCAAAGAATTGGAGAAATTAAAGTTGTCTTCGGTGCTTCAAAATTCAAATGCAGAATTCTCACACAATTGCCGATGAAAAAAAAATTCTCACAGAATTGCAAAACCAACAATACATATCATTGAGGCAACAGAAGTACGAATTTACTGCCGATAAAAAGAGAGCATAAATTTACTAGCAAAAAGCAGAATGTGAACTTTCTCAACAATCCACTGTAAAAATTCAAAGAAGAATATCAAGAGTTCAAATGATGCCTATCCGCCCATCAATCAGTACACACAAGAAATTCATGCTGAAATTCAAGCTGCGAACAAACATAACCGTCCCAAAATTTCCTAAACCAAGTCAGTTAAGATACTTCTCTGCAAATTTTTTTGTCATGGCTCTTCTACTCTAATAAGATTCACACAAATCACCGGACATTTTTCCCCCTCGAGATCGCATCTCTAGTTTTCCTATCCGAAAAAGTTTCCATATTAGCTAAATACTTCGCGGAGTCTTCAAAAACCATGGTGAAGACAAATACCAATCAGAGTTTCAGAATCCAACTTCAGGGGCCAGCTAAAAGACCAATAAAACACTCTCTTGTCTTACAAAGCATCATTTTCGAGGTTTGATTCTGTTCAAAACAACAAAAAATTTCTCTGGGAATTGGGAAACATAGGAGGACAAAGGTAAAAGGGAAAGTTCATCTGAATGTGAACTATGTCTGGGTCAGTCAATCAAGCCAAGGAATTGGTTTAGTTTTGTTTCGCATGGAAAGCTTTACAACCTGTGAACTCGACATCTTGGCCCCTCTGCCGACCCAAGGAAACAATATCTAAAGTGCACCATCAGGCCATTTTCTCCTTACCCATAAAGAAGGGAAACGTTTTTTTTTTCTTTACAAAATACCGGCAGAATTATTCGAAATGCATGTGATACCAGCAAGAGCTTCTCTATTAGAAATTATTGAGGAATTACTCTGTTTATATGAGTTGTAATCAGGGGCAAAATGGCATGGAAGTCTGAAACTCACATTCATCAAATTATGCCTCAAAAGTATATATTTGGACTACAGTTAAAATGCTTAACTGCTCTCTCTCACACATACACGCACGCGCGCTATTTGTTCACACCAAGGTTTTAATCATGACACATGAGGTCACGGTTCAACGGTATCTGTAATAGAGGTCGTTCAATTAAAAATAAAAAACCATTTTTGATGAATTTTATGAATACCTAAATTATCCGCAACGGCTGAGTATCGGCCGTAAACGGGTTTGTGAATAAAAAACGGACCCAATACATACTGGAAAAACTGGCCGATGCATATGCGATTTTCTAACTGTTTTTCTTGTATGACTATCGACTAGAGCTTATATTCATCCTATACGAGAAGGATCAATGATTATTAACCAAACGAAAATGGTATAAAACATGAAAGTTTTCCATGAAATTGAAATACTCCTCGTGGGTGATTGCAAACGCGGGTAATTATAAAGTGGGTGAGGGTATAGGATTAGGACCTGGGACGTCAGGCCTTTGACAGAATCTCTTGAAGACGGAGTTCCACGCGCCCCCACCTCGTCGTCGTCATCGTCTTCATTCCTTCGCTTCGAACATGTTATACACGTCAGCATTTCCCCCTTTTTTTAAATTCACCCCTTTTTTCTGTTTTTCTTTATTTTACCTGTACAAAAAACAAAAGACAAACACATTGAAGACGCAATAAATGCATTGATAAAGCAACAGTGTACAAATTTGCTCTTTCGGGCAAACTGCTCCCTCGGTTGAAAATGTCGCATCAAATTCCCAAAAAGACCCTCCAAAGCATAATACAGTAACATTTTGAATGGCAATTTCGGAAATCAATACAAACAAATTAGCGACATTTTAGAATATGGTGCCCCAAGAATTTAGGATAAAATAGACATTAGACCAATGACGTTTTATTTTGTCTTACACAAATACCAACGGTCGATGGTCGATAACGACAATGTTCGATTGATCAAATTGACTTTCTTAAGATTGTATAAGAACTTATCCCTAAATGGTCACTCTCTTCAAATAAAGTCAGGGATTACTGATTGGTTGCGGGGAAATGGAAATAGAACGAACAGACAAGAGGGCGAATATAGAAAAAGAAATCCCCGTTTCCATTTGATTTTTTTTTTTGAGAAGGCGATCGATTATGAAGGATACGAAAAAGAAAAAGAAAAAGGAAAAAAGAAGGAAAGAAGCTCGGGATCAGTGAAACTGGAATGGAATGGAATAAATAATGGAGCCAATAATTAAAAGGTGAAAAAATTCGAAAGTGGCCTCAAAGAGTGTAATGTGTGTGCGTGCTTTTTTAATGTGCAGAAAAACGAATAAAGGAGAACAGGCCGCAAAGAGTAGTAGTAGTATAATCCATACGCAATTCCTCTTTCGTGCGTATCACATCGATCTTCTGTTGTTCAAGGAAAACCAAAAGCGAGCCATCATTCTCATTCAAAACAAGAGGGAGAGAGAGTGGAACAGAGTAGAAACTAGAAACCTGTTTTTTTAGAACACGCGAGTTTCCAGCTGAGATTACGAGGACCTCGATCAATTTTGGGGACCAGTACTTCTTCTACCGTTTACCATCGAGGTCCAATTAAAGCCGTCACAAAATCCCGTAATAATTGACCCTAGAAGAGGTGATTGCAACTGTGAAATTTCGAACCTCGTAAAACGTTAGTAGAAAATTGTTTTTTTGTCACAAATGACAAAATGGAAGCAATGAAGTGAGAACACTGCTTTAAGCATGGAGTGATAACTGTCTAGCGTCAAAAGCGTTTGGTGAATAGACAGAGAGACAAAAGAAGATAAAAACTCCACAGTTGATTGAATTAAATCGTACTGTGTTCTACTTTAAAGAAAAATGGTCCTGATCTCTCTCTCTCTCTCTCTCTCTCTCTCTCTAAAAAGCACTGAATCCTTCCTTCGGAAAACTTTAGTTCTTCTTCTTCTTCGAATATTGCAGTACAAATACGGTGTTTATAATTACATAAGCATGAAAACAAACCAAGAGTTCAACTAATTTTAGACCCACAGAAGGAGATTAAGAACAATGTAATAGAATCACGAAATCAAAACAAGTATAAATGAAACGGAGGAGGTTCCAACGAAAACAAATAAGCACGAGACAGAGAAAGGATTTGAAGATTCAGATTTTGAAAAATTTATTGCCGTACTAGTCACTTTACAGAAGAGAGATATCTGATTACCAATGGAGAATGGATTCCTGTACTCACTTTACCTTGAAATGAAGCTCTGTCTCTCTCTCTCTCTCTGTGTCAAAACAAGGAGTCAAAATCAGTAACGCCCTTTAACGGAGATCAATGTGGTGGCCTACTTTACAGTCCTTGTGAGCTTCAAACAGAGTAGAATGAAGCTCTAAATCTTTCTGTAAAGCAGCCAAATCTCTCGGAAATCCCTTGAATTCAGCTTCGGCGAATCAAGCTAAGATATCAGCATTTCCTCAAAATCTAGAGGGAGACATGGAGAGCATGTTTCAGCGACATAGACACGTGTAGCTAGAGAGAGAAAATTCTTTTACAGAGTGATTCCCGGGAACGAATCTCCGCCGGTGGAGAAATGCCGGCGAGACTCCGGGCTGCTTTTGCGATTTGATTGAGAGAGAGAGAGAGAGAGAGAGAGAGAGAGAGAGAGAGAGAGAGAGAGATCACAGATGCTACGCTCCAGGTTCACGTTTCTATTATATATATATATAGACGAGTATATATATGGAGTATTTGCGTGTGGGAACAAAAGAGGAATATATGGACACAAATCGAACATGTCCCACGGTTCCTAATAAAATTTGATCTTCAAATATTTATTTTTATTTCTCTATTTGTCTCTCTTCATTTATTATTTCAAATTTTTTTCTTAAAATCCAAATTAAACAGAATTCAAAGGTTATTTAAAAGTTATCTTACCTAATAAAAAACTTTCAAAAGCTATTTAGGGCCTGCTTGGGAGGCAAGTTGTGAGAATATATTCTCTCACAATATATTATAACTACATTCTAGAGGCACAATATGAGAATCAACCATTGAGGAGTTTTTCTATTCTAATTTTGGATTATATTCACACATTCATAATCTATTTTGAGCATTATCCTCATAATAATAATACCCATTTATAATCTATTTTAAGCATTATTTTCTCAAACACTACTTTATTGCAAAATCTATTTTGCACATATCTTACTAACACTCTACCACATTCATCGACATTCACCACATCCCTCACCTCAATAAATCATAATTTATTCTGACCACAATCCAAAATAATAACTCACAATTCGAAATGGACAATGCAAAAATAATTAGGCTCTTAAACGGGCCCTTAAATGTTGATCTTGACAATTATAACTTTAAGGTATTGCCATGAGAATTTTAAAGTATTTACTATAGACATAATACAACTCTTTTATGCACTATAATTTTAGCATTATCAAAAACAATTTTGACATTATTAGCATCCTGATACTGAAAGTGCCCGTTTGGTTTATATCAATTGTCTTTAAAAATAACTGATATTATTAGTGTACAATAACATTTTTAATTTTTTAATAAATATTTGACATTAATTATTTGTCTTAACGAAAAAACAACAAACTACAGAAAATGTGAATCAAAATTAAAAAAACTCAGACAAAAGATAAAAAGAACAAAAAAAAAAAAAAAAAACAATTCTACCATACAGTATTTTTCAAACTTTTAGCAGTTTATAAAAAAAAAGTTTTAATTTCACTATAATTTTTCCTTTTTTTAAATTTTACTTGTGAAAACGAATAATTAATCTAAAAAAAATCAAATGTGAATATAACAAAAATACTGACAAAATTTTTGCCAAATTATCTCTATACTACTATTTTTCACATGCAAAGAAATGATAGATAGAGATGGAGAAATGTTGTGCAGTGGGAATTGATTTGATGGTTCTTGATCTATCAAAATCATCTGATTTAATCAGCTACATTTTATGTAGTAGGAGTAATAACCTGAAAAGCACCTTATATTGCGTCCTCCTCACGGTAGACAGGAGAGAGTACCCCTTTCATGCCTAATCTAGACATATAGGTCCCACATGTTCTCGTTGATCAAGACCAATCCATTACCATTCCTTTACTGTTCTGTCTATACGTATTACACCCGTATACTCCTATCGACCGCTATCCGACTATTTCTTTCTTATATACACTTTCTCCGTTTCAATTTATTTGTCTCGGTTTTATTCTAACTGGATTAAAAAATTAGTTATATCTTTAAAGTGGTAATGAATTTTATATCCAATATGAATTTTGTTTAATAGATCTCGATTTATTTTATCATTCAATATTTTCGAAATCACTTAAAACATTATAAATTATAAGATATAATTAATTGAAAAGTGACACGAACTTCCAAAAATGACAAGTAAATTATGACAGAGGGAGTATATGTCGGCTCTACGCATTTAATTATGAGATGGATCCACACATATGTGAAAAGTCGAGCCCGATTCAATTACTGAATGAGCCCATATAAACGAGTCGAGTTCATACAAACTCGAACTCAAGATCGGCTTGATTACTAAACGAGTTGAGGCGAAACAAAATTAACTCAAGCTCGATTTGTTTTCAGTCCTAGTTATGCATATATATGAGAGCATAAAAATATTACTCCTACTTAAAACATTTGAATTTATTAAAAGTAACGAGAAAATGAGAGCCGGAAGCAGAGACTACAAACGAGAGCTAATTAAAAAATATTACCCGAATATTTATAGTATGAGATTTCAAATTTTCAACGTCGGGTGGATGAATATCAAAAAAAAATTTAACCACGCAATAGAAGGTGATATCAATTGCTAGCGACGTATAAAAGTATAGTATCAAAAAAGTTTGGCAAATATTTTCAATTAACTTAAATAATTACTCCTACAAAAACATTGCTTTACTGTAGATGCACAACATTCTATGTATATTTATATTCATTTCAAAAGGTAAAAAATTGAACTTAGTGTTACATATTCAACGATATATTCATACAATCTTAGGAGAACGGTCTCTGAATTTCTCAAAAATAAATTATAAATGAGTGAGTGTTGGATATATTTAAAACCATTTAGCGGACAAACTCGAGTAATTTTGATCTTTTTTTATTAAAAAATATCACTAGAATTCTAGAAAACTTTTAAAAGTTAGAGAGGAAGGTCTTCTGAGCTCATCCCTCCCTCCCTTGGTAGTGCTTGATTTTCCCCCTAATTTTTTTTTTCATTGCATAAAGTTGGTCAAAGATGACGTTATGTCCCCTTAGAGCATCTCCAAGGAAGATAGCAAAACCAAAATTAATCTATATTTGGAGAGCTATGTCATCAAAATCCACTCTAAGGGAAGTAGCAAACTTGCTACACCATTTGCCATAACTCTCTCTCTCTCTCTCTCTTCAAGTTTGACGAGTGAGAAATGCTTCTTCAAACTTCCACATCATCAAATTTATTATTTATTATTGGTCAACTAATCAAATTGAACCTAGAGCTTTTCTCTCTAAGACAAAACTTTACCCGCCTTCTTTCTTCCATCCCCTCCCTCCTCCTAGGGTTCTACAACCCTAATACGATGCGGGAGGGGAGGGCTTTCCCTTGATTGGTGTTTTTCTTCCTCTCAAGTTTTTTGCATTTAATAACTCCCTCCTATCCAGTGAGGGTCTTTTCTCTCGATCTCAGATCTGAGAGTTTCTTTGTGTTTTTAATTCTTTTTCCTTTCCCTCGATTTCTCCTTCATCATCGAGTTGTCATTTCGAGTTTCGATAATGGTGATGGTCCTTTGGCGGCGATGATGATCTAATGACAAATTAGATTGGTTGGATTGGCTTCCCAATATTTGATTCATTTGGGGAGGTTGTCTTCGTTTTGGTTCAGATTTTGGATAGCACAAAAGGTCTCGTCCTCCAGAAGCAAAAGTTGTCATTGAAGATGTTTGTTGAAAAGTTGATCAGTTTATAGAAGTTGTGATTTTTTTCGTAGATCGATAAATATAGTTGCACACATTTTGACAACTTCGAATTTTATGAGGTTTTAGTATTCATACTTGGATAGCTAAACCTTCTTATTGATTATTCAATCTTCTATGGAGCGATAATCATTGTATGTACTACTATGCTCTTTTTTTTCAAAAAAAATTTCTATCATGTTGACAAAAAAAAAAAAAAACTTTTTTGACAAAGCGGTCCCTTAAATTATGATAGGTACTCCCTCCATCCAATATTCTTGGTCCTGTTTCACTTTTTATGCCACTCAAACAATTGTCTATATCTCACAATCTATAATATTTTTTACAATTTTGAAAACTTTGTTCAATAAAATTATTTAAGATCTATCAAATAAGATCCATATTTGATATAAAAACATTATAAATTAAAAGATATAGTCTATTTTTTTAGAGCTCCCAAATAGTAGAAAATAGGACCAAGAATATGGGACAGAGGGAGTAATAAAAAAGTTTGAAGACTCTGTTGAAGTGCACTTGGAGATGCTCTTATTAAATACACGCACGCCGTGGGAGAAGGGTCCTGTCCACAGACCAGTTTTGTCCAATTTTTGCATCCAAGTCGTCCAAGAATGTTTTGGACGGCCCAAATTTGTTCTGGTAAATTTTTATTAGGAAATATGACAGCCAATGACGTGTTTTGATAATTAATACCCGATGACATTTTTAGCATTAACAAATGTTCTTAACTTGTCCTTGGCGGGTATTAATTATCAAAACACGTCCTGAGCCGTCATTTTCTTTTTTTATTACAAAATATCCAAAACACTCCCAAACAAATCTGGACCGTCCAAACATTTTTGAAAGGCTCGAATGAAATGGACGAAACTGGTTCGGACATACTGGATAGGATCCGACCTCCACACCGTGATGTCTTACTACTCCCTCTGTCCCTATTTAAATATTCACTACGGTTCTGCGTGTTATTTTTAATGGCTTATATTTCTCGATGTATATGATATTTTATGTTTTTAAGATCATTGTCTTATAGAAATAATTGAGATCTATCAAATAAAATCCATATTGCATATTTTTAGCAATATACATTGAGAGATATAAATAATTGAAAATGACACGCAAAACTATAGTAGACATACATTTAAATAGGAACGGATGGAGTAACATCTTTCGACTGTTTAAGATTTCTAAGAGTTGTACTGTCTCCTACTCCCTCCGTCCGCTTTTGTTGGTGCAATTTGGAGATTTTCATAATTTTGAAGACTTAGAATTATAAAACTAATTGAAATATATCAAACAAGATCCATATTGCATATTTTTTAGAGTCTATACGGGAGGATATAAACAATTGAAAGTGGCACAGATCAGGGACGGAACCAGGATTTCGTGAATGCGGGGACCGAACTATGAATAACAAGATTTTAAAGTTTCAAGGTTCGGGAATTCAAATACTTAGTTTGTTTTGGTTTACGTTTTGAGGGAGGTTTTTCTAGTAATGAGTGAAAAAAAATAGAAAAATAGATGAGATTAATAATTGAAGAAAAAAATTACGAATGACCATACACAGAGAGAGGGATAGGGTTTTGAGATCCAAAATGAACACATTCTTAAAGCATTTAAATATCTAAATAATATCCAAAACAAAATATCATATATAGGTGTTTTTAACAAACAAAAAATAGCTAATATTAATATTAATATTTTTTTTTTAAATCCAGACCAACGCAGAGACCGTGGCAAACGTGTGTGTCGTGCCATTTAACTTTTGTGCCAATCATGCTTCGTACCGTGCCGTGCCCGTTTACTTAAATCGTGTCGTGCCATGACTTGCCCATTTACTCAAATCTCCGAACCATGAATTCCTCCAACTTTGCCTTACAAAATTCACTACAATGGTCTGTTTTTTTGTTTGTTTTCATGTAGTAAAATATTTGATAACTATATTGTAGAAGTAAAATTTAAAGAGCCAATTACCCAATGTGGCTCACCCTAGAGAGGACCCCCTACTAGTATTTGTATTCTGAAATTCGACAATTTATTAATTTCAAACTTTATTTGCATAAATTTAAATTATGGAAAACAAAGTTGAGAAAAGATTTTTAAAAAATGAGAAAAACAGAAAAAAGGAAAACAGACAGAAAAGTGACACTTGTCGTGCCGTGCCGTGCCATTTAACTTCTGTGCCAATCGTGCTTCGTGTCGTGCCATGCCCGTTTTCTTAAATCGTGTCGTGCCGTGCCGTGCCATTTTCAATCGTGTCGTGCCATATCGTGCCGTGCCATTCTCACGGTAGACAGGAGAGAGTACCCCTTTCATGTCAAATTATTTAATAATTTTTTTCCCGTGCCTTGTGTCGTGCCCTTTCGTACCCGTCAACCCGTGCCGTTCCTATGCTCGTCAAACCCAAACCCGTGCTCATGCCCAGCTAGAACCAGGTCGTGCCGTGCCGTGCAGTACCCGACTAGGCCTAAAACCGTGTCGTGCAGTGCCCGTTCCACTACCGTGTCGTGACTGTGCACGTGCCCGGCAAAACCGTGTCGTGCCGTGCCAGGCCAACTTCCGTGCCGTGTCTGCCCACTTCCGTGCTCCGTGCCAGTCCACGTGCCCACTAAAACCGTGCCGTGCGCGGCGAAAACCGTGCTCCGTGCCCGCCCACGTGCTCACTAAGACCGTGTCGTACCGTACCGTGCCGTGCCAGGGCACGACTATACCCGTGTCGTGCCACATTTAACTGTGTCGTGCCAGCGTTGTGCCGTGCCGTGCCGTGCCGGCATGGTCCGTTTGACACCCCTACATGGCCCTCATACCATGCGTAGATTCATCTCTAGCACACAGACTACCAAGGGAGTGCAACAAGTATAGAATGATGGAATAAGAAAAAAAAATTGATTGGGAATCATCAAGAGGAATTAGAGATGGGCAGATGGTGAGGTGAGGTCCTATCAAATTGCATGCACGTACGTACAGTTGATTGACTCTGTCTCCACAAGGGAGGGAGCTAGGACTGTAAAAGAAAGAATCAAAGTAGTACAAATGCAAATCCTGATTGGAATATGTCGAAAGATTGCAATCCAAAGCATGTCTAGTCACAAACACTACAACAACAGAATCTAAACAACCGGCCAGCACCACCTAAACCTCGATTCAAGTTTCTGTTTTGTCTTTCTAAAATCTGTAACTGGTCAGACCTATATATTCACAACCAGTACGTAGTACTATCCTACTCCTCCTCCAAAACATGTCTAAAATTACTATTCACATCTCTAAAAAAAAAAAAAAAAGATTTTGCCACTTCATTTTTTGTTAATACCACTCCCCTGTAAGTGTATTTTTAGTGCAAAAAATACACTTGCAGGGCAGTGGCGTCAACAAAAAAATGGAGTGGCAAAATCAACAGCCTAAAAAAATTATCTATATATTTTTTGTTACGCAAAAAAGATTTTATTAATATTTGAAAAAGATTACGAAGATTAAACTGATCTCGAACACAAAGATTACAAATTGTCTATACTTCCTTTGTTCCTAAATGAGAGTCCATGTTATTCTTTCGGACACTTCAAAAAATTGTTTATATCTTTCAATCTATCATGCTAAAAATATTCAATATGGATTTTGTTTGATAGATCTCAATTAGTTTTATTAGACAAAATTTTAAAATTATAAATTGAAAGATATAAACAAGATAAAAATAATCAAAAATAAATAAAAATGGACTCTCATTTTGAAACGATGGAGTATTTTTTAGGTTTATATACTACTCCTCGTCATCCCACAAAAGATATCCAAAATCACTATTCACACCTCTAAACAAATTGTCTGTATTTTCTAGGTATGTATACTACTCCTCGAGTCTCAACCCACGAAAGATGTCCAAAATCACAATTCACACCTCTAAAAAATTTATCTATATTTGTTAGGTACTTCCTCTGTTCCAATTTACATTTGTCTAATTTAAAAAAATCAACTTATTTAGGAAAGATAATCATTACACTCTAAGGCCCCGTTCCGGAATGAGAAATAAGTACTTATTTTTTAAGAAGGCAATTTCAAGCTCAAAAATGATGGGCTTATTGTAATATAAAAATATGCATTATGGATCTTGTTTGAAAGATCTCATTGAGATCTTTAATACGGTGCAAAAAAATTTGAAAAATTATTTTTCATTTACATTATTTTTGAGTTTGAAAATGTGAAATAAGTACTTATTTTTTAAGAAGATGTTCTGGAACGGACTCTAAGAAGTTTAACTTTTCACAAATATTGTACCCTTCAATTCAAATTGTAGTTGTCACTACAAATCAAGGAAGAAGGGTAAAATGGTACTTTTGTAGAACTTTTTTCCAGGTCTTCTCGAAATGAACAAACATTTTGGGACATAGAAAAGTCAAAAAGTAAACAAACAAAATGATATGGAAGATGTATATACTGCTTATAACGACCTGCACTAGTGGTTCACAAAGATCCTTCGCCTATCCAAGCAATTCAAAAGTTTAAACTCAAATGTGCCATGTAGCTTTATTTCTATGTCCAATAGTCGATTAGTAATAAACCGATGTAACTTCAAGTGGTGATTTGGTGAAAAAACGTAGGCCATTTATTAACGTGGACAAACAAAAAAAACCCACAAAAAATATAAGTTGGACCGAGGCCATGTTTCAAGTGGTGATTTGGTGAAAAAACGTAGGCCATTTTAATCAACAAGTTTTGATATTTAAGCATCTTGTTCACACTAGCTAACAACTTATCAACAATTTATTTCTCAATAATTTTTTCGCTCACAAACCCATATATAACTTATTTACTACCAGAAACAATTTGACATTTCTTAACAATTTATTCACTACGAAAAACACCTAACAACTTGGTTGTAACGAATTTTTTCTCACAACTTATTTGCTATCGGAAACACCCTGAATGATTCATTTCCAAATACTCCACTATTGATTCATGTACTTGAAGGGTACGGAGGGAGCCATATTTAGCCGCACGTCAGACTATGAATACGAGCGGTAGGGGGTGCTTCTGCAGTGTAGCGCAGGGTGTTTGAATTTGGTTGCAGAACAGAAGTGGGTAAAACCTGCTGGTCCTTTGGTCGGTTTTGTCAGCTCAGCAGCTTAGCCAGCATGCATGAGCATTGCTTGTTATCCATTTTGCTTTGTTTTGACGTTGCGGGCAATGTGTTTTTTTGCTTTACCTTTAACCGCTGTTATTGTTCAGCCTGCTCCTCCTTGCCTTTATTCCTTTTGGGCTAAGGCTAAAAAAACCTCTCTTTAAGCAAAGAAGAAGAATGCTCTGCTTCTGCTTGGTCCCAACAACAAAAGAAACAAAACTGATGAGAATGCATTAATTCAACATTATCAACCGGTTCGCTACCATTGGTTTCCAATTCATTTTTAGTATACTACCAATTAGCCATAGAAAGGGGAAAAAATAAAAAGGGGAGTGACTAGTCAGGAAAGGATGTGAGCCCATAAGTGTAGGCTTCACTTTGAGCCCCATTAACTAATCTAGACTGCTCATTCTCTCCGTCTTGTCGAGCTGGTAATTCATGTAAGAATTCAGCTTCGTCTAGTATCGGTACGCAACTATGTGAATTGAGCATAGCTAACGAAGTCTGATCAACTTGAATTCTTACATGAATCACTAAATAAACAAGATGAAAAAGTTAACAGATCAATTATCAAAAAAATAAGTGCGACTTGTCCAATCGTCCCCAAACTATTACACCAGTTTCGATCTCAAAGTAGGCCGATCGCATCGCAAACAAAATAGTTTCGAGGTCGCACCTTTGCACATTCCTGAGTTCTTCCAAATATGGAGTTTCACTAGTAGAGACATTGAAATTATGTTTTCCACTTGGCCAATCACGATTGGTCGCGACATAATGGTACATGGCAATGCTTAACTAGTGAAAATTTTCAGCCATCTCTTTTTATTTTTATTTTTTAGGGATGTATAAAAGTGTTGTTGAAAAAGGGGTTCTTACAAGATCTTCTTAGGGAAGAAAAGCATGGTCAAGGTCCAAAGGTAGCAGTCAATTCTTCTTCTTCATCATTATTCATTTCCCACTAATAATTGGTTCAATTTGAAACCCATAAGCTCATAATCATGCAACTTTAATCAGAGCACCTTCCCGTTATTTTCATTTTGTGTTTTTTCCTTTTTGTTAAAGGGTGTGAACCGTACAATCCAGGGACCATATCCTGTTCAATTTTCGCAGTCAATGTCGTGATTAAATTATTGTTAATGTTTCAGTTAATCAAACTATTATGTACTAATCAAACATAGTCACATTCTGGTGAAAGTAAAATGTAGGACATCTACCACCGAGGTGATATAGTTCAGGTGGTTGGAGCAGCGAACATCATGAGGTTGCTCTTCTCCCACTAGTCCCGAGTTCGATACTTGATTGGGACCAGATGGTTGGGGCAGAGGGTTTCCATTTAACTTGCACATCGTTGGAGGTATGGTAACAGAGCCTATGATGTGGTAACGGATCGATATTTTCTCCCCGATCGGGTCAGCTATATATGGCTAATTAAGTTCAAACATTTTAGATCGGGTGAGTTTTCCAATTGATTAAGGGATCGCTACGCTGGTTTAATCTAGCCTACCCCTTAACTTTGAGGGTATATTATGTGTCCATGTGTGTAACATCTTAACAGATGAAAGCTTCAAGTAACAGGTCAACACTTGGCAAGGCAGGAACTCAGGAAGTGCCATTAGATTAGCACCA
Source organism: Rhododendron vialii (assembly GCF_030253575.1). NCBI lineage: Eukaryota > Viridiplantae > Streptophyta > Magnoliopsida > Ericales > Ericaceae > Rhododendron > Rhododendron vialii. Next base: position 18,456,910 of record NC_080563.1, on the reverse strand, counting down.
TGGTGAAGTTTAATATACAAAAGCAAGCTGTATTTAAATAATAATAATGGAATAAAACTACGTACCCACCTACTATATGAGTTTTTGTAGACTTCGGCGGCTTAAGCACTTAGGTGAGACCTTTTTATGGGCTAATTAGGGAAAGCAATTCCTAAGGGGTGCTTAAGCACTAAGTTTACATTTTTTTCCCCCCACAATTCGTTAATTCTAATCTAAACTATCTTAGGGGAATTGGGGAAGGGATGGGGCTTACAAGGATCGAACTCTACCCATGTGCATGGAAGTATGTAAGGGAGGCCAATTGCACTCCACTCCACTTGCACTAAGTTTACATTATGCCCAATGATTCTTTAATTGAAGAAATAAAATATGTACAGTCCAGCTCTTATGAGAACCACCTTATTTTAATAAAATGCGGACCTCACTTTCCCGATCGAATTTCGATGATCCGAGCCGCTCAATGTGTTCAGAACGTGATTTTAAGGGTACTCGCGAGAAATCAGCAAAAAATATGATTGGGAAGGACTTCATCCGAGCAGTTTTTGTTTATTTTTTATTGAACGGTTCAAACAAAAACTACTCGGATAAAGCCCTTCCCGATCATTTTTTTTGCCAATTTCATGTGGGTATCCTTAAAATCACGTTCTGAACACATTGAGTGGCTTGGATCACCAAAATTCGATCGGGAAATGAAAGAAATGAGGAGGTCCGACTCCTTCATTTAAGACTGAGTGAAAATATGTATCGCCAATGTATGCTTACTTGTGTTTTGAACAACAAGGATTGATAATGGTCAAATAGAAAATATATTTACTTGGGCCTGTAGGCACATTTTTCGGTTTGTCCATTCGATAGTTATCAATGGTCAAATAATTGGGGGATTTGGGAAAGGGAACAAGATCAGATCATCATTCCTTAGAAATTCTGTCCTCCCCAAATCTCTGTTCCAGCCAAACACTGCTAGAGATTTTCAAAATAAGTAAATAAATGGGTTTTGATTTGGGTTATTTTTTAGAAGATATTGGGACAAGTTTTTGTGAAATGTCGCAACACTTTTTCAAATGAGTTGTGACTTTATGTGTATGATTAATATAGCATCCATTAAATTGGAATGTGTTTATTTGGAAGAGTTGAGTTTGTTGGAAACGGATATGGAACATGGGGTTGCCTCCAAGAGGCATAACCCTTCTAATTAATTATTTTCATGAAAGGGTCCCTACTAAGAGGCGTGATTCTTTAATTGTCTTAAAAAAAAATGATCATTCTTAATGTGTGTTTACTAAAGACACAACATTTCATGTAAGGGTACCTATAATTCACTAAATAGCCATTTATTAAGTCATTCCAAAGAATCCAGTCACCGAAAATTCCATATTGGATTGCTCACTCTCTACTCACTATCTTCCCAGAATTTTAGGCACACTCATATTCTGTTATTCTGTAGAAATAGAATATCGGATTTGCTACAACCCGAAACACTTCATCTGGTGTGGGTAAATACTGTCTTTAGGATAGCCTTATCCTAACGCGCCTCAAATTGTTTGTACCATTCTAGATTTTTTAAGAGACGATGCCATCCCATTCATCATTTTGAAGACCGAATTTTCAACAATAACTAACATGTTTTTTGAAGAGGTCTTTGGCCCAACATCATTGTCCGTACACGGCCAAAAAACTAAGATTAATAAGCTTGAGACCTTAACCGTCGCCCATACGACTTGAACACTAGCCCTTTTAGTGACAAAAATGGTTCAATTTGAGCACAACTTTCTCACCCGAAATCAATTTTCTAAACGAAACAAACAAACAAATGTGTTGGAATTTGGGGCTGGGGCTGAGACCAAATTGGGTCGCCCATGTGGACATAATCAGGTGACCGATTAAGGTGTTGCTCTCCTTGGTTTTTTGGAGAGTTTTTTGAATTTTTTCTTTATTCAATTTTTTTTTTCTGCGTTTGTGAGTCCTGCATCAACAGCTAAATAGAGTTGGTTCTATTTTATCTTGATGGAGGAATACAAAATCAACTCTATCTCCTAGGGGTACTGGAGTTTGTATGCATCTGGAATGCTCCTTTTAATTCCTGCAAAAACACATAGGGAAAAACGCAGAAAATTACTACTCCAATAGAAAAAGTTTCTCTCTCTAGTTATCTCTCTACCATTATAGAGCTCGTGGTATCACTTCATCGCTTGACATTATTGTTGCTAAGTTAGTGTTTGTCTTCGGAGCTCGTGATTCATCCACAAAAAATCCGATTCGAGGTAACCCGAATATCGCTTCTCCATTCGTTATGTATCGTTTTGCAATGTGAAACCTTGTCTCTACCCCTCAACAATTAAAGTTGAGATTCATATAAAGGCTGCGGATCATAAAAAGCTGGGAGATTAGACTTTGTTCTAACGTTAGGAATGTTGGGTTATTCAAGCAAACAACATGTAATTTGAAAAGTGGTTACAAAAAGCTATTCAAACAAGAGACACCTACAAAAACAAAAGCAGATCTCAATCTCAATCCCCAACTCTTTCCCCATTCTCAATGTTTTTACGATTCTTTAACATTATTCTTTTTTATTTCTTAATTGGTAGTAATAGAAATTTTGCCCATGTTAAAAGAAGAGAACAAGTACGACTGTGTTCTTCTTGTATATATTCCATAAACAGCTAAAAGATGGTATGCCCATTCATTCATCTTAAATAAATGCATATTCTTGTTTTAAAAAAACTAACTTTTTAAAAAGATGGTTTTCAAAATAGTTTTCCAGAACATGAACACTCTTCTTTTTTTCATTTCTTAATCATCTGGGAAAAAAACACAGTTTCATAAGCACGAGACTTGTCTTTTTTGGTGTGCTCTAAAAATGTGCACTTTTCCAAAAACAAAATCCTCCAGGTACAAATTTCGAAAACGGTATACTAGGGCTTTTATTTTTATTAGAAAAAATCCTACACAGATTTTCTGTATTTCAGAAAACGAAAAAACAAAAGTTTAAAATTAATACTCCGTCCTATTTTATTAGACCCTTTCGGATACAACTGGGGATTAAAAATTTGAGATGGAGATAGTACTAAACCAATCAGGGCCAAGTTACTAATATGAATTGTTGTCTCTTTCCTATCATTCAACCTAAACCATAAACCTTAAGGGCCCGATTGGATGCATCCATAGGGAGGAAGATTATTTATGCGCCCAGACGAAGGACCATTCTAAATGAATGCCTTTGCTTGGCAGCCCAAAAGGATACCCGACTATTCATGGCTGGAACTATTTAATTTGGGTAAAGGTGGATAAATTATGGACGGCTCTCGAGCTGTCCATTTTTTAGTCCAAGCGGATGAGGCACTCCTCATCCCCCTTCTCCCACCTTATCCCTTCATTTCAACTACAAAACAATCTTATCCCTCCATTTTATCTCTCTTCCAAACCAAATACTATTTTATCCCCTTTTTTAATATCTCATTCAAACCTCCTACTTTTTTTTATCCACCTTCCATAAAAATCACATCAATGTAGATCCATCCTCCATAGATAATACCCCATATATCTTATTCCCCTCCATAAATAATACGGAGTACTACTCTCGAACTCATCCCGCATCCAATCGAGTGTATTGGAAAGACAATGTGTAACCCATAATGGTTCAGCCAAGGAAAGCAAACACTTCAATGGGGTAACAAAAGGTGTTCAGTTTGAATTGGAAAGACAATTTGTATCCCATAACGGTACTGACTGGAATTTAACATAAAAGAAGCCTATAGGGGAGGTTTAAAGCATGTGATCTTATTGCAGTAAAAGAGGCCTATAGGGGAGGTTCAAAGCATGTGATCTTATTGCAGTAAAAGAGGAAAAGTCAGCCTGTATTGATATGTCTTGCATTATTTGTGTAGACATCGTTTCTAGCACAACCCCATCATCTGGTTCTCATAAATAATGAAAGAGAAGCAAAACAAAAGGAGGACAATACTTGTGAACCTCTCTAATGCATGCATTAAATTCAAGCTCTTACAACGTATACTCCTAGAGTGGGGCCTCGAGAAGCCTTTGGTCGGGTTCGATTCCCACTCCGCGTCATAACCATTCTAGTGTTGAGCTAATCTATAGAGACTTTGTTCCGGCTTTCTTCGGAAAACTTTCAACACCGTTGAAAATGTGCTCAAGATTGTTTGTTTCAGTCCCCTGGTTATCTATTTCGCTCTAGTTGTAGGTATTTTTTTGTTTGATAACACGGTATTCGACCCAAGGGACCTAGTAATCCAGGGACCAATTCTACAAACAATTTTTAGAGTGTCTGATTGCAAGCCTACTCCACTTTTAGTAACCAGTACAAACTGGTAGCACAAAGAAATGACAAAATGTAACCTTTTGCTTTTTTGGTGACAGTATCATAACAGTTCATTCAATGCACTGGAAAAAGAAGTCTAATTACATCTTACAGCAGCTTCTCCATGCAATCTCCATAATCTTTTCCTCCACTCTTGATTCCTAGCAAAAAAAAGTCAACAAGATGGGTGATTGTCCAAATTCAGTCCCATTTAAACTCTGCTCATCAAAGCACAACCAAATGTTAACAAGGACATGGGATCAAAAGCTGAAAAACGTGAGCTTGTCCGTTTTGGAACTCTAGACTCAAATTTTGCTTTCTGCGCACGGTCTCCAATAAATTCTTTCTCTCATTTCTCTATCTATCTCTCTCCACTCATTACCCAAAATCCCAAAACAAACAAGGTGAAGTACGTGCAGCATACGAGTCATAAGTGCACGAGTCCGTAGTAGTTGTGCCTTTGGCAAATTCAGATTGGATTTATGAATGCAAGAAATTAAAAAGGTCAAACATCATTTACTCTTAGGGGCCATTTGTTCAACAACAATAAGATATATAACCCCCATATAATCTCAGATTAATAATGATCGAATTACTAATAGCACACCCCCTGGTGTTGTATATCACACACTTTATCAAACTAAATATTCAAGGTATGTTTAATACGAGACATAAATAGTTTAACGAAACACCGAATATTTGGCTACCTTGATCATATAGTCCATTTGATGCTTATAAACAGGCCCTGAGTTTCTATTGTTTCACAGATGAGAATGCCTAATGCAAAGTAAAACATTAAACAAAAAATGACCCAAGCTGCCACTATTGAGAAGAAATATCATGTAACACAAATACTGTTTTGCAATTCATGACATTTGATGCCGAAGCATCCCAGGCGGAAAGGAGACCAAATTCAGAATTCAAGTCCAATGTAGAAGTTTATCCCATGTAAACTCTTATGTTCAAAATGCTCACATCGGATTTAGTTATGATACCAGGTTTCTCAAATGCACTGAGCACTAAAAGTAAGCAAGGAGGTTGGGACTTCTTTGAACCCCATCGGCAAAAAATCTTGCCACATCTCTCTTTTCTGAACAGCATATACATGTTCTACACAAACTAAAAGTTGTGCTAAGCCAAATTTTCGCAGGATTCATTGAGTTGGTCATCTCTGCAAAACTGGTAATATTTCCTAGTACAAGAGTTGAAGCTTCCTATCCCTTAGATTCAAATTTCATTAGTGTGACCTACATTAATACTTCGTGTCCCATTCTCTCGCGCAGTTGGCTTTTATTAGCCATTGCCTAAGCTTAAGTTGAAAATGTATTTCCACAGTCTGTATTCCTACTAGAAACAATTGACCCTAGACACCTTACCCTTACTGCTACTCTGTTTGGCGTATAAAGGCGAATCGGGTGGCAAAATATATCACTAATTCAGTGGTCAACTGTCTGTCTTATTTATCTGGCTGTAAGCACACTAGCAAAAAGAAAACCATGAATTCCAAGTCAACCAAACTGGCATATAAAATCTGTGAATATCTTTGATCATTGATATGGCTTCTTTGCATTTTATGGTCTAGGCATTTAATTGATGAATTTCAGATTGTTTTCTTCATTATCGATCTTAAGTTGATTATTAGCCTAAGAATTTCAGAGCCAGTGAATAAGATCTTCTGAGTTCTGCCCCTTCACGAAACAGAATTTTGTGAATTGGAACAGTTAGATATGCAGGAACAACACAGAGCAAACTTAATAAAGCACTCCAGTGTTTGATATACTACAGGAAAGGTGACACTATGCATGGTACTGCTGCGATTGAATATGATATCAACCTCCATAAGTGCTGCATACTCACCTTGTAAATCGTGGCCTGGCAGCGAGCAGATCACATCGCATTTGATGAAATCCCATAGCGGCTTCGGAGGACATCAAGGGATTTCTCAAATGACTGCGAGAGCTCAGGAATGGATGTTTTGCAAACTGAAACAAAAAGAAGACGACCAAAGTATTTATTCAAAGAATCATATGATAATTAGCACTTTGCAGACAGAATTTTTTTGCCCTTGTCTGATGGTGTTGGATTCTCATTTCCAGTCAAAGAATCCCAGGGAAAGACAAACATACCACGAGATGCACTGGCCTGTGCTTCTGCCAAGAACTTCAAATATGAAGCCTGGAAAGTGGAAACAAATCATCAGTTTACAGTGGTGAAATTGGTCAAGGGGCTTATAGAAAAAAATTAGATTTAGTTTTCTTTTCTCTCTCTCTTTTTTTCTTCTTCTAAATACTGTGAAGAGAAAGTACCTTCATTGCTTCTCTACTTTCACTGATTCGGTCTGATATTTTCTTATGTTCCTTCTCTGCTTCATCTACCACTTGCTGGCATGCCTGTGTCTGAATCTATTCTCGATACAGAGGCAAAGAAAGAGATGACCACAAATCAGTTTAAGAAGATGCAATGTCATTTTCCTACATTTAAATCAACATTGCAGGATTTCACTAATTGATATTTGATACACATTTCCGAATGATGTGCACTTCCTCTTGCTGGAAAGAGGACATACCAAAAGATAGGAGTAGAAGGTGTGTTGTTTAATCTCAACATGAAAGGAATGGAATTAAAGAGTGGTACTTAAGGAAAGTAATTAAAACATTTTGTCATTTCTAATCATAAGTAAATACAGAAAACAACTGACAAATATGTAAAGGTCTCAGGATGAGTATAGTGTCTTTCAATCAAGTACTAAAGGTTAATTCCCCAGGGAGGTCACTGGTGAGTTCTAATAAGTAGCATAACTTCGTCAAAGTTTAAAGATACCACTGTGACCCATCACTGCCCTTTCTTTAGAGGAAAGTTGCATGCTGAGATGATTTCAGGATCATTAGGAAAAACCACGCTCAAGATAACTTGAGCATTGGTGCTGAAGTCTATGGAACGATGATTGATCTGGTTCATCATAGCCAAAAATGTCAAATAGCGGCATAGAAAGCAGATAAGAAAAATTCCTTTATAGGCCCTCTAAGCTTGGGATTTACAGTTCTTTAACCGCCACGGGGTGGAGGCGGGCCCTGACCTCACCGAAGTTTTGAAAATTCTACCTAGATCCTACAGACATATTTTCGGTACCTCTTTTTATAGCATACAGTATTTTGGCCCCTCCACAGGTCTAATATTAGATTGCACCTAGCCCCAACCAAATTCGCTAAGAATAAGGGTTAGATTGGGTATGTTATTATACTGCAATGCATACATGATTTCTAAATGAGAGCAAAGTTGACCAGCAGATTCCCATGCAAGACAGGCAGGCCGCAGAATTACTACTCTATCCAATCACTTCCACCACAAGCTCAATCAAATCCAGTATGACAACACCAATTTCGAGACCACGGGATGGTAGGCCGTGACTAGCATAGATCAAGTTATATCCGGCATGACACAGATCTTAACAACATCTGCAATCAACCAAAATTTAGGCATTCCATTGCTCCTTTATTGGCTTGTTCGATGAACAAAAGTAATGTTGATACCTATTAGCGTTACAGCCAAGCTGACCAGAAATCAGTCAGTCATCTAATGGTTTTGTGGATGTAATGGCAGCATATGAAGCATAGCTAGTTTAATCCCGGAAGATGCTCTCGCTCTTCCGACTCAAGTTACGATGTTTTGTCTCAGCTAAAGCAAGTCATTAATCAAGGTTGTTACATGACTTCGGATTGTAACCAAATCGCTCACAACCATCATAGGTGCCTTAGGTGGTGATTGAAACCCAGATCTTCGGAGCTAACAGGATTGTAAATCAAACTGCAGGACGCAACGTACGAACTCGGTTCCTCAGCATTACAACTAGAAACTGAAGCAATCAAACATTGGATGTCAATTGACAAATGCTATATACGATTTGCTTAATGTTGCGAGAGATCAGAATACGATCACAAGGATAGCAAATATCAGTAAACCGCATCTACAATAACATTTATCTCAAAATTAACTCTGAGCTCTGAAGCTAACTTGAAATGTACAACAAAATACAGTGACAGAAGCGCACAAGCGCGCGCATACACAGAGCTAGCAGGGAGAAAACAAAACTCTGATTTAGCTATCAGAGCGGACGTCTAATTCTAGATTAGCTAACCACTCAGAGATCACATTTTCGAGAAGAGACAGAAATCAGAACACATCATCTAATGCTAGAATAGCTAAACAATCAACGTACAATTGAGAGAGAGAGAGAGAGAGAGAGAGAGAGAGAGAGAGAGAGAGAGAGAGAGAGAGAGAGAGAGAGAGAGAGAGAGAGAGAGAGAGAGAGAGAAATCAGAAAACCTAATAAATGGACAATTTCTACAGAGAGAGCGAGTATGTGTATAATTAGAACGCATCATCTACTTTCAGATTAGCCACACACACACAGACCTTGAAGCGTTTGTGGAGACGAGACTGAGAGGCCTCCAGGTCCTTGACGATCTCCGCATGCGAGCGATCCAGCTGGTGCTTGATGGAGTCCAAGAGCGAAGCCGCCATCTCCTTGAGATCAGATATCGTGCCCAGGCTCTTCATGTTCAGCGGCGATCTGACGACGTTCTGGATCCGATCCACCGAGCTCGACGCCACGTTGTCCTTCTTCCGCTTCTTCGAGGACGAGGCGGCGTTGTTGAAGGCGCCGAGGTCGAACTCGAATTGCTCCTTCGGCGACTCGCTCGGCGATCGGTTGGGGCTGGCGGTTGGCGGTGGGGAGACCAGAAAGTCCGCCACGGTTGGCTTCCTCGTTGATCTCTTCTTCATCTCTCTCTCTCTCTCTCTCTGATTTCAATTAGGAGTCGAGCGAAAATGAGATGCGGTTCAAGTGCGTTGGTATTTATAGTGGCGCGAATGCGAAATTTAAAAGGGTGGGAAATTTCATTCTACTGTTAAAACAATCCACGCATTGAATTTTTTTTATTTTTTTTTACAAGGCAAACTATGGGTACACCATTTGGTGTACACCGCCTTCGATGGGATCCAATTAGAGGTCTCACACAAATAATCGGAGCCGATCAAATTTTTTAAAACATTTTTTTAAGTATCCTTGTAAAAAAATAGCTCCGTCGGATATCAGTAAAGGCTTTATCAATTCTATACCCAGTTTCCTATTAGCAAATTTGGCATAGAATCGATTAAGCATTTACCAAAATCTGATGAAGTTGATTTTTTACAGAGATGCTTAAAAAACGTTTTTGAAAAAGTTGGGCGACTCCGATCATTTGTGTGGGATCTTTAAGTGGGTCTCATAGCAGGCGGTGTATACCAAATGGTATATCCATAGTTTTATTGATTTTTCAATGCAACTGTCACTTGAAACGCTTCTCTCACATGGGGTGGGACCCATACATATATGGGACATCACTTCACGTGAGAGGGCGTTACAAATTACCATAGTATAGGGAAAAAATTCCTATTCTACCAGGGGAAGGGGATGCCCGGAATGCCGGGATGGGGATGGTGGGGTTTGAATCCTCACCTGATGATCTAAAGAGTATAAACCGCCTCCCACTCGGCTGTCACTATTTACCCACACATTCGTTTTTGGCATCGCTGATATTTATTCAAAAAAATTCCAATTTCTGTAGTTGGTAACTTCATCAAATTTGAAGGAACAAATGACAAGGAAAAAGAAAAAAAAGGAGGAAAACCAGATGATGTTGAAGCAACAAACTTTGGCAGACAAGGTTTCTTTGTTTGAGTATATATGATATGATAGTCGATTAGCGAGGTTGAATACCCAAGGTTTTTGAGTAGGATAGTCATTTGAGCTTGGAAAATATGTTTGTCGTATAAATTTAATGGATATTGAGTCAAGTTTAAATAATACTACTAAAGAGTGTCTTCATTTAATTATTCCGTTTGAATATGGACACAATTATATTCAGATTGAAGTCCAAAATAAGATAATAAACTAGTGAGACGTATAAACCAAACAGCCCCTAAAATGACGTGAGAAGCCCAACCCAAAAAACAAATCCTTTGAGTTTCTGAATTGCTTCTGCTGCACATTTAAGGGCTTGTTCGTTTGGTATTTGGATTTTGAATGGGCATTAAGAAGGCCCTTTCTCCACAAATTTGTGTTTTACTGTCTATTTCAACAGTTCAAGCCAAATAGTGGTTCCTCCCCCCATGGATCATTTGATTTCCAACACATTTCAAGACATGATAAATTCGGTTGTCCCTCTCTTTCTAACTCAGCGTCGAGAGGAAGATGTACTAGGATTTATGTGCATCATTTCCACGTCATTGTTATGATCTGTAAAGGAGAATGACACAAAGGATTCAAGCTCTACTTCAACTCATCAGAATTTGCAGGCCACGTCAGCAACAACTTTAGTTAACTAAGAGTGTTTAGTTAGTTTGTGTCGGCGGTAATTAGTGGAAGGTTAATCAGTTGATTAATTGGTTGTAGAGGGTTATATTGGGGATCCTGTCATTATAACAGATCAACGAAAAAGAGAAACGAAACAAAATCAGATTTGCTTTCTCTTTCTAGACCTCTTTACTCTCTCTCTCTCTCTCTCTCTCTCTCTCTCTCTCTCTCTCTCTCTCTCTCTCTCTCTCTTCTTCTTCTTCTTCTTGATTGTTCTTTACTGATTCTTGATGATTTGCGTACGATTTTGTTAAATTCTTTATGGTATCAGAGCTACAGTGACGCAAGTCCAACCAATCGATCCACGGTCCTCACTTTCTTCATTTTCGTTTCAAACCCTAACCGAAGTGATTTGCAGAAATGTCTTCGACTTCGTCTTCTTGCGATAATGGAGTCACCATGCCCTCCGCTTTGGCATTCCTGGTGTCTAATTTTCATTCTCTCGTGACGATCAAGCTGAGTTCAGATAATTACTTGTTGTGAAAAACACAGGTCTTGAACGCTCTTAGGGCTAATGGTTTTCTTGAGTACGTAAAAGGTACAATTCCTTCACCTCCTTTACAGATCCGAGATACAAGCAACAATTTGATAACAAATCCTGCGTTTATGTCTTGGACTCTTATTGATAACCAATTATTGTCGTGCTTGACTGCGACTTTGTCCTCGTCCACATTATCTCTTGTTCTAGGGCTAGAACATGCATCAGATGTTTGGACTAGTTTGGAAAATAGGTTTAACTCTATGTCTCGATCGAATCTACATGAACTTAAGAGGACTTTGTACAGTTTTACTAAAACTGGAACAATGGAAAAGTATATAGATGACATCAAGATCTGTGGGCAGAAATTGAGTGCAGTTGGATATGATGTTGATGATGATGATATGGTCTTTCATGCTATTAATGGTTTACCAAAGGAGGAATTTGGTTCCTTAAAACAGACTTTGAGAACACACAGAGATCTGAAGTTTCATGAATTAGAGTCAATTTTGAAAGCCGAAGAGCAACAAGCACATAAGTCAAAGGGAGATAATGGAGTTAGTAGTGTATTTGTTGCTACACAGAAATTGCAGGAGCTTAATGTCTCTGGTGCTAGTTCTTCTTCTCAAACCACTACTCCTCAGTCTGAGAATAGTAGTTCAGCTGGTAATGTTTCAATGGTACCACCTATATCTGTGCCTCAAAGTATTCAAGCATCTCAGAGTTTTCTTCCTTAGAATATTCAGGCCTCTCAAAATGTACAGCCTCAGTATTTTCAATCCCCGCAAGCGCAAATGTTTCAACATATGTTCCCTCAGACACTTTTCTTTCCTCAACCTAGTCCAAGGTTTAATAATGGTAATAGAAACAGGTCAAGGGGACAGGGGTTTGCATCTTTCCAAAGGCCTACTTGTCAGATTTGTGGCAAGGACAATCATTCTGCTCGTACTTGTCATTATAGGAATACACATACTACTCAAGTGTCTCGTTTTTCAGCTTCAACACCTAGTTTTGCAGCTCCTGGCTTTGCTGCACCTAGTCTGATGTTTCCCACATCAGAATACTATTCTTCTGCAGGTTTTCAGTCTCCTAATATGTGGAGACCTGAGGTTTCTTCTGTAGCCGGATTTCAATCCCCTCATATGTGGAGACCTGAGATGTCCGTTCCTATTTCTGCACCAATGCCCTTGTATCAAAGGCCAACACAGTCTCAATTTATGCCACCTGGTCATGGTAATGTAGGTGGTTATGGGGATGGATAGCATGGGCAGCCTCAGTTTCCTTTTTCTGTGAGTTCAAGTTATGGAATGCCTAGCAATGGTTTACCTGTTGCATCTGCTTTTACAGCTTATACTCTAGGGACAGGACATGTTTCTTCTAATTACAGTTCTTCTGTTTCACCAAATTGGTATCTGGACAGTGGGGCAACAAATCATGTTACTTCTGATATGAGTAACATCTCTCATCCTCAGCCTTATCCAGCAGGGGGAGGAGTAATGGTTGAGAATGGTAATTCTCTATCTGTTTTCTATTTTGGTAATAGTATTCTCCCAACACCCAAGGCCAGGTTTCATCTTACTAATGTTCTACATACTCCTGCTATCACGCATAATCTTCTCTCTGTTTTTCAGTTTGCTAAAGATAATAACTGTTCACTAACCTTCAATTCTTCTGGTTACGTCATTCAGGACAACCACACGCACCAAGTTCTATTCCAGGGGCCATGTCATTCAGGACAACCACACACACCAAGTTCTATTCCAGGGGCCATGTCACAAAGGCCTCTATCCTATCCAGAGCTGCTTTAAGTCTGCTTCTGCTCAGGTTCCAGTTGCTTTTCATACCAATAATACTGTGTCTCCTACTGAGTCTACTTCTGCTACCACTTTGTGGCATCAAAAGCATGGTCATCCAAGTACTCCTCTTTTTCAGTCTCTCATGAAACAATTTGCTTTACCTATTTCTAAGCCCTTTGATGTTCAATATTATAGTTGTAATAAAGTGAAAATCACAAGTTACCTTTTTCTTTGTCTACTTCTAAGTCTACCAAGCTCTTTGATTTGTTGCATATGGATGTGTGGGGTCCTGCCTTCAGTCAAAGGATTTAGGTATTATCTTTTGATCATAGATGATTGTACAAGGTATTGCTGGCTATTTCCTTTACACTATAAGTCTGATGTTAAGACCACTCTTGTTCATTTCAAAGCCTATGTTCAGACTCATTTTCAAGTCTCTGTTAAAACTGTGAGATCTGATAATGGTAAAGAATTTGTGAACAATTTTCTGACTCAATTGTTTCTCATTAGTGGCATTCTACATCAAACATCTTGTCCACACACCCCTGAGCAAAATGGTGTTGTGGAAAGAAAACATAGACATTTGATGGATACAACTCTTACCTTACTTGATCAAGCAGGCATGCCTGCTCAGTTCTGGTTAGAAGCATTGATTACTACTGTTTTCTTAGCAAATAGATTTCCTCATTCTTTTTTACAGTTTCAAGTTCCTTATGTTCTCTTGTTTCATACTAAACCAGACTATCTTACTCTCAAACCTTTTGGTTGTGCTTGTTTTCCTTGGCTTAAACCTTATCACTCTCACAACTTGATTCCTAAGTCAACTAATTGTGTTTTTTTGGGCTATTATACCTCCTCCAAAGGGTACGGATGTTTTGACCCTCTTACAAACAAGGTTTATGCTTCTAGACATGTTAGATTTCTTGAGAATCATTTTCCTTATCCTTCTCTTACTTCTCATTCTTCTCTTTCCTTAGATTCTGAGACTTCTCTTACTACTTTTTATGTTCCTCTTACTAGTTTTTCAGATATTCTTGTCTCTGTTAATCCTCCTTCACTGTTCCATCTATTCCCATTCATAATATTCCTACTTATATACCTGTATTTGATTCTGTTCCTATTACTATCCCTTTTAGTTCTGATTTAGCTCCCTCAGCTACTTCTGCTTCAGCTCCTACTTCTACTTCTCCTTCTCCTTCTACCAATTTGAGTGAACCTTCTTCTTCTGTTTTTGTTCCTCCTATGGGTCCTTCTCACTCTATGAGAACCAGGTCTCAGAATGGCATTTATAAGCCTAAACAGCCTCTCACTTTGCTTACTTCTGTTTCTTCTTCCCTTCCTTTTACTGAACTTGCCCATTTCTCTGACGCTATACGTCATTATGTCTGGCAAAAGGCTATGGCAGAGGAGTATGAGGCTTTAGTGAAACAAGGTAGTTGGGTTCTTGTTCCTTCACCCTCTCATGGGCATGTCATTGGGTGTCAATGGATTTTTAATATCAAGAAACACTCTGATGGCACTGTGGCACGGTACAAAGCTAGGCTTGTAGCTAATGGCAATCAACAAACTGAAGGTATGGATTTCATGGACACATTCAGCCCTATCATTGAACAACCCACCCTACGCGTTATACTTAGTCTTGCTGTACATCATAATTGGTCTCTTAGACAGCTAGATGTTTCCAATGCCTTCTTGCATGGTGTCATTTCAGAAGATGTATACATGAAACAACCGCTAGGGTACAAGGATTCTGTTCATCCTGATTATGTGTGTAAATTGACCAAAGCTCTTTATGGTCTTCGACAAGCACCTAGGGCCTGGTACTCTATGTTTTCTGGCTATCTTGTTCAACTTGGTTTTCAGTCCAGCAAGGTAGATACATATCTCTTTATTTTGTCTCAAGGTCAACATCTTACTTTGGTTTTGATTTATGTGGATGACATAGTCATCACCGGAAGTGATTCTTCTTACATCACATCTCTTATTCACAAGCTTAGCCAACGGTTTGTTATGAAGGACTTGGGGACTCTCCATTATTTTCTGGGTATTGAGATTACTACTTCTTCTTCTGGTATTTTCCTTTCTCAGTCCAAGTATGCAACAAAACTTTTTACTAAAGCTGGGATGACTGACTGTAAAGGTTCTAATTCTCCTGCCTCTGTCAAGCCTGGAATACCAGACTGTGATTATCCTTTGCAAGATGTGTCTTTATATAGGACTTTGATGGGTTCTTTACAATACTTGACTTTGACAAGGTCAGAAATTGCTTATTCTGTTAATGTGGCCTCTCAACATATGCATGCACCCAAACTTAGTCACTTCATGGTAGTCAAACATATCCTTCGATACATCAACGGATCCATCTCTCATGGACTTCATTTTGTTCAAGGCCCTCTCACCCTCACAGCCTTTGCAGATGCTGACTGGGCAGGGGATCCTGTTGATAGGAGATCCACAACAGGTTATGGTGTGTTCATGGGTCATAATTTAGTCTCTTGGTGTGCTAAGAAACAGCACACAGTGGCTAGGTCATCCACTGACGCTGAGTATAGGGCCATGGCTCAAACAGTTAGTGATTTAGTTTGGTTGCAACAATTGTTTTCTAAACTGCATATCCCTTCTTCTACACCTCATGTTCTGTGGTGTGATAACAAGTCTGCCATTGCTTTGGCATGTAATCCTGTCTATCATGCTAGGACTAAGCACATAGAGATCGATTACCATTTTATACTTGAGCAGGTGCTAAATAATCAGGTTGTGCTCTATCATATTAATTCTGAGGCTCAAATAGCAGATATATTCACCAAGGCTTTATCTGTATCAAGGTTTCAGCTTCTCAAGTCCAAACTCATGGTAGCTAACCCTCCCATGCGTTTGCAGGGGAGTGTAAGGGAGAATGACACAGAGGATCCAAGCTCCACTTCAACTCATCAGAATTTGGAGGCCACGTCAGCAACAACTTTAGTTAACTAAGAGTGTTTAGTTTGTGTCGGTGGTAATAAGTGGAATGTTAATCAGTTGATTAGTTGGTTGTAGAGGGTTATATTGGGGATCCTGTCATTGTAACAGATCAACGAAAAAGAGAAATGAAACAAAATCAGATTTGCTTTAAATTTCTAGACCTCTTTACTCTCTCTCTCTCTCTCTCTCTCTCTCTCTCTCTCTCTCTCTCTCTCTCTCTCTCTCTCTCTCTCTCTCTCTCTCTCTCCTTCTTGATTGTTCTTTACTGATTCTTGATGTTTTGCGTACGGTTTTGTTAAATTCTTTATGATCAATGAATACGACTTGGCCGGAAAGTGCTCTTGCCTCTATCATTAGCTCAGGCAGTCGCTGTTTATGGTGTTTTAGTCACCTTTCATTGCCCACTTGCTTCTCTAGAATTTACGGAGGCTTTACACATCCTCTACTAATATGACTTGTTTCCAACTTATTTGAGATGGCACTTGCATCATGGCATCTTGGCATGCCATGATTTCCAAGAGGAAATAAGGGGCCTGCGTAATAAATTAAAAACTTCAAACAAAGATGGGTAGAATATGAAGTTCTGGAAACAATTTTGTACTGATAAGCTTGTTCAGAAGATCGAAAAATAGGAAAAAATTAGTACTACCATTTCTTAGGGTCTTGGACCTGTTCTTACTGCAATAAAGAAATTTACAGACGGACAATAATAGGAAATCAAGGAGAACACTTCAAACCACTTCAGAATGTCATGTTAGGAAGGAATTCATCAAGCGAACAGAATAATTGGAAACCAAAGAAAGCCTCTCTTTCCTTCTACAAATACCTTCCCAAATTTATGGTCCAAACCAAATAAAGTGGTACATAAAAATGCATTAGCACGCGCAATTGCTTTTATCTGGATCCAAACGTAGCATCTGGGCTAAACAAGAAAGACATGTACTCGTGTCATCGCTTAAGGACCCCAAATATCTTTTTCAAATGTCTCTGAAAGGGTTATTTTCCTAAAAAATAAAAATCCCAACAAACAAGATCCAAACTGTCGCTATTACATTGTCGATTTTCGTGGGTGGTATGGTCTGAAATTCTGAAGTTGTGGCACATCCAGTGGATTTGTCCGGCTTCATTAGCAAAGTTAGCAAGTTGGTGGTTTTGGAATAGATTCCGAAACTTGGAAAAAAATATTTGAAAAGTGTGTTTTTTTGCAACGTTATGGTCAATTTGGTTAACGAGGAATGGGTATATCTTTAACGGGGCAACAACCGAAGCTCTGGAGGTGGCAGACCTAATTAAAACCAAGGTAGCCATGCGGATGAAAGCCAGTTTGACATCAAGCTTTACTCGATGGAGGACTTCAAAAGGTATTTAGATGGGATTTGAAAAGTGAGTGTAGGGGGAGGTAAAAATTGAGGGTAGTCTGTGAGGTGTTCTTATCCAATCTTGATTGGATATTGCTCTGTAGTTTCATGTTATAGTAGTTGTCTTTGATCGATGTACCCCGTCGAATTTAATAAAAGTTCCGTTTGCCGAGCCAAAAAAAAAAGAGATCCAAACTGTCGCTACTTGAAAAGCATTCTGCAGAAAAAATGTCCGAAAAGAACAACCAACCAAAGGTTTCCTTGCAAAACAGAATCAAAAAGAAAAAACAGAACTTGATTATTTTGGATACCACCAGCTTAACTACCTCTATTCTGGATAGAATCAAAGCGCACATTTGTTTCTGACCGTAATCAGTTCAGAAAATATTACAGACCAACCCCACTAACCAGGCTGTTTAACACAAAGTTCAGCAACATAAAAGAGATACATGAGTTTGGAAAACAAGAGAAGGTACAGTACCTTCTCAAAAGTACATTTATTGATTCATAAAACACATCCCAAATCCAGAGACGATAACTCTCGCCAGCTTCTTTCAATCATCTGCACCCAACACATTAGAGAGAAAAAGGAGTGATTCAGAACACTGTCTATTCTTAAAAACCTATCCCTTTCATGTGGGGTTGGAAAAAGCTGTTTGGTTGAGAGCTATAAGCACAAACATTTCGAAGGGGTGTGCCATGTTGGACACCAGTCACACAATTTCATTAGACACTTGTCGGACACACGTCCAAGCATATTTACCATGTTCTAAAATTTTCTACAGTTGGAGTCTGTTGGACACACTTGGGGAACACACATTCTCTTATTCTTTGCAAGCGATGCTTTAATGTTGGTCTATTAAGAAACACAGGTGAGCAAGATGAGTGTAGCGGAAAGGAGAATGTTGAGGTGGATGTGTGGTAAGTCTAGATGAGACAGGATTAGAAATGAAACGGTTCGTGAGATAGTAGGTGTAGCACCTGTAGAGGAGAAGTCGAGGGAAAATAGGCTAAGGTGGTTTGAGCATGTCTACCATAGACCAAGAGATACAGAAGTTAAGAGAACGGATAGGATAGCTTCGAGTAGCAATGCTACGAGAAGGGGTAGACCTAAATTGACATTATATGTTGTTGTGCGCAAAGATATGAGTATAATGGATTTGTGTGAACAAATGACCCTTAACAGAGCTCAATGAAGGAAAATGATTCATGTAGCCGACCCCAAGTGATTGGGACATAAGACTCGATTTGGTTTATCGAGTTAAATATCTCGTATATATAGTCCATATAGCAATGGCATAACCTTAAATTTGAGATTAAAAGAACGTACAAAACTACTCCCACCTTCCTACTAGTTAGACCCTTTTGGGGATTCAAACTTTTAAGGGGGCATGCAATGATTACACTTTAAGTCAAATTTCAAGGCATTGTTTGTTTAATGCCCCTTATTCTAGCTCACTGGAAGTGCTATCATAGATATCTATGAAGATAGTTTTGGAAAATCTCCAATTTTTTATTCTTGAGTTTTTAAGATGGACAAACATTTTGGAACACCCTAAAATTGAATAATGGACTAACCATTAGGAACGGAGGGAGTGTATATCTTGCACGTGTCCAGCATGTGTCATGTCCTTATCCTGTTGAAAATTCCTGTGTCCCTGAACCCGTGTTGTGTCATGTTTCTGTGTTCGTGCTTCTTAATTTTAGAGTGGACTCACCATTAGGGGAATAAGAACTCCTAGCAGAGATTGATAGCTGAGTGGTGGCAAATGCATTCTTTTCATATCCATGATCATCAAGATCGGCCCACGAAGCTCTATCTTTAGGCCCACCGTCCTCCCAGAAAGGCCTTATAGCATGACTCTCCTGTTTCAAGGCCCCCAGTGAACCAACATCACTTCCAAAGAAGCAATGTTGCTGCCGCTGTCTTGCCATTGCAGAATTGCTCATCAAATCAAAATCCTGCAGCATGTGTGGTTGACAGGAATCACTTTGCAGATGAGCACCATAACTTGGAATCAGAGAGGGGTCTATATTACGATCCAATCCTAGAGCCCGGACACCTCCTGAACCTTCTGGAAGGAAACCTTGTTTGTCTTCTTCAGGTTGGTTTCCATGGAAATACCTGCATGTTTGAGTTACGCAAAGAGAAGCCAACTTAAAGTTATTTCTTCAAGCAAACTGATATACTAGAGTAAGTCACTTGGTAGAAGTATAAATTGTACCGTACACACCAGGGGACTACACCTGAAAGCCAAAGGATATATATCTACATAAACGGAAAAGAACTATTTCCATCCCCAAATGAGTCCAATTCTGACTTCATACTCGACATAAACCAAAAGGTAAAAACTGGGGAGGATGAAAAGGGTATTTGAAATTTTTAACACCTCAAACCAAGTATGGGTTATTAGAAGGGGTGTCCCGATACTGATGGAAAAAGTATAAACTACTTAGACTTCATGGCATCTGGGGGCTATTTATGGGGACAAAGAACTAGGAGCAGAAAAACGAGAGGGCGTGTTGGGTGGTCAGGTTTGGGAACTTAATGGTGAGGATTAATCTTTCTTTAGGAAAGGAGATATAACCAATGAAGCAATTTTGATGGATGGAACCAGCACATTAATTTTCGGAGCTGAAAACTGCTAGAGATGGCCGACATAATTGCATATGGTCCCAGCACCACAGCGTCGACAAGAATAAAGGGATGATATGTCACAACCGCCATGAAAGTACATCTGATACTGTGATTAGTCTTTCTTTCCATATGTGATATGGAAGAGAGAAATCTAATAACGGAAAATCTCAATAGGCTGAGCCAGTCTATTTCAGAGCTGAAAGATGTTAAAGATGGCAACAAAAGCCTACACAAACTACTCTTAACACCTTGCCTCGACAAAAATGTTACCCGGATCATGGACAGTGCCGACAACGAGGAACAGGACAGGCACACCACATGCTTAAACTATAGTATTGGTTAAGTTGGAATGAAGCTCGCTGCTGTAAACCCAATCCCGACTATAAGCCCCTCCATCTAGCTGCCTCCAACTTAGAAAGAAGGTATTCAAGGAAAGTTTGAACATCTAAAGCCAGTTTTTGAGTATGAAGAAGACTCTCATCTCTTTGGTAGTGAGAAATCAAATCAAAACATCACATTGCCAGAAGTCCCATGTTTTTCCCCCTAGTCTTTGCACTAGACTTCTTAGCATTTGAATTTCCATAGAACAAATCTTTTGCAAGGAGACTACTATTTTGAACAAGATAGAGAATCATGAGGGATTTATACGTTTTTCAGAACCGAAGATGACAAGTTTCTAATCTACCTTGTACTGTCCTGTCAAACTATTTATACTTGAATAAATAGTTCTTGTGTCCCTTGATTTCCTACTATGGTAGGCAGCTACTAGCATCTTTTTACTTCTGTTGATGAGTCAATCTGGACGGGGAAAACCATACATCTGCTATGTAGAAATGGAGGTTATTTTACACACTTAAAGTTCATTACTATTTCCACAAGCCCATGCAGATGGTGAAAGGACGGCTATAAATTAAAATAAATCATCTATGTCATGCAATCACTTTCTCATCTTCAAGTTGAAAGGAGCAATTCTGCCAAAAAGCCTTCTATTTCTATGAATTCAAGTAATGATATCACCAACTCAATGTAACTTACGCTGTCATCCAGTAACAAGCTGATTCAAAGGAGTTCTCTACATGTTTTGCGTGACTAATTCTGTTCACGAGGCTCCGTTTGAATAATCCGAAACTTTGACCTAATATATAGCCAGAAATATTCGACAGAACTTTTTTAAGCTTGCCTCATTAACCACGTTTATGTATTATGTCAGAATATTCGGACTTATGATGAACCAAATCTATATCTACTCACTTGCAAAGCTCTTCATTATGCACTTGGGAAAGGAAGAATTGCGGGTGTAATCATGTAGAAGAAGAATGTGCTTGACATACAAGTCAATAGAAAGAGTGACTTTGGTACTTCTGAGACAAATCAAGATTGAGAATATATGGTAAAACCTAAAGTAAATATTGATATTTGTTCAGACGGTATCCAGTTTAATCACAGAGTATCAACAAACTTGTAAACGATCAACTACATGTTGTGGACTTTCACAGCTAATGAAAAAACTAAAACTGGGCAATGGACGTTCAGCAAAATTTAGCACAGTATAACAGGAAATTTCTTTTATTAGCAAGTAGACAATAACCAGTGAAGCCTTATACATCAAAAAATGTAGTGAATAAACTGCAGCAGTTTTAAACAAATAGATAAGAAACTGAAAAAAAAAATTTAAATACTTAGAAACATAAATGCTCTAACGAACTTCTGAGTGACTTATGTTAAGGTAATCTTTGACAGGGGAAGCACAATATAACCATCTATCAAAAACCTAATGGCATGCCTACCCAACACTTGTAAATAATTCTGGTCAAACTTGCAGTCTTGTTTCCACAAATATACCTGAAATCTGACATTACAGCACATGGATTTAAATCGCATTCAGATGACCTATGCTGATGCAGATAAACATGCCTAAAAGTGAAGAGTTCAGTTTTCACAGCAGAAACACGCTCGACTAACTATGCCCCAAAAAAGAAGCAATGGTGATAGTTTGTAACACAACCTCACAAGGAAAAGACCAGGTCTACCTGTACTCCTTGTTATTGACCCCATAGGATACAGGCTCCATCTGCCATTTTGATGCATTGCTTCCAAGCAATGAGTCCTTATTATCAACAATGGATTGCAGAGGCAGGTTTTGGAAGCTACCAGTTCCACCAGTACTCCCAGGAGTCCCATGTGATATCACAGCTGACAATGACTGAGAGGTAGATTGAGATTCCACATGCTTTCTTGAACGGTTGCGGCCTCGGTGCATGTGCCGCTCACAGTATTTGGACTCAGGATAAGCATCTTTGGAGCACCTCCACTTCTTTCCGTCCGTCCTCCGACATCTGCCAGGCTCAGGGTCTATTTTCTTCCCATAATAGGAACAATAGCCCACTGCAAAAATGGAAAATTAGAAAAACGTATGAAGAACTAAGTTTAGCCCCAGTGTATGGCCACAACATTGAGTGGATTAGTTCATCTAAAAGACTCATTTGTATGAAAGCGGATTATATTCAATAACTTCAACAGGTAAAAGAGGCAAAAGCATGGGGTAATTCCAAATACTAAAGTCAAAGAACACAGGATTCTCAGTCCCAAAAGTCTCTGTCAAGGGTCCCAAACTCCCAATAGACTCTCAATCATAGAAGTATGCAACGAGATTCATACATTTCAAGATTCCCACCACATTGTGGGGCTGAGAGGCTGAGAGTGCATTGAGACAAAGAAGGATCATTGAGGACACAAGATCCTTGGCAGAGTAAGTTCACATTCACCCTTAAACACTACTTCCACTCAGACCCGGGAAAAAATTAATGTTGATCAAAGATGTGAGGCTCAGTCCAGATGATCCAAACAACTATAAAACAAATTTCTTGAACATTTTATGGTGAGACTAAAAAACCAAATTAAGAAAATTCTTTTACACAGAGAGAGAGAGAGAGAGAGAGAGAGAGAGAGAGATCCAAGGAGCTGATCAAAGCAGAAAAGGAGAGAATAGTAAAAAATGAAGCAGAGAGAGGACCAAATAAAAGCTTTAAGTTCTTAACTAATATAATATACAGTCCAATTAATGACACTCACAGCCCTTTCGATTGCGAGAAATGGTGTGACATGAAAGGGGAAGACGCCAATCAAAAAACATCATTTTCGTAATTTCCTCTCCATTTCTCCCCAAATCACTCAATCAAAATGAGTGGTTCGACAAGAAACTCTAATCCTCTCTTTTCTTATCTTATCAAATCTCTCAATGAAAGGGGCTCAGCACGATTGAACCACACTACACATCAATCCACTAATCAATAAGGCCATCCATTTTGCGCACGCGTACACACACATACACATATATATATATTGAAAAGGAGAGAGATTTCTTACAGCTGGATTGGTGAAAGAACCGGGCGGAGATAGAATCGAAGCTCTGGCGGATCGGGATGACGAGATCGGGAGGCACGGCCATACCGGCGACGAGGTACTTGTATATGAGAGCCTGATGCTCCAGCTCCTGCCACTGCATCGCCGTGAATGGCGGCCGGAACCCCCCCGCCCCACCCTCCGCCACCGAAGACGATTCACCACCACTCATTTCTCACTCGCTCACTCACTTCTTCCCTTTATCTTCTTCCCCTACCAGCTTAAGCCCTAAACAGATTCCCTTCACTTCCAACAAAAAGCTGCGAAATAACGGCACCAACAACTTAATTTACAGACAACACAAACACACACACACACACACACACGTGACACACACACAGAGATGTACCTTGGGGGAAATAGATATAGGGTTTGGCCATGGAGAAGGGAGGCAGCAGTGCAGAGCTGAGCCGAAGCTGGGAAAGCGAAAGTACAGTACAGTGGGAACTGATCTGTTATCTTCTTATAGCATTGCTTAGGCTCACATTAGCACGTAATTGGCTCCACAGCCTCAATTTTACTACTAGTTTTATTATTGAAAATTTAAAAATAGATCGGCTTATTGACGGAGACCCCTTTGAATACGGAATCGCGCGATCGTCCATTTCAGTTTTAATTAAACGGTACGGATTTAAATGAAATTTTTTTAGGAAAGAATTTAACTTTTTTCCGAAAAAAGTTTCGTTTACATTTAGACTGTTTAAAATACTCTTAAACGGTTGCGATTCACCCCGTAAATAACTGTTCACAAAATCATCCGTTAAAAAAATTTTCTCATCCATTTAAAAAACCAGTTCCACATAATATGGTGCAGTACTTGGAGTAGTAAAACTTTGACTATGTTTACAACAGGTGGTCGTAATATCAACTGGGTCTAGGTTCTTTTTGCTCAGTTTAGCCAGTTTGGTACACATTTTCTATGGGATAACCTGGTTTTGCCACTTTTGTACGCATTTCTTAAATGAGAAGTCAGCGAGTCAATTTTTATTAAAGCAAAGCAGTCCGACTATGCGTGTATATCATTCGGTAGGTCTAAAGCAGCCGACAGTAGCCACCGACCGGCATGCAGGCCGACTTTAGGCCCATGTGAATTATCTGAGTTGTTCAATAATTTTTTAAAAAAATTTTGAGTGGCCTTATGAAAAATTAGTTCAATCCGATATGTGTAGGTGCTCGATTGAGCTGATTTTTCATAGGCCCACTTGATTTTTTTTAAATTATTGAACGGCTCAGATCACTTGTGCGGGACTCGGTGTGGGCCCCGCGTGCCTGTCGGTGGCTCCTGTCGGTTGTTGTAGCAAGCTCCTAGTATATCATTTGGTCTACACTAAATGTACATCGCGTTGAATGAAATTTTGAGGTAAGTTTCATATAAATGATCGGAGTCGTTCAATAAGTTTAAAATATTCTTTTATGGACTCCTTGAAAATTCAACTCGGTCAAAGTAAAGGCTTTGTCCAGTTTTCTATCAAGAAACTGAACGAAAATTTAATCAAGTCCTTATCGATATCCAACTGAGCCATGAAAATTGTTTTAAACAAGTTGAACAGTTCTGATCATTTGTGTGGGACCCCAAGATAGGTCCCACGAGACAAAGGAGCATGGAGAGGGTAGCATACGTTTTTAAAAAAAAAAATTTATTTTAAGCCCTCCTTATTTAAAGACTGTTACAGAAGATTGAATGAAATAATTAATTACGAGAGTTTAGTAACATATTCAACATTGATCTTTCAAATCTATTTATTGCTTCACATTCCCTTTCAAAGACTATATATAATATATACATAATAAGATTCTTCTCAGCCTTTCCCATCTCATCCTTGGGAAAAAGAAGTAGAAACAAAGAACTAGAGAATCAAAGATGGCTTCTACTCTTGCTACCCTTTCCATGCTCCTTTGCCTATCACTCCTATTCATGTCCATCGATCCCTCATTTGCTGGCCATCATCACAAAAAACACCATCACAAAAAACACCATGACAAGCACAAGTCCAGGCTCAAGAAAATGTGCTCCAAGACATCCGATCGCGAATCGTGCTTGGACTTCATGAAGACCGATTCACGTACCTCAGGTGCTGACAACCGTGGCCTCCTTGAGATCGCGATTGACTTAGCCTACTCCAAGGCTACAGACATCCACAAAGATCTTAATTCTCTGTATGATAACTCAGGAGACTACAGGATGAAGGACCGATACAACTCATGCTCCAAAAACTATCACGATACCTTGAGAAACCTCGACTTAATCAAGAAGCTCTTCAATGATCGTGATTACGAGCGTATTGAAGTTCAGATTAGTGATTCCATGGAAGAAGTTCGTGACTGCAAGAATCAACTCGAGAATAATGACAATGACTCGTATGACCTCAAGAAAAGGACTAAGGAATTTGAACTTCTTTGCGATGTCGTCAAGGTTTCTGCCAAGTATTTGGAAGGTAAAGATCGCGACGATAAAGACCAAGATGATGAAGATGACGAAGATGATGATTGATTAATGTCCCGTTTCCCTATCGCCCTAACTAATAAAAGCTTAATTAGTCCTTTAGATCATGAATGGCGGAGTGCAAATAATGATTTGGCATCGACTACTTGCCATTTCAATTTGGGATCCATCTTCTCTTCTTTTTTTCTCTTTTTAGTCGATAGGAGATTTTGTTGCATTTTTAATCATGAAGTTTGAGAATGGTGGATGTGAACATTGTTATTGTTGGATCAGGTGCCAACCAACCCATCTAAAAACAATTGCTACTCAGAAAAGGCGCAACTTATGCTGTGTTTGGATTTGGATTTGAAATTTTTTTTTAAAAATAGTAAGGGTAATAAGTGAAGAAAGATAGAGAGAAAAATATTAGAAGTAGGAGGAATCTAGGGAGAATCTATGGAGTGTTTTTTGAAAAATGCTTTTTGAGAAGCAAAGAGAACTAAGCATAATCTTTAAAGGATAGCGCAAAGCGTTGCACTAAACGGCAGACGGACATGAGGCATTTTGCAATGCTATCCATACAACACCGATAGGTGGAGGCGGTTAGTTCTCCATTTGTTTGCCCCACGCCAGCAAAGGCGTCTCGAGTATAGGGTGGATCTGGCCCCATAAAGCCAACAGTTACATTGCCCCTCATTCACTTTCCATATGTGCTGCAATTTTTCGAAGAGAGAAAATACTCTGAAGTTTTTAATCAAGTACTCATCGTATATATATGGACAGTCCAGTAGACTGTCGATAAGCTAAGAAAATGATCATAAAATAACATACTCCAATAATTTTTTTAAACTTTTCAATGTACTTACAAACATTTCAATACACTTTTTTAACCTTGACATTCACCCAATGGTTTTTAGCATTTTCCAATCAAGTTTGTATGGTGCGAATCTAACTATTATTTGGTCCATCCTGGAACTAGGAAAGAAGAAAACAACATTAATTTTAAGTAGGAAAAAAATAAATAAAGAGAAAGGTAGCGGAAAATGTGGCAAGTTCATTTGAAACTCTTATTAGTCTTATAAATACACAAGCAACGTTTGATTTTTTCCCGAAAAATGGATGAAGAGAAGTGATGATGAATAGAGATAGCTTTCCCCTTCTGTGAATACCCATAAGTCTCTTTAATTTTCCGGCAATTTAGAGATCTGTTTCCACGTAGGTCTCAGATTTGGAAAAATATTGTATTATAAAACTAATCGAGATCTATCAAATAAGATCTATGTTGGATATAAAATTCATTACCAATTTAAAAATATAACTAGTTTTTTAATTGGTTAGAATAAAACTAGGGACAATTAAATTGGGACGGAATGAGTAAATACTGGGGTGTTTGGTAACCTTTTTTTTTTAGTTTTTGGTTTTTAATTTCACTTTTTTGAAAACTAAAAAAGAAAACTTGTTTGGTAACATATTTTTACTTTTTTGTTTTTAAATTTTTTTTTTGAATTCTTGGAAATTATGAAAATTAGAAAAGAGAGTTTTACATTGTTTTGAAAACAAAACTTCGGCCCGTCGATCCCCACACCCACACCCACACCCACACTCACACTCATCCCCGACGACTTTTCATCTTCAATATTCCTGTGTCTACTTTTTAGAGCAGATGAAGGCGTCGTACAAGGACGACGAGATACCGGAGATTTGGTCGGTGGCAGAGTTGGAGGCGGGCGACGGTATTTTGTTCAAGATCCCGATAAGGTACGGGTGTATGGCGGCGCAGATGAAGGCCGTCCGGCGAGATCCTCCTCAACCGACCACTGCCCACACCGGAGATCCTCCTCATCGTTGTCCTGCCATCGCCCGCTCCTCGTGAACACGTTTGGCGGCACCTCCAATTCCTCCCGGAAGCTCGCCACTGCTGACGAAAAGTAAAATGTTTTTGCCCCCTCTTGTTAAAAAATGAGGGTATATTTGGAAAGCCAGTCCAAATGTCATGGCGCCGGTTCACAACTTATTGATGTCCTTTTCACTCTATTAATCCCTAGTGTGTATGGACTCCTTCTAATTTCATTCAATTTGAAGAATAAAAACAAAAACAAAAATGATACTACTAAACATGTTTGTGTTTTCAGTTTTTGTTGTTTTCAAAAAGATTATTACCAAACATGTTTCTTGTTTTTGTTTTTATGAAAATATAAACTTGTTTTTATTTCTAGTTTTTTAAAAATTAAAAATTAAAAAGATTACCAAACGTACCCTATTTTGCATTCTGGAACACAAGCTTATCCCCAAGTGGATTTCTGTAGGACAATACGGTTGAAGTAGAGTTGAAATTGCACTCGGTTGGAGTAGCTGTATTGGCCGAGTTTCTGGGAAAGTGAAGCCCAAGGGTTTCTCGGAAAGTGAAGCGCAAGGGGATGGAATTGGGCTATAATCAATTGACGCGGAGAGACTTTTCCCACACTAGGACCTACGCACCAATGTCTAATTATTCACATCCCTTTTTTCTAAGGCTGCGTTCTTTTATGCTTATTTTAAGGAAAATGATTTGTATACTCCTTTTTATTTTTAATTATGACACTTTATTTTTTTGTCTTTCAGTGAAACTTTTGCATGTATTTTTCTTATTAAAAGACAAAAAAAAGTGTGCCATAATAAAAAAAAATGTTAAAATCATTTCACTATTTTAAAATAGGTTGGTTTGTCATTATTATTGCTCGTTTCGATGAGAAGAATTGGAAAGATAATTTTTTTTATTTTTATTCAAATATTTTGGAAAATAACTACTTATTTGCCTTCTCCAAATAAATCAACTTATTTCACTTATTTTTCAAAATACTTGAGTAAAAGTTTTTTTTTTTTACTTTTTCAATTTCTCTCGTCGAAACAAATCAATAATCTACAAAAATTTGGTGAAAAACTAATAAATGCGAAAAAAATTCAAATAATAACCAACTTATTTTAAGATAAGTTCAAAAAAATGCAGCCTAAGGAAGTTCCTGGAGCCACACAGCTCTACTAAAACTAGAGATAAACGCATCATTATCTACCGGGGTCCCTCTCTTAAATAAGAGCAAAAATGAATTAGAACGAGTTAATAACACGCGAAAAGTTTCAAATTTGATATCTCAAGATAGAAAATTACCAAATTCCAAGCCTTTAACCACTATTTATAGCAACCCCTCTGCTCTGCGTTGCGTTGTCACAGCCCAAAAGTTTATTTTATTTGAGAACCAAATGAGTGAAAGTCTCTGAGATAGTCTTTACTAAGCCTGCTCGCGGTCTGGTTCGGTTCGGATTTTTAGGAATTCGAGGACCGAACCGTTAGTCACGGTTTTTACAAAATGAAATTCGTGTTCGGACCAAAAGTCCTACGGTCCGGTTCCAATCCAATCCGTGACTCGCGGATCAGTTAAGGTTTTGTCCACGGATTTTAGCAAAAATAAAGCTCAAACATATATCCCACAATAAAAGGGAAGAATGTTACATTCAGAATTAAGTTTAACACCACCAGAAAGTACTTGTTGCATAAACTACCAAAAGCTTACTTTATAAATCAAATTCAAAAGAATCTAAAACACTATTAGGATTGTATCATTATAGTACATTACATAACATAAAAGAATCATAAAAGAAACAAACTACTGAAACGCAACTAGGGTTACCCGTAATTTATACGAAAAAACTACGATTTACTTCTTATATTTTATATACATCTACATTCTATCCTATTATTAAGATAAAACACTAAAATTAGTGGAAAAAAGTGTTAACATTGCTAACAAGTTATTATATAAATACACACACACACACACATATATATATATATATATATATTATTTATATAAGATAAATATCTTACGGTCCGGTTCGGTTAATCCACGGTTTCGTAATGAAAATCCGTGGACCGAACCGCGAGTCACGGTTTTCTAATTTTTCAATCCGTGTCTGGATCATTAATGCACGAACAAAATCCAAAAGGTACGAATCAATTTGGTCCGAACCAATTTCACGGTTCACCGAATATTTGGAGCAGCCCTAGTCTTTACAATAATCGTGGGGGAGGAGTACATAGATAGCAGCTGCCTTCAACTTCTCCCCCCTTAACAATAACCAGCTCCTTTTTCCTCCGATGTTGATCCCTGTTTGGCCGGGTCTCAATTTCTGGTACATCCTGGGGATCATCTCCTCACCATCATGGTTCTTCTCACTTTTGGCGATGGATTTCTTCAAGAAAACCAGTGGCTTCGTTTTCACCTTCCTGATTTTGACACTCTTACTTCTATGGTCTGCCGGTAACTTCGTTCTTTCAATGCTCTATTTTTCATTGCGAAGAAATCCAAACACCGATCGTTTATTCCTCGGCTACCAACGTGCCGGGAAAACTTTCGGCTACGCCCTGTTGTTCTTTGGCAACGTCGGTCTCTACTACTTATCCGAGAAATCCGTTGCTTCCATTCTCACTTTCCTCTTCCTCGCCTTTTCCTGTATCTGCACGCTATTCTGCATTCAACCGTATACGGATTTTGGCACCATAGAGTTCCTCCTCAGCGCGAGTCTGAATCAAACATTGAGTCTTTTCGGGCTCCGTTCATCATACTCGTGGCTTGTTATAATTGCGTGTATTCTTATAGCCGGGATTCGGTACCATCTAGAACCGGTGCATCCCCCGGGATTAGAAGCAACTAGCGATGAAGGTCAACTCGATTCAGGGAAATTACTTCCCATCACTAGTGCCCTTCCTCCGCCGCCGAGGTTAGGTACAGAACCTTTTGGTTGGGTTTGTGTTTGGACAAAAATTTTGCGATCACATTCAAAATTACACGTCTAAATATACAATCTCTCACAAAACATAAGAGTTCCACGTACACTATGTATATTTAGGTGTGATTGTAGGGTTGTTGCATTATCTCTCGTGTTTGGAGTGGACACTTTTATAATGCTTTGTACTATATCGGTATTGAACGATGGCTTTTATATTCAAAAAAAAAAACGATGGCTTTTTAAAAAAAAAAATTCAATGAAAAAAGTGCTTATTACTCTCATTTCTCTCTTTAATTATTACTTTCATTTTTCTCTTCAATTATTATTGTTATTTTTTTCTTTAACTCTTTTCACTCATTATCTCTATCTCCAATTATTATCTTAATTTTTCTTTCTCAAAAATTTAAAAAAAAAAAATACTACGTACCTGGAATTTAGACCCATAAATTATCCGGAATAATAACACTTTAATCCATAATAATAACACATTGATCCTTCACCTCAAAGGTGTTATTATTCTGAACTAAAGTATTATTATTCTAGGTAATTTATGGGTCTCCATTCTAGGTACGTAGCATTTTCCTTTTCAAAATACTATCTAAACAAATGAAATTGATTTTAGCACTTTAAAAATTGATAAAGAGACTCATTGATAAAGAGACTCCAAAATGACTTTGTTTTATATATTAACACAGTTTAGTTTTGAAATTCCTCTATCAATTTTATTTTTGGAGTGTCAAAATTACAATCTTTAAAGAAATCCTTTTGGGACAATTAATGATCTAATAAAGCCATTAATTTTCGTAACGAGGGAGCTGGGCAACCTCTTGGTTGTGCCAAGTGATCCTCTGTAGACCACAATCCCAATGCCTTGCCTCCCTCTTCCCCCCTCTTAGATTGAGCCAATATTTGCTCCCTAATTGGGTGTCGAGCCCTCATCGTGCTTCCTGGTTGGCTTCCTTTTTGGCTTCGGCAACACCTACTTTCCGGGCAACCCCTCTTTTTGGTTTGCCTTATCGTTTCTTTTATGTTCTCTAAAAGGAGACTTGTCCTTCCATCCGTTCATAATGATCTATTTGTTGCTTGTCAAAAAAATAATTCCTGCAATTTCTTCTTGACACTGCAATTTTTCAGGATAGTTTTGCTCCCAGATGGCCCTGATTCACCTAGGTTTGCTTCTTTTGGTTCAGAAGGTGATGGATCTTATTATTTGTAAAATATGCGCACAGAATTCCATGAAGTCTAACTTAATCTGTTGCTCCTAGCTACAGATTTCTTTACTACCGTACCGGAGACGGTTACGGAAACCCTCCGCGAATGGATGGAATTTAAAAAG
Organism: Rhododendron vialii; assembly: GCF_030253575.1. Classification (NCBI taxonomy): domain Eukaryota; kingdom Viridiplantae; phylum Streptophyta; class Magnoliopsida; order Ericales; family Ericaceae; genus Rhododendron; species Rhododendron vialii. The sequence goes on along the minus strand of NC_080563.1, from coordinate 18,425,043 downwards.
GGCCCTGGGATAAGGGATTTCCAAATTATTGGCGAGGCTAAACCGGGGTACCGACTTCTAGGATGCGGATTTCCTGTTCGTGGAACTTCTCTCTGCATGTTCCAGGTAAAGTGTTTTGTTTCACGAGAAATAGTTATCGGTGACCCAGTCCTCCCTACATTAAAGGTTAACTTCCTTTTCATATCATAAAGAATATTTTTTTGCATGTCAGTGGGTTCGTCATCTTCAGGATGGAACAAGGCAGTACATAGAGGGTAAGTATTGGAATGACCTTTTTCTACTTAATGCGTAGGTGTCTTTTGACAGTGACTTTTTTGGCAATAAAATACTCAGAACGAAAGAAATTGATTTCCATAATCTTTTTCTTCTTTGTTAATTTGTTTTCCGTCTCTCACTCTCTCTATTTTATTGGCATTCAGGAGCGACAGCCCCAGAATATGTTGTCACTGCCGATGATGTGGATAAACTTATTGCTGTTGAGTGTATACCAATGGATGACCAAGGCCGTCAGGTTTTCTACAAACCTTATTTTAAAAACGTGGTCTTGTTGTATAATTTTTCCGTAGAACTATCTGCTTGTGCTGAAATGAGATTGAGCTTAAAAGGAGCTTTTAGTATGCAAAAAAACTCAAGCAACCTGCACTGAACAAACATGTCACGTATTTTGAAGGAATCCCATTAGTGGAGTGTGGTATTCACAAAGGTTTGGTTGTCATTCGATTGTCCATATGCTGTCTCCTTGTATGGTGGAGAGTCATTGAGGTATCTTACCCAAGGAGTGCATTTTTTCTAGTTTTTTTTTGCTCAGCATTAAATATTTTGGTCACAATTTTGGAAAGTTATTTATTTTCATATTTCTAAGTTTGCTAATAAAGTGTGATTTGATAGTCTTGAGGTTGGTGTGGTGTGCATACATGTTCGCTAAAATGCTTGGTCATGCCTACCTTCCACAAGGTTGAAGTTGTGATTTAGTTGGCTTTATTCTTACTCCTACTTTTTAGAAACAGACTTGTATGGAGAAAGGCCTGTGATGCTCTCCAAGTCTAAATTATTGATTAAGTCCACTATGACATAGTCATAACCGGCTTGACCATTTGTGAAGAAAACATACTTACCAAGTCGAGACTCAAGAATCACATCATCATTCATAATCCTACTCACATCATAAACCGATTTGAATCAAGAAGCGTAAGCTTACATTGTAGGAAATGAATTCTGTTGAATGATTCAGTAATTGGAGAGTAATAAAAGAAGTTAGTTTTGCCATGGTATCAGTCTAATGACTCTAATTGGTATACAACTACACCTATCTACCATTGATCTCTCTTGTCGTACCAAAATTCTGGAGCCACAATTATAGTAGAAGCAAAGAAGTTTAATTCGGTTATGGTGTGTTACTCCATGCATACATGGTTAAAGGTAGCGTTTAAAGCTGGGTGGTAAGTGTCTTTTTATTGAGGTTGGTTTATGGGATTCTTGCTTGAGCGAATGTACTACCAAAAGCAGCTTCTTCATATGAAACAGTTTAATTTGCAATGTTTGAAATGTGCTTCCCTAGCTTTGGACTGTTAGTTGAACACCAGACACAATAGATAATTGCTTCCCATAACTTCCGCCAACCTTACATCTCAGAATCCTCTAACCTACAACTATTGAAACCCCCACCTGACTTCTCTTTTCCATTCCTAGAATCCTTATCCGACCTTGTACAAAACCTATTACTGGTTTTCACTCTTTCCTCTCTTCACTATCTATGTTTCCTAATGTGTGCACCATGTGTTCCTTAATTTCTTTTGGAACATTTTTTCATGGGGTATTTTTGTTCTCTGGATGAGCTAAGCACCTTCACACTATCTCAACGTCTATTTACCATGGTTCTAGCTTTGCATAATGCCCCACAATATTTTCCTTGGGACCTCAATCACCCTGCTTGATCATATTGCATTTGAAACTGCAATATTCTGTTTCGTTAGTGTTCTGGTAAATGAGAATTTATCACCTACGGAAAGGAAAGTACATTAAGAAGGAATGCAAACCTTCCAAAACAAGAGGTGAACAAAACTAAAAAAACCAAGAAAAAAAAGAAGGACAACTGCAATATCATGGGCAGCGATAATCTGCTATATAGGTCCATTTAGAAGCCTTAAATGGGAGTACGGACGTGTTCATTTATTGAAGTAGCAGCAGATACTTCTTAACTTGAATCGAGCAGGCTGTATGTGTTGAAATTTGTGAATTGGTAAACAGGTGGATGAGACATACAGTTAGAAATGGGTTTGTTTGTTATTTTTTTTGGGTGCTTTGGAAAACAAGAGATTTGTTTGTACATGACTATATTAACTACTCCCTCTGTTCCAAATTGGATGTCAATTTTTGATATCCATATCAATTTCAACTCCTTATGGATCTCAAAAAATATGCAATATGGATATTGTTTGATAGTTCTCGATTAATTCTATTATAAGAAGTTTTCAAACTCATGAAAAACATTATAGATTGAAAGATATAAGCGATGAAAAATTACACGAATTTCAAAAATTGTCATTCTTTTTAGGACGGAGGGAGTACATGTCTATATTTCCAATGAATTTTCACGGTCAATAATATTAATCTAAGAGTAGAAGGTATATAAAGCTGATAAATTATCAAAGAGAAGAAAATTGGAAAAAGCTGTAGAAGCTTCTGCCTATTTAGGTTGGAAAATGAATGCTTCAGCTTTAGAGGCGGGAACAACTTGAGGGAAAGCAGAATATATAAGACTATTTAAATCAATTTGTAGAAGGACCCAATGGCATACTGAAAACCAATTAACTGCCAATAGTGCTTGTTCAGGATTCCTTAAAGTGCCAGATATCCCTGACTTAGGAATGAGGATCAAAAAATGATTGGATGAAGAGTTAATTGATGAATATTGAGATTTAGCTCTTAGAAATTTAGTTTGAGTAGAATTTTAGTATTTTCTCCTTTTGTTCACCCATTAAACAACATTGCTTTCCTTTCTGTTACCTTAATGGGCATAATTAGATGTACAGAGTACCTACAACCTCCCTCTAGCCATCCACTTGTGCGTTTCTCCTTTTTTCTTCCCATTTTCTCTCTCTCGTCCTGTTTTTATTCACAATTCTTCATAATATATACCACAACATCCAACAAATGTGTAGACTGCACAATCGAAAACTTGAAATGCCGAGTACAACCATGCCTTAGTATATGTTCTTTAGCAAATAAAAAATAGTTGTGATATCTGTAGTTTTTTCCGAGACCTATGAAGCACCGACACCTTTAGAGGGCGAGGTATCGCAGTGTCGGACACGGGGACACCGCGGGGACACGTACGGGCGTGTCCCGTAATTTAATTTGAATTTTTCACGGGGACACCGCGGGAACACGGCGGGGACACGGCTGGGGACACCGATGGGGACACGGCAGGGGCCAAACTGTAATTTTTTTTAAAAAATTTCGGGGGCCAAACTGTAATTTTTGAAAAAATTGGGGGTCAAACTGTAATTTTTTTTAAAAAAATTGGGGCAAAATTATAATATTTTTAAATTTTTTGGGTGCCAAACTAGAATTATTTATTTATTTATTTATATATAAATAAATAAATAAATATACACGTGGCGTGTCCCCCGCCGTGTCCGTGTCCCCATTTTTTTAGAATTCCCGTGTCCCGGTGTTGGTTTCGGTGTCCATGTCCGTGTCGGTGCATCATAGTCCGAGACAGTAAACAAACCAACCAACACAACAAGTCCCCAAACTTGGTAAAATATAAAATGAACTTCTAAACTAAGCAAAAACTTAGGTTGGCTCCATTTAAACCACGCCGACTGAATGTTCTGTACCATTTTTAGATCCTCATCTAGTGTTCCTAAAGGTGATTTAGTGAATTTCGTAGCTATAGTAAGGTGGAAAGGAGAAACCGTACTGTATATGAGAAGGTTTTCTAAAACTTCTTCCAGTTTTATGAAGTAGTATTGTTACCAAGTGAGTGGATCAAGCACATTTGAGTAAATGGAAAGGCAACCATTTAATAACTGTGTGGAGTGGTGAAATAAACTCAACGAGAAGTTTGATGCTCTGCTCTCACCAGAGGGAAGGAATTTGGTCCTAAATGAAGTGTGTTTTTTTTGGTCCTAAATGTTTTTCCCATTTTGGCACTTCGTGTCCTTATTAGCTAATTAGAATCTCTCTCTCTCTCTCTCTCTCTCTCTCTCTCTCTCTCTCTCTCTCTCCACACACCACGCAAACCAAAAAACACACATGTGTCTATTTATTATTCATCTATTTTTGCCACTATCCAATATAGGTTCTCCACTTTTTAAGTTTTTTGTTAAATAAATGAAGTATGACCAATGTTATAGGAACAATGAGAAAACTAACCACTCCATCATATGCCTATCTTTATGACTAGATGTCTTGTGGTTTCAATCGTTGTTGAATGGAACATTTCAAATGTTAATGCTCTTGAATGCTACACATTCTCTGCTTGTTCTGTGAGAGAAAATGTTTTGTAGGCATATTGCATGAAAAATTTGGGTTCCTAAATATTTTGTCTATCTGTTTACTATTATCAGGGGGAGTTGGTGTGGGTTTTTGCCAATGGTCAAAACAAAATTACTTGTGGTAGGTATATTTGAACATTTTTAGTTAATGTAGTTCATTTTATTTGGCAACATGATGCAAACTGGAATTTTTTCTTCTTTTTCTTGTTTCTTCTTTGTTCTTTTGTTGATGAAATGAACAAAACAGAAGTTATACCTCTTATAATATGTTATTTTCTGCTATTGCATTCATGTTTTTATAAGAATCTTTTAACAAGAGGAATCAACTGATCTTATCATAAGGCAAACTGCTAACTAAGAAGAATTGTATTGCCCCCAAGGCATCCAAAGTTAAAGAGTTCCCCTTAATCCAAAAATTTTTGTTGCATTCAAGATCTTTGAATCTTATGTGAGAACATACTCTTCAAACAACTATTTTTCCTGTTTCAAAACAGAATTTAACTGTTCGTCTGTCTTCTTTTGAAATTCTTATTTGTTGCATCCTATAAGCAATTAGGAGAGCTCATGGCAGCGGCTAATTTAAAATGCCAACTGGAAAGTGCTAGGACAGTAAACCCCTTGTACCTCGAATCTCAAGACTTAACTAGAGGTAGAACTCCTTAATAGGTTGAAACATCCAATGAAGCCCAAATTGGAGGAGGGTAAAGTTATAATTTTATGAGTGGTAACAACCTAAAATAGTCCTACTGCTACATCAAGAAGTGGTATACTCTCCTACAAGATAAATTAAAGTAGATAAAGACATGCTTTTCCAAAATACTTCCGAAATGGCTGTCCACACCAAGAGGAACCAATGAACAAAATTAGCATATACTATAAGCTACATTAATTTCATTGTCAATAGAATGAAAAGCAGAGGGAGGGAAAGAAAAAATTCATGATTAATAGCTCCCTGTATTTCTTAACCTATTTGGGGAAGGGAGAGATGATTCACAGCACACATTCTCATCACACAAAGCCTTTGGACGCCATTTATAGTAATACTTGTGCCAGTTGCCTCTCTCTCTCTCTCTCTCTCTCTCTCTCCTTTACTTGGATGTTATAATTTCAATGTACTTTTCTGAAAAGAACTCTTGTTTCCCCAGACCCAGATATGCAATTGGAGATTGACTCATATATCTATAAAGGTGGAGCCACATTTAGCATTCTACTGCTGGTAGGTTGAATTTAGCTTCCAGATGTATATAAGATGAGCATTGTTAATTTACGTTTATTGCATATACAGTAATATAGCAATATCACACGCTGAACTTGCTAGATTATAGGGAAAATTTTGCTTTGTCAAACCCAGATACCGATTGGAAGATATTTGCACTTGTTGGTTTCTGTTTTTTTAATGATGAGGGGTTCGTGGGGGCAATAGTGGTGATGGGGATAGAAATGGCAAATTATAATTTTTGGTTTGCTATTATGTTTCAAATTGGAAGTATTTTTTATGCTTTAGATACCAAAGAGAAAAATAACTTATGATGCTTTAGTTAAGTTTGAAATTTTGGAAGAATAGATCTCTCTCTCTCTCTCTCTCCCCCCCTCTCTCTCTCCATGTTCAATATCTTTCACAATTGGTCCTCTTCAGCTTGAAGTTACAATCATGAATTAAATGCTTGTGTAGGTAAGTGTTGTTAACGAAATAGAATCTCACATTGCTTGGAAGTGGAATGGGTGATCACTTAATAACATTTGGGACCTCTCCACTCATTGTCAATTGGTTTTGAGATGAATATAAAGTTTCTACATGGTATCAGAGCAGGGCTCATTCCACCCCACATTTTATAAAAAAATTCACAATCCATACCCCGCGATAACAGTCTAGCGAAAAGGTTGCACGATGATAGGACCCAAAAAGTGGCCACACGTGACAGACCTCAAACGCGGCTGCAAATGAGGGAGGATGTTGAGGAAATGAATCTCACATTGCTTGGGAGTGGAATGGGTGATCATTTAATAACATATGAAACATTTCCACTAATTGCCAATTGATTTTGAGATGGATATAAAGTTTTTAAGTTTAATGGTTTCTATCAACATATTGGTTACTATTTGACGGAGGAATTGATATGAACAAGGGGAGGGGAACCTAAAGCAAGAGGAACCACATTGGGGGAGGAGGTGAAGGTTGAGAAACGGCGAACTGATTTGATAGAGGAAATTGGCAGGGATAGAGTGCTCGGTCTTTGTGACTGAAAGATGGTGATATAAACGGGAAGTTCTTACACAAGATGGTGAATACTCCTTAATGACTTAACCACATTGCGGCCTGTTTGTCGGACGGATAAGGTTTTGGGTGGATAAAAAAGAAGGGTAGATAAGATGTGGATATGTTATAAGGTGGGATTAGTTAAGGATGGGGGATTATATTATACTTGATTTGAGTAGTAGTTGATATGGGTGGATAGGAGTGGTTGCATAAAAGCTAATAATGTGAAAATTACTTTTAACCTCATTAAATCATTGAATTAAGAATACAAAAAAGGTTTGAGGGGTAAATAGGTCTTTTTCCCCACCCAGATAAGCTAATCCTAGGGTGGGGGTGGGAGAAGCTAAGACCCTTGGAGGGGGATAATCTCTCCCCCTTCCTGTCTCCCCCTCCCTTATGCAACTAACAAACCCCTTCTTCCTTCTCCCATTCTGTCCCTTATTCGGTGTTCCACTTTTTAAAAAGTTAACTTTTTTTCAAACGGAGGTAATTTCCAACTCAAATATAATGAAAATGAAAAATATTTTTTCAATTTTTTTTGCACCGTTTAAAAGATCTTAATGAGATCTATCAAACAAGATCCATATTGGTAGGAAAAGTATTTGCGTAAACACATGATTTTTGAGCTTGAAATTGCCTTCTTTTTCAAAAAGTTCTTTTTTTACAAAACCGGAACACCCCCTCATTCCCTTATTCCCCAAGAAAACATGTTGTTGGTAACTTGGTGGTAGAAGAGGAGATTAGGGGGAACTGGTACCGTGGACATAGGAATTTGATAAAGAGAGGGTCGGATGCTTATCTTTTTTGGTTTGGAGGGACTATGGTAGGTAAAGTTTAATTTTGAAGGGGTAAAGTACAATCATCAAGAGTTTAACGGAGTAGACTTGTAAAATTTTGAGTTTGATGTTGATTTTAGGCCAAAATCATATTCTTATGGACTCTTCTTCTAGAGGGCTTGGTTTTGCTCCATTATCTATGATGTGCTATTTGGAGGGAAAGGGTAGATGAACCTTTGAAAAGGCCAATTTGGGTGTCTTAGGCTCAACTGGGCTCTTTTTCATAGCTTCCAGTTTTTGTCAGAAGGAAAGTTTTGTGATTCATATATTTCTTTTATTGAAGTTGTAGCAGACCTTTCTTTTGTAGAGATTGAATGGCTGATATTTCTTTTAGTATACTCCTGGTGTGTGCCCCTTTTGGCTTTTGGTGCATGTAATGAAATAGTCATGACCTCCCCAAAACCAAAAAGGTTCTTAATCCTCTTTGACTCCTGAAGGGTTGAGATTTGAGAGTAAACATTAGATGGATGTGGCTGAAATGTGTGCATGTTTGGAAGAGTTTACAACTGCACATAATATACATACACCCATTGTTACATTTGCTCCTTTTATACTCTTGCTGAGACTGAAACAATAGGATCATCATTCCATGTAAATTTAGATTTTAATCTTCTGTAAATTTTTCTATCCTTTAAATAATGAAATGGATATATACCTGTTGTTTGAAGATTTTGTTTGACCTGATTTTTGAAGGATTAGCACTAAAATTATTATTTTTTACCTAACTTTCCATTGCATGGACATTTTCAACAGTTGGATGCTTCGGAGATTTGGGAGCCAACAACTCTCATTTTGAAACGATCTGGCTTCCTAATCAAGGATAACAGATCCCAAGAAACTTTAATTGCAGAGAAATTCTCTAAAGATTTATCGGTATGTTTTTCGGTATCGTTTATTGCCTTGAAAAGGAAATTCTGAAGGTGGTGTAGGGATTCAAGGATTTAGTTTGTGAGCTGCCTCAAATGATCAAAGTTGTGACGATTGTTTAAAAACTCATAAAATTCAACTTGTTGGACATTCTAGATTATGATGCATGTTGTACCATACAATTCGTCATGTAACATTTTCGTTCTGAAAAGTCTAGGAAGTGCTTTCTTGAGGTTATTTTGATGTCTGGATTTTCTTTCTGTGACTAACAACATATAGAGTGTTCTTATCATTCCTTTCTGTTGCAAGATCTCTAAAACTAGGGAAGTTCCTTTACTTTTGCTTTTAGTTTTTATATCAATGTTCAATTAAATTCTTTAGTTTTGCTTAAATTAATCTTGGAAGGGGTAAGATTACGAGAACCAAATTTTTGTGTTTGTAAAGTCCATGCTCTAAGCCTCCCCAAGGTAAATTTTCTAGCTCTGGCACGGCACCTGAAACATAAATATACCCTGTCGGTTTGTTTGAAAACCTTTATTTCCTTAAGATCTCCATACAAAGCTGACTTGCTCGTTTAATTAGCCAAAGTTAACTAGTAGACTTGTGATGTGAGAAGAAAAGATAGTAGTAACTTATGACGCTGAAAGACATGAGTAATACTTAATTGACACCTTATGAAATTGAGTTGTCTCTGTGGCACCATTCTGTGAGAAGATTTTCAGAATTCTCCTTGACATAATAAGTATTTCCACATGAAGTTTCCCTATGAAACACAGTGTGATTTGTAATGTTTTCACTGATAAATAAATTTTGCAGATCAAAATCCCTAGTGGGCTCTCTACTCAGTTTGTTTTAACATGTTCAGATGGCTTTTCACATCCACTCAACACGTATAACGATTTTCGGTATGATACCATCTTATGGCTTAGTTATCTTTATTGTGTCTTGGAATTCATCTTCTTCATTTTCCCATATTGTGTCATTGTGGTGTGGCACCTTTCCAAGCTCAATAAGATTAGAATCAGTGAAGGGAGAACTATGAAGAACTCGTTATCTCCGCTAATACCCACGTGGTTCAGTGGCATTTGTTTGGCATTATTACTTCCTCAGGTGTTACGGTCTTGATTTCAGTCTTCAGCTCCCCCTTTTAGCCAATGATGCTGTCACTAATGTGATAGTTAGGCTTGTTACAGCCTTGTGTATGTGTTGGTGGTGTTGGACTTAGGGATGGCAATTTGGACCAAACCGATGGGTACTTGAATCGATAACCGAAATTTTTCCCGAACCATAACCGAAATTTTCCCCGTGGATATGGGTATGGTTGAGGCCTTGGATAACCGAATGGGTATCGGTTCAGTTATGGTTCATCCGCTATCCGAACTGATACCCGAACCAAACCGAAATAACCGAAACCTAAAAATTACATAATGACCCCTTTGTATGTATGACACAAATACACGATGTTAGCCTTTAGGGTTTGGTCTCCACATTTCCTCCACTCTCGCCTCTCTCTCTCATGGCATCCGATCTTGAAACCAGGGCGTAAGAGGCGTTCGTCGACGACCTCTTCTCACTACGAACGCCGAGCTCTTCACTGATCGTGCTCAGGCCAACCTCAAGCTCAAGGCCGTGAGTCTCTCTCTCCCCTTTCTCTCTCTCTTGCTCAACAGTGGTGTTGGTAGACTTCGGAAGATCACAGCACTGATTTTCAGTCGGTGTTTGAGTTTCTTAGCAGTAGCTTGTGATTATGTATGCATGTATGTATTTGTGTGTTTGCAGTTGGAATGGATGTTGTTTTTATTGTAAACTTTTTTTTCTTGAGTTAGCTCAATACACTACAAAACCCACAGTTCATGATTCAGAACACTTTTGAACCCCGTTTGGTTCGGTTATGGTTCACCATTCCTCTACCCGTTCGGGTTTCGGGGCGGATTTGGGTAGCCATTCGGTTTCGGGGATCGGGTACGAATTTGTCAATATCCGCCCCAAATGCTATCCCTACTTGGACTTTCTTAGGGAGTCGAATGTCTAACTTGATGTTCTCATTATGTCATGTCTATTAGAAGATGTAAAAAAACTCGATGCTATGTCGGTACAAGTTAAAAAACTGAAGGAGAATGTAATTTCTGACGAAGTAAAGATACGAAATTGGATTTCAGTATTTCACTTTTATGGGGTAGAAATCCATGTCAATACCAAATGCATCATTTCACTATTTATTTTGGTGCATGTATCTCGTTGGCATCAGAATTCTACTGTTGAGTTCCTTCCCTTGTTCCCCAAATTTGTAGTGACTACTTCAAATGTTTGGATCCAAGAGTGCTTAAACAGTTTTCTCTATGTCTGTTTATAAACTATTCACTTTGACTTGTATCTCAGAAGCATTAATTTTTGTATATACAGTAGAGGGAGAAGAAAGAAAGGTGAAATTGTTGGAATGCCAAGATGTTGTGCCTTCCCAATATGTTCATTGATATCTGATTTGGTGCTCTCTTTTTTTGGATCTGCAGAATGCGTGATACTCTTGTATTGACCATGAGAATGTTCCAAAGCAAGGTATTGTTTGCAGTTCATTGACATTTTGTGCTATTCTTCCATAGACGCCCATATTTTTGTGTCTATTATTCACAATCATTTGTTTTGTTAAAGCATCCAATTCAAAACCAATTGGCAATGAGTGGAGAGGCCCGCCTAGGCTCCTATGCTAGTTTTGGAGATTATAATTAACCAATGTGGGACAAGTTCTAATAGTTTTTACAGAAATGGGTCTTTGACTCTTTGCAACTTAGCTTAATTGAAATTTCGGGATCTTTCTACATTCTTCAATGTGAAAATCTCGAGCTCCAATCTTATCAACAATTAGTCTCTAGAATAATCAACGCACTTAAAAGATGCTCTCAACAGTTTTGCTTCTCTGTTCTGATCATAGATGTATATAGGAATATAGTTCATATTACTATTTAATTGAGAGCAGAATTGTGATATCAATAGTCTGGTAAAATAGTTCATAATTTAGAATCGGTATGTAGATATAGTAACTCTTCGATTAGGATACATATAGAGCTTTGTAACTCTCATGTCATCTTCACTCTTTGTTTCAAGATCTTAGGATTTTTTAAGGCACTCCAGATAGATTAGTATTTCTCGTCACACGTATTTCCAACTGCATGATAAAGCTGTTTTGACCGACCTTTTTTTTTTTTTTCCTTAAGTCTTTGATCCCATAAGTGGAACAATTTCATTATATTGAAGTATTCTTTTGATTTTATGGGCAGGCGTTGGATGAAAGTGACACATGAGAATAATGGTGGTGATTCAGCAACTTCACATGCAGTCTACCTTTTCCCAATTAGCAATTATTTGAAGTGTCTATTTAAATTCCTAGATGTCTTTTAATTTCTAGTCTCAAGTATCTATTCAGTTTTTAGTATCATTTAGTTGTTCGAAGGGTTATTGAGTCATTCAAAGAGTCTTGCAGTTTTTTGAAGTCAAAGTATTTATTTTCATTTATTCTAGCTTTGAAATTCTAAGTTTATTTTTCCAATGCTCGGAGGGATGTTCCTAAGTCTTATGCATATATGCTTTGCCATGAATGAAATGAGAGTTTTGAGAAAGCCTTTGGCTTATCTTCTTGTTTACTCTTATCTCTTAGGTAGATTCCTTAAGAGTGACGAGTATATCCAGCTTTGTATCCCTTGTTAAATCCTCGGGAGGTAATACGAAGTAATAATTTGTATCCCGGTGGGTTCTTAACTTGGATAGTGAGCTTTACCCTTTTACCCCTTTTATAATTCTCTTTTCTTCCTTCCAAATATCCGCCGTCAGAAAGGAGGAAAGGAAGAGCGTAAACCCTCGTTTTTCCCATTTAGGCACTGTATGTACAAGTCATTATTTGTACTAGAATGTAAAGGAAAAAGAGGAAAAAAACAGTAAATCTGTATAAGGTTCTTAAGACTTTTTTAGTCAGAAAACAGTAAATCCTTTTACCCCGTGATTGTTACTACTATATAGGAAGTCAACTCTGGACTGTGAATTGCAAATAGTCTTAGTTGATAATTTCTGTAACATGTCCATTAGACTCTCTGTTTTTTGCCCCATAGCTTCCAATTAGTAGATTCCATTCTATAATTAGTAGATTCCATTATTTCCGACTTCATTCCACCTTGCAATCTCGCTGGCTCAGAGATCGTAGCCACTGCGATGAGGGATCAGATATCATCGACTTCAATGATGATGAATTCAAGATTGATTTTAACGATTTCGTCGACGATAACAACGGCAACAATCGCAAAGTTGCACTGCTCAAACCCAGCTGCGTCGTACCACCATCATTGTCGTCGTAGTGGCTGAAAGTTTTTGCCGGAGAGAAACATCAAATCATTTGATTTTGCTGTGTTCAAAGGCATGGAAGATATAGTTTCTTTGAGACCGGTCGTTATTCTCCGACACTTTCTGACATCGGCGATTCTTCACCATGAGATCTTGAAAACAGATAGCCGACGAAGCAGAAATAGACCCAAAGTCCAAGCCATTGAGAACGGTAGAGGCAATGTTGAGAACGCTGTGGAATCGGACGGAGGTACACGGCGGTGGACCTGGACTGCTATGTTTGCATTTCAAATAGCTTGATTTGGAAATTTTGAATCTCAAATTACAAATTTTAATTTCAAGGTTAGGACTCTACTTTCTCACTATGTCAACTATGTTATGTGAACAGTGTTATAGGAACTTTGTTATGTGAGCTATGTGAACCGTTTATTTTATCGTGTGGTGAGGCAACGCGAATTATATGAATAATTTGGAATGTTACTGATTTTTTGTTGAACTTGGAAAACATGGGGTGAAAATGAAAGATATTGTTATGTGAACAATGAATTGTGTATGTGAACTGTATATTTTAGTGTCTATTGAGACAATGTGAACTGTGTAGTGGATTATGTGAACTATGGTGTTGTAGCTATGAGCCTACGCTAAGACAAGGTGGTCTGCTAGTTTTAGGACCTTACTCACACAATCCATGAGAATGCCCTTCGCTTGCGTTCACAATCATTGCTCTTGTGAATTCTAGTAGTTTGGCATGTCTTTCAAAGACGCTTTCATGTTGACACTCCCAAACATGACTTGGGTTAGGACCATCATTATGTAGAAGAAGGGCAACCATTATAGTGTGAACTGATGCCTGTCTGGTGTTGTGGCCTTCCTGTGCAGCTTCTTCTAAGGCTGAGCTTGGATGCTAGTAGAATTGTGTGTATGAAGTTTGGCAGAGAAAGGAACAAAGGGAATAGGAACAAGTTTTCAACTCCATAACCAAAATGGTCCTTATCTTTGCCCCATCTCCTTTCCTTCCACAACACCCACCACAATTTTAAGAACCTACGTTGAACATGGAAAAACCCGGGACAGCAGCACGCTGCTGCCCCCTTGCAGCTCCCGCCTCCGGAGAAAATATTGCCAAAATACTGAACCCTTAGGAAAATAAGTAGGTTTTCGTACCTTCCATGTTTCGGAGACCAAGTCTGCGATTGTCGTCCGGAAAACAAAGAGGCCCCCGGAGTCCGCGTGCCCAATTACATACCGGAGAAACCCAACTTTCAGCTTCTCCAACGGTGATTCGGCCTCACTACCCTGAAACTTAAGCTTCCCGTCCATCTCCACCATAGTCCGGGCAAGTTAGCCCTCAAACTTCTCAATCGCCCAACACTGCTACAGGTACAGCAAATGATGCACAGCAGCTGTGCTCAGATCGCTTTTGCGCTCGTCTTGGGTCCCGCAAAGATGATCGGAGCCGCTCATTTTATTCAAAATACTTCATTTAGGGTCCATGTAAAAGATCACCTCAATCCAATATCAAAAAGGGCATTTACGAATCATACAATTTTGCTTCAAAATATAGGTTAAATTTTGAAGCAAAGTTGGATGATTTGTAAACGCCCTTATTGATATCGGATTAAAGTGATTTTTTACAAAGACCCTAAACGATATATTTTGAACAAAATGAGCGGCTCCGATAATCTTTACGGGATTTGAAATGGGCGCAAAAGTGATCTATGCACGGCTGCTGTGCATCATTTGCTGTACTTGTATCTTTACTGCCTCGGAAGCTTCTCTTTGGAGCTGAAAGAAGCCCCGACGTCCGACTGGTCTCACGCATGGACAACTTCCGACAGGGCCTTTGTCACATCCCAAATTTGGGAACATGACCGGCCTTGGCCTTGAACCATGTAACAATCATGGATCACCAAGCTTAATTCAAATTATTTTAACAACTTGAAACAAATATTGTAAAATTTGGATATTTTATTAAATCAAAATGTGTAAACCCAAAACCAATATTTTTCTATAGCAAGATGGGCACAATATCCGATATTCTCCAACTCCAAATTCCACAATGAACTGCCAATAAATAAAAGTGCGGAAGCTGTTTGACAATAGATAAGAAATAAAAATGCAGACGTCCTAAAGGGTCCAAATAGTAGGTTCCGACAATGCCACAGAGTACACTATAATGCTCCATGAACTAAACTGGAAAAAAATGTGGAATAAATTCGTCAGCTAAAAACTCAGCGAGTAGTTAAGCATGCTAGGGTAAAAAATACAACACGGCATACTTTTAAACAATCCAAAAAATAATTTCAAATAATGTGAGTCGATGGTCGAACGAATCATATCAACAAACTAGATAACGAACAACAAAGTCAATGGGTCAAAGAATAGTATCAATGAGATAAATGAATTGATTAACGAATAACAAGAACAACAATTGAATCACAAACATTTGCACTTTATACCAAACAGTGTGCCAGATAATACTTAGAATGACGAACAACAATAATACAAGAATCCAAACCAAAGTGGGAACCATAATCACTAGTTACCAATTATCAAATGCCAAATATTTTCTCAGGGCTTAGCCCGTTGGGTCCAACACCGTACTTAGAGTAACCACATGATGGCGCCTGAGACCTTTTTCCTAAGTTAATCCATAGTAGGGTCACAGGGTATTTCACAAGTCTTTTCTCTATCCGTTGAGCACTAGAGTCACATGGTATTTCATAAGTTTTTTTCCTAACAACCAAAGTTATCACGATATTTCACGGGTCTTTTCCTTGAATTTTCACAAATATAAACACAATCCATGGTCCCAAACACATAAGAACAACGGCGAACCGGAATCACATGCACCAAGATTATTTCCCGTGTTGTTGCATAGTCACAATAATATTATGGAGTCAATGGCTCGACGATAATAAAAATAAGGACAATCAATCGATTATAAATTTATCAAGAGACTTTGTATGCCAAAGAATACGTCAATCGTCAATAAAAGAGCAACGAATAAGAATAATTGTCATCCTATCACAACGCAACGAATAACGAATTGTCAAGGATAGATGGGCTCAAGAGAATTCAAAAAAAAAAGGATCACATGCTTAACCACTCACTTCGAATCCAAAAGGATGCAACCAAATGTGATGTTGATAACTATCCACTAGTCTGTATTGCAAATAAAAGAAACACATAGAATTATAAGTGCTTGAATGATCCACTATGCTGTAATTAGTCAATGCTTAAAGGTTTATATATACTACTAGTAATTGAATTCCTAAACCTAAAACTAGACTAAATTATCAGGACCTTTACCAATCCAAACTTCTTTAACTTGATTATCACCACATTAAAAACACCACCATCTCCTTCCAGTCACACACAGAGCACCACACATGCTCTCTCTCTCTCTCTCTCTCTCTCTCTCTCTCTCTCTCTCTCATACAATAACCCAATCAAACCCTCATACACAAATACAAGTAATCCCACAGACATGGAGTAACATAGTCAACATTTTTTTTTTTTGATCAGCAACATATTCAACATTGATCTTCTTTTTTTTTTGCAGTCCTCTTCATTTGAAGACTGTTACATAAGACTGAATGAAATAATTAATAACAAGGGTTTAGTAACATATTCAACATTGATCTTTCAAATCTATTTATTGCTTCACATTCCCTTTCAAATACTATATATATATATATAAGATTCTTCTCAGCCTTTCCCATCTCATCCTTGGGAAAAAGAAGTAGAAACAAGAACCAGAGAATAAAAAATGGCTTCTACCTTTGCTACCCTCTCCATGCTCCTTTGTCTCTCACTCCTTTTCATGTCCATCGATCCCTCATTTGCTGGTCATCATCACAAAAAACATCATGACAAACACAACAAGTCCAGGCTCAAGAAAATGTGCTCCAAGACATCCGATAGCAAATTGTGCTTGGACTTCATGAAGTCCGATTCGCGTACCTCGGGTGCTGACAACCGCGGCCTCCTCGAGATCGCGATTGACTTAGCCTACTCCAAGGCTACAGACATCCACAAAGATCTCAATTCTCTCTATGATAGTTCAGGTGACTACAAGCTGAAGGACCAGTACAACTCCTGCTCCAAAAACTATCACGATACCATTAGAAACCTTGACTTAGTCAAGAAGCTCTTCAATGATCGCGATTACAAGCGTATCGAAGTTCAGATTAGTGATTCCGTGGAAGAAATTCGTGACTGCAAGAATCAACTCAAGAATAATGAGAACGACTCGCATGACCTCAAGAAAAGAACCAAGGAATTTGAACTTCTTTGCGATGTCGTCAAGGTTTCGGCCAAGTATTTGGAAGGTAAAGATCGCGATGACAAAGATCGAGATGATGAAGATGATGATTGATTAATGTTACATTTTGCATCCCCATCTCCCTAACTAATAAAAGCTTAATTTGTCCTTTAGACCATGATCAATGGCGGAGTGCAAATAATGATTTGGCATCAACTACTTGCCATTTCAATTTGGGATCTATCTTCTCTTCTTTCTTTCTTTTTTCTCTTGTTTTAGTCGATAGGAGATTTTGTTGCATTTTTAATATAAGTTCATGAAGTTTGAGAATCGTGGATCTGAGCATTGTTACATTGCCCCTCAATCACTTTCCATAGATGCTGCAATTTTTCAAAGAGGGAAAATATTCAGAAGTTTTTAATAAAAAATTTTTTTTTTTGCCACACGATGTAATTAGCGGGATTAGCAGGGTATGTTAAATTATTACAAGAGAGCGCAGGGAATATCCATAGCCCTGACCCCAAACCACCCACAGAGGAGCTCGCACCTCCGCCTCCTAATAGAAGGGAGTGGTGTGTGTGTGTGTGTGTATATATATATATATATATATTGACAGCCCAGTAGAAAAGCTAAGAAAATTGGCACAACATCGCATACTCCAATAAATTTTGTAAACTTTTCAAAGTACTTGCACATTTCGATACACTTTTGTAACCTTTGACATTAACCCAATGGTTTTTAGCATTTACCAATCAAGTTTGTAGGGTGCAAATCTACTTATTTGGTCCATCCCGGAACTAGGATGGAAGAAAACAATTGAAACTTTAATTAATTTTAAGTAGGGAAAAAAAAAGAAATAAAGAGAAACGTAGCGGAATCATAAATTACCCTTGTTTTAATAATTAAAGTAAGATAGAGAATAGGAACAATATAAAGTACTTTCACTTGTTTAGATAAATTAATGGGCCCGATAAAAGGAAGTAAATATTTTTCTTAAACTCAAGACAGAAGAATTAGAGAATCGCCGATCAAAAGAAAAAAAAGGGAATTTACAAATCAAAATAAGAGTGAATGGTAATTTTGTATTACCAATTTTCATTGTGTATTTTTACCCTAGCAAAACATAAGCTGGCTATAATTCCTTACTCTGCTCATTATAGCTTTTTTTTCATTTTAGACCATAGTAAAACCTGGTTTGAGCCGTTACCGTAAGTATTCTTATTTTTTTTGCTCGGCTACCGTAAGTATTCTTATTGAAATTAACAAGGAACACTTTGCATCATGCTTCTTCTTTTTCTTTTTCATTTTTTGAGATTACTTGATTCTTTTTCGTGTTTGGTTTTTGCGTATTTAGTTTATTACCCAACGCATTATTAGGCTAAGAAGAGTCCCTTTGGTTTTTCAACAACAAAAACGGATTTTATTAATTTGAAAACAAATTACAAATCACCCATACGAATTACTTCAAGCAAAGCCACAAATGGAACGATACGTTTTTCATGTTTTTGGCCGCTCTCTAGGTCAAGGACGATGCAGAATTTCGACGTTAGGAAGGGGGAAATAGAAATTTTTTTTTTGTCATATATAAAAGCTGATATTAGTTTTTATCAATACACACTCAAAAAAATTAGCATATATTTCCAATCAACGCATATATACGATTATGTACTTAATATACTTGTATACAATTGTTCATACATATAATATTGTGCATCGATATCTATGATCGATAAAAGGTAAAATATTGATCCTAATGTCGAAATTTAGTGTTGAAATTT
The DNA here is from genome assembly GCF_030253575.1 of Rhododendron vialii. Lineage (NCBI taxonomy): Eukaryota > Viridiplantae > Streptophyta > Magnoliopsida > Ericales > Ericaceae > Rhododendron > Rhododendron vialii. Next base: position 18,406,207 of record NC_080563.1, on the reverse strand, counting down.
CTATGGGTGGTTACAATTTTATGATCATGATTACTGAATTTTCCTCGGAAAAATCTAGAATGAGAGGGTGTTAGTCTTTTTGTAAAAATCAAAAAATCGGGCGTGTGAACTTTTATAGTTGTTTATGTTTTTTTATTAAACAAAAACTACTATGATACTAAAGAAACGTTAGGACTTGCGTAGAGCGATCCCCGGATTCATCCACCCCTTAAGCCCCTTGCTCCAGGCAATTCGCAAAAAACAAAAATCAGTGGTGTGGACCACAAACAGTGGATGAATATGGCGAAGGATTGTCCTTTATATCCAGCACTATCGTTATTATGGCGAAGGATTGTTATGGTTTGAGAAAGCCTCCTTATTAATTATGGACTACAAACAGTGAGTGTGGTTTTTTTTTCTTTGTTTTTTTGCCATTCGTTAATCCTCATCTACGCTATTTTAGGGGACTTGGGAAGAGGATGTGTGCTTACAGGAAAGTTAAAAAACAACAAATGGCAACAAAGTACCAAAAAAAAAAATGCTAAAAATAAAGCCACGTATTTTTTTTTTGTTTTGAAGAAAAAAAAAAGAGCATCAAGCCACAGTTTTGAGTAATTGAGTCCTTAGATTTTAGTTTTTTTTTTTTTTTCAAAAAAAGTCAGTAGTGTTAGTTGTAATTAGTAAGGTTTGAATAGGAGTGCTAATTGCAGATCAAAAAAGAAAGAAAGAATAGGAGTGCTAATCAAGCCAAAAGCAATATTGCTCAGGCTTAGGCCTTTATTACACATGTTAAAGCTTAGCTTGAGCTTGAGAATTTTTGAGGATTAATTGTTCAAGCTTGACTCATATTTAAAATTTTGTGATCGCATAAGCTTGGTTTGGCTTGTGAAATATGCAAGTCTCAATCTTGAGCTTTCAAGCCTGAGGTTAAGCTCATAAAATTTCGAGCTATCAAGCCTGAGTTTAAGAGCGCGACATTCCATAATAACAAAAGTTAGGGAAGAAAAGCTTTACACTTGCACGAAAATATAAAATGTAGCCTTTCACTGTAACTTCTCAACCCTAAAAAAGCAATTTTCGTATTCTCAACAGGGAAATCCTACAAATATTTGGGACATTTATTGATTTTACCCCCATCTTTGTAATATTTACGAAATGACCCTCTAGTCACAGTCTATCAAGCCAGACACCCATACACTTAAGCTTGGCTTGAATTTTTAAACACGCAATAGAATGTGATTAAGCTTGTCTTATACTTTGTCTGAACGACTTTGAACGAGCCAAAAGTCAAGCCAAGTCCGGTCCGAGCCGAGCTCAAATTGTTTGATTCATTTAGCAGCCCTAGGTTTGAAACCCATGTCAAATGTAGGGGAGTAAATGATATCCCAAAATACTGCATTTAACACACTCCTTGCAAAAAAAATAAAAAACGGCTTATTTGAACGGATGGTCCCCAAAGTATTTTTGAATTGTCAATTTGGTCCATAATCTACAAATCACGTCTATTGCATCCCCAACGTTTACAATGCGCGTTTAAATGGTCCTCGGAGCTAACTCCATTCAAATGAGCCGTTAAAGATAGGGGCATTTGTGGCACTTCATTATAATTTTTACATTTGATGAAGAGGCAATTCTATTCCGACCCCTTTAATTTCTCACACCCACTCAAACAAATGGGAGGATAAAAAAAAAAAACTCAAACAAATGGCAATTTTATTCACATCCCTCCTAGGCCTCCTCTCTCTAGCTCGCAACCCTCAGTCCGGCACGAGAGGATAACCTGACAAGCTAAGATTGACATTACCCACCACCACCACATTCTAAAACCTCCTCAACAACCCAATCTGCCTTCACATAATTGGCAGCTCGATCCTTTTCGCATCCGAGGCTTCCAAATCGAGGCGCAGCAGATAAAAGTTCCTCGGGTGGCTAGCCGCCCAAAGCAGCCGTTTTATCCTTGGCACGTCGTTTTTGCTGCTAGAGAGGTAGTACGCAAGCCGGGGCAGCTCCGGTGGGCCCGATCTAGGGTATGCAATTTGGGTCAGAGAGTGGAGTGGATATGGGTTTGTGGTGGGGAAGGGTGGTGAGTAGGAGGGAGATGAGGGAGATTGTGGAAGTGAAGAGCACAAGGATTAGGCATTTAAAGCCACATCCACCAAACCCACAAAACAAAGCCCTAAGAAAGATCTGCACATGCAAGTGAGATAAATGGGAGAGAATGTAATATCATCTCAGCCGTTGATTTGAATGGTTGAGATTGAGTGTCAAATTTTGTGTCAAAAGATGTGTGAGGGAAACCGACTGGCTTATTTGTACGGATGGTCCCCAAAGTATATTCAAAATGTCAATTTAGTCCTCAATATACAAATCGTGTCTATTGAGTCCCCAACGTTAACAATGTGTATTTAAACAGTCCCTGAGCCTAACTCTGTCAGCGCTCACAGCCAAGTGCAGGGGTATTTTCGAAACTTCATCTCTAAACAGACATCACCCCACAACTTCATCTTCAACCTCATCTTCTTGCCACCGGTGCGCTCGCTCTCTCTCTCAAAATCAAAAAACTGATCCCCTCCGTCCCAATGCAATATGCACAGTAATGCTATATGGGCATTTCTTGCATATATTAGTCATGCATGAAACTTAAACACCCCCCACCCAAAAATAAAAAATAAAAAAAAAATTACAGAATAAATGTGCCTAAACACAATCTCCCACTCATATCCCTTAAACAAACTCTACCCAACCCTAATTCATACCTTCTAACCGCAAAAAGTACTCCCTCATCGCAGCATCCAACATCGCTGGCACCACCTCTGAGTAAACCCATGTCCTCGGCCCAACCTCCCTCCATCCAATTTCCTCGACTGCAAACGCAAACATGAACGGCGGGCCGGCGGCAGGGGTTGTTCCATCGCAAACTTCTCGCCATTGCAGAGCCTCCACGGGAAGCTCCATCGACTCAACTCGCCAGTCTCCTCAACACCTCTGCAACCGCAATTGGGAGATCTCGGAGGCTTACGACCTTCCAGTGACCCCGAGAGGTGTTACATCTACGATCTCAACAGTGACGAAGCCATCAAATTAATGCGGCTAATTCCCTCTACCAAGTCACCAATCGCCGCTGGTAGATTTCGGTTTAGAACTTGTGAAGCCTGTGATATATTTGTGGAGTTTTTCGGTGGATCTGGTTTTGCTTGTGGTAAGAGTTGTAGTTTTGGTGGAGAGAGAGAGAGAGAGAGAGAGAGAGAGAGAGATGCATGGGTATGAGAAATTGGGTAATACTCCACCGAATTCTCTTCCTCACATGTAAATATGTTAATGAAATTTCGAAAATGCCCCTACATTTGACGGTGAGTGCTGACAGAGTTAGTCTTAGGGACCGTTTAAATACACGTACATTGTTAACATTGGGGACGCAATAGACACAATTTGTTTATTGAGGACCAAATTGACATTTTGAAAATACTTTGGAGACCATCCGTACAAATAAGCCGAAACCGACCCAAAAAAAAGAAATAAAGAGAAACGTAGCGGAATCATTAATTACCCTTGTTTTAATAATTAAAGTAAGATAGAGAATAAGAACAATATAAGTACTTTCACTTGTTTAGATAAATTAATGGGCCCGATAAAAGGAAGAAAATATTTTTATTAAACTCAAGACAGAAGAATTCGTGAATCACCGATCAAAAGAAAAAAAAAAGGAATTTACGAAGCAAAATAAGAGTGTATGGTAATTTTGTATTACCAATTTTCATTGTGTATTTTTACCCTAGCAAAACATATGCTGGCTATAATTCCTTACTCAGCTCATTATTGCTTTTTCTTCATTTTAAACCATAGTGAAACCTAGTATGAGCCGTTACCGTAAGTATTCTTATTGAAATTAACAAGGAACACTTTGCATCATGCTTCTTCTTTTTCTTTTTCTTTTTTTGAGATTACTTGATTCTTTTTCGTGTTCGGTTTTTGCGTATTTAGTTTATTACCCAACGCATTATTAGGCTAAGAAGAGTCCCTTTGGTTTTTCAACAACAAAAAAGGATTTTATTAATTTGAAAACAAATTACAAATCACCCATACAAATTACTTCGAGCAAAGCCACGAATGGAACGATACGTTTTTCATGTTTTTGGCCGCTCTCTAGGTCAAGGACGACGCAAAATTTCAACGTTAGGAAGGGGGAAATAGAATTCTTTTTGTCATATATAAAAGCTGATATTAGTTTTTATCAATACACACTCCAAAAAAGTATCAAAAAAATTAGCATATATTTCCAATCAACACATACGATTATGTACTTAATATACTTGTATACAATTGTTCATACATATAATATTGTGCATCGATATCTATGATCGATAAAAGGTAAAATATTGATCCTAATGTCGAAATTTAGTGTTGAAATTTCTATGGGTGGTTACAATTTTATGATCATGATTACTGAATTTTCCTTGGAAAAATCTCGAACAAGAGGGTGTTAGTCTTTTTGTAAAAACAAAAAAATCCGGCGTGTGAACTTTTATAGTTGTTTATGTTTTTTTTATTAAACAGAAACTACTATGATGCTAAAGAAACGTTAGGGCTTGCGTAGAGCGATCCCCGGATTCATCCACCCCTCAGTCCCTTGCTCCAGGCATTTCGAAAAAACAAAAATAATCTAATATTCTCTAATGAACCCTTTATATCCAGCACTATCGTTACTATGGCGAAGGATTGCTATGGTTTGAGAAAGCCTCCTTATTATGGACCACAAACAGTGGTGTGGTTTTTTTTTATCATTTGTTAATCCTCATCAACGCTATCTTAGGGGACTTGGGAAAAAAGAATGGGTGCTTACGAGAAAGTTAAAAAACAACAAATGGCAACAAAGTACGAAAAAAAAGGCCGTAAAAAAGAAGCCCCCCACATATACGGATCCAATGAGGGATCCCTTACCAGTCTACCGTGCGGACCTCCCCTTTCCCAATCGAATTGCGACGATTCGAGCCGCTCAATGTGTTCAGAACGTGATTTTAAGGGTACCCGCGAGAAATCAGCAAAAAAAATGATCGGGAAGGGCTTGATCCGAGCAGTTTTTACTGAACCGTTCAATAAAAAACTGCTCGGATCAAGCCCTTTCCGATCATTTTTTTTGCTGATTTCTCGCGGGTACCCTTAAAATCACGTTCTGATCACTTTGAGCAGCTCGGATCGTCCCAATTCGATCGGGAAATGGGAGTCCCGCACGGTAAGCCCGTGCGGGATCCTTCAAGGGAACCGGACTATATATATATATATTCTCTCTTTTTTTAAGAGCATCATGCCACAGTTTTGAGTAATCGAGTCCTTAGATTTTAGTTTTTTTTTTTTCGCGGGCAAAAGTCAGTAGTGTTAGCTGTAATTAGTAAGGTTTGAATAGAAGTGCTAATTGCGGATCAAAAAAGAAAGAAAGAATAGGAGTGCTAATCAAGCCAAACGCAATATTGCTCAGGCTTAGGCTTGGCATAACTCTTTATTACACATGCATGTTCAAGCTTAGCTTGAGCTTGAGAATTTTTGTGGATTTAATTATTAAAGCTTGGCTCATATTTAAAATTTTGTTATTGCATATTTAAATTTAGAAAAGCAATTTTCGTATTCTCAACAGGAAAATCCTACAAATATTTGGGACATTTATTGATTTTACCCCTATCTTTGTAATGTTTACAGAATGACCCTCTAGTCACAATCTATCAAGCCAGACACCCATACGCTTAAGCTTGGCTTGAATTTTTAAACATGCCATAGAAAGAATGAGCCAAAAGTCAAGCCAAGTCCGAGCCGAGCTCAAGTTGTTTGATTCATTTAGCAGCCATGGGTTTGAAACCCATGTCAAATGTAGGGGAGTAAATGATATCCCAAAATACTACATTTAACACACTCCTTGCAAAAAAAAAACATTAAAATGGCTAATGTAGCAAAGCAGAGATGGTCATTAATTATTCCACTTTTCTTCGGGAAAGTAATTAATTTCTGGACAGTTACGGAATTAATTAAAAATATTAATAAAGCAGTTAGTCATGACATGTTGAAATTAAAACTGATTTAAATATAAAATAGTAACATTAATTAATTTCTTGTCTTCCCTTTTCCATATGCCAGAAAAGATGGCATCTTCTTCGTCTATGCTAGTTTCTCTTGCACTCCTGTTGATCATAATAACTCTGTTCATTTCTCCCTCCGTAGCTCAACAACAACACGCCCAGCTTAAGAAAATATGCTCCAGAACTTTCAACAGCGATTGGTGCATGAAGCTCATGAAGAAGGATTCGCGAACGTCTGATGCCGACGATCGCGCCCTCGCTGAGGTAGCGATTGACTTGGCATACTCCACGGCTCAAGACATTCAGAATCAACTTAACGCTAGACTTTATAAGGATGACGACGAACCTGAATTGAAGGACGAGCTTGTCGCTTGCTCCAAGAACTACGACGATGTCATGCAAGACCTTAAACGGACAAAGAAGCACTTCAGCGACGGTTACCTCCAGCGGATATCAGCGGAAGCGGAGGATGTTATAGAAGAGGTTAACGAATGCGACGATCAACTCGAGAAGCAAAAAAGCAGTTCTCGAGGAACCAAAAGAATTAGGAAAATGAACGACGCGGTTGAACTTCTTTGCGATGTAATTAAGGTTTGTGCTAGCGATTCGGGCGACGACGATGATTAATTGATTTTCGTACGTGTGCGCTGTTTTTCCCAAATACTAATATTAAGTACTGTAGTCCATGTTTAATTAGTACTGTATATATATAATAGAAACAATTCTTTTGTGTTCTCCAAATAAATTTCGGATAGTAATTAAGCTTTTATAATCGATTTAACTAAAGAGGATATATACCTCTCGATCAAATTTTATTTTAATTTTATGCCAAAATTTGTGTGACTACTCAAGGAGAAACTGTGAGCTTGTCATGTACAAGGCGGCCAACAAGATCTCCGAGCTGATAGCCACCCAATTGGGAAAAAAAACCTGATCAGGATTGACACTAGGAAAATGTTAGGATACATAAAATTGTTCCATGAAACAGAAATGAACGGTTCAGATTCACGTAAATGGTTTAGATTCACAGTACTGTGAATCTGAACCGTTCATTTCTCGTTCATGTTCGTTTTTATGGAACACTTTCATGTACTGTGAATTTGAACCGTTCATTTCTCGTTCATGTTCGTTTTTATGGAACACTTTCATGTACTGTGAATTTGAACCGTTCATTTCTCGTTCATGTTCATTTTCATGGAACACTTTCATGTACCGTATCAATCCCCTTGACATTACCGTCCAAAAGAAGTTATACAACCATCCAATAAAAACATTTATCAAGTAGATATTCAAAGATATACATGTTCAACGCATATGATCACACGTGATTAAAGATATGCATATTCAATGCATTTCACGCGTGGTCGTTCACATGTAAATTAGGAGTGCGTTTTTACTCTTCACATCAATCCTTATATGTTTCATCACTCCACATGCTCCCATATATATATATATTGAAATGAATCCAATGATTTTGTATAGAATGCAATGAAAGTGATTATACAGAGTTGCTCTCTATGCCATATATCTTTTTGAAGTATCTAATTAATCTGGTCAGTGGCAATTAATGGAATGTGAATAAATAAGAGGACAACGAAAGACAAAAACATCATAAAAGTAAAAACAATATCGTGATTCTAACAAAGATCTGCATGTCTACCAAAATTGTAAATTTGGCCTTGACTTTTCATCAGAGACCTAAAGTAAATTAAACATGTGGTCCTTTTTTTATTTGGACCATTACAAGAGTCAAGAGGTACCAAAGTAGGTGGAGCCACTAAAATTCATCGTGAACTTTAGCTCAGAGCCGACTCTCGGCCCAAAAGGTATATTTACCAAAATCCATCAAGAAACGTACTCGATCAGTCAATTTGCAACTGCAGGTATAACAGGTCCTTCTTTGTACTGTTGCATTTTCGAATTTTTTTTTTTTGGAGACTATATTGTATCAGTGATATTAAAAGAGCAACGGCAAGAAAGAAGTTCACTTAATAGACTTTTTGGAGATTGACATTGAAGACCTAAGTATATACTGTAGTAAGTACTGGACATTAAATCTTTTTTAGTTTTTGTTTGATTACCTAAATCATAGGTTACTAAATACATATGTATACCGGCATGAAAGCTTATGAATTCGTAATTAATTCTTTATATCTGTTGGGCTCGGAGTGTCCCCATGGATTTGGTTATACAATGCCATTATTTGCGACTGCTCTAAAAACAGATTTGCGGGTGCGATGTCGAATGCCATAAAAGACTTAATTGAAATTCTTCCTACCACCAATTGGTTTGAGGAGAGATGGTGGAAAGCTGTCCAACAATACCATTTCCTGAGTCTTGATCTCAGTCTGCATATATAATTGTCACATGGGTTGGACAAAGGATTTGCAACCGTAACCTCCAAATGTTGGCCTGGTGGTCAAGTCTTGGATGTTGGTGGTTTACTCCCTCCTAAGATTTCAGGTTTGAAATTTCTTACGGGACTTTGGCCAGATATTAATCGGACTCCGATCCCCATCAGTAAACGCTAGTCCGAATTTTGGTGCCTAGGGATTAGGCAAGGCGCTTTAAAGCTAGTCCGGATACCCCAAGTTATCAAAAGAAAGAAAGGATTTGCGACCCAAGTTTACCAAATAATAATCACAATAATGACAATGTGTTGGGGAAAACAAGAAGAGAATAAAACATATATAGTGACGATAAGATGCAGGCATGATTGATAAAACGAGTCAAACGAGCCAACTAGTGAATTGTTCAAACTTAGTTTGAAAATTTAACAAGCTTAAAATTGATGTTCTAGCTTAACTTTTACTTCATTAGGCGAGTCAATTCAAAACGAGCTTTAATCAAGTAGGTCTCGGGTAGTTTAATTTGAGTCTTTCAAACATCAAAGTATCAAACCAAACGAGCTAATCACTGATAGCTTCTTCAAACTCACTGCAGAAGCTTAACTAGCTTCAAACAATATTCAAGCTTCATTTATTTATGTAACAAATCAATCTCAACCGAGCTTTTAACGAGACACATGAGTTTGAACTCGAATAACTTGGTTCGTTATGATTTTTATCAGGCTCCAATTTTTAGATCAGAGACACAACATGGGATGTGAGAAAATCTAGCATGTAATTGAGGTGGCTTCATCGGAAAAATGATTAAGTTCTACAAAATTGTATGCCTCTCTGGAGCATTAAATGGCGATACTCCAAGAGCACTGAATAATCAACTAGATTCATTGGGTTAATTCTACTTGTACATTTGAACAGTTGTATTACTTCTCTTTTTTGATCCCTACTGTAGCGTTTCCACGTACTAAGCTTAAGTTGTGGATAACTTTTTGTCACTACTTTGTAGTCAAGTTATTTCCACTAAACTATATATATTTTGACAAGTTTTCTATGCTTTGGACCTTGGAGGAAGAAAATGTGTTGGGTGTTTTAATTCAGTTGAAATAACTTAACTAAATGGAATAAGTTGTAGAGAAAAAAGATACCTTTTTTTCCCCACTTTGGCCCCTTTGAGACTTGTACCAGATAGCATGGACATATTCCTTAATAGAATATAATCGTTTTACAACTGTCAATTAGGGGAAATTAAAGATAATTTAAGTACATGAATTGAAGGGCCCAAAAAATAGAGATGCTAAAAATTAACGAACATGATATATGGTAACAATTCATGAGCAGTAAGTACTCTCTGATTCGCAGAAGCATATATGTGCACAAATCTCAAAAAATAAATTTATGGGCCAACATCTCATATACTAGCATTTAGATTCAGTACGTATGTGGCAGATAAATTAGCTCATATCGCTTGGATAAATAATCTCATTTGAATGCTTATGATCAGATTTTCCGAATATATTTGTGAAGATTCGAAAAGATATACAGTACTACTACAATTAAGAAAAGAAAGCACGAAGAGACGATGAAATACGAGTAACAAATAGGATCACTTATTACACCACGCCATGCATCATACTGATACATGTGGTTTGAATGGATTGAATAAGAATATATAGGTAATTTCGCCACAACCGTGCAGACATGTAAACACGTACGCTTACACCAACTCTCCCATATGGGGTGCGCAAGATGATGGGGCCAGAGAGGGTCTAGTAGGGGCGGCCGCCAAGACAAGAATTTTAGAAAATGCAATTATTATATGTAAAGAAAAAAAGTTATCCCCAACTTATATAGACTCGCCACTGCTAGAGTTTTTTTCTTATTTTTTTGCTATCTAGTAGTCCTAAATCCTCTATTTTTTTTTTTTAAAGAAATGAGACCCAAAATAGTATTCCAAAACTATATTAGTCTTTTTCATTTTCCATGTGCAACGACAAACATCATTTAATATAGTTTTTATTATGTTATTTTAATTTTTTCTAGAGTCGATGACTATTCATACTGCAATGCTTTTTATTTTTATTTTTTTAGTATACATTTTGCGGACCCGGTGATACTGCCAATCGGGAATGCTTGGCAACGGTATTGAGTGGCCAATCCGGCCATTTATGTACTCGGATTAGATCCGAGCTGTCCGTGTCGAGACCAACGGCCAGATTGGCCGCTCGGCACCACTGCCAAGCGCCCTTCCTCCAATCCTTCGCATTTCGCTACTGCTAGAGTAAAATCCTGATTTCGTCCCTGAATGCACATGCAGTTGCACGTATGCATGATGGGATCCGGTCTACGGCTCAGTGTGACAGAGTTTTGTTACAAATATGTGCGGCCGTATAGATTTCTTTAACCTCTATTCCTTAATTCTCCAAAGTACTTTGGGAACCAAACGAGGCCTATGGGGTATCAACTATCAAGTGTAGTGGAGTAGTTTTATTACAGCTGATTGCTTTCATTTTCATGAAATGGAAATGAAAGAACCGGTTCGATCGACCTGGTACGGTCCGGTTCATTAACTATACCGATTCCCGAACATCTTAATTGGGGTTGATCTACAAAGGGACGTTAATGATGCGTTTGGAAGCATATAAATACTAATATATTTCAACAGCTCTGATTGGGAAGTCAAAAAGTTTCAGATTGGAATTCACAGTTCCAATCTCCGGCCCCCTTTTTGTTTTTTGTTTTTGTCAAACGTTCATTCTACGCTCTCTTTCTCCCTCTCTCTCTCTGTTGAGAGCCATGAGTCTCTTCGGTCTGGGCAGGTGAGCCAAGGATTTCAATTGATTTTGCAATTAATTGCACGCATATGTTTGTTCTGTGATTGTACACATCAGATCTCTGTTCTGGGTTTTGTTTATCTTGATTCATAGCTAGTGGGTTGTGATACTATAAAAGTGGCTTGATTTATGATTTGGATATGGGTCTTTCTTTTCTGGCTATGATAATGATACTTAGTTCTGTGTAAGTTCTTGAATTATGTTGCATGAGAGCTTAGATTGCTATATTTATACATCTTTTTATTTTTTATTTTTTTGTTATGAATTTAACCCTGTCTGGGACTTCGTTTCTAATAAAATTGAGTCCTAGAAACATTTGATTAAATTTTGAAGTCACTGTAATTGTGTTTCAGTGAACCGAATATAACTTCTTTTACTGCCTGTTGGATTGGTCTGAGACGTATAATCTATGAGTACTCCCACCTTATTTATTTTGGGAGTATCACTGATATCGCATGCCTGAAGGAATTATGCATTCCATGTTTTGTGGGTTTGGTTTTTTCCAAGGATGTGTAATTAACTCCACGAATTGTGGCATTCAACGCTGGAAATGCAATCCCCATGGATTTGATTTGTCATCCAATTCCACATCTAATGCGGCCAATCAACATATCCACATTGTTTTCCGACAATTGATATGAGGATACTAGTATCGGTTATGGTGTTCAGCACGGCTGTCTCGGCACAAAAATGTGCTGGCTACCTCATGGGGAAAGTGGTTAAACAAGATTTCAGGAGTTTGTCAGTAGTAAGTATTAGGCATGACAAGATGGAGTTACAAAATCCTCTGAGGCTCATATCTGGGTTATTATGAGCCCCGTACAGAATTGAGCAAGTGCTTATTACCTTAAGTCTACGATCTTGAAATTATGGGGGGTTTAGTAGAATCTCTTTATATCTCGCTATTGATGCGCACATCAGCTCTGATGCTCACTCAGATGAAGTCATGGGCCCTACGTGTTATAACTTATAACCTATTCTTGTGCCTTCCAAGAAGGCTAAGGAATGCTCTATCTTTGGCCTAATGTGCCCTCTCTGTGAGAACGCTTTGTGTTACTATTGACTGGTCTAAGTAGTCCTCTTACCAATCCCCTCATCTGATACTTTGGGCTAAGAAGGCACACCACTCAGCCTAATGCTATAAATACTTGCCTAGGTGGAGGGCAGTATCTGGTAACCCCCTTGTGCCACAATTATGGGGATGCCAAAGAAAACGCCCGACCTTACTCGAGATTACTAGAAGAAATTGCTTGGAAGCTAGAGGTGAAGGTCCATCAAGTAACCTTGTCATCCTCTCTATCGACTAGATTTGCAGCTTGACCAGTCTTATGGAAAGATGAACCTCTACTAGAAGACAACAATGAACTTTGTGTTACGTAACATCCTGTACACAAAATATGAAAAACCCACTTTGAAGGGGTGGACCTCCTGTTGATTCAATTTGAGCTGTTTCAGGCCTCCCTAACTTGACGAAAAGTTAGCCTTTCCTGAGTCAACGGAGGAGGGAAGGACAGTTCTGATTACCACTTCTTGCTACGTTCTTCTAGGTGGAATATAAAAACAAATATATGGAGAAAATACCCGCTTAGAGGTGGTTGGACCTCCTGTTGATTCAATTTGAGGTGAACCGAATGGTCCGAACCTCCATAACTTCAAAAGATGTCTTGACAATATCCAATCTCCTCTTATTCATTCCCCAACTATGTCTATATACGAGGGAATAAAACTAAGCTTTAGCTCCTTCAAATTAGGACAACAATTCTAACCCCCATGGCCCCGCTACTACTTAGAAGACGCACACTACCTAACAAACCACTCAAATACAGCAGGTTACAAACTGGATTACAGAAAAGCAATTGACGCTATAAAAGATAACTTGGATAGTATCATATGATTTTCCAAAGGAATATATTATACCTACGCAACCTACCTTTTGCTTCTTGCGAGATAATGTCCAAGATATATCATAACTACCTAATGCAGCTCCTATGCTTCTTGCTGAGTTATCCCTAATGGTTTGTATAGTTTTGATAGATGCCACTCATTATGTAAGTTCACATGACAGATGGGGAAGCAAACCAGTAGAAGGGAAACGTGAAATGAGATGCATCATTGATGTTTAGGATGATATGAATAGATTTGGCTACATTCGAAGGCTGTTATAGTAATTTCATAAGATTAACAAATGTTCCAGTGTAAGGGACTAATTTCATCTTCCTTATTAGGTACGTAATTTCATGACTAAGATGGAGAAAATACGGTATTTTTTGCTTATCACATCGGTAGAAATGTGAGATAAACTATGAATTTACACATCATGATGAACTATTGAACTATGGCAACATAAGTGACAGTATTATCATATTAAACATGATAACTTTACGCACGGATCTATTCTTTACGAACAACAATTCATTTCAAGGTATTAACGATGTTTCCCAGCCCCACATCAATCAATCAGAATCTATGACCCCGTTGTAATCTGGGGATTTACTTTTGGCCTCAAATCTAATATTGGTCCAAACTAAGAACTAACATAAATTAGAATCACAATTAACCAAATAATCTGCATCACAGAGCATTTCCACCAACCATCTCAATTCCCTGACTTCGCTCACTACCCAAAGTTCGATACAAACAACTTCCCTCCCATCATCGAGATTTGGACCGCCGAACATCAACATTCGACGTAGCATTGTATTGCTGGCTGGCAATTGTAAACAGCATGCCGGCCCTCTAACCCTTTCACCACCGCTGTGCCATTCGGCCATCGTTGGTGTTCCATTGCTGAGATACTTTGGAGCATGTTTCTATAATTAGTTCGGGAAAACATGGAAAAGAATTGAATGTTAGATTGTCCAGTCTGTTGCGTTTTTGCAAATCTAGTTACACGATAGGAAATAACTAGAACGCCCCCCATTCACGAGGGTATTCATGGGTTTTAAAAAATTGGAGGACCAAATAATAACTTCAAGTCTCTAACTTTAAAAAAGACATTTATCTACAAGAGTGACTATAACTTGGAACTCCTAATTAAGAAGCCTTAATTGTAACTTTACCATTGAAGCACAACAAGAAATTCTCCTCTTATAGCTATTAACTACATTTATACTTAAGTTTTTTCCTACACTCACACCTAAGTTTTATTTGCAAACAGGAATCAAAGGACATTTCGCCCGAAAAAGAGTGCACCATCAGGGAGTAAGGTTGTTCTCTTAATCCAACTTGAGAATTTTTTCCATGTTGTGTAGTCTTTTACCTTTGATTAGTTAATTGGGTTTGATTTTTTAACACTGGGCTCAAGCTATTGTACATCATAGATTCTTTAATTTCTCTGTCATTATATTCACTTTAACTAGAAGCCCTAACTGAAGCGCTTTTTGCTTTTCTGTTTATTAAGATTGAGGAATTTGCTTCACTATCAAATTGTACTTTTCCGTGATACATTCTTCGTCTCGTCTACCATAGAGTGATAGACTTTGGGAACTGAGAGAGGACTCAAAGAATTTTACTATTGCAGAAACTTTGTTTTTCAACTAGGAGTGGCCATCACCTGGCAACTCTGCCTCGTGGTTTAAACTTTACATCAATGACAGAAATAAGTGCGGTACTTAACCACTGTATCAAAAAGATACCGTGGAATATAAGCTGGCATTCTTCCTTATTATGTTGTTGTATACAGGATTTCTTAGTGCAAGATGTTGCTTCCGGTTTCATACTTTTATGTTTTGTCGCTTCATCCATTCACCTGTTATTTTATTACTTAGTTGTGTGTTCCATAATACAGGGGGCCCAGCTAAGAAAGCACATCGATGCAACATTAGGTAGTGGAAATCTGAGAGAAGCAGTAAGACTTCCTCCTGGGGAGGATCTTAATGAGTGGCTTGCTGTCAACAGTAATCCTCTCTCTCTCTCTCTCTCTCTCTCTCTCTCTCTCTCTCTCTCTCTCTCATGTGTGCATGTGCAGGTATATTATATTGGGTCTCCTGTTTTGTTGCTCTGGAATTGGGTGTTGATATGTGGAGGATTCAACTGTCCTTGCATCTACATACCCATGTCACGTGCACTTAATATGACATGGATGTCTCCAAGAACTTTATAGAGGATGTGTGCACAACTAATACGTCCCATATTCTTCATCTGCTCTTCCTCCAAACTATCCTTCTTTACTAAAGCATCTGCTATCCTCAAGTTCTCTTCGTTTTAGATAACGATGTCATTGGGAAAAAAACACCCCAACACAAGGGACATCTCATCATTTTCAATTACTATTGATTTTATAAGGGTAATCATTCAGACCTCCCCCAAGTGCTTGCCTTTATTGCACTGCAGCCCCATAGTTTGGAGAAATTATTCTTAAGCAGCTAAGCTGTTGTCATCTGATACCAATACAGAGGATTCAATTTGATGTTCTCTTCCATTACTAAGGTTTTAACCTCCCACGAGGGCAAGTGTTACATGCCTCCAGCTTTCTGGTACTGTTGTAAGTCGGAGCCGTAAGCAGTAAGTACAATCCTCTTCCAATAATGAGCTTCTGTCCTTTACTAGGCGAATTACTGAACCATTCAGGGTGTCAACTCTTGGGCTTGTTCATATATCCATTTTGTTCCCATCACCAATATGGACAAGGAGACCAGTAAACAGTTGTTTGTTCTTGTGAATTGTCTGCTTTGCAAAAAACATCTACCACAATAAGCTTCTCTTCACTTCGATAACCAATTGATACTCTTTGCTTTTGCAATTTTCAGCTGTGGACTTCTTCAACCAGGTGAATTTGCTTTATGGTACCCTCACTGAGTTCTGCACTCCAGAAAACTGTCCTACAATGACCGCAGGTCCCAAGTATGTCTTGTTAATTTCTGCTTTATTTCGACTTTTCAGGATATCAGTTTTGTTATGTTCATAAAAAGAAAATGTATGATTGACTTATTTTTATGACCTACCACTGTTATGGTGTCAATGCAGCTTTCCTACATTTCATTATTTCAAGTTTCCTTGTATGGTTGTGGCATCTTTGTTTTATACGATGCCTATGTCAAACCTTAACCTTCTAAAAGGAAAGACAGCTTTTGCTCGTGCCATTATTACATCATGTCTTACCACTTACGGAATTTGTAGTCATTCCCTTGAGACCAAATGCTGGTCTTTAGGTGGATTTTTTTTGTGGGAAGCTCTTTGCTAAGAGACATTTGCTCTTATGCACCCATACTTGCTTTAACAAGCATTGGCATCAATTAAAATGGTTAATTACATCGATCGTGTGTCTGCAATCAGAGCTTTGTACACACATGAGTACTCACACATATATTGGTGATAACTTTTAACATTGGGATGATGTACATGATACTACACCAGTGATGAACTCCTATTAGCATATATGTCTCTGACTCTCTGCTTACTTGGTACCAATCCTTCATTTTCGCAAAGTACTAATCAAATACCCATCACCTAGGAATAATGTGTATTTTGGGGGTTTGACAATCTTTATAATGTGGGAAGGAAAATTGGTTTTATTTATCAAGTTCGTATTTTGGTTGCATACACGATGAGGCATAGGTAAAACTTTTCCTTTTTTATTGTTTTTAAGATATTTTATTTGCTTTCAAAGAAAACGTAAGAATGGGGAATTGGAATCTGTGTTTTGCATGTCTCCTTGTATGGTGGTTTTCTTAACTTTTAGGTACCAGAAGTGAACAAGTGTTGACTGGTGACCTATCAACAAAGTGGCAAGTTACTTATTGTTGCATTCGGTGGGTGTTGGTGTGGCTCTTTGTTTATTAATAATCATATGGTTTTTGAGCTGGTGGTTCTACAATATTGTACCCATATCTGAAAGGCTGATGGATTCTTCTACTCGCATGGAAAAAACAGGAAGTCGTTTACGTATAAGAAAATATGGCCTTCAATAGCACAGACACGGTCACGGGATAAGGACACGATACGGACACGTCTTTTCTTCAAAAATTAGGACACAGACACGTTGGGAATACGCCGAATATATAATATATTTATTATAGATATCTCTGTATGAATTCATATAGAAGTGAAAAACGTTGTCTCTGTGTAATTAAAATTAACACCATGAAGAAATAAACCACTATCCCCATACAAGTATCCTTGAACCATACGTCTATGAAAGTTTCCACTCTGGGTCGAGCCTTAATTTTTTTTTAACCTCCTAATCTGTCCTTAGGGCGCCCCAAGATTGTACCCAACATGTCTTAGAGTATCCACACAATGTGTCAGAGTAAAAGAAATATAATTAAAAAAATCGATCATGTATTTAGGCATATTCGATACATGTCAGAAGAGTGTCATGTCGTGTCCGTGACTGACACATGTTGGATGCAGATATGCGAGGCCCATAGACGCTCCATGTTTCTTAGACTGGTATTGTGATATTACGTATAAAAATGATTGAGCCGTGAACCTTCTCGGGCAAGAAAAACCCCATCTACTTTTTTAGTGATTGCTTGAACAACTTGGTGTGATGGTTATAAGCAACACTGTAGAGTTTCAAAATTTTGCAGCTCCTGACTTTGTTCAGATAATACTTAACAGGTACGAGTACCGATGGGCAGATGGAGTGCAAATCAAGAAACCAATTGAAGTTTCAGCTCCAAAATATGTCGAATATCTGATGGACTGGATTGAAACTCAATTAGATGATGAATCCATATTTCCTCAAAGGCTAGGTAATTTATGGTTTGATTTGTTACCATATTTGTTAGGAATCTCCTTTCAGTTGAAAATAAATACACTATCTTGTGAAAGAACCCTTGAGTCTAATTTGTGTTTTACCGATACGTAACTTTTGCACAGTTGTCTCTTGTGTTCCCTTCCACTTACGTTTGTTCTTTATTCTGACGTTTGTAGGTGCCCCTTTTCCTACCAACTTCAGGGAAGTCGTGAAAACTATATTCAAACGCTTGTTCCGTGTTTATGCTCACATTTACCACTCGCACTTCCAGAAGATTGTAAGCCTCAAAGAGGAGGCCCATCTAAATACCTGCTTCAAGCATTTCATACTCTTTACATGTGTAAGTGTGCTTAAATCCAAAGACTAGTTTTTAGGTTCTTCGTTCTCTTTACGAGATCCTGTTCATTGAACTACCCAACTTTGTTCACTGACATCATTTCCTTTCTATTCCATTAGCTATTTGCCTTTTTAATCTTGGTTTGCCAGTTGGCTTGAACATTTTTTGTCTCGATCGGTTGTCAAACGTACTTCCATTCAATTTCGTTAGAAACCTTCTCATTTAACTTTGTCATCGTGTTTTGGCTACTAGTCAGAATTTGGACACGTTGTGTCTATGATATCCTGAATCTGTTTTTAATTCGCTATATTGTTTCCGTGCAGGAATTTGGGCTGATTGACAAGAAGGAACTGGCTCCACTTCAAGAGCTTATAGAATCCATTGTTGTCCCTTACTAAACTGGCTGTGCAAGTCCCGATTTCAATCTACTGAAATCAACTATCTATTCTAGAATGTAACAAAAATTACTAATGTTTAATAGTTATTGCCTATATAATATGTTTGAGATTAATCTCGTGCAAGTACATTTCTGATCTATCTTGAATCATTTTTATCCTGAAGTTCCTCTCAATCAAGGAGTCTTCAAGTCAGGCATTTTATGGTCTCTGTCTATGGATTATGCATGCAAAAAATGTAAATTAACCAACGGTAGATGATTTCATCAACTTCATTGTCAACATGACGGATGGTATATTTCACAAAATACAAGCATGCTGTTCTTGTTTTTTAAGATATAAGTCCTGATCGTATCCGGGTCAATGTGAACTTTTCCGAAGAAAATCTATACCTCAAAACTTCAAAGCTGATATCGAGAAGACTTGGTGAAGAAAATTCATTGAAATATATAGATGACTTGTACTTACTACATTTTTGCACGTAAATAAAGTAACTGTACAATTCTAGTACTCTATACATTTACTTTTCTCTTCTAATTTATGCAAATTTTTTTCACATGTCAAACCAAATCAAGTACTGCATAACACTACCAGAACAACTCTAGTGCTCCCATTGGCGGATTTCATTGCATATTCCCTTGCTGTTTTCAGTCACCAATATCAGCAACAAAACTCGTTCATCTGATGCGGGCAAGGTTTGCAAATAGCTCTGGATTCGACTTGGGCTCTGGCTTTAGCCAATTCAGGAGTCCCAACACATTCCAAAATCTCAATGTCTCGTCTGCTGCTGCCGATGCAACCGTGTACCCATCTGGGCTCTGCAACAGACAACCGAAGAGAAGAAAGTTAAACAAAATCCAGAAAAGACTAAAAATTGCACTTTTCCCCTAAAGCATGACCTAATGCACATTTTGAGTTTTCTCCCATAGGCCAAATCGTTCACACCCCAAGTGAAAAACAAGAATGTTCATCGCCGAGAGGACCTAATTGTGAGTTGAATTTTACTTTCATGCGACCACAGTTAATCAAACAGCATAAATACCTGAGCCATGTACAGAACTCTTGAAGTATGCCCATAAAGCTCAGCAATCTTCACCATAGAAGGGTACTTCCACAAAATCAGCTGATTATCATTAAACCCATGTGAGCTCAAAATCTCCCTCTCATGCTTACTCCAAGCCAAGCAACACACTTGCGACCCCGTGTCAACCGAGTTCAAGCACGCGCCAGTGTGCGCGTTCCAAAACTTAATACAGTCATCCCCAACCCCACCACCTGAAGCCAGCAAGTTACTCTGAAACGGGCACCAGGAGAGTGCCTTCACAGCTGCGGTGTGGTGGTCTAGGCAGTGAAGCCACCGGTGGTGGTTGCTTGAACTGTTTCCAGAGGTAGAATTTGAGATGTTCCATATGTATACAAGGTTGTCATTTCCACCACTGGCTAGTTGTTGGCCGGTTGCGGACCATCTTAGGCCGCATATTTCCTGGGTGTGGGCCCTGTATGTGGTGATGATATGGGATCGGACTCTTACGTCGTTGTTGATGATTAAGCTGTCCATTCCTCCAGTTGTTAAGTTGTGGTTGTTCCAATCAAGTGAACCGACTCTGGATCTGTGCCCCTCTGTCAACGTTCTTAGCTGCTTAGAGAGGGAATTGAGTCAGATAAAATCAGCTGGATGAGATATAGAATTTGTAACAATCAAGAGCTATGACAAAAGTGCAAAAATCATCAGGTGATACTATTCAATGATGTGGTCGCTTTATCCCTACTTTTGTGAAATATACTGAGTCAGTGGACACATGATTACATAGGATTCGTAAGATAACAAATTGCCAAAAAGATTGTCCCAAAAGGTTGTCCCTCCAGCTTTACTCTATTTTTCAAAGTGTCTCAAACTAATAATTTTCTATTTACGCTCTACCACTTAGTAGTTGAGTGAGCCTGATAACTTCAGTAAGCAAAACCATCGCGTGCTTAATTATTTAGCTAATTTAAGGATTTAAACTATGGAAATCAGCATGGGGAAGAAAGAGGATGAGAGAAAATAAAAAACAATTGCCAATTTCAAGTAATAATCCATTCAGTCATAGAAAGCAAATAATTACAACTTCCCCTTCCAGACCGAATAATGATGACATTGGGATTCCAACCCAATTCTCAGGAGTTTTTTGCTCCTTGAGTCTTGTTTTAGTAAAGGTGCATTTATGAATGGTTCCAAAATGACATGCTACTTCCTCTCATCTCCCTCCCAGCGCCTGGGATTCCAACCCAATTGAGTTTTTCGCACCTTGAGTATTGTTTTAGTAAAGGTGCGTTTATGAATGGTTCCACAATGACACGCTACTTCCTCTCATCTCCCTCCCATCCCCGCTCAACTACGGAGGCTAGGAACAAAAAAATAAAGTTAGTTTTTGTACTTCATCCCACAATCAGTGATTTTCTCTTTTGGTCGTAGGTCTGTAATATAGTCTTAAAATCGGTCAATAATACTCTAGTACTCTACAGTTTTATCCACCTCTAACAAAGGATTAGGACAACATAGGCTTAATCAGGAAAACTGCAGGGCATCCATAGACAACTAAAGGAAAATGCATCAACATCTGCATAGTAGTGGGAAGCTGTCCGAATTTAAGGGGGAAAACAGGTTACCTTACAACTGGCCAAAGAGTCCCAAAGCTGGACATGGGAATTATTCAAGCCAACAGCGAGGTGCCTTCCATCTGGTGCCCATCTGATGCTTGTCACAGGCCCAATCTCCTCATCAACGGTGACAAGTTCATTCGTAGACCCATCGGAGGCATCCCATAAATACACCGAATTGCTGAGGGCAATGGCTAGGATGTTGCTGCTGCCCCAGTCCAGCAAATTTAAATAGAAGTCATCCATGAGATCTGGGGCATCAAGAGTCTTTTCTGAAGCCTGACATGTATTAAAAGAAAGATGGCGTTAGGAAAGTGACCAATAAAAAATACAGGTTGCTACATGAAAACATTATGCTCTGCTCATTTAAGTTTGTTTTTCCATGGGAAACAATTATATGCAAAGTGACTTGTTTTCCCATCTTTGGTTGCAACACTAAAATTGAGTGCAGCAACGTTTTTGTTATTAGCCTATGATGATTTACATGAAAGTACTTTTCTTTTTCTTAAGGAGCACATTCACTAGTGGTGATGCCAGCAAGCAACGACAGTGGTAGCAGCAGTTGCACCACTACATTCAACTATATGGGGTCGCCTGACCCCATGGTGGGAAAATAATCTACTTCTATTTTACTACTAATTTTGGAGTAGATAGGAAATGACCCCATCAAAATATAGCATTGACACTATTACAGCTAGGGAGCAAAACACCTGAAAATTTATCACATAATGAAAAGCAACATCTAAATGTTTTATTTAGGCTAAGCATACTTGGACTCCAATTACAATCTGATAAATAAATAGGACATTAATTATCAAGTTTCAATTCTACGGGTCCTCTGTTTTTTACTGATATGTATTCTATAAGCAATATGTTTTCTCCAAGTTAAAAGTTGTTCTTAATAGTATTTTATCGTTTGAGTAACAATCAATTGACTATAAAAATGAGTCATGGGTTGATGGAGGTTTTATGGGGTTTCACTTAAATTTGAGTTCAAGTATTGAAATGGTAAGGGACGGGCTCTTATATGATCTTTTTAGCATTGTATTTTTTATTTAGGTCAAAAAACATGGATACAGTTATGAAAAGAAGCCGGTCGTAATGCAAAATTCATCTTTATCACTCCTATTGAAGAAATTGTGCCAAGAAAAGTCGTATCAATTTGAACAACTTTTCTCGAAACTAAAAGTAAACATTTCAACTTTCAATTTGTAAACGACCCCATACTTATAAAATCCTGGAGTCGCCACTGGGTAGCAATGATGGTAGTAGTGGAGGGTGGCGGCAGTGAGGTATCGGTGTGCTAGTAATTGTTTGTAAATTAGTCACAAGAAGAGATTCACAACAAATATGAAGCAAAAATAAGTCACAAGGGAAAAATTAGAAACAATCACAAGGGACGAAAGAGAATTCATAAACAAAATAAGTCAACAGGGAGAAACAGGAAAAATAAGTGTCAAGGGAAGGTAAACAAATCATAATTCAAAAGCAAGGGAAGAAAGGAAACCCACTTGGGGAATGCATCTTCTATGTTTGGCGTGTTTGGAATGGGGAACCGATGAAATTGACTCTGAAACAGTGGCTTCTGAAGCAGGGGGCTTGTTTTTAAAAGCAAGGATTCTAGTTCTGTTCATGTTGAAAATCTCTGCCAGCTGCCTCCTGTAAGCTTCTTTGGATGGAGAGCAGGGTGATGATGAGTTTTGCTTCTCTACCCTCCCACCAGTCAGCATGAAATGCGCAAAATCAAAATCCATCGCAGACCGATTAGGGATAAACCTGTCCAACTGCCATTTACAGGGAAAAAATTCAAATTCTGATTGAATCTGAGGAAAGCATGAAAGATAGGTTTTGTTAAATCAATTAATCAAGCAGGTAACTCAAAGACCATGATCTACGATTTTTTTACAAAGAAAGAACTACAGCAACATTATATCTGGGATAACTACTTTTATGATGAGGTGAACAAAAGCCAAAAACTTGAAGGTATGGGAACATTAGAACTTCATATCAATGGTTGGGAGACTAAAACAACATGAACATATAAGACGCTTCTCTTAACAAGAAGTCACAATAATGAAGTGTTATGGAGAGAAAAAACATTCAAAGGCTCACAAAAATAAGCAAACAGTAAGAATCAAATGGTGAATATTTCTAAGAATTAAGTAGAAGAAAAAAGAAACTGAAGGCAATCCTCTTTCAGTCGTAACAACAAGCAAAACCCTACTTTAAGAAAAATCCAACCCAACAAATCTGCTGGAAACATAATTTCAGAGAAAGAAATACCAATACAAAGAGATATATCATCAAATGAACACCCAATTATAGGACAACTCATTGTCAAAGAAGCAAATCTGAACAATTTACAGAAAAACAAATCCAAACCAAAACAAACCTTTATACGAACATAATACAACAAACTAATTTTAAAAAAATGTAAAGAAGGTTAAGCTGTCTCTCTATCGCTATAAAGGGTATTTGTGACAAAAGAAGAGAACACATATTTCCTAGAGAATTCTGAATCCAATAAATATACCCATGCAAAAATAATAATAATAACAAGCCGATCAAAAAAGTAACAATAATAACAAACAATCATCATGCGTTACGGACACAAACAAATTGCACACATATCACATGAATTGGGGGCTCCACACCGCGCTGCAGGGGCGGAGCCAGGAATCACTAGTAGTGTGGTCAATATGTAGAAACATATTTGATCTTATTCTCAAACAGAAATTGAATATGTATTACGAATATTAACTAAGAACAATTTGTGAAGCCCCCAGTTCATTCGAGAGAGAAATTTTTGTGTCTTTAGACTTTTCCCAAGAAAGTTAAAAATCGAAACCAAGGATTTTTACTGTAGGCTTCAAGAAAGCAAGTTTTTTCTGTTTCTTTCCCTTAATTTTTTCTATGCAACCAAACAGGGCGTTAGAAAATTAAGTTCAAGACTAGCCTACACATATGGAAACATGGAGACACAAACAGATACTCACATTCTCAGAAGAATTTTTCCTCCGAAAAGTCCGATCGGAGAGAGGAAACCGCGACCCCTTGTTTCTCATTCTTCCTGCATCCATATTTTGTGTCAGCGACAAAACCCTAAAATCGCCCGAAAATAATCAGAAGAACAAAGGCAACAAAACCCTAGGAAATAAAAACAACTTCTGCGGGACTTGTAAATTTAAAGAACAACGTAGTAAAGGGAACACAGAGAGAAAAAAGATAGCGTTAGAGAGAGAGAGAGAGAGAGAGAGAGAGAGAGAGAGAGTGGTTTTAGGGGTGAGATATGTGGCAACGGCTATATATGTTTCGTAGACAACGGCTCGGAGTTTCAGTAATGGACCAATTGGACCGGACGGTGGACCGCTTTAAGCTCTATCGAGACGACGAGATCGAGGTGAAACTGAAAGGTTTGGGGGGAGAGGACCCGGTCGATGACCAAATTTTGTGGGTTTTTTTTTGGCTAAACCATTAGCAAGAATCGAGTAACAAGCACTACTACAAGAAAACAAACAATTAGTGTATTACTGTTTGCTTAAGAATTTATTGCCCAATCAGAGAATGACAAATGGTCATTCATTTTGGACAAAATGGAGTATGTGTAGACTGAAATGCATGGAATCACACAATTAAGAGAACGATGACGTTCTAAGTAATTTAACGTTGTTTTATAGGTAATGACAATCGCTGTCAAATGTCACTCACATAATGGCTCAGAAGAGGGCAATTCAAAGTTCCAAAGCGCAAATTGTATTATTCAAATGAGAAGCGGTTACACCTAGTTGACGTAGTCAAATTAAAGGAGTGGAGTTTTAAGCATGTAACTGTCGATTTCCAGTACGATGCAGTTAAGGGAAGTGGGGTGATGAATTAACTGAACCACCTCGAATGATCACAAGCATGAACCATGGAGGAAAATTTTGAATTCAAATGTTGAAGTAACTTTGAAGACAACTAGGCGGGAGAATGGAGGCCATGGAGAAAACTCAAGAGTTTGCCTATAAATAGAAGAACTGAAAGAAGAAAAAACTCCAGACAAATCATCAAACAAATAACTATGCTATGATTGGTTTGTCCATAAGGCAATAATTTAGGAACTTAAACTTAGTTCGAAGTAGTTAAAAGTAGTTCGTAGTAGTAGTAATCACATTGTAATCTGTAATCTGTTCTGTTCATTTGTGAATTAGTTGGAGAATCATTTGGAAAGCAATTTGTTTTGAATTGATCAAGGTATCTTGTTTCTTGTTTGGGTTGTCGAATTTCTAGTGAATCGTTGTGCCGTTTCAATACTTCTAGAAAGAACAATCCTCTTTGTTGAGGTAATTGAACTGACGCCACAATCGCTTGATTAAGTTTGGCTTTTATAAGTTAAATCTGAAAAGGATAATTATAAGTCTTTTTTGGCACGCTCGCACACAATCATATTTCTGAAGTAAGCCAAAAATCTCAGCCAAACAATTACGTAACTAGCGTTGTGATCATTCAGTGCATGAAAAATTGACAAAAAAACATTGACGCAAAACTCTTTTTTTTTCCGCTGTCTCATGTATCAAACGAGCACAACTCCAATTATATTCTAAAATCAAGTATAAACAGACAATATTCAATCCCCAACCCGATTACTCAAATATTCCCCAATCGGTGAACTTCATCAATATTGATTATCATATGGGTAATTCATTAGTGGGTATTGAGAATGCTAAAACTGTTTTTTTTTTTGTTAATGTCGAAATTAGTAATGCACAAAAGAGTAGTAGCATGTGCAAGTTACGAAGCTCTTATGTATTGATTCATTTTTAATGTTATTGTTTAATATAATATATAACCAAATTAACGCAGGTTACATTCGCTAACAAACGCCAGCGGTTATAATCACAATAATTACATTTTGGACATTTTGAGGAATTAGAAGCATTGCAGATAGTCTCCCACGTCATCTCTATCTCTCAATTTAATAAATTAAAAACATTAAAATTCTATAAATTTAGGAATGAGAGATTGAAGGCTTTTGAAGGCAAAAACACATTTGCATAGAATAATTGAATGATTGATTAATAACTTAAGACATTAGCCTTTTCAATGTGGATGCTAGCCCTTCAAAACGACATGCAACTCTTTTATGATTAGAGATAGATAGAGATAAATTGGCTATTATTCTGAAGTATCAAAATAAATAAATAAATAAACTGGCTATGATTTAATTATATCGACAAATATCTCCGTAAATAGAAGTAATGGTTGCACTACCGTGCCATAGAATGATATACTCAAATGATAGCTGAGGGGAAAAAGAACGAAAACAAAAACAAAAAACGATTTTTATTGTATAACCACACAAGAAGATAAAAAAAAAACCACATATTTTTGTGTATTTTTTTACATATTTACGCACTCATTATTGTTTTAGAATTTTTCAACAAAAAAACCCAAAGAATTACTCCTTCCGTTCCAAATTGAGAGTCCATTATTCCATTTTGGGTTTTCCCATGCTAGAGGCACATTAATTTATCACACTTCAACTACACTCCTCTCACATACATGCGGGTCTCTAGAATATATTGTGAAATTTTCACACATGCATGCGAGAGAGGTGTGATTAGGGTGTGACACATTGATGTATCGCTAGCATTTCCGTTCCAAAATGATGATCATCTTCCAAAAAATGGAATGAAAAATTTAGCGATTTTCCAAAAATGTCCCTCACTGGTGATTAACTTATGCAGAATAATTTTTCGGTTCAAACTTGTTCAATTTTTTTTGGCATTTGTTAGTTTTACGCCAAACTTTTATGTGATATGGGTGAATAAGGATAAGAGAAATTGAAAAAGTAAAAATTTATGACTTTTACACAAGTATTTTGAGAAATATTCAAAGAAAAGCTTAAAAAAGTCAATTTTTGGAAATTTTCTTTGATATTTTCCAAAATACTTGTGTAATATCATAATTCCTCCGTCCCTTTTTAAGTGTCTTGCTTCGTAACTCCAACTTATTAAAAAGACATCATTATTATACTTTTCACATCAATTTTTTTTCTTCATTTTTCCTATTTACCCATCATCATTACACTTTTACTCACTAACTTTTCAAAATGAAATCTACTTTTAGAGACAAAATAGACAATGCACCAATTTTTACCCACTAACTTTACAAAATGGACACTTATTAAGGAATAGCCCAAAATAAAATATTGGACTCTAAATAAGGGATGGATGGAGTAATTTTTTAATTTTCCGATTTCTCTCAACCTTACTCACCCATATTTTTCCAAAAAATTTTGCATTAAACTGACAAACGCAAATAGTTGAATTTATGCATTAAACTAACAAACGCCCTATAAAATAGGTAAAATATAGAAGTAATGGTAGAAATAATAGGCGATATAATCATTGCATATTCCTTTAAATAGTTGAGCGTGTGACGGGTCAAAACAAAACCATCAAAATCGATTGATATGGCAGTCTTTCAAACAAAATTTAATTAATGTCATTGCCAGAAAGTGTGGCTCCTATTTGCACGAAAATGCAGTTAATTATTATTAACGGTCAAAATTTAAAAATGCATCGCAACCGTTAATTGCAGAAATCGACGGCCCATGTGCCGCATTACAATCCCTAATTTTAGACTGTTAGTTAGCTGACGTAGATGTTTTCCAACTATTAAAATAGGAAAATAAGGCTCTGTTTGTTTCAACGTAAAATATTTTACAACAAAAAATCTTTTCATGAAAAATCTTTTGCATGTAAAATAATTTTTGAACTTCTATTTGTTGGTGTTTGGTACATTCTTAAAAACAGTGCTTTGAACTTTTGTAAACAAACATTCCCATACTGGTGATCGGTTTTGGAAGAATGAAATGTGAAATGTTAGAAATTGGGTTTTGTTGGATGTGGAGATCATGTCTCCGCAACAAATTTGGATACAAATCCTTTATACTGATAGATACATGTAAACATATACAATAATACATAGGAGAGAGAGAGAGAGAGAGAGAGAGAGAGAGAGAGAGAGAGAGAGAGAGAGAGAGAGAGAGAGAGGTGCCTGGGATAGCTAATAGGTGTATCTAGAGAGAGAATGAAACTGAAAGTTCCAATTCTTGGCAAGTGCCTGTTGGAAGAGAGGGTCGTGAGTAGCACTGGTAAAATAACTTACGGAGATTTCAGTGGTAAGTTAATTTACGCTGATTTGGTGTGAAATATTTTACTTGTAAAAAGTTTTTCCCAATTTTTGTGCTACCAAACACTAAAAATTAGGAAAATATTTTTGCGGAAAACATTTTCACCCCAAATAAACAGAGCCTAAGTACTACATTGAGGAAAGTAATTTACTTCCGAAATTCTAAACAAAGTGAAATGCAATTAATTCAAGACTATTACGTGGTAGAATGTGCTAGCTTAGAGGCTTAGTTTCAACTCTTACTGTTATGAATTTTAAAAAAATGAATCAACAAAAAGCATTATTTTTATGCACAAAAATTGAAGACAATATAATTAATTGAAGATTTAAAACTAAAAAACTCTATACGCCTCGCGGTCTATGTAATACTAGATGAGGGGGCGAATTGGCCAGTCAATTCCTCAATCTTGGACAGCATGAGAGCAACCTTAACCTGTGACCAAATGCAACCCTAGTTAGAAAGAAAATAACAGAGGGTCAGTAACAATAAAATCAGGGATCAAGCAAGCCTTTCTCACAAGATGAGTAAGTGCTGCTTCTTGAGAATTTGCCTCCCAGTTTGCTAGATTTCTGCTGTATCGCTCCCATCCCATGTAAAGCCGAATGGTTGCACCTTCCAAGTCCCCTCCAGAGAAACAGAAAATCTAGAAATGAAGTTTCAAAAAATGTTCAACCACAGGGTGCATAGAACAACTAGGAACTCTTTAGGCATTGTTTTTGTTTTTCTTATTTTCATTCTTCAAGTTTCTCCCAATACAATAAAAAGTTAGGAAACACTTGTCGTTTAATATCGTTTTCATTTTGCAAGAAACAGTTTCCGAGAATTCGAAACATTGTTCTCCAGTCTCTCCAAAGCGTGCTATCGTTATTCGTTAGAAAACCTTCCCACAAACAGTTTTCAGAAACAATTTGCTCGTGGGAGGGTTTTTCAATTTTATTTCTGAGGAAATTGAAAATGAACGGGAGTGAAAGATGAAGGGATCAACATAAATGAAAAAGTGGTGAAAGGAAAAGTAAAAGGGTGTTTTGGTCTCACAAGAATAAGTTCTACTTCTACAGTTTCCAATATAAGTGGGTATAGTTGTATTCATTTAATTAATGATCACAAGCATATGCCCTTGGGGCATAAAATACAGTTGGAGGTGATCTCAAAAAATTAAACCATTTTATATCAGACAATAATGATTTTTCATTGAGTAAAATAATAACTAAGTAGTTTTTTTTTGAACGGCAATAATAACTAGATAGTGAATTGCGACTCTCCACAAAAAAAGAGGATCTCTTCATTTTGCAAAATGTAGAGATGGTGTAGAGAGCCCGGTGCCGGTTTCTTTTGAAGAATTAGCTCTTCACTTCATCTCTAAAAGGCAAGGGGGGAACAATGATTCATTCATACAAGTACGTAAATGGACAAATTTGTGAATTCGCTTTTATACGTCTATTCACACCAACCATAATCCATAAAAAAAAACATGTGATAAAAATATTGAACTTACGAAAAAATAAATTTAATGTCGTTAAGGGTTACATTCCTCTTCGATCAGTGAAAAATTTATGAACTTTGTGGAAATTTATGCAAAAATTTATATTGAGAGCCAGGTGCAACCTCCTTTGAAGAATTAGCTCTCACCTTATCTCTAGAAGGAGTTTGGAATGGCTAGTGGTGATGCCCTAACCACAATGGTGTTTGTGCCCTCCTCCCTTCTCTGTCCATTGAACTCAATTTATCAATTCTATCCATTATCGCGTGGTCATTTAAATATTGCGTGATGGGACATATGATGCTTCTTTTTTTTACAACGGTCAGTGATTTCTGAATCAACTTACGTGTCAAATGAAGGCCATCAACATCAAAACAAAGAAATTTACAAGAAATTGCAATCTTGTGGCTTGGCCCAATAGTTGAACCCTAGACAAACAGCATATAACTTTCCATTTGTGTCGGCATTGCATACAATTTGCCCCAGTTCTAAAGGAGGATGGGCGAGTCTCATGACCTCGGATTGTGGATCGAAAATAGTACATATATAGCCAACACATGAACAGAATAGGCATGTCAAACAACAAGAGCAATAATTTGAAAATTGAGGTGTATAACACAACTGTTTCATAACAACCAATTGATGGACGAAGCAGAACTCAATCAACATGTAACCATAATAAATGTTCTAATGCACGCACCTTTTTTCTCCGTAATTAAACAAACTATACTCTCTTTTTTTGATCGGCAATGAAACAAACTATACTTGCGTTCACTATCTGTGCCCAACACTAGAAACTGACAGTCTCAAAAATTTGCATACTGCCGAAGCTGGAAATACATGGATAAACTTGAAACAAACTATACTTGCGTTCACTATCTGTGCCCAACACTAGAAACTGATAGTCTCACAAAAAATTTGCAAACTGCTGAAGCTGGAAATACATGGATAAACTTGAACCATTACTCGGATCACCTGCCTCCCTTGTGCGCAAACTCGAAGCATTTAAAAAGTCCCTAATGTAGAAATATGCAAATCCCAAACTTCCGACGAGCCAGTTAAAGGTCTCTGCTGCAATTGTATGTACTACGGAACAAACTTGGAAGAGAACTTACAGAGGTTCTGCAAATTTAAAAAGAAAAAGACTAGGGTTAAACATCAGCAGGGGATTCTTAGACCACAAAGTGGTCAAATGTCGTTCGGGAAAGAAAAAGAAAAAGAAAAACAGTAAACAAGGCATCATCAATCAGAATCAAAATCAACAGGTTGCATTCCAAGAAACAGCTGTTTGCAAGCCATATTAAGATGTCATCGTAAAGTATGATCTCAAACAATCAAGGGTTAGAAACAACCGTTTGCATTCCAAGAATCTGAGTACCTTGTCAGTGAGACATGCCATAGGCCCATAGGAATTGTTGATTCTTTGCTCTAGCAGAAGACTCTGCAGCAACCAAGATATTTTCGTAAAACAATAAGGTCAAAGTAACCGAACACTAAGTAAAACCAGAGCAGAATCCAACAGTGACTATTTTTACTCAAATTTGGAATTTTAAGCTTGTCAGTTTCACCATAGAAGAAACAGAAATTTTCACTTCTTTTTCCCTAACTTTTCTTCAATCTGTTTCCACAGAAACATGAACCAGTCCCAGATTCTCAAAGCAGTCACGGTCAAGCACATGATAGACAGAAAGAAGCATTCTAGGGGAAGGACAGCTTGTAGTAAGGGAAAATAGTGTGAACGAATGATGCAGGATAACATAATCCGCATTATCTATTTTTTGCCAAACATCAGAATTATTTACAAGTAACGCAAAAAATTTTCTAAAATAGATACGGGAATGTAACTATAGATACACTCCAACACAAGAACGGCAGCTACAACACAAGAGAGGCTGATAGTGGTAAACAAACAACTCCTCAAAACAAACAACCCCCTAAATGGATAGCCAGGATGAGGTCACAAATTTTGTTTATCCAATTTTGGATATATGCTATGAGAGATACCCTTAGCTGGGATGAATGTCCCTTCTCTATTGAATATGTAGATATAGTGGCTCTATTCTGTTGTGGACTTGTGAGCTCCCCCTATCATTTCACTCTTTCCAAATTTCTGTTCAATATTCTCTTATCTATCTATGGAAGAAAATAAGTACTACATTGGGGAAAGTAATTACTTCCAAAATTCTAAATCAAGTGAAATGTATTTAATTCAAGACTATGTGGTAGAGTGTGCTTGCTTAGAGGCTTAGTTTCAAGTCTTACCGTTATGAATTAAAAAAAGAAACCAAATAAAAAAGAATAAACAAAAAGTACTATTTTTATGCACAAAAATTAATGTCACACATAAAAGAGACTATAATTGAAGACCTAAAACTAAAAAATTCTATATGCCTCACGGTCTATATGTAATAGATGAGGGGGCAGATCGGCCAGTCAATTCCTCAATCTTGGATAGCTTGAGAGCAACCGTAACCTGTGACCAAATGCAACCACCCTAGTTAGCAAGAAAATAATAGAGTCAGCAACAATAAAATCAAGGATCATGCATGCGTTTCTCACAAGACGAGTAAGGGCTGCTTCTTGAGAGTTTGCTGGATCTCTGCTGTATCGCTCCATGTAAAGCTGAATGGTTGCACCTTCCAAGTCCCCTCTAGAGATACAGAAAATCTAGAAATGAAGTTTAAAAAATGTTCAATCACAAGAGTCAAGATGCATAGAACAACTAGGAATTCTTTAGGCATTGTTTTTGCTTTTCTTATTTTCATTTCCCACCTTTCATTCTTCAAGTTTCTCCCAATAACAGTAAAAAGTTAGGAAACACTGGTCGTTTAATATTTGTTTTCATTTTGTGAGAAACAATTTTCAAATATTCAAAACCATCGTTTTGCAGTCTCAGAACAATTTGCCAAAAATTTAGTTTACTGAACAAAATAGGTATTAGAAAACCGATACAAACCAAAAAGGCCCAGTCCTGAGAAGATAAACTCTCAAAGCATACATGTTAATGAAATTTCAGTATCATAACATGTTTCTCCATAAATCTCAAACTTGTAGCGAATGGATTTCCAATGTTAGATGCTGATTGCAGTTGTCTACTGCTCTTGAACTGGGTCAATTTAAAAAAAAAAGAAGACAAAAAAACAAACTATTCTGAAGTTTGAACATTGAATGGTGAAAGCCCACTTACCAGTTTTGAGTCATCATGAAACCAAAATCGAAAACCCAAGTGGTTCGAGTGGGAACCATCAACAGAATCTTCGTATTCAAACTCATCACATCTACTAAGCTCTGGGAAATTTGACAGAATCCCCCTGATAATTCTGTACAAATTAACTGTGTAAGCTCTTAAAAATACACAGACATAAGAAAGACCCTTGGACATCATCATGACAAAAGTGACAACCTATTAGAAGGTAATGTGTCTGGTTAGTTGCATCAACTCTTTTTAACAAATTGTTGAATTCACAGTAACTCAATAAGAAAACACATCCCTAGATGTTAGCCTCATTAGTATGGGACCTTCTGGGAAAAAAGAGGAAAAATAAAAAGTCCTGGACTTATAGACAGCATTCTTACTTAAGAAAAATGACCTGGCTGCACAATTTTTGTATTCTTACTTTTCAGTTTTTTATCCTTGTACTAGTGTACCATGCACTGCTAACTTAACTGCGAAACTAGACAAGAACAGAGAAGAGGGAGGAGAAGAGAGACAATAAGAGTAAAGAAGAAACGAGAGAGCAGTCCGTAGACAAAAACGGAGGAATGTTGGCTATGGTGGAGAGTAATCTCTTAACTGGAGTTAAATACGCACACAGAGACAACAAGGCAACACGCAGACCAAAAAAAAGGGAATGTTGTAATTGAGTGCAAATGCGGAACACTGAAGGAAACCAACAAGTTTCTTTATTCTTCAAGGTACCAGGAGAAGCATACCTGTTGATATTAATACGACCAGATCGTTGCAGATTGACCAAATATGCCATCAGTCGTTTAGCTGCATCTACACCAACATTCTTTGAGGGAAAATATTAAATTAGTAAATGATGTCTTCACATCCTATTGCAGAAAAGAGATCTCAGTAAAAAGCATCAGAGGTCATACATACCACATAATCATAACGAGTACAATAGTGACGACCAAATAATGTCCAATGCTCGCGGACAATATCTTCAACAGTCACAAGGTTTTCCTCCTCTAGTTTATCCTTATTTTTATAAGCAATAATAGAGAGCCAAGCCAATACAGGCCAGATTCCATCTTTCTCACGAATATGGTCCGATCCTGTCCACAAAAGTAATAAATCACAAGACTTTTTGCAAGTTATGTGCCTGTTATGTCCCCATTACAATATACATTCACACTAATAGGATATTGAAGAACAGGAACAAAGGCCCACCAGTTCCAAAACTTTCGTCACCCCAAATTGAACAAAAACCAGCATCCATTAAATTGCTGAAGAATTTCCATCCAGTAGGCACCTTGCATTTTACAGGAAAAAAACAAACTTACACCTCTCATACCTACTGGTACTAGGAACCCATGGTAATTTTCAAGTTCATGCAACAGAGTACCTCAAACAATTCCACATCTTGATGCAGAGCAACACTATCGAGAGCACTAGATGAAATCATGCTCCTACAGGAAAAAAACTCTCAAATATGAGGTCGAAAGTTTAGTATGTAAAGGGGAAAATATGGACATAAAGGATAGTCATTGTCCCATGACGGATAAGTCGAGAAAGCAATGTCAATGACTACAGAAGTGAGATAGGTGCAGGAATAAGTTATGGCTCATTTGGATTATGAAAGAAGTGAGACATGCAACCATAGGTAAGCTTGACATGTGCACATTCACATTCAACTACACAAACACAGATGCAAACACAAAGAAGCTAAGCAATAAGTTACTGAACCTGGCAAATCCATTAAGACCACCAGAAAAGTAAGGTATGGCTGCAGCAGCATTTGCAGCAATAATAGCAACGGAATCAGATGGACTAACGAAAAACCTGACATCCGCAACACAGTTCAAAGTTAGAGGTTTTGGTTAGAGGTCTTGTTCCAAAAATAAGTGAAAAGTATGATACTACCTTTTCCCAAGGATCATGTTATGATTGGCATCACCATCAGTAGCAGCACCAAATTGTGGCGGTTCATCCTGAGAGCTTCTCGTACCCAACCCCATGCGTGCAAGTAATTCACGTGCATAGGTCAGACTGGGATCTAGATGCCGTCCTCCAAAGTCCTCCTGCTCACATGAAGTAACAAATGAAACGACATGGAGGAACATCAGTATTAAGTCAAGAATTAACCCGACAATTCCGTAACAAATAGTATGCCATCGCAAACACAAATATACCTTGCATACGCAGTTCATTAATGAGCTTTCATCTGCACCAAGCTCCTCCAAAAATATGCGCTTCACATAAGGTCCAGCAACTCCATGGAGTGCATCGTAACTAGAAATTGATAATAGCAGTTAAGCACCAAAGCGATACTGACAAAGTGTACCAGTAAAATGACAGCGAAATGAGATGCAATCAAAGTACCAGAATGTGAATTTTGGAGATGAAAGAAGCTTTCGGATAGAATTGAAATCAAATATGGACCTGGGAAATCAACGACCAACTGTGTTAAAGAATGGACTCCGAAGGTGAATAGGACAGAAGGAATCTGTATGGACATATCAAAAACATAAAAAAGTACAAATACGTGACAAAAAGAAAGGAGAACAATCCTTCATGCATGCTTGATCCAACAGGAATTGACAGTTAAAAGTCCCTTAAAATCATGAAACCAAAGTAAATATAAGAAAGAGAAAATATAAGAAGGGTGAGAGAGAGAGAGAGAGAGAGAGAGAGAGAGAGAGAGAGAGAGAGAGAGAGAGGCGGGAGAACTCCGTTTAAAACTAAACCAAAACAAATAATAATCCGTGCGGGTACATCTGAAGACTGAAGCTTATATCCATGGGCAAAACCAAAAATAAAGAGAAGCAATCAGATAAAGGAAATAAATATATGAAAAATAAACAAGCATAAGATCTCTGCTTCCATCTATTATGCTTATATGATGTGCATAGCTCATGACCCCATCAGAAAAAAATTGAGCGTAGGCAGCCTAATACCACAATGCAGAAAAGATCATAAGAATGGGACACACACAAGAACACACACACAGGCTATTCTATAACCTATAATACTCCAGTATCACCACTAAAACTAGCCACAAGGAAACAAAGAGCAAATGAAGAAAGGATGGATAAGCG
The DNA here is from genome assembly GCF_030253575.1 of Rhododendron vialii. Lineage (NCBI taxonomy): Eukaryota > Viridiplantae > Streptophyta > Magnoliopsida > Ericales > Ericaceae > Rhododendron > Rhododendron vialii. The sequence continues at coordinate 18,369,994 of NC_080563.1, read as the reverse complement.
TTTGTCGCATTGAGCCATTGAAGATAGCATACTTCATCAATTCCACGTAATCATAAGCTGAATCGAAAACTTCAACGTAGAAGTGCCCCTCAAAGCTTGTTATGCCAACTATGGAGAGATCCACCTGGAGTGCATTTCAAGCATTTAGGCATGAGCATTGAGCCATGAGAATCGTGAGATGAGGACATAATAAAAAATATATATACTGCAACAAAAGCAAATCATACATCTGACAAGTCTTCTGCAATTAAGACTTCACGTATTGTTTCCATGTTCTCGTAGATCTTCCCAGTAATTGCTTCTGGTGCTGGTCCACCATTTTTCATGTTGTATTTAATTCCAAAATCCTGCATAGAACAAACAAAAGAGAACCACACAATCAGCTTTGCAGTCGGTGATCTGAAAATTCTGAATGGAAAATGAGCGACTTTTTTCCCAATTTAAACAGGTCAAATGGCAGATACAATGATCATTTCATCCTTTTGACTTCTAGTCTTTGGAAGAACTTCTACACTTTCAGTTGTTTTTTAAGCTTTGGACACATAATACACATATAAAAGCATCCCTCCATTTATTAATCTCCAAACAGTTTCACAATATAGGTACTTAATCTCTGGACAACGATTTCTTTTGGATACATAAGATTTCATTACTCCTCTTTTCTTGTCGCTGTGCATGTGCGTCAGGAAAGTAGGGCAAGGAGGTGTCCAGGCAAATGAAAGAAATTTACCAACTACCCATTGCAATTCTATAGAACAGGATGAAAAGTAGCAAAAAGTACGAAAGGGCACTGAAAGATGGCAAAAGTTATTGCTGAATGTCATATTTGGGGACTTTAATGGTAAAAAAAGGTGAGGCACAGCTTTAAAAGCAAAACATCAGCAAATTGGAGGTTGCCCTTATGGGGGTGTTGAGGCAAATGAAAGAAATTTACCACCTACCCCATGCAATTCTATAGAACAGGATGAAAAGTAGCAAAAAAGTACATAAAGCGCACTGAAAGTGGGCAAAGTAATTGCTGAATGACATATTTTTGGGGGCTTTAATGGTAAAAAATGGTGAAGCACAACTTTAAAAGCAAAACATCAGCAAATTGGAAACATCAGCAAATTGGAGGTTGCCCTTATGAGTAGTACATAATAATCCTGGACAACAGCAGGAGGGTGATAACAAACAAAGCCTTTGCGAGTCACCAAGGCCTAGATTAACTTCCAATGAACAACTTCAAATTCCTAATTCAGAATGCAAAACAAGAGGGTAAAAACTGGCGTCGCAACTTGCAAGTTAATAATTGGTTTCAATGGACAAGTTGAGCATTGTCTAAAAGTAGAAAACAATGAAACCCCGACAATTCCACATATCATAAATGCAAAATGATAATGTTGATCACCATCTGTAAAGTTTCCCTTCAAACAAATTACCGGTTAAAAAAATCAAAGCTGGTAAATACCTCATGGGGACCTCTTGGATAATGACTTCCTGTCAATATGAATGCACCTGATGCCTTCGATTCCTATATTTAAATTCACATACATAAATTTTATGTTCAACCAGTTTTAACAAGGTCTCCATGGGGTAACATCCACGATAGACAACTACATGTAACCATCTGAACTAGATTAACTTACATCATCCCCAACTCGTCCACGTACAACAGCTGATGCAGCAGCAACAGACAACAAACCATTTTGACCGACCCAAATACGACTTACTCCATTTGCAGCTGCCATCTTAATTATAATCTGCCAGTTTCCCAAAAACCTATTAGGTAGTTTACACATGTTCCGTCTGGAATCACATAGAAGGCGTAGGCAGTTAGGCACAAAACATATACTAAGACGCAATTAATTCAACGCTAGGCAACTAAGGTGACTTAAGACATTAATAGGTGACCAAGGAGCACTAACGAGGCACAAGGAGAAATAGCCAATAAGGTGATAGGTCTATTAGAGCTCAGGTGAAAGACAAGACACAGAATGGGCTAGCCTTAAGTAAAGCAAACATTGAATAATAGTATTCTGTAGGATATTCAAACCAATTACAAAACAGGTTGCATAGGCAACGCGTGACGCAGAACAAATAGTGCACAAGAAAAAAAAAATTCAAGAACATAAGAGAATACTGGGATCAAACAAGTTTCCAGAGAAAACAAAACAAAACAAGCCCAGAAAAAAATTGCAAAAAGTTCTCACAAAACACTGAGCAAACAAAAAAACTCTTTCAAAACCTAGGCTTGCACCGCGTGCCCATTCTGCAGCTTTGCACATTATTCGACTTGGATATAGGCGGCCGCCTATCTGGCCGTGCCTCTTATGTGATTTGGGCATTTGTGGCACCTAAGAAAGCCTTCAGCAACTATAAGCAGGACAGTCAACTAAGCTTTCTAAACCTAGTTCACGGCAGTCTTAGATGATTAGGGAGTTGTGTTCTTTTGATTATTCAACATAATTAAGTTATGCATGATGCACACTTCTAATTTGTAAATGCATGGCCTTATCTGAGCAGAATAGATCAGGTCCCTGAAGGTCAACCAAATTCAAAGAAGGTAGTGTGTGCACAGTATGAACCCAAAAATAGCATTAAGTTTGAAATACCAGATTCGAAACCACCAATTAAGGTAAATCAAACTCGACTAGAATATCCCTTGAAGAACGCAAAACAGATTACCTGGATGGAATCCTTTGAAAAGTTGCTACCATTGCCAGAAACAACCAGTGTGGCTTCTATGTGCATGAAAATGCAGCAGTTACAAGTGAATTCCGAATTGCAACAAGAAAAGAGACATACAATATAAGAAATGTCATTAGAACGCTTACCTCTCACTTCCTCTTTTGAAAGGGCATCGAATGTCGCTTGAACATATTTCCGCAAGTAGAGGAATGGCTCGAAAACCTCCACCTGGAAAAAGTTAAGACTACATAAGATGAGAAACCAAAATATATTGCAGTAACCAAGCTAACAAGTCCTACTTTGATCTTGCTTTTTTCAAATGAAAATGAACTTTAATAAACAATTTCCAAATAGGCTTACCGCAACAGTAACTATGTAAACTGTGCTAAGGATCTCACTCCTGTCCAGAGGACATCTCGGTCTCCCATTGGTCCCCTCCACAAGGGACCAATAACAATCGAGGTGGGTGAAATGTTTGCACGCAAATACAACAATCGGGTACCCTAACACAAACTTGTTTAGGCAAATTGGGCAGGAGTGCCCTTCGGATATACGGTGTGCAATTTCATCCCGGACTTCGTCTGGCCACCTGAGAACCAACTCGGTCAGTGTGCTGTGGGAGAACGTGGGAAAGTCGTACACGGGGGAACAGCTCACACGGAGCCAACACACCCACTTTGTCCCCCGCCACGTACGGTCGATCGCACCTCGAACAGGTTTGACCGCTGAACGCAACTGAGCGAAAGTGTGGATCCTCTTGGACCGGTCCTGGGCCGCCAGGCTGGCAAGTCCTCACTACAACAGCACTACCGGGTAGCTTGTAACACGGTACAGGACACCGTTGAACCCGGCGCTCCAACCAGCGAAGACAACGGAGGTGGAGGAAATGGTTGCAATCGAACTGCTCGACCACGCGATCTCCAGCGGAAAAGTTGACGTTGCAGAGGGCGCAAGGGTGCTCGGGGTGAAGTCTGGGGTCCTCGGGAAGTACAGAGAAAAAAATATGGCCAACATTCCGGCTGTCGAGGGGGCAGAGAGAGTGTGGTCGCCGAGTGAACCGCGAAGGATAACACGAGGAATGAACCTTGTGTTCGCAAGGGCTGACCACGGAAAGTTTGCTACCCGGAATGTGCAGCCGCTGGCATGCGAGACAAGGTTTGTCACTGTGAACTACAGCCCGAAAGTCTGGATCCTGATCGGGTACCATTTTGCTTTGAATTTTCCTAGTGGTTCCGAAGTTGCTGTTGGAAAGTTTGTCAGAGAAGACGGGTGAGTTGCTGGGAAGGGCTGTGGGGGAGGTGATCTCGGTGGAAGCGGATAGGAGACTGGAAGCGGAAAGGAGACGAATATTTTTGAGGGTTAGGGTTTCTACCTTAGTATTCCGGATGGGCCTCGAAGGTGGATTTTGTGTTGCTACGATGGGGTTAGTAAGCTCTGTAGGGCTTGTGGGAGGATTGAGCGTACTATCCTCATTGTGATCTCACGCAAGAAGAAGCCCCAACGTGGGGATATGCTCGGTTGAGGGAGGTGAGTGAGAGGCAAGAAGTAGCAGTGGATATCTCTTGGGTCGATCCGGTCTTTGCCAAACGGCCAGGGTGTCTCACGCGGCCGATGGTTGCAGCCGTTTCTGTGGTCCGTCCTCAGCCTTGGTTCGTTTGGTGGCTTGGAGCGTGCGTGCGAAACCCTCTGGTTTCTTCCCCAGACGGCGACGGTGGCGGCTTTTGGCAGTGGTTGGTGGTGGAAAGTGTGTTTGGGCTGCTGCCTTGTTTGTTTTGATCTGTGGGACTTTGGAGTTGTGGCTGTTTGCAGCTTCGGCGGGTGGAGTTTGCTTTGTCTGGCTTCTAGGTCTAGGGTTAGGGTTAGGGTTTGGGCTTAGCCGGTGTTTTGTGCTGTTTTTTAGGGTTGTGATGGTTCCTTGCAACAATTGGGTGTTTTTTTTTTTAATCCTTCTGTTTTTTAAAAAGAATTGTGAGGTGGATGTAGTGATAGATTTTTTTTTTTTTTTGGTTACCGCTTGGTTTCTTTTTTATCATTAACTAGTGTTTGCCCATGCTTAGAGCATCCATAGTGGAATAATTAAAACATACCACATCAGATTTTAATTATCCATTTAGAGATTGCTAAAATTAACAATGTCAAGTCTCACTTTTGGTTATTTTTTGCTCATAATCAAAACCAATAAAACCGTTGCTTCCTTCCCTGAGTTTTCTCTAAACTTTTCCCCTTTATTTCACGTAAATCTTTTGAAAAACTAATTTATGTTAAAAATAATTTTTATAAAAAAATATTTGTTCTTGAAAAAAAAAAGTTTATTAAACAGTTTTTGAAAGAAAAAAACAATTTAAGTTAGAAACAGTTGGATAAAAAAATAGTTAATGAAAAAAATGTGTAAAAAAACAATTTTGTGTCAATACAATTTTTTTTTTAAAAATTGATCAATTTTTATTTAAAAAAAAGTTCGTATAAAGACGGTTTTTTTTTTTAGAAAAAGTTTCTGAAAAGAATAGTAATGGTTTTTTATAGTTATTTTTTGAAAATATTGTTGAGAGAGAGAGAGAGAAGATTTTTGTGTAATGATAGGTGTACTTGATTGAAAAAATATGGGGATCACTAAATTTGGTTATTGGCAAAAGTTGCTAGTTTTGATTATTTAAAAGTCAAAATTTGATGAGTTGCTAAGAGATTGTTTAGTTTGATTATTCCAATGTGAGCACTTTTTTTAACAAATATTGCTAACTTTAGCAACCTTTTGTTTTGCTTATTCCTCTGTGAATGCTCTTATGGCACTATTCTCCCCGATTAGAATTAATCAAGAAGTCCTCAATTTATACACACACATCAATTAATCCAAAAGTCTTCAAGTTATCAAAGCAAACCACTGGTACTTCCAAGAGTTTTTGATGTCGATGCAAGTCTAACCTGCATGCTCAGATTAATGGAGATGGGATGCAAATAATTAGAGGGCTTGAAGATATCATAGTAGTACTAATTAAATTGCACCAATTATATTTTTTCTTCAGCTCCCAAAATCACTTTTCAAAAACAATGCAGAAACTGAAGTGTTATTAATACAACCTCAAGAATTTCAACTGATTGCTCCTTTTTATACACACTCATTCTTCACATGAACATAGTTAGAATTTGACCACCCTTTGAGCATATTATAACTAACAGAGTTGGCATGGAGTTGTATTGCCTTTGAATCCCGAATTTTTCTCTACACATTTACTTCCGCGATTTCTTCCTCCAAAAAGTGTAATGACCAGAATTCTCAAACACCACAAAATAAGAATATCAATGACTACGTGATGTCTCACCCAATCATATCAAGTAAATTAACAAAAACTTAACAAAAACCTTCCCCAATTATCAACACAATGTCTTAAGGTCCCCACCACCCACCCCCCTCCCTTTTGTTTGTTTTTTCCTTCTTTTTAAAGGAATTGATTACTCACCAACATGGTATTAGACAATGGGTGGAGATTCGAAAAATGGAGCTACGATCGAGAGAGAGGTTGTGGGTGCAAACTTACAAGGAGGAGATACGTGACTGGCGGAAGATGCTGTCATAATGGAGAGTGAGTTGAGTTTACGACGACAGACGGTGGTGGGAATGCTATGGAGAAGTAGGGGGATGTGCAAAATAGAGAGGGGGGGACACCCAAAAGACAATGGTTTTTTTTTTGGTGATCCTAACGATAGAAGTTGATGACCAGTGGGTAAAAAGAACTAATGGTATTTTTGTAAAATATTAGACAGAGTCTGAACACTTTCTTAAGAGAGTTAGAAAGCACACTTCATCCCTTAGATCAAATCAATTTTAGCCATTCTTTTAACTTATGTTTGTATAGACCCCACACCCTTGTGTTTTATTAGGTATGTATATGTATGTATGTGTGTGTGTATATATATATATATATATATACACACAAATTATCAAGTGATGGATCCCTCACTTTGTTAAAATGCGGGACTTTTATTTTCCGATCAAATTTTGAAAATCCGAACCGTTCAATGTGTGCAGAACGTGATTTTAAGGGTCCCCGCGAGAAATCAGCAAAAAAAATGATCGGGAAGGGCTTCATCCGAGCAGGTTTTTTTGAACCGTTCAATGAAAACTGCTCGGATGAAGCCCTTCCCGGTCATTTTTTTTGCTGATTTCTCGTGGGAACCCTTAAAATCACGTTCTGATCACTTTGAGCGGCTCGGATCATCGAAATTCAATCGGAAAGGAAAGTTCCGCATTTTAAAAAAATAAGGGATCCCTCACCGAAACCTGACTGTATATATATATATATATATATATATATATATATATTAATGATAGGAAAACTTTTCCGCTGCTGTATCAGACTGCCAATAGAGCGTATGCTCATGCTCCAAAGAGGAGGAACACACCCACATGCTCAGTGACGATTTCAGGAATTCCGGAGCATGGGGTCATTAAGAAACGTCAATGTTTTTGCCATTTGTAAAATTGGAAAAAAATACATCATAATAATGGCAATTAAAAAAACCTACTTCCAACAAAAGATACATTTGAAGCTCGACAAGCGTTTCAACTAGTACATAAAAGATATGAAAATGCATATAGTAATGTTCTTTCTTTTCAGTTCTCAACAAAAAAAAAAATTACACGAGCTTCTACAATTGCATTCAACATGATTTCATATTTTGAAATCGTTGCATAGTAGCCTCTATGTCATCTACCGCTGCGAGGGGTCATTGTTAAGAATTGGCTCACAAAATATGGTTTTTGGAAGATGTGGTCAAAGGCAGCTTGAGTCTGCATGGATAAGATTACAGTGCATTGAAAGCCTTGGTTGGTTTGTTTGCCATATCTGCCAATGGACAAAGCTCTCTTTGTTTTCTATATAATGTAACATTGTATATTGGTTTTATTATAGCAATATGAGCTGAAAGGTTGAGGTCGAGAGCGGGAGTCGGTTTGGCTTCCGGTGGTGAGCCAGAAAGCGGCTCCCGGAGAGTTTTTTTGTAATTTTGTATATGTGATTTATATAGAGTGAAATTTTCTCTGAAATCTTGTATGTGTTTGGTTTGAGGATCCTGGGTGTGCGCACAATTATTGGTATCACAGCAAGGGAACCTTGGAACGCAAGAAAAATGTACGGAATCACCATTGAAACACTGGTTTAAGAACTGGTCCGAATCGATGTTGGTCGAAACTCGATTTTGATCAGTGGGTAGGTACTGTGGTCCTCACTGAGACTATCGCAACAAAGTGTGTGTAGTCGGGGTTAATCACCAGAGTAGCCTGTATGTGCGTTTTGAATAGTGGCGCATGGAAACGAACGGACTGGTCTGTTTGAGCTTAGACCAAAAGTGCTCAAAAACAAATTTTGAGGACTGGGTTATGTTTGTCTCGAAGAGACGATCTTTTAGATGGTCGGAAAGTCTCCAGAAGATGTCGTAAGAAGCCGCAGCGCGGATTGAATACAGACACGTGGGAACGAACGTCACACGTGGGAGTCACGCACGAATAGTGGTTGAAGATGATGACGTGTTGCCACATCAACGACAGGTGGAGCCACGTCAGAGAAAGCCAGCTGGATGACATGTCATTGTAACATGGCCGCAACGTCAGTGCCACATGGATGACATGTCATTGGCCATGTCATTGTTGTGGGGTCTACTAGAGTGCCATGTGGATGCCACATCGGATGGTTAGAGTGCCACGCCAACCGATCAAACACTGTTTCTGGAGGACGCAGACATTGTTCTCATGGATGATGGATTAGGAGCATCCGATTTTGGAAGTGGGCACTCTGGTCAGGGTGTGTGGAATATCGGCAACAAAGCCGGTATGAGCCAGGGAGATCTAGTAGGGAAAGAAGACGTCTCGGATTAATGTGTTGTGTATCTTAGTTTGGAGGTGGTGGAGCTCGATAGGGGATGCAGTGTGTCAACAGAGATGGGTGTCAGCCTCTTCCCAGGTGATGTGTGAGTTCATCTGGTGGAATAAGCCTCTGGTGTAAGTAGGGGGTAACTGTGTTTGTGCTCTGGAACATAGAAGTTGCTAGAGTGGTTGAAATTATAAGGCACCTCAAGTGGAGGTGCATGTGCCCAACAACAAAGGGCGTGGAACACCAATGGCACTCTAGTTCAAGTGGAGTGAGGTGATGGTTCTATCGATGTCACTGGTTTATGGATTTATTCGCCAAGGTGGAGATTGATAAGAATTGGCTCACAAAATAAAGTTTTTGGAAGATGTGGTCAAATCCAGCTTGAGTCTGCATGGATAAGATTACAATGCATTGAAAGCCTTGTTTGGGTTGTGTGCCATGTCTGCCGATGGACAAAGCTCTATTTGTTTTCTATATAATGTAACATTGTATAGTGGTTTTGTTGTAGCAATGTGAGCTGTGAGGGTGAGGTCAAGAGCGGGAGCCGGTGTGGCTTCCGGTGGTGAGTCGGAATGTGGCTCCCGAAGAGTTTTTTGCAACTTTGTATATGTGATTATATAGAGTGCAATTTTCTCTGAAATCTTTTGTGTGTGTGTGTGTTTGGTTTGAAGATCCTGGGTGTGCGCACAATAGTCAACGGGCAAAATCAACTTCGCAAGCAAGCAAGTATACTAGTGGATACATCATACTACATTATCATCTCTCTTTGTCTCCGCCAACTTCCTAGAAAGGTCACCTACTCCTGTAAGTTCCAAAAAATGATCACTTGAGCTCACATCAACAATGTAGTTCAATAAACGTTATCTTCCTCCAATCCCTTGACTAAAAAAAAAAAAAAACTTTTAGAGAGAGAAAGTCTCACAGAGCACCCAGTGTACAAAACAAAGCGAAGTTTTTTCCTTCGTGGGGGGAGGTTGTCGCCTCCTCCCTCGCCACACCCACCCCACCACCACCAGTTAATCACTTCTCATTTTCAAGAATAAGCATCACCCTCGTCCCCTTTGTCGTTCGCTCCTCCGATCTGTGCATACGCTTCCTCTACGTCTTGCCTCGTCGCCGCCTCAGTCTTGTTTCTTCGACAACCGGCCGTCTCGGCGTTGCGATTCCCTCTGTCCCAGCCTCGCACGTTTCTGCCTCTTAAACCCAGCCGATCGGATCCCCCCTTTCTCGAACGCCCCTTCCTTGTTCCGTTCAGCGGGCTTTTTCTCAAACCCAATTGGCTCCCCTTTCCCGTTCTCCCTCTCCCATCCGATTGGTTCCTCCTTTTCTTTTTCTTTTCCGATTGGATCTGACTCCCCCTCTCGTACTTCCCCTTCCCCGTCGGATTCCATCGGGTATTACCAGTGCGAGGCTGAGTATTTGTTTAGGGAGCTTTATTTGTTTTGTAGGCTTGCTTCGAATCTTGTGGAGATTTATTTTGGTTTATTAACTACCCGATCTGTGTCGGTTGCTGGTTAAAATGGGCGCAATCTGGCCAGCTGCATGGTCGCATGCGGTTGATGTAGTGGGCTCATCTGGCTTAATTGCTCGTTGCTGGTGGGCACTAACCTCAGTTAGGATTATCACGGGTTGCATTAGCTTAGGTTTTTGTTATGTTCCAAAGTCCCATATCGGCTAGTATAGGCTGACTATGTGCTCATATAACCACTGGGGCTTCCTTCCCTTATAAGCCGATTTTTAGGGGTGAGTTCTATCCCAGTGGTTGTAACAATGGTATCAGAGCCAGCCACCACTCTCACGCAGACCAGCCTCCACTAGCTGATTGGCGGCTTATGCACCGTGGTCGTTGCACTGCCTGCTAAGTCGGCCACCGTGGTCGGTGGCAATTAAGCGTGGTGGTTTGTTAGGTTCCAGAGTCCCACATCAGCTAGTATAGGCTGGCCATGAGCTCATTTAACCACTGGGGCTCCCTTCCCTTGTTAGCCGATTTTCAGGGGTGAGTTCTACCCCAGTGGTTGTAACAGTTTTGTTGTTAGTTTTCAGCTTTAGTTTTGAGGTGGTGAGTTTACTTCAGTTGTATTAGTTTTAATTTTAGTTTGTTTTTGGGCCACAAGCACAAAACACACACTTTACACACTTTGTTTTGTTCATTAGGCCTTGCTGGACTTCGTTTGTCGTTGGCGTCCCTAGGCCTTTTGTTGACCTTTATCTTCTAGCAATAGCATAGTAGCTATGTTTTTTGTGTATTGCGAACAGTACGTTGTGTTATGTTCCTTAGGCCCTAGTTTGGTCTTCGTTTGTCGCTGGAGTGTCTTCATTATTGTAACGGCGACAGCACAGTTGTACTCCCTCCTTATGATTAATGGATTTCTAACGTGTTTCAAAATAATAATAATAAAAAAAAACATTGTACAATAACAAGGCAGATAAGATAAAATTATGCAGATCCCCAATGGGCAAAGAGGAAACTTTCCAAACTCAATCGAACTTGCCAGCTGGTAACAAGGCAACGATTGACGAAAATCAAACCATCGGCGATCGATCGAAGACTCGAAGATAACAAAGGCGGTCACTTTTACTTTTCGTTTTGATGGACTATCGATAAGGAAAAATTATTCTATGTGGTGTCGCCGTAAATATCAATGGGTCAGTCTATAAATTTCTGAAAATTTTCAAAATGGTAGTAATTTTTTTCCCAGGGGTCGCCTGACCCCACACCCTTGGTTGTGGCATCGCCTTTGCCTAGGGTATGTGAAAGCTGCTCATAACATTGCTCGAGTAGTTAAGAGCAAGTTTACCGGTGAAGGTAAAAAAACTTTTTATCTATTTTAGCTTGTCAAAATAAGAAAATTGCTTTGCACCAGAGGAGCTAAACACAAAGGTAAAATAGCTCCAGGTGGTTTGGCTCTCTATTAATACATTGGAACTATTCATGGGTTATCTCATTAAACAATAATTCTTTCTCTCTCTTTCTCTCTCTCCCTCTCTACAATAGAGCTCTAGTACCGGATGAATAGTAAATTTTTATAGTATTTTATAAGAATAGAGATGGTAATAGAGAGGATTGGTATAAGGTTGAGAGAGATTTGAATAGATGAAATGAAAAAAATGGACTGTTGAGTAGCTAAAATACACAACTATTGGTGTACATGCTCTAAGAATATTTTATGTTTTGAATTAAAGATGAGATTGTGAGAGAATTACTTGTCTCGTAAAGTAGAAAAAAATAAGTACTTAAAAATTAAGAACCTTTGTGAAACGGAGCTTAAGTGTGTAATGATGTGTGACGCTTACTTTTTAATGTTATTTATGGGTTGATATTGCTAGGCAAAAAAGATACATGAGGTTTTCAGCTTGATGATATTTAGGAATGTGACAACAATCATCAAAATGATTAAACTTTTTTTCTTTTGCAAGACAAAAGTCTGAATAGACATTTTCACACTAGTCACTTTTTTTTGTATTTGTATTTGTAGATTTTTATCTTTCAAAGATGGTACTTATTAAACATAGAAGAAAAAAATAAATTGCTTGCTCCAAGGGCCAGAACTCGACTATGATACCAACTTTTTTAGGGCGGGCGAATGAAACTACAATCCTTTGTTGGTTTTCACAGTTCATTAATCAGATGTACAAATACGCTAAGGGAGAAATGCTGAAGACTTGATAAACACGCTAAGGGAGAAATGCTGAAGACTTGATAAACAGGTACTATGCGTTTGGATAATAGTTTGAGGATAATATTTTCAATAAATTGTTTTGGTATCGGGGTATTTACACTTCTCTCCATTATTGGACAATTGGGACATGTAAACATTTTACAAACATACCTGATGTTTTACACAAACTCAACTATCTTTTTTAAGGTACTCGACTAACTACACCACCAACAAGAACTACTCCCCAATCAAAGACAAGTGATAACCAAGCTATTAATGGGACGGGTCTGGATCCTCTCTGGTCCATATTTTGGACTAGAGGAGACAGTCCACATGTTGATTGTTCATTGGCATATTCAATGGTTTGAATTTGTCAATCATTAATGGGACTGGTCCGGGTCCAGGTCTGGCCGGATCCCCTCCGTCCATATTCAATGGTAAGAATTAACTTTGACGGGTAAGAGTTGACAAGCAAATCGAAAATGTTGATTTCAGCAAATGGATGGTTTAAGTCATGCCTATCTCTTCCAATCTAAAACAAGGACCGGAGAAAATCCATTTCCTAATGGGATTAAGGGAATGGGAAAACCAAAAGGCACTTCTAGCAAAATTATACTCCGCTTCCAGCCGATAACCTGAAGAGATATCATTTTTCAATCGCAGCTTCCAGCAACCATCAAAGAGAATCTGAGTTCTTTATATACTAGAGGCACCTCCATAGATTTTCAAAGTAGCAACCGGCCTTACATGCCAGTATTATCACAGAAATATATGTGTTTAACAAAACAGTAAAGATCATGAGCCTCATGGCCTTGCAAAGAGCTTAAGAAGGGAAAGAGAAGAAAACTCTCAGTGTCTTCCCAAATCCTCAAACCATCCGGAGTTCAGAGTGACCAAAGTTCTCCCTAAAATAAACAAAAGGACACATACATTAGCAACCAAAGCAGGATAACTAAAAGGCCATATGCATATCAAGATGAAGAATAGTTGAGTAAAACGCAAGAGGGGGAGGAAAAACTGCAAAATCTTGTTGCAGGAATCTTGCAGTACCTAGTAAAGATTGCGCCAGATACAGATCCTAAACTTCACCACTTCATCCAGCTACATCAGAATTACAGATCATAAAACAGATGTGAAGAAAGAGTCAAAATTTGAATTTGAAATCTTCAAATAGTGTGGAACAACATACACATGCATGACATTTATTCATATCTGTTGATAAATATATAACTACAAACATTCCAAACCAATTACAGTAGTTAGCAGTATAATGTGAGAGCAACAGCAAGGAATACAGCTAAAAACAAGCGTATGTCATTACTTATAGAACAAGGTAAGAACAAAAATGCTAATGATACATTTGGGACACATTAACGTCATGTGTAACCAGGTGAGTACACCAGTGTCCCCTAAGAGAGAAAAATTTGAAACTGAAGTACAAATGATGCCAATAAATAGACTGAGAAAATAAAATATAAGAAATGACCAGAGTTTAGAATGTTTGTGGGTGTTTGCAAAAACTTATTTTGATAGATTTTTAGATTCTACTTAGAATGTTCGTCAAAAATCTACATAACTGATTTTTAGAATCTACAGATTTTGAGAACCTAAAAAAGGAAAGAAATTCACAAAATCCCAAAGTTGACGTTGGGTAGCTTTTGAAATTCTGCAACACAAATTCTCAGAAAATAATGAAATTCTCATAATCTCGCAGATGCAATAAACAGGTTTTTTAACTGATACAAAAATCCAAAATCTGCAGCAGAATCTGAAGCTAAAATCTGAAGTCTGTATCCACAGCTATCGCAAACACGCCCGTAGTCCAACAGGGCAAAAAATCTAGAAATTTATGACTTTAAAGCTATGGAGATGAGCATGATTTTCATTTGGTCTACAAAATTGTTATTGAAGGCGTGAGGCACATCAAAGTGTACAGTCCATTTGGGCTTGGGCGCGAGGAGCAAGGTGAGGTCCAGGCTTTGCTGAAGTGCTCTCATTGTAAAAAAAAAAAATTAGAAAGGCAAATATATTCTAGATCTACCGTGTGCAATTTGAACTTCAAAAGTTCCAAACGCCATGAGACAAAACAGAAATGCAGAAACAGAAGCAACTTAGACTAAGGATTTGAACAGATTCTAAACTAACCTGTCCAGATTTTAGATAAAACCTCAATACATTCTAAACGAACCTGGATAAAAGAAAAACCCATTCAGGAGAATAATTCTGAACAATAGGTACCACTTCTAATAAATGTAACTCATAATCACAAACTACATTACAAACAAAGGATTTATATGCTGAAAACCAGACCTTCGAATCAGCACTTTCTAATCCTTTCATCAAAGTAGGTATTGCACTAATATCTTTGCATGGTAGGCTACCTAAGCCACCACCAGACAATAATGACAAGGATTCCAACGACTTTATAGTCTTTTTTGGGACTGCAGCTCCACTCTGCAACACAAAATTAAAAAATTATGCAAACCCAATTATATTCGGGAACAGAATGGTTGAACCTCATGATCATAGGCATACCACAAAAGGGTTTTTTCTGCACTCTGCCTCAAGTGCAATACAAAGAGCAGCAGGTCCGACATCTGAGAAGAACCCTTTGATATCTTCAAGAAAAGGAACATCTTAGAATAATTATCATCAGCTCAAGATATCCCATGGTTTCAAAACCCAGATGAACAATACCTGGCCCAACAAACTTGTGTAAAGCACCAATCAGTTTTATAGTGGCATTTCTAGCAGCAGCAACACTGGATAGCAAACCCATAGATTTGCAAAAATACAGCAAATCCTGAGAAACAAATAACAATAACAAACTATTATAGTCGCACTAGTACTTCTACTAGAGGGAGAAACAAAACATATTACATAATCAATTCACAACTTTTCATACTAAGCAAAATTCCTGTGGAGCCATGGCTTTGGGTTCTGACATAGGATCTCGTCACAGGACAATACTGACCCAACTAGGATGGAAAACCATTTATCTGGTGGACCAAGGAGAATGAAACCATTCAATCATGGAAACGGCATTGGCCCCAAACCGCAATTACACGTGCAGATTGATAATGGCTAACGGGTCTGTGCCTATACTACAGTGGGCTGGTAGAAGTATCAAACAAGCGGATTCGTGATCTGCTATGTTACCCGGACTTGGATACAGGTGTCGGACTCGACATAAGTTAATAGTTCTCAAATGCTACCACCCCCTCTGTCCCTTTCTATTGGCCCACTTCTCACTTTTTGTTGTCCCCAAATAAATGTCCACTTTGAAAGTCAACAAAGAAAATGGGGTGAAATTAAAATTTTGCCCTTCTCTTTTTTGAATTTTCAAATTCAAAACCTCCTAATTCTTTGAAAATGGTGAATGGTAATATGGAAAAGTTGGACTTTTAAAAGTGTAATGATTAGGTTTCCTTAATAAGTTGGATTCCCAAAATAAGGGGATAGAGGCAGTCTCTTGAACCATTTAGCCTTTAGCCCAATATCTATTATTCTCCTTTTCCTTCGCCGGAACATCAACCTAATAGCTGGAATTTGCCGTGTCTGACACAGATGGTGTGATGACGGACAAGAAAGATGGAGAAGGGGAGAGAGGCACACAAGGGTCAAAACCCTATTCTCAATTTCTCATTAATCAAGTCTGACAATTACATTGTTGAACATCTTTATTTATAGAGTCATAACCCTAATGGAAATAAACGTAACATTAAAATAACCTAATTAACTATTAAAAGGCCTCCTAGTACTAATAATTGAAGTAATAAAATTACCAAAGACACTTATTGGACCAAAAAGACTTAATTGTACGCATCGGGCCCATGGCCTTGGGGCTTCCAAAGCGGACAACTACGGTCCAACCAATCAACGGCTACGCCATCATGGTGTCGAGGCTGACATCGTGTCGTGTCGACATGGGTACAACACCCTAAATTGGTTAGTCGATGTAACATGCGTGATTTGTATGGTTGATTGAGAGGTGCCAGATAATTTACATCCCTCAGACTCTAGAGGAAGCTATACGGATGGAAGTGTAAGTAGAATTTCTGGGAGTTCAGAGGCTGGCGCCCCTTGGGAGAAAAGGTGGATCCTGGCCATACTTAAAGGTGGCAAAGAAGGGTGATGGCCTTGGAGCTCATAGCATGTGGTGCATAACAGGGGTGTAGGACGATGTGAAGTAAGTGTAGTGGTACAAAGAGAAGGAATGGTCATATTCTTACAAAGATGTTTGGTTGCTCATTTTGGAAACTAGTTCTCCGAGACTCCCAAAGGTTTTGGTGGTTCAGAGATGGCCAGGAGAATGTTTTCACCAGTCATACTCGGTTGCTATCTGAATTTTGCTAGATGTGGAACAGATGGGGCAAGCACACTATAAGGAATTTTTCAAGAAGCAGAGAAGCCTTTGGATAGACCAAAAAGTTTCTTTATTGTTATTCTTGAAGTTCAAACACCGGGAAGGTTTTCTACGGACTTGAACAAAGTTTACATTTTGTTGATAACCTTGACTTGTAAGAATCCACAGGCATTCATTGCCCTTTTGTGTTGTACAGCCTTGTCTTTCTAAGGATGAAGCTTATCATATGGTATAGCATAAGGTAGCATCCCCTTTTTATGCTCTTTAATATGACACACGTTACTTATCCAAGATGAATATCATAATATGAACCTTCACACTACTAGAATAGTAATACAAGACGACAATATCATTCTACAAGAACTGGAAATACCTCAATTTTTAAATCTGAAACACCAAAGTCCTCAACTGCTGAAACCATCCACTGGATACCCTTGATAAGAACCTTGGGATTACGGTGCTCCTTCATGATTTTGTAAAGCTAGAACAAAAAAAAATGCAGATTTTCGGAAACCAAGCAGACACAAAAATACAGATTGATAAAAGAGTAGACCTCCCTGCCTCAACAAGGGACCCATCTAAGCATCGGTTGCATGCACATCTTTACTAAAACCAAAAAGTAAAGTACCAAAAGGCAGCCAGACTTACTCTTTCAAAAATAAATCCTGGGCCTACGGCCTCCGAAAACGTTGTTAGGCACTTCTTGGCACGAGCACAGGTCTTCATATCCGCAACACATTCACCAATACCTATCAATGAGGCGTATTTACTGGAGATTACAAATCAGCCAAAGCATACAAGCTTCCTTTTAACTTCAACTTAAGCACCAAAAAAAAAACAGATTTTCTATGGCACTGGCTTAGAAAACCACTCCAAGACACTAGTTTGTTTCACCAATGCATGTTTGTTTTATCCACAAGGCTTGATAATTAACAGCCAAAGTACCCACCAAGAATGCAAAGAACAACACAATTTTTTGGAAACTTTGATGCAGTTGAAGCTATATGGGTGATAACATCAATAACCTTTAGTTGGACCTGCAATTTTCAATGGGGACAGATCAATAATCTAAAAGTACCCTCAACACCTCACCAGGAAGATAACCTAAAAAGTCAGATACCTTAACATTTTTCTCACTCCATCCAGGAACAGCACAGAGGAAACGAACTAAGATCTCCACCGACTGGTCAAGTTCCTTTATCAATTCCACCTGCTCTTTAAATGACACAATTGCTGCAACAAAAATAATTGTGGATATTTGCTAGAACTTGATCTTGGCAATTGAAACATGGGCACATCAAGGTACTATCAATTGCTAGAATAGAAGAACTTGACTTGTGTCACATGCCAAAGATACAACATAAAACCAGAAATGCTAGAATAGTCTGAATCACAACATAAAAAAGGCACATAACAACACAACCACTTTCAACCACAAGAGAAACTATAAATGATCAGCAACTGGTTTAACTCCATGCATTTATCCCCATTACTCGTGATAATAATCAAACAAGTCAGTATATATTGAAAGAATCACCCTGCACCAGGGATATGATCCTAAGACCATTTCAAATCTATTCGGGTATATACCCTCAGGTCAACAAAACTTCTAGGACAACGACAAGCACATTGAATGACCATGTCCCTCTGTAAATGGAAAGAGACTAAACCAGCAAGTCAAACAATACCAGCATTTTTTTCTTTCACTTAAGACTTAGTAGTTTCACCGAAATTAATTGTAGAATGTCAAGAGAAATCATAAACATTGATTTTCCACAATGATCACAGAGAGAAAATACCTTTAAACCTCTCTGTCCAGACAGCGCTCTTCAATCGGTCAACAATATGAGGTTGTATGAGAGAACCTACTCTGCGTTCAATCTCTTCAAGACTCATATCACCTGGCTGCAAATATTCAGAACCCCAAGTAGTGCAACTTTCAGGTCACGTCATTGAGAATAATGCATAAGCAATAAATATTAGTACAACAAAATGTTGAAGAAGACTAGAAAAAAATTGCCTTCCATGATCTTAAACAATAGCACAAATACAAAGGAAGTACAGGAAATGAAAAATCTGATGTTTCTTAATAACATAGAAACAAGATAGGGAGCACTAACCAGTCCATCCTGAAACCCTGCCGTCTCCAAAGGAGTCAATATATCAACAGCGTCAACAAGTTGATGCTCATCTATTTCCTGGGCTGCTGGCAAACAAATATTTAAGGTCCAATCATTCAATGCCGCAACTCGTTTCATGCAGAACCACATCAAATTAACCCACTAATGCTACATACCCAGGAAAAAATGCAAAAACGTGCCCAAATTTTGATATATTTTGACCAGATTCATTCATGGTATAGCTCACCGCCCATGTCACAATAAAGTTGTGCATCATCCTCTACCTTACAGGGTACTTTTTCAGGGTAAATAGCATCTCACAAATTAAAAACTCCAAGTCTTAAATGCCAAATTCAATCACAAACACGACTATAAGCTATACTCAACCTCATTCATCAACAAATTAAAGAACATAACTCGCTTATGCCTTGTTCGGTTGCATATTTGGAAAAAAAAAAAAATTCAACTCAAAAAACACTCATTACCCCTACTTCCAATCATTACTCTCATTTTTCTCTCCACTCATTACCTCTATCTCCAATCATTACTCTCATTTCTCTCTCTATCTCTCTCCACTCATTACCCCTATCTCTAATTATTACCCTAATTTCTCTCTCTACTCATTACCCTGGAAACCAAACAAAAAAGCTTCCCAAAAGGGAATCGAACAAGGCATTAGTTTTACACAATCAATCACTTACCATCAGCAACAGATTCTTCACGACCAGAACCTACAATTTCAGACACAGGTTCTTGCTCGGATCTGAGGCCAAAAAAATAAAAATTAATCAGATGATTGAATAAACTAGAACTTTAATCAACAAATTAACTTCAACTTTAATAGATAATAGCGTTGTGGATATGTCTTTCAACTGCCTAAGTACAAATACTAATGCACCTAGTGTAGTATTACAAACATAAATAATCTCAGCTGCAAGAAAATCAGCTAGAGATGAGCTCAACTCAGATGCCAACTGAAAATGGGTATGGAATTGGAATCTATAGATAAGAAAAAAGAATAAGATAATCATCAGCACAGGGTACGCATCAGGCAAACTTGCCTAAGGATACAATCCCATGAGGCGTATCAAACTAACAGAGAGAAGCACCAGTTTCTTGATTGCTAGAAACTTGCTAATTCCACACCTTGTTTCCTCTTTCGAGAAAAACATTAAATTAATACTCCCCCTACTTCTTCATAAGGAACAAAATGAATAAAGCTACACGTGCCACATTAAAAAAAAGGTCAAATACTGAACTCCAAGGATTAAAGGAGAAACTCTCAGAGTCAAAAAGTCAGCCACATGAAAAATGGTCAAATCCAGTTCTCCAAAAATTAAAGGACAAATTCTCAAAGCCATTATGTTGCGTAAACGGAGCATATCCTAAGTCAACTCTCAAACAAATAATTGTACACTACCCTAGGCAGCAAAACGAACTAAAAAGCACGATGCGCCCTAATGGATGAAGCTTAACTCATGTTATGTGGAAAGAGGAAGAAACGGATCAATGACAACAGATAAGAAAAGAGGCTACACAGGAAAATAAAAATCATAGAAACAAGGTAACTAAATGGTATTTTCCCAGAAAAAAAAAGGCCTAAAGGCATTTCCCTGATCCCCCAAACCAGCATGAGGTCTTAAACACAAACGACTTTTTATACAATTGCAAAAAAGTTAGCTAGTACCCAAGTAAATTGACAAATCGATCACGTCCAGTAATTCTTTCGAGGTAAATTCTGTGTTTCAATAGAAGAGAAC
Organism: Rhododendron vialii; assembly: GCF_030253575.1. Taxonomy (NCBI): domain Eukaryota; kingdom Viridiplantae; phylum Streptophyta; class Magnoliopsida; order Ericales; family Ericaceae; genus Rhododendron; species Rhododendron vialii. The sequence continues at coordinate 18,349,555 of NC_080563.1, read as the reverse complement.
ACCAAATCACTAAAGAAGTACCTTGTTTTGCGAGATGGTCTAGCTATCCCAGAGACACTGACAAGCTCAGCCTCCAATTCTTTTTTCTTTAATAAAGGAACAGAAAAAGAAAATTAAACCAGGGTACAAAACTAAGAAGTAAAAGGCACCACAACCAGAAAATAGCTAACATACCATCGCATTTGGCATTTTCTCAAACAATACTGATTTCACAGTTTCTTTTCCAATCCAACGACAAAGCTCAAGCGTTAATCCTCTGGATGAAGCACGAACATTTTGATCTCGGTGGTCAAAGAGTTCAGGCAACAGCTTTAATATTCTTTTAGGGGGCACTATCTTCACCCCAAATTCTCTAAAATATGCCAAAACATACAGGAGTCCCCAAATCAGCAAGAGATGTAAAGAGCAGTCAAAAGAAGATTCCATCGTACCAAACACACGTGCTCACCTTAAAGCTTGCAAAATGATATCAATTGCTGGAACAACTGCTTTAGCAACCTTTTTAATAATAGCTTTCTCCATAGCATCCTGCAAATGGTCATAACTATTTGACAGTACTCAAACAATAATATGAACATTGAAGAAAAAGACAAACAAGAACAATGATCCAGTAAAAGGATGCACTTCAGTGACGGAGGCAAGTGGGAGGGTTCTTTGCAGGGACTCCTTTCTCTGTCACATTCTGTTCCCTAAAAGTGCTCCGCCCACCATATGCATAATTTCACACATACAGAAAATGCTGACAGAAATAACAGCCCCTTATTTCAAATTCTCCTACCAAAACTCCATTCTCCAGAATTTTTCTTCATTGCATTGAATTGTTTTCCCCTAAAAAGTTAAGAAAATTTTGGATCCGTTTGTATTCATAAATTCCTTTCTGGAATGAAGTACATTCTTAGGAACATGCAATCCAAGACGTAAACATTGGAGTATTAGCAATGCAAACAGAAACACTGTTTACTCACATAAACATGGGACTACTTATTGAAAATGTATAGGTAAAATACATGTGGTACCGTACCACTTAACCCTTCATCTTCTTAATGAAAAAGAGATTGGAAGAAAGCAGGAGTTTACAAAATTCTTCCAAGGGCTATCACCTATAAGTACAAAGTCATAACATATACTTTGCAATGTTGCCCTTATATGAGTAGGAATTCTTGTGCAACTATGAATTAAAGGGTAAATAATGTCTTCTAAGTCTATTGACTTCCTAATTTGTCCAACAATTACTTTATGGAAACAAAATGTTAAGCCACATCATCGAACCAGATACGTAACCAATAAATAAAGTTGAGAAAGTATTAACCATTGATCTTCGATTCCACTAATATTCCATGTTTCATAATGTCACTTGCTACTAACTACCTTTAAAACTTGTAACATCAAATGCAAATATGCACTGCTACAAAGCATAGATATTCAGAATGTTGTCCAAAATCCACATACCAAGACAACGTCAACAGATTCCAACTCTATCAGAAGCATGAACACCATCTGAGACTTCTTGACTGTCTTGGGTCTACCAGTTAGGCATTTTGCTGCAATTACATCACACACTTCTTTCGCATATCCTTCCCTACGAAAATTGAAATTGCAAATCTGACCAGAAATCAAATGCGAAAAGGAATACCAAAAAAACAAAAATGAGACAAGAAAACCAAAAAACAACGAAGTACGCAGAATCTGCATTGACAACTTTCAAGTACGCAATCAGCGCGTCGAGAGCCCTCTCCTGCACGTACGGGTTTGAATCCGCAACGGTGTTCTTAAAGAACGGCCCTGACCAACAATTGAGTACCAATTAACCAAACGAAACCCTAACTAACCGAAAACCAGAAAGTCCATGTCTAACGAACGTAAACGAAACCATAACTAACCGAAAAACCAAAAAAGTCCATAACTAAGGAACGAAAACGAAACCCCAACTAACCGAATTCGCGTAGGCGGGGATCCTCGGGATCCGTGATGGAATTGCAAAGGGCGGCGAGGTTGATGTTAGCCTCGTTCCTCACCTTCCAGTTCTTATGCAACAGTCGAACCTCCCACGGCAGTTCCTCAGCCTCCTTCAACAACTTCTCATCCTCCGTCTCCGACATTGTGCTACCGAATCTACTACAGAAGCGCTGTTAGAGAGAGAGACTCAGAGCCGAAAGGAATAGCCTCGGCCGTCGAGAGATGGGGCGAGAGAGACCAAAGTGGGAAAAGCCTCGGCCAAAACTGTAATGACCATTCGGAAAAGAAAGAAAGAAATCTTCTTATATATTCCAATAAAAAGAGAATGAAGAGAATTTGCAGATAGAAAAATGACATACATCCCTCCTATGCAGCTGCCCTTTTACAGCTGTGTGCTGTGGCAGCTTAGCCCCCCTTCTATCCAACAAACTAATTGATTTTTCCGTGTAAAACAAGATAGGAAAATGCACATAAAATATAGTTGGAAAATAAAAATTCAACTCAATTATTACATGAATTATTATAATATTTCTAATTCATAACATTCACTGCCCCTTAAGAATAGACTTGACCTCAAGGTCGGAAAGTAGAGAACTTGGAATGAGCTCATCATAGTCAATCCAAGTAGCATCTTTGGAAAAAGATCTAAACCGTTACGCCAACCATTGAATGATAGCTCGATTGTTACGCTTCACCATTCTCCTTTCTAACACAACTACGGGCTCTATTTGCAAAGTTCCATCATCGCTAACTGGTGGAAGAGTAGGAGTAGCCACCACATTTTCACCCAACTTCTTTTTAAGCAATGACACATGGAATATAGGGTGTATTTGAGCTGAATCTGGTAATGACAGCTTGTAAGCCACTTTGCCCACTCGTGAAAGTACTTGAAAAGGTCCATAGAATCTAATGGCCAACTTCATGTTCCTTTGTAAGGCTAGGGAAGATTGTATGTAAGGTTGCAACTAAGGTAAACCAAGTCACTCACCTCAAACTCCCTTTCTGACCTGAGTTTATCTACATAGTGCTTCATCCTTATGCTGAGCTTGATGGAGGTTTTCCCTTAGCATCCTTAAGATGGTAGCTCCTTCCATGGCCCAATTATCGACAGCTGCCACATAAGAAGTCTTCAAATTCATGAAAGTTGTGGCCTGGTGGATCTTGCCCATACATAGCATAAAAGGGAGTAGTCTTGGTCGAGGAATGGAAAGAGGTATTATTGTAACGCCCCTAATTTTGGAAATGTTAAATAGACAATTTTTATTGAAAATCCAAATAGAGTCTGACTCATTATTACATTATAACTCTCATAAGAGTACTTTCATTACACAAAGGAAGGAAACTAGGGTTCCTAACTACAGCTCCGCCTGCTCCTCCATCCGAGCCAGCTCTTCAGTTCCAAAGACCTTCAAGGTGTAGAGTTCACCCTGATCATCTACAAGGTTTGACACATTATACCGGCGTCGCCACCAATATAATATGTCAGGGTCACCAAAGGTAACATCATGAGCTACAAGAGCTCAATAGAATAATCCATATCCACTAACCCTTAACTTACAAACAATAGATCATATAATTAACGATTTCCACATAGTACATGCATATTTAACAAAACAGTTAACAATGACACATCCACATTCACTATTCAAACTAACGTTGGTGTCTATGATTTTCTGAGTTTCTCCTACGCGACTCATCATAGAAAGTGTCATCATTTTCACTTTTCCTTTACCAAATCAAAATTTCCAAAATCGTTTTTGTTACCCAAATTATGCAACCTAGAGGGGGGGGTGAATAGGATTGCTAGTAATAATCACCGATAAAAATTTATCTCTAATAATATATGCAAACAATAAGTATGCAATCAAAATAGAGAGATAGAGAGATAGAACCCGTTTATAGTGGTTCGGTCCGGATTTGTCCACGGTCCGGCCCTACTCCACTTCTCCTCAAGCAATTACTTGAAGGTTCCACTAATCTTTAAAAGATTACAACTTGTAAGTCTTGCGGGTGCTTACAAAAACCGAACGCCTCTAGCTTTCCCAAGGAGCTAGCACAACCGCAAGAATTTTCTCCGAAAACTTCTCAAAAACAATAACACCCAAATTCCAACCCGAATTTGGTCTTCTAAGCTTTCAAGTGTTTGACTCAAACACTCGCTTAGGAAATACAAGTATGTGAAGAAGGTATGAAAATTATCGCTCACGACTTGTACAAATTTTCTCTTCAAGAAAAATATGAAAGTGGAAGAACAATGAGAATTTTTGGCTTTGATCTTTTGAGAAATTGCTCTTGCAATAATATGGAATGTTGTAGCTTGTATCTCTACTCATTCTTGATGCCTTATATAGCCATCCATATGCTTCCTAGCCGTTGGAACTAGCCGTTGGAAACTAGCCGTTGGAACTAGCCGTTGGAAACTAGCCGTTGGAAACTAGCCGTTGGCAGAGTGGTCATCCGGGTGGTCGTCCGGTGGTTTCCGGTTGTCACGGCCGGTTGGTCAACCTGTGGCTCACAATTTCATCTAAATAAATCCGTTAAAGCATGTATTGAGCTCAATAAAGTCTTTGTAAATATAAATCATGAATCCAAGAGACTTTATGCTATATTTCAAGGTCACGAAAATATTTAGTTCGGGAATCGATTTTTCGATAATTTTGTATTTGCCGAATAAAAATATCATTGAATTAATCATCAAAATAATTAATAGAGATGCATATAAATTTTCACAAATTATAATGCATACATTTTTCAACAATCTCCCCCTTTTTGATGATGACACAAAATGATAGTTTTTATGCAAGTAGGAGTTATGCCAATCTCCCCCTTAATACATGCACCAAAGCAGTTATCTATGATCAACGAGTAATAGCAATAATCAACAGATCATAGCAAGCAATTTTTATTAAATTAGCCCACAACGGTTAAAAATATTAAAAATGGCAAGATAGATCAATTAAAACTTGGCTTTTTCTCCCTCTGTGACATCATCAAAAAAAAACTAAAAAGAGAAAAACAATAGGGCCATGGTTCCAGCACCATGTCGCTCTTGCCCTGTAGCACTCTATCTTCGTTCATATAAAGCTTGGCGTCTTTGATTTTCGTATTCTTGAATAATGGCTGCTACAGCGGCAGCTACAATGCCAATCCAATACCACAGAGTATCCACATTTACATTCCACCCGAACCATGGTGGTATTCTTATTGTAAGTAACGCACACAGCAGAATGAAGATAAAGAGTTGCATCCAAATGGTTTGGATAAACAACCTGAACTCTGCTCGTTCGGCATCTCTTTCGTAAAACTCAAACGGTAACCCTTGCGGTAAGTTTGCCATTGCTCGATTTGGAAGGATAGAGATTTGGAGAGATTTAGGCCGAGAGAGAAGGAGAGATAGATAGATGAGGAGATAGAGAGAGTGTTGTTGAATTTATAGAGTATGAGAGAAGTGTTTGGGGATGTGATAGAGATGCGGCGCCGAATAGGGATAGGATAGGGGCGGCGCCGAATAGAGATAGGATAGGGGCGGCACCGAATAGAGATAGGATAGGGGCGGCGCCGAATAGAGATAGGATAGGGGATGCGGCGCCGAATAGGACAAGAGTAGGGGAAGAAAATTGTGTTCGGGTGTTTATTGTTGTGTCCCCTTAATACATGCTCCCCCTAAAAGAGAGCTTTTTAAAGAATGCGAGGGGTATTACCGAGAATGATTATCCCTGCAAGCTTAGAAACAAGAAATTCATATCGGCGAAGTATATAAGAGACAATTTAAGCACTAAGCCATGAAGTTCATACAAACTAAGTGTAACAGACTTAATAAATCAGAGTTAGCAACGCAAAAGCTTGAATAAGTCTCAACCTCACGGTCGTCCGGTTGGACATCCGCTTGGACATCCGGCTGACAAATGCAGGTTAAGTCCAGAAAACGTTTAAGAGGAGTAGCATTAAAGACCATAAAACTGATTTTCTGCATACCAAACACAGGAAAATGAAACATATGATAAAATGTTTGGAGGGTGATTTCTTTATCAAGATCATTTGTACTCTCCATCAAGTATGATATTTACGAATTCAATCAACTCAACATTGAATCCAAAAAAAAACTTTTGACATCAAGAACACAAAACTTTTTCATAAATGATTAGACATGCCGAGTTCTCGTCGAATGAAACAAAATTGTTCTTCACCAAGGGGTTTTGTGAAAATGTCCGCCAATTGCTTGTCGGTACTAATAAAGTTAAGTTCAATATCCCCTTTTTGAACATGATCTCTTATAAAATGATGTCTAATCTCAATATGTTTTGTTCGAGAATGTTGAATCGGATTCTTGGTTAAGCTAATTGCACTAGTATTATCACATTTAATAGGAATATGATCATATTGCAAATTGAAATCCTCCATTTGTTGTTTGATCCACAATATTTGGGCACAACAACTTCCGGCCGCTACATATTCCGCCTCGGCGGTAGATAGAGCTACGGAATTTTGTTTCTTGCTATGCCAAGACACTAGAGAGTGCCCTAGAAATTGGCAAGTCCCACTTGTACTTTTACGATCAACTTTGAAACCTCCAAAATCCGCATCCGAATAACCAATTAAATCAAATGCAACTCCACGTGGATAAAACAATCCTAAGTCATGAGAACCGGCAACATATTTAAAAATACGTTTAATAGCTTTTAAATGCGATTCTTTAGGACATGATTGAAATCTAGCACACATGCAGACACTAAACATTATATCCGGTCTACTTGCCGTGAGATAAAGTAATGAGCCGATCATACCTCGATACATCTTTTCATTGACGGCCTTACCATTCTCATCTTTGTCTAGCTTAGTTGATATGCTCATTGGTGTGCTCATTGGCTTTGATCCTTCCATGCCAAACTTCTTAATAAGTTCTTTCGCATACTTGGCTTGGTTGATTATGATCCCCTCATTAGTTTGCTTGATTTGAAGTCCGAGGAAGAAGTTAAGCTCCCCCATCATACTCATTTCAAACTCACCTTGCATACACTTAGCAAACTCTTTGCACATATTATCATTAGTGGCACCAAAGACAATATCATCAACATATATTTGAATAATGAGCATATCTTTACCTTTGGCTTTAATGAAAAGAGTAGTATCAATTTTTCCACGAGTAAAGCCATTGTCAAGCAAGAATGAGCTAAGTCTATCATACCATGCACGTGGTGCTTGCTTCAAACCATATAGAGCTTTTGAGAGTTTAAAAACATGATCGGGGTATACATGATCTTCAAAGCCGGGAGGTTGTTTGACATAAACTTCCTCATTCATGAACCCATTCAAAAATGCACTTTTCACATCCATTTGATAAAGCTTGAAATTTTTGAAAGATGCAAAGGCAAGCAATATGCGAATAGCCTCTAATCTAGCTACCGGTGCAAAAGTTTCTTCAAAATCAATACCTTCTTCTTGATTATAACCTTGAGCAACAAGTCTAGCTTTATTCCTAACAATATTTCCGGATTCTTCTAGCTTGTTACGAAAAACCCATTTAGTACCTATAATAGAGTGATCAAGAGGCTTAGGTACTAATGCCCAAACTTTATTCCTTTCAAATTGATTTAACTCATCTTGCATGGCCAAAATCCAATTTTCATCATCTTGAGCTTCCGGAAAGTTTTTAGGCTCAATTTGAGAAACAAAAGCTTGATTTTCACAAAAATTTCTATGAGACGAGCGAGTGGTTACCCCTTTCGAAACTTCTCCAAGAATCAAGTCCTTTGGATGGTTTTGCACGAATCTCCAATCCTTGGAAAGATCTTGGTTGTCTCCCATGGCATCTTGAGGTTGATTAATAACTTCATCTTCTTTGATTTGAGAGCTTTCTACTTGAGTATCACCATCAACTTTTTCTTGAATTGTCAAGTCATGAATCTCATGTGTAATTTCTAAGTCATCATTATCAACAACATCCTTAGTAGCACAAGGATTAGATTCATCAAAGGAAACGTGAATAGATTCTTCAACAAGATTAGTGCGCTTATTATAAATTCTATATGCTTTGCTAGTAAGAGAGTAACCAATAAAGATGCCTTCATCCGATTTTGAATCAAATTTACCCAAGTCATCTTTTCCATTGTTTAATACATAACATTTACAACCGAAGGCATGAAAGTAATTAATGTTGGGTATTCTACCATTCCAAAGCTCATAAGGAGTTTTCTTGAGGATAGGCCTAATTAAAACTCGATTCAAAATATAGCATGAGGTATTAACGGCTTCCGCCCAAAAATATTTTGGCAAAGAGTTTTCACAAAGCATAGTGCGGGCCATTTCTTCCAAAGTACGATTCTTTCTCTCAACTACTCCATTTTGTTGAGGAGTACGAGGTACAGAAAAGTTATGACCAATACCATGTTCATCACAAAACTTTTCATATAAAGAATTGTCAAGTTCTTTTCCATGATCCGTACGAATGTTAGAAATAACAAATCCTTTTTCATTTTGAACTCTTCTACAAAGTTTAGTGAAATTAGGATAAGCCTCATTCTTATGAGCTAGGAACATCACCCATGTATATCTAGAGAAATCATCAACAACAACAAGACAATAATAGTTTCCACAAAGACTTGGAGAGCGAGTTGGTCCAAACAAATCCATATGAAGTAATTGCAAAGGTCTAGTAGTTGAAACCACATTTTTGGACTTAAAAGAAGCCTTGGTTTGTTTTCCTTGTTGGCAAGGACCACAAAGTCTATCTTTTTCAAATTTGATTTTAGGAAGACCTTTTACCAAATTTTTTCTAGAGAGTTTTGAAATAGCATCCATACTTGCATGTCCTAGGCGCCTATGCCAAAGCCAACTATTTTCACTCAAAGCGGAAAAACATTTTATATCACAATTACTTAAATCATTGAGATTAAAAACATATACATTTTCAAGTCTTTGTCCAACGAAGAGTGTCTTGTTGCTTTTGACATTTTCAATGATACATTTGGATTTTTCAAAGATAACACGATTTCCTCTATCACATAATTGACTTATGCTAAGAAGATTGTGTTTTAAACCACTAACAAGTAAAACATCTTCAATAATAGGAGAATTACCTATATCACCGATTCCTATGATTTTGCCTTTGTTGTTGTCTCCAAATGTGACATGTCCACCATCTTTAGGCGAAAGAGAATTGAAAGCCCTCTTGTCACCGGTCATGTGTCTTGAACATCCACTATCAAGGTACCAACTTCCTTCCTTGAGAGAACTTTTGAAGCATACCTACAATAGCACATCAATTCTTGACTTTTGGTACCCAAATCATCTTGGGTCCTTGAAGGTTAGCATTGATACGGTTCTTAGGAACCCAGACCTTTTTTGCATTAGAAGATGAGTATCCTTTCATAGGACAAGTAGGAGAAATATGACCAATTTTACCACAATAATGACATGTCAATTTAGAATGGCTAGAAGGAGGAACATCTTTTCCAAAAAGATTTTTGTGTTGAGTGGGATTATAACCAATTCCGGCCTTGTGAAAAGAAACCATTTGTTTTCCAAGAAGAATGTCTAAACTTTCTTTTCCATTAGTGAGTTTTGAAAGAGAATTAGTTAAATCATCAATTTGTTTTTCTAAAGATTCGTTTTTGGAAGTATCCTTCAAATACTCTTTTTCTTTTGCCAAAGAGGTTCTTAAACTTTCATTTTCTTCCTCCAAAATATCTTTCTCTTCAATTACATCATCCATTTCTAGTGAGAGATCTTTAGCAACCTTTTTAAGAAATTTGTTTTTAGAAACAACCTTTTCAAATTCTACTTTCAACTCTTTATAGGCAATAAACAATTCATCAAAGGAATAGGATGAGTCGAGATCTACCTCGTTTTCTTCGATGGCCATGAAACACAAGTTAGCGACCTCTTGTTGCTCATCGTCCTCATCGGAGCTACTATCGTCACTATTGTCCCATGCGGCCATCATAGCTCTCTTTTTGTCCTTCTTTGAATATTTTTTGGCATATGGACATTCACTTTTGATGTGGCCGGGCTTCTTGCACTCGTAGCAAATGATTGGATCCTTTTTGCTACTTTCTTCTTTGCCTCCATCTTTTCTTGAAAATCCTCTGCCTTTGCGAGATGCTCTATTTTTGAGGAGTTTCTTGAACGTTTTTGTGATGAGCGTCATTTCATCATCCTCACTTTCGTTGCTTGAATCCTCCTTGCTTTTTGATTTGCTTGTTGTACTTTTGAAGGCAAGATCCTTAACTTTCTTCTCTTTTTCACCTTTGAGGTTGTGATGCATTTCCTCCGTCATGAGAGATTCCATGAGCTTGTCCATCGTGTATGTTGAGAAATCTTTGGATTGTAGGATGATGGAGGTGGTAGTGTCCCAATTGGTTGGCATGGAACGGAGCACCTTCCTTGTCATTTCGGATTGACTGTAATTCTTTCCAAGAGCTTTTAAACCGTTAGTAATACTAGCAAATCTAGCAAACATTTGAGATATAGATTCATCCGGTTTCATTTTGAAGAGCTCATAGCTATGCACAAGAATATCAATTTTGGACTCCTTAACTTGACTATCTCCTTCATGTGACATTTCTAACTTATCCCATATTTCTTTAGCCGATTCACATGCGGAAACACAATCATATTCGTTGGGAGTAATAGCACAAAAAAGAAGGTTCATAGCTCTATAGTTCTTTTCTATTGAAGCCTTTTCCAAATGACTCCACTCATTATCTGATTTAGGCATAGTCTCTTCCCCAACTTTCTTAGTAGGAATAATGGGACCATTTTTGATAATTTTCCATAGATCATAATCCGTGGATTGAATAAAGATCATCATTCTATTTTTCCAATGAGAGTAATTTTCTCCGGTGAACAAGGGAGGTCTATTTGACGATTGACCTTCGATACAAGAAACATTACTAGTGGTTGCCATGGATCTTAACTCTTAGATGGTTAAATCTACAAACAAGAGCCGAGGCTCTGATACCAATTGTTACCCAAATTATGCAACCTAGAGGGGGGGTGAATAGGATTGCTAGTAATAATCACCGATAAAAATTTATCTCTAACAATATATGCAAACAATAAGTATGCAATCAAAATAGAGAGATAGAGAGATAGAACCCGTTTATAGTGGTTCGGTCCGGATTTGTCCACGGTCCGGCCCTACTCCACTTCTCCTCAAGCAATTACTTGAAGGTTCCACTAATCTTTAAAAGATTACAACTTGTAAGTCTTGCGGGTGCTTACAAAAACCGAACGCCTCTAGCTTTCCCAAGGAGCTAGCACAACCGCAAGAATTTTCTCCGAAAACTTCTCAAAAATAATAACACCCAAATTCCAACCCGAATTTGGTCTTCTAAGCTTTCAAGTGTTTGACTCAAACACTCGCTTAGGAAATACAAGTATGTGAAGAAGGTATGAAAATTATCGCTCACGACTTGTACAAATTTTCTCTTCAAGAAAAATATGAAAGTGGAAGAACAATGAGAATTTTTGGCTTTGATCTTTTGAGAAATTGCTCTTGCAATAATATGGAATGTTGTAGCTTGTATCTCTACTCATTCTTGATGCCTTATATAGCCATCCATATGCTTCCTAGCCGTTGGAACTAGCCGTTGGAAACTAGCCGTTGGAACTAGCCGTTGGAAACTAGCCGTTGGAAACTAGCCGTTGGCAGAGTGGTCATCCGGGTGGTCGTCCGGTGGTTTCCGGTTGTCACGGCCGGTTGGTCAACCTGTGGCTCACAATTTCATCTAAATAAATCCGTTAAAGCATGTATTGAGCTCAATAAAGTCTTTGTAAATATAAATCATGAATCCAAGAGACTTTATGCTATATTTCAAGGTCACGAAAATATTTAGTTCGGGAATCGATTTTTCGATAATTTTGTATTTGCCGAATAAAAATATCATTGAATTAATCATCAAAATAATTAATAGAGATGCATATAAATTTTCACAAACTATAATGCATACATTTTTCAACAGTTTTTACACACCAAACCTCTGTTCCGCCGTTCCGGTCTTCCGAGTATCCTCACAATGGTTCCGCCGCACCGGGTTCCCATTGGCACACAAAAATATTGAATTTGGCATTGGCTCCTCTTTACGGATAACAAATCCACAATTCAAAACCCTCGGTTCCGCCGCTCCGGGTTCCCGAGTATCCTCACAATGGTTCCGCCGCTTCGGGTTCCTATGTGGGTTTTCGAAAATCATTAAACCAATTATGATGGCTCCTCTCCGCAGATAACCAAACCACAATTCATCCCTTGGTTCCGCCGCTCCGGGTTCCCATTGGTTTTTCGAAAATACTTTACACACGCACTCCTCACAATGGGCTACCAAGTCCGGCCACATTGCAATTTTCAAAACATTTCTCTTTTGCAAATCACATCATTCCATTAACCACACCCTAGGTGTCATGTTTCTAACTTTTCCAATTTCTGTGTCTTATTCTCATGCATAGACTCTGCGGTAAGACTTTTTCATGTAAGCAAATGTAAATCATTCATTATAATCTTGAAACTAAACTAGCAAGATCATCCAACTCTATATTACTTCATCATGCTCAATTTACCACTTAAAGCATAACGCCACATGTACGGACGCCTTTGGAGTAGAGACCACTTATGCTTTATCACACAACCACAAGTAATGCAAGTAATCATGTATACGTTCTCATAACCATTCTAAAGATCAAAATACGAATACTTACAATCAAGCGTTAAGTTACCATCTTTCAAAACTCGTTCTTTCTTTCTTTTTGGGAATTTCAAAACAACATATGTTTTTCCGGAAAATACAGTCGATTTGTTCAACATACTCTCCTTCCTTTTCATCTTTTAAGAAAAAGTATTTTTCAAGTTCTCATGCATTTCTAACATACAACATCATACAATAAACGTAGATTTTAACGGATAAGGAATTCTTTACGTATACTTAGAATAAGTAAGTAGAGGAAGTGGTTAGAAGTATTCTACCGTTCTTCTTGGCGGTAGGGCGGCTACGAAAAGTAAGTCGGCTATCGGACGGAGTGACTTCCTACGGTAAGCTTTCGGTAGCTTCGAAAGAGAAAGGTTTCTCTCGAAACTAGTTCTTGACTAACTATTTAAACTTTTTGGATCGAAAGGGTGATCGAGTGGTGGTTTAGTGGCGGCTTTGGATGAGTTTCTTGAAGAACTCAAGAAGAAACTCAAGAACACCAAAAACAAGAAAGAACAAAGTAAAAACTCAAGTATTCTAGAGAGAGAAGTTGAAAGGTTGGAAGGTGTGAGTTGAATGCATGGGCAATGGTCCTATTTATAGGAAAAATCTTGACTTCCATTGGCAAGACTAACTTCTATTATCCAATAGATAAATTTTTCCCTAGCAATTATTGTCCAATGGGTAAAGGGGCAATTATGATAGGTATGGCCTTGAAGTGACAAATCATGAAGGTTTTTGGTCTTGTCTTGTCCTAGGATGGCTTGCTTGCAAGAAAGAACAAAATAAAGTGTAGAATTGGGTTGCAAGGATGTAAGAAGATCATGTCAAGGTACTCTCCAAATCTCTCCCATATCTCTCCATCTCTCACTAGTACAAGGTACCTATATATATATATATCTTGAGTTGGTAGGAGAAAATCTAAGATGGCTTGTCCTTCATGGTACAATAATATTTCTCTCTCTTTCTCTAGTACTATGTGTGTGTGTGTGTATATACACACACACACACACATTTATGCATATATAAGTATATATAAGTACTATGTAGTCTAGTCTAGGAAAAAAAATAAAATATGGGTGATAGGCTTGCAAGTGTCAACAAAAAAAATATGGTCAAAATTTGCCTAGAATGCTTATATGTCCTTTAGACATGTTTATAATAGACCATGTGGTACATATCTCTATATTTTAAGCACATAAGTATATAGGAAATCTAAGAAAGTGATTTAGGTTTAGGGCTATAATTCTAGGCTTGCATGTATTGACTAGGCTATATTAGCTTCTTTTGTAAGCAAAAAGATGGGATTTGGTTTGACTTATTTCTATTACTCAAGGGATAAAATTTTCCCTAGTAATTATTAACCGATGGGTAAAATGATTACCTTTTTTAGGTCCAAAATGTTCAACATGGTTGAAGGGGTTCATAAGGCTCAAAGATGGTCAAAAAGGTCCATCTAGGGTTAGGGGATCGTAACTAGGTGAATTGGTAGTTCGGTTCCTTCAACTAACCAGTTGAAAATTAACTCAACTTGCCATGTAGGATTTCCAACCAAGAAATATAATTTTAAAGATTTTATTTCACTCACTAGGAAAATATACAAGTGCTTCTACAAGCATACTTGCCTTTAGAAAATAACTAGATTGTCTGGTGCGAAAAGATATAATTTTATAAGTCTCAAATCCAATTATGACGGATTTTTAGAAATTAAAAAGGATTTTCAGAAGCAAAATCAAGTAATTAAAAATAAAATTTAAATATTTAACAAAATTTTAATTTACTGAAAATCAGAGTCGTTACAAACTATCCCCCTTAAAATAATTTCGTCCTCAAAGTTGGTGCGTGACTACGGATTAAACATGGTTGCCATGCTGGTCTTTGAATCATCGTCTATTCCCCTTAAAATAGAAGCAGGTCACCATCAATTACTAGCGTGATGTTTAAGGAACAAAAGAAATGCCCTTGCAGGTCAAAAATGACTCTATTGGGCATTATTGGCATGGTTTAAGCCGATCGGCGATCTAAACAAGATCGTAATACTCTAGCAACCTACAAAACGGTTTGGCATTACACAGCCACTGTTTAAAGGCTCCGGTAGCATTTCAGGCATCTCTCACAATCCTCTACATGTTTGTTAATCGAATTAAGCCTCATCACTTACTTAACAAGACGGGGTTGAAGTTGCTTCAGCCGTCAAACAACTTGCCTCGTTGTAGGCCTTTGATAGAGTTTCCACCATAAGCACCAACGTAAAATGCAAAACTTCTATCAAATCATAATGCAGACTCGTATTTCACAACATTTTCTTAGCACATTCCTGTCAAATTAGCATGCTTCCCCACCTAACGATATTAAACCCATTTCTAAAACTAGGAAAAATGGATCAACTCGAGCAGAATCACTTCATAAGCGTAAAGCATTGAAATAAGCACTCCATCGTCTTTCAGGGGGAGATCAAACATCAGCAAGCAAACCCTATGATACTCTACAAACACGGATATTATTAGCAAAGGCACTGAAAGAACCTATGCAGTCACGGGAAAATAAGCCTTTGGTAGCGTCGACCTTCTGGCAGTAATTTCAGATGTACGGCTGCTTCCAATTCAGTATTGCTTCGACCCTACTTTCGTTCACTTCGATTCCGTCCTTGGATACCATGTGCCCCAAGAACTTAACCACTTCTAGTTAGAACTCGCATATTCTTGCATTGGCATAAAATTGGCTATCTCGGAGTACTTGTAGTACCATTCAAGGGTGTCCTTCGTGCTCCTCCTTACTGGCGGAGTATATTAAGATGTCATCAATAAACACCACTACAAATTTGTCTAAGTAGGGCTGAAAGATCTTGTTCATGAGACACATGAATACTACCAGAGCATTGGTCAGCCCGAACGACATTACTATAAACTTGTAGTGTCTGTATCTGGTGCGAAAGGCTATCTTGGCGATATTCCTCGTCCTGGATCCTTAGCTGATGATAGCCCGATTGGAGATCGGTTTTAGAGAAGCAGGTTACTCCTTTTAATTGATCAAATAGGTCATCAATCCTTGGCAATGGATACCGGTTCTTGATGGTGACTTGATTTAGCTCCCTGTGGTCGATGCATAGTCGAAGCGTCCCTTCTTTCTTCTTTGCGAATAGTGCAGGTGCTCCCCATGGTGACATACTCGACCTGATAAGCTCCTTTGTCCAACAGCTCTTGCAATTGGGTCTTGAGCTCCTTTAGCTCAGCAGGGGCCATTTGGTATTGCGCTAGAGATTGGTGTGGTTCTAGGTTGGAGTTCTATAGAGAGATCTATCTCTCTTTGGGGTGGTAAGCCAGGAAGTTCTTCAGGGAAAACGTCGGCGTACTTGCAAACGATGTGTGGTAATCCCACTTCCATTCTATCGGCTTTTTCCCATTGGAGGCTAGCTAGCCATCCAAATAGTTGATTTTGCCACCTTGATTTTTTTTCGTCGCTGAACTCACCGTCTGTCTATCCCCCTTAAAAGGAAATGAGTCCCTTCTAGGGTATGAGCTGTCACTATCTTCTGATGACAGTCTATGACCACTCGATGTGCTGATCGCTAGTCCATCCCCAGGATTACGTTAAAATCCACCATGTCGATCACTCTAAGATCGCAGTTTAGGCGCAGGTTGGCTACTCCTAGTTCGCACCGTCTATACACTAGACTAACAGCTATACTCTCCCCAAACGGTGATGTTACTTTCATACTCGTACTTAGGGGTTCTGTTTCTAGTGCTATTGCAGTTACGCAGGCAGTAGAGATAAATGAATGCGATGCCCCAGAATCAAACAAAGCTTGTACGCAGATACTATAATAGTAGCGTACCTTGGTTCATAGAGGGATCCTGCTCTTGTTCTTCAGTCTGTAGTGCAAAGATACGCCCTCCAGTACCTTGTTGGATCCCCATGGGCTGCTTTCCTTTGTTCTGCCCATTCTGCTGCTGCGATGGGCCCCCAGGGTTTTGCTTCACAAAATCGGCCTGTCTAGCTTGCTGAGCTTTTTGATTTCCAAAACTCCCATTCCTCACCCTTTAAAGTTGGGGGCAGTCACACTTATAGTGACCCATAGCCTGGCAAGTGAAGCATTGAACGATCGCTATGTCTTTACCACCTCTCTTCTGTTCGCCACTTTCGGGGATAGCAGTCTTCCAGGGTTGGTTGTTTTGATGCGGGTTAAAGGGTTTGATGGGGTAGGGTCCATGGTTGCTGTTGGGGGGTTGAGTTCGGATTGGTCCACTGACGTTATTATTTGCCTTCCTCCACCGGGTTTTGAAGTCAGTCTCCTCACTCTTTAGCTGGAGAGCACACTTCACAGCTTCGGCATTGGTGGTGAAAGCTTGAGCCGCTACAGCCTTTCGAGCAGTCGTCAGTCCCCACTCGAATCTCTTAGCCTTCTTGTCCTCGTTCAGGATGGAGTCTAGGGCGTAACGTGACAGTTCCTCGAACTTGGCCGCGTACTGGATGACGGTCATCGGTCCTTGTTTTAGGTTCAGGAACTCTTGTTCCTTGGTTAGGTAGAGGGGTGTGGGAAAGTACTTGTTGAGAAACAGGGTTTCGAACTCGGCAAAAGTCATAATGGCTACGGCATGCGTTGCCTCCATTAGGTTCCACCAATAGCGGGCTTCTCCCTTCAGCTGATAAGTGGCTAGTGCCACACGGTCTCCATCGCGGGTAATCCTTAAGGTTCTAAGGATCATCTTGACTTCATTCAGCCACGTCTTGGCTACGACGGGATTGGTGTCTCCATGAAAGGTTGGTGGTCGACATTTGCAGAACTCGTTCATCGCTCGGGTTCAGGTCATAGTTCCATCGTTGGGGTTTTGGTTTTGGCGGTTAGCGTTCAGGGCGGTGATGAATGCTTGCATGATTTGGGCTAGGTCGGGGTTCGCGTTAGAGGATTCTCAGTGTTCGTATCCTATCTCAGAGTACTTGTAGTCTACCTAAACAATTTTTCTTTTGCAAATGGTGTATCCTTCCAAAAGTCAAACGCAATTTATCACGTAGTATGCAACAACACTCTTTAAAATAAAACAAGCTTTTCATAGATAAAAGAGAGATACAATCATAAGCATAGAATTCTACTATAATGACTAGTAGAGACCTAAGATAAGGTTCTTCCTAACACAAGTTGAAATGATCCTACATACTCCTACTACATGGTCCTACAGGTTGTCAAGCTTTATTCTACGTTGCTTTTACTCCACTCTAGTGTAGGACAATTCCTAAAATCTCTCCCAACCACTTCACGTAGTTCGAGCTAACAGGTTGGCTTGGTGGTTATCTATAAAGATAGAGTTTTATTAACACTAAGGAAGGCTTTCTAGGTTCCACAATTGATTCTTGATTTATGTCATCATTCAATTGTTTGGGAATTTTCAGCTCGGTGGTACTGCCAATTTTCACACTTTGCTTCAATCCGAGGATTGTTTTGTCAAAATTCCACCCAATTTGGGACAGTAAACTTAAACTCAATTCACATTTGTGCAATGGTCAAACTATCTCATGGTCTACCCATTCTACCCATGGCTGAGGTTTTGAACCTAAAGCTCTGATACCAAGTTGTAACGCCCCTAATTTTGGGACCGTTAAATAGATAATTTTTATTGAAAATCCAAATAGAGTTTGGCTCATTATTACATCATAACTCTCATAAGAGTACTTTCATTACACAAAGGAAGGAAACTAGGGTTCCTAACTACAGCTCTGCCTGCTCCTTCATCCGAGCCAGCTCTTCAGTTTCAAAGACCTCCAAAGTGTAGAGTTCACCTTGATCATCTACAAGGTCTGATACATTATACCGGTGTCGCCACTAATATAATATGTCAGGGTCACCAAAGGTAACACCATGAGCTACAGGAGCTCAATAGAATAATCCATACCCATTAACCCTCAACATACAAACAATAGATCATATAATTAACGATTTCCACATAGTACATGCATATTTAACAAAACAGTTAACAATGACACATCCATATTCACTATTCAAACTAATGTTGGTGTCCATGATTTTCTGAGTTTCTCCTACATGACTCATCGTAGAACGTGTCATCATTTTCAATTTTCCTTTACCAAATCAACATTTTCAACATCGTTTTTACACACCCAATCTCGGTTCTGCCGTTTCGATCTCCCGAGTATCTTCACAATGGTTCCGCCGCACCGGGTTCCGATTGGCACACAAAAACATTGAACTTGGCATTGGCTCCTCTCCACGGATAACCAATCCACAATTCAAAACCCTCGGTTCCGCCGCTCCGGGTTCCCGAGTATCCTCACAATGGTTCCACCGGTCCGGGTTCCCATGTGGGTTTTTGAAAATTATTAAACCAATTGTGATGGCTCCTCTCCTCGGATAACTAAACCACAATTCATCCCTCAGTTCTGCTGCTCCGGGTTCCCGAGTATACAACAATGGTTCCGCCGCTCCGGGTTCCCATTGGTTTTTCGAAAATACTTTACACACGCACTACTCACAATGGGCTACCAAGTCCGGCCACATTGCAGTTTCCAAAACATTTCTCTTTTGCAAATCACATCATTCCATTAACCACACCCTAGGTGTCATGTTTCCAACTTTCTCAATTTCTAAGTCTCGTTCTCATGCATAGATTCTGCGGTAGGACTTTTTCATGTAAGCAAATGTAAATCATTCATTGTAATCTTGAAATTAAACTAACAAGATCATCCAACTCTATATTACTTCATCATGCTCAATTT
Source organism: Rhododendron vialii (assembly GCF_030253575.1). NCBI lineage: Eukaryota > Viridiplantae > Streptophyta > Magnoliopsida > Ericales > Ericaceae > Rhododendron > Rhododendron vialii. The sequence goes on along the minus strand of NC_080563.1, from coordinate 18,330,191 downwards.
ACCACTTAAAGCATAACGCCACATATACGGACACCTTTGGAGTGGAGACCACTTATGCTTTATCACACAACCATAAGTAATGCAAGTAATCATGTATACGTTCTCATAACCATTCTAAAGATCAAAATACGAATACTTACAATCAAGCGTTAAGTTATCATCTTTCAAAACTCGTTCTTTCTTTCTTTTTGGGAAGTTCAAAATAACATATGTTTTTCCTGAAAATAAAGTCGATTTGTTCAACATACTCCCTTTCCTTTTCATCTTTTAAGAAAAAGTATTTTTCAAGTTCTCATGCATTTCCAACGTACAACATCATACAATAAACGTAGATTTTAACGGATAAGGAATTCTTTACGTTTACTTAGAATAAGTAAGTAGAGATATTCTACATATACGAACTTTATACTTAGAGGAAGTGGTTAGAAGTATTCTACCGTTCTTCTTGGCGGTAGGGCAGCTACGAAAAGTAAGTCGGCTATCGGACGGAGTGACTTCCTACGGTAAGCTTCTGGTAGCTTCAAAAGAGAAAGGTTTCTCTCGAAACTAGTTCTTGACTAACTATTTAAACTTTTTGGATCGAAAGGGTGGTCGAGTGGTGGTTTAGTGGCGGCTTTGGATGAGTTTCTTGAAGAACTCAAGAAGAAACTCAAGAACACCAAGAACAAGATGCTTCGCCATAACCTAACCGTTGAAATAAGTTGATTTAACCCGAGCGTAGGGTTAGGTCGTTGTCAGCATAAATACCGGAAAGTCCGGAATCGTTCCCACAGAGATAATCTTTATAGCTTGCTAGGATTTTGAGATGTAAGGGTTTGCGGCGTTTAGACGGCCAACTTTTGGTTTTGCTTTGAAAGGTGGAAAATACTCTTATGAAAAAGACTAGAAATGAGTTTTAACTAGATTAAACAAGCGGCAAGGCGTAGAAGTTCATAACACTCGTAACTTAAGTCATCAAACCATTCTCAACAAAAACTCGGTTGAATCGCACGGCATAGGCTATCAACCGAAAGATTTAGCTATGAAACCAATTAAGACTAGAAGTGTAGTATGGAAAACAAGTGAGCTCTTTTATTCTTTTGGCAAACACGAACCGAGACATCACTTCGGAACCATGTGAGCGAGCACATGATCAAGTTTTGTTACATAAAGGCGATCCCTTCTCATTTTACAAGCCAAACTTCAAGTCTCGAGTTGAGAAAGGCTAGATTAACCGAAGCCACTAGTTGTTATTCACCCCATAGCCAAGCCTAATCGACTACTCACACAACATGAAAAGACTGGAAAGCATGCTAGAATTGGAAAACATATTTAACCGATAGAATCGAAAATAAACTTGATTTATATGAAGATCCAACAAGTAGCTACAACTTTAATACTTGTAGAATTAACAAACAACTTAAACTTACATGAGTTCTTGGAAGAAATAACTTAAGGAAGCTTGAAAAGCATTAATGGAGTAAAAGGCTTAAAGGTGTAATGGACTAGATACAAAAGAGAGAGAAGGAACCCCCTATTTATACAAAATGGGTTCTATCTCACAAAATATCTAAAAAGTATACTAATAAAGGCAACTATTCCAAAAGTGGAAAGTCCAAAAAGTAACAAAATATCTGGCCGAAGGCTCATAGTATCGATACTAATTATGAAAAGTATCGATACCACACAGCTAAGTTGAAAAGGCCATTTCCACGAAGAGCTCCCGTATCGATACGGGTTAAGGCCGTATTGATACAACACTCTCTGCCTTCCCACGAAGCTAATGTGTATCGATACTTAATAAGGCTGTATCGATACGCGTTGCTTATCTCTAGGTCTTCAGGCCAGCCGCCAAGGCTTGGCACCCGACGGCTCACTAGCTTGCCCGACGCCTTACGCCTTTTCTTTTAGGTCCTGTTAGTAGAAGTTCCATCGGGCGTGGATGCTTGAATTTTCTTGGGAATTAACCTCGTGATCGAAATACGCCTTTTAAGGACGTTTTACCTGAAACACTCAGCAAACTACCTTACAAGCAAAATCGAATAAAAACGACAAATTATAACTAGAGACACTACCAATTAATGAACTTAAGCACCACGATCAAGCAATCTTAGGTGTTTATTGTGGGCAGCATGCCCCTGGAAATTTTTGGATTTCCAAACGCTAGAGCCCGGAATTGAGGGAGCACTTAGCTGGACAACGAGCGCTCGTAAAAATACAGAGTCGCCACTCGGATTTTGAAGGTCTGACACCCAAGGAACCGTATTTCGAAGCACCTGCCGCGCTATTTTGATTTGAAAAAGTTTAAGGAACCAGTCTGTCATAACCATAGCTAGGTTCGGGAGCCAGTTTACGAGAGGGGAAGGGTTTTAAGGCACCCCTCTCGCCCAATCCGGAGATCGGTCTCTACTTAAGCATTTTGTGAAAAGGTTTGCGATTCTTCTTTTATTAATCAATTTTTAGCCAATTAGGGCGGGGAACAATTAATCGGGGATTAAAAACCGTAACACCTTGCAACATGTGATCAAAGATAATGAAAATGGATGGCATGCTTGAAAAATAAACGAGATAAAGCCCAACACTGTTACCGGGCATTAAAACAGTGCGTTGATATGAATGAGGCACATGCAGCAACCAACTTGCATGCATGGCTGCCAGCATGCAAGTTAACTGTCGCGCGACCAACTCATACCATCGCACGATGGTTATGTCCCTCCAACAGGTTCAACTTTATCTCCTTCTGGGCTTTGGAAGGACCATTGCACACCCAGAATTCAAACTAAGCAGTTTATATGTACTAAAAGCAAATGATTATTACAAACAGAATGGATAGAGAATAAATACAAACCCCTAAACATTGGAGGCATTAAACAAAGGTCATGGACCAAGCTGCCCATGCAAGGGCAACCACTGGAAACAGATAGACCATCGCGCGATGGAGTCAATTCATCGCGTGAGTGTCATGACTGGACTTCCAGGAATTGCTTTGCATGCCTGGGCTCTGAGACATATTCAAGAGCAACCCAGGGGCATTCCAAAGTAACTAACTAAACAAATTAAGCTAAGCTATGGATTTTTAACATGCAAAACAATGGAATTAATTCTAATCATGCTTCCACATAACTTTTTATGCTATAACAAAACAGAAAGGAACCAAAACCCTATCCCCGCGAGGACTATCGCGTGACAGCTAGAAGCATCGCGCGATTGAGTGAGTCTGTCGCGCATAGGAGGATTGGTGTACGATTCTTGTAACTCTGCAGACTTTAGAGCCAGAACTGTTATTGATTACCAGCCTTGGCTCTGCCAGCCCCCTTCAAGGATCAAAACAGTAAACAGTAAAGGAATTATACATTTGCTTGAGTGTTTCAGAAATGGATTGAACTAGGTGGTGTGGCTTGGAAAATGAGTGTATGGAAATGACTTTAGTAATGAAGTATGAGGAGTGTTTGAAAATGGTGTTGTCTTTCTTTCTTTTATCTTTTTTTGTAACCCTTTGCAAGATGATTAATGGGGGGTATTTATAGGACAAGAGAAGGTGTGAGGTGGGTGAAGGACTTGGCCTAATGACCAGCCAACAAGGGTGGCCAGCCCTCCTTGGTGGAGAAAGTGGCCAACAAGGTGAGGGGAATGGTTGTGAGGGTGGTGCAACCCATGCACCTGCAAACGCTGTTCAGTTGACGAAAACGGGGTTCCTAGGTCAATAGCCCCCTGATCATCACAAAATCTAGCTGGAAAAAGGCGAAAAGGACAGGAGTTGACCATCGCGCGAGGGACTGGGTTCATCGCACAATGGTTTTACCCACCCACGCGATGGTCAACAGTCAAGCTTTGACTTTGACCAACACCTGGTAAGTGAGGAGTCGCGCGAGGGACCCAATGGGCCGCGCCATGGTCAACCTCTATGGTCAGGGCTTTGACTTAGGGTTTTAGGGTTCAAGATGGATTTTGCTTACTCCAAGTTCAAGCCATTTCACTCTCAATACAGTTTTTGACCTGATTCATCATCGGAGAAACAAGAAACCGAAAAAGAAAGTAAATCAATTGGGAAGCCAGATTGGGGTGTCTACAGTAGTCCCTCTTTGACGGCACGCGGAGCACCATTGACTGGTATGGGTAACGTCAAAGATTTCTAGACACCCATTCAATTTACCCAAAAGCCGATAAAATGGAAAATACAAACAAGTATATATAAAATATCGTGCGCCGATGGATCGGAGAGCTGATCAACCATTTGAATAAAACTCTCTTGGGGAACAAGTAGATCGGATGGATGGATCGTCGTTGATTTTTAAAATGGACGGATAGATCATCGTTGATTGATAATCAGACGGATGGATCGTCATTGATTTTGAAAATGGATGGATAGATCGTCGCTGATTGACGGATGGATCGTCGTTGATTGATAATCGGACGGATGGATCGTCGTTGATTTTGAAAGTGGACGGATAGATCGTCGCTGATTGACGGATGGATCGTCGTTGATTGATAATCGGACGAATGGATCGTCGTTGATTTTGAAAGTGGACGGATAGATCGTCGCTGATTGACGGATGGATCGTCGTTGATTGATAATCGGACGGATGGATCGTGGTTGATTTTAAAAATGGACGGATAGATCGTCGCTGATTGATGGATGGATCGTTGTTGATTGATAATCAGACGGATGGATCAGTAGGTGGACAAATTCAATTAGTGCTTTGAATAGCACTAGATTGTTACGGCCTCTCATGCCTCTTGACCGGAACCCTAATTTGTCGTCGGAACCCTTTGATCTGCAAAACAGACAAAGAGTGAGCGCACCTTTGCCTCTCGTGGCAAAGGCCCTCCGATGCCTTTGTTAGTATCTCGTACTGATAATAAACCCCTAAATATCAATAGGAAGTCACATATGAATGCAATGTCTTGCATACTTTTTACCTCTAGGTTTTCCTTATATTTATAGATTCATGGATGCTTGCTGCCCAAGTATCCATATTGCCCTAGGTTTCTTACCTCGTATAGGAAAATCAGGATATCTTGGATTCTCGTTCCCTTATCAGTTCATTACCTTAATCCTTGTAGGACTCTTTTCCATAATGAGCCGAACATCCCATTCCCGTTGGGTATCTTTTACAGATCCTACATTCTCGGGATCTCACTCTTTAACGGAACACCACTATTTCTGGACTCTTCTAGAGTGTTCCCTCTTCTTTAATATCTGATAGGACTTCTCTCCTTGTTCGGCCATCTCATGACCGAACAGACGGTCTGGACCAGTCACTTCACATGTAACTGGTCCTTTATCAATTATTTGGACCGTTTCCTTCTTTAAGAGCTCTCCTCCTGTTCGGCTTTCTCATTGCCGAACAAGTTACTTGAACAGTGGCTTCACATGTCACTTTCCTTTTATCTGGTCCAATAACTTCTCATGTTTTACTGAACCAAGACTCTTGTAACTTTTCTGGACCAATGACTTCTCATGTCACTGGTCCATGGCGCGATGACTTTCCTTCACAACGTGTTTGGGCCCTTCTTGGACCTGTTCGGGAATACCTCCCTACAGGATCGTCGTTGATTTTGAAAGTGGACGGATAGATCGTCACTGATTGACGAATGCATCGTCGTTGATTGATAATCGGACGGATGGATCGTCATTGATTGAAAATCGGACGGATGGATCGTCGTTGATTTTGAAAGTGGACGATAGATCATCACTGATTGACGGATAGATCGTCGTTGATTGATAATCGGACAGATGGATCGTCGTTGATTTTGAAAATGGACGGATAGATCGTCGCTGATTGACGGATGGATCGTCGTTGATTGATAATTGGACGGATGGATCATCGTTGATTTTGAAAGTGGACGGATAGATCGTCGCTAATTGACGGATGGATCGTCGTTGATTGATAATCGGACGGATGGATCGTCGTTGATTGATAATCGGACGAATAGATCGTCGTTGATTTTGAAAGTGGACGGATAGATCGTCGCTGATTGATGGATCGGACTATGCGTGGGCGGACCACTGCTGGGGATTCAAAAAGTGCTCAATTTGAAAGTCATTAATTCATGACGACAATTAAAATTACCTCGATGCCATACCCAAAAACGATGGGCGTTTGTAGGAGAGATAAACCTGATCGGGCCGGTCCAGAAGCTGCATTGGGCCTGGAGGCCCAACCAAACCATCGCGCGACGGAGCCACTCCATCGCACGACTGTTCCTGCTAGGGCTTGGGCCTGAAAAGAGCCCAGACCCGGCCCACGCCTGTTCCACACCTTTAAACTTCCCGAGGACGTTACAGAAACAGTTCCCAGCGATTTCAAACTTCTCTCAAACCTCCAACTCTACTCAAAACTCTCCCAAACCCTTGATTTTCTCCCAAAATCAAAAGCCCCAAACTTACTCACCCATCCATGGCAGATCACGGCAATGGCAGTAACGAGGGAGAAGTGGTTGATCGCTCGGAAGACCAATGAGGACCAACGGAGGTCGAGATGGGAGACCAACGGCCAGTGGAGGCTGTCTTGGGTACTGGTGCAATGGTAACAGGCGGCAGCGATGGCGTACAAGGTCGCGAGCAGGAGGTAGGTGGCAAAGGAGTCCATCGCGCGACGGAGCCAGAGCGTTGCGCGACTGAGGAAGCTAGGGCCGTGGGGTCCGTTGTTCAGCCATTGGATCCGAGCATGGTGGTGGAAGGCTCGGTGGTGATTGGTGGTGGCTTTAGAGGCACTGGCAGCAATAGTACTGGTGGTGATGTCGTCGGGCCGAGTGGGTCTCCGCCGAGGGATCCGGCGATAGGCAAGGGTGTGGCATCCGAGGAGGTAGAGACCATGGGAATCCCTTTTGCATACAGATAGGAGGATGTACTCTTCCGGTCGGCGGCCACATCATCGGCCCACCGGCCGATCCCGAAACAGGATGTCACCGAGCTCCTGAGTGATGAGCAACTTGCTCAACTTTTAGAGGACAACCCCGCAATAGGGGCTGCTGTTTTGGAGGCCCGGGAGGAATGTGAGAGAGTGATAGCAGCTTCAGAGGCTGCAGCGAGGGCCGAGAGGGAAAGAGCCGAGGAGGAGGAAGAGGTCCTGAGAGGCATGGAGGTCGAGGAGAGGACCGGAGCCAGGGTTTACGGGCCCAGAGTGATGGCAGTGGCAGAGGCAGAGGGACTGACTCGTGTCCCGTTCATAGCAGAGGGGTATGAGCCACCCGTTCCGCATTTGTTTGTGCCATCGGGTTTTGCAGCGTACAGGCCGCGGCAGACTGAGTACGACTCCGAGCTTGTCTTGAGAGACCCCGAGACCCACATTTCAAGCAACTGGACAGAGGTAACTTTCCAAAATCCCCCTTTGTAGTTTCAAACTTGAATTCGCCTATTTGTGCTTGAATGTTAAAACGTATACGGTAATTCTCGAAAGAAAAGACCAAATTGCAATATCACAACGTTGCCATCGAATGCCATGCATGCAATAATAATAACTTGAACCAACCATCCATTGCCGAGCTTTATTGATTACCTAGAACTTGAGAATGAAAATCTTGCATACTGACATATTCCCTTGCTGCATGTTTTTTGTTTGGTGTCTGACACAGGAGATAGTGAGGCAGAGAGACATCCGCGGCTTTGGAGGTGCATGCAGCTCTTTGGCATTGTACCAGGGTTTGCCTGCCAGGGTGAGGTAGTTAGTGGATGAGGCGGGCTTCGGCGAGTTCATTTAGACGCTTACTCTAGCCAGAAATGACCATGCCGTCCTAGTAGTACTTGCAGAGAGGTGAAGGGACACTACCAACGCCTTTCACTTACCCATAGGGGAGATGACAGTGACACCGGCTGACTTTGTAGCGATCACCGGCCTGAGGGTCGGAGGCGAGCCTATCCCGTTTGATTCGGGCATTCAAGACGATCCTGTGGCTCTGGAGTGGTTCTTGGGAGAGGCACCCAAGATTGAGGAAGGGATGGCATGGTACAGGCAGTTCACCAAGTACCTCAAGAAAAAGGTGACAATTGAGCAGGAAGCGGAACAGATGGCTCAGACGTACCTGTTGTATCTCTTTGGCGCAACCTTATACCCAAACAGGTGCAGTAAGGTCCACCTGTCATACCTGCCTGCGCTGAGGGATTTGAGGACAGCCTCACGCTTCAACTGGGGTGGAACAGCATTGGGCGCGGCCTATGGCTTTTCGGGGGATTCGTCGAGGACAGAAATGAGCACAGCTGGGTACTGGAGAGTTTGGGAGGTATGATTTCAATAAAGTAAAGCATAATTTCAAATCACACTTATACCCACTTGATTGCATAACCTGCTCAATAGTATCATTGCATGTACTAACATTTTGATCTGTTGATAACTATGCAGCTCTAGGCTTACGAGGTTTTGAACATGTGTCGTCCAGCGACGAAGAGCCTTGACTTGGGGATCCTCCCGCGTTATCATATCTGGAGTAAGAAGAACATGGGAGAGAAGAAGGGGAGAGGAGATCTGAACGGCTTCAGGATATACTTGGACGAGCTCCGTCCCTCATAGGTATAACATGAAACTTTATCAAGCAGAAATACACACCCCTTTATATTGCTTTAATGCTGTCACCGACCGATATTTGCATTGTCTGCCTGTCTTGTGTGCAGATCGAGTGGGATCCCTGGAGGGTGGCAGGGCCTGAGCCTGAGTACTTGGCTAGGAGTAGGGTTGTGACAACGAGCAGAGTGTTGCTGGAGTCTGCCTTTGGCTGGCAGTGGTACTTGGGAGATCGGGTGACACGCCAGTCATTTGGCCTTGCTGAGTTCCAGGTGCCTGGGCCACTTCCACCACGGGCCTCACACACAGGAGAGTACACACTAGCCGAGCTGGAAACGTTCACGCAGCTTGACACCGACCTGACACACCACCTGCGACCTGACATGGACTACGCAACATACCAGAGGGAGCGTTTGGCAGGGCCACTGAGAGTCCGGAAGTTTAGAGAGGTCCGGAGTCAGGCTTATGGAGCTGCCAAAGAGAGGAGGGCTGCAGGAGAGAGACAAAGCGGTGGCGAATGCCATGTGAGACGAGGCCTAAGTGGACCTGTAAGAGGTGGGCCACCAGAATTGCTGTGGAAAATAGCAGTGGTAGACTCTCAGGACAATCCAGCTGAGCTACACCTAGCCCCTGCTAGAGTTGAGCCTACGCCAATCACCGTTCTAGTAAGACATCATTGTTTCCTTTCATTGCATGCCACTAGAATAGAATCATTGTTGAAATATCTGACAACTCCCTGTTCACTATTGCAGGTACCAACCGAGTGGGCGAACGAAGCTGTTCATCGCATGCTTGCATTGGAGAACGTGGCGAGAAGAGCGGCAAGCGGTTTGCCATTGGACCTGTGCTATCCAGCGCCAACTCCTTCATCGGCAGCTCAAAGATCTCAAGTATACCCTTCAGAAAATGATACATTCCTGCTTTCAATACTTGATATATGCTGCCTTGTTTGACAGATATTATGCTTTGATAGCCATTGATCTGGAATTGATCATACCTGCTTTCACATATACAATATGCACAATGTATACTAATGCATGAATAATTACAGTGCAGGCACAAAGACAAGCGGCTCCTAGGAGGAAGAGCACTAGAGACCCTCCATAGAAGAAATTGGCAGAAAGGGGCTCCACCTCGTCCGGTCGCTACCAGATGACAGACAAGAGGCCCACAGCTGACCGCTACGAATGAGGAGGTAGCCCGAGAAAGCTGTGGCGCGTACTAAGGAGCGATATCAAATCAAAATGCGCCAGAGGCCCTCGCAAGATGAGCCGTCAAGAAAGAAGCGACTAATCCTGCTTGAGGTCTCTGAGGAGGAGGACGAAGAGGAGGAAGAAGAAGAAGGAGAAGAAGAGGAAGAGGAAGAAAAGGGAGAAGAGGGGTCGTCCGACGACGAAGGCTCTGATGACACCGCAGACGATCCCGGATACAAGCAGGATCCCAGGGAGATGGACGATGACGATGGCGACGGTGATTGGCTAGGAGAGGATTGAGGGCTACTGTGAAGACTCATTTACTTCATGCACTTTTGATTGTTGCTTTTGGGCCTGCGTGCCCAAGTAGATAGGTAGATGGTGGGCGAACAGGTCCCAGCTGACATTTGATTGCTGTTTTGAGGCCTGCGTGCTTTTTTGATTTGTGGGTGGATGTGCCCAAGTAGACATGATGATTTTGATTGGCCAAAGTGCCAAACATGCAGTAGTTTTCTTCCCTTGACATGGATAGGTCATAGTTTAGTTTATAAAATTTACATTTTCACCGTTTATTTACCCTCACAACATATTAGAAGAGATAAAACGCGCCACTAATACCAAACTTGCATTGATGACATGCTGAGACTGGTTGCAGACACACATATATGCATAAAACGTGACCAACTCAGAAGAGAAATTGAGGATATGACCTAGGACACGACCAGGATATGAGGATACAGGAAATACAATGAAATTTTGAGCAATAACGAACCAAAACTCCAAATACTTGAATTTTGATGAAGCCGACACTCCCATGAGGTCAAACATGCACAATACGACCCATACAAATCAATGGAACTGAAAAACACATTCCGGAGCAAAATTTAGACCTAAAAGTGCTAAAAAGACACAAAAATGGACACGAAATGCAAAACATGACTTGATTATATCCCGGACTGGAACCGACACCTCCATACAGTCACTTTAGGCTTATATGACCTGTACAGTATGAGAGAGTGGGGTGAAAACCTCTAAAATACATTTTGACCACCCGAAGTCCCAATTTGAACTTGAAATGGGCCACCGAAGGTCCAAAATGTTCGTTAAACGCGATATTCCGAATCCGACACTTGGACACAGTCACATATAGCGATAGTGACTTACTAGAACCATCAAAACTGCAAAACAACCCTTGGAATGAAAAATGACCAAAGTTGGTCAGTAGCTGCCGCAAACTGTCAAATTGCAGACTGAACCATCGCGCGATGGACTGGAAAGGTCGCGCGATGGAAGAATCATCGCGCGATGAAGCGAGACCATCGCGCGATGGACAATCCTTGCTAAGCCACCTTCGTTTGACCAAACTTGAATCCGAGACGTTGAATGCCTTGTCACTATCCTTGGCCGTCCAGAATACACCTGGGCAGTTCACAGGTGTGCCCTTGCATTGAAGGGGGCAATGCCACTTTGCTTGGATATTTGCCTTGATAAAAGGAGATATTTCATGATGCCTTGGCTATAAAAGGATATGTCCCTGGGAATTTGAGGCACACCCCCCCCCCCCCCCCAGAGCAAGCAATTCCAACTCCCTTATAATGGCAAATAACCTTCCAGTCTTGATCAGCCCGTGGCTAACGGCTTTTGTAGCCAGAGATTGGCTATCCTTTCACTTTCACGGGTTGGCCGCTTTTCGTTTTCTTCCAACGTGAGGGTTCGGCCCAAACTTCTGATGGCGGCACTACAATTCTGGGACCCAGAGGTTCATGTTTTTAGGTTCGGTGACAATGAGCTATGCCCAACGGTGGAAGAATTCCAAGCATATCTCCAGGGGTTTGGTTCAAGCATGATTATCGTACCGCCTTATGGGACGAGCATGCCAAAACTGCTGCAATCACGTCTCGACATCTCGAGGGGAGCAGCCGAAAGTTTGCTAACTGGGGGGCAAATAAACATCATGCGTCTGATGGAGTGGTTCGGGCCTGAAGGAAACATAGAAGATACCGCCTTGCAGGCCCGACGTTGATTTGCCCTGACGATCAGTGTACTGGCCGCTTACTTACTAGTATCTCCGAATGGGCGAGTTAATCCTTCGCTGGTGAGCGTTGCCGCTCAAATGGGTACTCGAAGGAATGTGGTGCAGCTGGTTTTAGTAGAGACGCTCATGGGTTTGGATTTGGTTTCTACTGGCCAAAGAAACATATTCAGCGGTAGTCCACTCCTACTGCAGGTAAATTCTCACTTGGCTCACCTTTTTTTTGAGTTTTTGCACCTTTACCTTTTACCTCATCTCTCGGTTTAGGCCATATCGGGGCTCCTTACTTGTTTTCTCACTCAAGTCTTATATGGCTCCTCACTTGTCTTTTAACTCTCTCATACAGCTATGACTATTCGATAAATTGGGATTACTCACAGCACCAAAGGCAAACTGGCCTCACTTGCCCGGTCAGATGCATTAGCGCGAGATGATCTATCCGGAGATGTCCATGAACCAGTGGTACACATTCATGAATGAAATGCACCCGCGTGAGATTATTTGGAGGCATGAGGCCTTGGACATCCCAGACATGGCCCTTAATTCTGCAGGTTTCGAGAGGATGGTGATAACCGGCCTGACCGCTTTCACATTCTACATTACTGGTCGCATTCTCCGTCAGCTAGGGATAAGTCAAGGGTAGCACCGGACTGGAATCGAAACTTTCAATATCCCTGCATTCACTGCACAGAACTTGGCTGGATACGAGCACAATTGGGGCCTGCGGCAACTTGGCGGAGCAGAAACAGACTTCAGCACAGAGCTCATGCATCGATACAAAGCGTGGCTAAGAAGGGAAATTGCAAGAGGACAAAGTGACAACTGACTCCTGACAGACTCCAATGATCTAGAATAAACTGTGAGCCTGTTAAGGCCTCTTAGTATTTTATTATGTTTTTATGCTTAACTTTTTTAAAGACTTTGCTCAGCTGTGTAATAGAAGTAGTAGTTTGAATAAAATCGAAAGATTTAAAACTTTCCCATGTTGATCCAAGTGTTGAACACCACGCTGCTTTGAACATTGAAGATGATTCCAAAATGGTAAACCACGGATCATGTTGATGGAATGTGACTGAATCTCACGAAGAGATTGCCTACGTATCCTCTTTCAAGGAATCAGGTCAGAATGTAGTTCAAGCAAAGGTTCGCTCGAGTATTTTATCTCTCCTTTTACGCTCTAACTTTTGCCTAGTGACGCCACTTCGGGTTTTCGGCCTAGCGAGCTTTTGAATATTTCCCATTTATTTTTGCCTGAATCGCCTTCTAAGGTTTTCGATCCAGCAGGCTTGCCCTAATTTTTGCTTGGAGCCACCCACCCTTGTGGTTTTCGGTCCAACGGGCTTCTCTCGGGGGTAGTAACGTTTGAGTTGATCCAAGTTCACCAAAATGGAAAATTCATTGTCGTCGAGATCTATAAGCTGAGCTGCTCCCCCAGAAAGGATGGTCTTGATGATGTAAGGTCCTAAACGCTTCGAACGGAACTTGCCAAGGGGATCGAACACAAGTGCCCAAATCTCCTTTGTAACCATGTCTCCTTCAACCAAGTCCTTAGATTTCACCTTCTTATTGAAAGCTCGTGCAATCCTTCGCTAATATCCCTGAACATGGTATAAAGCGCGGAGTCTCCTTTCATCGAAAAGCATGAGTTCAACAAACCTCCCGCTGAGCCATTTAGATTCGGTGAGTCCGCACTCTGCCATAATTCTCAATGACGGCACCTTAAGTTCAATAGGGAGTACTGCCTCCATCTCGTAAACTAAAGAATAGGGTGTCGCTCCTGTCGATGTTTGAATTGACGTACGATACCCCCAGAGTGCTAGAGGTAGTTGCTCATCCCGGGCGAACTCAGCAGACTTTTTGATAATCGTCTAAATATTCTTATTTGCCGCTTCAACAGCTCCATTCGTTTGAGGGCGATAAAAAGTCGAATGATGGACTTGGATTCTGAATTCTTCGAACAACTCCAATACCCTGCCTTTGAAATGAGTCCTATTATCTGACACGAACGCTTGAGGCACACCATATCGATAGCTGATGTTTTTCCTGATAAAATGGGCAACCTGAACTGCAGCTAGGGTTTTATAGGATTCAGCCTCCACCCACTTGGTAAAGTAATCTATCGCCACCAAAATGAACCGGTGACCGTTTGAAGCAGACGGTCTGATCATGCCAATGACATCAATGCCCCACACAGAGAAAGGCCAAGGAGAAGTCATGCCAAATAGGTTAGAAGGGGGAACATGCATTAAGTTGGCTTGGATTTGGCACTTATGACAACGCCGTACATAATCTACACACTGAGACTCCATCGTGGACCAGAAGTAACCCAGTCGTAGGATTTTCCTAGCAAGCATGACACCACTCATATGAGGACCACAGACTCCCTCATGAACCTCCTCCATAATCCTTGTGGCCTCATAGCCATTGACACAGAGCTTGTGCATCCCACAATGGGATCTCTTGTATAACTTTCCTCCACAAAGGATATACTGGGCTGCTATCCTTCATAATGCGAGTTGATCCTTCTTAGAAGCTTCAGCTGGATACTCCCCACTTTCAACAAAATGCCATATGTCATGGTACTAGGGTAGGCCATCATCTACATCATTGATGGCGTTGACATGCTGATAGGCAGGACAGTCCCGTTGTTCGATCAAAATAGAGCGGAGTTTGACACCTAAAGGAAGTTCGACCATGGAAGCCAAGGTTGCCAAGGCATCAGCGAATTGATTCTTCAAGCAGGGAATATGAGTAAAAGTAACCTTATTGAAACGAGGAATGAAATCTTCCAAGTCTTGATGATACAGTTTCAACTTTTCCTCGTGAACCTTCTAGTCCCCGTTGGCTTGAGATACAATGAGATTAGAATCACCAATGACCTAGAGGTTTTCCTCACCGAGGGTAAGAGCGGCCTCCATACCAACAATACAGGCCTCATATTCAGCTTGGTTGTTCGTGACATCGAAATTGAGTTTGAACCCAAGCGGAATGTGAGAACCATCAGGTGTAATCAATAGTACTTCGATCCCATATCCCTTCTGGTTGGCTGCTCCATCAAAGTAAAGTGTCCACACGTCTTTGACAACTGTTAGCACTTCCTCATCTGGGAACACAAAATTTGAGTCCTCCGGTCCATCGACAGGATGATCGCTAAGAATTCCGCAACTGCTCGTCCCTTGACAGATTTTCTCGTAACGTACTCAAGATCGAACTCTGCCAACAAGAGCAACCAACGGGCTAACTTATCAGTAAGTGCTGGCTTCTCAAACAGATACTTGAGAGGATCCATTCGAGAAATCAACTTCACTAGATAAGCCAACATGTAGTGTCTCAACTTCTTAGAGGCCCAAACAAGAGCCCAACATGTCTTTTCCAGAGCTGTGTAGCGTTCTTCACACCCTACCATCTTCTTACTTAAGTAATAAATGGCCTTCTCGACACCCTTATCTCCTTCTTGAGCTAGTAAACACCCCACAGACGAAGGATTCACAGATAAATAAAGTATCAATGGCTTTCCGGGAATCGGCGGCATAAGGACCGGAGGATTCTGCAAGTATTTCTGAATGGACGTGAAAGCTGCTTGGCACCTGTCTGTCCATACAAACGGAGTATTTTTCTTTAGAAGACGAAACATCGGCTCGCAAGTCAAAGTTAACTTAGCGATGAATCTGCTGATGAACTGAACCTTCCCCAAAAAGCTCCGTACTCCCTTTTCAGATTCTGGTGGCTTCATTTCAAGTACAGCCTCAATCTTTGACGGATCAACTTCAATCCCACAAGTAATGATCAGAAAACCAAGCATTTTACCTGTCGTGATCCCAAAAGTGCACTTATGCGGATTAAGACGCATTCTATACTTACGGAGTCGTTCGAAGAACTTTCAAAGAACAGGGACATGCCCCTCACGAGTTTTTGACTTGGCAATCATGTCATCCACGTAAACCTCAACTTCTTTGTGCATCATGTCGTGCAGAATGGTCGTAGCAGCGCACTGATAAGTAGGACTGACATTCTTTAAACCAAACGGCATGACCAAATAGCAGTAAGTCCCCCATTCAGTGATGAATGTTGTCTTCTCACGGTCTTCTGGTGTCATGAGAATCGGATTATAACCCAAAAAACCATCCATAAACGAGAGCATGGCATGGCTCGCCGTATTGTCAACAAGTACATCAATATGCGACGGGAAAATCGTCCTTAGGGCTTGCTTTGTTCAAATCCCTGAAATCGACATATACTCGAATTTGTCCATTCTTCTTAGGAATCGGCACAATGTTGGCAACCCAGGTGGGGTATTGGGAAACCATAAGGAATCTAGCGTTGATCTGCTTAGTGACTTCATCCTTGATCTTCTGCACCCAATCCAGCCTCATTCGTCTTAGCTTTTGTTTTACAGGTTTGGCATCTAGCAGTAGAGGAATTTGATGCTCCACTATCTCTGGGTCAATGCCGGGCATGTCCTGATGAGACCATGCGAAAATGTCACTGAATTCCGTGAGCAATTCTTTGAAACCCTGATATTCCTCTGGAGATAAAGTGGAGCCCACCTGAACCATTCGGAGATCGTTTTCATCTTTCAAATTTAAAGAAACTACTTCTTCTTTTAACGGCTGAGCATGCCTTTGATCTTCCCTTTCGATGAAGGCACAAACTTCCTTGGGAATATCCCCATCGAAATCTATCCCCTCATCGTCAGGGTCGACACAATTTATGTATAAATCATCAAAGTAGTCAGAAGTGGATTCTTTCATTCCAAAAGGCCCTTCGGGCAACCAAGTACAACAGAATCAAATTCGAAATAAAAGATATGACGTGGAGGGCCAAGAGGCACAAACTCCGACTCAAAGCTAGACTCAGAAGACTCCGTGTCAGACTCAGACTCAGACACATCATCAATGCAAGTTAAGCGTGGTTTGAAAATGCAATTTTTAAGGCTACCATTGGCTTCTGTAATAAGAGAGATGGGATCCTCAAAGGTATCCGGCTCGAGCATGAGCACTTCGGCTTCTCCAGCTTCCTTGGCCAAACCCACTTGGGAGAACTCGTGGAATAGCTGCTCCAAGCTTCCCTGATTGAAAGATCCCAGCCAGTCAGTCTTGATCTTGGGCTGATTGAGCTTCTTCTTGAATTCCACCCTTGCTGGCTCCTTATCACTATCCGACCAGGTGTCGTTAGGGAAAATCTCAAAACTTGGCAGCAGCTCCACCGTCTTTGAGTCAAAAAAGGGCTCAGCTTGCCCTGTGTAAACAGTGTTTCCCTTCTCGCAAACGAAGTAGCTGTCAGGATCACCATAGAGAGTTCGAGGTTTTCCCGTACATTTCCTTTTTTTTGGCATCATTGGCTGAGGCGATATACCCCAAACCAAAGCAGCCCTCGCAGGAAGGAAAGGTAGGGAACTCCGGGATCACTTACTGGTGAATCCGTAAGCCTAAACCAGGTAGATAGGACATTCTCCTCATAATATCTAAAGCAACAAAGCTTATGATAAAGTCCCCATCCACAATAATGGTCAAGACAGAGCCAGATGTATTGAAAGAGAAACCTCCGAGATCCACGTCTTCTTCACCATACATGATTCCCAAAATCGGGGTGCCATCCATCTTGAGCGGGCGAATGCCTGAGTCCCCGCAAATTGTTAATGTGCCAGTAGGAAGTCCTAGCATGACCTTTTGGTGGAGAGTTAATGGCACAGCCATGATGTCAGATCTATGGAGCCATGGTCTACCAAGCAGAAGATTGAAAGTGGCAGGGATGTCAACAACGTGGAATTCAACATCCATTTCAAAGCCCTCAGCATCGAGCTTGAGCATCAGTATACCCTCAACCACGCGACGAGTGCTGTCGTATGCCTTAACAGCCATATTGGAAGGCGCAAAGTCCTTTTTGGTCAAACCTAGATGGTAAGCCACCCTCAAAGGGCGGACATTGATTGCTGAACCATTGTCGATGAGGACGGTCGGAACCCAGAGCCCTCGGCATTTGACAGTGATGTGCAATGGGCGATTGTGGTTGACTCTTTCAACTGGCAGGTCCTTACCGGTGAAGATCACGGTGTGCTTGAAGGTAGGTGGGAGGATGAGAGATATCATTGCCTCGGGAGTGATATCAGCTGGAATCTCAAGACGGGCAAGAGCATGGCAAAGGTTCTGTCGGTGCTCACGAGAAGAACAAATCAGTGCCCAGATTGACATAGCAGCGGGAATTCGCTCAAGTTGTTTCTAAATCATGTCCGCATCAAAGGAGCCAGCAGGTACCTCGAGTGGTGCAGACATTGGGAAGGTAGAGGGCTCATTCCTTTGGTTAGAAGGGTTGGACAAACTTCCAGCCTGCAGATTAGTTGGCTGAAAAATTCGTCCACTCCTTGTAACGTTGTGAACGCTTCCCAAAGAGGGCACGACCTGAGGGTCTTGATCAATATCCTAGAGATCAGGAGGGATTTCACCTAGCTTGCGCTTCCCTTTGTCGGGCGCTGTTGCCATCGTAGGAATTTCCAAGTCTAAACCCAAATCTTTAGCCAAATCCTTTACTAAAGCGTGTCCCAAAAGGCCAAATCTTTGACTGCCGCAACCTCTGCAACAGGTTCTGCGTTGGCGATGAAGGGAACATCCCAAAGTCCACTATCGGCCAAAGAGCGACTAACCGTCCAAACCTCTGCCCCAACTTGAACATTAACTATATCATCGACATCCTAAAGATTGGCCGGCGGGACAAGGTCTGTCATCATAATACTGCAGTCTTCCGTAGCCGGAGAAGAAACTATAGGACGTGGCGATCCCTCATCAACAATGTAGAAAGTGAGGTCCTGCTCAACATCAGATATTGAATTGCCGAGCCTGTTGAGGGTAGAAGGGTGGAAACATTCCCCCAAGACACGAGGTCTTCTTGAAAGAAATCGTTTTCCACAAAGTGAGTCATGTAATCTGGTAAAGCATAGCCTTGAAGAGGATTAGTGTCGAAATCCAACGGAAACTGCCAAGTGGGATCGGGATCCCAAGAGTATTTCTCTTCGGGAAGCATAGGTTCAGGTTGTTGGAACAGCATATACAAGGAAATACCATCCAAAGGATAGAGCATCACCTGGTTATGTCTGACTTGCCATTCCTCGTCCCAAGCCTGGTCCTGCTGAGGGAGTGGGAGATAATCAGGATGTAACGGGAAGGCCTCTAGCTCGAGCTGGTTCCATTCTTGGATTATAGGAGTGGCATAATCATCACCGTCGGCTATGGACCAACCCATGGCTTGCATACTGAGCTCAGGCTCTTGCTCAAAGTATGACGGTAGTGCAGCCCTGAACTGGCTTTCAAAATCTCGAGAAGAACTAGGATCCCTTATGACCGGGATAGGATCACGACGAGTCGAGGTGGGACCAAGTCGTACAGGCTGAATGAGGTCATCATGGAGATCACCCGTGATTTCGTTGAAGAGATCGAATCCTGCCTGGAGAAGTTGAAGGCTTGGATTAGAACGAGAAAGTTCTCCAATGTACATGAGTTTTGCTTCTGACTCCAAAGGCATGGGTACAACCAGTTTGGGTTGGTTCACTAGGATTATATGGTTAGTGGGGTTAAATATGGTGGAGCAAGGGTCGATTTGAGTGGAGCTGGAGGATATATGGTTGATATATGGAGCAGCATTGTGCTTCGGCATGGAGTTAGAGAGGATGTTTGGTTTTTGAGATGGTGGAGGTGGAGCCTGAAGGGTCCCTTCATCTATAAGATCCTGAATCGCATGACGAAGATGGAAGCAGGAATCTGTAAGATGACCAGCCCCTTGGTGATAGGCGCAGTAGAGATTGGCTTTGAAACTGGGTGATAGATTTTTGGGTAGAGGAGTTGGATCAAGGGGTTTCAAATGTCCTGACTTGATTAACTTCTCCATAATAGAGGACAAATGAGCCTAAAATGCGGACAAACTGCGGGGTTGGTTACGAGGACGGTTGTTCTATGGAGTCTGCACTTGATTGACATCGGCAATGTGGTTGGCGGTGTTGGATGAGGCGTTAGTGCCACTGGTTGCTGCATTGGAGAAAGTCCCACCCCCGAATAGTGCATTGGTGTTGCCAGAGTATGCCCGAGGTTTTGATTTCGGAGGGTTAGAAGACTCTCCTTTTGATAGGATGCCACTTTGCAGCCCATCCTCGATGGCCAGGCTGGAGTCGAAGAAAGTTTCAAAGTTCGCCGATGGTTGAACGAGAACCAAATGCTTAGCATAATCTGGCTGAAGATTGCGGGAAATGATGCGGAGTTGATCCCTCTCGCTCGGACAATCGGTCATTAGGGCAGCCTTAGCCCTCCACCTCTTGACAAAGTCCGTGAAAGACTCTTTGGCTTCCATCTTGGTAGATTCAAGCTCCCAAGTTGTCACTTGCAGCAAAGAATTATAACTATACTGCGAAATAAACGCAGCAGCAATATCCCCCCAAGTCCTTCTCTTGGCAATGTCGAGTGACAAGAACCAATGAAAAGCTGGGCCGGAGAGAATCTGAGGGAACAACTATGACATGGCTTCGGGCTCGACAGACAAGAGCTTCATAGCAGCGTGATAACTATACAGATGAGTCTTAGGGTCACCACTGCCGTCAAACGTGGCTAGGTCTGGCATTTTGAATTTGTCGGGAAGCCTAGCATTGGGATACAAACAGAGGCGGTCGAAGTCAATTTCCCCAGCACTGATCCTTTTAGATTTAGAAACAGATTCCTCCAGCTTGGTGATTTTGGCCATAAGAGCAGCCAAATCAGGATTTTGAGTAGGCCTAGCAACGGTAGGGTCAAGGTTTGCAGCTATTGGACGAGCTTCTTTTGGATTGGGCTGAACTATGAGCCGCCTAGCATGATTCAGGTCTTTAACAAAGACAAGTTCTGCATGAAATATCCTTATCGACCTCGCCTCCCATTTCTGCTATTGGTGGAAGATGGGTGTTGAAGAGGTCATTCAAACAGGTAACATTGGCATCAGTCTGAGCAGCCCTCTCTTGCATGGTGGCGATGCCATTCTGAAGGCTTCTGAACATCGCTTCCACGGTGAGCGGTTGAGGTTGATCTGCCATGACCGGTGTTTCAGAGGAACTTGATGAAGATGAAGGGGTTGGCGATGACGGGGGTTTAATTTCTTGGAGAACTGAGGACGAGCCTGACTGAAGAGTAGCCAACAAAGAACGTAGAGAGTCTTCCGTTGTGACTGACTGGGATTGCAACCTGACTAGCCTTTGAATCGGATTCTGATGCAGACGTTCCCAAGTGGGTTTGCCTTTCTGCTTCGATACTCTCCATGGTGGTGCAATGATTCAGAACTTTGCTTGCAGTAAAGTAAGAAAAGGCTTAATCGGGGTCCTGCAATAACTTTAATCTAAATAAAAGACTAAAGCGAAAGCGCAATTACTGTCGTCAGTGTCATCCTAGACTCTAGATCTAGAAGAGAAGTCTGTCTCAAAAAATGTTCGGACATTGCCAGAATCCTCGGAAATCTTTTTAACGATGTATCCTTTTTTGAATCGACTAACACTAAGAGATGTCAAAATAGTCTAAGCCTTTGACTATTCCGTTCTCGAAATTTCAACTTTGGAGTCAGAACAACTCGGTGTAGATGACGTGATACCGGAACCAGAGCGGCGTAGGCGGCACAGCGCCATAGCCTAAACGGTGTACGTGCTTCGCACGATAACCAAGGCGGTGTAAGCATCACAGCATTTTCTCCGTTGTCCCTTCTTTTCTGTTTGAAACCTCGATTGGGTTTTAGACAAAGGTTTAGAAAGGTTTGATATCCCAAAGCCTCGCTGATCTAAGGACTTTGAAAATGATAACACGCACTGTCAAGATGCATGATTCTTCATCGGGTCCGAAGCAGTGTCCTAACATTTCAAGTCAGACCCGAAGACTCGAGAACCTAGAAGTTGCCTTAAACATGCTCCTACGCAAGCGGTATGTATGTACAGTGCATGTGATAGGGAAAGCAGTAACACGAAGACAATATATGGGGGTTAGATGCAAGTAAATCTTACCTTGCGGGTTCCTGTCCTAGTTTGAAAAGTGCTAGTGCTTTGTATATGCAAAGGCTAGTTTTGGCTTGTAATGGGTTCCTCGGACTAAAGCCAAGATATACCTCTCGCCGCCCGCGTAACCGCAGAGCAATAGTAAAACGGTAGAATGACTCATCATCGTCGAAGTTTGTTGGTCATTTGGCGTCCCCGGGCTTCGGTAAACCGTGCCGGATTGCCAAAACGATCCAACGAGGCTTATCCCACATCGATGCAAGTGAAGAACGCTAAAAATTGAAAACAGAAAAGAAGAATCACAATATCACAAGAATGCTTGTTCAAATTTGGCTTACTTTATTTAGTCCATTTTAAAAGAAAAATACACAAATGATCAATCGGAAAAGTCCCAGATTGGATTGGCCGGACACGAGGTCCTGTTAAATCACCATTCCGACCTTTGGCAGCGCGAAGCTCACCGTTTTGACAAACTTTTAAGGGATTGTTCATAAGTGTATTTAAACTTTTAAGCATGGATTAATATTGGTTTGTTCCCCAGCAGAGTCGCCACTGTGGGCAGCATGCCCTTGGAAATTTTCGGATTTCCAAACGCGAGAGCCCGGAATCGAGGGAGCGCTTAGCTGGACAACAAGCGCTCGCAAAAATACAGAGTCGCCACTCGGGTTTTGAAGGTCCGACACCCAAGGAATCGTATTTCGAAGCACCTGCCGCGCTATTTTGATTTGAAAAAGTTTAAGAAACCAGTCCATCATAACCATATCTGGGTCCGGGAGCCAGTTTACGAAAGGGGAAGGATTTTAAGACACCCCTCTCGCCCAATCCGGAGATCGGTCTCTACTTAAGCATTTTGTGAAAAGGTTTGCGATTCTTCTTTTATTAATCAATTTTTAGCCAATTAGGGCGGGGAACAATTAATCGGGGATTAAAAACTGTAACACTTTGCAACATGTGATCAAGATAATGAAAATGGATGGCATGCTTGAAAACTAAACGAGATAAAGCCCAACACTGTTACCGGGCATCAAAACAGTGCGTTGATATGAATGAGGCACAGGCAGGAACCAACTAGCATGCATGGCTCTGCCAGCATGCAAGTTAACTGTCGTGCGACCAACTCATAACATCGCGTGATGGTTATGTCCCTCCAACAAGTTCAACTTTATCTCCTTTTGGGCTCTGGAAGGACCAGTGCACACTCAGGATTCAAACCAAGCAGTTTATATGTACTGAAAGCAAATGATTATTACAAATAGAATGGATAGAGAATAAATACAAACCCCTAAACAGTGGAGGCATTAAACAAAGGTCATGGACCAAGCTGCCCATGCAAGGGCAACCACTGGAAACAGACAAACCATCACGCGATGGAGTCAATTCATCGCGCGAGTGTCATGACTGGACTTCCAAGAATTGCTTTGCGTGCCTGGGCTCTGAGACATGTTCAAAAGCAACCCAGGGGCATTCCAAAGTAACTAACTAAACAAATTAAGCTAAGCTATGGATTTTTAACATGCAAAACAGTGGAATTAATTCTAATCATGCTTCCACATAACTTTTTATGCTATAACAAAACAGAAAGGAACCAAAACCCTATCCCCGCGAGGACTGTCGCGCGACAGCTAGAAGCATTGCGTGATTGAGTGAGTCCGTCGCGTGTAGGAGGATTGGTGTACAATTCTTGTAACTTTGCTGACTTTAGAGCCAGTACTGGTATTGATTATTAGCCTTGGCTTTGCCAGCCCCCCTCAGGGATCAAAACAGTAAACAGTAAAGGAATTATACCTTTGCTTGAGTGTTTCGGAAATGGATTGAACTAGGTGGTGTGGCTTGGAAAATGAGTGTATGGAAATGACTTTAGTAATGAAGTATGAGGAGTGTTTGAAAATGGTGTTGTCTTTCTTTCTTTTATCTTTTTTTGTAACCCTTTGCAAGATGATCAATGCGGGGTATTTATAGGACAAGAGAAGGTGTGAGGTGGGTGAAGGACTTGGCCTAATGACCAGCCAACAAGGCTGGCCAGCCCTCCTTGGTGGAGAAAGTGGCCAATAAGGTAAGGGGAGTGGTTGTGAGGGTGGTGCAACCCATGCACCTGCAAACGCTGTTCAGTTGACGAAAATGGGGTTCCCAGGTCAGTAGCCCCCTGATCATCACAAAATTTAGCTGGAAAAAGGTGAAAACGACAAGAGTTGACCATCGCGCGATGGTTTTACCCACCCATGAGATGGTCAACAGTCAAGCTTTGACTTTGACCAACACCTGGCAAGTGAGGAGTCGCGCGATGGTCAACCCCTGTGGTCAGGGCTTTGACTTAGGGTTTTAGGGTTCAAGATGGATTTTGCTTACTCCAAGTTCAAGCCATTTCACTCTCAATATAGTTTTTGACCTGATTCATTATCGGGGAAACAAGAAACCGAAAAAGAAAGTAAATCAATTGGGAAGCCAGATTGGGGTGTCTACACTTATCACACCCCCAAACTTGAACGTTGCTAGTCCCTAGCAACAAAATCGAAACAAAAAGATAAAAATCTAACAATCCTTCCGACAAGCTACTTAGCACCAACTCATAGCGTAGCTGATTAGCAAGAGTTAAAAACAACTTAATTATTCCAAAACAACTCGCAGCCTAAGATTAAGCAATCAACTAAACATTGAGTGAATTATAAAAAAGTATCCAAAATGAGAGTCAAAAGACAAGATGGATACGAAGCTATAATCACTTGCACGCAAAGTAACCATATCCCACAAAGAAGGAGCTTGAATTAGGCATGGAGAACAAAAATACCAAGCGTTTTGAGTGGAGAGCACCATTAAACAGAACTTAAAACTACACAATTTAAAACTTGATTTCCGGAAGAAACATGCCACAAACCAAGTATGCTAACTATCATGCGATAAATCAAAATGGAATCAAGGCATACTAAAGATCTACTAAGGGCTTCATAGCATATAATGACTTTGGTTTAATCAAAGAACGGTTAGCAAAATGGGGTGGCGGCCATATACTAGCTAGGTTCAACTACCCTTGGCCGCCACCAACTTCAACTACCAAGTCATAGGTCACATACCGGCCTCTACAAAAACTTGCTAAACTATTAAGTCAGAATTCAACTAAACTAAACTAAAAACAATGAAATAAAAGGATAATAGGTGGGCTATCAGCCACCATGCACCCCGACCAAATATAGGGATTTCAAACTACTCCGCCAACCCTACTCATCATCTGCAAACTCTGGCTCTCCCCCGATAAAGTCATCACTGTCCTCATCTGGCTCCAATGGCGGTGGCTTATACGATTCACTAGCTTGCCCCACCCCTCGACTCATAACCCAGTCCAACTTGTGATCTTTCCTCTGTTGCCTCATCGCATTGTCTTTGGTTTCCTTCTTGATTTTCTTCATGCAACCCATAATGGCCACCCCTTGGAAAAATAGTAACTTGTTCCAAGAAGCTGACCGAGCACCCTTTGGTGGCAAAGTAGTCAAGTACGCCCCGCGTGGAGTAGTAGCAGCGATTGGTCAAGACTGAGAAATGCTCCTAGTAAGAATGGAGCTGTTGATATCACCCAGATTGAGTTTCTCACGTTCCACAAACTTCGATTTTGGGACTTTTTGAGCAAAACAAATAGCAGTCACCAAGCATGGAAAAGGCATCCTTGAATTGGTTGGGGCTCTTGCCTTGAAATCGACCATTTCTTGAAAAATGTACTTCGCCCAATCACACACCTCATTCGGATTCATGAGAGCATGTATCAACCCCCCCTCGTGGATATCCGGCTTGTTCTCAGTTCCCCTAGGTTTGAAATTATGGTGCACTAGTTGATTAACAAGACGATAGACATCTTTGAATCTCCTAGGCACATGAGGGAGACTCGCCTTTCTATGGTTTTTGTACAAATCCTGGACGATGGTTTCCTCCGCTACATACTCCACATCCGGATAATTTACATCATTAGCAGATGGTTGGTGGTAGTTCAGAACATGCGCAATAAACCCCGGAGTAACTTATATAGAAACCTTCCCAATTTTTGAGGAAATCTTAGCGTCATCTTTCCCTTCGTCCTCCTTAGACGGAATTTTCATGTTCTTACAAAACTCAATTACTAGCTCTTTATTATAACCGGGATTGGGTGCAAGGTAATAAGACAAACCTTGTTCACGAATGCGATGAACAAACGGATTCTCTGTACCGAGATTGTTGATGTCCACATGTCGCTCATTCTTGAACCCCCTAGAGACCCTCTTCCCACTTCTTTTGACTGGCCGCTCGCACCTCAGCGGTCGTCCTCCATTTAGCACGCCCCTTTTCCGGATTCGCAATTATTTCTTCCTCCTCTTCCATTTCCCGAACTATTTCATCCGCTTGCTCGGAAGAGGAGGTCGCAGCCTTTCCCTTACCCTTTGCAGCCACTGTTTTCGTTCTCACCATTGCAATAGAAACCTACCAAACAAAGCAACACGCCAAACCTTGAAACAAATCTCCACAGAAAAATAGCCCGGAATGTAGCCAAAAATGCACAAGTTTCAACAAAATCAGGCAGCCATCAAAATCCCAAAGACTCCGAGTTGTACAACACAAATTCAACCTCTAAAATTTAGTTCAATAATGGTACCAAGGCAATGCAACTCCAATCCTCAATACAATCAAAATTTCAAAAATCCAAATTAGGATTTCGGGGGGATTTGGGATTTTGAGGGTTTAGGTACTAGGAAAATGGTTAAAAACTGTAATGCACAAAAAGATATGGTGGATAATGAAGGGTTTAAGCCAATATAGAGAAGAGATGGAAAATTTTGTGTATATAGAAAGAGGGAGTGGATTTACCTTGTAGAAATAGGATTGGGCTCGAAAACCTTGAAATCCTTTGAAATTCCTTGAAAGCTTGAAGGTTTTCTAGAGGATTATGGAGTTTTGGGAAGATTTGGTGGAGAGAATGGTGGTTTAGGGGTTAGGGTTTTCGAAAGAGGGAGGGGGTTATGGAAGACAAGAGAGAGAAAATGGGTTGAGAGGATGAAGATGATCGGGCTGGTTAAAGTAGATTTTCACGATTAGCCCACGCGTATCGATACGGTCCTTATTCCGTATCGATACAACATTCTCTGTCTCCCCAGGGAACCAATGCGTATCGATACAGATTAAGGCTGTAACGATACGGGGAGCTTATTTCCAGAGTTCAGCCACGCCACCTGATTGTCAATGCCGATACCCGAAACCATTTCAAAAGCACCCGGAGCTTGTAAAACCTGGAGCTAGCTCATTGCAAGACACAAAATCAACTTCCAACTATCCACCCTAACATCCGGTTTCCTATGGATACGAGTGAGACGCAGACTTGGCTTTATTATTAAAGGACAATGGGACTCTCTTGTGGTTTAATCAAACAAAGATTGCCTTGTATCATTTCCTAAATATGCCATAGATTCCGAAATGATTTAAAGTAGATAACCAACACAATTAGGTATGACATGAGATGAATACCTAAACTAAGAACATAATGTTCAAAATAACGGGATATGGGTCAAACTTGCTCACAACACACTCAACGCCTCACTTCTCACTCTTTCATCATGCATACGAGTTGGAATGTACAAGTTCACCTAAAATATTTACAATGAGCTCTTGCCAATTAACTAACTGATGAGCATATGCTAAGCAGTTTAAATCCACTAACTTTGTAATAACGGAAGGATTGCAAAACTAAAAAAAAAATGAAAAATTTAATCAAAAACATATAATCATATATATATATATATATATATATATATATATATATATATATATACACACACACACACTATATATATCCCTCCCCCCAACTTGAAATAAGCTATGTCCTCATAGCAAAGAGAGCAACAATATTGAGATGGAGAGAACAAAAGAGTGTACCTCTGGGGGAATGTCAACCCCCGTATACCTCGACCAAGTTGGAGGCTTTTGTGTCACCGTCTCCTTTCATCATACGAACGGCATTCAAGGTCGACTCCTTCGGCTCTTCCAACGGAACCACAGCTAGTCACATAGGGTCATGGTCAAAGCTTTATTGGACTAACAACCGCGACACGTAATCGCACCCACGCCTAGGGCTCCTGAATGCCTCATTCACTCCAACTTTAGATCCAATCCACCAAGGCTGGTGTGGTAACACATGCACCCTGCAAAAGACTTAAGCTCGAACTACCTACTAAGAGACAAATGACATTAGAACCGCCCGACTCATGTTATCCAGGCGCCAACAAGCATATATACAAAAAAAAGCATCTAAGACACCACCCAATTTTCACGCAATCTTACGAGTCATACTTTTCTTCCCGTGTCTTACCGGCGAGGTAAAACACGGGTGGCTATACTAGACCGTTGAAACTTGTTACATCATGCCCGAAGTAAAATTTATCGCTTGACCTCGCCAAGCAATGAAGCCCAGCTTTCCCTTTGATCGAAATAAAGTGAGAGAAGATAGAGGCTAGAGCCAAAGCACGGGAATACCAAATCTCACCCAAAGACCTAAACTGCCCCCGATAGGGACATATCTGGAAAGCATGGATCATTAACGGTAAATTACTACAAAGAAGGACTAATTAAAGGCCGATACAATGATGCATTGGTGAAGACTTCTAATGAGAGAAACCCAAAACATAAGTAAATATGCACAAAACAGAAAAACAATATTTACAAATGTAAAAATATACAAAGATTTAATATCAGAACTCAGAGTGTCCAAGTCACAGCTGGACTCTGCCAAACAATGAAGTCCAGCGTCCCCTAAGATCGTAACCAGGCATGCACAAGATAGAGCCAAGTGCGGTAGTGAAGCATGGGAATACCAAGGCCAAACCTAAGATCTATACCGCCCCCGTTGGGGCTAATCTGGTAGACGTGAGTGGTGCACTGTGAATTTCTCCTATTAGAAAAGCTAATGAAAGCCCTATGTCACTGATATTAAAATTGCCCTTACTAACCGGAGCTGGGCACACGATCTTTTTTTTAGTAGCGGCGTACGGAGCTACATATACCCAAGTCAATGGTGGGTACCCCCTACCCAGGGGCCGGGTCTGACAAACAATTAAGTTCAGTGGTTACGCTTTTGCTCCCCGTGCAAACATAGGTAAGAAAGAAAGATCAAACAACAAGGTCAACCGGATACACCGGTGCGACTAACTCCTTAATTTCCTCTACCGAAATTTTTTCCAAAAATGGCTTAAGCCTTTGCCCATTTACCTTAAAAACATTACCATTCACGGGGTTCGTCACTTCAATTGCCCCATGAGGGAAAATCGTCTGCACAATGTAAGGGCCAATCCAACGGGAACGCAACTTGCCCGGAAAAAGATGAAGTTTTGAGTTATAAAGTACTTTTTGACCAACTTCAAATTTTTTCCTTTGAATGTGCTTGTCATGTAAATCCTTAACCTTAGACTTGTAAATATTTGTATTATCATATGCATCTCTACGGATCTCTTTAAGCTCATTCAATTGAAGTTTACGGTGAACTCCGGCATCGGGCAAACGATAGTTTAACTGCTTAATAGCCCAATACGCCTTATGTTCTAACTCCACCGGAAGGTGGCATGCCTTACCATATACAAGCCGATAGGGCAAAGCACCCAAAACGGTCTTGTATGCAGTACGATATGCCCAAAGAGCATCGGTCAACCTTAAAGACCAATCCTTCTGATTGGGATTTATCGTTTTCTCAAGAATGCTTTTTACCTCACAGTTGGCAAGCTCGGCTTGACCGTTGGTTTGAGGATGATATGCGAGGGAGACTTTGTGCGTAATGCCGTATTTCTTTATCAAAGCTTCGAAAGACCTGTTGTAGAAATGAGACCCTTGGTCGCTAATAATGGCACAAGGGACCCCAAACCGCGACAAGATATACTCCTTAAGAAACTCGAGCACCAACTTATGATCATTTGTACGAGTTGCAATGGCCTCAACCCATCGTGACACATAATCCACCGCCAAGAGGATATACAAGTTGCCAAAAGACATCGGAAACGGTCCCATGAAGTCTATGCCCCAGCAGTCAAATACTTCAACAACTAGGAATTTCGCTTGAGGCATTTCATCCCGCTGGGTCACTATACCCAACTATTGGTAGCGGTCACGTGATTTGCAGAAGGCGTCATCATCTTGATTCAGAGTCGGCCAATAAAAACCGCATTGTTGTATCTTGGCGATGGTTTTCCTTGCAGAGAAGTGTCCGCTACATGCTTCGGAATGGCAAAATTGTAGAATCCCACGTTGGTCAAAATCAGGAACACACCGGCGGATGATCTGGTCGGGACAGTACTTGAACAAGTACGGATCATCATAGGAAAAGTGCTTCACTTCCTATAGGAACCGCCGCCGCTCATGAGAGGGCCAGTGTGTTGGAATTAGCCCCGTAACCAAATAGTTAACAATGTCAGCAAACCACGGGGCTTTGGATACACCAAAGAGTTGCTCATCGGGGAAAGTATCTCCAATAGGGATATGTGAAGTATGATCCTCAAACTCCAAGCGCGACAAATGGTCGGCCACCACATTTTCAACCCCTTTTTTTTTTATCCTTGATGGTGATGTCAAATTCTTGCAGAAGAAGGATCCATCGGATCAAGCGGGCCTTTGCATCCTGCTTGGTGAAAAGGTATTTGAGTGCTGAGTGGTCGGTGTAAATGGTGATCGGAGCACTAACTAGGTAAGACCGAAATTTGTCCAAGGCAAACACTATGGCAAGAAGCTCCTTCTCCGTAGTGGAATAGTTCATCTGAGCATCATTGAGGGTCTTGCTAGCATAGTAAATCACCCACGGATGCTTGTCTTTCTTTTGGCCAAGAACGGCCCCGATGGCATAATCGCTTGCGTCGCACATCAACTCAAATGGAAGATTCCAATCGGGCGTTTGAACAATGGGAGGCATGGTGAGACTAGCTTTGAGTTTAAGAAACACTAACTCACATGCGGCGGTCCATTCAAAAGGAACGTCTTTGGATAAGAGGTGACAAAGCGGCCTTGAGATTGCGCTAAAGTCCTTGATGAAACGCCGATAGAAACTGGCATGGCCAAGGAAAGATTGGATGTCTTTGATGCACTTCGGGGTAGAGAGGTTTGAAATGAGGTCAATCTTGGCCTTGTCTACCTCGATACCCTTGGCCGATACAATATGCCCGAGCACAATCCCTTGAGTGACCATAAAATGGCACTTCTCCCAATTTAGAACCAAATTCTTCTCCTCGCATCTAGTTAAAACCTTCTCCAAGTTGGCAAGACATGACTCGAACGAGTCGCCAAACACGGAGAAGTCATCCATGAAGACTTCTACAATCTTTTCAACCATGTCACTGAATATTCCCATCATACATCTTGAAAAGGTGTTGGGAGCATTACACAAGCCGAATGGCATGCATCTATAAGCAAAGGTCCCGAATGGGCATGTGAACATTGTTTTCTCTTGGTCGGACAAGGCCACTTTTATTTGGTTATAACCCGAATAACCATCAAGGAAACAATAAAAGGCATGACCGGCTACTCTCTCCAAAATCTTATCAATGAAGGGGAGAGGAAAGTGATCCTTGCGTGTGCTCGCATTCAACTTGCGATAGTCTATGCATACTCGCCACCCTGTAGTCACACGGGTCGGAACAAGCTCGCCTTTGTCATTGCGCACTACGATCACTCCCGCTTTTTTAGTGACAACTTGAATGGAGCTCACCCATTTAGAATTGGCGATGGGATAAATAATCCCAACGTCAAGCAATTTCAGAATTTCAGCTCGAACAACATCCTTCATGATTGGATTAAGCCGGCGTGGAGGTTGTCGCGATGGTTTGACATTCTCCTCCAAGTAAATATGATGAGAGCATAGAGAAGGAGAGATGCCTTGAATATCCGCGATAATCCATCCTAATGCCTTTGTATGCCTTTGCAAAATTTTCAACAATTTCTCTTCTTGGAGTTTCTCAAGGGAAGACAATATAACCACTGGAAATGTATTGTTCTCGCTAAGGAACGCATATTTCAATGTGTCGGGTAATGCTTTTAACTCAAGAATAGGCGGCTTGACGCTAGAAGGCACTGTTTTCTGCTCAAGAGGAGGCAACTCTTCAAACTTCGGAAGCCACGGTGCAATTCCTCAAATTCCCTCATCGCCATCTTCTCCATTAAGCAAGGAAAAGAGGGACTCCATCTCGTCGGATTCAAGAAAAGCGGCCTCTTCGGAGGTAAGAGCTAGCTCCATAGAATCTTTATACAGGAATTCATCCACATGCTCTTGCACCAATGTATCCACAAGATTGACATTTTGACATTCGTCATCGTCACCCAATTGAACCCCAACGTTGAACATATTGACCTCCATCTTCATGTTACCGAAGGACATGTTCAAGAGTCCATTCCGGCAATTGATAACCGCATCCAAGGTTGCTAGAAATGGCCGACCAAGGATAATGGGAGTAGACAATGGTGATGAAGACGATGGACAAGTATCCAAGACAACAAAATCCACTGGGTATACAAATTGATCAACTTGGACCAATACATCTTCCACCATGCCACGAGGAATTTGGACGCTCCTATCTGCCAATTGAAGA
Source organism: Rhododendron vialii (assembly GCF_030253575.1). NCBI lineage: Eukaryota > Viridiplantae > Streptophyta > Magnoliopsida > Ericales > Ericaceae > Rhododendron > Rhododendron vialii. The sequence goes on along the minus strand of NC_080563.1, from coordinate 18,297,930 downwards.
GTAACTCGCGTAGGCTTCATCTCTCCCAAACTGAGCTCTTGATACATCGAGTATGATAACAAATTCACACTTGCCCCCAAATCCAAAAGAGCTTGCTCCACTCGCTTACGTCCAATCGTAATCGCAATTGTAGGACATCCAGGGTCTTTGTATTTAGGAGCAAGGTTTGTTTGGATAATTTGGCTAACTTGCTCGGTAAGAAGCACCTTTTTATGCACATTAAGCTTACGCTTCTGGGTGCATAAATCCTTCAAGAACTTGGCATAAGAAGGAATTTGCTTGATGGCATCCATCAAAGGGATGTTAACATTGACCTTTTTAAACACGTCAAGTATATCGGCATCCTTGGATGGGTGAGCCGGCATTTTCAGTCGAGAAGGATAGGGTGCCGGAATGGGGGAGACTTGTGGGCTTGGAGTGGCCTCAGCTTCCTTTGAACCTTGCACGGGAGATTCCCCGTCTTCCTCCGGAGTCGGCTTAGGAGATTCCCCAAGCGTTGTAGAACTTGTTAATGTCGGAGATGGCACTAGAGTAGGTGTAGCCGACGGGTTGACAATAAGATTGTCAATCGCCTTGCCACTCCTAAGAGTGATGATTGCTTGAGCTTGCTCGGGCGGCGGTACAGAAGAACTACCAATGAGAAGTTGGCCTTGTGGCTGAGTAGGAAACTTTCCCCATTCTTGTTGGAGAAGCCCTATTGAGGTGGTAATCTTCCCCATTTGGTTTGTCAACTCCCCCATCATTTGTGTATTGTTCTCGTTGTAATTCGATTGAGCTTGCATGAAGGACTGAAGAGTGTCCTCCAAAGATCGCCTTGGCGGAGGTTGAAATTGATTAGGTGCCTGGAATGGTCCAGAAGATACAAAACCTAGTGGTCCTTGTGAAAAATGAGGCTGCCCTTGGCCTTGAGCAGGCCACCATGGTTGCATTTGAGGGCTGGGAGGGGCTTGAGAGGGTCCTCTTTCAATCTAATTGTTCCAACGGAATCCCGGATGTTGTCTTTGACCTTGGGTGAAGTTTTGGGGAAACGATTCAAATCGTTGGTTTACCGCACTAACATCTTCAATCGGAAGGTGGCTGTAATGCTGCTTGAGAACAGGAATAAACAAACAGTTGTCGGTTGAATGACCCGTCGTTTCACAAATAACGCACATCTCCTCCACCGTTCGCACTTCTTTAACCTCCTTCACCCCTTTCAATTCAAACTTTTCCAACTTTTGTGCTAGTTGCTCCATCCGTGATTCGATAGCATTGTGCTCATTTACGGAGAACTTTCCAGAGCCACCGGGACCTTGGCTAGCCATAGCTCTATCACCAGCATCCTCATAATTCCAAGTCAAAGACTTCTTGGCCAACTCATCTAAGTAGTCCCAACCATCATCGGGTGACTTATTCATGAATCCCCCGGAGGACATGGTGTCGAGCAGTTGCTTGCTTTGTTGTGTGTAGCCCATATGGAAGTAGTGAATCAGTTGATACAAGGCAAAGTTGTGGTGGGGAACCACAGAAAGCAAATCCTTGTAATGCTCTCAATACTGGTGGAAAGCTTCTCATTCACGTTGCTTGAAACTTTGGATTTGATCCATCAAGAGCTTTGTTCGGCTTGCTGGGAAGAACTTCTTATGAAAAATATCTTGCACTTCCCCCCATGTGTTCAAAGATTGAGGCTTTAAAGAGTGAAACCATGTCTTAGCCTTATCCTTCAAAGTGAAAGGGAAAAGCCTCAATCTTGCTTGGTTGAGAAGCACCTCCCCGCTAACGAACGATTGGAGAACTTCCTCAAATTCCCAGATATGTTGGTACAGATCCTCGCGCTCCATACCGTGGAAGAATGGAATGCAACGATGATAGTCTGATTTGAACTCGAAAGTGTTGGCAACAGTGGTGGGCCGTGGAAAAACTATCGGTGACAATTGAGTGACCCGTTCGGGATTCAAATAGTCTTGAAGAGTCCTAACCGGAGCAGTTTCCTCATCCGCCATTGATGTTCTTGATGGAGAATACGGCCGAGAATATCTACTTGGTGGAGAGTAAGCTCGGAGATTTCTATTTCTTACGCGAGGTGGAGAGCTAGAGCAATGCAGTCGGTTAGAGTGGGGACTACGATTAACCACAAGCATGAACCTCCACTTTTACCGATGAAGAACTATGGAACTGCTCTGCAATAAGAAAAGCAGACTGGAGGGGCTATGCCGCCACCTCTCTCTCAAGACAATTCTGAGGGGCTATGCCGCCGCCTCGATATATATATGTATGCAAGAAAAGAAAAGGCAATAGATACTAAAACTAGCTTCGTTACACCTCAAGTCGATAGTATGATTGGTTAGAGATATCCGCTAGAAATAGTAGAAGTTGCATAAAGAAAAATTAAATGGAATACTTACAATGGTTTGTCGAACCTCCCAATAAGCTATATAAGAAAAATCCCCTGCAACGGCGCCAAAATATGCTTCACCACAACCTAACCGTTGAAATAGGTTGATTTACCCCAAACGTAGGGCTAGGTCGTTGTCAGCATAAATACCGGAAAGTCCGGAATCATTCCCACAGAGATAATCTTTATAGCTTGCTAGGATTTTTAGATGTAAAGGTTTGCGGCATTTAGACGGCCAACTTTTGGTTTTGCTTTGAAAGGTGGAAAATACTCTTATGAAAAAGACTAGAAATGAGTTTTAACTAGATTAAACAAGCGGCAAGGCATAGAAGTTCATAACACTCATAACTTAAGTCATCAAACCATTCTCAACGAAAACTTGGTTGAATCGCACGGCATAGGCTATCAACCGGAAGATTTAGCTATGAAACCAATTAAGACTAGAAGTGCAGTATGGAAAACAAGTGAGCTCTTTTATTCTTTTGGCAAACACGAACCGAGACATCGCTCCGGAACCATGTGAGTGAGCACATGATCACCGGTGATTAACATCGGTAAGTTTTGTTACATAAAAGCGAGCACTTCTCATTTTACAAGCCAAACTTCAAGTCTCGAGTTGAGAAAGGCTAGATTAACCGAAGCCATTAGGTGTTATTCACCCCATACCTAAGCCTAATCGACTACTCACACAACATGAAAAGACTGGAAAGCATGCTAGAATTGGAAAACATATTTAACCGATAGAATCGAAAATAAACTTGATTTATATGAAGATCCAACAAGTAGCTACAACTTTAATACTTGTAGAATTAACAAACAACTTAAACTTACATGAGTTCTTGGAAGAAATAACATAAGGAAGCTTTAAAAGCATTAATGGAGTAAAAGGCTTAAAGGTGTAATGGACTAGATACAAAAGAGAGAGAAGGAACCCCCTATTTATACAAAATGGGTTCTATCTCACAAAATATCTAAAAAGTATACTAATAAAGACAACTATTCCAAAAGTGGAAAGTCCAAAAAGTAACAAAATATCTGGCCGAAGGCTCATAGTATCGATACTAATTATGGAAAGTATCGATACCACACAGCTAAGTTGAAAAGGCCATTTCCACGAAGAGCTCCCGTATCGATACCGGTTAAGGTCGTATCGATACAACACTCTCTGCCTTCCCACGAAGCTAATGCGTATCGATACTTAATAAGGCTGTATCGATACGCGTTGCTTATCTCCAAGTCTTCAGGCCAACCTCCAAGGCTTGGCACCCAACGGCTCACTAGCTTGTCCGATGCCTTACGCCTTCATTTTTAGGTCCTGTTAGCAGAAGTTCCACCGGGCGTGGATACTAGAATTTTCTTGGAAATTAACCTCATGATCGAAATACGCCTTTTAAGGACGTTTTACCTTAAACACTCAGCAAACTACCTTACAAGCAAAATCGAATAAAAACGACAAATTATAACTAGAGACACTACCAATTAATGAACTTAAGCACCACGATCAAGCAATCTTAGGTGCTTATCACAAGAAAGAACAAAGTAAGAACTCAAGGATTCTAGAGAGAGAAGTTGAAAGGTTGGAAGGTGTGAGTTGAATGCATGGGCAATGGTCCTATTTATAGGAAAAATCTTGGCTTCCATTGGCAAGACTAACTTCTATTATCCAATGGATAAATTTTTCCCTAGCAATTATTGTCCAATGGGTAAAGGGGAAATTATGATAGGTATGGCCTTGAAGTGACAAATCATGAAGGTTTTTGGTCTTGTCTTGTCTTAGGATGGTTTGCTTGCAAGAAAGAACAAAATAAAGTGTAGAAATGGGTTGTAAGGATGTAAGAAGATCATGTCAAGGTACTCTCCAAATCTCTCTCATATCTGTCCATCTCTCACTAGTACAAGGTATATATATATATATATCTTGAGTTGGTAGGAGAAAATCTAAGATGGCTTGTCCTTCACGGTACAACAATATCTTTCTCTCTCTCTCTCTCTTTCTCTAGTACTATATGTATGTGTGTGTATATATATATATATACACACACACACACATTTATGCATATATAAGTATATTTAAGTACTATGTAGTCTAGTCTAGGAAAAAAATAAAATAAAATAAAATATGGGTGATAGGCTTGCAAGTGTCAACAAAAAAAATATGGTCAAAAATTGCCTAGAAAGCTTATATGTCCTTTAGACATGTTTATAATTGACTATGTGATACATATCTCTATATTTTAAGCACATAAGTATATAGGAAATCTAAGAAAGTGACTTAGGTTTAGGGCTATGATTCTAGGCTTGCATGTATTGAATAGGCTATATTAGCTTCTTTTGTAAGCAAAAAGATGGGATTTGGTTTGACTTATTTCTATTACCCAAGGGATAAAATTTTCCCTAGTAATTATTAACCAATGGGTAAAATGATTACCTTTTTTAGGTCCAAAAGGTTCAATATGGTTGGAGGGTTCATAAGGCTCAAAGATGGTCAAAAAGGTCCATTTAGGGTTAGGGGATCGTAACTAGGTGAATTGGTAGTTCGGTTCCTCCAACTAACCGGTTGAAAATTAACTCAACTTGCCATGTAGGATTTCCAGCTAAGAAATATAATTTTAAAGATTTTATTTCACTCACTAGGAAAATATACAAGTGCTTCTACAAGCATACTTGTCTTTAGAAAATGACTAGATTGTCTGGTGCGAAAAGATATAATTTTATAAGTCTCAAATCCAATTATGACGGATTTTTAGAAGTTAAAAAGGATTTTCAGAAGCAAAATCAAGTAATTAAAAATAAAATTCAAATATTTAACGAAATTTTTATTTATTGAAAATCAGGGTCGTTACAATTATACCACCATTCTACAGGTGATAACCACTTTGCCCAATGTTTAGGACCATCACCACTGATAGACACCCAATAACGTAGTTCTTAGTGCTTAAAATCCGTTAGTTTAAATGCCATTTTTAGGAAATATTGCACATAAGGTAGTTTCTTTAGTTTTGCAGGAAAATGTAGGGAGGTATTCCTGAACAGGTACAAAATGAGCCCGAGCACGGTCAAAGAAAAGGTCAACGCGCTATGGACCAGTGATATGAGAAGTCAATGGTCCAGAGAGGTTGTACGATTCTCGGTGCAATAACATGAGACGTTATTGGACCAAATACAAGGAAAATGACATGAGATGCCACTGTTCAAGAAACTTGTTCGGCAAGAGAGAGCCGAACAAGAGGAGAGCTCCTTAGAAAGGATATGGTCCAAATTGTTTCCTTAGGACCAGTTACATGTGAAGTAATTGGTCCAGGCCGTCTGTTCGGCCATGAGATGGCCGAACAAAGAGAGAAGTCCTATTAGATGGAACATTCTAGAAGTGTCCAGAATCACTGGTATTCCGTTACGGGATGAGATCCCAAGAATATAGGATCTAAGAAAGATACCCAACGAGTATGGGATGTTCGGCTTGTTATGGAAAGAGTCCTACAAGGATTAAAGGAAATAAACTGATAAGGGAACGAGAATCCAAGAGATCCTAGTTTTCCTATACGAGGTAGGAAACCTAGGGCAATATGGATACTTGGGCAGCAAGCATCCATAAATCTATAAATATGAGGTAAACTTAGAGGAAAGAGGTACGCAATACACTGCATTCTTATTGCTTTCCTACTGAATAGGGGTTTGATTGCTAGTCCGTGATACTAACAAAGGCATCGGAGGGCCTTTGCCACGAGAGGCAAAGGTGCACTCACTCCTTGTCTGTTTTGCAGGACAGGGGTTTCATTGACAAATTAGGGTTACGTTCAAGAGGCACGTGAAGCCGTAGCATTCCAGTGCTGTTCAAAGCACTACTTGAATTTGTCCACCTACAATTGGCGCCGTCTGTGGGAATCGAACGAGTTCCCTTTGAAATACGACCATGGTGGAAATAGATCCAGCAACGCCACACGACCCAAAGGATGTGTTAATTGGAGGAAGGGATAAGTCTCCACCCGGGGCTCCGAGAAAGCCCGAAGGAGGACACAAGAGGACCACGAGTAAGGGCCACCCCCTTACTATCCACGGCAACTCCAAAAATAGAGATGGAGAGACGGCATCGAAGTCCACGAGAAGGACTAAATCCCATCGAGGGGATGAATAGATTGCACACTCCAGAAGTGTATACCGTGGCGAAGACATTCTTGATAAGAAGAGACAAGAAATTGAGGAGTATGCTCGTTTGATCAAAAAACGAGAACATGAAATCAGAGAACTAGAGAGAATCAAAGAACATCCGGAGGACTCTGGACTATCTCGAAGAAATTCTAGAGGCAGTGAATACGCTTTGGTACAGTACTAAAAGGCTCCTTCACGAGGAAGGAGGAGCAGAAGCGGAAGTCTGACCCCAAGGCGACATAAAGCTTCTCCACGAAAAGGAAGGAGCAAGATCCGAACACCCGAGCGAAGGAGGGTATCTCCGAGAAAAAGGAGAAGCAGAGGTCAAAGCTCTACCCCCGAGGAGGAAGGGAGTAGGAAACATCATAGGGACAGGTACGAGAGACCTGATTCCGATTGGGAAAGAATTAGATCCAAGAAAGGACCAGAGGATGAAGCCATGACTGCACGGGAAGCAACACGGAAAGCACTTCAGAATATAGCATCCTCCCCTTTTGCCAAAAAATTACAGGAGGCAAGATTGCCGACCAGGGTAAAACACAAAACATTCATCCTCTACGAGACAGATGCTGATCCCGTGGCCCATATACAGCATTACCAGCAAGCGATGTTTATGCATGAAGGAGATGATGCAATCATGTGCAAAATGTTCCCGTCGAGTTTAGGGAAGGTTGCTTTGTCCTGGTTCCACAGATTGGGCTCACGCTCCATCCGAACATGGGTGCAATTGGCTGAGGAATTCACTGCACGGTTTTTGACGAGCAGGAAAGCTCCCAAAACCTTTGAGAGTCTTTCTTTTATGAAACAAGGAGAGGACGAGCAGATCAGGACTTATGCAAAGAAGTATTGGGAAACCTTCAACGAGATTGAAGGATGTAGTGAAGAATACGCAATAGCCACGTTCAAAACAGGCTTACCTGTTCGGGGGGAACTGCGTAAGTCTCTAAACATGAGTCCCGTGCAGACATTGGCAAAATTGATGGAGAGAATTGAGTAGCACGCCAGGAACGAGGATGACATCCTTCGAGAGGATGGTAAGTTGGCCGCCGAGCAAGTTAAGGGACCTATAAAGAAAGCTGACAAGCCAGAGCCCAAAACTTATCGTGAAAGAAAAGATTATGGGCAGGCGAAGAAAGAGCAGTACAAAGATAAACAAGCCCCGGATCCCAAGTCATTCTTTTCCATAAACACGGTTCGGAAAGAGCCCATTTACAGGATTCTTTATTGAATAAAGAATCAACCTTATTTCAAATGGCCCTCAACTCTTGGTGGGAATAAAGATGCAAAACGTGCTACGAATCAGCACTGCAGTTACCATAAGGATTGGGGTCACATGACTGAGGACTGTGAGATGTTTAAACGGCATCTTGATGATTTGGTCTCACGAGGTTACCTCAAAGAATTTATCCAAGAAGATTCCAAGGATAAAGACAAGGCAATGGAATTGGATTACGAACAGAATCCAAAAGGGGTAATCCATATGATACATGGATTAGCCGAACCTTATACGAGAAATGAGGTGAGATTGCTTCAGAGACAAGTGAAACATGACCAACATGTAATGCAGTTGGGGAAGAAAAGAGGGCGCAACGAAGGGGCAAGCAACGAGGGCATAGTTTTTACGGATGAAGATCTGGGAGGAGTCCAGGTACCTCACAATGATGCTTTGGTCATAACCCTACGAGTTGGGGAATATGATATGGAGAGAATCCTGGTGGATTCAGGGAGTTGCACCGAAGTGCTATACTATGATGCATTCAAGAAACTAGGGCTCACACAAGAAGATTTGGTACAATCAGTAACTCCATTGGTCGGATTTGGAGCAGGAGCAGTTTGGCCGTTAGGCAAGGTAACTCTGCCTGTTCGGGCTGGGACAGTGGTGCTACGAACCGACTTTTTAGTGGTGGATGTACCGTCTTCCTATAACGTGATTATAGGGAGAACATGGTTGCACAAGATGAGGGCAGTCTCTTCAACTTTCCATCAGATGGTAAAGTTCCCAGGGTCTAATGGGATTGAGCACATCAAAGGTAACCAAAAGATAGCTCAACAATGTTTGGTATCCATCATAAAAAGAGTCCATAATGCCCACCATGTTAATACTGTGGAAATTCCGGATCTCCCGACCATTGAGGATATTGGAAAAGACCCAACCGAGAGGGTAGTTGAGGATTTGAAGAAAACACTGATCAACGAGACTGATCCAGATAGGTATTTTCTAATTGGGGAATCACTGCCAGAAGAGGAAGAGAATGAACTGATTAGTTTTTTGAAAACTTATGTCGATGTATTTGCTTGGACACCAGAGGAGATGCCTGGGGTGAATGCAGATGTTATCTGCCATCATTTGAATGTAGATCCACAGCATAAACCGGTCATTCAAAAGAAACGAAGGGCAGCCGTACAGCACGTTGACGCTGTAATTGAAGAAGTGGATCATTTGTTGGAAGCCAAGGCAATAAGGGAAGTTTATTATCCAGAATGGCTATCCAATACTGTTGTCGTCAAGAAAAAGAACGGAAAATGGCGCGTATGTGTTGACTTCACAGATTTAAACAAGGCGTGCCCTAAGGACAGTTTTCCTCTTCCAAGGATTGACCAGTTGGTTGATGCAACAGCGGGATATGGACGGATGAGTTTTCTCGATGCATATCGAGGATACCATCAAATTGCAATGTTTGGGCCAGATCAGGAGAAGACGTCTTTTATTACACCACGAGGGTTGTACTGTTATAATGTCATGCCTTTTGGATTGAAGAATGCAGGGGCAACGTATCAGAGACTGGCAACCATCATGTTCAGAAAATTGCTCGGCAAAACTATGGAGGTTTACATAGATGACATGGTGGTAAAAAGTAAATCTGGGCAAGGCCATATTGCAGATTTGAGAGAAGCTTTTGAGATTTTGAGGAAATACAAGTTGAAACTCAACGCCTCGAAGTGTGCGTTTGGAGTCGGCTCTGGAAAGTTTTTGGGCCATCTTGTAACTCTAAGGGGAATAGAGGCGAATCCCGACCAGATAAAGGCCTTACAAAATTTGGAAAGTCCTCGGACAACGAAAGAAGTCCAACGATTAACTGGGATGGCAGCAGCTCTTAATCGATTTATTAGCCGATCAAGTGACAAGTGCAGACCTTTCTTTCAACTGTTGAAGAAAAGAGAGGGGTTCGAATGGGGAGCAGAATGTGAACAAGCCTTCCAGGATCTAAAGGGATATTTGGCCTCTCCTCCCCTTCTTTCGACTCCAGAAACAGGTGAGCCTCTAGTTTTATACTTAGCTGTTTCTGAGCATGCTGTGAGTGCAGTACTTTTAAGAAATAAGGGATCCGAGCAAATCCCAGTTTATTATGTGAGCAAAACATTATTAGATGCCGAAACAAGGTATTTGCCCCTCGAGAAATTGGTCCTAGCGTTAAGGACAGCAACTAGAAAATTGCCACATTATTTCCAGAGCCATAAAGTTGTGGTTTACACTGAGTTCCCATTAAAATCACTGCTCCGAAAGGCAGATTTCTCGGGAAGGATCTCGACTTGGTCCGTTGAGTTGAGCCAATATGATATCGACTATCAGCCGCGCACAGCAATCAAAGGCCAGGTGTTGGCAGATTTTGTGGCAGAATTCTCACCGGCGGTTGCACCTTTGCCTCCTACGAGAAAGGAGTATGAAGCAAAGCCTCCTGTAACGAAGAAACAGGCATTAGCCGAACAAGATCCCTTAGAATGGAAGCTATTTGTTGATGGGTCAGCTTGCAACACCGGTTCAGGAATTGGAGTTGTGCTTTTACCCCCTGAAGGGTCAATGTTGGAATTATCTGTTCGGCTAGGGTTCAATGCATCAAATAACGTGGCAGAGTATGAGGCACTCTTAGCTGGTTTGAGAAGTGCGAAAACCCTAAAAGTTGAACGTGTTAGGGTGTATTCTGATTCACAGCTCGTAGTCCATCAACTGTCCGGGCAATATGAAACCCGGAGCGAAAAGATGGCGGCATATGTATAGGTGACCAGAGATCTGCTCGATACCTTCGAAAGGGTGAATATTGAGCAGATAAGTTATGGAAAGAATGCTCATGCAGATTCATTGGCATGGTTAGCCGCAGCTGTGCCATCTGAGTTTAAAAGAAAAATAGCCGTGGAGTATCTGACTGAGCCGAGCATTGGGAGAAGTGTGGAGATGGTCTTGGACGTGAACCAAGGACCAAGTTGGATGGACCCAATAGTGGAGTTTTTACGAGATGAAATACTCCCTTTGGACAAAAAAGAGGCACATAAAATCAGGACCAAATCTGCTCGGTTCTGGTTATCCCCAGAGGGAAAACTATATAGGAAGTCTTTTACAGGACCCTACTTGCTTTGTGTGCATCCTGAGTTGGTGCAAAAGTTCATCCACGAAATTCACGAGGGGACATGTGGAAGCCATGCTGGTGGTCGGTCCATAGCCCACCGAGCAATCACCCAAGGGTATTGGTGGCCGTACATGCAAGAAGATGCTAAGGTGTACGTAAAAATTTGTGAGAAGTGTCAGAAATTTTCACCAATGATTCGAACACCAGCCGAGGACCTGGTGCCACTGACAAGTCCCTGGCCGTTTGCTCAATGGGGAATGGACATAGTGGGTCCACTACACAAGGCAACTGGGAATCGAAAATTCCTACTAGTTGCAACAGATTACTTCACTAAGTGGATTGAGGCTGAGCCATTGGCCAAGATCACTGAACCTATGATAGAAAGGTTCGTGTGGAAAAGCATCATAACTCGCTTTGGGGTACCTTATTCGTTGATTACAGACAATGGGTCGCAATTTCAGAAGAAATTCAAAACTTTCTGTGCCCAGTATGGGATAAGAAATTATTATTCGACTCCAGCCTACCCTCAAAGCAACGGACAAGCAGAGGCTTCAAACAAAACAATCCTTGATGGGATTAAGAAACGTTTGGATAAAGCAAAGGGGAAATGGCCCGATGAATTGCCATTGGTTCTATGGGCATACCGAACAACGCCTAGGAGGTCTACGAGAGAGACCCCCTATTCATTAGCATATGGAACAGAGGCTGTTATTCCATTAGAAATAGGTCTGCCAACCAACAGGACCACTTTGGTTGAAAGTGGAGGAAATGACAGAGCCTTGGAGATTGAGTTAGACTTTGCCGAGGAACGACGAGAACGGGCCTTGGTGCACTTGGCCTCATACCAAGAGCAACTCATCAAAAGTTATAACAAGAATGTACACCCACGAGAGTTTGGTGTTGGAGACCTTGTGCTACGAAAAGTGCTCGGCAATACTAAAGTGGCTAATGAGGGAAAGCTAGGGGCAAATTGGGAAGGCCCATATCGAGTTACAGAAATCGCGGGCATTGGGGCTTATCGATTGGCAGACTTGGATGGGAACCCAGTGCCAAGACCTTGGAATGTCCATAATCTGAGAAAGTTTTTTATATGAATAATTTTTCTTTATGCACATCGTGATTGTGTGGGAGTTACGAATAAAACTCTCTTGTGTTCTAGTTTTGTTATTTTTACAAGGGGTACGAGTAACGCCCTCTTGAGTTTTACAGTTTATGAATGAAGTTACCTTTTTTAAAGTATACCTGCTGTTTTCTTGGTATTTGTTTTAAATACGAAATACGAAATTAATTTCCCTCATTCGTATTGGGGAGCCGGGTATAGGATATCCATTTAAGTACGTGACACTTAAACACAAGTTCGAAACACTTGTGTAAATTACAAATACACAAGTTCGAAACACTTGTGAGAACGCAAGTACGAAACACTTGTGTGAAGTTTTAAGTACGTGAAACTTAAAGTATGAAAACACTTGTATGGAATTTAAAGCCACGAAATATTCAAGTACGAGAAACTTAAAACCTTGCGATGCATACGAATACATGTATAAAAGCATACGAGTATATGCACAAACAGTCCACAGCATACGAAAACATGCACAAACTTGGAAGCATACGAATATATGCATAAAAGTACGTGAAACTTTAAACGATTTAAGTACGAAAAACTTACATAAGTACGAAATACTTAAACATTTCAAAACACCCATGATAGAAACATGTGGAACAGGTATCTTGACAGGAATAATTCAAAAACAGATGTAAAGAAAGACAGAGCTCATTCATCTTCAGTGAGATCTTGCACAGTTGTAGGAGCAATTACAGGAGCTACTGGTGCAATCATATCATCTGTGGTATTTTCATCTCCAAGTTGACCATCACTGACTTCCTTTTGGCCAGGGTTGGTCATATCAATTTGAGGCTCTACTTCAGAAACAGGTTGCTCAGCAGACACGTTCACCACCTGCTCATCATTCATCTCCTCTGCAATATCTTCCTCTTGACTAGCAGCACTGGGTAGTTCAATGTTGGTCCAGAGAGGAGATGATTCAGGAATCTCAGCTTTGGCAAGGCAAGCTGTCCAAGAGGCCACCCAGACTTGGTCTTGTATCCCAGGCATTTGGCCTGTGTAGCTTTCAGTGGCAACCTTGATTCCTTCATTATACCCCTTCTCTAAAGCAGCTTTGGCTTCCGTCTGGCTCGCTTCCAATTCTTTCAGAGTTTGATGTAAGCTATCCTCAGCTCCCTTCAGTTGTCCTTTAAGTCCATCAGCTACTCCCAAAGCTTGGTTTCTTTCTCTCTTAAGCCTGATGATGGTGCGTTGAAGCTTGTTGTTCTCACCGACCAGTTTGGCACGTTGGGGCTCAGATTGGCTGAGTTTTTGAGCCATGGCCACCATTTTTTGCATCACCTGGAACGATCAAGCAACAGCTGTGATTAACATACATATCAAACGCTATATACGCTATGGTAACAAAATGAAACTTTACCTTGGCGTTATGGGACATGAAAGAGCTAAGGAGGTTATCTGGCGACATTGCGACTTCTTTGCACATATCCCCAGGCAAAAGAAAAGCCTGGGACAATGCAAGTGCAGTCCCTTCAGTCTCAACAGTGTCCCGAGCAGTGATAGCTCGGTTCCCATGAGAGAAAGAGGGAGCCCATGCTGGAGCAGGTGATGAGGAGGATGTTGGGGGTCTTTCTTGAGTTTCCTCCACTCGTTGACGTTTTTCACGGTGAAGGGCTTCAATCTCTTCAAGAGAAAATCCTGGGGGAGCATCTGTTTGAGTCTGGGGGCGACGACCACGACCTTGAACACCTTGGCCCCGAACAGTACCACGACTCCGACCAGGAATGGTGAGGAGGCTGCCTAAATCAATTGGCCGGTTCATTTCTGGAGGTGAGAGGGTATGATCGCTGGAAGACGAATTGGATGTGGGACTGGAAGTTTCCTCAGCAAGAGGGATTGGTTCGTCAGAGATCGGAGGTGTCCGAGAACGCCTTTCTTCTTGTTCGGGAACTGGTCTTGAAGGACCAGCTACTACAGGGTTATCAGCTGCTCGGGTTCGCCGATCAATAAACCCACCGTATGAAGCTTTGTAGCTGAGAAGTACTTGAGCTGCTCTTGCTCGGCCTGCAAGGTATGTCCCTTCGCCGTTGAATGCAAGTGCTCGTCTGATATCAGCTACGTGAACTTGTGGGGTTATGATGTTATAACCACGGTTGATATTTAATGCTGAAACAAAGCACAAGTAATTAGAAGCACGAAAAAGCTCTTCCTATGAAAAAGGACAAAACATATGAAATTAGGGGAAAGCACTAACGTGGGCTCCCGAATACGTGAGGGGCATGAAAACCAATCACTTGGTCGTCCTCATCTCTGGGTTCGAAGTTGCCCGTAACGATCAGAAAGTCGTCATCATCCCCTCGAGTAGAGTCAGGGAGTTCAAGGACTAGCTTTTTTCTAGAATCCCTACTTTTTAGATAATAAGTGAGGGCGTCCCCAGTTCTGGAAATACTGTATAGATGGTGAATATCGTACAGGCCTAGAGAAGTCCCTAATATTTGGTTTAGGGTATTTATGCCCATAACTACTCGGAAGAAATTAGCAGAAACCTGCATTGGCGAAAGCCTGTAATACGCTAAGACTTGGCGGAGCAGAGGGGCTAAGGGAAACCTAACTCCGCCTTCAACGACGGCTACTACTGGAATGTGAAGGGTGTCAAAATCGAAGCTTTCACGAATGGCATCCTCAGGAGCCAAAACAGTAGCTACGTTGTCAGGAATCCCATATCGAGATCTGAAACTAGCCATGGTTTGAGGAGTATTACAATGTCTACGAAATCTCCCCATTACCAGAAAAGCTTTTGGGGTTCTTTGAAGTATAAAGAAAGGGGACGACGAAACCCTAACGAAAGATTGTGAACAATCCACCAAGAGAAATAGAGCAGTAAGGAGAGGAATAATGACTTACGAAAAATAGTCGATTGAATCCCTAAGAGCAGAGAGGAGGAGGTCTTGAAATGATGAACAGAGCTTCAATGGCGGGTAAACCTTGAAATCGCCTCTTTCTGCTAAGGGAATCTAAGAGAGAGATTGAGATTTTTGAAAATGGGACGAAAACCCAAAAATACCCTAAAAGGTTGGTGATGTACGTGAAACGTCACCCCAGACGCCGTTTGAGCGTTCCGTTTTCCAATAAACACGTCTGTTCGTATTTAATGTAAAAGCAATACGATGATCGACACGTGTAAAGGTTAGGGCTAAAAGCCTGTGACGGCCACAAGAAAAGATGATTTTTTCTTAGCAACGTGATGAAACATTGCAGGAACAAAATGAATTTGCTCGGTAAAAGAGCTTTACTCGTCATCTGAGTAAAATATAAACGAGCAAAGCTGGGGAGCAATTGTAGGGAGGTATTCCCGAACAGGTACAAAATGAGCCCGAGCACGGTCAAAGAAAAGGTCAACGCGCTATGGACCAGTGATATGAGAAGTCAATGGTCCAGAGAGGTTGTACGATTCTCGGTGCAATAACACGAGACGTTATTGGACCAAATACAAGGAAAATGACATGAGATGCCACTGTTCAAGAAACTTGTTCGGCAAGAGAGAGCCGAACAAGAGGAGAGCTCCTTAGAAAGGATATGGTCCAAATTGTTTCCTTAGGACCAGTTACATGTGAAGTAATTGGTCCAGGCCGTCTGTTCGGCCATGAGATGGCCGAACAAAGAGAGAAGTCCTATTAGAGGGAACATTCTAGAAGTGTCCAGAATCACTGGTATTCCGTTACGGGATGAGATCCCAAGAATATAGGATCTAAGAAAGATACCCAACGAGTATGGGATGTTCGGCTTGTTATGGAAAGAGTCCTACAAGGATTAAAGGAAATAAACTGATAAGGGAACGAGAATCCAAGAGATCCTAGTTTTCCTATACGAGGTAGGAAACCTAGGGCAATATGGATACTTGGGCAGCAAGCATCCATAAATCTATAAATATGAGGTAAACCTAGAGGAAAGAGGTACGCAATACACTGCATTCTTATTGCTTTCCTACTGAATAGGGGTTTGATTGCTAGTCCGTGATACTAACAAAGGCATCGGAGGGCCTTTGCCACGAGAGGCAAAGGTGCACTCACTCCTTGTCTGTTTTGCAGGACAGGGGTTTCATTGACAAATTAGGGTTACGTTCAAGAGGCACGTGAAGCCGTAGCATTCCAGTGCTGTTCAAAGCACTACTTGAATTTGTCCACCTACAGAAAACCATTGAATAAAGCATATTTTTGAAGCTATGAATAAGTGTCAAGGTGTCCAACCCCGAGGCAACGTAGAATGAAGCCAATGAAACAAAGAAACGAAGAGCCGTTGGGTGGGCGGGGCTGTTGGATGCCAAGATGGGGACCAAAGTTGAAGACTTAACAATAACGAAGGCGGTATCGATACACCAATATGGTTGTATCGATACGCAATTGCAAGTAGATTCTAGTGGGCTCTGGGGCTGCTTGGTATCGAACAACCCTTTGGTTGTATCGATACCGAGACGCTACGGCGGCAAAGGAACTGTTTCAAGCTATTCGGTATCAATACAACCCTTTTAGCTGTATCGATACCGAGGCTTTTCCTGGCACTTTTCTGTTTGTTTTTGAGATATTTTGGAGAGAGAAGGCCTTGTGTATAAATAGCCCTTTCTCTCTCCTTAAGTACTATGCTAGATATTATCTTAGATTTACTTTCTTGTTGCTTAAGATTACTCCATTGTTGCTCTCAAGCTTTTCTTAGATAATTTCTATAGAACTCCCTTAGATAATTGTAGTTTGATAATTTCTTGTTCATTAAACTTGTAGCTACGCTCTCAATTTTTACTAATTTCAAGTTTATTTCAAATTCTGTTGGTTAAATATATTTGCTATTATTAGCCTTGCTCTTAACTCTCTAGTTATGGGTGAGTAGTTCTTTAGGCTTGGTCATGGGGTGATTAACACTGCATGGCTTGGGTTGATCATGCTTTTCTCATCATAAATCTTCATGTGGGGTTTGAAAATCGAGTTTAGATCACTTTTTATCAAAGCTTGGTGTTGTTAACCTCTTTGATCATATGTAGGCAAGAGCTTGCTATTTGCCACACATGATGCTTGGAGCTATGTCACACTTTGCATTTGCTAAAAGAACCTTAGATCTTGCTCTGTGTTCAAACTCTTTTTCTAGTCTAAAATGGATTTTAATCTAAATCCTTCGGTTGGGAACTGATGCCATGTATCTCAACCGGGCAAACAATGAGAAAAGTTGATTGATTTGAGTTGTGGGTGTTAGGATCTCCTAGACCTTGCCGCTCGTTTAATTAGTTCATTAGACGTTTATTTTTCCACCACTTAAAGTAAAACCAAGTTGGCCATCTAAACGCCAAAAACCTTATATCTACAAATCCATGTAAGCCATTTGAATATTCTCTTGGGTACGATACCCGGACTTCCGGATTATTATACTTCTATCGATGTATTAGCCCTATGCTTAGGACATTCTTATATCGGAAACTAAGCAACCACACATACACCTCAAATAGTTTTCCAAACACATATTCACTATCTCAGTTTGACCATCTGACTGTGGGTGATATGTTGTGCTTAGACACAGTTGGCTGCCCTGTAACTTGAAGAATTCTTGGCAAAATGAACTAGTAAACAATACATCTCTATTAGACACTATGGTGGCAGGTAACCCATGTAATTTGTAAACATTATCCATAAAAAGCTGCTCAACATCCTTGGCAGTGTAGGGATGTAAAAGGGACATAAAATGAGCATACTTGGTTAATCTATCTACCACAACAAAGATGGTAGTTTTGCCCTCGGATTTAGGTAGCCCTTCTATAAAATCCATAGAGATGTCTGTCCAATTTTTTTCTCGTATAGGCAAGGGTTGTAACAGCTTTGGCACATGAACCTCTGGCACACATCACAGTCAGAGATTAATTTATGCACATCCTTCTGTTACCCATGAGGCATTCCTAAGAACTCCTAGTGCCCTTCATGTGTCTTAAAAGCTGTTTTAGGATAGTCTGGATGAAGGACTCTGATTTAGTGATAACCAGCTCTGAGATCCAATTTAGAAAAATATTTTGCACCATGCAATTCATCCAACAACTCATCTTTAGCTGGTATTGGAAACTTATCATTCACAATGACATTATTTAATGCTCTATAATCTACCCACATTCTCCAAGTACCATCTTTCTTTTTAACTAGCAAAATAGGAGAAGAATAGGGACTCACACCAGCTTTTATAACTCCAGAATTCAACATCTCCTTAACTTGTTTTTCCATCTCAGTTTTTTGAAAATAAGGGTACCGATATGGTCTTGAATTTGGTGGCTCCACCCCTGGCTTCCATGGTATTTGATGATCATGAGTTCTTGAAGGTGGCAAGCCTTTGGATTCTTGGAATACCTCCTCAAACTTGGCCAATAATGTCTTTACCTTAGTGTTTGTTGGTTCTGTTACTACCAGATCCTCCATTTGTAAGGTAAAAATTTGTGCTACTAAACCTTGTGGCAATTTTTGGAGCAGCTTTTGCATCTTCTCTAAACTGACCACTATCAACCCTTCCTTCTTTCCCCTCTCAAAACATGTCTCTTGCCATTCAAAGTGAAGTCCATACTCAAATTCTTGAAGTCCCACTTAACTGGGCCCGGAGTTGCGAACCACTGTATACCCAAAACCGTGTCACAACCCTTGAGGTGTAGAACTCTCTTGTCAGCTAGAATTTTTTCCCTTGCATTTCCTAGTGAAACCCTTTGCAAACTGTTGTGCTAACCATCTTGGTGCCATCAACAACTAATACAGGCAATGGGTCTGTGTCTGTAACATGTACCCCCCAACCTTTTTATGAGTAGTCTCAGAATCAATCAAAATCACAATCAGTTTCTTCTTAACATTTCCCTGAATTCTCATAGTTTTGTAAGAGATTGATCCAGATAATGCATTGATTGAAATCTGTATATCTCCTTCTTGATCCATCTCCTCATCTTCCTAATTATCTTATTCTTGTTCTTGGTCTTCTTGGTCCCCATCCAAAGTATACAACTGCTTCTTTTTGCATACATGTCCTCTGGTATATTTCTCATAACATTTGAAACAAAGTCCCTATGCCTTTTTTTCCTCAAACTCTTTGGGTAATTCCATCTTTACAGAATTCTAAAAAGAACTAGGCCTTGTCTGAGTAGAGGCACTGTAACCTCCCATCCCATTTCCTTGTTTTATTTTTCTGGTTATAGCTTCAATGTTGTACTCTTGAAGCTTGGCCAAACTAATGACTTGTGAAGTAGAAGTGGGTCTAAACATCAACACATTAGCCTTTATTTCTTCCTTGGGAGAATTTTTCATAAGTCCACTATAGCACTTTCCAAACCCACTAAATCCACTTTTAAATTCCAAAACCCACTAAGTCCACTAACTTATTATTAATGATATAATAACACTGTTTAGTCTAAAATACCCCTGTTCTTTTAAAAAGTTTTTGCCCCGTTTTTCCATCAATTTCGAAAACATTTATTTGAAATTTTCGAACCCCGAAAATCTCTCACAATTCAGTACAAATGGAATCTCCACTCCCCCCCCCCCCCTTCTCCCTCTTTCCCCCCCCCCCATTTCTCAGAACGAACCCCTGTTCTTGAAAAACGTGAAAAGCCCTAGACGGTTCGTGAGAAGAAATTGGTCGCCTGACATTTCATCGTCGGCCTTCTTCGTTCACCAACGGTCTCGCCTTCTCCATATTTTCAGAGGCACGTACTTCTCCGTTCGTCGCCGTCCTACGACCAGTTTCAGTCGCCCATTCTGGTCGGGTACTAGACGCCATACTTCGCCCATTGTAGTCGGGTGGTAGTAGCTGTTCTACGCCGTTGTTCTCCTTCGTTCCAGTCGAACGCCATCCCGCTCTTCGAAGTTGTTCGTTTTCGTTTATCAAACGACGTCAAATCCTACATCGAAATCAATTACCAGGTATGTTTGTCTTTGTATATATGGTTATATGAATGGGTGGTTGTTTGAATGTTGGTTTACATGTATGTTTCTTCCTGTATATATGGTTATATGAATCATTTGGCTCAGTTAGGGTTCTGAACGGTAAAGTGTTGGTTAAGTTAAGATAGGGTTTTGATTGAAAGTAAATGTGGTTATATCAACATTTAATCCGTTAGGGTATGGTTGAAATAAGTTAGGGATTTCATCTATGGTATATATGGTTATATAAATGTTGGTTGTTTGAATGTTGGTTTACAGGTATGTTTCTTCCTGTATATATGGTTATATGAATTGTAGGGAGGTATTCCCGAACAAGTCCAAGAAAAGCCCGAGCACGGTGAAGTAAAAAGTCAACACACTGTAAACCAGCGATATGAGAAGTCAATGGACCAGAGAGGTTGTACGATTCTCGGAACAGTAACACGAGACGTTATTGGACCAAAATACAAGGAAAGTGACATGTGATGCCACTATTCAGATACATTGTTCGGCAAAGAGCCGAACAGGAGGAGAGCATATGGTCTCCATTGTTTCTTAAGGACCAGTTACATGTGAAGTAACTGGTCCAGGCCATCTGTTCGGCCATGAGATGGCCGAACAAAGAGAGAAGTCCTATTGAAGGGAACATTCTAGAAGGGTCCAGAATCACCGGTATTCCGTTAAAGGATGAGATCCCAAGAATATAGGATCTAAGAAAGATACCCAACGAGTATGGGATGTTCGGATCTTGTTATGGAAAGAGTCCTACAAGGATTAAGGAAATAAACTGATAAAGGAGACAAGAATCCTTGATATCCTGGGTTTCCTATTCGAGTTAGGAATCCTAGGGCAACACGGATGCTTGGCCAGCAAGCATATGCAAATCTATAAATATGAGGTAAACCTAGAGGCAAAAGGTACGCAATACACTGCATTCTTATTGCTTTCCTACTGATAATTAGGGTTTGAGTGCTAGTACGTGATACTAACAAAGGCATCGGAGGGCCTTTGCCACGAGAGACAAAGGTGCACTCACTCCTTGTCTGTTTTGCAGGACAAGGGTTTTATTGACAAATTAGGGTTACGTTCAAGAGGCACGTGAAGCCGCTGCATTCCAGTGCTGTTCAGAGCACTACTTGAATTTGTCCACCTACATGAATCATTTGGCCCATTTAGGGTTCTGAACGGTAAAGTGTTGGTTAAGTTAAATAAGGGTTTTGATTGAAAGTAAATGTGGTTATATCAATATTTGATCCGTTAGGGTATGGTTGAATTAAGTTAGGGATTTCATCTATGGTATATATGGTTCTATAAGTGTTGGTTGTTTGAATGTTGGTTTACAAGTATGTTTCTTCTTGTATATATGGTTATATGAATCACTGGCTCAGTTATGGTTCTGATCGGTAAAGTGTTGGTTAAGTTAAATTAGGGTTTTGATTGAAAGTAAATGTGGTTATATGAATATTCGATCAGTAAGGGTGTTGTTGATTTAAGTTAGGGATATCATTGATGGAATATATGGTTATGTAAACTGTGTGTGAATAGATGTTCTGTGTGATATGATAATGCTTATGGTTATATCTGGTTAAGTTATCAATTTTTTTCCTTGACTGACGGATATATAGATTTGAACTTGACTGACTAAATTAAGGTATCAGTTTTTGTTTTTTACGTCTATGATTTACATGTGATTTTGACCGGTCCATGTTAGAACATAATTTGTAATATCAGTATCTTGAATCCCTTTTGCTAAGATACAAAGCTGTATGTTTTCATGGGTTTAATTTGTTCATTGTATGTGCAGCAATGACTAAACCAAAAAGAACAGGGAAAGAGTTGGTACCTGCGACGTACGCTACAGAAGCCCGTCCGTTAGCAATGATTGACGCCCCAAAAGAGATGAAGCAGAAGAAAACACCAAGGAAACGGACAGCAGACCCTGCTGCCATAAGTATAGAAAACAGTAAACAAAAATCTGAGGTAGACAAGTCTTCCTCCCCCTCCCCCTCCCCCCAGAAAAAGGTGTACGCAAGGAAACGGACAGCAGACCCTACTGTCGTAAATATTGAAGACAGTGCACATAAGTCTGAGGTATTAAAGTCTTCCTCCCCCTCCCACCGGAAGAATGTGTCCGCAAGGAAATGGACCATAAGTAATGAAGACATTGCACATAAGTCTGAGGTAGTCAAGTCATCCTCCCCCTCCCCCAGGAAGAATGTGTCCGCAAGGAAACGGAAAAGAACAAAAGAAGATGCCGTAGAAGCAACTGTCCAAAGTTCCTCCCCAACCCCAATTCAAATCAATAGGAAACACCATGGAAAGAAGCCAGACACTGAAATGGTTTATGAGAGAAAGAGAAAAAGGCCAAATAGTGAAGATGTAGAAGTTATAGATTTGAACACCCCAACAAAGAGAGTCACACAGTCTGCTGAGGCATTGAAGAAAATGCAAAGGAGTAAGGACAAAGAAGAAAGGGAGGACAAAGGGTTTAGACGGAAACCAAAGTATCAAGTCTCCGAGAGTGGAAGTTTAAATAGAAAACCAAATGTTAACCAAAAGGTAAAGGGGGGTCAAGAAGAAGAGGAATGGGATGAAGACAAGGGAGATGAAGAAGAAAGTGAAAAGGAAAAAAAGGGGCAGAAGAGAAAAGGAATGAAGGGCACGAAAAGCCGTCCAAAGCAGGAAAAAGTGGAACACAAGAGGGCCATTCATTACAGGTAAGGACACATGATAATATGGATATGAACGTAATGATATAATGTCATATATTTTATACAGTAATGTGTAAAGATATATATGTTTATAACTTGTAATATATATGGTTATATATGATTTCATTTTAATCATATTGCACCATCATATGATTGTTGGATGTTCCATATTATCAATGATATAATGTTATATATGATGTACATAATATTGAAAGGTTATATGTATTGTTATAACCTGTCATATATATGGTTATATATGTTAATATGTATCAATTTCATTGTATTTGCAACAGCGTACAAATGTTATCTGTTGCATATTAACTTTGATATAATGTTATATTTAATCTAACTTGAAATATATGATGTTATAATTTGAATTATATATGGTTGCATGTGATCTTCTGTAACAATTTCTGTATTTTATGCAGGTCAACTTTAAACACTGTGGTAAAACTGATAAGGAGTATTCCTACTGGGCAATTCACACCACTTCAAGTTCAGGAGATCAAGAAGACACCATTTGCTGAACTTCTGTTGGGTATTGTCGAAGCAAATCTGGATGAGGCCTACGTACGGAAGAGTGATACTGACGTTTTAAAGTTGGTAAAGCAATATGAGGGGACGAGTGGGAGGTTTAAATTGGGTGGCAAGTCTGTGAGAATAACGGCGAAAGAGGTAACACTCATATTTGGAATACAATCCGGTCCTACAAGGATTTTACTAAATCCAACTCCAAGGGTACCGAAATCAGACTTCGCTGATCGACTTTGCCCAGGTCTCAAAGGCCAAAGGATATTAACAATTCCGGTACTAAGGGAATTCTTTACCAAGGCTGTTAAAGGCAACACTTTGCAGGATGCGAAGGACTTGGCACGTGTCCTATGCCTTTTGTTAATAGGGACATTATTTTTTGCAAACACACAAGCGAGAGTTAGTTGGGGTTACTTGGAGTTTGTGGAATATTTGGATAATAGCACCTCATACGATTGGGCAACATTCATCACCGAAGATGTCATCCAAGAACTAAACAAAAGGGCTTCTTCCTTACCAACAAAAGTAGGAGGATGCGTAATGGGGCTTATGGTAACAATAACTTCCCACTTTTTAACTTTTATAGTTTTTTCAATTATTTGTTATGATTTAAACTAATTTGTGCCTTATTTTGAAAACAGTATTGGCTCTGTGAGCATGTGTCTATAATTAAACAAGGAGATCCACAAATCATACCAAGGTTCATCAAGTGGAGGCTTGGTGACCTAACCAAGGCATTACGTACAAACAACTTGGACTCTCTTGATCCGCAATTGGTAAATATTAGATAGAGTTATGTGTTTTTTTAAGGAACATAGATGATCAATTATAAAACAGTTTTGGTGCTGCATGTGATTTATAAAAGTCATTGTTTATGGTATTTTTTTTGAAGGTATTCTCCTCAGAGTTGCAGCCATACGACAAGGAGGAAGAGTTGTATCGGTTTTCCCAAGTACCCGAACACGATACTGATGTCAAGGCCAGTAAGTTGAAGATAGCAGTTGACAAGTCGGTTGACGAGGTCGTGGAGGATACAAGTGATGAGGATACGGATGATGAGCAGGATGAAGTGGTAACCCTCCGAGGTATAATCAGAAAGTTGACCGAAGAAAATGTGGAAAAGGATCGGATAATTTCTGTTCTTCAGAAGGAAAATGAGGACAAAAATTCCACAATTTCTGAACTCAGGAGAAGGATTGCGAATCATCCACAAAACACAACAGCTGGTTTAGGATTCGAAGGCATTTCCGCACAGTTTGACAAAGACCACCTTGAACACGTAAACATTACTTTACAGACAAAAATTGGTGGCATGATCATAGATAAAGACATTGTTGAAGAAAAACTGGAAGTCGCCAGAGATATCATTGATGATTTTGTGACACACAATGTTACACAAATGTACCAGGTACCTCATATATATTAGGTTATATATATATATGGTTTTTTTAATCATGTATATTAGGTTATATATGTATGGTTATATATGTAGGCAGTAAGTTAACAATTATAAGTGATGATTGTTTTTTGAAAACAGACAGTTGAAAATGTGGGTTAGAAAGAATCCAATGCTAAAAAAGTTGATGAAGAAGAAGAAGAAGACGAAGAAGAAGAAAAAGAAGAAGAAGAAGAAGAGGGGGGGTTTGAAATTGTCCAGGATGAGGGTGGGCCAGAGAAAATAATGGTGCCAGATGCAAAAGTGGACAGTACGACTTTAGAGGCATACACGAGTATATTAGGATGCAACACACCTAAAGGAAAAAGGGGAAGAACCAAAATAAAAGTGAAATCATCGTCTCTGACGAGAGGAGTAAAAAAAACTTTAACCAGAGTAGAGAAGCGGTCAGATGATTATGTCTACGTTGATTTGAAAAAGGGGGCAAAGAATATACCGAAACAAAAGTGGAATCCACGTGAAGCTCCGTTGATGCACTTGCTCCCAAATACCGATGCGAACCTATTACAACAAATTGTTGATTGTTCTGAGGCTGATATCACGTAAGTTAAAATACTAAACTAATATAACCTCATATGGAAAGATTGCATAACATGATATTTGCTGCTGTTTTCAACATGATCTATGAGACGAATCTTTTTTGGTACACATTTTTTTGCGCATCACATGATCTTAAGTACGTTTTTTCTTATAGTTTTTTGGTACACATGTGTGATAACAGTTGTACTGTCTGGACCAATGATGTGACGAGAGAAGTTGTACCTCTGGAAGACATAATGAAACTCTTGCAAGGAGGGGACGTCTCAAACTGGGTATGGAAATCATATCTTATATCATACTGCAAATACATATCAAACTGGGTATTGGTCGATTATGTTCTTAAATTTGGAAACTAATGCAGATGATCGACGGTCTCGCTCGTATGTTAACAATCCAACTGGATAAAGATAACCTTAACCA
This sequence comes from Rhododendron vialii, assembly GCF_030253575.1. Lineage (NCBI taxonomy): Eukaryota > Viridiplantae > Streptophyta > Magnoliopsida > Ericales > Ericaceae > Rhododendron > Rhododendron vialii. The sequence continues at coordinate 18,272,418 of NC_080563.1, read as the reverse complement.
TGGTAACGTTGCATATTTCCCATGTACAAACTGGGTAAGCAACATCTACTTTACTTCGTAAATGCCTGCTTATTTAAGGTTATATATGATTATCTGTCTAATATATTTGGCTGTAATTATGCTGCTGATGTAGTTTTGTTAGTCCAATTCTGTTATTCCAGTTGTTGCAGAAGTTTTGGTACTAAAATCTAATTGAGAAGGGTTGCAGCTGCTACTGCTCCTGTTTATTACTAGTTTTCTGTATTGGCTACTGTTTTTAAGTAAAAATGGTGTCTTATACGACTGGAATCTGATATTTCGTACAGCTTTGTATCAGAATGTCACCTGTTTGTCTTCGTATATATGGTTATATAAACGTTGCTGGAATTAAGATGCTGCTGCTGTTCTGTTGTGTGCATCAGATGTAATGTTCTATTTTCCTTTGCACACAGCTGTTCTGTTGTTTTATACATCTTAACTCAGTTGAACTTCGTAATCTCACTTAATCATAAAGTACATTAACGTCATAAAGTACAACTGATAAAAACCAAACACAAGTTTTGCAATGACGTGTCAGTAACATAACTTTTCATTTACGAAGCATCCCTTTAAACTTGGGTTATGAATGTAATCTTATATAACGTTATACAATATAACCTCATATGGAAATATTGAATTGCATGATATTTGCATTGCACTCATATTAACTCAAATAAGTTATTGCTATATTTTTTTTTGAAATTACATGCATGATTATCTATCTACTGTCCTTATAAGATTTTCAAATGCATCAGACTATATTGCACAATGACAAAAGCGACATGAGAACAGTTCTGCTAGACGTAAAGCTTCATCGTGTGTTTGAAAACGTCCGGCAACATGGGTCTAAATACTATCGGTACTTGGTATTCCCTATGAATGGCAGCGGGAACAAACCGCTAAGATTTACACCGTACCATTGGACCATTCTGTTATTTGATGTTAGGAAAAAGAACTGGATGCACTACAATTCCTTGAAGAAGAGAGACGGCAGTGATCCAATTCTGAAAGACGCTACCGTTGTGGTACACTTACTAATACCGTATACACAAATTCTCATACTCTCAATCACGAACAATATCAACACCACTAATGTTGTGCTTTCCAAATGTAGAAAAAATACGTGGAGAATTACATGAATGCCAGGCATGCTGAGCTGAATAACCAAAGTACTGATACAGAAGTTCTATTTGAAGACCAGAAGTTCGATGCTCCAATATGCTCACCTAAAAATGCTCCACAACAACTAAATGCATCGTAAGTTTCAAACCACCACAAAACTATTACATACAACAGTTTGTCAAGAACTCAAAATAAATTTATCATATTTATTTGCCTCGAAACTATGTAGGGTTGATTGTGGGGTTATCGTATGCATGCTCATGGAACTAGTGGCGCACCTTGAGCCAATCCCAAAAACATTGCCGAAGTCTGAAATTGATCAATTCAAAGCTAGTTTAGTCTCTCGATTTTTGAACGATGAAGGAAGAAGCTGGACAATAAAGAAATGGGAAGCCAGACGGATGGGGAAGGGATCGCAATGACCAATCAAGAGATGGATAGTGAGATGATGATGAGATTGTTTGTGATATGGGGAGTGAGATGGTGTCCTCAGGACAAATGTGGTTTTATTTTTTGTGTAAAGATAGAAGAAAGATTGGACTTACATGGTACTAAACTCTTATCGGTCCATTCCAAACGAAGTTTGACTTGACCACTGACTTGTAAACAAAATCCTATCTTATATGGTTCATTCCAAACAAACTTTTTTGGGCTGTAATAATGCTGCTGCTGTAGTTATGTTAGTCCAGTTATGTTTGTACAGCTGTTGCTGATGTTTTGGAATAGTTTAATATAATTGAGAAGGGTTGCAGCTGCTAATGCTCCTGTTTCTTACTAGTCTGCTAATGCTCCTGTTTATTACTAGTCTTATGTCTTGGATACTTTGTTAAAATAAAGATGGTGTCTTATATGGCTGCAATATCATCTGCTGCGGTTTCTTTGTATTCTGAAGCTAGGTTGCTGCTGTTTTTCTGCCTGTTATGCAGCTATTTTGATTCTGTTATGCTGTCCAATTTAACCACATCTGAAGTTCCAAAGGCTTTTGTAACAGAATGTGTAAAGCGGAATGTGTAAAGCTCTGCTGTTATGCTGTCCAAGTCATGCTGTAATGCTATTAACCAAATGTGTAATTTGATTTTGCAAGCTGATTTGTCCAAAAAAAAGATATATCTCCATACAACTGATAAAGACCAACCACAAGTTTTGCAATGAATTGTCAGGAACGTAACTTTCCATGTAAGAAACATCCCTTTAAACCTTGGTAATGATTTAGTTATCAAAAATCTGGACAACATTACGAACATATATGGTCATATAATTGAGTATGACATACGTAACTTTAAAAAGCAGCCATACATAACGTTATATAACGTTATATAACATTATTAACGTTATATATAGTGTACCTGAACAGGAGAACAAACTGTGCAAAACTCATGTATACAAAATTTTAAACTCTTTATTTATCCATAATCCAAACGAAACAACTTCAATATTTAAGCATGAATAAGGAAACACCCCCCCCCCCCCCCCCCCCCTTCCCCCCAACTTTATTCTATTCTTCATCATAATCTCTCCTTTATTCTCATATTTGACTCCTTGCCTCATATATCGCTTGGCTCTTTGCATGTTCTTCGGTTGTGCTTTGAAGCCTTGTGGCACCTCCCACATTTATTTGGCCTAGTATATGACTCTTCACCCCTTGAACGAATGCGTTTAACTTTAGGCCTACCTGCTGGCCGCCTGTTCCGTGGAGGGTTTATAACTCGTTCACCTCCATTTGTAAAATCAGGAATGTCACTCTCTACAACTGGATATATGGGTTCTTCGTATGCACGACGATACGCATCGACAAGGTATAACGGATCCATGTGGTCCACCAAAGTTCCTTCCCCTCCGCAAGCTTTTATAATAACCGTTGCAGCATGCCTACAAATGAAACCGGTAGACTGCCATTTACCACAAGAGCACGTCCTTTCCTCAACAGACACTACCTTAGGGGGAAGACAACGCACCTCGTACAAACCACCCTTCGACATAATGATTCTCCACGACCTTCCTTTCTTGATAAATCGAGCTAACTTCTTATCCATATTCGGACAAATAACTGAATTCCATTTCATCGACTTTACTCTCATATCTGCCATTTGCTTCATAATTTTGCGACGAAGTTCATCAACTAAATAAAAAACAGGCATTTCCCGAGCTTTAAGAATCCAATTGTTAAACGACTCCACAGCACTAGAGCTCATCTCACCGTACCGTTGACCTTTAAAATACGCGTTACTCCAATGCTCTTTAGGGACACTCACAATAAAGGTCCTAGCTTTATCCCCACCAAATTGGTAAAAATCTTCCTCCGCAGCTTTGTAAACCGACACCGATGAAGCATATGCACATTTGTTGAACAATTCTACGAGCCTGTTCCGAAAACCTTTCCTAAACCGACCAGGAAAGTGATCCTTCAAGTTAAACTGTAGGTGATAAAGACAGTATGCATGATGACAACCGGGAAACATAACAGGAATGTTGTTGACAAGACCTGCGTTACGATCAGTAATAAAGGTAACAGGACGAGTGGACAATGTACTCCTCAAAAGGCCAAGAAACCAAGTCCAATTAGCATCATTTTCAGCGTCACAAATTGCATAAGCTATAGGGAATAAACCTGCACATGAATGATAAACGTATAACGTTATATGCGAACTTCTTTCATGTGTAGCTTCACAGAATAGAACATACAATGTTATATATTAAAAAATGTACAAATGAAATGTAATATATAAGGATATAACATAAACAACGAACACAAACATACATTGATTTGCATCTTTCCCTGTTGCGGCAAGGAGTGTTCCTTTGAATCTACCCTTCAAATGGGTGGCATCAAGACACAGAAAAGGCCGGCAGTAATTGAAACCCTTGATACAAGCCTCAAACGACACAAATAGCCGTGAAAACTCTTTGGTTACAGGATCAGATTCTAGCCTCAATACGCTCCCCGGATTCATAGCCCTTGCAGCTTCAACGTACCACCGAAGCCTATCGAATGAACCTTCATAATCTCCATACAATTCCCCTCTTGCCTTCTCAACACCTAACCAAGCATTATGATAGCACAAATCAAGACCATACTTGTCCGTAAACCAATCCTGCATGTCGATTGGAGAAATCTTGGGTTTTTTCTCAACAATCCCAGCTATCTCATTCGCAACTAGACGGGATGACACACGCTTATGCTTATTGGTTCAGTATGTTGACCCACAATTATGCTCATTATGACACTTTTTAATATGAAATACACCATTGGTCCTATTTAAAATAGCATGCACCTTCCATTCACACCCTGTAATAACACAAACAGCCGTAACCCTAAGTTAATCATTTTTCACGAAACGATACTGTGGGCACGCCACCCCGGAAGTTTTGCTTGGCGAAATTGGGTGCGGCCCTTTTTGTGTTTGGAAAAGCGCGGCGAAACGCCTCGATTCAGAGTCGCCACTCGGGTTTTAGCGGTGAAAACACCCAAGGAACCGAACTCGAAAACGTTTGCCACGTTTGTTTGATTTTGAAAAAGGCGTAGACCGGTCCGTCGTCACCTTCGATATCTGAGGTTCGGGAGCCATGTTACGAGAGGGGAATGGTTTTATGGCACCCCTCTCGCCCAATCCGAAGATCGGTCTCTACTCGGGCATTTTATAAAACATTTGCATTTTTCTCTCATTTGATCATTTTTTAGCCAGTTAGGGCGGGAGAACAGTTAATGGGGGGTTAAAACTATAACAAGTTGCAACTCATGTGACAAAATGTTTATGGATGATTTTGCTTGCAATGATAAGTATAGATTGAAAACAAGCACTGAGCAGCTTGAGCAGCTTGAATAAACTGGAGTACGCTGTCCTGAAGGGACGTAAACAGGCCCTGTCAGCATGCACTGGCCGAGCCACTGCATGCTGATTGGACATGCGCACGCCACCTCATAACTGGCGTACTCCACTCTTTTAGTTGCTCAGTCTTTGTTTTCGATCCTCTGGGCTCTGGAAAGGGACCAGCGCACACCCATGACATACCCCACAGTTAATCAGAGCAGAATATACATAATTACAGACAGATGAAATGGCTTGAAGCCACACAAACAGACAGGAAACCCCCTAAACAGAGTGGGGACAGGAAGGAGGCCAAGACTAAGCTAAGATGCAAGGGCCAGCCACTAGGTCCTGGACAACACTGTCGTACTACAGTAATTAGGCCCCGTACGCCAGTTTGTCGTTGGATCCAGTGCTTGGCTTTGCATCGTCTGGGCTCTGGAACATGACCAGAAGGATCCCAGAGGCCTTTTAAACAAGCAAAGAGTAAGCAATAACTACTACATCTTAACAGTTCTAAATGCAAAAAGCAGTAAATTGATTATTAGCATTCAATGGTGATTGACAGAAAGATAAGACAGCAGAAATGACGATCCATGATCCCCACGCCAGTTGTGCTCGTACTGCCATGACTGGCGTACGACATGTAAAACCTGGCGTGCGCCAAGTATCATCGCATACGATTGTTGTATTTTACCAGTTCAAGGCCAGGACTAGTATTGTTTACCAGCCTGGGCCTTGCTGGTTCCCCTCAGGGGCCGAAAATAGAAAGGAATACAAAGGTGATATACCTTTTGGGTGTTGAAGTTTGAAGGTGGTTTAGAGCCTAAAGGTTGAAGATGGATGTTGTATGGTGACTGGACATCAGTGGGGGTATATGGAAGTGGGTTGCTTTCCTTTCTCTTTCAATGGAAGAAGAGAGATAGAGAGCAAGGAGAGAGGGGATGAAGAGCTTTTCTTCTTAATGAGGCTAACCCCTTGCAAATGAATGCAAGGGGGGTATTTATAGGGGAGAGAGACTGAGATCAGTCTGGGACCAAGGCTTTGTTTGGCTGGTTAGGGCAAGGAGAGAGCCTTCCCATGCATTAAATGCATGGGACTAGTTGATGGGGGGTGTAGGAGAGAGGGGGAGCGGGCCTGGCCGATATAATCATCAGGGGCTACTGTGGCCGACGTCAGGGTGGCACAAAAGTCTCGCCCATGTGGCTGAATAAAGTTGATTTGACTGGGTTTGACTGGCGTGCGCCATACTCGGACCGGCGTGCGCCAGTAATAGCTGAGTCAATGGTCGATGACTGACACGTGGCAGCTAACTGGCGTACGCGTCCAATACACTGGCGTATGCCAGTTGGGTTTTGCTGGGGCTGTTTGGCTCTAGTTTGAAGGGTTTGAAAGGGGTTTGAGAGAGGTTAGGGTCGCCCAAAGCTCAACCACACCTTTGTCCTTAAACTATTTTCGACTAAAATCATCATTGGGGAAATAAAAGATTGACAAATAACGTTATCTGGACAGTCCAGAATGGGGTGTCTACAGAAGCCCCCCTTTGACGGCACTTGAAGCATCCTTGTCTGGAGACAAGTAACGTCAAAGGTTTTCTAGACACCCTCTTCGAGGCTATTCAGAATACGTGAATTTTAAAAGACCTGTTTGATTCGACGTTGGGGCGGATAGACCGCTGCTTCGCTGTCTTTGATAGGCAGATCACAGAATGTGGGCTCTCCTGGGGAACGATCCTTTTGCAAAAGCATCGACTCTGTTTGGGAAAGCAGATTGTGGGACGGATAGATCGTCTTTGATTTGAAATTGGACGGATGGATCGTCGTTGATTTGAATTTGGACGGATAGATCGTCGTTGATTTGAGATTGGACGGGTGGACCGTCGTTGATTTGAATTTGGACGGGTGGACCGTCGTTGATTTGAATTTGGACGGATAGATCGTTGTTGATTTGAAATTGGACGGATAGATCGTCGTCGTTGATTTGAATTTGGACGGATAGATCGTCGTTGATTTGAATTTGGACGGATAGATCGTCGTTGACTTGAATGTGGACGGATAGATCGTCGTTGACTTGAATGTGGACGGATAGACCGTCGTTGATTTGAATTTGGACGGATAGATCGTCGTTGACTTGAATGTGGATGGGTGGACCGTCGTTGACTTGAATTTGGACGGATAGATCGTCGTTGATTTGAAATTGGACGGACAGACCGTCGTTGATTTGATGGGCCTCTGCTTGGGGATAACTTCCACTCGGGTACCAATGGGACTCATGGCATTTTAGAACACCAATTGCGAACGGACTCCATTGTATGGGGTGTTTTGGGCCTCAGGCCCAACATGTACTGGCGTACGGGAGCATAGCACTGGCGTGCGCCACGTTTCAACAAAACCCGAGCCCAGACCCGGCCCAGATCCGGCCCAAAGCTGCTCCCACGTCGTATAAACTTCTGAGACGGTGCAGAAACCGCTCTTCTCTAGTTTTGAACTCTGGAAACTGTCAAACCCTCTCAAAATCCTTCAACCTCTTCCTCACTCTCCCATTTTTCCCAAAAATCCACACCTCTTCACCCATCTATGGCGGAACCCAGTGGTGGTGGCGGCAATGGCAATGCCGGCGAGGAGGGAAATCGGCCACGGGGTAGTGTCGAGACTCCGGAGTCTCGAATCGACGATCAAGCAACTGCCGAACCTTCATCGAGTGTCAGTGTAGCGGTTGCAGGCAGCGGCGGCGATAGTGGTGGCCATGCAGCGGCGGTGGCTGGTGGCGATGAGGGGCGTACGCCAGGAGGGATATGGCGTACGCCAGGCTCTGTTGTGATAGTGGGTCCACAGGTTCGTCGATTGGATCCAAGCAGTGGGGTAGAAGGTGTGGTGATTACCGGTTTGGGCTCGGCTGGAGCCGGCGGCATCGGTAGGGGCAGTGGTGATGATGGTGGCCGACCGGGGACGCCACCTAGGGATCTGGCGAGGGGCAAAGGTCCCGTGGTTGAGGAGGGTGTATCCGGAGAGGCACCCGTGGAAGGGGTTGAGTTTCGGCCAGACGTGGGGTCCTCGGTGCACGTACCCATTACTCGGGGGGACTTTGCAGAGTTCGTATCGGAGGAGGAACTCAGCCGTTTGCTCCGGGAGAACCCGGGGGTGGTGGCTGCAGTGCTGGCAGCAAGGGAGGATAGGGCCCGGCAAGTGGAGAGAGCGCAGGAGGAGGAGCGCCTGAGGGAGGAGGCCGAGAGGGCCAGGGCCGAGGAGGAGGCTCTTGCGAGTGAGACCGAGGCGGCCGAGGAGGCTCAGGGGGAGGTGTGGTCCTTTGAGCGGGCGGTGACGCTTGTAGAGTCCATACGGTTGGCCCCCCGTGCTAAGTTCGACGCGGCTACGTATGTTCCGCCCGAGCCACACGTGTTTATCCAGTCCGGGGTCGAGAGCCTTGCACCTTTGAGGGAGAGTTACGACGTAGAGCTTGTTCTGAGAGACCCACAGAGGCACTTATCCGTGGACTGGGCACAGGTATTCTTTTGAACTTGCCTTAGTACTTCATGTTTTGTCATTTGTAGCAATACGTAGCTTTGGAACTGTTGTAGCCTGAACTGTAATGCATGTAGGCCAGAACCTTGAACTGTAACTTGATCGAGAAAGTAGAATTTCGAATAGCGTGCCTCGACTTTTGAAACTTAACTTGAATGATAGAACACTCGAAGTAGTTGAATCGACTTGCAGGATGCCCATGACTTCGACAAAACGGTTAGTGCCAAACTCGAATCGACCCTAAGCGGCTTTGACTTGATAGGGTTGTCCTTCGAACTTGAATTTGACTAGATAAATTCCCATGACACGTTGAACGCCCGGACGGCGTGCCTCGTAATTTGTATCGACCATATTGATAAACTGAAAACTCGTGCAATCGACTGAGAGATGTACCCTGAGAGAAAAGAGGCCCCGTAGCTCGGAACCTGACTAAGAAATACCTTCGAATTGATTCGACTGATAGCAGAACTTGATAGAATAATACAAGTGCCTGGTAGCTTTGTTCGACCCTTATGACGCCTGTTTCAACTGTAGAGTTACTCTTTGATATTCTGAATTCGACTAACTGTTTGGATTGCAATTACTGATGAAACTCTTTCTGCTGTCTGTCTTTGTTGTGCAGAGAGGGGCGGCCAGCACTCGGGGCCATGGAGGTCCAGCGAGCTCGCTTGAGTTGTGTAGGAGCTTGCCCGAGCGAGTCAGGGCCTTGGTTGACGAGGCAGGGTTTCGGCCATTTATCCTCACGCTGACGGCCGTGAAGAGCGACCACGCTCTGCTGACCGCGCTGGCTGAAAGGTGGTGGGATTCCTCGAACACCTTTCACCTGCCGATTGGGGAGATGACGGTGACTCCGTCGGACTTCGCAGCGCTCACTGGCCTGAGGGTAGGAGGAGAGCCCATCCCGTTTGACTCAGAGATTTACAGGGATCCCGAGGCTCTGGAGTGGTTCTTAGGGCAGGCGCCAGCGGGTGAGGCGGAGACCATCCATTATGACCAGTTCGAGCGGTATTTGCATGGGAGGGAGCCGGAGTCAGACTTGGAGGCGGAACAGATGGCGAGAGCCTACTTGCTATACTTGTTCGGGGCTACCTTGTACCCGAACAAGCGATCCACGGTGCACCTATCCTACTTGCCGGCCCTCCGTGACTTAGGCGCAGCTTCGAGGTTTGACTGGGGAGGAGCAGCTCTGGGTGCCTGCTATGGTTTCATGGGAGAGTTCTCGCGCGGGAAGAAAGCGACTGCCGGCTACTGGAGAGTGTGGGAGGTAAGAAATAAAGCCTGTCATTTACTTCCCGCTTTTCCATTTCTTGCACTCGTATTTGATTTGCATATGAACTGTATTCTGATGCTTTGATTGTCTGACCATTTGCAGCTGTGGGCCTATGAGGTGCTGAAGATGTACCCGCCGGAGAATAAGTGCCCGAACCTGAGGATGCTCCCTCGTGCCATGATCTGGGGTCCCATGTATAGCGGCAAGAAGAAGTCGAGAGGGAGCCTCCTAGCCTTCCGGTCGTACCTGGACGAGCTGTCGGGTACTCAGGTATGTAACATGCCAAACTGATCATCCTGTCCTTCAGAATTGCTTTAATGCTGTCGCTGATGTTTTAAAATCTGTGCCATTGTCTTGCAGGTAGCTTGGAACCCGTGGAGTAGCGCCGAGCCTGAGCCTGAGTACCTAGCACAGAGCAGGGTGGTGACGGCGAGCCGGGTGCTGTTGGAGTCTGCTTTTGGGTGGCGGTGGTACCTGGGTGACCGGGTGACACGGCAGTCACTGGGCTCTCTCGAGTACCAGGTGCCTGGGCCACTTGTCCTCACGCTTCTCATACGGACAAGTACACGCTGGCCGAGCTGAGGCGTTTCACTGTTCCGGCCGGGCTTGCTGCTTTTCTGAGGCCTAGGCGCGACTACGCCGTCTACCGGAGGCAGCGCTTGGCTAGGCCGCTCGGAGCGTTGGAGCATGTTGCCGTGCAGAGCGAGGCACTTGAAGCTGGTGAGGAAAGGCGGAGCCGGGAGAGCAGGGCAGCTCAGCCGAGAGAGATGAGCGACTATGCTACAACGACGGGGCTGCCTCGGCTTTCTTGGACCCTAGCCGTGCGGGACGCGGAAGGAGAGGAGGCCGTAGTTCGGTTCGAGCCCGCCAGGACAGACCCAGCAGAGATCACAGGGCCGGTAAGACATCCCTTATTCTTTTGTAGTTCCCGTATTTCGCTTTCAGTATTGTGCACTGGGCTTGTATTCTGATTTTGCTCCCAAAACATGCCACAGGCTCCGATAGAATGGGTACGGGAGGCAGCTCGCCTGATGAAGGCCATGGAGAAAGAGTTCCACAGGATAGCCGGCGGCGCCTCTTTGCAGTTGCAGTACCCACCACCAGCTCCAGCTCCAGTTGAGCAGCCTCAGGTATAACTTTTCCTTTTACTTTTGACCAGAATTGCTTTTGACGTTCCCTGCACTCAACATTTCAATATATACAATATGCATAATGTATGCTAACTGAATCGAATGACTATGCAGGGACATGCTAGGGCGGCTCCTAGGAGGAAAAGGGTGCGGCCTCCCCCAGCAAAGAAGGCAGCTTCGAGCTCCTCCCGGCCAGCGGCAAGGGTGGAACGGGGAGTGCAAATCACTCCGGCCAGCGAGGAGCTCCAGTTCTGTCGGGAGCTGAGGAAGAGGCCTGCAGAGAAGAAGCTTGCCGAGGGACCCTCGTAGAAGAAAAGGAGAGAAGAGGAAGAGGCAGAGGAAGAAGAGGAAGAGGGGACGTCCCTCAGCAGCGGCTCTGACTCAGCGAGCAACCCCAGGTTCCGGATAGACCCTCGAGAGGTAGAGGACAGCGAGGAGGACGACGACGACGAGGACCTTTTTGATGACTGAGGGCTATCACCGAGCCTTAGTTTGTTTTGCCGGTACTTGCCACTTTTGAATAGATACTTTGATACTCGATGCTTTGGACGGGGCCTGCGTGCCTCTTGATTTTGTGGGCGAGTGTGCCCCGATACTTTTAGTTCTACCCAGGCCGTTGTGCCGCTTGATACTTGATACATTTCCAACGTTTACATTTGGACACAGTAGTATATAACACATGCATTTTCTGTTTTATTGTTTTCCCATTACTTTGGTGAGACTTGGTAAAGGAAAAAGAACAAAACATCCGCTAATATCCCACATGCATTGATGAATGCTCTGAATCGACAATAGACGCTTGTATATGCACATAATCTACTTAGCTCGAAGAAAAGATGGACAGAAAAGTCCTAGGATATGACACGTATCCCAGACACGCGGGGGATACGGGAGTTTTGGGCGCCGGTAGGCCGAACTCCAAGATTCTCCCCGGGGAAAGAAACTGACCCTTGTGAAAGGTAGCATAGATGTATAATGACTTGCACGAGCCATCAAAACCGGTAAAATTGCCCCGGTGCAAGGGAAAATGCTAAGAAAAAGCTAAAAATGTCACAAAAATGGACATAAGACGCCAAAGATGACTCGATATGGTCCCGGACTGAAACCGACAACCCCACACAGTCACATAAGGCCTATGTAACATGTATGGTATGACAAAATTTGGCAAAAGCCCCGAAAACGAGTTTTGACCTCCCGTATCCTTGATTTTAGCTTGAAACGAGCCACCGGGGGTCCAAAATCTTCATCGAGCGTGGCTTTTAGAATCCGACGCCCTGCCATAGTCTTAAATGATGTTTGTGACTTGTAGGAACCAACAAACGGTCAAAGCCAGCCCCGGAATCGAAAACGAACATGCGGAGGCAGTAGCTGCTGCAAACTGGTTTCTGGTGAATCCTACTGGCGTACGCCAGAAGGTGAGGCCCGTACGCCAGTAAGTGGGGGACACGGACACGCCAGTTAAAAACTGGCGTACGCCAGGTTCCTGAACGCCAGATCCACTTGACTGACCCACTGTCCTTTTTCAGGGGCCATTTTGTTTTTACTCCCACACGGTTTGCACACGGTTTCTGAGTTCTCAGGGGGCAGTGTCCTTTGCAGGGGGGAGGTTTGGAAGCTAGCATGATGCTTTGATGGTTTATTGGTGATGAAAGGGCAAGGCAAAGGCCTATAAAGCAGAGGCATAAGTATTGTAGTCTCCAGGACTGCATTGCTTCCCCTTTTCCCTAGTATACCTCAACACCTTCCATGGATAACCCCCTCCCGACTTTACTTAGGCCCTGGTTAGTGCAATTTCTAAGCGTTGACTGGCTCAATTTTCAATACCACGGCCTTGCCTCATTCCGCTTTCTTCGACATGTGCCACTCCGCCCAGCGCTCCTGCAGGCTGCTCTCAGATTCTGGGATCCTAACGTCCATGTCTTTCGCTTTGGCGACGACGAGATGTGCCCCACCGTCGAGGAATTCCAGGCGTACCTTCGGACCTTCTCGTCCCCTATGCTTGTAGTTCCGCCCTACCAAGCGAGCATGCCTAAACTGTTGGCCAGTTTACTCAACATTTCCCGGGGCCTGGCGAATACCATCCTCGAGGGCGGCCAAATGAATACCATGCGGCTGATTGAGATGTACTGCCCGGACGGCGATTTGGATAGTGATCACGCTCAAGCCCGCCGCCGTTTTGCCTTGGTAATCTGCCTGCTTGCCGCCTATCTGCTCGTGCCGGCCCACGGGCAGGTTAGTCCTTCACTGGTGAGCGTTGTTGCACAGATGGGGGCGCGAAGGAATGTGGTCCCTTTGGTCCTGGCCGAGACACTCTTGGGTTTGGACTTGGTGTATACGGGCCAGTCGGCCGTTTTCAGCGGCAGCCCGCTTTTGCTTCAGGTATTCTCACTCATCTCACCTTTTTCCAATTTTTCACACGTTTTCATTTTACCTCGACGCTCGGCTTAGGCTGCTCCCTAGCTCCTTACTTGTCTTTTCGCTCAGGTTTTATCTGACTTCTTACTTGTCTTTTTCTCTCATGCAGTTGTGGCTGTCGGACAAATTGAATCTACTGCACCCCCCGGTGGCGGGTTGGAATCTCTTTCCGAAAAGGATTCATCAAAGGGAGATGCGTTACCCTGACATGGACACAGAAGGCTGGTACGAGTTCATGCGGCAAATGCAGCCTGACGAGATTGCCTGGAGGTGCCCCTGGCTGGACCTCCCGGACATGGCCATTCACTCCGATGGGTTCGACAGGGTGGTGATCGCGGGCCTGTCGAGCTTTACTTTCTACATTCCCGGCCGTGCTCTTCGACAGCTGGGCGCTTCTCAAGAGAACCACCGCATCAGCATTGGGGATTTTCGTGTCCCGAACTTCAACGCTCAAACACTCAACGGTTACAAGAGGCGCTGGGGCCTTAGAGCCCTTCAGGCTGAGATGCCGGATTTTGCAACAGGGCTAAGGAGTCGCTACAGGCAGTGGCTGAGAGCCGAGGTGAATGCAAGGGAAAATATTGACTGACTCCGGGCCACTCTGCTATGCTTAGAATAAACTGCGAGCCGTTAGGCTTCTTAAGCATTTTGTTCTGTTTTTCATGCTTCACTGTTTTAAAGCTTTTATGCTCAGCCTATGTATTAGAAGTAGTAATTTGCAATAAAGTTGAAAGACAACGGGTTTCCCCCTTTCTAATTCTCTTCAGTGCTGCCTTTGACTTGTGCTCGACCTCCTCAAACTGCGCTATTGACCCAAAAATGTCGAACCTGGATTGAAGTCTTGATGGAATGTGACCGAATCTCAAGGTGAGTTTGCCTACGTATCCCTTTTCAGGGAATCAGGTCAGAACGTAGTTCAGGCTAAGGTTCTCTCGTGTATTTTATCTCTCCTTTTACGCTCTAACTTTTGCCTAGCACTGCCTTTTCAGGTTTTCGGCCTAGCGAGCTTTTGACTCTTGCCTATTTATTTTTGCCTAGAACCGCCTCCTTTGGTTTTCGGTCTAGCAGGCTGCTCTAACTTTTGTTTGGAATCGCCCACCCTTGTGGTTTTCGACCCAACGAGCATCTCTCAGGGATAGTAACGTTTGAGCTGATCCAGGTTGACCAGGGTGTTGAATTCATTGCCGTCGAGGTCGATGAGCTTAGCAGCGCCCCCAGACAGGATGGTCTTAATGATGTAAGGCCCGGATCGCTTTGGCCTGAACTTCTCGCGGGGATCGAACACTGGGGCGCGAATTTCCTTTGTGACCATGTCTCCTTCGACCAAACCCCTGGACTTCACCTTTTTGTTGAATGCTCGAGCAACTCGACGCTGATAACCCTGAACATGATACAAAGCCCGGAGCCTTCTCTCATCAAACAACATCAACTCGATAAATCTTCCGCTTAACCAGTCAGATTCCTCAAGACCGCTTTCGACCATGATTCTCAGCGACGGTACCTCAAGCTCGATGGGAAGTACTGCCTCCATCCCATAGACTAAAGAGAAAGGAGTTGCACCAGTTGAAGTGCGGATAGACGTCCGGTACCCCCAAAGGGCGAGAGGCAGCTGCTCGTGCCAATCCCTCACAGACTCGGCGGTCTTCTTGATGATCATCTCGACATTCTTGTTTGCAGCCTCGACCGCCCCATTTGTTTGCGGGTGATAGGTCGTTGAATGGTGGATCTCAATACCAAACTCCTCAAAGAGTTCCAGAACCCTTCCCTTGAAATGACTCCCGTTATCTGACACAAAAGCCTGAGGAACCCCGTACCGATAGATGATGTTCTTTCGGATGAACTGAGCAACCTGAACCGTTGTCAGCGTCTTATAGGACTGGGCTTCGACCCACTTGGTGAAGTAGTCTATCGCCACTAGTATGAACTTATGGCCGTTTGAAGCAGACGGTCTGATCATCCCGATAACGTCGATGCCCCAAACAGAGAACGGCCATGGTGAAGTCATGCCGTACAACTTAGACGGAGGGACATGTTGCAAGTTCGCGTGGATTTGACATTTGTAACAGCGCCGGACAAAGTCGATGCACTGCGTCTCCATTGTAGACCAGTAATAACCCTGCCGGAGGATTTTCCTAGCGAGCATGACGCCGCTCATGTGAGGCCCGCAGACTCCTTCGTGAACCTCCTCCATTATCCTTGTCGCTTCGACGTCGTTGACACAGAGCTTGTGCATCCCGCAGTGCGACCTTCGGTACAGCTTCCCCCCACAGATGATGTACTGAGAAGCTAGCCTTTGCAAAGCAATCCGATCCTTTTTCATGGCCTCGGTAGGAAACTCGCCACGCTCCACAAAGTTCCAAATGTCATGGTACCAGGGTAGGCCATCATCGACATCATCAATGGCGTTGATATACTCGTAAGCAGGCAAGTCCCTCTATTCAATCACAATCGGCCGCAATTTAACACCTATCGGAAGTTCGATCATTGAAGCCAAAGTCGCCAAAGCATCGGCGAACTGATTCTTTAAGCGTGGGACATGGTGAAAGTCACCTTATTGAAGCGAGGAATCAGTTCTTCCAAATCTTGGTGATAAGGCTTCAGCTTTTCCTCACGAACTTTCCAATCTCCATTGGCTTGGGAAACCACCAAGTTTGAATCGCCAATTACTTCCAACTTCTCGACTCCTAAAGCGATAGCAGCTTCCATTTCGACGATGCAGGCCTCGTACTCGGCTTGATTGTTGGTGACATCGAAATTCAGCTTGAAGGCGAGCGGAATGTGAGCGCCGGCGGGCATGATTAACAGCACTCCGATCCCAAATCCCCTCTGGTTAGCAGCCCCATCAAAATAGAGCGTCCATACTTCCTCGATCACAGTTAGAACCTCTTCGTCGGGGAAAGTGAAATCCACGTCTTCCGGGCCGTCGATCGGGTGATCGGCTAGAAATTCGGCCACAGCTCGCCCTTTTACAGACTTCCTCGTGACATGTTGGAGTTCGAACTCAGCCAGCAGAAGCAACCAACGTGCTAGCTTATGGGTGAGTGCAGGCTTCTTGAATAGATACTTGATAGGGTCCATCCGAGAAATCAGTCTCACCGAATAGGCTAGCATGTAGTGTCTAAGCTTTCTGGTAGCCCAAACTAGCGCCCAACACGTCTTTTCCAGAGGGGTATAGCGCTCTTTAGATCCCACCATCTTCTTGCTCAGATAGTACACAGCCTTCTCGACCCCATTGCTTCCTTCCTGTGCTAGCAGACATCCCATGGCTGTTGAAGAAACGGACAGATAGAGAATCAAAGGTCGACCTGGCGTTGGCGGCATCAGTACCGGTGGGTTCTGCAAATACCTTTGAATAGCCTCGAAAGCGGCCTGGCATTTCTTCGTCCATTCGAATGGGACCCCCTTTTTGAGCAAATGGAATAACGGCCCGCAGGTTAGAGTCAACTTGGAGATAAACCTGCTGATGAACTGGACCTTCCCTAGAAAACTTCGCACACCTTTTTCAGACTTGGGCGGCTCCATCTCAAGAATCGCTTTGATTTTGGAAGGATCCACTTCAATTCCCCTCGCGGTGATCAGAAACCCCAACATTTTGCCTGACGTGACCCCAAACGTGCACTTTTGCGGGTTCAGGCGCGCATTGTACTTGCGAAGCCTTTCGAGAAATTGCCTGAGTGTCGGAAGATAGTCTTTTTCCTCCTTTGCCTTCACGATCATGTCATCGACGTAGATCTTGACGGTCTTATGGATAAAATCGTGAAACAAGGTCGTTTGAGCCCGTTGGAAAGTGCACCCGGCGTTCTTTAATCCAAATGGCATCTTCACATAGCAGTAAGTGCCCCATTCTGTGACAAACGTCGTTTTCTCTTGGTCCTCGGGTGCCACAGAGATTTGGTTTTATCCGGAGAATCCGTCGACAAAAGAGAGCAAGGCATGCCCCGCCGTGTTGTCCACAAGCACGTCAATGTGTGGCAAGGGAAAACTGTCTTTGGGGCTTGCCTTGTTTAAGTCCCTGAAGTCGACGCAGACTCGGATCTTTCCATCCTTCTTAGGGACAGGCACAATGTTGGCCACCCATTTGGGGTATTCTGCAACCCTTATGAACCCTGCATCAATCTGCTTTGTAACCTCTTCCTTGATCTTCTGAACCCAATCCGGCCTCATCCTGCGGAGCTTCTGTTTGACGGGGATAGCCCCAGGCTCCAACGGGATTCGATGCTGCACTATTTCGGGATCAATGCCGGGCATATCCTTGTGAGACCACGCGAAAACCTCGGGAAATTCCTTGAGAAGCTCGATCGTTCCGGCATGATTTTTTGGGGATAGATTTGCACCGATTTGCATCATGCGGGGGTCATCCTCGTCTTTCAAATTTACAAAAATTACTTCTTCTTTTAGAGGCTGAGCACGCCTTTCGTCTTCCTTTTCGATGAGGGAACGCAACTCAGCCGGGATGTCCCCGTCGAAGTTTGTTCCTTCATCGTCAGGGTCGACACAGTTTATATAGAAGCTAGCAAAGTAGTCAGAAGTAGGGTCATGCATTTCATAAAACCCAACAGGGTTGCCAAGTACAACAGACTCGAACTCGAAGTAAAAGCTACGACGTGGAGGGCCAAGAGGCACAAACTCCAACTCTGAGCTAGACTTAGACTTGACAGACTCTGTGTCAGATTCAGACTCATTGTCAATGCATGTTAGACGCGGAGTGAAAATGCAGTTATTTAGACTTCCCTGTGCCTTCACGATGAGAGAGGTAGGATCCTCGAGAGCATCTGGGGAGTCGGGCCCGAGCATCAGCACTTCAGCTTCTTCGCCCTTGCCAACCAAACCTACTTGGGAGAACAGCATCTCCAGACCCCCTTGATCAAAAGTTTTTAGCCAATCAAACTCTTCCTTGGTTTGACCCAGCTGCTTCTCGAACTCCTTTTTGGCCAGTTTTTCTTCGGCCATCTCCTCATCGGACCAGGTGTCCGCAGCAAAGATTTCAAATCCCGGCAGCCAAGTGGAAGTCTCCGGATCCCAAAACGGCTCTATCTGTCCCGAATAAGCAGAGCCTCCTCCCTCTCGCACAAAGTAGCTGTCGAGGTTACCAAAAAGGGTTCGAGGTTTTCCCGTGTCTTTCCTCTTTTCGGCGTCTTTGGCCGGCGGAGTGTAGCCAAGACCAAAGTGACCTTTGTTGGAAGGAAAGGCAGGGAACTCGGCGATCCCTTGTTGGTTGACCCCGAGTCCTAGGCCCGGCATGAATGACATCTTCCTCATTATTTCGAGGACAGTTGAGCTTATGGTGAAGTCATCATCCATGGCGATGGCGAGGGCTGAGCCAGATGTGTCGAAAGAGAATCCTCCGAAGTCTGAGTCTTCTTCCCCGTGCATAATGCCCAAGACAGGTGTGCCGTCATCTGTGAGCGGGCGGATCCCAGAGTCCGCGCAGATTGTTAAAGTTCCGGTAGGCAGCCCCAGCATGACTTTCTGGTGCAGGGTTGAAGGTACGGCCATGATGTCGGCCCTATGAAGCCAAGGCCTGCCCAGCAGCAGGTTAAAGGTGGCAGGGACATCAACCACGTGGAACTCTACGTCCATTTCGAAGCCCTCAGCATCCAGTTTCAGCATCAGAGTTCCTTCCACCATGCGGCGAGTGCTGTCATATGCCTTGACGGCCAGATTGGAGGGCGTTAGGTCACTCTTTGAAAACCCCAAACGATAGGCAACCCTCATCGGGCAAACGTTGATGGCCGAGCCGTTGTCAATTAGCACGGTTGGCACCCAATGTCCCCGGCACTTAACGGTGATGTGCAGCGGGCGGTTGTGAGCGGTCCCCTCAACGGGCAGATCCCTCTCGGTGAAAGTGACGGAGTGTTTAGAGAGAAGTGGCAACACGAGGGCAATCATGGCCTCGGGAGTGATGTCGATCGGTACTGTGAGTCGGGCCAACGCGGAGGACAGCTTTTCACGATGCTCGTTTGATGACAATATCAAACCCCATATAGAGACAGCGGCCGGAATTCGTTCGAGCTGTTTCAAAATGGCGTCTTCTTCTGGAACCCCATTTGGAAAGAGCGGATCAGCTCTTTGAGCAGCGGGAACAGTGGCTTTCTGACCGGGCGGATTGGACGAGCTTCCAGCCTGGAGGTTGGATGGCTGAAACACTCGGCCGCTCCTAGTGACGTTGGCCACATCCCACCAAGACGATGAGTCAATAGAATCCCACAGATCGGCCGGTACTTCTTCCAGCTTGCGTTTTCCTTTGTCCGTTGATGCCACCGTTGCAGACGAATCTGTCCCCAGAGCGACGTCCCATTGCAAGTCCTCCATCACTAGACCTTCCCAAAAGGCAGGGTCCTGTGCAGCCTCTTCTTCAAATGGCGCTCCTGGGTTAGTGACGAATGGAACGTCCCAAAATCCTCCATCGACGAGAGCAGCATTGACGGTCCACACTTCGTTCCCCATGTTCAGGTCGACAATGTTGTCGACGTCCCAAATATCAGCAGGTGGTGAGGTCTTAACGGTTTCTTCTGCATCCCAGAGGTCGGCCGGAAACGCATCCAGGACCATGATTGAGCAGTCATCTCCGGGAGCAGAAACAATAGGGCAAGGCTATTCCACAGAGACAAAGTCAAGAGTAGGATCAAACTCATGGATGCGACGGTCGAGCGTGTCAGCAGTAGAATTTACCAAGGGTAACATGGCGCCTAGTGGGCGACGAATATCGGGCACAATCTCCCCTTCTTGGAACTGGTCCTAGTACTTCTCACCGAAGTCGTTTTGGTCCACATCAGTCTCGAGACCCTGACCCAATTGCCATCCACCAGGCTGTGGATCCCACACGTATTCCTCGGCTTCCACTTCGACTTGGTTTAATTCGGGCTGGTAAAAGAGCGCGAACAAAGAGAGACTATCCAGAGGGTCAGCCTGCGCCGCGTTCCATTCTACCTGCCACTGGTCTAGCCATACTTGATTGACCCAAGGGTGCGCGGGAAACCCCATGTTATACTGTTCAGTCCAATCACTGCAAAGCTCTTCCCACTCCTTGGCTCTGTCTTCCATGGCCCAACCGGCTGCCATCATGTTAATGCTTGGTTCGGAGGGAAAGGGTACAACTGGTCTTGGGTTGATGGTTGAGGTAATATGGTCGGTGGGGTTGAATATGGTGGAGCTGAGGTTTATCTGGTTCACTTGAGGGTTAGGGTCATGTTTGGGTAAGGAGTTGGAGATGACATTGGGCTTTGTGGGTGGAGTCGGAAGGGTGCCATTGTCCACCAAATCCTGTATCGCATGACGGAGGCGATAGTAGGAGTCGGTGTAATGGCCGGGCATTTGGTGATACGCACAGAAAGCGTTGGGGTTATGGTTAGGGGGTGGATTTTGAGGAAGCGGAGTTGGGGCTAGAGGCCTGAGGTGCCCGGTTTTGATTAGCTTCTCCAACACCGAGGAGAGAGGTGCTTCGAAGTTGGCGAAGTTACGGGGTTGGTTGCGGTTTCGGGGTCTTTGAGGGGTTTGAACTTGGTTGATGTCGGCAATGTGGTTAGAGCTTTGGGCAGAGGGGTTGTTGGCAGAGTTCGCGTTGGCGTAACTGTTGCCACCGAACAGAGCGGTGCTATTCCCGGTGTATGCACGGGGCTTTGATTTTGAGGCTGAAGTGGAGGAGGAATTGTCACTCCTAGGCAGAACGCCGGTTTGAAGGGCTTCTTCGATGGCCAGCCCGGAGTCATAGAAGGTTTCGAAGTTTGCGCCCTGAACCAACACGAGGTTTTTGGCGAAGTCGGGCTGTAGATTACGGGAGATGATGCGGATTTGGTCCTTCTCGCTTGGGCGATCAGGCATGAGAGCGGCCTTGGCTCTCCATCTTTGGATGAAGTCTGCAAAGGACTCCTTTGCAGTCATCTTGGTGGATTCCAATTCCCGAGTGGTCATTTTGAGTTGGGCGTTGTAGCTATACTGGGCATTGAAGGCCGTGCCGATGTCCTCCCATGTCCGTCTCTTGGAGATGTCGAGCGATAGGAACCACTGGAAGGCTGGACCGGCAAGAGTTTGCGGAAACAGCTGAGCCATGGCATCCTCCCCGACGCCATGCAGCTTCATGGCTCCATGATAGGCCAACAAGTGAGTTTTCGGGCCTCCAGTACCGTCGAACTTTGCAAAGTCGGGCATTTTGAACCGATCGGGCAGCCGGGCATTCGGAAATGGGCAGAGGCGGTCCATGTCTAGTACTCCCGACCCTTTTCTTTCGGATTTGGCAACGGCTTCTTCCAACTTGGCCATTTTGGCGACTAAGGCTGCCACTTCTGGGCTTGGAGCGGGATTCTCAACCAGCGGTTCCTCCTGGTCGGTCGCTCCCTGTTCACGCCTTTCACCGCCTTCCCCTCCTGCTACAAGGGGAAGTCGCTCCTCGATTAGGGTTTGAAGATTGGCCATAGAGGCGTCGGCCTGGTCGGCCCTTTGTCGCATGATGGCCAGGTTGCGCTGCAGATCGGCAAGGACAGTTGCAAGATTTGGAGGTGGGACATCCGCCATAGCTAGTACTTCTGTTTTAACAAGCTTGGGAGATGCTGGTGGAGACGGAGTAGACGGAGGGGACTCGTGCAGGATAGTCGGTGGCGAATCCTCCCGTGACACAGTGCAGGCCAGAGCTTCCGTCGCGGTTGACTGAGAGACGAACCCCAAATCAAATCCTCAAACAGACTCGACGGACGGTCCCAAGTAGGTTTGGCTCTTGATTTCGGAATTCTGTTTTGACATCGGCATGACTAGACAGCAAAGTATAAGAGCTCAGTGACAACCTGCAGTCATTTTATTTGAAAGAAACGACAATAATGGAAAAATGATCATGCCAACGTCGTCGGTGTCCTCCTAGACTCTAGAACTAGGGGGAGTCTGCTTCACGCCACTCAGACAGTTGCCATGGAATCCTCGGATTTTCTTTTCGACGGTGTATCCTTGATCGAATCGAATGTTACTAAGGAATGCCAAAACAGCCTAAGCCTTTGGTTTTCTCCCTTCTCGAGGTTTCAAAGTTTGATTTTGGAACAACTCGGTGTAGATGGCATGATACCGTAACCGAACTGGCGTAAGCAGCACTGTGCCGGAGCCTGGTGTAAGTGATTAGCACTTTTAACCCGAGCGGTGTAAGCATCATGCCATTCTCTCCGTTGCTCCAAGTTTTCGGTTTGAAACCTCGATGGGGTTTTAGACAAGGACTTAGAAAGTATCGATTTCCCGAAGTCTCATTGATTGAGGACTTTGAAAATTTTTTGTAACGTGCAACATCGAGATGCACGACTCGTCATCGGTCCGAGGCAACGCCAAGCGGGCGCAAGACAGACTCGACAAAAGACATCCTAAAAGCCGCCCTAGCATGCTCCTACGCAAAAACGGTCATGAATGTATGTACAAGCATGCGATATGGAAAGCGGTAACACATAGACAGGATATGGGGTTAGAAACAAGTAATCCTACCCTGCGGGTTCCTGTCTTATGTTGAAAGGTTCTAGTGCTTTGTAAACGCTGTAGAGGCCGGTTTTGGCTTAAAGGGGTTCCTCTGACTAGAGCCACGATATACCTCCCATTGCAACGCGTGGAGCAAAGCAATGGTCGAACGGTAGTACGACTCATCATCGTCCAAGGTTGTTGGGCATTTGAGGACCCCGGGCTCCAGTAAACTGTGTCGGTTACCCAAAACACCTCAACGGGGCTGACCAACCATCGATACGAACGGAGAATGCCGAAGAATGATTCAATGAGAGAGAAATGCAACGCTTCTGAAAACAAATGCCTTTTGAAGCTTGGCTCACTTTTGTTAATTGATACTTGGATAAAACTACACAGAGAACAATAGTAAAAGCCCCAGTTCGGATTGGTCGGATGCTGAGATCCTGTTACGTTACCATTCCGTTCTTCAGCAGCGCGAAGCGTGCTGTTTTGACAAGCTTTTGAGAATTGTTCAATTACGTATTAATCGCAAAATATCAATCAACGCAATGGTCCCCAGCAGAGTCGCCACTGTGGGCACGCCACCCCGGAAGTTTTGCTTGGCGAAATTGGGTGCGGCCCTTTTTGTGTTTGGAAAAGCGCGGCGAAACGCCTCGATTCAGAGTCGCCACTCGGGTTTTAGCGGTGAAAACACCCAAGGAACCGAACTCGAAAACGTTTGCCACGTTTGTTTGATTTTGAAAAAGGCGTAGACCGGTCCGTCGTCACCTTCGATATCTGAGGTTCGGGAGCCATGTTACGAGAGGGGAAGGGTTTTATGGCACCCCTCTCGCCCAATCCGGAGATCGGTCTCTACTCGGGCATTTTATAAAACATTTGCATTTTTCTCTCATTTGATCATTTTTTAGCCAGTTAGGGCGGGGGAACAGTTAATGGGGGGGTTAAAACTATAACAAGTTGCAACTCATGTGACAAAATGTTTATGGATGATTTTGCTTGCAATGATAAGTATAGATTGAAAACAAGCACTGAGCAGCTTGAGCAGCTTGAATAAACTGGAGTACGCTGTCCTGAAGGGACGTAAACAGGCCCTGTCAGCATGCACTGGCCGAGCCACTGCATGCTGATTGGACATGCGCACGCCACCTCATAACTGGCGTACTCCACTCTTTTAGTTGCTCAGTTTTTGTTTTCGATCCTCTGGGCTCTGGAAAGGGACCAGCGCACACCCAGGACATACCCCACAGTTAATCAGAGCAGAATATACATAATTACAGATAGATGAAATGGCTTGAAGCCACACAAACAGACAGGAAACCCCCTAAACAGAGTGGGGACAGGAAGGAGGCCAAGACTAAGCTAAGATGCAAGGGCCAGCCACTAGGTCCTGGACAACACTGTCGTACGCCAGTAATTAGGCCCCGTACGCCAGTTTGTCGTTGGATCCAGTGCTTGGCTTTGCATCGTCTGGGCTCTGGAACACGACCAGAAGGATCCCAGAGGCCTTTTAAACAAGCAAAGAGTAAGCAATAACTACTACATCTAAACAGTTCTAAATGCAGAAAGCAGTAAATTGATTATTAGCATTCAATGGTGATTGACAGAAAGATAAGACAGCAGAAATGACGATCCATGATCCCTACGCCAGTTGTGCTCGTACTGCCATGACTGGCGTACGGCATGTAGAAACTGGCGTGCGCCAAGTATCATCGCATACGATTGTTGTATTTTACCAGTTCAAGGCCAGGACTAGTATTGTTTACTAGCCTGGGCCTTGCTGGTTCCCCTCAGGGGTCGAAAACAGAAAGGAATACAAAGGTGATATACCTTTTGGGTGTTGAAGTTTGAAGGTGGTTTAGAGCCTAAAGGTTGAAGATGGATGTTGTATGGTGACTGGACATCAGTGGGGGTATATGGAAGTGGGTTGCTTTCCTTTCTCTTTCAATGGAAGAAGAGAGATAGAGAGCAAGGAGAGAGGGGATGAAGAGCTTTTCTTCTTAATGAGGCTAACCCCTTGCAAATGAATGCAAGGGGGGTATTTATAGGGGAGAGAGACTGAGATCAGTCTGGGACCAAGGCCTTGTTTGGCTGGTTGGGGCAAGGAGAGAGCCTTCCCATGCATTAAATGCATGGGACTAGTTGATGGGGGGTGAAGGAGAGACGGGGAGTGGGCCTGGCCGATATAATCATCAGGGGCTACTGTGGCCGACGTCAGGGTGGCACAAAAGTCTCGCCCATGTGGCTGAATAAAGTTGATTTGACTGGGTTTGACTGGCGTGCGCCATACTCGGACCGGCGTGCGCCAGTAATAGCTGAGTCAACGGTCGATGACTGACACGTGGCAGCTAACTGGCGTACGCGTCCAATACACTGGCGTATGCCAGTTGGGTTTTGCTGGGGCTGTTTGGCTCTAGTTTGAAGGGTTTGAAAGGGGTTTGAGAGAGGTTAGGGTCGCTCAAAGCTCAACCACACCTTTGTCCTTAAACTATTTTCGACTAAAATCATCATTGGGGAAATAAAAGATCGACAAATAACGTTATCTGGACAGTTCAGAATGGGGTGTCTACAGATACATGAAGCCATTCTCAATCGCGTATTTAGCCAACACAGCCCTGAACTCCTTCACACCTTTGGGAAACTCTTGTCCGACACCCTCTATCAAATTAGCCCAAGCTTCAGTCAAATACCTAGTCTC
The DNA here is from genome assembly GCF_030253575.1 of Rhododendron vialii. Taxonomy (NCBI): domain Eukaryota; kingdom Viridiplantae; phylum Streptophyta; class Magnoliopsida; order Ericales; family Ericaceae; genus Rhododendron; species Rhododendron vialii. The sequence continues at coordinate 18,247,015 of NC_080563.1, read as the reverse complement.
TGTATGTTTACAATACTTTTCCGCGGGGTCCATTCCATCCACATATTCTACCTCATCATCAACATCATCCATTTCATCAATAGTACTACCAACAATTAACCGGCTACTATGTTCATTCTCGTCAACCTTTGCATTTATGCGATCACAATTACTAAGCAAGAAAAGCATGTTCTCAAAATCAAATTCATTCTGAAGAGCACAAAAACCATCCTCATAAGCATATGAAATAGAAAACCTCCCTACCGACAGATTCTTCCACCTATTACAAATGCTGCTTAAGACATCCTTCTACCTACCACCACCCGATAACCTCACCGGAAAAATCTCCAACCCATACTTACAAATAAACATGACTGTTGAATCCATAACAACTGCACACGTAACAATACACAACAAAAACAAAAACCGATAAATAATGTTATATATCAAAAAGAGGACAAACTTTCAAACATATATGGTCATATATTTGCGTATGTCATATGTAACTCGTAACTCTATATACAATGTCATATAACGTTATATAATATCAATAACGTTATATCAGTTTCAAAAACGTTATATAAGAACACTAACGTTATATGCATAGTATCTGGAAAGGATAATATAGAATGTCATATAACGTTATATAAGTGTAACGCTGTTATACTTATATATACTTATATAACATTGTATATAGAGACAAAGAGTGAGAGAGAGACGACAGAGATAGAGAGAGACAGAGACGATAGAGAGAACGGGAGAGATACCCAAGAGAGAGAGAGTGCCTACAACATCAACAGAGAGATACGATAGAGATAGAGAGAAAGAGTGAGAGAGATACCTGAGATGGAGGGAGGCGATACTGCTTGGATCAATATAGGGAGAAGACAGACGATCACCGGAGGAAATTTATGCGAGATCAATCGATTTTTGCGAGACTGCTCTTTCTCTCTGTCGCTCTATTCAGCGTAACCGTTATTTCCCGAGATCTTTGCGTGAGTGATTTCAAACGTAGGATAATGGGGTAAATGGAAGAGATTTGAATGGGAGGGTAAATTTGTAAGGCATTATTTCCCTTTTAAAATGTAGTGGACTTTATGCCTTATCAAATACATATTAGTGGACTTAGTGGGTTACAAATTTGATCAGTCGACCTAATGGGTTAGAAGTAGGCTATAGTGGACCCTAGGCCAATTTTTTATTATTTTATCATGAACCTTCAATGCTGGAAAATAGAAAATTCAACTCAATTATTACATGAATTATTCTAATATTTTCAATTCATAACAAAAACCGCAGCAAGAAGTAATCGCTTCCAATTTTTCGGTCCCGACATCGCCAGATACAAGAACTAAATTATATCCTAAATTTTTAACTCTAAAATCCGAAAATTATAATGTATATCAGAATTAGATTCTAGAATCCAAAAACTATATCATCTATCATACATAAACATCCGAACTAATATTTGTTCCAAAGGTTAAAAATCGTTCGGATATGTAAGTACGAAATTGCTACACCCTAAGTTATTCTTAAAATAGTTTTTTAAGAATATTTTATAAAGATGATTCAAATCACAAGTTATTATTAAAATATTTTTGATGGGTTATTGTAGAAAATTAGCTCAATTCGATATTCGTAAAGGCTTTTTCAGCATTCGTATGGAGCATTATGATTTCTGAAACACCCTACGTTTTCTGATATAGCCCTTATCGGTATCGGATTCAGCTAATATTTTTCAGAAATCCATAAATAATATTTTAAAAATAACATACGGTTTGAATCATCTTTGTGGGACCTATAATGAGCCCCACAAAAATTGAAAATATCATTGCCCATGGCAACAAAAATAAAAAATAAAAAAATCCACGCTCCTCAAGATGCTCTATAAAGCTAAGTACCCGAGAATTTGTACAAATTTCAAATACTAAAACTCAAAAAAGTTTAGCAATTTCTTACTAACATATCCAAACGATTTTCAACCTGTGGGACGTATATTAGTTCGAAAGTTTATATATGACAAATGATATGGTTTTCGGATTTAAGAATCTGATATACACTATAATTTTTGGATTCTAGAGTTCGAAGTTTTACGATATATTCAAGTTCTTGTATCTGATGATATCGGGACCGAAAAATTGGAAGAGAATATTTCTTGTTACGCTATTGCCTCCCAAGCTCAAACATCCTTGGCGAACTCTTCCATGCCAACTTTCATGTTGGTTGCAAATGAATCCAATCTCCAAATACGAACTTCTAAATGCATATTGCTTTGATTTGTTGGGTGAAATATATCTTCTCTACAAACTGGAGTGAGAGGAAAAAATTGAGGTTTCGATTGAGACTTAGGAGGTGGGAGGTGAGAGTTAGGAGGTGGAACATGGACTGGTTAAAGGTGGGAGGTGAAGCTCTTGGTGCTTGGCTGCGGTGGGAGGTGAGAGAGGATGAAGATGACTGAGTGGTAAAAATGTAGGGGAGATGGGTTGTGTTGTATGTATGTGGTTGAATGTAGTCATTTTTGGGATATTTTTGTCAATTTCATTGATGGTATTTTTGTCCGAATATTTTTTACTCGAAAATGAGTTGTGTGTAGTAAATTTGGAGTTGTATGTAGAAACTCCTTTAGGCAGTACCCCTTGATCTCAGTTTGGTGCCCAATGTATGATTATTGATGATTTTGTGGGGCCTATTTTGGGTCCAAAAAAGTTATTCAAACCACAAATTATTCTTAAAATATTTTTTTTATGGATTCTTGTAAAAATTAGCTCAACCTGAAATTCGTAAGGGTTTTTTTAGCATTCCTAAAGGCCCTACGAATTCTGAAAAAGCCCATACGGATATTGGATTGAGATAATTTTTTACCAGAATCCATCAAAAAATATTTCAAAAATAACTTATTTTTAATCATTTTTTTAGAACCAAAATGGGCCTTACAAAATTATCAATAAATCGTTATGGGTTTTTTCAAAATTTGTAGGACCACTCCGAATGTTGAAATGCCGTACGAATGTTGAAAAGCCCCTTACGGATATCGAATTGAGTGATTTTTAGAGAACCCATAAAAATATATTTTAAGAATAACTTGCGGATTGCATAATTTTTTGGGGATCCAAAAATGGGCCCCACAATGTAAAGACCCGTAAATTTCTTTATTTAATTTTAATGTTCGTAATTGAGAAGAAAGGGTGAAAATGACGTGAATATGAGTGTGGTGGTTAAATGTGCAAGGCTTGAAAGTCATGGGTGTTAGTGTAATTTGGTGTGTGTATGTATGTGTGTGTGCTAGGGAAAACTTTTCCCATTTTCCTCCTCCCTTTCACTCTCGACACTCTCCCTCTCTCTCGGCTCTCTCGCTCCCTCTCACCATCTCTCAAAAACTCACCTCCAAACTCAAAACCCACAATAATCAACACAACACCATCTTCTACTTGCGTATTGGAACTTTGATCTCGTTGGATAGAGTTCGGTTCGGTGTATTTTGTTCGGTTTGGATTTCAGAACCTAGGGCTTGCTCAATCTCTTCAGTTTCGGCTTAGATACTCGAGGTAGAGAATTCTACCTCTTTAAATGTTTTATGAGTGATTTGGTGCTTGAAATCGTGCTTGTAATGTCGTGTTTAAGCTAAAATCGAAATCTGCTATTTCTGTCAAAAATCAACTGAAACTTACTTTCCCTACCGGTAGGATGAGTGAGAAATTCTTCATAACCAGCTCAAACGTACTGTAGCAGCTTTTGAGTTGCTCAAAACCCTACCGGTAAGAATTTTCCTTCTACTGGTAGGCCAAGTTCAAGATTCTTACGTTCAAAATGTTCGCCTTTCTGTTTCAAGTTCCTACCGGTAGGACTCATGCACCTACCGATAGGCACAATGTCTATGAGCTGCTTTTCCTACGTTCTTTCAAATCACTTTTTGGAGCCTATCATCGACTCTATTGGGTTCGCTTACGCATTCTTTCAAGTGTTTGGAGAATAGTGCCTATTTCATACATAAAATCGTGTCTGATGGACTTGAATGAACTTATTGAGTTAATTGTCATGGAAACTAGGATCAACGGATTGACGTTAATGGATTACAGATATAATGTGATATGTTACCGCCTAAAATGAACTGAAAATCATAGTGAGCAGTTGATGCGTGGGGTATAGGTTAAACTTGAAGTGAAAGGTTAGTAGGTTGCCTAAAGGGGAATTAATGACAGTTTAAGAATAGGCGAAGAATACAATGACATAAAGGGTAGCTATTCGATGTAACAAGAAACATGTATTGTAAAGGTTGATATCTTTTATACCTGAAGCTGGGAACCAAATGCGTGATTTGGATATACGGGGTCCCAAGAATCCAGAATGAGAATCGGATGTACAAGGTCATGATCACTCGGAATGTAGACTGGATATACGGGGTCCTAATGCCCGGAATGTCTATAGATCGATCTCGTGATATGACGAGGTGAAGGGTTTCTTGTGTGCCTATCTAGGACCCATAGGGATCATATGAGCTACTAAGCGGTTGGAATGTAACCATATGTGGTGGATGTGTGAAGATCAAAAATTGAGTAAAAAGGAATTCAAAAGATAATGATAGGTTGATTGACAAGAGTGAAATGTCCGTTTAAGTTCTTAATTTCCAATATAGTGCTTGTGTCCTATCTATGTTCCTTTATTATCCGAAAGTTTATGTTTCATCGGCATCTTTCATTTCATTTGCATATAAGGTTTGTGTAGACTTTTCTACTGGGCTAGTGTAGCTCAAACCTTACATCATTTTCAGGTGCTAACTCGGAATAGTAGCTTGCATGCCTGGAGTGCTTGGAGTGTGGACACCCCTTTTTGAAAGCTAACCAAATGAGTTACTTATTTATCTTTGTAAAATTTCCTTTGAAAGATGTATTTGTAATTTAAGTTATAATCCTTTTGACTACGGAATATTTGTAACTCTAAACTCTCATGACACTTGATGCTTATGTTAATTTGGGTTGTTGAGCCAGTGATGTAATATTTGGTAATCTCATGGACTTGAAAGTATTATTATGGGAATGGAATTACAGTAATCTTTTGGGTATCGTATGGAATATTGTGATGATTTATTTATGGAAAACCCTTTTATTTATGTTAAAAATCGAGGACGTGACACACAAAATCATCAATAATCATGTCCATTTATTGGATACCAAACAAGGCTCAAGGGGTACTGCCTATTTTTTTTTTGGTCAATCGATCACCATATTATTTATTGCTGCATAGCAGAGATATCAAGTGAATCCTCCTTACAAACCCAGTGTAGGTGGATAAATTCAAGTAGTGCTTTGAACAGCACTGGAATGCAGCGGCTTCACGTGCCTCTTGAACGTAACCCTAATTCGTCAGAGAAACCCTTATCCTGCAAAACAGACAAGGAGTGAGCGCACCTTTGCCTCTCGTGGCAAAGGCCCTCCGATGCCTTTGTTAGTATTTCGTACTAATGATCGAACCCTAATTATCAGTAGGAAAGCAAATAGAATGCAATGTATTGCGTACCTTTTACCTCTAGGCTTGCTCTGTTTATATAGACATTCGGATGCTTGGTGCCCAAGCATCCCTATTGCCATAGGATTCCCAACTCGTATAGGAAACCCAGGATATCAAGGATTCTCGTTTCCTTTATCAGTTTATGGAAAAGAGTCCTTTCAGGATTCTTTTCCATTACTGACCGAACATCCCATTCTCATTGGGTATCTTTCTCAAACCCTATATTCTCGGGATCTTATTCCTTAACGGAATACCACTGTTTCTGGACTCTTCCGGAATGTTCCCTCTATTTCATTATCTGACAGGACCTCTTTCTTTGTTCGGCCGTCTCATAGCCGAACAAATGGTCTGGACCAGTTACTTCACATGTAACTGGTCCTAAGGAAACAATTTGGACCATATCCTTTCTAAGGAGCTCTCCTTCTGTTCGGCTTTTCTCTTGCCGAACAATGTATCTGAACAGTGGCATCACATGTCACTTTCCTTGTATCTGGTCCAATAACGTCTCATGTTATTGTACCGAGAATCGTACAACCTCTCTGGACCATTGACTTCTCATATCAGTGGTCCACAGTGCGTTGACCCTTTGTTGACCGTGCTCGGGCTCATTTTGCACCTGTTCGGGAATACCTCCCTACAATTGCTCCCCAGCTTTGCTCGTTTATATTTTACTCAGATGACGAGTAAAGCTTTTAACCGAACAAATTCACTTTGTTTCTGCACCCTATTTCACATATTGGTGCAATGTTTCATCACTTTGCTTAAGAAAAAATCATCTTTTCTTGTGGCCGTCACAGGCTTTTAGCCCTAACCTTTACACGCGTCGATCATCGTATTGCGTTCCATTAAATACGAACAGACGTGTTTATGGGAAAACGGAACGCTCAAACGGCGTCTGGGATGACGTTTCACGTACGCCACCCACTTTTGGGGTATTTTTGGGTTTTCGTCCCATTTTTCAAAACACCCCAATCTTCCCCTTAGACTCCCTCTGCAGAAGAAAAGACTGTTTAAGCGTTCCCCCGCCATTGAAGCACTGTTCATCGTCTCAAGACCTCTTCTTTTAAGGATTCCATCGACTATTCTCGGAAGTCATCATTTCTTCTTCTTACAACTCCATTTCTCTAGTGGATTGTTTTCAACCGCAGTTTAGGGTTTCATTGTCCCCATTGCTTTACACTTCGTAGAATTCCAAAATCCTATCTGGTAATGGGTAGATTTCGAAGGCACTGTAATACTCCTCAAGCCATGGCTAGTTTCAGATCTCGATATGGGATTCCTGACGATGTAGCCACTGTATTGGCTCCTGAGGATGCCCTTCGTGAGAGTTTCGATTTCGACACTCTTCACATTCCTGTAGTAGCCATTGTTGAGGGCGGGGTTAGATTCCCCTTGGCTCCTCTGCTTCGCCAAGTTTTGGCGTATTATAGACTTTCCCCAATGCAAGTCTCTGCCAACTTCTTTCGAGTAGTTATGGGCATCAACACCATAAATCAGATGTTAGGGACCTCTTTAGGTTTATACGACATTCATCACCTATACAGTATCTCTAGAACCGGGGATGCCCTCACATATTACTTAAAGAGTAGGGATTCTAGGAAGAAGCTTGTCCTTGAACTCCCTGACTCTACTCGAGGGGATGACGACGACTTCCTGATTGTCACGGGCAACTTCGAACCCAGAGATGAGGACGGCCAAGTGATTGGTTTTCACGCTCCTCATGTATTCGGGAGCCCACGTTAGTGCTTTTCCCCTAATTTCAAATCCTTGTCCTTTTTCATAGGAGAAGCTTTTTCGTGCTTTCTAATTATTTATGCTTTGCTCGGCTGCAGCTTCGAACATTAACCGGGGTTATAATATCATAACCCCTCAAGTGCACGTAGCTGATATCAAGCGAGCACTTGCTTTCAACGGCGAAGGGACTTACCTTGCTGGCCGAGCAAGAGCGGCTCAGGTTCTGCTGAGTTACAAAGCGTCATACGGGGGGTTTATTGATCGGCGTACCCGAGCAGCGGACAACCTTGCAGCGGCTGGTCCTTCAAGACCTGTTCCCGAAGAAAGGCGTTCTCGGACACCTCCAATCTCCGACGAACCAATTCCCCTTGCCGAAGAAGCCTCCAGTCCCACATCAAGTTCTTCTTCCAGCGGTTACACGCCTTCACCTCCAGCAATGAACCAGCCAATTGATTTAGGGAGTCTTCTCACCATACCTGGTCGAGGTCGTGGCGCTGCTCGGGGCCAAGGTGGCCAAGGTCGTGGCCGCCGTACTCAGACTCAGACTGATGCTCCTCCTGGCTTTTCCCCAGAAGAAATCGAGGCCATCCACAGAGAGAAACGTCAACGGGTGGAACAGCCTCAAGAAAGACCCCACCTTCCTCCTCGTCTCCTGCTCCAATATGGGCTCCCTCCTTCTCTCATGGGAACCGAGCTATCACTGCTCGGGACACTGTCGAGACCGAAGGGACTGCCCTTGCATTGTCCCAGGCCTTTTTGTTGCCTGGGGACATGCAAAAAGAAGTTGCAATGTCCCCAGACAATCTTCTCAGTTCCTTCATGTCCCACAACGCCAAGGTAAAATTTCTTTTTGTGATCATAGTGTACACAGAACTCAATAGTTATGTTTATTACAATTGTTTTGAATGTTTCCAGGTGATGCAAAAAATGGTGGCCATGGCTCAAAAACTTAGCCAATCAGAGCCCCAACGAGCAAAACTTGTCAGTGAAAACTCCAAGCTCCAACGTACCATCATCAGGCTTGAGAGAGAAAGGAACCAGGCCCAGGGGGTTGCAGATGGCCTGAAAGGACAGTTGAAGGGGACTGAGGACAGTCTTGCCCAGACTTTGAAGGAGCTCGAGACGTCCCAGAATGAAGCCAAGGCTGCCTTCGAAAAGGGATATAACGAAGGAATCAAAGTTGCCACAGAGAGCTACACAAACCAGATGCCTGGAATTCAGGATCAAGTTTGGGTGGCGTCTTGGAGGGCCTGCCTTGAAAAAGCAGAGATTCCTGAGTCATCTCCACTTTGGACCAACATTGAGCTTCCAAGCGCAGCAGCTGGTGATCAGGAGGAAATTGTTGAAGAGGGAGATGAAGAACAGGTCTTGCAGACAGCGGAGCCTCCTGTTACCGAAGTGGAGCCTCAGAGTGATATGACCAATCCTAGCCAAAAGGAAGTCAGTGATGGTCAACGTGGAGAGGAAATTGCCACTGATGATGTGATTGCACCAGTAGCTCCTGTAATTGCTCCTTCTTCTGTGCAAGATCTCACTGAAGATGAATGAGCTCTGCCTTTCTTTATATCTGTGTTTTGTGAAAAGTTTAAGTATTTCGTACTTATGTAAGTTGTTTCGTACTTTAAATCGGCTAAAGTGTCACGTACTTTATGCATATATTCGTATGCTTTCCAAGTTTGTGCATATTTTCGTATGCTGTGGACTGTTTGTGCATATATTCGTATGCTTATGCATGTATTCATATGCTTTGCATAGTCTCGTAGAGTTCAAGTGTCACAAGTATTTCGAACTTGTGTTCAATTTACACAAGTGTTTCGAACTTGTGTTCAAGTGTCACGTACTTTAAATGGATATCCTATACCCTGCTCCCCAATACGAATGAGGGAAACCAATTTTGTAATTTCGTATTTAAAACAAATACCACGAGAATTGCAGTTTATACTAAGAAAGTAACGATCATTCATAAACTGTAAAACTCAAGAGGGCGTTACTCGTACCCCTTGTAGCTAAAATAACAAAAATAGAACATAAGAGAGTTTTATTCGTAACTCTCACACAATCACGATGTGCAAAAATAAAAATTTATTCATATAAAAAACTTTCTCAGATTATGGACATTCCAAGGTCTTGGCACTGGGTTCCCGTCCAAGTCCGCCAATCGATAAGCCCCAATGCCCGCGATTTCTGTAACTCGATATGGGCCTTCCCAATTTGCCCCTAGCTTTCCCTCATTAGCCACTTTAGTATTGCCGAGCACTTTTCGTAGCACAAGGTCTCCAACACCAAACTCTCGTGGGTGTACATTCTTGTTATAACTTTTGATGAGCTGCTCTTGGTATGAGGCCAAGTGCACCAAGGCCCGTTCTCGTCGTTCCTCGGCAAAGTCTAACTCAATCTCCAAAGCTCTGTCATTTCCTCCACTTTCAACCAAAGTGGTCCTGTTGGTCGGCAGACCTATTTCCAATGGAATAACAGCCTCCGTTCCATATGCCAATGAATAGGGGGTCTCTCCCGTAGACCTCCTAGGCGTTGTTCGGTATGCCCATAGGACCAATGGCAATTCATTGGGCCATTTCCCCTTTGCTTTATCCAAACGTTTCTTAATCCCATCAAGGATTGTTTTATTCGAAGCCTCTGCTTGTCCGTTGCTTTGAGGGTAGGCTGGAGTCGAGTAATAATTTCTTATCCCATACTGGGCACAGAAAGTTTTGAATTTCTTCTGAAATTGCGACCCATTGTCTGTAATCAACGAATAGGGTACCCCAAAGCGAGTTATGATGCTTTTCCACACAAACCTTTCTATCATAGGTTCAGTAATCTTGGCCAACGGCTCAGCCTCAATCCATTTAGTGAAGTAATCTGTTGCAACTAATAGGAATTTTCGATTCCCAATTGCTTTGTGTAGTGGACCCACTATGTCCATTCCCCATTGAGCAAACGGCCAGGGACTTGTCAGCGGCACCAGGTCCTCGGCTGGTGTTCGAATCATTGGTGAAAATTTCTGACACTTCTCACAAATTTTTACGTACACCTTAGCATCTTCTTGCATGTACGGCCACCAATACCCTTGGGTGATTGCTCGGTGGGCTATGGACCGACCACCAGCATGGCTTCCACAAGTCCCCTCGTGAATTTCGTGGAGGAACTTTTGCACCATCTCAGGATGCACACAAAGCAAGTAGGGTCCTGTAAAAGACTTCCTATATAGTTTTCCCTCTGGGGATAACCAGAACCGAGCAGATTTGGTCCTGATTTTATGTGCCTCCTTTTTGTCCAAAGGGAGTACTTCATCTCGTAAAAACTCCACTATTGGGTCCATCCAACTTGGTCCTTGGTTCACGTCCAAGACCATCTCTACACTTCTGCCAATGCTCGGCTCAGCCAAATACTCTACGGCTATTTTTCTTTTAAATTCAGATGGCACAGCTGCGGCTAACCATGCCAATGAATCTGCATGAGCATTCTTCCCAGAACTTATCTGTTCAATATACACCCTTTCGAAGGTATCAAGTAGATCTCTGGTCACCTGTACATATGCCGCCATCTTCTCGCTCCGGGTTTCATATTGCCCGGACAGTTGATGGACCACGAGCTGTGAATCAGAATACACCCTAACTCGTTCAGCTTTTAGGGTTTTTGCACTTCTCAAACCAGCTAAGAGTGCCTCATACTCCGCCACATTATTTGATGCATTGAACCCTAGCCGAACAGATAATTCTAACATTGACCCTTCAGGGGGTAAAAGCACAACTCCAATACCTGAACCGGTGTTGCAAGCTGACCCATCAACAAACAGCTTCCATTCCAGGGGATCTTGTTCGGCTAACGCCTGTTTCTTCGTTACAGGAGACTTTGCTTCACACTCCTTTCTCGTAGGAGGCAAAGGTGCAACCGTAGGTGAGAACTCTGCCACAAAATCTGCCAACACCTGGCCTTTGATTGCTGTGCGCGGCTGATAGTCAATTTCATATTGGCTCAACTCAACGGACCAAGTTGAGATTCTTCCCGAGAAATCTGCCTTTCGGAGCAATGATTTTAATGGGAACTCAGTGTAAACCACAACTTTATGGCTCTGGAAATAATGTGGCAATTTTCTAGTTGCTGTCCTTAATGCTAGGACCAATTTCTCGAGGGGCAAATACCTTGTTTCGGCATCTAACAAAGTTTTGCTCACATAATAAACTGGGATTTGCTCGGATCCCTTATCTCTTAAAAGTACTGCACTTACAGCATGCTCAGAAACAGCTAAGTATAAAATCAGAGACTCACCTGTTTCTGGAGTCGAAAGAAGGGGAGGAGAGGCCAAATATCCCTTTAGATCCTGAAAGGCTTGTTCACATTCTGCTCCCCATTCGAACCCTTCCCTTTTCTTCAATAACTGAAAGAAAGATCTGCACTTGTCACTTGATCGGCTAATAAATCGATTAAGAGCTGCTGCCATCCCAGTTAATCGTTGGACTTCTTTCGTTGTCCGAGGACTTTCCAGATTCTGTAAGGCTTTTATCTGGTCGGGATTTGCCTCTATTCCCCTTAGAGTTACAAGATGGCCCAAAAACTTTCCAGAGCCGACTCCAAACGCACACTTCGAGGCGTTGAGTTTCAACTTGTATTTCCTCAAAATCTCGAAAGCTTCTCTCAAATCAGCAATATGGCCTTGCCCAGATTTACTCTTTACCACCATGTCATCTATGTAGACCTCCATAGTTTTGCCGAGCAATTTTCTAAACATGATGGTCGCCAGTCTCTGATACGTTGCCCCTGCATTCTTCAATCCAAAAGGCATGACATTATAACAGTACAACCCTCGTGGTGTAATAAAAGACGTCTTCTCCTGATCTGGCCCAAACATTGCAATTTGATGGTATCCTCGATATGCATCGAGAAAACTCATCCGTCCATATCCCGCTGTTGCATCAACCAACTGGTCAATCCTTGGAAGAGGAAAACTGTCTTTAGGACACGCCTTGTTTAAATCTGTGAAGTCAACACATACGCGCCATTTTCCGTTCTTTTTCTTGACGACAACAGTACTTGATAGCCACTCTGGATAATAAACTTCCCTTATTGCCTTAGCTTCCAACAAGTGATCCACTTCTTCGATTACAGCGTCAACGTGCTGTACGGCTGCCCTTCGTTTCTTTTGAATGACCGGTTTATGCTGTGGATCTATATTCAAATGATGGCAAATAACATCTGCATTTACCCCAGGCATCTCCTCTGGTGTCCAAGCAAATACATCGACATAAGTTTTCAAAAAACTAATCAGTTCATTTTCTTCCTCTTCTGGCAGTGATTCCCCAATTAGAAAATACTTATCTGGATCAGTCTCGTTGATCTGTGTTTTCTTCAAATCCTCAACCACCCTCTCGGTTGGGTCTTTTCCGATATCCTCAATGGTCGGCAGATCCGGAGTTTCCACAGTATTAATATGGTGGGCATTATGGACTCTTTTAATGATGGATACCAAACATTGTTGAGCTATCTTTTGGTTACCTTTGATGTGCTCAATCCCATTAGACCCTGGGAACTTTACCATCTGATGGAAAGTTGAAGAGACTGCCCTCATCTTGTGCAACCATGTCCTTCCTATAATCACGTTATAGGAAGACGGTACATCCACCACTAAGAAGTCGGTTCGTAGCACCACTGTCCCAGCCCGAACAGGCAGAGTTACCTTGCCTAACGGCCAAACTGCTCCTGCTCCAAATCCGACCAATGGAGTTACTGATTGTACCAAATCTTCTTGTGTGAGCCCCAGTTTCTTAAATGCATCATAGTACAGCACTTCGGTGCAACTCCCTGAATCCACCAGGATTCTTTCCATATCATATTCCCCAACTCGTAGGGTTATGACCAAAGCATCATTGTGAGGTACCTGGACTCCTCCCAGATCTTTATCTGTAAAAACTATGCCCTCGTTACTTGCCCTTTCGTCGCGCCCTCTTTTCTTCCCCAACTGCATTACATGTTGGTCATGTTTTACTTGCCTCTGAAGCAATCTCACCTCATTTCTCGTATAAGGTTCGGCTAATCCATGTATCATATGGATTACCCCTTTTGGAATCTGTTCGTAATCCAATTCCATTGCCTTGTCTTTATCCTTGGAATCTTCTTGGATAAATTCTTTAAGGTAACCTCGTGAGACCAAATCATCAAGATGTCGTTTAAACATCTCACAGTCCTCTGTCATGTGACCCCAATCCTTATGGTAACTGCAGTGCTGATTCGTAGCACGTTTTGCATCTTTATTCCCACCAAGAGTTGGGGGCCATTTGAAGTATGGTTGATTCTTTATTCGATAAAGAATCCTGTAAATGGGCTCTTTCCAAACCGTGTTTATTGAAAAGAATGACTTGGGATCCGGGGCTTGTTTATCCTTGTACTGCTCTTTTTTCGCCTGCCCATAATCTTTCCTTTCACGATAAGTTTTGGGCTCTGGCTTGTCAACTTTCTTTATAGGCCCCTTTACTTGCTCGGCGGCCAACTTTCCATCCTCTCGTAGGATGTCATCCTCGTTCCTGGCGTGCTGCTCAATCCTCTCCATTAATTTTGCCAATGTCTGCGCGGGACTCATGTTTAGAGACTTACGCAGTTCCCCCCGAACAGGTAAACCCGTTTTGAACGTGGCTATTGCGTACTCTTCACTACATCCTTCAATTTCATTGAAGGTTTCCCAGTACTTCTTTGCATAAGTCCTGATCGGCTCGTCCTCTCCTTGTTTCATAAAAGAAAGACTCTCAAAGGTTTTGGGAGCTTTCCTGCTCGTTAAGAACCGTGCAGTGAATTCCTCGGCCAATTGTACCCATGTTCGGATGGAGCGCGAGCCCAGTTTGTAGAACCAGGACAGAGCAACCTTCCCTAAACTCGACAGGAACATCTTGCACATGATAGCATCATCCCCTTCATGCATAAACATCGCTTGCTGGTAATGCTGTATATGGGCCACGGGATCAGCATCTGTCTCGTAGAGGATGAATGTCCCGTGCTTTACCCTGGTCGGCAATCTAGCCTCCTGTAACTTTCTTGCAAAAGGGGAAGATGCTATATTCTGCAGTGCTTTCCGTGCTGCTTCCCGTGCAGTCATGGCTTCATCCTCTGGTCCTTTCTTGGACCTAATTCGTTCCCAATCGGAATCAGGTCTCTCGTACCTGTCCCTATGATGTTTTCTACTCCCTTCTTCTTCGGGGGTAGAACTCCGACCTCTGTTTCTCCTCTTTCTTGGAGATATCCTCCTTCGCTCGGGTGTTCGGATCCTGCTCCTCCCTTTTCGTGGAGAAGTCTTATGTCGCCTCGGGGTCAGACTTCTGCTTCTGCTCCTCCTTCCTCGCGAAAGAGCCTTTTGATACTGTACCAAAGCGTATTCACTGCCTCTAGAATTTCTTCGAGATAGTCCAGAGTCCTCCGGATGTTCTCTGATTCTCTCTAGTTCTCTGATTTCATGTTCTCGTTTTTTGATCAAACGAGCATACTTCTCGATTTCTTGTCTCTTCTTATCAAGAACGTCTTCGCTATGGTATACACTCCTGGAGTGTGCAATCGATTCATCCCCTCGATGGGATTTAGTCCTTCTCGTGGACTTCGATGCCGTCTCTCCATCTCTATTTCTGGAGTTGCCATGAATAGTAAGGGGGTGGCCCTTACTCGTGGTCCTTCTGTGTCCTCCTTCGGGCTTTCTCGGAGCCCCGGGTGGAGACTTATCCCCTCCTCCAATTAGCACATCCTTCGGGTCGTGTGGCGTTACTGGCTCTACTTCCACCATGGTCGTATTTCAAAGGGAACTCTTTCGTTTCCCACAGACGGCGCCAATTGTAGGTGGATAAATTCAAGTAGTGCTTTGAACAGCACTGGAATGCAGCGGCTTCACGTGCCTCTTGAACGTAACCCTAATTCGTCAGAGAAACCCTTATCCTGCAAAACAGACAAGGATTGAGCGCACCTTTGCCTCTCGTGGCAAAGGCCCTCCGATGCCTTTGTTAGTATTTCGTACTAATGATCGAACCCTAATTATCAGTAGGAAAGCAAATAGAATGCAATGTATTGCGTACCTTTTACCTCTAGGCTTGCTCTGTTTATATAGACATTCGGATGCTTGGTGCCCAAGCATCCCTACTGCCATAGGATTCCCAACTCGTATAGGAAACCCAGGATATCAAGGATTCTCGTTTCCTTTATCAGTTTATGGAAAAGAGTCCTTTCAGGTTTCTTTTCCATTACTGACCGAACATCCCATTCTCATTGGGTATCTTTCTCAAACCCTATATTCTCGGGATCTTATTCCTTAACGGAATACCACTGTTTCTGGACTCTTCCGGAATGTTCCCTCTATTTCATTATCTGACAGGACCTTTTTCCTTGTTCGGCCGTCTCATAGCCGAACAAATGGTCTGGACCAGTTACTTCACATGTAACTGGTCCTAAGGAAACAATTTGGACCATATCCTTTCTAAGGAGCTCTCCTTCTGTTCGGCTTTTCTCTTGCCGAACAATGTATCTGAACAGTGGCATCACATGTCACTTTTCTTGTATCTGGTCCAATAACGTCTCATGTTATTGTACCGAGAATCGTACAACCTCTCTGGACCATTGACTTCTCATATCAGTGGTCCACAGTGCGTTGACCCTTTGTTGACCGTGCTCGGGCTCATTTTGCACATGTTCGGGAATACCTCCCTACACCCAGTTAAAAAATTCTCATCCTATATTGTAGGAAACTCCAAAGATTAGGCATGTTTGGCTATAGTATGAGCTACTCTATTACAATCACGTCTATCAAACGAAAATAAAATGGAATGAAAATAACAAGTTAAATTTATTACATCTGTGATGATTAATTACTGCCAAACTAGAACTAGCATTCTTCAAACCTTGCACAATCTGGACCATTTCTTGAGCATCTCCTTCCACCACAAAATCCTCCTCCATCCCATCCCTTGCCTAGCAAATAGCATCATGAAACTCCCAAGCTTCAACCTTTGCAGCTAGCAAAACATTAGGAATAGGTATATATGGGCTACCCGCCCGAAGGCTTTCGGATGGCCCGAAAAGTATTTTTGAAAAATGAAAGAGTCGCCACCCGGATTAAAGGTCCGCCATCCGAGAAACCACTCTGATTGAAATTGATTCTCTGAATTTGAAAACTAGAGATTATTTTTGGTTCGGAAGCTCGGTTATGAGAGAGGAAGGGTTTTACGGCACCCCTTTGCTAGACACAAGGTCGGTCTCTACTCAATGTTTGTGGGATTTTGTCAAAAACATTTTATTTCATGACTCTTTCCACTTATCAAGAAAATAATTTATATAGTATATGATTTAAAACAAATAAAGGGTGTACACATGTGATTGTGTACAAGGTAAGCATGAGACATGAGAAAATAAAATGAAAAAGTACTTTAAAACGAAACAGCCTTTCAGTCTTGGGCGCCCAAAAGTGGTCTCGAGCACTCAGAAATGATCTTGGGCCCCCACCTGGGCCCCAGAAGTGGTCTAGGGCGCGTTGGAGTGATCATGGGTGCCCACTGGTGGTGTTGGGCCACTTGGGGCGGTCTTTGGTCTATCGTTTTCGTACAAAAAATATAATTTATTAAACCAAGGAATTAATTAGTATTCCGAAGGAAGTAAAAAGCTGAGTTGCAGTAGTTTCAATTAAATTCTAATTTAATTCGGAAAGTAAAGAGAAGTTGGATTTTGATTTTGATTTGATTAAACTAAAATTAAACTAGAAAGCGATTAAAGAATTTTGAAACAAATGAGAGAAAGGACTAGGGTTTCCGATTCAGTCTCCCCTTGTAACATAATTATTTCGAAACCTAGGGTTCACATTCAACATTCAACCAGACCATCGTAGGGTAGCAATTCCTATTGATAATTCCCAAAAAGATAATCAAGATTTGCACTTCGTATAGGCTATCTCAACATGGTACGGATCGTCTCACTCGATTTAACCAACGGCATGACCCGTCTCACGTCGTATAGTCTATCTCAAAGCTTATCATGAACTAGTAGAAACCATTGTATCATAGTGCTTGAAACTATGTATACAAACACATTTGAAGATTGGAAAAAAATATAGAACTTCATAAAAAGTTATGAATCGATCAAATTATACAATCAAGTTGAATATAAAACCCTAAGAATCAGACAACTACGCTACTTGGAAAGACCTCCTTGTTACCCTAGTCAAGAAGTTTAGCCACTCATGGAGTTGGAACAAATAACCAGACAATAATAAAGCTCCATTGAACAACAAACTAAAAACTTTCGAATAAATCACAAATGAATAAATCCAAAAGCTCCTGTTGTTGCTGGTTTTGCCGTGATCCGCGGCGAGGTTGAAGTGCACTGTCTCCTGATGGCAGCCCCATTTTCTATTTTTTTTGCGTGATGAGAAAGTTCCTGATGGCAGCCATCGTTCTCGATTTATGTGTGTGAAAGATATGATGGCCCCCCAAACAAAACTCTTGCTGCCCTTTTATAAGTGCTGAAATCAATTTCTTGAGAAAGGAGGCCCGATCTTTTAATTACTGGCCATCATTATGCACATAATTATCCACCTTGTATGAATTTTATTGGGTGTTTCTCTCTTTCCATCCATTATAAGCTTGGTCCCACTTCTTGATTAATTTGATCGGCCGGCAAGTATAACATTCTCCAAGCATGACTTCGAGTTCACTTTGCATCATTAATTATTTTTATATCGATTTAGCTTCAAATGTTATCCAACGGCTCTGTAGATTCTGAAATAAAGAAAATGAGTATCAAACTCCAAATAATATAATAAATAGACATAACAAGAGTAAATTAGGGGGTGTAAATGGGCACATTTACGCACCTATCACATCCCCCAACTTGCACTTTGCTAGTCCCTAGCAAAGAAAGGAAAAACAAATAAAAGAAAGCAACTAACTAAGGGATAGATCTTTTAAACCCCCAGGTGGCTCCGGTAGGATGAGTGAAGTCTCGTGAGGGTTTTCAGCAGTGATTACCCACAAAACACAAAGGATCCTTTCACTTGGAACCCAAAAAAAACTGCAACGTAATTTATCGATATACCAACGCCAAGAATATAGAATACGCAACAATAGTTCTAAATGCCAACAAAATGTAGGAATAAATCATGGCATCCAAGCTTAGCGTGTGAGAGCAAAGACCTCGACTACAAGTGAACTACAACTGAGCACCCTCTCTGGACCGAGCCTCGACTTCAATTCTCACCGTGTCATGCACTCAACAACAGAAAACACTCGAAACAAGGTACATTTAATAGACTCTCAATGTGTGCGGGTGGAAGTTATGCGATAAAGAACCAAAGTATCCCACACACTTAGACACGAAAAGAAAGCTTTTTAAAGTGGACACAAGATCTCATGAAAGGAATGTCAGGCATTGAAAACTATTTCTATCCATCAATCCACAACCCATTGCCCCTAAGATCAAACAGGACTTTATTCGGTTATAACGTTGGGTAAGGAAAAGTTTTTCAAAAGTTGGGATAAATCATAAGCAAGCGTATGAGAATAGGCCAAAACAACATAGGGCAAGTAATAATGTGCACCCTCTTATCATTCTTTTCAACTCCGCCATATCTCTCTAATTTTTCACCCATCGCACAAATCCACAATGAAATCACTTGTTTCTTTCTTGCAACAAGTATATTGGTATCTTCCCATTTTTCATTCAAGTTCCTTTTCTTTTTCTTTTGCAATTTTCTCAATTTTTTTAACAATGGATAAGGACACACCACAATTCAAGCACATTGTTCTCAAATACACTCCATTCTTTTCAAAAAAAAACCTTCACATGATTAACTTGTCATTCTCAAGACACAATATGGTTGGTGAAGTTTAACAAGAAAAAGGCTCATGCAAGAGGCTCAATGTGGCTTACAAGGATAAGTATTTTAGAAAAAGAAACGAACCAGCTCAAACCACAAAAATGGCCTACTATCATCTCCTAGGGGCAACACAACCATATAACTTTCTATTCCCAAAAGATGAAATAGTATGCATGCATTAAGTCCCAATACTTGACGACAAAGATATTGAGATCGACAACGATTAGGATTCTTTGTTTTTTTTTTTTTATGACAAACAAAGAGTATATGTGACACTACTCCAAAGGAAAGTAAGACACTAAAGCTCACATGGGCATAAGTCTCCACTAATCTAGCCATTGAAAGCACTCAAGTTATAACTCACAAGCAGTCAAGGTCTAAGAACGTGCAGTGCAAAGATGCTAAGAGCCTATGCCAAGACAAATTCCTATTGCCAAGCTAGCAAAAAGAACTACCATGCAACATAAATATTCAAGTAATGCCCACAGATTCTCAGCACATGCAACCAACAAGCAAACATCACAATCTCTAAGTCTCAAGTAAAAAGGATCCAACAAGTTTTTTTTTTTTGAAATTTATCAATTTTCAATTTTTTTTGTCAATTTTATAACTCTATAAACAAAAAGAAAAGCTATAACTCTATAAACAAAAAGCAAAGCGATCCATCCCCTAAATTACAATGGCACTGTCCTCAGTGACGGCTCAGCCATAGAAAAATAAAAGACAAGTCGGTGAAAGAAATGAGAGATATCACCTCACATAGGAGCAACAAAAAGCAAGGCAAAAGAGAAGGTTGGAGTCATCCCCCAACTTATAGTGTAAACCTGCACTTCATTAGTCCCACAACACAAAATATATAGAATAAAAGAAATTAAAACAAAAGACACAAAGCGAAGAAAAAATAATAATAACAAATACTCCCTAAAATACTCCACCAAGATAAAAACGTATACACTTTCTTCACGTGAAAGACACGGGTACTACTTTTCTCTCTTGTCAAAGGCTGTGGTTCCCTATTTGTTGGAAGGACAATATGTGTAGGATTCAACGATATCTTGAAAAGTGGTGCCATCAGCTAATAGGCTATCACTCCCTCTGGGGCTGCCAGATCCCTTACCCACCACTCGGTTTATGAAGCAATCTCCACCAAATTGGACATTAAAATCAGATGGTTCAGACAGAATTCTCGCTGCTAACTACACTCCTGCCGCCAGACCCAACCTCCTAAGTACTACATACATGGCTTTGACAAGGTGGCTATATCAGACCTTCAGAAGCCGTTTGAGCACAGCAAACACTGGAGGTCTCTCAAACTCCATAGATTTCAAGTCTCCTAGACTCATTGAAAGCGTTTAAAGGTTAGGGTACACTGGGTCCACCAAATTGATGGACTCAATTTCACCCTCTTCACTCAAACTGTCCACATATGGCTTCAATCGTTGGCCATTAACCTTAGATACTTGGCCATCACGTGGATCCCGAATTTCAATCGCAGCAAGGGGAAAACATGAGTAATAACATAAGGTCCATCCCACCTAGAATTCAACTTGTCCGGAAACAATTTCAAACGTGAGTTGAAGAGCCACAATTCTGTGTATATGCTTATCATGGAATGCTTTAGTCCTAGCCTTATAGATTTTAGAGCTCTCACATGCATCATTACGAAGTTCTTCTAATTCATTGAGTTGGAGTTTACGATTCGAACTGGCAACAACTATATCAAAATTAAATTTCTTAATGGCCCACATGGCCCTATGTTCCAACTCTATAGGCAAGTGGCACGCTTTACCATAAACCAACCGGTAAGGAGACATGCCAATGGGATTTTTAAAAGCCGTACGGTAGGCCCACAAAGCGTCATCAAGCCTAAGCGACCAGTCTTTCCTATCGGGCCTAACCGTTTTCTCAAGAATTGATTTAACCTCCCTATTCGAGACCTCTACTTGGCCACTAGTTTGAGGATGATAAGGTGTTGCCACCTTGTGAGTGATAGAATATTTCTGTACTAGCGCCGCAAAGTATTTGTTTAGGAAGTGGGTTCCCTTATCGCTAATAATCGCACGTGGGTAGCCAAAGCGACTAAAAATGTTACTTTGCAAGAATTCGACCACAACCTTATGGTCATTAGTCCGCGTTGCTACCCCTTCCACCCATTTCGAGACATAATCGACTGCCATTAAAATATACTCATTCCCAAAAGAGGTTGGGAATGGTCCCATAAAATCAATTCCCCACATGTCAAAAATTTCTACCACAAGAATATCGGACAAAGGCATCATGTCTCGATGGGATATGTTGCCAACCTTTTGGCAATGAAGGCATGTCTTGCAAAACTCATGGGCATCCTTAAAAAGTGTAGGCCAATAGAACCCGCATTGCAAGACCTTCGCTGAGGTCCTTTTACCGCTAAAATGTCCCTCACACTCGAGAGTATGATAGAAAGTCAATATGCTATGTTGCTCACTTTCGGGGACACACCGCCGAATCACTTGATCTGAGCAATATTTGAACAACTCCGGATCCTCCCAAAAATAATTACCAACCTGCGCAAAGAATCGGTCCTTGTCTTACTTGGACCAATGGGAAGGTATGGCGCCAGTGGCATGGTAATTTACAATATTTGCATACTAAGGGGGTTGACTATGTGACATCGCAAAAAGTTGATCATTTGGAAAGGAGTCTTTTAAAGGTAAAGGGTCACATGCGAAGTCAATCAAGATCCTCGAGAGGTGGTCAGCTACGGAGTTTTTGGAACCTTTCTTTTTGCGGATTTCTAAGTCAAATTCTTGTAGCAGTAAGACTCACCTAATCAACCTAGGTTTCATGTCCTTCTTTGAAAGCAAGTACGTCAACGCGGCACGGTCAGAGTACACGATAATCTTCGACCTTAGGAGGTAGGAACAAAATTTATCCAATGCAAACACTACCGTGAGCATCTCCTTCTCCGTAGTGGTATAGTTCAATTGAGCATCAGAGAGAGTCTTGCTTGGATAGTAAATGGCGTGAGGCACCTCATCCACCCATTGGCCAAGAACCGCGCCAACCGCATAGTCGGACGCATCACACATGATCTCAAAAGGAAGAGACCAAATAGGGGATTGCATGATTAGGGCGGAAGACAACGCAGTACGAAGCTTCACGAAAGCATTCATGCATGCATCATCAAAGACAAAAGGGCATCCTTTGAAATTTTGCTAAAGTCTCTAATGAAGCGGCGGTAAAACCCCGTATGCCCTAAAAATGAGCGAATTTGCTTGACGGTAGAAGGGGGAGGAAGCTTAGAGATACGGTCCACTTTAGCTTTGTCGACTTCGATCCCCCTTTTATACATGACATGACCTAGCACAATCCCCTCTTGAACCATAAAATGACTCTTCTCCCAACTTGACACCAAATTGGTCTCCAAACAACGCTTAAGCACCCTCTCAAGATTATGGAGACAACTTTCGAAAGACTTCCCAAAAACTGAGAAGTCATCCATGAAGACCTCAAGAAAATTCTCCACCATATCAGAGAATATTGCCATCATGCACCGTTGAAAGGTCGCAGGTGCATTGCACAAACCAAAAAGCATCAGCCGATAGGCGAAGGTGCCAAACGGACAGGTGAACATGGTCTTTTCTTGGTCTGCGGGGTCAATGGGTGTGGGCACGCGCCCCAAATTCTTCGATTTTTGTTTTAAAATCGAGTGTGGCCCTCTTTGAAGAGCGCGGCGAAACGCTTCGATTCAAAGTCGCCACTCGAGTTTTTGCGGTATGCACCCAAGGAACCGAACTCGAAAATGTTTGCTACGTTTGTTTGATTTTGAAAAGGCATAGACCGGTCCGTCGTCACCTTCGATATCTGAGGTTCGGGAGCCAGGTTACGAGAGGGGAAGGGTTTTATGGCACCCCTCTCGCTCAATCCGGAGATCGGTCTCTACTCGGTCATTTTGTAAAACTTTTGCATTTTTCTCTCATTAATCATTTTTAGCCAGTTAGGGAGGGGGAACAGTTAATAAGGATTAAAAAACTGTAACAAATTGCAGTTATGTGACAAAGTGTTTATGGATGATGATTTACTTGCAATGATGAATATAGATTGAGAACAAGCACTGAGAGCAGTCTGAATAAGTTGGAGTACACTGCTCTGAAGGGACGTGAGCAGATCCCGCACCAGCATGCACTGGCCGAACCACTACATGCTGATACCACCTGCGCACGCCACCACATGACTGGCGTGCTCCACTTATCTGGTCTCACAGTCTTTGTTTGCAACCCTCTGGGCTCTGGAAAGGGACCAGCGCACACCCAGGACAAACCACGCAGTTCATAGAGCAGAATATATACAGTTACAGACAGATAAAATGGCTTCAAGCCACAAAAGATAACAGAATATCCCAAAAATAGTGTGGGGACATAAAAGGAGGCCAAAGTTAAGCTAGATGCAAGGGCCAGCCACTGGATCCTGGTAACACTGCCGTACGCCAGTTCTAAGACGCCGTACGCCAGTTTTACCATTTGGTCAGTGCTTGGCTTTGCATTGTCTGGGTTCTGAAACATGACCAGAGAGATCCCAGAAGCCCTCCAAAGCAAATAAAGTAAGTATTGAATGCTACATCTAAACAGTTCTAGGATACAGGAAGCTGTAAAACTGGTTATTAGCATGTTAAGGTGATAACAGAAGTGTAAGCAAGTAAAAATGGACGATCAATGATCCCCACGCCAGTAGTGCTCATACTGCCATGACCGGCGTATGGCTTGACTGTACTGGCGTGCGCCATGTTTCATCTCACACGATCATTGTATTTTACCAATTTAAGGCTAGGACTAATATTGATTACCAGCCTGGACCTTACTGGTTCCCCTCAGGAGTTGAAAACAGAAAGCCACACAAAGGTAGTATACCTTTTTGTGTTGAAGTTTGGAGGTGGTATTGAGCTTTAAGGTTGGGATGGTGACTGAATGACAATGGGGTGTGTGGAAGTGGACTTCTCTCATTTCTCTTTCAATGGAGGAGGAGAGATAGAGAGCAAGAGAGGAAGAAAAAGAGGTAATGGAGCCTTTAATGTGGTTAACCCCTTGCAAATGAATGCAAGGGGGGGTATTTATAGAGGGAATGGACTGAGGAGGAAGGGATGATCAGTTGGGTTAGGAGGTTGGGTTAGGTTAGGGAGAACCTCCCATGCATTAAATGCATGGGACTTAGCTTAATGGAAGGTGTAGGAGAGAGGGGGAACATCCCTGCCGAGTGTAATCATCAGGGGGACTGTAGCCCACGTCAGGGTAGCACATAAGTCTCGTCCATGTGGCTAAATAAAGTTGATTTGACTGGGCTTGACTGGCGTGTGCCATGTATTGACCGGCGTGCACCAGTGATAACTGAGTCAATGGTCGATGTCCGACACGTGGCAGCTCACTAGCTCACCCCAAGAGAACACTGGCGTAAGCAAGTAGGGTTTTGCTGGGGCCATTTGGCTCGAAGGGTTCGGGGATGGAATTCGAAAGGGTTTGAATGAGAAATGTCCAAAGCTCAAAGCTCAAGACCTGCCATCGACCTTGGAATGTTTTCGACCTTTAATCATCATTGGGGCAACAAAAGACCGTAACATAGGTTCATCCGGATAGTTCAGAACACGGTGTCTACAATGGGCACTTGATTATAGCCTGAATAGCCATCAAGAAAACAATAGTAACTCTGGCCCACCAACTGTTCTAGGATTTGATCCACAAATGGAAGTGGAAAGTGATCCTTCCTAGTCATGGAATTCAACTTCCGGTAATCAATGCACACTCGCCACCCGGTGGTCATGCAAGTGGGGACAGACTCACCATTGTCATTTTTCACCACAGTGATGCCTGGCTTCTTAGGCACCACCTGTGTGGGACTCACCAATTTATTATCAGAGATGGGGTATATGATACATGCATCTAACAATTTCACCACCTCCTTCATTACCACCTCTTTCATATTGGGATTTAACCTCCGCTGCATCTCTCAAGATGGTTTGGCATCTTCCTCATAATTTATACGATGCATGCAAACGAAAGGGTCAATCCCCTTGAGGTCCGCTACCGACCACCCTAAGGCACCCTTGTGCCTCCTAAGCACATCAACAAGCTGACCCTCTTGCACGACAGTAAGGTCAGACGCGATAATCACAGGACGAGAGTCTGCAGGCCCTAAAAAGATATACTTGAGATTGGTCGGGAGTGGCTTCAGCTCAAGCTTCGGAAGGGCCTCAATAGAAGGGAGCGCAGGCTTCAGCTCAAGCTTCGGAGGGGCCTCAATAGAAGGGAGCGCAGGCTCACGTGACAAGGGTGCTAATGGTTCAAACTTGGTTGCCATGTTGGAGGTGCACTGAGTTGACTGCCATAATGGTTTGACCTAAGTCATACTCCTCATGGCCATAATTGGTCAAACACGCCTCTAAAGGGTCCTTGGTGAGAATGTAGGGAACAGCTTCCTCCACGACATCATCTATGACATCAACTGTGAAGCAGTCTTCATCCGTGGAAGGGTACTTGGAGGAATTGTAAATATTAAAAGCCTAACATTCATGTTTCCAAATGACACATCCGTCACCCCGGCCTTAACATAGATATTAGCATTGGCTGTAGCTAAGAAGGGACGACCAAGTATGATGGTGGTGGATTGCATGGATGCTTGGCCAGGCTCTATGTCAAGGATGATAAAATCTGTAGGCAAGAGAAATTCGTCAACTTTGACCAACACATCCTCAATAATGCGCCTCGGGATTCTAACGGATCGGTCAGCCAACTGTAAAGTTACTGAGGTGGGTTTCAACTCCCCAAACCCAAACTGCTCATACACAGAGTATGGCATAAGATTAACACTGGCCCCAAGATCCAGAAGTGCCCTTTCTATAGTGTGGTCACCTATGACACATGAAACTGTGGGGGTCCCTGGATCGGGCAACTTAGGGGCAGTAGAAGTGTGGAAAACAAAAGAGACACCCTCAGCTAGAAGGACCTTTTTCGTAACATTGGTTTGAGTTCTACGCTTTTGAGTGCAAAGGTCCTTAAGAAATTTAGCGTATGAAGGGACTTGCCGAATGGCATCAAGAAGAGGAAGATTCATCTTGACTTACTTGAAAGTCTTAATCATATCTTCCATCACAACGGCTTTCTTGGTATAAAAAGATTGTGAATTAAGAGCCGTTGGAAAAGGGACACGTGGTACACCCAATGGTACCACGGCGGAACTGGTGGAAGGAGAAGTGGTATCAGTAACAAAAGGAGGCGTATCCTCCTCTTCAAGGATCTTGTCCTTTTCCGTAGGCCTAGAAACAGAAGATCGAGCATCTTGCTTTTTCTGAGTGTCACCTGTAGGCCTAGTCTCTATAACCCGGCCCGATCGAAGGGCCACAACTACTTTAGCTTGCTCTAGGTGATGGTTAGGAGCATGCTACTTGTTAACTTGGAATTGACCCCTAGGATTGGAAACTAGTTGGCTGGGTAGCTTACCCTCCTCTCTTTTCCAAAGTGCATTGGCCAATTGGCCAATTTGGGATTCTAACTGCACTATGGATTGAGTATTGGAATTACATTGTTGGCTGGTACTCTCTAATCCCTGCAGTTTTTGGAGCACGGTTTGCATCCCTTGTAATATGGTCTCGTCAAAATTGGGAGACCGTTGAGGCTGGGGCGACTGAGAAGGAGGAGGTGCTTATTGGAAGGGCTGTGGTGCCCTTTGGGAAGCCGCTTGATTAAAAGTGCTTTGGTAATTAGGCCTTGGTTGGTTGAAACCACTTTGGTTGTGCGGTCTCTGTTGCAAAGAGGAGCTGCTGCCTTGATTTTGTGTCCTCCAAGAAAAGTTTGGGTGATCTTTCCAGCCAGCATTGTATGTTGGAGAAAATGGGTCGTAGCCGGGCCTGGAGAACCCTTGTGCAGCACTAACTTGCTCTTGCACAAACTCTGGATATTGGGAGGCAGAAGGACAATCAGTGATGTAATGCATGGGACTAGCACAAATCCCACACGCCCCTTGAAAAGTGGGTGGATGATGTCCCACAGGGAGAGGATGTTGACCCGAAGTGATCAATTCTTTCAATGTTTGGGTCAAGGCAACTACTTGATGTGTAAGGTCATTAGAAGGTTGAACCTCATAGACCCCTCTCTGTTTGGAAGAACTAGACGCTGCCCCTCTCGAATGTCTGAGGGAAGATACACGGTGTTTTGAGTTTTCACTAAGGTTTTCAAAAAACTTCCATGCATCGTTCACATTCTTATGCAGGAAGACCCCACCACTAGAAGAATCAACTAGTTGGTGGTGTGGTTCCGCCAAACCCTGGTAAAAAGATTGAACAAGCTGCCACTTAGGGATAGCATGGTGAGGACATGTCCTAAGAAGGTCATTGAATCTCTCCCAAGATTCATGAAGTTGTTCTCCATTGTGTTGGGTAAATCCGGTGATCTCTTGTCTATGAAGGGTTGTCTTATAGATGGAGAAATATTTCTTTAGGAACTCTTCGCACATCTGAGTCCAAGAGGTGATGGAGTTTGTCGGTAAGTAGATCAACCACTGTTTGGCCTTATCCTTCAACGAGAACGGGAAAATGAGTAATTTCAATGCATCCTTATCAAAGTCACGAATGCAAATAATTCGGCTCATTTCCATGAATTGGTTCAAGTGATCATAAGGATCCTCGTTTGGTTTCCCATAAAATGAGGGCAACATCTATAAAGTGCCCGAATTATCTCGTATTGGTTGGCTTTTACCGTGGGCATAACTATGCACGAAGTGGACTCATACTCATTTGGAATAAAATACTCCACCAGCAGGGAGCCCTGTTCCCCATCGGTTGCTCCTGTTTGGTCGCCCATTATGTCAAAGTTTATATTATGAGTAATTGGGTGCTCACATTCTGCTTTAACAGACTTCTTAAAAGATTGAAGGGTTTTGTCAAAATCAGGATCGATATCAGACGCTCTCTCGGTGATAATGACCGATATTGACGCATAAATATTCAAAAACCCTAATTCCACTACTGTTTCAGCAATCCAACAATAAAGTAATCAAAAAGAGAACTCACAGTGGGTAACCAAAATCGCTTTGATCCTCCTGGCCACCAATAAATTCAACTTCGCAATCCTTGTGATGTTCGAAAACCTGGCAAAGCTGAAACAAACTGACAGGGAAAAAAAAATTAAATTAAATTAAATAAAACAAAGAATTAAACTAAAAACAAATCGAAAATACACAACAGTGTTTTAACTCCCCGGCAACGGCGCCAAAATTTGATCTGTCGTTTTCATACCAAAAATATAATTTATAAAACCAAGGAATTAACTAGTATTCTGAAGAACAGTGGTTAAGTCCAGGATCATCCGCAGGAAGTAAAAAACTGAGTTGCAGTAGTTTCAATTAATTTATAATTTAATTCGAAAAATAAAGCGAAGTTGGATTTTGATTTGGATTTGATTAAACTAAAATTAAACTAGAAAGCGATTAAAGAATTTTGAAACAAATGAGAGAAAGGACTAGGGTTTCCGATTTAGTCTCCCCTTGTAACATAATTATTTCGAAATTTGGGGTTCACATTCAACATTCAACTAGACCATCGTAGGGTAGCAATTCCTATCGATAATTCCCAAAAAGATAATCAAGATTTGCATTTCGTATAGGCTATCTCAACATGGCACGGATCGTCTTACTGGATTTAACCAACGGCACGACGTGTCTCACGTCGTATAGTCTATCTTAAAGCTTATCATGAAATATTAGAAACCACTGTATGAGAGTGCTTGAAACCATGGATACAAACACATTCGAAGATTGGAAAAAAATATAGAACTTAATAAAAAGTTATGAATCGATCAAATCATATAATCAAGTTGACTATAAAACCCTAAGAATCAGACAACTACGCTACTTGGAAAAACCTCCTCTTTACCCTAGTCAAGAAGTTTAGCCACTCATAGAGTTAGAACAAATAACAAGGCAATAATAAAGCTCCATTGAACAACAAACTAAAAGCTTTCGAATAAATCACAAATGAATAAATCCAAAAGCTCCTGTTGTTGCTGGTTTTGCCGTAATCCGCAAGGCAAGGTCGAAGTGCACTCTCCTGATGGCAGCCTCGTTCTCTGTTTTTTTGCGTGATGATAAAAGTTCCTGATGGCAGCCACCGTTCTCGGTTTATGTGTGTGAAAGATATGATGGCTGCCCTTTCATAAGTGCTGAAATCAATTTCTTGAGAAAGGAGGCCCGATCTTTTAATTACTGGCCCATCATTATGCACATAATTATCCACCTTCTAGGAATTTTATTGGGTGTTTCTCTCTTTCCATCCATTATAAGCTTGGTCCCACTTCTTGATTAATTTGATCAGCAAGTATAACATTCTCCAAGCATGACTTCGAGTTCGCTTTGCGTCGTTAATTATTTTTATATCGATTTAGCTTCAAATGTTATCCAACAGCTCTGTAGGTTCTGAAATAAAGAAAACGAGTATCAAACTCCAAATAATATAATAAATAGACATAACAAGAGTAAATTAGGGGGTGTAAATAGGTACATTTACGCACCTATCAGTCTTGCCTCTTGGGCACCCAGAAATGGTCTTGGCGGCTAGGAGTGGATCCGGAATGTTGAAAAACTAAAACCTCTTGCTCTTGTTGAAATAAAGGCCGACGAGACTCAAAATCAATATGAGGAACTGACTTGGGCCCAGTGACTCCCCTTTGCTGGGCAAAACTGTAGGGCTTGTACCCTGTTTATACCTTTTAAAGTTTTGAATGATGCTCCTTCGAAGGTGTTGGATTTGAACTTGGGATGAAGACACTTGAGAATGACTGAAAAAATGGGCTCCTAAAAGACTTAGGAATTTATGGGAAAAACCTTAGTACTTTCAGAATTTTGGATAACTTTTTGGGTAATTCCTTCCTTGGAGAATTCTGAAAAGAACTAGGCCTTATCTGAGTAAAGGCACTGTAACCTCCCATCCCCTTTCCTTGTTTCATTTTTCTGGTTATAGCTTTAATGCTATACTCCTGAAGCTTGGCCAAACTAATGGCTTATGAAGTAGTAGTGGGTCAAAACATTAACACATTAGCCTTTATTTCTTCCTTGAGCCGACTAATAAAACAACTTGTAATGAAAGTTTTAGGCAAATTTTGAGTTTTATTGGCCAGAATCTCGAATTTCTCATGGTATTCTTTAACAGTTGAGTTCTGCCTAAGTTTTGTTAACTCCCCCATGGCATCCTCATACACATCAGGGTCAAATCTAGCAATAATTTCTTGCTTAAACGTAGCATAATTAACCAAATAGTGGGTTCTCTCAACCCATTGATAGCATTGAATAGCCCTATCTTCCAAATGTATAACAGCCAATTTCACCTTGCTATTATTATCAATGTCATTATACTCAAAAAATCTCACATTAATAAACCCACCCAAATTGGATCTTCACCAACAAAACTTAGGAAAATCAATCTTGCCATACCTGGTGCCAGAAGCAGGAGAAGATTGAAAATGTAGTGGATTAGGTCCAGAAGAGGACCAGCAACAACTTGTGTCTCACTCTTCAAAAATAGAGAAGAGGAGAGAGTACGAAGAAGAAGGGGGGGGGGGTGGTTAGTACGTTTGGAGTAGTTACCAAAAACCAAGGGTGTGTTTAACGGGTCATTCAGTACCGTTTAAGCTTTTTGAATTTTTTGTTTGGTTTCGTATAGTCGGCAGTCTGCTCATTTTGTTTTATCAGGACCCTTCAACGCTTCTTAAGACTGCTTTTTCCTATAAACATGCGCAACTATCTAGTCATATTTCAGAGAAATTGCAGTGTGTAGACACCCCAATCTGCGCTTCCAGATTAGTTTACTTATGGTATTTGATTTCCCGATAATGAAACAGATCAAGAACACTCTTGGGAATGTCAAGTGTTTGAGCTTTAAGTATTTGCAAAACCCATGAATCTAACCTAATTCTAAGCCACTTCAAAAAGCCAAAAACCCTACTAGCACGCTTTGGTTGAGAACCAGCGTGCGCGGGTCAAATTGACAGGCGTTGGTCAACAGTCAAAACTTTGCCTTTGACCAACACTTGTCTTGGTTTGACTCGCGCACGCGGGTTTAGGACCTGCGCGCGGGTCAAGCTGCCAGGTGTGGTCAACAGTCAAAGCTTGACCGTTGACCCACGCACGGGTTGGTATGACACGTGCGCGCCAGGGTGCAATGCTTGTCCCCATCACCTTTATAGGAAAAGCTTAACCACTAAGTAACCTTCAGCCAGCCTCGTGGACTGGCTGAGCTCCTCACTTTGTAGCTCCATACCTACTTCCTCTCTCCCTATAAATACCCCCCATGATTCTTCCATTCAAAGGATTACAAATTTAAAAGGTTATAAATTCTCACACCTTGGTTACCATTTTAGCTACAAACCTTGCTTCTTCTTTGCAAACCAAAGAGATACATAGGTACTCAAGAACATAGCGTGTTCTTGATCCTCAAAACACTCAAACAAACACTTCAATCAAGCCTCAAATCTCAAAGCTCAAGTACTCTTTCAAACTCAATCTAGGTATAGCATACCTACTGTTTTTTGTTCTGATCCCTGAGGAGGGGGGGGGGGGGGCGGGGCCAAGGCTGATAATCAATACCACTTCTAACCCTAAAGCTAGCAAAGTTTCAAAAACCATTGTGGTTGGAACCAGTGCGTGTAGGTCGTCTATACGCGCGCGCCACTCTGTGGCTGCGCGCGCAGGTCTGCGTGGAGATTGGTGTCCTACCGTTTTATGCTTTACTATGTATCTAGATCACTGCAAGCATATAAATAACCAGTTTACTGCTTTCCTTCGTTAGAAATGCTAGCTGTATTTCAATATATATATCTGCTGCTGTGGAGTACCTCTAGGATCATTCTGGACCTGTCCCAGAACCCAGAAATGTGCAAAACCAAACACTTGTTTGAGAGTTGAAACCAGCGCGCGCCTGTGGGTAATCTGCACGTGCAGGTTGTCTTCTGACTAGTGAGTGGCCTTTACATAGGTAACTTGGCCTTAGGCCACTGTTTTGTCCCCTCACTATTTATGGGGTATTTTGTTAATTTGTAGGGCTTTTCAGCCTTTAAACTGCTTATCAACTGCTTGGTTTGTCCTGGGTGTGTATTGGTCCTTTCAGAGCTCAGAGGACGGCAAAAGCAGAGACTGTGAGCAAAGCAAACGCACACGCATGTGTGAGATGCACGCGCGTAGGTTTGAATCACATGTAATGATCCACGTGAACTGGATCAGTGTTTTGGTGATTCTTTCATGTGCATGTCAATTCAATACAGTGCGTCGGGTTTGCTCTATTAAACAATACATGGCCCTATTTACTGCTTTTGCATCAATACTATCAATCACATCCTGCAAATCATGTTACAGTGTTAATCCCCATTAAACTGTTCCCCGCCCTAATTGGCTAAAGAATTGATTAATCAAACAAAATCGCAAATATTTTCACAAAATGCCTAAAGTAGAGACCGATCTCCAAATTGAACGAGAGGGGTGCCTTAAAATCCTTCTCCTCTCGTAACCTGGGTCCCGAACCCAGATATGGTCATAACGGGCTGGTGCCTTCACCTTTTTCAAATCAAACAGCGCAGGGAGCGTTTTAAGTTCGATTACTTAGGTGTTGGACCTTCAAACCCAAGTGAAGACCCTCTGAATTACGAGCGCTCATCCCGCTTAGCGCTCCCTTGCTTAGCCTCCGAACCTCGCCTTCAAATAAGGTTGAAACACCCAAAGCGTAGGGCTAGGTCGTCGATAGCATAATATCCGGAAGTCCGAGATCGTACCCACAGAGAATCGAAATATAGCTAGTTTGGATTGTAGGTTTATATGGTAGAGTGCGGCGTTCAAGATGGCCAACTTGATTTTGCTTTAAAAGTGAAAACTAAGGAAAAGACTAGAAATGAGCTTAATTAACTTAAAAGAGGCTAGTCTAGGGATCGTCCATCCCTTGACAAAGGCCGCTACCGGTTCTCTATTATAACTCAAGCGAGAGTCACGACCGCGTGCTCACGCCCGGAAGACTTAACTTTAATGACTACGTTTATCAAAAGATGTGATTAAACGGAACTAAACAAACCTATTTTTGCTAATGTATCTAACACGTAGGAGGCCATGAGCCCTCGGTACGTCGCTTGCCAAGACCGCTTGACTAAACTTCATACCAAGGAGTTAACACCCCTCGCTTAGACCAAAATGGCTAGGTTAATCCAATTCCGAAAACTATGATTTTAAGCCCGAAGTTTCGAGAACCAAATAACCGCCTAGATCTTTAGGATAGATTAGCCCAAGACTTAGCCAAAAGACTACTCACACATAGCTAAAAGGCTAGACATGGTAAGAAAATGGAGCGAAAGGTTTAACCGAAGAAAACGAAAATAAATTTGATTTATGCAAAGATCCGAAGCGTAGCTACAACATTAATTAATGAGAAATTAACATAAGACAAATACTTACTTGAGTTCTTGAAGAAATTAACACAAAAGTTTGAAGAACAACAATCGAGTTCTCTAGGAAAAAAGAAAGACTTAGGCCTAAATCTAACTAAAATGGCCATCCCTTCCACATATGGCATATAAGCCTATTTATAGGGCCCTAAAGTTAAGTTACAAAGGACTAAAAAGTCCCCAAAATATCCCAAAAACATTCCATAAGTGGAAACTTTCCATTAATGGAAGGTTGAAAAAGTAGCAAAAATGTGGATATTTTCTATAGGATGAACCGGTCTGACCAAATCCCAGTACCGGTACAAGGCCTTCAATAATGCTGAAAAACACCAACTCTGGACAGCATGAACCGGTACTGGGCAATCCCCAGTACCGGTACAAGATTGACAGATTTTTTGGGCAACTTCGCAGGCTGGCTCCGGACACTCCGGAACTCGGATTTAGGCGTTCTTTGAACCGTTGGAAAGCTTGTCGAGCCTACTTTCTAACCCAAGTGGTTTGGATCAAAATTAATTTGTACATCAAAAGTTATGACAATTCTACCCTCAGCACGTCGGAAGATGAGTAGCTTTAGTAAAATCCTCACTTCTTCTTCAATTCCCTCGACTCTTGGGCGACCCGAGCAACCTCCAAACCATCTTTCGAGCACCACAATGGGGTGGCACATAGCCTTGAGTACTTGGGTGCACCTGGAGCATTCATTGACGATCAAACGCACCTTATTTATACAAATTGCCTGAAATACACAAAAACACACCTTATGTGAATATCGCATAAAAACGACAACATATATGTACAAACACAACATACTAGAGGACTTAAGCACCAAGAATATGCATTATTGGGTGCTTATCACACCCCCCAACTTTAACTTTGCTAGTCCCTAGCAAACTAAATCAAAATGTATTAACCTAAGCTAAGCAATCTCCCTAAAATTCAAGACACAAAAACTATGCTCAACTATTTCAATTAGGCAAGGGTCCAAAAACATTCCTTCAAATCCGATCACGGGCAATCCACGCACAAACATGCCATGAACTAGGATGAACAAATTATGCCATATTAGAGTAGTCAAGCATGTTGGCACCACAACGAGTTTCGACTCGAAAACTCACAAGGATACGCTCTTATTCGATTTTTCACACAGTGAGATACAAGATACATCCCATGACAAGCGCTAGCGAGTAAATGCGATAGCCAGAGACAAAAAGCTATGCATGCTATCAAAGGGGCGCTTGGAACAAAAGGAAAGCTAATTATTGACAAGTGTGGAACGACTAGGACAATCATAACTTAAGTAATAATAGATATCGACCATGCATCAATTGGAGTTAATTAGCGTACAAAAGATCAACGGAGGACTTTATTAGCTTATAATGACCTTGGATACAAAGAGAAAAGGACTACAAAAATGTAGTGGCCATATACTTGCATGGTTCATCTACCCTTGGCCACTACCGACCCTAAACTACCAAGGCATGGCCTCATATCGGCCAAACACCAAACAAAGTTGCAAAAAAAATAAAAATAAAGAAAAACTACTACCACCGACTCCACCACACATAATCTTCATCCTCATCTGGCTCTTCACGGTATTGAGCATTGAGCTCCCCCTTTCTATCGGACTCTTTCTCATCCGGAATGTAAGCTAGCCCGGTAGTCACACCAATCCTCTCATCAAAGTATTCAACTCTCTTTTGAATATGATTTGCTCTTTCATAGCATTTCTTTGATTTTTCTTTGAGGAATAGGGTCATTTGAAATGAAATTTGAAGTAAGAGAGATTGATGGGCCAATTTTGAGGACTTTGGAAAGGGAGATGAATTTGGGGCCTTAGCTTTTGTAATGGGAAAGGAGAGATCATGTACCAATTCTTCGCCTTTTTACATTCCAACCACTTCTATCACATTCACATGCACCACCCCCAAACCTCCTTGAATCTTTGAAAACTATTGACACATAACCCTCCAAACATCCGGTTACCTAGGTTTAAACAACGGAAGAGATTCGGACTACGGTTCAAAACAAGGACAATGTTACTCTTATGTTCTTTAATCAAACAAAAATGCCTTGAATCATTTCCTAAGTACGCTAACAACTCCAATAAGATGCATAAAAGATATATACACTACTCAAGTACGAACAAAAGATATTATTTACGCAAGTGCAGAAATGAGAACAAAAAGCATGGGATGCTTAAGAAACGAATCTCTACTCTAACGATGCACACAACTTGACTTTACTTTTAGGCTCAACTTGTTCATCAATATTCATGTATATGCATGTGACATGGATTCAAACACATAAGCAAATTCGACGGGATACACGACTCTTCCATATTGACACAATTGAGCATAATTAAAGTATTTAACATACGAAATCACTTCCAACAAGGGAAGATTGCACAAAAATTTTGAAAATTATCAAAAGCAGAAAAATAAGACAAGTCTCATAACATATATATGGCACATATATAACCCTCCCCCCAACTTAAACGATGCTATGTCCTCATAGCATGAA
This sequence comes from Rhododendron vialii, assembly GCF_030253575.1. Lineage (NCBI taxonomy): Eukaryota > Viridiplantae > Streptophyta > Magnoliopsida > Ericales > Ericaceae > Rhododendron > Rhododendron vialii. Next base: position 18,211,009 of record NC_080563.1, on the reverse strand, counting down.
GACAAAAGTATTAGAGAGGGGAGAACAAAAATTGTACCTCCGTGGGGAATGTCAACCCCCTTATACCTCGACCAAGTTTAAGGCTTTCTTGTCATTGCTTCCCTTCATCATTGGAACCGCTTTCAAGGCTCACTCTTTTGGCTCCTTCATCGAAACCATAGCTAGTCACACAAGGTCATCGCCGGGGCTTTCTTGGTCTTACAATCGCGACACGTAATCGCACCAATGCTTAGGGCTCTTGAATGCCTCACTCACCCTAGCTTTCAGACCTAAACCACCAAGGCTGGTGTGGTAGCATGCTTACCCTGCAAAAGACTTAAAAATCAACTACCTACTAAGAAGCAAATGACATTAGTACCGCCCGACTCGTGTTATTCGGACGCCAAACAAACATATATACGAAGGAAACATTAAAAACACCACCCGATCTTCACGCAATCTTACAAGTCATACTTTTCTTCCCATGTCGCACCGGAGAGGTAAGACACGGATGGCTATACTAGACCATCAAACGAGAAAAAGAAAAAGAAAAAGAAAGAGTTTATGTATGTGCAGCCAAACATGGGCTCCTAACATTTATTATGCCAACGAGAGCTAATAAAATGAACATAGTACTCCACTCCACACTCTGCTTCAAAAATTGAATCCGACCATGCCACAAAAATAGATACTTTGAGTAGCACATTTTCCGAATTCGTTTAAGACATTTAAGTTTAACCAAGTGCGCATTCCAAATTAGATTGATTTTCAGCGAGTTGATAAAATCCACAATGCAAGGATGATAAACTAAATCAAATTCATCAACACCAACAAATCAATCGATTCGACTTTTAAAAGCTCTTGCACTGGTGGAGACTCGGTACGAATGGTGGCATCATCTAGAGCCGAGAGTATTGGATGGTTCAAAATTTCAATGGAAGGTATCTCCTCAAAGGAAGGAGACAAACGCTCAGGTCTAGACACATTCTTTCCATCCTGCTCATTCAGTAGAGCATACAAAAAGTCTACCTCCACATTCGTTTTCTCAACAATGAGAAATTTCTCCCCCGGATCGTCACACAGAGAGGGATCCACAGGGGGAGAACACTGGACATCAGGCTCAACATCTGGCACATCAATCCATTCAGACTCTGAGGAGCTGTCACAATCTAAACTAACATCCTCAACAGAGATAAGCGGGTCAATGTCCTCTTCCATAGCATTTGAATTGGACTCTTGACAATGTTTAACAAAAACCCTAGATTGCAAAATTGTAGCCAAACGATCAAAGAAATCTAAAGCTTGAGCGGATTCTTTTTCAAAAAGTTTTCCATCGCACATCATGTCTAAGAACCGTTGACTTTTTGGAGAAAGTCCATCATAAAAATAGTTAGCAATTTGAAAGTTTTCAAAGCCATGATTCTGGACCGCAATGAGCAAATCTTTGTATCTTCCCCAACATGCATAAAAGGACTCAGGCACTCTCCCGGCAAAAGTTTGAATTTGGTTCTTGAGATCAAACCAATTGGTAATGGTCATATAACTTTTAAAAACATTGGCGTCATGAGGGGCTATGCAAGAAGGCGTGAAAATTTGATTGGGACAAAGATAATCCCGTAAAGTCTTGTGGGGTGTTTCCCAATTTGCTGCCGCCATTCTAGTAGATAAATAAGACAAAAAGTAAACAGGCTAAAGGGGCTATGCCGCCACCTCTTGTCTCAAAACAGTTCTGTGGGGTTATGCCACCGCCATGGTTATATAGATAAAATGCAGTGAAAAGGCAATTGATGCTCAATCGAGCTTCGTTACACCTCAAGTCGAATTGGTGGCTCGGTTAGAGGTATCTGCTGAATCGAGTTCAAATTACACAAAGAAAAAAAAATAAACGGAATACTTACAGTGGTTTGTCGAACCTCCAAATAAGCTATATTAAGAATTCCCCGACAACGGCACCAAAAATGCTTAGCCTCCGAACCTCGTCTTCCAATAAGGTTGAAACACCCCAAGCGTAGGGCTAGGTCGTCGATAGCATAATATCCGGAAGTCCGGGATCGTATCCACAGAGAATCGAAATATAGCTAGTTTGGATTGTAGGTTTATATGGTAGAGTGCGGCGTTCAAGACGGCCAACTTGATTTTGCTTTAAAAGTGAAAACTAAGGAAAAGACTAGAAATGAGCTTAATTAACTTAAAAGAGGCAAGTCTAGGGATCGTCCATCCCTTGACAAAGGCCGCTACCGGTTCTCGATTATAACTCAAGCGAGAGTCATGACCGCGTGCTCACGCCCGGAAGACTTAACTTTAATGACTACGTTTATCAAAAGATGTGATTAAACGGAACTAAACAAACCTATTTTTGCTAATGTATCTAACACGTAGGAGGCCACGAGCCCTCGGTACGTCGCTTGCCAAGACCGCTTGACTAAACTTCATACCAAGGAGTTAACACCCCTCGCTTAGACCAAAATGGCTAGGTTAATCCAATTCCAAAAACCATGATTTTAAGCCCGAAGTTTCGAGAACCAAATAACCGCCTAGATCTTTAGGATAGATTAGCCCAAGACTTAGCCAAAAGACTACTCACACATAGCTAAAAGACTAGACATGGTAAGAAAATGGAGTGAAAGGTTTAACCGAAGAAAACGAAAATAAACTTGATTTATGCAAAGATCCGAAGCGTAGCTACAATATTAATAAATGAGAAATTAACATAAGACAAATACTTACTTGAGTTCTTGAAGAAATTAACACAAAAGCTTGAAGAACAACAATCGAGTTCTCTAGGAAAAAAGAAAGACTTAGGCCTAAATCTAACTAAAATGGCCATCCCTTCCACATATGGCGTATAAGCCTATTTATAGGGCCCTAAAGTTAAGTTACAAAGGACTAAAAAGTCCCCAAAATATCCCAAAAACATTCCATAAGTGGAAACTTTCCATTAATGGAAGGTTGAAAAAGTAGCAAAAACGTGGATATTTTCTACAGGATGAACCGGTACTGGCCAAATCCCAGTACCGGTACAAGGTCTTCAATAATGCTGAAAAACACCAACTCTGGATAGCATGAACCGGTACTGGGCAATCCCCAGTACCGGTACAAGATTGACAGATTTTTTGGGCAACTTCGCAGGCTGGCTCCGGACACTCCCGAACTCGGATTTAGGCGTTCTTTGAACCGTTGGAAAGCTCGTCGAGCCTACTTTCTAACCCAAGTGGTTTGGATCAAAAGTAATTTGTACATCAAAAGTTATGACAATTCTACCCTCAGCACGTTGAAAGATGAGTAGCTTTAGTAAAACCCTCACTTCTTCTTCAATTCCCTTGACTCTTGGGCGACCCGAGCAACGTCCAAACCATCTTTCGAGCACCACATTGGGGTGGCACATAGCCTTGAGTACTTGGGTGCACCTGGAGCATTCCTTGACGATCAAACGCACCTTATTTATACAAATTGCCTGAAATACACAAAAACACACCTTACGTGCAATATCGCATAAAAACGACAATATATATGTATAAACACAACATACTAGACGACTTAAGCACCAAGAATATGCATTATTGGGTGCTTATCATCCCTCGATCCGGCTTTAGAAAGGAATGGAATCCTTTTTAAGGGCACGTTGCCCACAGTGGCGACTCTGCTGGGGATATCGAATCAATATTGGTCCATACTTATATTTTAATATGCTTGAGAACAATCCCACAAAAGTCTATCAAAATAGTCAGCTTCGCGCTGCTAAAGAAAGGATTGGTGATTTAACAGGACCTCATGTTCGGCCATCCCGACTGGGGCTTTTCCGATTATTCTCTTGTGTAGTTTCCTCTAAGTATTGATTAAATAAAGAGAGCCAAATTTGAAACGGCATTTGCGAATTTGCGATTCTGTTCCATTAATCAAATTCTTTAAGCATCTTCATTTGTATCGATGTTGGATAGCCGCGTTAGAGCGTTTTGGCAATCCGACACGGTTTATCGGAGCTCAAGGACCCCGAATGCCCAACAAGGATGATAAATCATTCTACCATTTGACTGTTGCTCTGCAATTATGTGAGCAACGGGAGGTATATCTTGGCTTTAGTCCGAGGAACCTGTTACAAACCAAAATCGGCCTTTGCATATACAAAGCATTAGCACTCTTCAAACTAGGACAGGTACCTACAGGGTAAGATCTACTTGCATCTAACCCCATATACTGCCTATGTGTTACTGTTTTTCCTATCTCATGCACTGTACATACATACCATTTTGCGTAGGAGCATGTTTAGGGCGGCTCCTAGGTTGTTTTTCTTTCGAGTCTGTCTTATGCTCATTAGGACGCTGCCATGACTTGATGAGGAGTCGTGCCTTTTGACGGTGCACGTTATTAACTTTCAAAGGTCCTTAGGTTAGTGAGACTTTGGGGAATCAACTCTTTTAAACCCTCGTCTACCTAACGGAGGTTTCAAACAGAAAACAAGGAATAACGGACAGAATTTCGTGATGCTTACACCATTCAGGTAACAAGTGCCCCGTCACTTACACCACTCGACTAAAAGCGCTATGCCACTCACGCCATTGTGGTTATAATATCACGTCATTTATGCTAAGTTGTTCCGAGTCCAAAGTTGAAACTTCAAAAACGGTATAAATCGAAGGCTTAGATCATTTTGATATCCCTTGTATTATTTGATTCTATCAAAGGATACATTATCGAAAAGATTTCTGAGAATCTTGATAGTGTCCGAACATCATGACACAGACTCGTCTTTAGTTGTAGAGTCTAGGAGGACACCGACTATCACGACCTAAACCCGTGGTTAAAGGTCTAATGACCGGCTGGTGAGTTTACATCACCCTAGGCCTATCATAATAAGATCAGTTTAGGGAATTTATAAAATCCTCACATCAAAATAATTTTCCTTAATAAATTTAGTAAGCTGCGAAAGTACAATTTCAGTAGTTCCAACACATTCCATAGTTCTACGTGCAAAGATAAAAATAATTGCTTAACAATCCCTGCAAATAACCATGGCATAACCTGACCGGAACAAGCCGACTATCAAAATTCGTAAATCTTCAAGTCAAGTCCTCATAGCTCTATACTCACATCAGAACAGTACTACTATTTAGACATAAGATCTGATCACAAAAAAGACTCCGGCTTGAGAGTAAAGCCAAGACCAGCTATTGATGTTAACCTGAAAAATATGATTTTTGAAAAACTCCATAAGCCTAAGGTTGTATGAAACATGGCATTGTAGGTGGACAAATTCAAGTAGTGCTCTGAACAGCACTGGAATGCAGCGGCTTCACGTGCCTCTTGAACGTAACCCTAATTTGTTAACGTAACCCTTGTCCTGCAAAACAGACAAGGAGTGAGTGCACCTTTGCCTCTTGTGGCAAAGGCCCTCCGATGCCTTTGTTAGTATTTCGTACTAGCGATCAAACCCTAATTATCAGTAGGAAAGCAATAAGAATGCAGTGTATTGCGTACCTTTTACCTCTAGGTTTACCTCCTATTTATAGATTTATGGGTGCCTGCTGCCCAAGTATCCATATTGTCCCAGGTTTCCTACCTCGTATAGGAAAACTAGGATCTCTTGGATTCTCGTTCCCTTATCAGTTTATTTCCTTAATCCTTGTAGGACTCTTTTCATAACAAGCCGAACATCCCATACTCGTTGGGTATCTTTCTTAGATCCTATTTTCTTGGGATCTCATCCCGTAACGGAATATCAGTGATTCTGGATACTTCTAGAATGCTCCCTCTAATAGGACTTCTCTCTTTGTTCGGCCATCTCATGGCCGAACAGACGGCTTGGACCAGTTACTTCTCATGTAACTGGTCCTAAGGAAACAATTTGGACCATATCCTTTCTAAGGAGCTCTCCTCCTGTTCGGCTCTCTCTTGCCGAACAAGTTTCTTGAACAGTGGCATCTCTTTTGTAATTTTCCTTGTATTCGGTCAAGTAACGTCTCGTGTTATTGCACCGAGAATCGTACAACCTCTCTGGACCATTGACTTCTCATATCACTGGTCCATAATGCGTTGACTTTCTCTTTGACCGTGCTCGGGCTTGTTTTGTACCTGTTCGGGAATACCTCCCTACAATTGCTCCCCAGCTTTGCTCGTTTATATTTTACTCAGATGACGAGTAAAGCTCTTTTACCGAGCAAATTCATTTTGCTTCTGCACCCTATTTCATATATTGGTGCAATGTTTCATCACGTTGCTAAGAAAATCATCTTTTCTTGTGGCCGTCAGAGGCTTTTAGCCCTAACCTTTACACGTGTCGATCATCGTATTGCTTTACATTAAATACGAACAGACGTGTTTATTGGAAAACGGAACGCTCAAACGGCGTCTGGGATGACGTTTCACGTACGCCACCAATTTTTTGGGTATTTTTGGGTTTTCGTCCCATTTTCAAAAACCCCAATCTCTCTCTTAGACTCCTTCTACAGGAAAAAAAAACGGTTCAAGCTCTTCCCCGCCATTGAAGCTCTGTTCATCGTCTCAAGGCCTCTTCTTTTCTGCTCTTTAGGGATTCCATCGACTATTCTCGTAAGTCATCACTTCTTCTTCTTTACAACTCCATTTCTCTAGTGGATTGTTTACAATCACGTTTTAGGGTTTTATCGTCCCCTTTTCTTTTTACTTCAAAAGAACCTCAAATACCTCTCTAGTAATGGGAAGATTTCGAAGACACTGTAATACTCCTCAAACCATGGCTAGTTTCAGATCTCGATATGGGATTCCTGACAACGTAGCTACTGTTTTGGCTCCTGAGGATGCCATCCGTGAGAGTTTCGATTTCGATACTCTTCATATTCCAGTGGTAGCTGTTGTTGAGGGTGGGGTTAGGTTTCCCTTAGCCCCTCTGCTCCGCCAAGTCTTAGCGTATTACAGGCTTTTGCCAATGCAGGTTTCTGCTAATTTCTTCCGAGTAGTTATGGGCATAAATACCCTAAACCAAATGCTAGGGACTTCTCTAGGCTTGTACGATATTCACCACCTATACTGTATTTCCAGAACTGGGGACGCCCTCACTTATTATTTAAAAAGTAGGGATTCTAGAAAGAAGCTAGTCCTTGAACTCCCTGACTCTGCTCGAGGGGATGACGACGACTTTCTGATTGTTACGGGCAACTTCGAACCCAGAGATGAGGACGACCAAGTGATTGGTTTCCATGCCCCTCACATTTTCGGGAGCCCACGTTAGTGCTTTCCCTTAATTTCATATGTTTTGTCCTTTTTCATAGGAAAAGCTTTTTCGTGCTTCTAATTGCTTATGCTTTGCTTTGTTTCAGCATCAAATATTAACCGTGGTTATAACATCATAACCCCACAAGTTCACGTAGCTGATATCAGACGAGCACTTGCATTCAACGGCGAAGGGACATACCTTACAGGCCGAGCAAGAGCTGCTCAAGTACTTCTCAGCTACAAAGCTTCTTACGGTGGGTTTATTGATCGGCGAACCCGAGCAGCCGATAATCCTGCAGTAGCTGGTCCTTCAAGACCAGTCCCCGAACAAGAAGAGAGGCGTTCTCGGACACCTCCGATCTCTAACGAACCAATCCCTCTTGCTGAGGAAGCTTCCAGTTCCACATCCAACTCGTCTTCCAGCGGCCATACCCTCTCACCTTCAGAGATGAACCGGCCAATTGACTTGGGCAGCCTTCTCACCATTCCTGGTCGAGGTCGTGGTCGGGGCCAAAGTATTCAAGGTCGTGGTCGTCGCCAGACTCAAACGGATGCTCCTTCTGGATTTTCTCTAGAAGAGATTGAAGCCCTCCACAGAGAAAAACGTCAACGGGTGAAGGAATCCCAAGAAAGACCCCCACCATCCTCCTCATCTCCTGCTCCAGCATGGGCTCCCTCTTTCTCTCATGGGAACCGAGCTATCACTGCTCGGGACACTGTTGAAACTGAAGGGACTGCACTTGCATTGTCCCAGGCCTTTCTGTTGCCTGGGGATATGCAAAAAGAAGTTGCAATGTCTCCTAACAACCTCCTTAGCTCTTTCACGTCCCATAACGCCAAGGTAAAGTTTCTTTTTGTAACCATAGCGTATATAGCGTTTGATATGTACGTTTATCACAACTGTTGCTTGATCGTTCCAGGTGATGCAAAAAATGGTGGCCATGGCTCAAAAACTCAGCCAATCTGAGCCCCAACGTGCCAAACTGGTCAGTGAGAACAACAAGCTTCAACGCACCATCATCAGGCTTGAGAGAGAAAGAAACCTAGCCCTGGGAGAAGCTGATGGACTTAAAGGACAACTGAAGGGAGCTGAGGATAGCTTACATCAAACTCTGAAAGAATTGGAAGCGAGCCAGACGGAAGCCAAAGCTACTTTTGAGAAGGGGTATAACGAAGGAATCAAGGTTGCCACTGAAAGCTACACAAGCCAAATGCCTGGAATTCAAGACCAAGTTTGGGTGGCCTCTTGGACAGCTTGCCTTGCCAAAGCTGAGATTCCTGAATCATCTCCTCTCTGGACCAACATTGAACTGCCCAGTGCTGCTAGTCAAGAGGAAGATATTGCAGAGGAGAGAGATGAAGAGCAGGTGGTGAATGTGTCTGAGCAACATTCGTCTGAGCAACATGTTCCTGATGTTGAACCGGGTGAAGTCATGACCAATCCTGGCCAGAAGGAAGTCAGTGGTGGTCAACCTGAACATACTTCGGAAGGCTCGACTGTTCCAGCAGCTCCTACGACTGCTCCTACAACTGTTCAAGATCTCACAGAAGACGAATAAATGCAATCGTCATGTTTTTGACAATCTGTTTTACCACCTATTTGAATACGTGGTTTTGTGATGTTAGAATACTGTGTTAAAAACTTGTTTAGTATTTCGTACTTGTCTTTGATTTGTAAGTTTCCCGTACTTAATCGTTTGAAGTTTCACGTACTTATGCATATATTTGTATGCTTCCAAGTTTGTGCATATTCTCGTATGCTGTGGACTGTTTGTGCATATTCTCGTATGCTCTATGCATGTATTCGTATGCATCGCGAGGGTTTAAGTTTCTCGTACTTGAATATTTCATGGCTTAAATTCCAAACAAGTGTTCTCACACTTTAAGTTTCACGTACTTAGAATATCACACAAGTGTTTCGTACTTGCGTTCTCACAAGTGTTTCGTACTTGCGTTCAAGTGTCACGTACTTAAAAGTTTTCGAAATCTCACAAGTTGATAAGCAGTGATTAATGTTTCACATACTTAAGTTTCACGTACTTAAATGGATATCCTATACTCAGCTCCCCAATACGAATGAGGGAAATTAATTTCGTAATTCGTATTTAAAACAAATACCAAAAAAAAACAATAGTTTATACTAAAAAAGTAACTTTCATTCATAAACTGTAAAACTCAAGAGGGCGTTACTCGTACCCCTTGTAGCTAAAATAACAAAACTAGAACACAAGAGAGTTTTATTCGTAACTCTCACACAATCACGATGTGCAAAAAGAAAATTTTATTCATATAAAAAACTTTCTCAGATTATGGACATTCCAAGGTCTTGGCACTGGGTTCCCGTCCAAGTCCGCCAATCGATAAGCCCAATGCCCGCGATTTCTGTAACTCGATATGGGCCTTCCCAATTCGCCCCTAGCTTTCCCTCATTAGCCACTTTAGTATTGCCGAGCACTTTTCGTAGCACAAGGTCTCCAACACCAAACTCTCGTGGGTGTACATTCTTGTTATAACTTTTGATGAGCTGCTCTTGGTATGAGGCCAAGTGCACCAGGGCCCGCTCTCGTCGTTCCTCGGCAAAGTCCAACTCAATCTCCAAGGCTCTGTCATTTCCTCCACTTTCAACCAAAGTGGTCCTGTTGGTCGGCAGACCTATTTCCAATGGAATAACAGCCTCGGTTCCATATGCTAATGAATAGGGGGTCTCTCCCGTAGACCTCCTAGGCGTTGTTCGGTATGCCCATAGAACCAATGGCAATTCATCGGGCCATTTCCCCTTTGCCTTATCCAAACGTTTCTTAATCCCATCAAGGATTGTTTTGTTTGAAGCCTCTGCTTGTCCGTTGCTTTGAGGGTAGGCTGGAGTTGAGTAATAATTTCTTATCCCATACTGGGCACAGAAAGTTTTGAATTTCTTCTGAAATTGTGACCCATTGTCTGTAATCAACGAATAAGGTACCCCAAAGCGAGTTATGATGCTCTTCTACACGAACCTTTCTATCATAGGTTCAGTGATCTTGGCCAATGGCTCTGCCTCGATCCACTTAGTGAAGTAATTTGTTGCAACTAGTAGGAATTTTCGATTCCCAGTTGCTTTGTGCAGTGGACCTACTATGTCCATTCCCCATTGAGTAAACGGCCAGGGACTTGTTAGCGGCACCAGGTCCTCGGCTGGTGTTCGAATCATAGGTGAAAATTTTTGACACTTCTCACAAATTTTTACGTACACCTTAGCATCTTCTTGCATGTACGGCCACCAATACCCTTGGGTGATTGCTCGGTGGGCTATGGACCGACCACCAGCATGGCTTCCACAAGTTCCCTCGTGAATTTCGTGGAGGAACTTTTGCACCATCTCAGGATGCACACAAAGCAAGTATGGTCCTGTAAAAGACTTCCTATATAGTTTTCCTTCTGGGGATAACCAGAACCGAGCAGATTTGGTCCTAATTTTATGAGCCTCCTTTTTGTCCAAAGGGAGTGTTTCATCCCGTAAAAACTCCACTATTGGGTCCATCCAACTTGGTCCTTGGTTCATGTCCAAGACCATCTCCATACTTCTCCCAATGCTCGGCTCAGTCAGATACTCCGCAGCTATTTTTCTTTTAAACTCAGATGGTACAGTTGCGGCTAACCATGCCAATGAATCTGCATGAGCATTCTTTCCAGAACTTATCTGCTCAATATACACCTTTTCGAAGGTATCAAGCAGATCTCTGGTCACCTGTACATATGCCGCCATCTTCTCGCTCCGTGTTTCATATTGCCCGGACAGCTGATGAACTACAAGCTGTGAATCATAATATACCCTAACATGTTCGGCTCTTAGGGTTTTGGCACTTCTCAAACCAGCTAAAAGTGCCTCGTACTCTGCCACGTTATTGGATGCATTGAACCCAAGCCGAACTGATAGCTCCAACATTGATCCTTCAGGGGGAAAAAGAACTACCCCTATACCTGATCCGGTATTGCAAGCTGACCCATCAACGAACAGCTTCCATTCCAAGGGATCTTGTTCGGCTAATGCCTGTTTCTTCGTTACAGGGACTTTGCTTCACACTCCTTTCTCGTAGGAGGCAAAGGTGCAACCGCAGGTGAGAATTCTGCCACAAAATCTGCCAACACCTGGCCTTTGATTGCTGTGCGCGGCTGATAGTCGATGTCATATTGGCTCAACTCAACGGACCAAGTCGAGATCCTTCCCGAGAAGTCTGCCTTTCGGAGCAGTGATTTTAATGGGAACTCAGTGTAAACCACAACTTTATGGCTCTGGAAATAATGTGGCAATTTTCTTGTTGCTGTCCTTAATGCTAGGACCAATTTTTCGAGGGGCAAATACCTTGTTTCGGCATCTAACAAAGTTTTGCTCACGTAATAAATTGGGATTTGCTCGGATCCCTTATCTCTTAAAAGTACTGCACTCACAGCATGCTCAGAAACAGCTAAGTATAAAACTAGAGACTCACCTGTTTCTGGAGTCGAAAGAAGGGGAGGAGAAGCCAAATATCCCTTTAGATTCTGGAAGGCTTTTTCACATTCTGCTCCCCATTCGAACCCTTCCCTTTTCTTTAACAGCTGAAAGAAAGGTCTGCACTTTTCACTTGATCGGCAAATAAATCGATTAAGAGTTGTTGCCATCCCGGTCAATCGTTGGACTTCTTTCATTGTCCGAGGACTTTCCAGATTTTGTAAGGCCTTTATTTGGTCGGGATTCGCCTCTATTCCCCTTAGAGTTACAAGATGGCCCAAAAACTTTCCAGAACCGACTCCAAACGCACACTTCGAGGCATTGAGTTTTAACTTGTATTTCCTCAAAATCTCAAAAGCTTCTCTCAAATCTGCAATATGGCCTTGCCCAGCTTTACTTTTTACCACCATGTCATCTATGTAAACCTCCATAGTTTTGCCGAGCAATTTTCTGAACATGATGGTTGCCAGTCTCTGATACGTTGCCCCTGCATTCTTCAACCCAAAAGGCATGACTTTATAATAGTACAACCCTCGTGGTGTAATAAAAGACGTCTTCTCCTGATCTGGCCCGAACATCGCAATTTGATGGTATCCTCGATATGCATCGAGAAAACTCATCCGCCCATATCCTGCTGTTGCATCAACCAACTGGTCAATCCTTGGAAGAGGAAAACTATCCTTTGGGCACGCCTTGTTTAAATCTGTGAAGTCAACACACACACGCCATTTTCCGTTCTTTTTCTTGACGACAACAGTATTTGATAGCCATTCTGGATAATAAACTTCCCTTATTGCCTTGGCTTCCAACAAATGATCCACTTCTTCGATTACAGCGTCAACGTGCTGTACGGCTGCCCTTCGTTTCTTTTGAATGACCGATTTATGCTGTGGATCTATATTCAAGTGATGGCAAATAACATCTGCACTTACCCCAGGCATCTCCTCTGGTGTCCAAGCAAATACATCGACATAAGTTTTCAAGAAACTTATTAGTTCATTCTCTTCCTCTTCTGGCAGTGATTCCCCAATTAGAAAATACCTATCTGGATCAGTCTCGTTGATCAGTGTTTTCTTCAAATCCTCAACTACCCTCTCGGTTGGGTCTTTTCCAATATCCTCAATGGTCGGCAGATCCGGAATTTCCACAGTATTAACATGGTGGGCATTATGGACTCTTTTTATGATGGATACCAAACATTGTTGAGCTATCTTTTGGTTACCTTTGATGTGCTCAATCCCATTAGACCCTGGGAACTTTACCATCTGATGGAAAGTTGAAGAGACTGCCCTCATCCTGTGCAACCATGTTCTCCCTATAATCACGTTATAGGAAGACGGTACATCCACCACTAAGAAGTCGGTTCGTAGCACCACTGTCCCAGCCCGAACAGGCAGAGTTACCTTGCCTAACGGCCAAACTGCTCCTGCTCCAAATCCGACCAATGGAGTTACTGATTGTACCAAATCTTCTTGTGTGAGCCCCAGTTTCTTGAATGCATCATAGTATAGCACTTCGGTGCAACTCCCTGAATCCACCAAGATTCTTTCCATATCATATTCCCCAACTCGTAGGGTTATGACCAAAGCATCATTGTGAGGTACCTGGACTCCTCCCAGATCTTCATCCGTAAAAACTATGCCCTCGTTGCTTGCTTCTTCGTTGCGCCCTCTTTTCTTCCCCAACTGCATTACATGTTGGTCATGTTTCACTTGTCTCTTAAGCAATCTCACCTCATTTCTCGTATAAGGTTCGGCTAATCCATGTATCATATGGATTACCCCTTTCGGATTTTGTTCGTAATCCAACTCCATTGCTTTGTCTTTATCCTTGGAATCTTCTTGGATAAATTCTTTGAGATAACCTCGTGAGACCAAATCATCAAGATGCCATTTAAACATCTCACAGTCCTCAGTCATGTGACCCCAATCCTTATGGTAACTACAGTGCTGATTCGTAGCACGTTTTGCATCTTTATTCCCACCAAGAGTTGGGGGCCATTTGAAATATGGTTGATTCTTTATTCGATAAAGAATCCTATAAATGGGCTCTTTCCAAACCATGTTTATTGAAAAGAATGACTTGGGATCCGGGGCTTGTTTATCCTTGTACTGCTCCTTCTTTGCCTGCCCATAATCTTTTCTTTCACGATAAGTTTTGGGCTCTGGCTTGTCAGGTTTCTTTATAGGCCCCTTTACTTGCTCGGCGGCCAACTTTCCATCCTCTCGTAGGATGTCATCCTCGTTCCTGGCGTGCTGCTCAATTCTCTCCATCAATTTTGCCAATGTCTGCACGGGACTCATGTTTAGAGACTTACGCAGTTCCCCCCGAACAGGTAAGCCTGTTTTGAATGTGGCTATTGCGTATTCTTCACTACATCCTTCAATCTCGTTGAATGTTTCCCAGTACTTCTTTGTATAAGTCCTGATCGGCTCGTCCTCTCCTTGCTTCATAAAAGTAAGACTCTCAAAGGTTTTGGGAGCTTTCCTGCTCGTCAAGAACCGTGCAGTGAATTCCTCGGCCAACTGCACCCATGTTCGGATAGAGCGTGAGCCCAATTTGTGGAACCATGACAAAGCAACCTTCCCCAAACTCGACGGGAACATCTTGCACATGATTGCATCATCCCCTTCATGCATAAACATTGCTTGCTGGTAATGCTGTATATGGGCCACGGGATCAGCATCTGTCTCGTAGAGGATGAATGTCCCGTGCTTTACCCTGGTCGGCAATCTAGCCTCCTGTAACTTTTTTGCAAAAGGGGAGGATGCTATATTCTGAAGTGCTTTCCGTGCTGCTTCCCGTGCAGTCATGGCTTCATCCTCTGGTCCTTTCTTGGATCTAATTCGTTCCCAATAGGAATCAGGTCTCTCGTACCTGTCCCTATGATGTTTTCTACTCCCTTCCTCCTCGGGGGTAGAGCTTCGACCTCTGCTTCTCCTCTTTCTTGGAGATACCCTCCTTCGCTCGGGTGTTCGGATCTTGCTCCTCCCTTTTCGTGGAGAAGTTTTTTGTCGCCTCGGGGTCAGACTTCTGCTTCTGCTCCTCCTTCCTCGTGAAGGAGCCTTTTGGTACTGTACCAAAGCGTATTTACTGCCTCTAGAATTTCTTCGAGATAGTCCAGAGTCCTCCGGATGTTCTCTGATTCTATCTAGTTCTCTGATTTCATGTTCTCGTTTTTTGATCAATCGAGCATACTCCTCAATTTCTTGTCTCTTCTTATCAAGAACGTCTTCGCTACGGTATACACTTCTGGAGTGTGCAATCGATTCATCCCCTCGATGGGATTTAGTCCTTCTCGTGGACTTCGATGCTGTCTCTCCATCTCTATTTCTGGAGTTGCCGTGGATAGTAGGGGGGTGGCCCTTACTCGTGGTCCTCTTGTGTCCTCCTTCGGGCTTTCTCGGAGCCCCGGGTGGAGACTTATCCCCTCCTCCAATTAACACATCCTTTGGGTCGTGTGGCGTTGCTGGATCTACTTCCACCATGGTCGTATTTCAAAGGGAACTCTTTCGTTTCCCACAGACGGCGCCAATTTAGGTGGACAAATTCAAGTAGTGCTCTGAACAGCACTGGAATGCAGCGGCTTCACGTGCCTCTTGAACGTAACCCTAATTTGTTAATGTAACCCTTGTCCTGCAAAACAGACAAGGAGTGAGTGCACCTTTGCCTCTCGTGGCAAAGGCCCTCCGATGCCTTTGTTAGTATTTCGTACTAGCGATCAAACCCTAATTATCAGTAGGAAAGCAATAAGAATGCAGTGTATTGCGTACCTTTTACCTCTAGGTTTACCTCCTATTTATAGATTTATGGGTGCCTGCTGCCCAAGTATCCATATTGTCCCAGGTTTCCTACCTCGTATAGGAAAACTAGGATCTCTTGGATTCTCGTTCCCTTATCAGTTTATTTCCTTAATCCTTGTAGGACTCTTTCCATAACAAGCCGAACATCCCATACTCGTTGGGTATCTTTCTTAGATCCTATTTCTTGGGATCTCATCCCGTAACGGAATATCAGTGATTCTGGATACTTCTAGAATGCTCCCTCTAATAGGACTTCTCTCTTTGTTCGGCCATCTCATGGCCGAACAGACGGCCTGGACCAGTTACTTCTCATGTAACTGGTCCTAAGGAAACAATTTGGACCATATCCTTTCTAAGGAGCTCTCCTCCTGTTCGGCTCTCTCTTGCCGAACAAGTTTCTTGAACAGTGGCATCTCTTTTGTAATTTTCCTTGTATTCGGTCTAGTAACGTCTCGTGTTATTGCACCGAGAATCGTACAACCTCTCTGGACCATTGACTTCTCATATCACTGGTCCATAATGCGTTGACTTTCTCTTTGACCGTGCTCGGGCTTGTTTTGTACCTGTTCGGGAATACCTCCCTACAGGCATATCTAGTAAACACGCTAAATCATGGATACAACTAACATCTTATAAAAAGTGTAGTCATACTCTTCAGTAATCAAACATGTAAAATGTACTTCCTTTCAAAGATAATCAAATCTCAAGTCCTTATATAATAAAATGAATTCAAGCCTTTCAATGGACTTATGCTAAAAGAAATAATTCTCAGTCATCAGTTCATTCACAAATAAAATCCAACTTTTCAAGATAAAGCAGAAAACCATCATGATATTGAAAATATCACATTTCATAATACTCGTCAATTTCGCACATCTTTCATGAACAAGTTTCAACCAGAATCTTGAGAAGCGACCTCTAAAGTATAAAGGGAATGACGTCAAACCATCAGGATACCTGGTCAATATCCCCCAACCTTATAACTCCAAATCCACTTTGTCTGTTTAAAGTCCTCAAGCACGGACACTTGTTCAGATGAATCGATAGAAAATATACATTTCATCAAGTCATTTAGCAAGTTAATAAATATTCATGATTCTACTTAGAAAAGATTTCCAAGATGTTACAACAACAATGAAACGTTTAAACAAAACATGTAAACAAGATATGCATGTTTCACCTTGTTGTTCCTGAAGACGCAACTAATCTATACTCGAGTCTTCACGTACCTCTTACTAACGATCACGTGGCCCTAATCACGTGGCCCTAAAGAGAATGCCATGAACATAGAAGTATAAATAATACACGAAGTCCGAACATACATTCCAATTCTAGTTATCTAAGTCATGGCTTAGAGTCGATCTATTACTAGGGGTAAAACAGTCATTTTACGTTCCGAGTCAATCTATCCAAGAGTTATGAACTCAGATTTTTCATCTTATCAAATCTGGTCTAAAATCATAAATTACTCAAAACTCAAGTATAGTACTCAGTTTAAAAACGGTTAGGGCTAAAAAGGTCATTTTAGCACACATCGAATCCCAAGGGCAAAATAGTCATTTTAAACCTCCTAACTACAAAGTGTAAAATTTAAGTATCCTAATTATTCAAAAATTATAATCCTGCATTTTTTTACAAAAAAATCAATAAGATTTTATACAAAGTCAATTTTTGGCGTAGAAACGCAACACAATGGATTAGAGGTTCAACAGCCTCAAATGGTAAAATGGTAAACACAATTCTACCTTAAGATCACATGAAATTTCTGGGTAAAAACTTAGTTTTGTCAAAACTCTCAAAAACCTACGCATGCAAGATATTTTAAGAAATAAAAAGAATACTTTGTTCATTTACTAAAATCTGTCACCCTTTCTTTGAAAAATCATAACTTATTCACATAAGGTCCAAAAATACTCAAACCAGCGCCCAAACTTGCATAACATTCATATGTATCTATTGTAAAAAAATTGAAAGATTAGTTATCAACCGAAAATTCTCCAGATTTCAAAAGGACAAGCTGTTCTACAGAAAACAGGGTAGCCAAACATGTTTTAGTAGAAAATTCATAACTAATTCATTATATGTCCAAAAATATTGAAACCAACTCTAAAAGTTTTGAAACGTAAATTATTATTCTCAGTAAAAATATCAGATTCAAAAGTGAAAAGATTTTCCACAGCAAACAAAAGAAAACAGATCGATTACAGTTTATGTCCCTGTCAGACAGCTCTACTTTAAAAATTCACCAAATATTTTATATTTATCCAAATGATTTGATTCCAATGCCAAAATGTTTCTAACTTAAAGTTATAGTCCCAGAAAAAAAAACATAGCCATGCAAGTAGTAAAATTTCCCATAAATTTAAAAGAAGACAGACACAATCAAATTCGGACACACAGGTGACAGTCCGTATTCAAAAATTCATAACTAATTCTGTGTTGATCGGTTTTGCATGTTCTTGGCATCAAAATCTTCGTCTTTAAATGTACTTTACAAGTTTACAAGTTATGAAGACTTCAAAAATTGAATCATAGCAGAAGGTTTCTAAAAATATGAATTTTTGATGGTTCAGAAAGCTGTCAGAAAAGTTTAAGAATTTACCGGCAAGATTTGATGGAGAACCTTAGTGTCTAAGGGCTGGTCCAGACTTTGAAGGAGCTAAAATGGCTTCTCTTCTCCCTTCTCTCTCTCTCTCTCTCTCTCTCTCTCTCTCTCTCTCTTGCCGACCTCTCCTCTTCTTTTTCTCTTCTTTTTTTGTTTCCTTTTCATTCCACTATATAGATACAATACACTATTATGAGTGTAATGAAAATCTATTAAGTAGATTTTTCCTAGGGTGCCACATGCCCACTTACTTGACACATGATCAATTTAAAAGCATGCCAAGTGTTGGCTTGACCCCAATGGCTAGCCATGCATGCATGGCTAGTTTCGGAGTGCAATTCGCGTGCGGCTTGAAAAACTGTACAGGTTCCGTACTCAAAAAAATATGAAATTCGCACAGTACCCTAAATAAATTATTCTAAGAATAACCCTATTCTCAAATTTTCAAAGAAAAATCCAGAACACTAAGATTTGAAATGCCTGACCAATTGACTTGTAAAATGTGTTTGAAACTCCGCCCGTGACCACTAATTAAAGTTAGTGACGAATTATTATTGTACTAATATTTTTAACGTGAGGGCTCTCACACCGACGGTGACGTGTGCGCTGCATTCTTATTGCAAATAACTGTTGCAGGAACGTCACTGAGCTTTCAATTACTTTATTGTCTAGTTCTGAACCATTGCACCGCCAAGGAAAGCACCGAAACAAATGGGCAAACCCGCTTAGGAATGTCTGCACCAGAATCCAATTCAGAGACTTGTCAGGCTCGAATCCCAGTCAGTCACAACAGAAACTTCTCCGGGTTCACTGTTAGCTGCTCTACAGTTGGCTTCTCCATTAGTTTTACAATAAGCAACTTCACCAGCTTCTTTGTCTTCATTTTCAACTTCTTCATCACACTCATTTGTGAAACCTGCGATGGCAGATCAACCACTCAACCTCGAAACCATGCTCACAAACCTCCAGAATAGTATCACTACCATGCAACAGAGGGCCACTCAGACAGATGCTAACATCACTCGCCTGAATGATCTCATCAACACTCGTCTTCCACCAACGATCGAAGAGGAGGACGAGGATGATGAGGATGTTCATGCCACCACTGTCTTTGTCGAGGATCCAAATCATGCAAGCCGGCTCATCGTTCAGCCCACCCTTAGAGAGGCTCAGGTGCTTGCTCTAAATCCAAACCCCGCTGTTGTTAGGCCTATTCAAAACCCTAACATAACTGCTCTTATGGTCAAGATGGCTAAGCTAGAAGAGGCCGTCACAAAATCTGAGAAGATCAGTGCAGGGAGAATTGACCTGGATCACCTCTGTTTGTATCCTAATGCTAGGCTTCTTGATAGATTCAAGATGCCTGATTTGGTTAAGTTCGACGAAAGTAGAGACCCCAGGACTCATCTCTTTGGCTACCATGAAGCTGCTAGGGGTGGAAAGTGAGGTCATGTCTCAGCTTTTTTCTCAAACTCTGTCTAGGCCTGCCTTCCATTGGTTTCTGTCTCTTGACATCTCCAAAAGAAAAACTTGGGAGGACATTGGAGCTGCCTTAATTTATTGCACAGTACAATTACAACTCTCAACTCAAGATGACCACTCGAGAGTTGGAATCTACAAAAATGGAAGCAAATGAGACCTTTGCAGATTTCGTTAAGAGGTGGAGAGCCAAAGCCGCTCTAATGACTGAGCGCCCGAGTGAGAGTGATCAACTCCACATCATCTCGTGCAATCTTTAGCCCGACTATGCCAAGAACCTTGTGTTGGTTCAAGCATCTGCAAACTTTGAGACTTTCTTTGAGTCTGGTTTGGCCATTGAGGATGCACTACAGAATGGAATTCTGCCTTGAGGAGAGTCCTCCTCACAAAAAGATAAACCGAGGGCTTACTCTGGAAACAATGGCACATTGTTTGGCGGTAGCAATTATGCCAACACGACTACAAATGGGGACAACGATGCCGCTTCCCCCAACCATGCCGCCAACATCAATCAGGTTCAAAACGCCTAAAGCTACCGTGCCCAAACCCAACCTCGGAATTTCTCTGTCTCCGAGGCACCTCTATCTGCAGTGATGGAAAAGCTTCTCAAGTCTGGGCATCTCAAACCTTTGACCCCAACTTCCCCGCCAAAAGTCCTACCTTCTAGTTATAAGCCTAACCTCTTTTGTGCCTTCCACCAAATGCTTGGCCATCCACTGATGCGTGCTATCATCTTTGACCTGAGATTCAAGATCTCATTGACAATGACGCGGTTCAAGTTCCATCAAAGCCCAAAGGCATTTCCAACTCCTTGCCTCAACACCACTCTGACCCTCTGGTTGGTCAGATATTTATCACCTCCGCTCAAATCAACCTTAGCTCCACCATATTCAACCCTAGCCACTATATTGTCCCAGAAAGCCAACCCAAACCAATCATATCCATCCTGTTCGAACCAGAGATCAACATGATGGCTGTAGGTTGGGCAATTGAAGTCTTCACTGCCGACACTTGGATTGACAGTAATGAGGAGCTTACAAAGGAGCGTACTGATGGGCTGAGGTCCATTGTTCATGGGAGCATCAAGTAGGTTTGTTCGAAGAAGCTGAAGAAGGCGAAGTGCTATTGCTTGGGCCGGACATCCTCTAGATCCTACCTCTCTGTGAGGAAGCCAAGGGTAATTATAAAAGTTGCATTTTCAAACCGCGTCTAGTTTGCATTGGCGTTTTGTCTAAGTCTGGCACAGAATCTTTTGAGTCGTCTAAGTCTAGCTCTGAGTTGGAGTTTATGCCTCTTGGCCCTCCATGTCATAGCTTCTATTTTCAATTCGAGTCCTTTGCTATACTTGGCAACCCCGGGGGGCTTTCTTTTTGATATGAATTATCTTGCTTTTAAGTACTTCACTGGCTTTTGAATAAACTGTGTCGACCCTGACGACGAAGGGATAGATTTCGATGGGATCATCCCCAAGGAAATGTGTTCCCTCACCAAAAGGGAAGACGAAAGGCATGCTATAGACACCCCAATCTAGATCTCCCAATTGATTTACTTTATTTTTCGGTTTCTTGTTTCCCCGATGATGAATCAGATCAAAAATGGTCTTGAGAATGAAAAGGTTTGAGCTTAGAGTGAGTGGAATCCATCTTAAACCCTAAGTTAAAACCCTGACCCTAGGTTTAACCATCATGCGTGGAACTGGCTCTCACACGCGGTGCTTCACTTGCCAGGTGTTGGTCAAAGTCAAAGCCTTGACTGTTGACCAGCGCGCGGGTTGGTTGGACACACGCGCGATGGTGTCACTCTCGCGCGCATTGGTCTATTCCTGTCCCTTTCACCTTTTTTCAGCTGGATTTTGTGATGATCAGGGATCTACAGAGCTATATAACCCCATTTTTGTCGCCAGTACAACGTTCTGCAGGGCTTGGGGTGCACCACTCTCACAACAACTCTCCCATCACCTTGTTGGCTCATTTCTCCACCAAGCAAGGGCAGCCAACCTTGTTGGCTGGTTGCTTAGCCTAGTTTGTCACCAACCTTGCACCCCTCTTCCTCCTATATATACCCCATTGCTCTTCTAAGACCAAGGGTTACCAAAATTCAAGCAAAAAAGGCCATATAAGCCCTAATACTCTTGATATCCTTTCATCCAATCCATTTCCATACACTCATTTTGCCACCACTACCTACTTGTTCAAGCCATTTTCAAACACTCAAGCAAAGGTATAACACCTTCTTTTGCTTACTGTTTTGATCCCTGATGTGGGGCTAGAAGGGCCAAGGCTGGTAATCAATTCCAGTTCTGGCCCCAAAGTTAGCAGGGTTACAAGAACCGTGTACTGGCCTTCTTACGCGCGATGGACTCATACTTACATGCGCCTGTCACAGGTTGCACGCGACAGTTCACGTAGGGATGGGAAAGTCAGTGGTTTCCTATTTTATTGTATTACAGATCACTGTTTTGCATGATTGAAACTGTTTCACTGTTTTGCATGTTAAAATCCATAGCTTAGCTTAGATTGCTTATTTATTTGCTTTGGAATGCTCCTGGGTTACTCCTGAATATGTCCCAGAGCCCAGGCATGCAAGAGCAATTCCTGAAAGTCCAGTCAGGACCCACGCGCGTTAATCCCACTTCATCGCGCGCGCGTTAGTCTGTTTCCAGAGACTACCTTTGCATGGGCAGCTTGGCCGTTGTTTTAATACCCCCACTGTTTAGGGGTCGTATTTTAATTCCATTCATTTTGTTTGTAATAATTATTTACTTTCAGTATGTATAAACTGCTTGGTTTGCCCCCTGGATGAGCACTGGTCATTCCAGAGCCCAGAAGGGGATAAAATTCAACCTGTTGGTAGGATGCGACACGCGCGCGCTTGTCTGGGTCTGTCGCGCGATGGTGGACTTGCATGCATGAAGATCCATGCATGCAAGTTGGCCACCGTTTACGTCAGTTTCATACAAAGCACCGTTTTGGTATCTGATCACAGTTTTGAGTTTTATCTCATTTATTTTCCAACATTTTCATTCCATCCATGCTATTTTCGATCACATCTTGCAAACTGTTACAGTTTTAAATCCCCGATTAGCTGCTTCCCTGCCCTAATTGGCTAAAAATTGATTAATAAAAAAAGAATCACAAACTTTTTCACAAAATGCTAAGTAGAGACCGATCTTCGGATTGGGCGAGGGGGGTGCCTTAAAACCCTTCCCCTCTCGTAATGGCTCTCGAACTCAGATATGGTTATGACGGACTAGTTCGTTCACTTGTTCAAATCAAATAGCATGACAAGTGCTTCGAAATACGATTCCTTGGGTGTCGGACCTTCAAACCTGAGTAGCGACTCTGTATTTACGAGCGCTCGTCCCGCTTAACTCTCCCTCGAACCGGCATTTTTAGGAAGGGAATAGAATCCTTTCCCTAAAAAGGGCACGCTGCCCACAGTGGCGACTCTGCTGGGGAATAATTAGTATTAATCCACACGTAGAGTTTAATACACTTGTGAGCAATCCTTTAAAAAGCATGTCAAAACGGTGAGCTTTGCGCTGCCGAAGATTGGAATGATAATTTAACAGTGTAACAACCCTAAATTTGGCCCTAAATTTTTTTCGAATAAAAAGATATATTGTTATCCTGTTAGTTAGTTAATTTATTTTTATGTCGTAATTAGTAGGTTATTGGAATAATTATACGTACGTATATACTATTGCACAACATAAGAAGAATATTTATATTATATATATATATATAATGAGATCAAGATATAATTGTATGTGGTATATACACCAATCTTTTTCCCAAAATTTAGGAATTTTGTTCCCTACTTCTCTATCCATTCGGTCCTCCCACTTCCTATATGCACAACTACATATATCAATTTTTTTTTGAATCCCACCAAATCTGGGATCCTGTTTCTCCCTCTCTCATTCCCTTCTACATTCCATCACCTCCACCCTTATCCTCCCACCTCCCTTCTATTTCTCTACGAATAACAAACCCATCTTCCCGTCCTATTTTTTTTTTTGGCTGAGAGAAAGAGTGAAAAAGCACACAGTCAGCAAGGGAAAAAGAAGAAGAATCAGGTATGTGAGAAGGGTGGGAAAATCATCCCATGCATTCATATCATACACTCTATTTTCATCTATAACACGTACCTCTGTTCATAGCCTGTTCTTCCCTGTGGATGACATTTTTAGGCCTGAGTTTCCTCACAAATGTTATAGAGGGCGTCGAGAGCTTCGATTTCAACCCAAGAATCACTCAAAACGGTCAAGGATTTATAGAGTTATCGCCGTCCAAAGTTCAGTGAAATTTTCGGATTTCTGTTTCCAGACAGCACACAGGACTTACGAAAACCCCAACTTTTTTCCTAGTTCGAATGGTTTTTGGGCTTAGACTTCTTCATGAAAGTTGTAGAGCATTTCGAGATCTTCACGTTAGACACAAGGATCGCCAAAAACGGACAAGGTTTGATTGGGTTATTTCACTCCAAAGTTGCTGCTGGAATACCAAACTTTCGCCGCCAAACGAAGATCCACCGGACTCCATAGTCAAACTTTTTATCCGGATTAAAGGTAGAATAATCGCTACCCTACTTTCTGCTAAGCATATTCGTATGTAGTTTGTCCGATTGTTGCGTATAACTTTTCTTTCTCACCGGAATAAATAGCGTGGAGCGAAGCATGTTGCGACCGAGTATATTATAAACTAATTCGTGAAGTATAATTGCTAACTAGAGATTGGTTTAATGGGAACTCTACTGTACGTGATAGTGAACTAATTATGAACTCTACTATATAATTAGTGAAGTATATTATGCATTATAAACTTTGATAATATATTGGCACATAAATGGTGTCACCCCGTCCACTAACTAGTAATAGGATAATTTGGTAACTATTAATAGTGGTGCTAGTTTTCCTATAGTAAAAAGGTTACCTAAGAAGCTTGTAGTTAATAATAAGAATTTAACAAATGCCAGTTTATAATGATGAAATCCCTGAACTGTTGGTTTAGGTTAAAACTTCCTTTGTATTAATACAATTTACTCATGGAAGCACGTAATGTGCATCAAGACCTCGCAGAAGCCTAACCAAACCAAACCAAACCGAGCCTTAAGTCTCAATCACTTGGGGTCGGCTACATGAATCATTTTCCTCCATTGAGCTCTGTCGAGAGCCATTTGTTCACATAAACCTACTATACTCATATTGTTGCGCACCACAGCATCTAATGTCAATTTAGGTCTACCCCTTCCCGTAGCATTGCTACCCAAAGCTATCCTATCTGCTTTCTTAACTACTTCATCTCCTGGTCTACGGTAGACATGCCCAAACCATCTTAGCCTATTTTCCCTCAACTTCTCTTCTATGGGTGCAACACCTACCATCTCACGAACCGTTTCATTTCTAATCATGTCTCTTCTAGTCTTACCACACATCCACCTCAACATTCTCATTTCTGCAACACTCATCTTGTTCACCTGTTGTTTCTTAATAGGCCAACATTATGTCTCATAAAGCATCGCTGGTCTGATGGCAGTTCCATAGAATTTTCCCTTCAATTTTATGGGTACCCTCTTGTCACACAGTACGCCAGTAACGCTCATCCACTTGAGCCACCCCACTTGGATCCTATGGGTCACATCATCGGCAATCTCTCCATCTCTACTAATGATTGATCCTAAGTATCTAAAATGATCACTCTTAGGTATCTCATGGTCTTGGATCATCACTCTTTCTTCGTGCGCACTGCTGGTACCACTAAACTTGCACACTATATACTCAGTTTTACTCCTACTTATTCGAAAACCCTTTGACTCTAATGCTTCCCTCCAAATTTCTAGTTTCGTATTAACACCTCTAACGGTTTCATCTAAGTGGACAATGTCATCTGCAAACGTCATACACCATGGGATATCCTCTTGAAATTGTCTAGTCAATTCATCCATAACTAAGGTAAAAAGATACGGGCTCAAGGCTGACCCTTGATGCAATCCTACAATGATTGGGAATTCACTCGTTTCCCCTACTGGTGATCGAATGGTAGTGACGACATCTTCATACATGTCTCTAATCACCTCAATATACCCTTTGGTCACTCCCTTTTTCTCTCCAGAACCCACCATATGATGTCTCTAGGCACCCTATCATAAGCCTTTTCTAAGTCTATGAAAACCATATGGAGATTCTTTTTTTTACTCTATGTTTTTCTACCATTCTCCTCAATAAGTAGATAGCTTCCATGGTTGATATTCCAGGCATGAACCCAAACTGTTTCTCTGACACCGTAGTCACCATCCTCAAGCGATGCTCAATAACTCTTTTCCATAACTTCATCGTATGACTCATCAATTTAATACCTCTATAGTTGTTGCAGCTTTGGATATCCCCTTTATTCTTATACATAGGTACTAAGGTGCTCCTTTTCCATTCGTCAGGCATCTTCCTAGTCATAATAATCTTATTAAACAACTTCGTCAACCAAGTCACCCCCAGGTCACCTAGACTTTTCCACACTTCAATAGGGATACCATCTAGTCCTAAGGCCTTACCCGGTTTCATCCTTTTCAAAGCTTTGACCACTTCGAACTTTTGTATTCTCTGATAAAATTCATAATCTATGTTCTCGCCAGGTACATACTCTTCCTCTCCACCAAAGCCTCCTTCATGTTTCTCATTTAACAACTTCTCGAAGTACGACTTCCATCTATCCCTAATCGCCTCGTCTTTTACCAACACCACCGAATCAATATATTTTATACACTTAACTTGAGAAATGTCTTTAGCTCTCCTTTCTCGCAACTTGGCAAGTTTATAAATAATCTTTTCTCCATCTTTACTATCGAGTCTAGCGTAGAAATTCTCATAGGCTTTCAACTTAGCATCTCTAACAGCTTCCTTACTAGCTTGCTTATAACCCTGAAAATTTTCCTCATTTCGGTCCTTTTGCCACTTTTTAAAACACTCCTTCTTGGCTTTTACCTTGGCTTAAACCTTGTCATTCCACCACCATGTCTCCTTAGAAGTTGGACCTTTTCCCTTCGACTCCCCGAGAACTTCTCTCGATATTCTTCTAATACCGTTAGCTATGGTATTCCACATATTATCACTATCTCCTTCCATTCCCTACTGTACTTCTTGAGACATTCTTTCCTTGAATACCTCTAGTTTCTCCCCTCTTAGGCCCCACCATTTAGTCCGTGGGCATCTAGTTTCCTTTCTCCTTCTAATATTCCCCTTGAGACCAATATCTAACACCAAAAGTCTATGTTGTGCCACTAGACACTCTCCGGGAATAACCTTACAATCCTTACATGTCAAGTGGTCTGCACCTCTAGCAAGAAAGTAGTCAATTTGGCTTCTATTGGCTCCACTCTTAAAGGTAATTAAATGCTCTTCTCGCTTCCTATAGAGGGTATTCCCCACTATAAGGTCAAAAGCTACTGCAAAATCTAAAATCCTCCGACCACCTTCGTTAAGGTCACCAAAATCAAAGCCACCATGCACCTTCTCATACCTTTGCTTATGCACTCCCACATGGCCATTGAAATCGCCTCCTATAAATAGCTTCTCCCCAAAAGGTATATCTTGAACCACATCATCCATCTGCTCCTAGAATTACTCTTTAGTAAGATCATCCAAACCTACTTGGGGTGCGTAAGCACTAATAATATTAACTATGCTCCCTTCGATCACAAGCTTAACTAAAATAATCCGATTTCCTTTCCTCGTGACTGTAACTACCGAATCTTTCAGGTATTTATCTACTACTATACCTACTCCATTTCTATGTCCATTCTTACCCATATAGTAGAGCTTATAACTTGTGTTCTCTATTTCCCTAGCTTTCTCCCCTACCCACTTAATTTCCTGAAGACAAGCTATACTAATCTTCCTCCTAAGCATGGTGTCAACTAGCTCCCTAGTCTTACCCGTTAATGTCTATATTCTAAGTTGCTAAACAAATCCTATAATCCTGGGCTAGCTTCTTTACCTGTGCTCGTCCAGGTACACACAAGAACCCTTGCTCACTTCTCACCACACCTGGGCGCAGGTGTGGCGCCCCTTGCTCATTTTTCGAAGCACTCGAAGGCAGGCACAACGCGTCGCTTAAAGGAAACGCCCTAGCATATTTTGTTATCATATTTGGATTCATGTCATAGAGATCTGACGGGTTTTTTTACATGCTGGTTGTCAGCTACCTAATGCACAACCCACCTCCTTTATCCGGGCTTGGGACCGACTGGGGAATAAAGATAAGGCTCTAAGCACAAACCAGGCGGAATATAATTAAGGTATAAAATAAAATGTACAATGATCATTATATGTTTTATTGTAATATTATAAATAAATCTAAAGTCTATTTTCTCACACATAAAGTCTTTAGATATAATTTGAATCATAAAGTTATCAAATTATCTTGAGGTGCACAAAATTTCTACTGAACAATCCAAATTAATAAAATTTCAAATGAACTGAATTGTTGGATGAAAATTATAAGTAACCCCAAAAGGCATTGGCCAATCCAAATCTCTTATGTGTTTAATTTTTTGCTCCTATCAATTATTATATTATTGTCTCATTGAATTGTATCGTGTTTGAGCTATTGTTGATTGTATCAAGTCGTACTTGCTAATCGGACATAGATTCACTAGGCGGTTTCGAGTAGTGAACACATAGACGTGGATAAGTGACCGATAAAAATGGTAAAGTTGATTGAGGATGTTGGGTGCCGATAAAGGACCCTGGTACGGTAAAGTACCTTTAGTTGAGTTGGGAAATGGTAAAAGACCCCGAGTACGGTAAAATACTCAGAGTGTGTGGAGGACGGTAATGGACTCCGGGTATAGGATTTAGGATACAGTAAAGGATCTTAAATGCGGTACAGTACCCATTGTGTGTATGGAGGACGGTAAAGGACTCCGGGTACAGGATTTGGAATACGGTAAAGGATTCTAAATACAGTACAATACCCAGTGTGTGTGTGTGAAGGACGGTAAAGGACTTCGGGTACAGTATTTTGGGAAATGGTAAAGGATCCCGGAATACGGTATAGTACCTAGTGTGTAGATTAAGGGTATGATAAAGTACTCTATGTGTAGAGTTGGGAGACAGTAAAAGATCCGGACAATGAGATAGTGCGACCCCTAATGCTGAGTTGTCATGGTGAGCTGTTCCTTTATTATGGTTGTAGGCGAATCCTGACTGAGTACATAATTTAGTAGCATTTGCTTAGAACCCTGGTGCAGGACAAATAAAGGGAGAGTTATTCCATGGGACGGTCAAAGTTGGTGGATGTGTGAGGAAAGGATCTCGTGGAGAGAATCCTTTGATTTCATGTAAGTTGATGGATAGTAAAGAAAAAGACAATGTGCTGTTATCCTGTATCTCATGTGAATTGTTATATTGTTAATCTGCTAATTGTAAGGTAAGGGGTTAGGAAGGTTGAGGTTGTCTACTAAGTTTCAAAACTCATTAAGTGCCGTTGGGCTGGCATTTCATGCCAGATAATCAAGAGACGGAAGAGCAGAATCTGTTGCAAGACAATCTGTGTTAGGGTGAGGACCTCCCAGCAAAGGAAGGGGAGTTTGTTGAGCCTTGGAGGCCATACCCTTAGAAGCTCTGTTAATTTGATAAATTTTTATTTAAATTTTCATAAGTGTTATCACATTTGTCAAACTCTATTTCATTTTGTTGATTTGTAAGACAATTAAGTAGGTTTGAATTTAGTATTTGAGGTTTCCGCTGTTAAACTCTGTTTCATCAAATTTCATTTATTATATATCAATTTTATGAATTATTAAATCAATTGAAAAGGATTTAATTAATGTGTCCAAAAATCGGGGCATTACAAATAGGACCTCGTGTCCAGCCAATCTAATCTGAGACTTTTCCGATTGATCACTAGTGTAGTTTTCTCTAAAGATGGACTTAATAAAGTGAGCCAAATTTGAAAAGGCATTTTTCGATTTTGAGCTTCTTCTCTTCTTAATCAATTTTTAACATTTATCATTTGTATCGATGTGGGATAGCCTCGTTGGAGTGTTTTGGCAATCCAGCACGGTTTACCGGAGCCCGAGGACCCCGAATGCCCGACAACCTTCAACGATGATAAGTTATTCTACCGTTCGATTGTTGCTCTACGGTTACACGGGCAGTGGGAGGTATATCTTGGCTATAGTTCGAGGAATATGTTACAAGCCAAAATCGGCCTTTGCATATACAAAGCATTAGAACTTTCCAAACTAAGACAGGTACCCGCAGGGTAAGATCTATTTGCATCTAACCCCATATACTGTCTACGTGTTACTGCTTTCCCTATCGCATGCACTGTACATACATATCGTTTTGTGTAGAAGCATGTTTAGGGTGGCTCCTAGGTTTTCAATCTTTCGAGTCTGTTTTCAAAACTTATTAGGACACTGTCATGGCCCGATGAGGAGTCGTGCATCTCGATGTTGCATGTTTTCAAAATTGCGAATCCTTAAGAATAGTGGAACTTTAGCAAATCAAAAGCTTTCTACACCCTTGCCTATACACCTGATAGGAGTTTTAAATAGAAAAGGGGGAACAATGAAGAAAGTGTTATGATGCTCTCACCGGTTAGGTAACAAGTGCCTCGTCACTTACACCATTTGGCTAACAGCGCTGTCCCACTCACGCCATTCTGGTTATTGTATCATAATGCTCATGTCCGAGTTGTTCCAACTCCAAAGTTGAAATTCCTAACAGCGGAATAGTCAAAGGTTTAGGTTTCTTTTTGCTATCCTTTAGAATCATTTGTTGCAAACAAAGATACATTATCGAAAAGAATTCTGAGGATCATGGCAGTGTCTGAACATCTTGAGACAAACTCGTCTTCTAGTTCTAGAGTCTAGGGCAACACTGACGACGTTGGTTGCATTTGTACTTTAGTCTTTTATTTTAGGTTAAAGTTGCTGCAGGACCCCTATTGAGCCTTCTTTTACTTTGTTGTAAGCAAAGTTCTAAATCGATGCACAGCCAAGGAAAGTATCAAAGAAGAAAGGCAAACCCACTTGGGAACGTCTGCGCCAGAATCTGGTTCAAAGGCTTGTCAGACTACAATCTCAATCAGTCACAATGGAAAACTCTCCACGTTCTCTGTTAGCTGCTCTATAGTCAGGCTCGCCCTCGATCTTCGAAGAAGTGGAATACCCGAAGTCACCCACTCCTTCTTCTACATCAAGTACCTCTGGAACATCAATCATGGCAGACCAGCCACAACTGCTTACACTGGAAACCATGCTCATGAACATTCAAAATAGCATCACCGTTATGCAGCAGAAGGCCGCTCAGACGGATGCCAATATCACCCACTTGAATGACCTCTTTAACACTCGCTTTCCTCCAGCTGTCCAAGAGGAAGGCGAGGCCGAAGAGGATGTTCATGAACAACCTGTCATGGTCGAAGATCCAGACCACCCAGGGCGTCTTGTAGCCCTGCTCAACCCTAGAAGAGCACAGGTCCCTCCTCCAATTTCGAATCTTGCTGTTATCAAGCCTGTTCAAGACCCTGATGTAACTGCTCTCGTTGCCAAGATGGCTAGGCTAGAAGAATCTATTTCAAAATTCGAGAAGATCAGTGCTAGGGGAATCAACTGGGACCGCTTCTGCCTATATATAATGCCAGACTTCCAGACAAGTTCAAAATGCCAGACCTTGCTAAGTTCGATGGAAATGGTGATCCCCAAGACTCATCTTTATAGCTACCATGGTGCCATGAAGCTGTTAGCTGTTGAACCAGAGGCCATGTCTCAACTGTTCCCCCAAACTCTCTCCGGGCCTGCTTTCCATTAGTTTTTGTCCCTCGACATTGCCAAGCGAAGGACTTGGGAGGACATCGGAGCTACGTTTATTTCGCAGTACAACTACAATTCTTAGCTGAAAATGACAACTCGGGAGCTCACGTCCACTAAAATGGAGGCTAAGGAGTCCTTTGCGGACTTCGTCAAAAGGTGGAGGTCTAATGACTGAGTGCCCTAGCGAGAGAGATTAGCTCTACAACATCTCCCGCAATCTCTAGTGCGATTATGCCAGGCA
Organism: Rhododendron vialii; assembly: GCF_030253575.1. Lineage (NCBI taxonomy): Eukaryota > Viridiplantae > Streptophyta > Magnoliopsida > Ericales > Ericaceae > Rhododendron > Rhododendron vialii. The sequence continues at coordinate 18,179,429 of NC_080563.1, read as the reverse complement.
TCTGGTCCTTGTTCAGGCATCTGCCAACTTTGAAACCTTCTTCAAATCTGGCCTGGCCATCAAGGATGCGCTGCAAAGTGGAATCTTGTCGAAAGGGGAATCTTCTAACACTCCAAAATCAAAGCCTCGGGCATACTCTGGGAATACCAATGCGCTGTTTAGGGCAGGGACTTACTCCAACACAGGGACCAGCGGCACTAATGCCTCTTCTTCCAATAATACCAATGCGCTGTTTGGGAAAAGGGAATCTTCTAACACTCCAAAATCAAAGCCTCGGGCATACTCTGGGAATACCAATGCGTTGTTTGGGGCAGGGACTTACTCCAACACAGCGACCAGCGGCACTAATGCCTCTTCTTCCAATACTACCAACGACATTGCCGATGTTAATCAGGTGCAGACACCACAGAATAACCGGCCTCGCAATCAAGCCCACAGCTTTTTCGTCATTGAAGCGCCTCTATCTTCAATTTTGGAGAAATTAATCAAGTCTGGGCATTTTAAACCCTTTGATCCAACTCCCCTACCTAAAAACCCATCACCCAATTTCAAGCCTAACCTGTACTGTGCCTACCATCAAGGGGCTGGTCATCTCACTGACTCTTGCTTTCGCCTCCGTCACACGATCCAAGATCTCATTGATGATGGCACGCTTGGAACACCCCCAAAGCCGAATGTCATCTCCAATTCCATGCCAAAGCACAACGCCGCCCCGCATATTAACCAGATATCCCTCAGCTCCACTCATTTATCCTCCAGCCCCACTATATTCGACCCTACTGACCATATAACTTCAACAGATCAACCCAGGCCAGTCGTGTCCATACCCCCTGAGCCCGAAGCTGAAGTTTTACACATTCATCTCGAGGAAGGACAGTCATCCAATTCCAATGCACCCTCCACACGCCTACAGAATGGCGCATTTGCGCTCGGCGCATCTATCAGCGACCTTTTCCATCGGTCTATTCCTGCTATGCAGCTTAATTCTGCCTCTTCTCTTGATAGCCCATACTTCAATGTGACGGATCCAAACTCCTCTCCAACTCTGATGAGTCACTTCAGATCTGTAATGCCTCTTTTACCAGAGCCACAGATTGACATGCAAGCTGTAGGTTGGGCCATAACTGATAATGATGACTATGCCACTCCCATAATCAACGCATGGACTGAACTTGAACTGGACGGGTTCCCGCAGGACCCTGAGTATGTCCCTTTTGACCACGCCTGGTATGACGCATGGATGGCCAGTTATGATGCAGCGATGCTCAATCCCTTGGATGGCATCTCTTTGTACACTCTCTTTCAACAACCGAAACTTGTGATTCCTGAGGAGGAATACTATTGGGATCTTGAGCCCACTTGGCAATTTCCATTGGGCTTTGACCTTAACCCTCTCCAAGTTTATGCTTTACCCGGTCACGAGATTCTGTTTCTAAAAGATGATCTTGTTCAAAAGGAGCCTCGCATCTTAGGGGAATGTTTCTTTCCTTCCACCATCGATAGGCTTGTCAACTCGGTGTCTGATGTCGAGTGTGACCTTGTTTTCTACATTATCGATGAAGGACTTCCACACCCTGTGGTCCCGTTTTCAGCTGAAGAAGACTGCAGCATCATGGTTACGGACCTTGTCCCGCCAGCCGACCTTTGGGATGTTGATGATGAGTCAATGTCCAAGTTGGATCAGAAGTCTGGACTGTCAATCGTTCTTTCGCCGATGGTGGACTTTAGGATGTCCCTTTTATTGCCAACCCGGAGCCTGCTGCAAAAATTGCAGCAATTAAGGATCTGGACTTTTGGGAATCATTGTTGATGAAAGACTTAGTTGAGGATCTAGGTTTGGACATGGAAGTGCCTGCGACTTCACCAGCCTTTGACAAAGGAAAGTGCAAACTAGGAGAGGTCCCTGCTGATCTCTGGGATGTTAACCAAGATCCTCAGCTTGTGCCTTCTTTGGGGAACGTTCTCAACGTTACGAGGAGTGGACAGATTTTTCAACCTGCTAATCTGCAAGCTAGAAATTCGTCCAACCCTTCTAACCAAAGGAACGAACCCTCTGCTTTCCCAAGGTCTGCATCGCTTATGGTACCTGCTGGCTCCCCGAATGCAGACATCATTCAAAGGCAACTTGAGCGGATTCCCGCTGCCATATCAATATGGGGACTAATCTATTCTTCCCGTGAGCATCATCAAAAGCTTTGCCACACTCTCTCCTGTCTCGAGGTTTAAGCTGATGTCACTCCTGAGACGATGATATCTCTTATTCTCCCGCCTACCTCCAAGCACACCGTTGTCTTTACTGACAAAGACCTACCCATTGAAGGAGTAGACCACAACAGCCCATTGGACATCACCGTCAAATGCCGAGGACTCTGGGTTCCGACCGTCCTCATTGATAATTGTTTAGCAATCAAAGTATGCCCTATGAGGGTGGCTTATCGTCTGGAATTAGCTAAAAAGGACTTCACACCTTCCAATTTGGCCATTAAGGCATATGATAGCACTCGTTGTGTGGTCGAGGGCACGCTGATACTCAAGCTTGATGCTGAGGGATTCGACATGGATATTGAGTTCCATGTGGTTGACATTCCCGCCACTTTCAATCTTCTTTTGGGCAGGCCGTGGCATCATAGATCTGACATCATGGCCATGATGTCTACTCTTCACCAAAAGGTCATGTTGGGACTTCCTACCGGCACTTTAACTATCTACGGGGACTCTAGCATTCGCCCGCTCAAGGAAGACGGTACTCATGTTCTAGGGATCACGCATGGCGAAGAAGATATCGATCTCGGGGGATTCTCTTTTGACACCTCCGGCTCAGTTTTGGCCATCAACGTGGACGGGGACTTCATCATAAGCTCTGTTGCTTTGGACATTATGAGAAGGATGTCCTATCTACTTGGCCTGGGTTTAGGGATTCACCAACAAGGGATCCTGGAATTCCCTACCTTTCCTTCTTGTGAGGGCCGCTTTGGTTTGGGGTACATCGCCTCTGCCAAGGATGCCAAAAGAAGGAAATGTACAGGAAAACCCCAATCCCTCTATGGTGATCCTGACAGCTACTTTATGCGCGAAGTGGGGAACGATGCTTACACCGGACAGGCCAAGCCTTTTATCGATTCTGAGATTGGGGAACTGCTACTGAGTTTTGAGGTTTTCGCTGACGACACCTGGTCCGATAGTGATGAAAAGCCAGCAAGAATAGAATTCAGGAGGAAGCTTAGCCAGTCAAAGCTGAAGACTGACTGGCTAGGATCTTTCGATCAAGGAAGCTTGGAGCAGCTGTTCTATGAATTCTCCGAAGTGGGTTTGGCCGAAGAAGCTGAAGAGGCCGAAGTGTTCATGCTCGGGCCCAACGCCCTCGTGGATCCTACCTCTCTTATCGTGGAAGCTAAGGGTATCATTAAAAATTGCATTTTCAAACCACACCTTACTTGCATTGATGACACTTCTGAGTCTGACACAGAGTCTGTTGAGTCTTCCGAGTCTGAGTCTAGCTTTGAGTCGGAGTTTGTGCCTCTTGGCCCTCCACGTCATAGCTTTTATTTCAAGTTTGATTCTCTTGGACTTGATGATCCTGAAGGGTCTTATGAAATGAAAGAATCATCTTCTGACTACTTTAATGATCTTTATATAAACTGTGTCGACCCCGACGATGAAGGGATTGAGTTTGATGGAGACATTCCCAAGGAAATTCGTGCCCTCATCGAAAGGGAAGACGAAAGGCATGCTCAACCATTAAAAGAAGAAGTGGTTTCTATAAACTTGAAAGATGAGAGCGATCCCCGATTGGTTCAAGTGGGCTCTACGTTAACCCCAGAGGAGCATCATGATTTTAAAGGACTACTCACCGAGTTCAGTGACGTTTTCGCATGGTCTCATCAAGACATGCCTGGTATTGATCTTGAGATAGTAGAACATCGGATCCCTTTGCTGCCTGATGCTATGCCAGTAAAGCAGAAGCTCAACGGATGAGGCCGGATTGGGTACAAAAGATCAAAGACGAGGTTACCAAGCATATTGATGCTGGTTTTCTCATGGTTTTTCAGTATCCCATCTGGGTGGCCAATATTGTTCCTGTTCCCAAAAAGAACGGACAAATTCGAGTCTGTGTCAATTTTCGGGACTTGAACAAAGCAAGCCCCAAAGATGATTTTCCCTTGCCACACATCGATGTGCTTGTGTATAATACTACGGGGCATGCCTTGCTCTCGTTCATGGACAGCTTTTTAGGCTATAATCAGATTCTCATGGCACCTGAAGACCGTGAGAAGACAACTTTCATCACTGAGTGGGGGACTTACTGCTATTTAGTCATGCCGTTTGGTTTGAAGAACGCTGGTCCTACCTACCAGTGAGCTGTTATGACCATCTTACATGACATGATGCATAAAGAAGTAAAGGTGTTCAAAACTACTTACAAAGCCCACTGGTCTTAATGCCGCCAGTGCCTGGGAGACCCTTTGTTTTGTACTTATTTGTAAACCCTTCGTCCATGGGATGCTTACTAACTCAAGAGGGGGACAAAGGAGTCGAGAAGGCCATTTATTATTTGAGTAAAAAAATGGTTGGATGTGAAGAACGCTACATCGTTCTATAAATGGCGTGTTGGGCTCTTGTTTGGGCTTTTAAGAAGTTGAGACACTACATGCTGGCTTACCCAATGAAGTTGATTTCTCGAATGGATCCTCTCAAGTATTTATTTGAGAAGCCAGCACTTACTGGTAAGTTAGCACGTTGGTTGCTCTTATTGGCGGAATTCGATCTCGAGTATGTCATAAGGAAATCCATTAAAGGGCGTGCGGTTGCAGAATTCTTAGCAGACCACCCTGTGGATGGGCTAGAGGACTCGAATTTTGTGCTCCCAAATGAGGAAGTGCTAACAGTTGTCGAAGACGTGCGAACTCTATACTTTGATGGGGCTACCAACCAGAAAGGATTTGGGATTGGGATGTTGCTAATCACGCCTGATGGTTCTCATATTCCGCTTGCGTTCAAGCTCAATTTCGATGTCACGAATAACCAAGCTGAGTATGAGGCCTGTATCGTGGGTATGGAGGCTACGCTTACACTTGGTGTTAAAAAACTCAAGGTCGTTAGGGACTCTAACGTTGTCATATCTCAAGCCAACGGTGTCATATCTCAAGCCAACGGAGACTGGAAGGTCCGAGAGGAGAAGCTAAAACCTTATCATCAAGACTTAGAGGAGTTGATCCCTCATTTTAACAAAGTGACTTTCACTCATATCCCTCAGTTGAAGAATCAGTTCGCTAATCCAGTTTCAACTTTGGCCTCTATGGTTGAACTTCTTTTGGGGGTCAAACTCCACCCTATTTTGATCAAACAGCGGGACTACCCTGCTTATCAATGTGTCAACGCCATTGATGATGTCGATGATGGCCTACCCTGGGACCATGATATATGGAACTTTATTGAGAGTGGCTGTAGGGGGATGAAAACAATTGGTACTTCGAATCAACTGGATCGCAACGGCTAATTCGTGCCTCTTCACCGGAACCCTAACTCGTCATCTGAACCCTAATCTGCAAAATAGACAGAGGGTGAGCGCACCTCTGCCTCTCGTGGCAAAGGCCCTCCGATGCCTTTGTTAGTATCACGTACTAGCAATTAAACCCTAATTATCAGTAGGAAAGCAAGAATGCAAAGTATTACGTACCCTTTACCTCTAGGTTTACCTCTTATTTATAGATTTATGGATGCTTGCTGTCCAAGCATCCTTGTTGCCATAGGATTCCTAACTCGTATAGGAAACCCAGGATATCAAGGAGTCTCGTTTCCTCTATCAGTTTATGGAAAAGAGTCCTTTTAGGATTCTTTTCCATTAAGAGCCGAACATCCCATACTTGTTGGGTATCTTTCTCAGATCCTATATTCTTGGGATCTTTATCCCTTTATGGGACATGACTACTCTGGAATCTTCCAGAGTATTCCCTCTGCTCCTACTCTCGATTGGAGCTCCTTCTTTGTTCGGCTGTCTCATGGCCGAACAGACTACCTGGACCAAGGACTTCACATGTAACTTGGTCCAAATGTAATCAGAATGTCTCTTATCTGTCGAACAGATAGTTTACACCAGTGACTTGTCATGTCATTGGCCTTTATTCAGCCGAATAGATTGCATGGACCAAGGACTTCACATGTCATTGTTCCATATCGCTGTTCTTCATACTGCCCGGCGATAAGTCCAGTCGTATTTACCACGTGTTCCCAAACATCACGTGTTCGGTAACTAAATGTATCTGCTCAGGAATACCTCCCTGCAATTGCTCCCCAGCTTCATGTATTTACCAGTGTTCGAGGGCAATATATGATGCTTAGAAACAGAATTCTATCTAGACCAAACTCTTTTGATCCCATGCAGTCATAATTTCAATATCTCATTGATGCCTTTTGGTGCCTCTGTCATTATACCATCTCGAGGTAATGACTCCACGTGACGCATATCGTACGCTTTTACATTAAATGTGAACTAACGTTTTATCTTAACGACGTCAATACGACGTTAGCTTGATCCCTTTATCCCGTTACTTAAAAGGTAACGGTGTGAGACGAGACGTTTCGTCTCCGTCTCTGGCATCTAAACCCCAGAAAGGGCTCATTTTAGATTTCCCCACCCAAAACTCCAAAACTCCTTCTCTCTCTAAGCTTTTTGCCATTGCCGTCGTCTACAAACTCGATTGCATTCCAGGGAATCGTCACCATATTCTTGTAAGATCCTCGTTCTTACTTCATTTCTTCTGTTTAGGTTCTTATCTTGGATCTCTATTCTCGATTTCGTGAGTCGTTTTCTAGGGTTTCAGTTGCACCCTTTTTCAGTCTTTCTTCTTTCCTGAGTGTACCCATGGCTGACGATGGTGAGAATCCCTTGAGACCCAGTAAATTTAGGAAATTATGTGAAACCCCTACTGCCATGGCGGCATTTAGGAGGGAATATAACGTTCCAGAGAACGTTGGTCTCGAACTCGCCCCCCTGGGCGCAGATAGAGACGGAGGTTCCTGGGATCGAATGTGTATCCCCATTGTTGCTATCGTCGAAGGCGGAGTTCGATTTCCCCTTCACCCATTACTTCGCCAGATCCTAAACTGGTATCGTCTTACCCCCATGCAAATATCAACAAACGTCTTTAGGTTGATAATGGGTGTAGTAGCTTTGAATAGGATTCTGGGGACCCAGTTAGGAATTTGGGATATTCAGTGGTGGTACAGCATTGTACTAAACCCTGAATACAACACCTATTACTTCAAAGTTAGAAGGGCCGAAAGCGTCTCGTGCTAAACCTGCCAGACTCTGCTCGGGATCATGAAATCGATTTCCTTTACGTCACTGGAGCCTTTGAGCCACTAGGAGAGGATGGTCAGGTGGTGGGTCTCCACTGCCCCCATATATGGGGATACCCACGTATGCTTCTTATTTTTCATCTTTGCTATTTGTTTGTTTGCTGCTTTCTCATAGCTTTCTATTGTGTCTAATTTTTGATTTAATAACTCCGATTGTGCAGCTGAAAACGTCAACAAACGTCCAAGACGAGAGCCTAGTTACGTCCGAACAGAGGACATCAACAAAATCCTTAAATATAAAGGCGAACCTGGTACCCGAACAGCTGGTCGGGGTCGAGACGCTGATATACTGCTGGGATACGATCCTTCGTACAGAGGGGTCATTGACAGAAGACTCGCCCACCCCAGCACTAGTGCCACGTCTACATCCACTGCTCCCCAACCACACAGTTCAAGGCTTCAAGCTGGTGTCACTCTTGCCGGTCAGTCAGGCGATATTGTTATTCCTGACGGTATACCTCAAACACGCGTGGTACTCAGGAGATCAAGCCGCAGGCAACTCATTGCCGAACAACAACCCGTTCCTCACCAAATTACCAGTCAGTCGTCCTCATCCGGTTATTCTCGATCACCCCCAACCTCAGGTACAATGACGCACCAACCTATTAACCTCAGTTCTTTACTCACTGTCTCTTCTCGGGGACGTGGGACTGGGCGGGTGGCCTCAACTGGGGCCCCTCCCCCACGATCTCGTCGTAATAGATGGGGGTCCGCACGGTCATCATCTTCTCCTCGAGAAGTGGACGCCACTACAGAGGCTGCTGGCCTTCATAGAGACAAACGCCCAAGGGTAGATGATCATGATGGTACTGCTTCTCAAGCAGATACTGAAACTCAGCATCCTAATTCACCAACTGCTCAAATCCTTCCCCAGACATGGACTCCTCCTCTTATTAGAGGAGACCGTCCTGTACATGTCGGAGATAGTGCCAGTTCATCTGAGACTGCTCTAGCCTTGGCTCAAGGGTTAATGCTCCCTGTTGATTTGCAAAAAGAGTCCTTGTCGTCTCCTGATCGGCTGGTGTCTACTGGTCTCGTTAATGGAATTAAGGTAATGTGACTCAATCTTTTCATATAAGTCTTTATGTATATTTCGTATACCACATATCATATACTGCTACACTTGTCACTTACCACTCGCTGTTTTTGCCAGTTCATTCAAAAAATGGTAACCCTGGGGCAAAAGTACCAAGAAGCTGAGGCCGAACAAATCAGATTGCTAAATGACAACACTCGACTTCTTCGGACAGTTGCTCGTCTTGAAAGAGAAAGAGACAAAGCCAAGGCGGATTTTAACGGTGTTAAGGGCAACCTGCAAATTGCCGAAGAGAGCCTAAACCAGGCTTTATCTGAAATTGACAGCACCAAGAAAGCTTCATATGAAGACGGCTACCAGAAGGGCTACGATGCCACAACTGCTAGTTACGTGGAACAGATGCCAGCTATACAGGACCAGGTCTGGATTGCCAGTTGGGAAACCTGTCTAACAAAACTAGGGGTTGCTGAGGATTCACCCTTCTGGGTTGACAACGAGCTGCCTAGCACCCGTGTTCAGAACATCGAAGACATTCCAGAGCCAGCAGGACATCCAGAGGAAGACTTTGAACAGCAAATTGAAGAATTTGCCAATGCTGAGGAAGATATCCCCATGGATGTGGACCCTACTGAAGCTCCTGCTCGGGATGTACCCATTGAGCCCATTAACTTGGAAGAGAATGTAGTCGAAGATGGTGCTGATACTGACATCAACACTAACACTCCTGAGGTCCAGAATGTGGACTAAGCTGGTAAGTATATAAACTGTTGCTGGTCCTGCGTGACCATAAGCATATTTTTGGCCCTGCGAGGCATCAGTATAATCAAATACTTTGTTTAACACAGGTATTCGGCCCTTCGTGGCATAACTTTATGTTTTGCTCAGCTTCCATGTTTGCTGCATCTGTTCGTATGCAATTTTCAATCTAAGTATTTCGTACTGTTTAAGCATCATTTGTTTGCATAAGTATTTCGTACTTTTAGCAAATCTTTCACACATGATTTCCTGTTCTGAATGTTAAGTTTCACGTACTTAAAAGCGTTCCACCTTGAATGGTTCTTTAAGTTTAAGGCATATAAGTGTGCTCATACTTGTGTTTAAGTGTCACGTACTTAACTGTTTGAAAATCACACAAGTGTTTCATACTTGTGTTTAAGTGTCACGTACTTAATGTATTTAAGTTTCTCGTACTTGAACAAATGTGGCTAACATATACTCGTTATGTTTTCAAGCCATGCCAATAAACGTTTACAAGAGTCTCGTACTTGCATTCGTTGAGTTTCACGTACTCACACCACAACTTCTAAGTATTACGTACTTAGAACTACTTGTGTATTGGATGTATTCATACAAAAATGCCTAAGTATCACGTACTTAAAGTTTTGAAAATCTTACAAGTGTTTCATACCTGTGTTTCATTACAAGTGTTTCATACTTGTGTTTCAGTTTCACGTACTGAACTGTATACCCTGCTCCCCAATACGAATGAGGGAAACTAATCTCGTAGTTCGTATTTAAGACAAATACCAATATTCTAGATTAGAACATAACAATTATACTAAAAAAGTGATTTTATTCATAATCGGTAAAACTCAAGAGGGCGTTTATTCGTACCCCTTGCAACTAAAATATAGAACAAGGGAATTATATTCGTAATTCCCACACAATCACGTAGTGCAAATCTAAAACAGAACTGAATGCTTCTTTTAAACAAAGAACTTTCGTAGATTATGAACATTCCAAGGCCTCGGAATTGGATTACCATCCAAATCTTCCAATTTATAGGCCCCTATGCCTACAATCTCAGTCACTCGATACGGACCTTCCCAATTTGCCCCTAACTTGCCTTCGTTAGCCACCTTGGTGTTGCCGAGCACTTTTCGTAGCACGAGGTCCCCAACACCAAATTCTCGAGGGTGAACATGCTTGTTGTAGCTTTTCATCAGCTGTTCTTGGTAAGAAGCAAGATGTACCAAGGCTTTTTCTCTCCTCTCCTCGGCAAGGTCAAGCTCGATTTGAAGGGCCCTGTCATTGCCTCCACTTTCAACCAAAACGGTCCTGTTGGTCCGCAGGCCTACCTCCAGAGGTATGACAGCCTCTGTTCCATAGGCCAATGAATAGGGGGTCTCTCCCGTAGACCTCCTAGGCGTTGTTCGATGAGCCCACAGGATCAATGGTAACTCGTCAGGCCACTTTCCCTTAGCTTTGTCCAGTCTTTTCTTGATTCCATCAAGGATAGTTTTATTAGACGCCTCTGCTTGCCCATTACTCTGAGGGTAGGCTGGGGTGGAATAATAATTTCTTATTCCATATTGGGCACAAAAGCCTTGAATTTCTTCTGGAATTGGGATCCATTGTCTGTGATCAATGAATAAGGGACCCCAAAACGAGTGATTATGCTTTTCCACACGAACCTTTCTATCATAGGTTCAGTGATTTTGGCTAGTGGTTCTGCCTCAATCCACTTTGTAAAATAATCAGTTGCTACAAGCAGGAATTTTCGATTCCCAGTTGCTTTGTGCAATGGACCCACGATATCCATCCCACATTGAGCAAAAGGCCAGGGACTTGTCAAAGGCACCAGATCTTCGGCGGGTGTTCGAATCATTGGTGAGAACTTTTGACACTTCTCACAAATCTTTACATACACCTTTGCATCTTCTTGCATGTGTGGCCACCAGTAGCCTTGAGTAATTGCTCGGTGGGCAATGGATCTCCCTCCAGCATGGCTCCCACATGTTCCCTCATGGATTTCGTGAAGGAACTTCTGTACCATTTCAGGATGTACGCATAGCAAATATGGACCCGTAAAGGATTTCCTGTACAATTTTCCCTCTGGGGACAGCCAAAACCTAGCAGATTTGACCCTTATCTTGTGGGCCTCCTTTTTGTCAGAAGGGAGTATCTCGTCTCATAAGAACTCCATGATTGGGTCCATCCAACTTGGTCCTTGGTTCACGTCCAAGACCAAGTCTATACTCCTCCCAATGCTCGACTCATTTAGATATTCTACTGCCACCCTTCTTTTGAACTCAGTTGGTACAGCTGCAGCCAACCAAGCTAAGGAATCCGCATGAGCATTCTGTCCTGAACTTATTTGCTCAATATATACCCTCTCGAAGGTATCAAGCAAGTCTTTGGCTGCCTGCACGTAGGCCACCATCTTTTCATTTCGAGTCTCGTACTCGCCGGACAGCTGATTCACAACAAGCTGAGAATCACAATACACCCTGACCCGTTCTGCTTTAAGGGTCTTTGCACTTCTTAATCCAGCCAAGAGTGCCTCATATTCAGCCACATTATTCGATGCACTGAATCCAAGCCGAACAGATAGTTCAATCAGAACGCCTTGGGGAGGAAAAAGGACAACCCCAATCCCAGAACCAGTATTACATGCTGATCCGTCAACGAATAGCTTCCACTCCGTGGGATCCTGTTCGGCTGCAGGTTGATCCTTCATGGATGATGTCTCTATCACCTGTTCCTTTCTCGTAGGAGGTAGGGGAGCCACAGTGGGTGAAAATTCTGCCACAAAATCTGCCAACACTTGGCCTTTGATTGCTGTGCATGGCTGATATTCGAGATCATACTGGCTTAACTCCACGGACCATGTTGAGATCCTTCCCGAAAAGTCTGCCTTTCGAAGCAGTGATTTTAATGGATACTCAGTATATACTACAACTTTATGGCTTTGGAAGTAATGTGGCAATTTCCTTGTGGCTGTCCTAAGTGCCAGGACTAGTTTTTCTAAAGGCAGATATCTCGTCTCTGCATCCAACAATGTCTTGCTAACATAATAAATAGGAATTTGCTCGATACCCAAATCCCTCAACAGAACTGCACTTACTGCATGCTCGGAAACAGCTAAGTACAGAATTAAAGACTCACCAGGCTGTGGAGTTGACAACAGTGGGGGCTCGGTCAGGTACTTCTTCAGGTCCTGGAAAGCTTGCTCACATTCTGCTCCCCATTCAAATCCCTCCCTCTTTTTCAATAGCTGAAAAAAGGGTCTGCATTTGTCGCTTGACCTGCTGATGAATCTGTTAAGTGCCGCTGCCATTCCAGTCAGCCTCTGGACTTCTTTGGTAGTTTTGGGACTCTGTAGTCTCTGTAAGGCATCAATCTGATCGGGATTTGCCTCTATCCCTCTCATAGTTACCAAATGGCCCAGGAATTTTCCTGAACCAACTCCAAAAGCACATTTCGAGGCGTTGAGTTTTAGTTTATACTTCCTCAGGATTTCGAACACTTCTTTTAAGTCAGTAATATGCCCTCCTTTTTCTCGACTCTTCACCACCATATCATCTATGTAAACTTCCAAAGTCTTCCCAATGAGCTTCTTGAACATAATGGTTGCAAGTCTTTGGTATGTAGCCCCAGCATTCCTCAGCCCAAACGGCATGACACTGTAACAGTATAACCCTCGTGGTGTGATGAACGAAGTCTTCTCTTGATCAGGTTCAAACATAGCAATCTGATGATATCCTCGATATGCATCGAGAAAACTCATTCGCTCGTAACCAGAGGTTGCATCAACCAGTTGGTCAATCCTGGGTAAAGGAAAACTGTCCTTAGGACACGCTTTATTCAGGTCTGTGAAGTCCACGCAGACACGCCACTTACCATTCTTCTTCTTTACCACAACAGTGTTGGATAACCACTCTGGGTAATAGACTTCACGTATTGACTTGGCCTCCAGTAATCAATCGACCTCCTCAATCACTGCATCTACATGCTGCACGGCTGCCCTTCATTTTTTCTGAATGATCGGCTTGTGCTGAGGGTCAATGTTTAAATGGTGACAGATCACATCTGCATCCACTCCGGGCATTTCCTCTGGCACCCATGCAAAAACATCAATATACTCCTTTAGAAATCTTATCGACTCAGCCTTTTCGTTTGCTGGTAGTGATTCCCCAATTAGAAAATATCTTTCAGGATCAGTCTCGTTGATCTGAATCTTTTCCAATCCTTCAATCACTTTTTCAGCCGGGCTCCTTCCAACATCCTCGATGGTTGGTTGATCTGGTACTTCTAATGTATGAACATGGGGGGCCTTTGGAGCTGTTTTGATGATAGAAATCAAACATTGTTGTGCCACCTTCTGGTTGCCTTTAAGGACTTCAATCCCATTTGAACCTGGGAATTTCACCATCTGGTGATAAGTCGAGGAGACTGCTCTCATTTTGTGCAACCACGTCCTCCCTATAATCGCGTTATAGGAAGATGGGACATCGACCACCAAAAAGTCTATTCTCAACACCACTGATCCAGCCCGAACAGGTAATGTTACCTTTCCAAGGGGCCAGACTGCTCCTGCACCGAACCCAATAAGAGGTGTTGTTGACTGTTCTAAGTCTGATTGGGCCAGGCCCAGCTTTTTGAATGCATCATAGTACAATACCTCTGTACAACTCCCCGAGTCCACTAGAATTCTCTCGATGTCATATTCCCCAACTCGTAGGGTTACGACCAATGCATCGTTATGGGGTATTTGGACCTCTCCCAAGTCATCATCACTGAATGCCAAGCTCTCATTGCATACATCAGTTTCTCGCCCTCTCTTGTTTCCCAATCGCATCACGTGCTGATCGTGTTTGACCTGTCTTTGCAACAGCCTCACCTCACTCCTCGTATAAGGTGCAGCCAACCCATGTATCAGATGGATCACGCCTTTAGGGATTTACTCGTAACCCAGCTCCATAGCCTTCCCTTTCTCTTTAGGGTCCTCCTGGATAAACTCCTTGAGGTAGCCCCGAGAGATCAAATCATCAAGGTGCCTCTTGAATATCTCACAGTCCTCGGTCATATGGCCCCAATCTTTGTGATAACTGCAGTGCTGATTCGTAGCACGTTTTGCATCTTTGTCTCCGCCTAGACTTGGGGGCCATTTAAAATATGGCTGATTCTTTATTCGATAAAGAATCCTGTAAATTGGCTCCTTCTAAACCGTAGTGATAGAAAAGAAGGACTTGGGGTCAGGAGCTTGCTTGTCCTTGTATGGCTATTTCTTAGCCTGCCCGTACTCCCTTCTGTCTTTGTATGTCTTGGGCTCTGTCTTATCCACTTTTTTGGCAGGTGCCTTCGGCTGTTCGGCGACCGTCCTGCCATCCTCACGGAGTATGTCATCCTCCATTCTGGCGTGTTGCTCTATCCGTTCCATCAATTTAGCCAAGGTGGCTACCGGATGTTTATTCAATGAACGGCGCAGCTCTCCCCGAACAGGCAAACCAGTCTTGAAGGTAGCAATCGCGTACTCCTCACTGCAACTTTCAATCTCATTGAAAGTTTCCCAGTACTTCTTTGCGTAATCCCTGATCTGCTCGTTTTCCTCCTGCTTCATGGTGGAAAGACTCTCAAAAGTCTTTGGGGCCATTCTGCTCGTTAAGAACCGAGCAGTGAATTCCTCTGCCAACTGCCTCCATCCTCGTATGGATCGTGGGGCCAACTTATGAAACCATGATAAAGCCACCTTGCCAAGACTGGAGGGAAACATCTTGCACAAGATGGAATCATCCCCTTCATGCATAAACATGGCCTGTTGATAATGCTGTATGTGAGCCACGGGATCCGTATTTGTCTCATAAAGTACGAACGCTCCGTGCTTCACTCTGCTCGGCAATCTTGCTTCTTGTAGCCTTTTTGTAAAGGGGGAGGCTGCAATATTACTCAGGGCCTTGCGCGCTGCTTCTCGTGCAGTTACTGTCCCATCCTCTTGCTCCTTTGACTTGTGGGCCGAAGCCTTGACCCAATCAGCATCAGGTCTCTCGTACCTGTCTCGATGATGCTTTCTCGTGTCCTCTTCCTCGGGGGTAGAACTTCGGTCTCTGCTCCTCCTTTTTCGTGAAGAAGTCCTTCTCTCTGGTGTTCGGCTTTTACTTTTTCTTCCCCTTTTTCGTGGAGAAGCCTCATGACGCCCTATAACAGGACTTCTGCTCCTGCTTCTGCTCCTTCTTCCTCGTGAAGGAGCTTTTTTGTATTGTACCACGGCATACCTACTACCTCTAGAATTTCTTCGAGATAGTCCAGAATCCTCCGAATGCTCCCTAATTCTTTCCAATTCTCTGACCTCATGCTCTCGTTTTTTAATCAGACGAGCATACTCCTCGACTTCTTGCCTCTTTCTATCAAGAACGTCGTCGCTATGGTGTACACTCCTGGAGTGCGCGATCGATTCATCCCTTTGATGGGATTTACTCCTTCTCGTGGATCTCGAAGTCGTCTCTCCATCTCCTCTATTTTTGGAGTTATGATGCACGGTAAGGGGGCGGTCCTTACTCGTGTTCCTCCTGTGCCCACCCTGGGGCTTTCTCGGAGCCCCAGGTGGTGATTTGTCCCTTCCTCCATCTAACACATCTTTTGGTTCATGCGGTGTTGCTGGAGTTACTTCCACCATGGTCGTATTTCAAAAGGGAATTCTTTCGTTTCCCACAGACGGCGCCAATTGTAGGGGGATGAAAACAATTGGTACTTCGAATCAACTGGATCGCAACGGCTAATTCGTGCCTCTTCACCGGAACCCTAACTCGTCATCTGAACCCTAATCTGCAAAATAGACAGGGGGTGAGCGCACCTCTGCCTCTCGTGGCAAAGGCCCTCCGATGCCTTTGTTAGTATCACGTACTAGCAATTAAACCCTAATTATCAGTAGGAAAGCAAGAATGCAAAGTATTGCGTACCCTTTACCTCTAGGTTTACCTCTTATTTATAGATTTATGGATGCTTGCTGTCCAAGCATCCTTGTTGCCATAGGATTCCTAACTCGTATAGGAAACCCAGGATATCAAGGAGTCTCGTTTCCTCTATCAGTTTATGGAAAAGAGTCCTTTTAGGATTCTTTTCCATTAAGAGCCGAACATCCCATATTTGTTGGGTATCTTTCTCAGATCCTATATTCTTGGGATCTTTATCCCTTTATGGGACATGACTACTCTGGAATCTTCCAGAGTATTCCCTCTGCTCCTACTCTCGATTGGAGCTCCTTCTTTGTTCGGCTGTCTCATGGCCGAACAGACTACCTGGACCAAGGACTTCACATGTAACTTGGTCCAAATGTAATCAGAATGTCTCTTATCTGCCGAACAGATAGTTTACACCAGTGACTTGTCATGTCATTGGCCTTTATTCAGCCGAACAGATTGCATGGACCAAGGACTTCACATGTCATTGTTCCATATCGTTGTTCTTCATACTGCCCGGCGATAAGTCCAGTCGTATTTACCACGTGTTCCCAAACATCACGTGTTCGGTAACTAAATGTATCTGCTCGGGAATACCTCCCTACAGTGGCTTGTATCCGGCTGAGGCCAATAAAAAGGATCAAACTGCGTTATGAAAGATAGATGCTCAATACATCATCTGTAGGGGAAAATTGTATAGGAGATCTCATTGTGGGATGCACAAGCTCTGTGTTAGTGGTGCTGAGGCTACCAAGATTATGGAAGAGATTCATGCGGGAGTCTGTGGTCCTTATATGAGCGGTGTCATGCTTGCTAGGAAGATTTTACGGCAAGGCTACTTCTGGTCTAGTATGGAATCTCAGTGTGTGGATTATGTGCGGTGCTGTCATAAGTGCCAGATCCATGCCAATCTAATGCACGTTCATCCCTCTAACCTGTTTGGCATGGCATCTCCCTAGCCTTTCTCTATATGGGGTATTGATGTCATCGGCATGGTCAAACTGTCTGCTTCAAATGGCCATAGGTTCATTCTTGTAGCAATAGATTACTTCACCAAGTGGGTGGAAGCTGAGTCTTACAAGACCCAGACTACGGTTCAAGTCGCTCATTTCATCAGAAAGAACATCATCTATCGATATGGTGTTCCGCAAGCATTTGTGTCAGACAATGGGACTCATTTCAAAGGCAGGATTTTAGAACTCTTCAAAGAGTTCAAAATTCAGATTCATCATTCAATGGTCTATCGCCCTCAGACGAATGAAGCATTCGAAGCGGCAAACAAGAACGTCGAGACAGTCATCAAGAAGTCAACGGAGTCCGCCAGGGACTGGCACGAGCAGCTACCTCTAGCTCTTTGGGGGTATCGAACATCAAAGGGGGCAACTCCCTATTCCCTAGTCTATGGGATAGAAGCGGTACTCCCTGTTGAGCTTGAGGTACCACCTTTGAGGATCATGGTAGAATGTGGACTCTCGGAATATGAATGGCTCAGTGGAAGATTTATTGAACTCATGCTCTTTGATAAGAGGAGGCTCCGTGCCTTGTATCATGTTTAGGGGTATCAGCAAAGAATTGCTCGTGCATTCAACAAGAAGGTGAACACTAGGGACATAATTGAGGGGGATATGGTTACAAAGGAGATTCGGGTGCCTGTGTTTGACCCCCATGCCAAATTCCGACCGAAGCGTTTCGGACCTTACATTATCAAGACTATCCTTTCTGGGGGAACGGCTCATCTCATTGATCTTGATGGCAACGAGTTCAATACCCTGGTCAACCTAAATCAACTCAAGCGTTACTATCCCTGAGAGAAACTCGTTGGGCCGAAAACAACAAGGGTGGGCGGTTCTAAGCAAAAATTAGAGCAAGCCTGCTAGACCGAAAACCTAAGGAGGCGGTCTAGGCAAAAATAAATAGGCATCAATCAAAGCTCGCTAGACCGAAAACCCAAAGTGGCGGTTCTAGGCAAAATTTAGAGCGTAAAAGTAGAGCTAAAACACACAAGTGAACCTAAGCGTGAACTACGTTTTGACCCGATTCCTTGAAAAGGGATACGTAGGCAATCTCTCTGTGAGACTCGGTCACAATCAAACAACTTGATCCATGGTTTCTTATTGCCAGGGTGTATCTCAGTGTTCGAAGCAACACGGTGTTCAACGTTTGAACCAAAAGGAGAAAGCTCTTAATCTTTCGATCTTATTCAAACTATTATTTCTATTACACAGGCTGAGCAGAGTCTTAACAAAAAAAAATTTAAGCATAAAAACAAAATGAAATGCTAGAGGCCTTCACAAGCTCAAAGTTTATTCTAGATGATTAGAGTCTTGTTAAGAGTCAGTTTGCATTTTGTCTCCTTGCAATCTCTTTTATTAGCCATGCTTTGTAGTGATGTTTGAGTTTTGTGCTAAAATCTGGATCCACTTCGCCAAGTTGCCTCAGGCCCTAATTGCCCTCGTATCTGGTTTGGTTTTAGGCAGTGAAAGCAGGAATGTGAAAGGTTTCCACCCCAGCTCAGTGCAAGCCTTGGCTCATACCTAATCGGCGAAGGATACGCCCTAGAATGTAGAATGTGAAGCTGGACAGCCCGGTAATCACCATTCTCTCAAAGCCTGCAGAATTTGAGGCCATGTCTGGGATGTTCAACGCCCCGTGCCTCCAAATGATTTCGCTCGGCTACAATTCCTTCATAAATGTGTACCACTGGTTTACAGACATCTCTGGGTAGATAATCCCTCGCTGATGCATTCGGTCAGGCAGATGGGGCCAGTTCGCCTCTGGTGCTATGAGCAGCCCCAGTTTATCTGATAGCCATAGCTGTATGAGCGAAAAGACAAGGAGCCACAAAAAACTTGAGCAAGAAAATAAGTGAGAAGCTCCGATATAGCCTTAGCCGAGAGATGAGGTAAAAATAGAATGTGAGATGGCCAGAAAAAGGTGAGCTGAGTGAGAGTTTACCTGTAGCAAAAGGGGACTACCGCTAAATGTGTTTGTTTGGCTGGTAGAAACCAAATCCAAACCTATGAGTGTTTCCGCAAGAACCAACGGCACCACATTCCTTCAAGCGGCCACACTCACTAGTGAAGGATCAACCCGTCCATCTGGAGACACTAGTAAATACGCAGCAAGCATGCTGATCACTAGAGCAAATCGGCGTCGGGCCTGCATTACCTTCGGGCCCGTGCCATTCCATGAGGCACATGACGTTTATCTCCCCGCCATTTAGAAAATTCTCAATTGCTCCCTTCGAAATATCGAGACAGGATTGCAAAAGCTTCAACATGCTTTTTCTATAGGGCGGCACGACAATCACACTTGATGCAAACCCCTAGAGGTATGCTTGGAACTCCTCCACAGTCAGGCATAGCTCGTTGTCCCCGAACCTAAAAACATGAACGTTTGGGTCCCAAAACTGCACGGCTGCCATCAGAATCTCGGGGCGAAGGCATACCACCCTTAGAGGTATGCTTGGAACTCCTCCACGGTCAGGCATAGCTCGTTGTCCCCGAACCTAAAAACATGAACGTTTGGGTCCTAGAACTGCACGCCTGCCATCAGAATCTCAGGGCGAAGGCATACCACTCCAGCCAGGGGCATCTCCAGAGGATGTCATCAGATTCTATGTTGTGCAGGAAGGCATACCACTTCACGGTTCCTCTCTCAGAGTACAGCATTGACCTCTCAAGCAAATGCCTAGGAAAGTGGTTCCAACCCGCCTGAGGTGCTTCGAGCAAGCCTACTTTGTCAGAAAGCCATATCTGTATGAGTGAAAGAACAAGTAAGAAGCCAGATAAAGCCTGAGTGAAAAGACAAGTAAGGACCCAGAGTGAACCTTACCCGAGCGCTGAGGTAAAATGAGAAAGTGTGAAAACCAAAAAAAGGTGAGTTGAGTGAGAACCTACTTGGAGCAAGCGTGGGCTTCCGCTGAACGTGTTTGTTTGGCCGCTTTTGAACAGGTCTAGGCCCATTGTGGTTTCTACCAAGACTATGGGAAATATGTTTTTGCGACCCCCCATCTCTACAGGACGCTCACTAGGCTAATGTTGACCTTTCCATTGGCAGGAACCAGCATGTACCCTGCCAATGCACAGAGAGAAAGAGCAAATTGTGTGTTAGCCTCCTCGGCGTAACTCTCTAAGATTCCATCTGGGTCATAAAGCTCTATGACACGCACAATGTCGAGTTCACCATCATGGATTATGGTTACTGTTAGCTCTTCGGAAATGTTGAGTGTCATTTGTAGCAGGTGATACATATCCTTTTGGATTGGAAGAACAACAAATATGTGGGAATTAGCAAAACCCTGGAGATACGCTTGGAATTTCTCGACAGTTGGACACAGCTTGTCTTCGTAAAATCGGAAAGCATGCGCAACAGGATCCCAATATGTAAGGCAGTTCTGAGGAGTTCGGGGCGTGGCCCTACGTATCGAAGGTCTTGGATTGAGGCCAGGCCTCGTGATTGGGAATTCAATCGATCAATGATCTCGGATCTTGATAACCAAGCATCAATAAGGGCCGGCAGAGGACTTTCCATCTCAAATGATAGGGGAGTTTGATGGTCAGAAGGAGTGGTGTGTGTTTACATGTAGCTAGCACCCTTCTTTTATAGGCTAAGTTTCGAAAATATCTGTCTTAGTTCTCGTGCTAAGGGATAAGCACCATGCAAGGTGTCCCAAACACCTTGCGTTGCAAGGACTCCTCCTCCTGCAACTTCAAAGCAATCTGCGTAACATTTGGAAGGATGACAAGGCTTCTTGTGCATTAAAGGAACTGATTTCGTCAGACAAAGGTGGCTTAGCAAGGACTGAGCATCGCGCGATTGTCTCACTTCACCGCGCGAGGGTGGTTCTGTCGTGCGCTTGATTCACTCTATCGCGCATGTTTGCAGTATGCATTTCGACATATTACAGCAGCTACTGTCCATTTTTGGTCATTTTTCATTCCAATGGTCTTTTTTCACTTTTGATGCTTCCAGCAAGTCATAATGAGCATTTGTGACTGTGTCCAAGCATCGGATTCGAAATATCACGTTTAACGAAGATTTTGGACCCCCGGTGGTCCGTTTCAAGTTCAAATTGAGGTTTCAAGCAGTCGAATTTCGTTTTAAGGATTTTCTCCAAGTGCAATCATGATGTATAGTTCATATGGATCTTGTGTGGCTGTACGGAGGTGTTGGTTTCAGTCCGGGACATAATTGAGTCATGTTTCGCGTTGTGTGTCTATTTTTGTGACATTTTCGGCACTTTCGGTCTACTTCTTATTCCAGGGCGTTTTTCTTAGTTCTGCCGATTCGTACAGGTCATGTTGTACATTTTAGACCTTATCAAGGTATCGGTTTTATCAAATTTGAAGTATCCTGGATTTTGGCTCGTTAACGCCTTAAATTTTATTATATTTCTTGTATTCTCATATCCTGGTTGTAATCAAGGACACGTTTTCTATTTTTATTCAAGCTAGTCATCTGTACATGCATATGTGTCTATGTACAGTCTCGAGTGTGTTGTCAATGCAAGTTTGGTATTAGCGGTTGGTTTTTGTTTTCTCTTATTTATTACAAAAGTTAATAGACCATAAAATGCAAATTTTGAAGCTACTAAATACCATGATCTATCCATATCAGCGATGGAACTACTGAATGTGTGGCATTATGGCCAATCCAAAACCAACATGTATGCTAGGGCACATCCGCCCACAAGTCAGAAAGAGCACGCATGCCCCAAAACAGCTATCAAATGTCAGCTAAGGCACGCCGGCCCTCTCTCTATCTATCTACTTGGGCATGCAGGCCCGAAAGCAAAAAATAAAATGCAGAAAGTAAATGAGGCTTAGCGGTAGCCCTCACTCGAACCAGTCAACATCTTCTTCATCGTCCTCTTCCTCTTCTCCTGGATCCCGCTTGCATCCGGGATCATCCGCAGTATCAGCAGAGCCACTGCGGTGGACGAGTGTTCCTCATCCTCTTCTTCTCCCTCCTCCTCTTCTTCTTCCTCCTCCTCGGAGACTTCTGGCTCTAGCCTCTTTCTTTTCCTTGTGGCCTCCTGCTAAGATGACCTTTCTCGCATCTCTATTCTGTATCTCTCCTCCGCACGCGCCACGGTTTTTTTTGCTGCCTGTAAGTCCCCGACTTCCTGTCGGGTGCTCTTTGTTTGTCACTAAGTTGCGGTTGGAGGTGCGGGTGCTGCTGGCGCCACCATTTTCTTCTGTGGCGGAGGCCGTGCACTTTTCCTCCTAGGAGCCGCCTGTCTTCCTGCCTAAATTGTATTTTCATTTCAAGCATCAGTATATATTATGCATTTTGTATATGATGTTGAAAGTAGGAACAATTTATCAATTTCAAATCAAAGGGCAATCAAAGCATATTATGTATCGAGAGCAAGTGCATATATCAAGTATCGAAAGCAGAAGTGTATCATTTTTTGGAAGATATACCTGAGGCCTCTAAACAACTGCTGGCTGCACTGGTGCTCGAGCCGGCACTAGATAGTGCAAATCCAAGGGCAAACCACTTGCCGCTCTCCTCACCACATTTTCCAACGCCAGCATACGGCGAACGACCTCGTTCACCCACTCGGTCGGCACCTGCATATGATTTGGGATTATCAGACATTTCAACAGTAATTAAAGTTCATTCAAGTACAATAATGGAAGCTAAGTTTTACCGGGACAGTCACTAGTGTAGGCTCCACTCTCGCTCATGTAAGGTATATTTCAGCTGGATTCCCCTGCACATCCATTACGGGCACCTTCCACAGCATCTCTAGGAGCCCACCTCTCACTGGACCACTCAAGCCCCATCTAACGCTGCCCTCACCACCTTTTTGTCTCTCATCAGCAGCTCTCCTCTCCTCAGCAGCTCTGTGAGCCTGACTCTATACCTCTCTAAAGTCCCGAACTCTCAGCGGCCCCGCCAAACGCTCTTTTTGGTACGCAGTATAGTCCATATTAGGACACAAATAGCATGTCAGGTCGGTATCAGGCCGCGTGAACATCTTTAGCTCGGCCGTGTGTACTCTCCTGTGTGTGAGGCCCGTGGTGGAAGTGGCCCTGGCACCTAGAGCTCTGTGTAGCCAAGTGACTGGCGTGTCACTCGATCTCCCAAGTACCATTGCCAGCCAAAGGCCGACTCTAGTAGCACTCTGCTAGCTGTAACAGCACTGCTTTTAGCCAAGTACTCCGACTCTGGCTCTGCTACTTTCCAAGGGTCCCACTCGACCTACAAATCAGACAAGCAAACAATGCAAATATTCATCAGCGACAGCATTAAAGCAATATCGGGTGTATATTTTACTCGGTGAAGTTTCATGTTATACCTGCAAGAATCGAAGCTCCTCTAAGTATATCCGGAAGCCGTTTAAATCACCTCTACCTTTCTTCTCTCCCATGTTTTCCTTGCTCCAAACATGAGCACGTGGTAGGATTCTGTAGGGAGGTATTCCCGAGCAGATACATTTAGTTACCGAACACGTGATGTTTGGGAACACGTGGTAAATACGACTGGACTTATCGCCGAGCAGTTCGGTGAACAGCGATATGGACCAGTGATATGAGAAGTCATGGCTATAAATAGACTGTTCGGTTATGATACAGCCGAACAGATGATGTAAAGAACCTAGCACGTGATACGAGTGATCACGGGTTGAAAGCAATGCAATCGATATCTGAATAAATGGTACGTGGGACCATAGTTTGAATATAAACAGGACAGTCATCATGCTAAACAAGTGTTCGGCAATATGGACCAGTGACATGAGAAGTCAATGGTCCAGGAAGGTTATACGAGCTCAAGGACCAGTTACATGTGAGGTAACTGGTCCAAGCCGTCTGTTCGGCTATGAGACGACCGAACAAAGATGGAACTCCAATCGAGAGTAGGAGCAGAGAGAATACTCTGGAAGATTCCAGAATAGTCATGTCTCATATAGGGATAAAGATCCCAAGAATATAGGATCTGAGAAAGATACCCAACGAGTATGGGATGTTCGGCTCTTAAAGGAAAAGAATCCTAAAAGGACTCTTTTCCATAAACTGATAAAGGAAACGAGACTCCTTGATATCCTGGGTTTCCTATACGAGTTAGGAATCCTATGGCAATAAGGATGCTTGGACAGCAAGCATCCATAAATCTATAAATATGAGGAAAACCTAGAGGTGAGAGGTACGCAATATTGCATTATTATTGCTCTCCTACTGATAATTAGGGCTGAGTTTTCTAGTACGTGATACTAACAAAAGCATCGGAGGGCCTTTGCCACGAGAGGCAAAGGTGCACTCACCCCCTGTCTATTTTGCAGATTAGGGTTCAGACGTCGAGCTAGGGTTCCGGTGAAGAGGCACGAATAAGCCGTTGCGATCCAGTTGATTTGAAGTACCAATTGTTTTTATCCCCCTACAGATTCTTAGGTCCGGGCACTTAGATGCCGGGCGGCACATGTTCAAAACCTCATAAGCCCAGAGCTGCATGGTTATCAAACAAGTCAAGTCATCAGTTCATGCAAGTTATATAGTCAAGCAGGCTATGCAGTCAAGCAGATACAAGTATAAATTAAAATTTTACTCTATTGAAATCATATCTCCCAGACCCTCCAATATCCAGCTGCTCCCTGCTTTGTCCTCGACGAGTCCCCCAGGAAGTCGTAGGCTGCACCAAGTGCTGCTCCGCCCCAATCAAAGTGCGAGGCTGTCCTCAGGTCTCTCAGTGCTGGCAGGTACAACAGGTGCACCTTGCTTCGCCTGCTCGGGTACGGGGAAGCACAAAAAAGGTGCAGTAAGTACGCCCTAGCCATCTGCTCCACCTCCTGCTCGATCGTCACCTTTTTCTTAAGGTACTCCTTGAATTGCTTGTACCTCACCATCCCCTCCTCAATCTTTGGTACTTCTCCTAAAAACCACTCCAGCACCGCTGGATCCTCGTGAATGCCTGAGTCAAACGGGATGGGCTCGCCTCCAACTCTTAGGCCAGTGATCGCTGCAAAATCGGTGGGCGTCACCGTCATCTCCCCGAGTGGTAGGTGGAAGGTATTGGTTGTATCTGCAAGCGCTACTAGGACGGCATAGTCATTTCTGACCGGAGAAAGAGTCTGTATGAACTCGCCGAAGCCCGCTTCATCCACTAACTGCCTCACCCTCGCTGGCAGACTCTTGTACAACTCCAAGGAAGTACATGCGCCTCCGAAGCCGCGAATATCCCTCGGTCTCGCTCTCGCTTGTTTCAAACATAAAGATGAACAATAAGGGAATATGGGGCTTTCATTTTCAAGTTCCAGGTATCAATGCAGCCTACAACGGATTGTTGGTTCAAGTTATTACATGCAAGGCTTATCAATCAAGGACAATGGTGTCATGACAAGTTTCGTTACAAGGATTATTACGTGTTATCCTCAAAATTGAATACATGCGAATGAAAGCGAATTTGAATTGCAAAGGGATTTTCTAAGAATACTAGGTGTAGGGCGGCGTGCAAAGCATGCCCGGCATGCCCGTTGTGGAGATCTTTTTTTGGTTGTTTTTCATGCATTAGTTTGACTAAGTATTTGATCATAGAAAAAGTTAGATGTATCAGTCATGGTGCAGATATGTTTGTGTTTTTGGTTGCTAACTGCACAATTGTGGCTAGGAGTTTTTTATACAATTGCAAAAGGCAAAGTTTGTGCAAGTTAGACTAAGCAAAAGTTTTGGGTGGAGACTTTTCGGTGCCAAAAGCTTTTTAAGTTCTGCAGCTTGTGGACGTTGATTATTTGTTGTTGCTGGGGCTGTTGGGAGTTTCTTCAATTGTTGGGGCGGAGGTTGAGCTGTTTGATTCATGCTCGCCTCTCTTGCTTTTTTTATTTGGAGTGTTTGGAGGCAAGGCAAGAAGTTCTTCTGAATGGTTTGTCGGTTCTGCGAAGTCTTCGGCTGACATGGAGTGCACGTTGAACTTTATTTGGCTGCGTCTTGCATAGTTGTGCATGTAAGCCTTCAATGTCATGATGCATTTCCTTGGTTCGCCTAGTTTATGAAGCACTGGGAGGGTAAGTTTTTCCTGCATTCAGTAGTTAGTTAGTGTTTTTTTTTTTCAATGTAGAGTGTTTGAATTTTGTGTGAATGAAGTGTTTTTTTCTTACATCTGTTGCATCTGCTGGTGTAATGTCGTAGGCTTCTACTGCAACTTCTGAAAAGACTGCTGCCTCGATGCTTCCAGTTGGATCTGTGATTTGGATATTGAATTTGATCCTGCAAACTAGGAAGATTTTATTTAGTAGTGTGTGTTAGTTGTGTAGGGATAATGTGGTTTGTGTTTTCAATTAAAAATTGTATGAAGGTAGGGGAGAAGGTTTTTTACTTTGTTAAGGCAGGTACTTTTTTGGCACAGTAGTTGCACCAAAAGTCTCCATTTCCATATGCATTTGTTGCTCTCTTGCAGATTGAGCAAGCCAGGTAGTCGAAGCTTTGGGCAAAATCGGTGACCTTTGCTATGCCTTGGACATTTAGGTATTGTGTCTGCATAGGAAGAGTATGAAAGCAAGGTTAAGGGTAGCTGATTAGTAAAGTAATAGTATATGCAGACTATAATAGGACAGTTAGTAAGTATTTCATGGAAAATGAAGTTTAGTAATGGTAGATGAAAGTTTTGAACTAAATAAATGGTGAGGTTATTTGGAAATTGTCTAGAATGAAGATTGTTAGAACCAGTAAAGGCAAAATAAGAGAGCAAAGTGATGGATCAGCAAAGAAGGAAATTGAGAAGTCTTTTATAGTAGTGTCACTGAATGTATAGCACTGGAAAACCAATTCTTGGTGTTAACAAATGGTTATGTAGGAGAGTTTTTTTTTGTTTTTGGTATGTCAGAAATTATTATGTAGCAGAGTTAGGAAGTGGAAAAGTAGAGTTTTTGCCTATGGATAAATTAGATGAAGATCTTAAGATTTGAGAGAGGATTGTTTCTTCACTTGTATGTGAAGTTTGAGTAGTGGTAAAGTTTCGGGGTGATAGGTAGAAAGTAGAGGCCGAAGACATCATCTTATACACATATTATGTCAGGAATTTGATAAAATATTTTAGTTTGTCGAAGGTCTAAAAATTATGAACTGTTCAAATAAAACAGGTAGCAGATAGTTTGCTAATGCTCTGAAACACATGCTTAAGGTGGTTCTGACTGCAATAGAGATCAACATTGAAATTGTAGCAGATATGTATAGTGTAGTTAAGCATGCATAGTATAAAGAGATGGTGGATGCATGGATTCATATTGTGTTTGCAGAAAAGTAAAGAATAGGCATAGAAGAGCAGATATATGGATTTTGTACCATGGTGTATCAAAAGAGGCGTTCATGTATCAGCAAGGGAGAACATTGAGAACCCTTTTATATCAGTGTTGCTGAATGTACAGCACTGGAAAAAGAATTCTTGGTGGAAAGCATATTAGTACTTTGATTATAAAAACGTAGACATATTTTCTTTTTGATTATATGTATGCATATGCTCTTCTTTTTAAAGAAGAGCATGATAGGAAATTTTAGTGCATGTAATACCTTTTCTACTGAGATGGGTAGGTTTGCAATTTTGGTGATATCATCTTCTGAATCTTCAGTTGCTTTTGGCATGGGAAGTTGTGGTACTGGTGCTATTGGTAGTTCTCTGATCTTTGCTGCATTGGCTATGCACCTGCAATTGTTAAAGTTAAATCAAAGAATGTAGATTTGCAGTTGTTTGAACTGAGATAATAATTATAGGCTAGGCTTTTTAGTTTGTATGTAGTATAGTACTTACCATGACTGTAGTGCAGTCACTTCGGGTAGTGGTGGTGGGTCAAAGATGAAACTTGATGAGTTTCGTGTGGCAAGCGTTAGACCTGTATTGGGATAGTTATGTGAGTTTTGATGGAAGAAATGTGATAAAAATGTTATGAATAAGTATTATGTTACCGCAGTATGTTGATGTTTTCAATCGCAGTCCAATTGCCACTGGAAAATTTCCTGGTAAATTTGCCATTGCTGGTGCTTCATATTCAGTAAATAGGTCCCACAGCGATATAATTGAGGGTTGGAAGCTGGTGATATTTCATAATAATGTGGTGAGTACTGTTATTAGTCATAGAAGTAGCAGTTACTATAAGTATTTTTATGCAGGGTTTACCTGTGATCAATTACGCAAACATTGACAACATGTGAGTCATTTATATATTTTCGTGGTCCAACTTCCAGAATTGCAAACAGGACATCTACAATATGAGAAAGATGTTAATTATTTTTTTGCGCTTGTATACAGATTAGTTAGTATAGAGACTTACCTAGTTTTTGATCACGGCCTTTGACTTGGTGGAGAGCAATGATTGGAGTAAAGTTGTATTTCACTGTCCTTTGTGTGAGTCCATCAATGTGGATTTCTTCAACTGGTGTGCGTGCATTGATGGCCAATTGGTTTTTATTTTCCAGAAAGCGAAACATCTGTGGAGTTTCAGTAACTGCAACATTTGTTATGGAATACGTATGATAGAGCTTGAGTGTTTGTTCCAAAATTTTGATGTTTTGTCCAAAGATTGATGCTTGTATTTTGTTTCCCTGTTGAATAATAGAGTTTTTTGTGTTGTAAATACATGGAGTATTTATGTTGGCATGTATATGATGAATGAATATTGAAGTATTATGAATAGTACCTCTTTGTCTTGCAACATGATCCTTTGATACAATGAAGTGCTAGTACTTGACATTCTTGGGATGTTTTTCTCAACGACCATGGCCTGCACTGTGTAGTTTTTGCTTGTGAGCACAATATCTCTCAAAGGTATGATGTTAGGAGCCATCCAGACCTGTGAGACGAAGATGCAAACAAGTAGATAGAGGAAATAAGCAGATTAGAAGTGAACACTATTAGAACTGAGCATGAGTGAAGAATATACATGGTTAACTAACTAAGAAAGATGAATGCATGCATAGATAAATGAATGATATAGCATCTACCTTTTTGTTTCTTCCAATATTTATGTACCTATGCTTTTTATTTCAATTTTGTTCTGTAATTATAAACAATTAGCTTCTTCTAGCAGCTCTTTGTATACAATATTCTTTGTGTGGTAGCATGGTAATTGATCATTTTCTGAGTGCTTAAGATATACTCGTATTTTAGCTGCTGTTGTTGCTCGAGATAGAGCAACATAGAGCTGACCATGAGCAAAAACTGGCTCAGGTAAATATATACCAACAGTATTCAATGTTTGACCTTGCGCCTTATTTATGGTCATGGCGAAACATGTTCTCACAGGGAATTGACGACGTGTGAACTGTACTGGGTAATGTTGGGGGTCATTTGGCTGTAAAGGGATCATTGGGATGAAAATTGTACAACCTTTTCTTTCACCTACTGCTATCTGAGCAATGATTAAATGGCGCTTGAATTCTTTACATATTAATCTTGTGCCATTGCATAGCCCTTGGGATGGATTGATATTTCTGAGTAGCATAATTGGGCAATTGTTTTTCAATCCCAAATGATGGCATGGCATTCCTGGAGGTGTTATGGAATTCAAGAAGTCGATGTAGAGTCCTTGTTGAGTAGGATCACTTGCTTCATCAAAACTTAAGTATGTGTGTGCTTCCCCTGGGAATTTTGCAATCATTGCTTCATTGATTTCATCAACGGCTAGGTTTTTGGGTGTGAGAATGGCAGAATTGGTCAAAGAAAGCGGGTCCAATCTGTGAAGGTCAAAGGATGGGAAAACAAATTGGATTAGTTGATCTAAAGGTGGTGTGTTTGTGGTTGGTTGTAGGATGAAAGTTGATGGTAATTTGATTTCTCCTGCCTCATTTTCCTTTTCCAGACCGCTCCCAACTTGGAGAATGTATGCACTGAATGCTGGATCAGTCTTTGCACGCATATTTTCCTTCAATTTGAATTTGATGAGTGATTGCCATATGTATGATCTGACCAAACTTGCATTGATGCATTCAATCTTTGTTCCTTTAGGTATGACAGGTAATACTTGCCTAAAGTCACCTCCTAGAACCACAACTTTCCCTCCAAATAATGTATCATTTTCTGTAAGATCTCGTAGGAGGGAATCCAAGGCTTCGATTGATTCCTTTTTGGCCATTGATGCATCATCCCAAATGATAAGAGCTGCTTGTATCATAAGAGCAGCTAAGCCTGATTGCTTTGAAATGCTACAGCAGAGTTTGCCATCACTATCTATTGGAATTTTGAAGCGAGAATGAGCTGTTCTTCCATTGGGTAAAATCGATGCTGCAACTCCGGAGCTTGCCGTGGCCAATGCAATTAGATACAGCGAACGAACTTTTGCAAGTAAAGCTCGGTAAAGAAATGTTTTGCCAGAACCTCCAGGTCCGTCAATGAAGAAGCTCTTGGGTATTTGATTTAGAACAGCATCAAGAATTTCATCGTAGGCAATTCTTTGTTCTCCATTTAATAGACTTGGGCTTCTTAGATCATCTTCTGATATAGGAATATTCATCTCATCTTGTACTTCTTTTGGCATTGGTTTTCTTGTTGAATTAGAAGTAAGAAGATCCAATAATTGAAAATTGTGCAGATTTTTGCCCATAGATTCCAGCTCTGCATTTAATGCTTGGAGTAAAACTTGTCGTGCAGCATCTTTGCTGAGCTTTTGCATGGAGACATAGTCTTCTGCCATATCATCTTCAAATTTGAAGAATAATTCCAATGGATTAATTGGAGCACAATAAACAAGAATGGTGCAGAATAGTTGTCTCAGTGACAGTGGCATTCGATATAAGCATGCTTCTTGCATACATTTTTCATTGGTGTTGTCATCTTGCAGTAAACCATGACTAATAGCTGCTTCTCTATATGAATTCATGGTGACTCCATTGACTGTTCTGAGATATGCATAAGAGGTAGGTGCTGGAATGTGCGTGAGCAGTAGTCGGAGATAATATCTTTCACCTTCAATTGGATTTGCTGTCACGATTCGGCCAATGACTTCTTGTTGTTTTCGTTCTGTCCATGTTCTTGATGGACCATTCCATACAAAGTATTGTGGAAAGTCTTTGTAGAATAATTTTAATGACTTTGCCTTATCATTGTGAGCATTCATCCAAAAGAATTGTGTGAGCATTGTTCTTGACATGAACTCATTATCCACTATATTATGCAGATTGGTATCCTTCTTTAATGGTATCAATTGACAACCTTCTAAGTGTAATTGCAAACTGATAACAGCTGGTCGGATTTCGTGGAGAGCAAATCGATATATTCGCCATATTGCCTCTGGTGGTGATATCCATCTTGCTGCTTGGTATTGCTGGATTTCGTCAATGTCTCCAGGGAATTTTGATGTGACTAAGCGATAGATAATCTTATCATGTCCTTTGTAGATATATTTATATAGATATTTGACTGCCTTAATAGTGGAGCAAACTTCGACGTTAATATGACAGTCGAACATAGCTAACAAATAAGGATTGTATGGCACAACCCATCTGTTGTCGAGCATTTGGCCACGAATCTGCACTCCTTCAGCAGTTAAACGTCTTCTATACATTGGATAACCATCTGCATCAATAGAAGTTTCTGCACAGTGATTTCTTGGATAGTGATTCTTGCACTTTCCATCTTGCATGCATGCTTTTGTGATATCTAATTCTCCACATGGCCCATGCATCATGTGTTTTATCACCATTGCATATAAATGTGGGTACTTCTTCTTATCTGGTATTTCTGCTGAAATTAATGCATCAATCTTCTCAATTGTGTCAAGTTTGAAGGGTTTTTTAAGTATCATCAACATATGCAGATGAGGGAGACCTCTTTTTTGAAACTCAATGACAAAAGTGTATGCAGCAACTGGACCAAAGAGCTGATTTCTTACTATTTCTTTCTGCAGATGCTCAAGTTTACTCTTGAACACTCTAGACAGCAAATCTGGTCTGTTCTGAGCTTCTTCATGTGGTTTCATTTGATCCTTTATCTCTTGCCAATTTGGATTGCATGTCATTGTTAAAAACAGAT
Source organism: Rhododendron vialii (assembly GCF_030253575.1). Lineage (NCBI taxonomy): Eukaryota > Viridiplantae > Streptophyta > Magnoliopsida > Ericales > Ericaceae > Rhododendron > Rhododendron vialii. Next base: position 18,147,395 of record NC_080563.1, on the reverse strand, counting down.
CAGGTTTACCATACCTCTCTACCAAAGTCATTGCATTTAAGTATCACTTTCGCATGTCTCTTGGCCTCCTATAAAGGTACCCGGAGAACAATCCGTTTCCCAATCTTCGAAGGACCAGATTCACCATGTTCGATGCTATCAACGATTCCTTGGTATAGATCAGCTCGAATCTCTTCTTGTTTGTGTCTGAAGTAGTCTAACCTTGAAGTTTCAATCTTAACATACATATCAACGGTGAACTGTTGTAGAAGACGTGCAGATTCCAATAATATAGAGTTAGTATTTTTTCTGATCTGTAGTCGATATGCATAAAACTCTCGAGCTGAGACCATATTGCCTTTGCGGGCATTTTCCTGTCGCACTAAATAAATAAAAGCATTTTAGTTTTTGCATGAGCTGGAGATATTTCTCATTTGAATAGCATAATGAAATGAATATGAAAAGTTACCTGCTGTTTCATTGGAAATCAGTTTTTCTGCTTTTGATGAGTGGTTTGGCAAGACTCTACCTTGGCCCAAACAGGACCGAGATCTAGCTGATGGCTTAATTTTTTTGATTCCTTCATGCCATCCTGGCTCACCAAATGGAAATAAGAGCGGATATTGAAGAGGATCGTAACAGCCATAATAATAACTGATTGTTTGAGTATGGCCATCATGCTTTTGAACAATTATATCACGCTCTTGTAAGTCAGCAGCGTCTTCATTGTCTATCTAGATAGCAGCAACTTGTGGTACAGTTGGTGGTAAGGCAGTGTAGTCTACTTTAGGATCAGCTCTCAATATGATTTGGCATTCATCAATATTTGGCAAATGACTTAGACTACGGAAGAACTGAGAATATGGATTTGCTTGTAACAAATTAATCAAGCTTGATATCACATGGGGCTGCAATTTGTTTTTGTCACCTTGTCTGAGTTCAGCTTCCTTTTGCGTGTCATAAAAATATAACTGTAGATATGATGGCATTTGTCCCGAGGAATAAAGACTATCAATAAAATGATAGATTTGTCCTTGTGCTCGGAAAGTATATATTCCATTAACTCGCTTTGCAAATGCTGGATCTAAATGGACACCCATTGATGTGAATGCGAGAATCTCATTGTAGGGCTTTATGTATTGCAGAAAATGCATTGAGTCTGGCCCTGAACCTGAGTACAAGCGCTGAAGCTCAGGAGGAATAGCAATTGGATAAAGAGCAATTTCCCCTCCAGAGCAGCAGAATTTGGGTGTTTCATAAGGAAATCTTTTGGCACCACAGTGATCACAATCTTGCACATCTGGTAGTTTATATGCCTCAGTTGGTATAGCTTGCTGTAGAAACTTCGTATAGGCATGAAAGTATCTACTATTATACCTATATGAAAATTTAATGCATTACCAATTGAATTTTATAAATGAATATAGAGAAGGTCTATAGACATACCTCATATAGCATACCTATAGAAAGTTAAAAGGTCAAATATTAATTTTTATCACTGAAGAGATTCTGTACATTGAATACAGTATATGAAGTCAGTAGATATCATACATTCGTCTTGATTTGTTGAAGTTGATGTTGATGGAAGAGAATCTAAAGAAGTAGCATTATGCTCATCAAGTATCTGCTGATCATTCAAAGCATTATTTGGCATATAGCTATAGCCAATGCTTGACTCAATATTTTCTTCAGCACTAACTTCTGCTTGTATCTCAACTGGAAAGAGTGTATTTTCTGCTCTGGATCTTCGTTCTGCATACAAAGCCCTTCGCCGTGCATTTAATCTATCTTTTTCTTCTTGTGATAATTGAGAATATGGGATTCTTACACGTTTGTTCTGAGACATTTTTGTCTAATTGCTATGGAAGTATTAAGAGTTTAGTTAGATTAATATTTTATTCTAACTTAATCTTAGCTAATTGTTCTTATGTGTATATGCATATGTCATAAGAACATCTATTAAGATGCATGTATGATCTAAACAAATGCAATTAATAGGCATGAATTTATCTTGTACATGCATGTATTGAAATTATGTGATAACAGAAGGAAAAAATAACATTAGTGTAAGTAGGCAAAATGTTTGATTAGCAACAGAGTAAACTGTGAGTGTCCTTTGAATAACCAGAAGACAATGCCAAAGGAAAAGCTATTGGTCCAAATAATGTTAGTACTCTAATATTCTAAAGCCTAAGGCATTCAACTACAAAGCAGAAACTGAATTATGATGCTAGTCCCTTTGTAGGGCATTTGTGGTGTCAATTTGACTATTTCTGTTGCTATGTGTGTAAGTGATCTGAACTATTTTATTAGGGGTTGGTAATTTTTCAGTTGAGTCTGCTATTCTGTTTTGTAGATTTGGGGGCCTCGTATGTATCTTAGTCTTTGTATTGAGTCTTGTGTCATGGCTTAGTGGTTCTGCTCATTTATTTTGTTATCACAATGGCTTATATTACAGCTATATATCAAGAGCAGCAGGTTTGATTCTATTTTTCTGCTGTCTAGATCAGATTAGCACAGAAAATGTGGGAAATATCATTAGCTTAGTGTAAATTAGCAAAATGGTTCATTAGCAGTAGACTGAATTGTGAGCTTTCAGACTAAATTGTGAGCTTTCCTATAATAACGAAAAGTCAGTGGTAAAGGAAAACCTGGCACTTGAGGTGTAGTTTCTAGTGTAGGTTGTCTTGCCTAACTTTTGACGCTCAGAACCAACTTCACAATAGAAGTATGATGATGGACAAACCTAAAAAGGTTGAGGGTTTCGCTCGAGGTGGTTAAAGTTCTGTTCTTTCCTAGTTGTGTTCAGTTTTGGATTCATTCCAAGCTAGGCATATGTGCTTTGAGTGGTGCCTTTGGGGATGTCTCGCTAGACTATTCGGTGAAAAATCTTGTCAGCTCACTACACATGGGAAAAAGAAGAGGAAAAACCTTATACTCTAATAAAACCAAGAAACACTATTTCTAAAAAATCCAGTACCCAGCAGCTTGATGTATTAGCGTTAGAAATGTTAGAAGTCTCAAATGTTCTAGTTTAGGCATACTCTGTGTGGGTAAGGTCAGTGGTTCTTCTCATCTATTTAGTTATCACAATAGGTTACATTATACCTACATATCAAGATCAATATGTTTGAGTCCATTTTTCTGTTGTGTAGATCAGATCAGTACAGAAAAGATGGCAAAATATTAATAGCCTACATAAATGGTATGGCTGCTACGTTACCATGATCATGTTACAGTCAAGAATTGCATGTGCCTTTTATTTTGTTCTATATATGCACATGCACAAAGATTATGTAGTATGGACACTTCGTCGGAGTGACGTATTAAAGTTAGACACTTTTCAAACACAGACACTCTTTGGCCACTGTTTGGATACGTATCTAACATATTTGCAAGAGTGTGCTGTTTTTTTCCCCAAGAGCTGTTTTTTTGGCCAAGAAATACCATATGCATGCATTGAATTTCTGATATCATAAAATTCAAAAAAATTGATCAAATAAACATGCATGCTCTCAAAAGATAGCAAAGATGTAAAATCTGATAAAAAATGCAGAGATTTAGAGCATGATAGAAATATAGCAGATATATGTTTTTGATGTGAAAATTAATGTCCTAATATACAAGGAAACAATTTATATATAACAGAAATAGAAGAGGAGAAGAATACTTGTACCAGGAAGTCAGAGTATTGAAGATTACTGAACAGAAGTTCAATTACTGAAGACTTCGTGTAGTACCAGATGAAATTCACAGCTTTGTTGCATCAGCTAGATGAAAAAATGAGTGCTTGAGACAGATTCTTTTGTGGAAGGAGTGAAGTGACTGTAGGATTGTAAAAATGAAGAGGTGGAGTCAGAAAATGGAGAATCAACTGGTAGATGAGAAACGTGGCAAAGGTTAAGGGATTGCATGGTTGAGTAAGAAAGCAGTGTTGTTCAAGAGGTTAATGTACAAAGTGGGGAAATCAGAACTCTGAAAAGGTAAAGCTTGAAAGTGGAGGTTTTAAGGGGTGCAAGCAAAAAGTGGCAAATGGCAAGCTTTTGTAAAGAGAAGAAATGAAAATATGTTTTGTCCTTAATTATGTATTTTTTTGGTGTAATGTTTTGATTTAATCTAAGGTGGTTTTACGGTGGCAATAGGATTGTATTGCTAGAAGGTTAGATTGTGCTTACTCAAGAGATAAACATCCGTTTTTTTTTTAAGTCAGGTGTAAATATCCAGCTAGATAGAATATTGTTTTGCTAATTAGTCATGTAAAACACATTTATGCAAGTATTATGACCAAATTTTTCTTGGTATTTGTCTGGCTAAATCTTTTGTCGTTATATCACACTGAAAATATCAAGTACTGTATTAGAAAACAATTGTAACTCATTAGAGTATTAGTATTTTTTAGTGACAGTCAAGATGATAGGTTTGGGATTTTTCGTTTTTTTGATTAACAGTAATTATTACTAACTGAAAAATAAGGTTTATTGCAGTTGGAAATTTTGTGTGCTCAGTAATCAGAAAAGGGCACTACTGGACTCTCTTGAACTTGCACAGAGGACTTGTTTTGCACTTGACTTTGTAAAGAAAGCTTGGATGCTACTGGGCATCCATTTTGAACCGATCTTAATTTTATTAGAAGGCCCTTAGCCCTTTGCAAAGATAGCAGAGGGAGAAATCGAGCTATTTTCCCGCATACGACTTCTGGAAGCTGAACTGACCTATAGGCTGCCTCCACAATGAAATGTGGCAAAATATGAGCAGCTTGTCAAGGAGAATTTGCGAGAATCCGCTTTTACTATCTCGAGCTATCTTCCTACCGTGGAGAATGAGTTGTTCAAGGTCCAAATAATGAAGCTAAAGGCGGCGTTACAAGAACATCTTTTTAGCCTCCTTTTGGCAAAATCTGACCTTCAAAATATTTTAGAGCAGAGTCCCTTTCAGAACATTCGTTCCGAGGCTTTTGACTTCATCCAAAAAAAGATTGAACACCTCGATTTGATGCGTTATCATTTTCAGAAAATTCTTCTGGTCTGCACCATCAGAGTTAGAAACGGCATTTGCAAAATGGTAGTGATAAAGTGCAAGAACTAAGTGAGAAAACCATAGAACATGTAACCCAATCCTCCAAACCAGTCACAGAAAGAAACTTGGCCAGCAGTCACAGAAATAAACTTGGCAAAAATCATAGTAACTACGTTTCAATGCAACTTCCCACAATGATTTACAACAAAGAGAGTGTACCTATATTCACAGATTGAATGAGACCTTGGCCATGAGTAGTTTTTTTCTATGCACATAGAACGGCTACAAAGACAAATAATCAAGAAAACAGAGCCCTGAATTACATAGGATCAAACTGATCTTTCACTTTCCCTCTCACTTTGAAGAAGGGCTAGTGACAGGTTGAAACCTGCCCAAGCCAAACCAAGGGGTGAAACAACAACAACAAATACGTGCAAAGATGGAAACCACAAAAAAAACAAAAGCAGAAACATCCCAAGGAAACTAAGCAAAACTAAATAAACTGGAAACTCTAAACTGAACATATATTAATACATTTGTCCCAAAAGAGTACAATTGAGCTACAGACATTTACATAACTTGTCTTGACTCATTACTTTCCAAAAGCTAAGACATAGCAAACATAATCTATCAGAATCCGCGAGCACAAATTCATGACAGTACAAAATGGAACCAAAACAACCAGGAAGAAAATAAGTTAGTACCGCTAGGTCTTGCCAAAAAGGCATACCCATGTAAGCACTCTTCATTCTTTGTTGCACAACATCCAAAAGGCAGTAGACATAAACTCCAAACTAAAGCCAATCATGGAACCAAAACAACCAGAAGGGAAATAAGTCAGTACTGCTAGGTCTTGCCAAAAAGGCATACTCATGTAAGCACTCTCCATTCTTCATTGGACAACATCCAAAGGGCAGTAGACATAAACTCCAAACTAAAGCCAATCATAAATCCTTTCTCTATCATTTGCAGCATCAAGGATGACAACCCTAACATCAAGGTTTGGTAACATAGTAATGAACACATAATCATACAGTTGAAGTTGCAGAACATCCAAGAGCTGGTTGAACATATCAGTATTCAGATGTCCATTGTCAACAGATATGGACCAAGTTCTATTTCCCATTCGAACTGAAATAACCTCCAAATTTACATCTTCAAGTACAGTTTGAAGCCTACTTTGAAACTCCTACACAATACATTCGTTTTATTAGAAAGGTATTCAGTTTCTAATGAGCATAAACACTAAAAGCATACCTGAAGATTATTTGTTTGTGGCATGCACCAATATCCGGACTTCATGAGTGGGAGATTTTGTTGAATTGTTGATGGTAGACAAGCGGTGAAAAAATTACCTGATGTTATAAATCACAGTATTAATATTAACCTGAGAAAATTAACAAATGTTACTTATATATTTCAAATTACTTACCCTGAAGAGCATGCAATTCACGCCAATGTTCATTCAATAACATTGTCCAATCATATGAGACTTCAACGTCATTTTGATCAAGAATTATTGCATTAAAAATCCACCTTCGCTCACATGTTAAAATAAGCTTATAATTAGTCGTCATGGCATGAGTTGTACGAAACTCACGCCAACCATTCCGTATTACACCATCCACAACTTGAATAGGCCAAGATTTACATCCATGTCTTATCAAAATCCAAGTAGTCCTACTAATGCCTTCGAAAGAAGCACGTAAACCTTGAGGCAATAACTACACAACAGAAAAGAATATATTTTTAAGAATTCACAGCATAGCAATAATAACATATGAATGGAAAGGACTCATTCCAATAATAATAAGCATAAATTAAATGACCACACCATAGTTGGGGCGAAGACATAGAGCTGAGACATGTGCTTAATATACCAACACCGTTCGACACCTAGAAAATAGCAAAGTAAAAAGAGTATTAGAATCAATAGAATTTCATGTATCTGTAAATTATAACTCAATATACCCTATATATTGAACTAAATCAATACCTGGAGTACTGTGGCGTATGAATGAATTATGCACAAGAGCATCCAACCATTTAATTAAATCATCGCGTACAGCCCATATCAAATTATGACCCAGACCCAAAATGTCACTATACTCACACATAAAGATGCTAAATGCTTTATACTCCAACTGTCCAGAGCGTTGATATCGTGCAACCGCAGCAATCACCCTTCAGCCTTGAATCGGAAGAAGACAATAAAACCCTCCATGCCGAGCTTGAGGATTTCGATGCTTCACATGCACCCACCGGCGAAATGGAACACGCAGAACCATATTACTGCATCACAAAACTTAGGATTGAGAAATCAATAAATTATAAAATGTGTGATCAATGAGACTTTGTGGAAATTAATTCTATGTGGCTTCTTTCTTCTTTTTTGTCTCCAACTGAACAATTTTTAGTACACTGCAGTATAAATTATTGTAAATTCTAGATGAGAAGGGGATTATCTGTAACGACCCGGATTTTTGACCTAAATTTTTTTTTTAATACAAATTTATATTGTTAAATTTTTAATTCAATAATTAATTAGTTGCGTTACATTATCAAAGCACACAACACACATGCAACACAAATAGAATAGAAAAAAGAAAGGAAACTTTGTGAAACCATGTGTTCTATTATGCTACTACTGAACAATTTTTAGTACACTGCAGTATAAATTATTGTAAATTCTAGATGAGAAGGGGATTATCTCCTAACTCTCTATAAGAAGAAGCAGTTTGGCAATTGAGCCGCTAGAAATCACAAAACAAAGTGCCATAATCAATTTTTCAAAACAGCCTAGAATGCAGCGTGTTTCTTCTTTTTCCCCTCCAACTGATTCATTTTTCGTGCACTTCAGTATCAGTTATTCTAAATTCTGAATGAGCAAAGGATTATGAAAAGACACAGAACACATGCAACAAGAAAATACAAAAAAGATTTCAAAAGATTTCGCGGCTTCTTTCATCTTTTTCACCTCCAATTGAGTCATTTTGCGTGGACCTTAGTATCAATTATCGTAAATTGTAAATGAGAGAGGCATTACCAAAGGACAAAGAACTCATGCAACACGAAAATACAAAAAAGAAATGCCAAATTACAAATATATGCTTTGAATAAAACTTGTAATTTCTGCTAGAAAATACATGCTAGAACACATGCAAAACGCGAAACAGTACATGCTAGAAAATACCCAAAAACCTGTAATTTCAGCTCTGAGTTCACTACCTTTCCTTGCTTTGCTCGTACTTTCTCTTTGTACCTAAGAAGCTTATGGTTAGTGGGCGAGACGCGAAACAGTACATGCTAGAAAATAACCAAAAACCTGTAATTTCTGCTCTGAGTTCACTACCTTTCCTTGCTTTGCTCATACTTTCTCTTTGTACCTAAGAAGCTTATGGTTAGTGTGGGCAGCGTGCCCTTCGGAATTTTCGGATTCCGAAACGCGAGGGCCCAGATCGAGGGAGCGCGAGCGGGGAAGCAAGCGCTCGCAAAATACAGAGTCGCCACTCGGGTTTGAAGGTCCGACACCCAAGGAACCGTATTTTGAAGCACTTTCCGCGCTGTTTGATTTGAAAAAGTTAAGGAACCAGTCCGTCATAACCATATCTGGGTTCGGGAGCCAGGTTACGAGAGGGGAAGGGTTTTATGGCACCCCTCTCGCCCAATCCGGAGATCGGTCTCTACTTAGGCATTTGCGAAAATGTTTGTTTGCGATTTTGTTTGATTAATCAATTTTTAGCCAATTAGGGCGGGGGAACAGTTAATCGGGGATTAAAACTGTAACAGTTTGCAGGATGTGATAAGATATGGCATGGATTAGTAAGATGACAAGTAATAAATGGAACGAAGTTCAAAACATCGATCATACATCAAGACAGCGCTGTGTATGATTTTGGTACGAAGGAACAGCCAGCTTGCATGCGTGAGTTCATCCGCATGCAAGCAAACCGTCGCGCGACATTCCCATACACTCGCGCGAGTGTTCATGTTTCACCAATGGTTTGAATTTCATTCCCTTATGGGCTCTGGAAGGACCAGTGCTCACCCAGGTGCAAACCAAGCAGTTTATGGGTACTTGAAAGTAAACAATATTACAGCCAACAGATAGAAATATTATGAAAAAGCAACCCCTAAACAGTGGGGGTGTCTAAACGAAGGCCAAGGCCAAGCTGCTCATGCAAGGGCATTCCCTGGGAGAGAGAGAACCATCGCGCGACAGTATGAGACAGCCGCGCGATTGTTCTGACTGGATTTCCAGGAATTGCTTTGCATACTTAGGGCTCTGAGACATGTTCAGGAGCATCCCAAAAGCATTCAAAACCAAGAAGTGCTATAACTAAGCCTAATAGTGATTTTCAACATGCAAAACAGCAAAGCAGTGAGCTAAATCTCCTTTAAAGACTTTTAAAAGAGCTATATGCACAATAACAAAGGTAAAGACCAGGGTCCCTTCCCCACGTGGTCCATTCTCACGCAGACAGAACTGTCACGCGAGCATACGGGACCATCGCGCGAGGGTTTCCCAGCCAACAGACTCTTGAAACTCTGCTAGCTTTAGGGCCAGAACTGGTATCAATTACCAGCCTTGACCCTGCCAGCCCCCCTCAGGGGTTCGAACAGTGAGCAGAAAGATATTATACCTTTGCTTTGAGTGCCTTGGAAATGGCTTGAATGATGAGATGGTGAGATTTGGAGGGTGATTATGTGGGAGTGAATGGTGTGAGATGCTTGTGCTTAATCTTTTCTTCTTCTTTCTTGGATAGAGTTTTTTTTGTAACCCTTTGCAAGAAAGCATGGGGGGGTATTTATATAAAAAAAGGGGTTAGTGGATGGCTAACCAAGCCCTTGTAACCAGCCAGCAATGTTGGTTACAAATGCTTGGTGGAGGAGTGGGTGACAAGGGTGATGGGAGAATGGGGGGTGAGGTGGTGCAAGGGGAGCCCCCCCAGAACGTTGTTCAGCCGAGAAAACGGGGTCACATGGGTCTGTAGCCCCCTGACCAACACGCAATCTGGGTGAAAATGACAGGTGTTGACCATCGCGCGATGAAGTGAGACCATCGCGCGAGGGTCCAGCCAACCCCGCGATGGTCAATGGTCAAAGCTTTGACTTTGACCACCACCTGGCAAATGAACCATCGCGCGAGGGTTCCAATATGTCGTGCGACATTCAAACCCAAGGTTCAGGTTCTGATTTAAGGTTTTAAGGCTAAGGATGGGTTCCTCACATGCCAAACTCAAGCCATTCCAAGTTCTCGGGACTGTTTCGACCTGACTCATCATCGGGGAATCAAGAAACCGAAGAACAAAGTAAAACGATCGGGAAGTCAGATTGGTGTGTCTACAGTAGTCCCTCTTTGACGGCACGCGGAGCACCATTGACTGGTACGGGTAACGTCAAAGATTTCTAGACACCCATCCAATCCACCCAAAAGCCGATGTAAATGAAAAGTGTTAGCAAGTATATACAAATACCGTGCACCAACGGATCGGTGAGCAGATTGATTGCTGATCCGAATTTGGACGGATAGATCGTCGCTGATTGAAAGTTGGACGGATGGATCGTCGCTAATTGAAAGTTGGACGGATCGATCGTCGCTGATTGAAAGTTGGACGGATGGATCGTCGCTGATTGAAAGTTGGACGGATGGATCGTCGCTGATTGAAAGTTGGACGGATCGATCGTCGCTGATTGAAAGTTGGACGGATGGATCGTCGCTGATTGAAAGTTGGACGGATGGATCGTCGCTGATTGAAAGTTGGACGGATCGATCGTCGCTGATTGAAAGTTGGACGGATGGATCTTCGCTGATTGAAAGTTGGACGGATCGATCGTCGCTGATTGAAAGTTGGACGGATGGATCGTCGCTGATTGAAAGTTGGACGGATGGATCGTCGCTGATTGAAAGTTGGACGGATGGATCGTCGCTGATTGAAAGTTGGACGGATGGATCGTCGCTGATTGAAAGTTGGACGGATGGATCGTCGCTGATTGAAAGCTGGGGATATATAAGTGTGTTTCGGGCTTTAAAAAGACATCAACTCACAATAAACTTCAAAATTGTTGCAGCGCCTAAATGAGAACCTATGGGCTCTTAAGGGTGGATGAGCATGATTGGGCCTATCCAGAAGTTGCATTGGGCCGGGAGGCCCAACCAAACCATCGCGCGACATAGTAATACCATCGCACGAGGGTTCCTTGTTCAGGCCTGGATCTGTTAAGAGCCCAGACCCGGCCCGGACCTGCTTTCTTCCATACAACCGACGGGGACGTTCGAAAACCGCTCACAGCAGTTTCGAACTCCCTCCAACACTATTCTCTCCCAAACTCTTCCTCTCCAACCCTTGATTTCGTCCCAAAACCAAGCAAACCCACGTGCGTATCATCATCCATGGCTGATCACGACGTTACTCGGGGCAGTGAGGAAGTAGTTGATCGTCCGGAGGACGAGGGAAGACCCATTGTGGTCGAAACAGAGGATCAGCCGGCAACGGGGGTTGTTGTAGACACCAGTGCAGAGGTAACGGGCGGCGGTGATGGCGTACGGAGCCACGAGCAGGAGGCGGTTGGCGGCGAGAATCGTCGCACGACGCAGTCAGACCGTCGCGCGATGGTTGAGATCGGGGCCGAGAGGGCTGGGGTCGTGCAATTGGACCCGAGCGAGGCCGTGAGTGGTTCGGTGGTGGTTGGTAGCAGTTCCGAGGGTGTGGGCAGTGGAGGTGCCGAGGATGGTGGTGCTGAGCCAAGCGAGACTCCGCCAAGGGATCCGGCGAAGGGTAAGGGCGTAGCGAGCGAGGAAGAGGAAGCCACGGAGGTTTCACTGGAGGAGGTACTGTTTCGGCCGGGGGCCACGTCATCAGGCCACAGGCCGATCACAAGACAGGATCTTGCAGAGTTCCTGAGTGATGAGAGGCTAGCCCGGCTGCTTGAGGAGGATCCCATGATTGGGGCCGCTGTTTTGGAGGCTCGAGAGGAGCGAGAGCGGGAGATAGCCGCTTCAGAGGCTACGGCGAGGGCCGAGAGGGCGAGGGCCGGTGAGGAGGAGGTTTTGAGGGACGCGGAGGCCGAGGAGCGGGTTGGAGCGAGGGGGGAGGGACCCAGAGTGACCGCAGTGTCAGAGGCAGAGAGCTTGACTCGTGCTCCGTTTTCAGCAGAGGGGTACAAGTCACCAGTTCCACACCTGTTTGTACCATCTGGTTTTGCGGCATACAAGCCACGGCAAGCGGAGTACGATCCCGAGCTCGTTCTGAGAGACCCCGATACCCACATTTCTAGCAGCTGGGCTGAGGTAAATTTCTGAAAATCCCTCATTTACTTTTGTGATAGTCATTTCAATACAATGCATGTGCTTGAAAACTGAGAAACATAGCGCAACCCTTTGAAGTAGATAAGAATAGTGAGACTATAGCTTCACATCGAACGCCATGCATGAAACATAATAACTTGAACCAACCATCCACTGCCAAATTGTATTGATTACCTAGAACTTGAGAATGAAAGCTTTGCATGCTGATATATCCTCTGTTGCTTGTTTCCGTATCTAATGCAGGATAGAGCGAGACAGAGGGATATCCGAGGTTTCGGGGGCGCCTGTAGCTCCTTGGCGTTGTACCAGGGTTTGCCGGAGAGGGTGAGGCAATTGGTGGATATGGCAGGCTTTGGGGAGTTCATACAGACCTTGACTCGGGCCAGAAACGACCACGCGGTCTTGGTTGCGCTTGCAGAAAGATGGAGAGATACCACCAACACTTTCCACCTACCGCTCGGGGAGATGACAGTGATGCCTACTGACTTTGCGGCACTTACTGGTTTGAGGGTTGGAGGTGACCCTATCCCGTTCGACTCTGGCATTCAGGAGGACGAGGCGGCCCTGGAGTGGTTCTTGGGAGAGGTGCCCAAGGTTGAGGAGGGGATGGCGAGATACGGCCAGTTCACGAGATACCTTGCAAAGGAGGTGGCGACGGAGCAGGAGGCAGAGCAGATGGCCCGGGCATACCTGTTGTACCTTTTTGGTGCTACCCTGTATCCGAACAGGCGCAGCAAGGTCCACCTATCGTACTTACCTGCACTGAGGGATCTGAGGACGGCCTCACGTTTTGACTGGGGAGGAGCTGCGCTTGGCGCGGCCTATGGTTTCATGGGGGACTCGTCGAGGACCGAGATGAGCACAGCTGGATACTGGCGGATTTGGGAGGTATGATCATAATTGAGTAAAGCACATTTCCAATATGCACTTATCCTTTTGAATACGTAAACTGCTTAAATATACTCCTGCATTGTACTAATGATTTGAACCTTGATAACTGTACAGCTCTGGGCCTACGAAGTTCTGAACATGTGCCGTCCAGTGACAAAGAGCCTGGACCTGGGGATCCTCCCACGTGCTCATATCTGGAGCAAGAAGAATATGGGAGAGAAAAGAGGGCGAGGCGACCTGAACGGCTTCAGGGTATACCTAGACGAGCTCCGACCCTCACAGGTATGTCACGACTTCATCAAATTTAAATAAGCGTCCCTTTTATTGCTTTAATGCTGTCGCTGACCGACATTTGCGTTGCTTGCTTGCACAGGTAGAGTGGGATCCTTGGAAAGTGGCAGAGTCAGAGCCTGAGTACTTGGCCAGGAGCAGGGTCGTGACGGCGAGCAGAGTGCTGCTGGAGTCAGCTTTTGGTTGGCAGTGGTACCTGGGTGACCGAGTGACACGCCAGTCGCTTGGCCACGCAGGGTTCCAGGTGCCCGGACCGCTTCCACCACGGGCCTCACACACAGGGGAGTACACGTTGGCCGAGCTAGAGATCTTCACACGGCCCGACACTGACTTGACGCGCTATCTGCGCCCCGGCATGGACTACGCAGTTTACCAGAGAGAGCGCTTGGCGAGGCCGTTGAGAGTACGAGAGTTCAGGGAGGTCCGGAGTCAGGCCCGGGGAGCTGCTGAGGAGAGGAGGGCCGTCGCTGCGAGGCAGAGCAGTGGCGAGAGTCGCGCGAGGCGGGGTCCGAGTGGACCTGTGAGAGGTGGGCCACCAGAGTTGACATGGTGTATAGCCGTGGTGGATTCTCAGGGCAATCCGGCCGAGCTACACCTTGTTCCTGCCAGAGTTGAGCCAGCGCCCGTCACTGTGTCGGTAAGGCATTGTACCCTTCATTATTGTACTTCCATAAAGCCTTGAAATATTGCTCTATTACTTATGCTCAAATTATTCTTGCAGGTGCCCAGTGAGTGGGCGAACGAGGCCATTCGGCGCATGCTTGCTCTGGAGAACGTGATAAGGCGGGCGGCAAGTGGCCTGCCTTTGGACTTGCGCTATCCATCACCGGCAGCTCAGGGATCTCAGGTATATCCCTTAGAGAAACGATACATTCCTGCATTCGATACTTGACATATGCATGCTTTGCTCGATACATAGTGTACTTTAATTGCCGTCCACCTTGAAATAGATTGTACCTGCTTGCAAACATACAATATATAGAATGTATACTAAATGTGCAAAATTTCTACAATGCAGACACAGGGACAGGCGGCTCCTAGGAGGAAGAGCGCGAGAGAGCCTCCGCAGAAGAAGCTGGCAAGCAGGACTCCCGCTCCTCCACCTACTACTAGACCACAGACGCGGGGCGTACAGCCACCCGTTGCGAGTGAGGAGGCGGCCCGAGAGGCCGTGGCGCGCGCAGAGGAGAGGTATCAATTGAAGATGCGCCAGAGGCCCTCGCAAGATGAGCCGGTCCGCAAGAAGCGGCTGATCCTGCCCGAGGATTCCGAGGAAGAAGAGGAAGAGGAAGGAGAAGAAGAAGAGGAGGACGAGGAGGCGCCTGACAGCAGTGGTTCAGACGACTCAGCCGATGACCCTGGTTTTAGACAGGATCCTAGAGAGGGAGACGACGATGACGACGACGACGGGGATGGTGACTGGTTCGGGGAGGAATGAGGGCTACTAAGAAGCCTCACTTGCCTCTCCGCATCTTTGATTTTTGCTTTTGGGCCTGCGTGCCCGCGTAGATAGATGGAAGGCCGAAGTGCCTTAGTTGATACATGATACATGTTTTTGGGGCCTGCGCGCCTTTTTGATTTGATGGGCGAGTGTGCCCGAGCTGACATGATGACTTTTGACCGGCCGAAGCGCCGCATGCACAGTAGTATTCCTTGTTTCGATATGGATGGATATGGATTAGCTATAAAATCTGCATTTTCAGTTCATTTTACTCTTGTAATGATCTTAGAATAAATAAACACTTGCCACTAATACCATGCTTGCATTGATAATGTACCGAGACTGTTCACAAACGCGCACACATGCACACACATGATTGACTCGGAGAAAAAACGAAAATGTACCCCTGGATACGGTTAGGATACGAGGATACGAAATATTGGACATTTAAAAGCCAAAACCCAGAATATTCTAACTTGGAGAAGGAGAACACTTTCGTGAGGTCCTGTATACACAAAATGACTCAAGAGAGCCGACGGATTCGAGAAACACCTCCCGAAACGCAAAAATGCCCAAAAACCTTACAACGGACACAAAAGGGACACGAGATGGGAAAACATGACTCTATTATGTCCCGGACTGAAACCGACACCTCCGTACAGTCACAATAGGTCAACATGACCTGTACGGCCTGAGAGAAAAGGACACGACCTTTCGGAACGAGTTTCGACCTTCCGAAACACACATTTGGCCTTGAAACGAGCCACCGAGGGTTCAAAAACCTCGTTAAACGTGATATCTCGAATCCGATGCTTGGATATGGTTGCATATGCTCATATTGACTTGCCGGAACCACAAAAGTTGCAAAAGTACCCTTGAAATAGGATGCGACCAAAGTTGGACAGTGGCTGGTGAATTCTGTCAAAATGCAGACTGAACCATCGCGCGAGGGTTTGAGAATGTCGCGCGATGGAGTGGATGGTTCTCTGTCGCGCGATGGACTGAGATCATCGCGCGATGGTTGGGCCGTACCAGGCCACCTTTATTTGACCATCTTAGATATTTAGACGTCCAAGCCTCGTCATCAACCTTTAACTGCTCAGAGTACTTCAGAGAGGGGGGGGGGGCAGTGCAGAGATGCCCTTACTTTCAAGAAGAAAACACCACATGGCATGGATGTTTGTACTGGGGAGGGACGACACTCTATGCATTCTGCCTATAAAGAGGCCAATATCCTGCAAATTAAAGGCATTTCTCCCACAGTTTGAAAGTCCCGCAAGGAAGCAGAATGGCAAATAATCTTCCGGCCTTGATTAGCCCTTGGCTCACGGCCTTTGTTGCTGGAGATTGGCTGTCATTCCGGTTTCACGGGCTGGCCGCATTCCATTTTCTTCGCAATGTGAGGGTCCGTCCAGAGTTTCTGAGGGCAGCCCTACAATTCTGGGACCCAGAGGTTCACGTGTTCAGGTTTGGGATTAACGAGCTGTGCCCAACCGTGGAGGAGTTCCAAGCATACCTCCAAGGAGTTGCCTCGAGCGTGATTGTCGTGCCGCCTTATAGGAAAAGCATGCCAAAGCTGCTACAGTCAAGTCTTGGTATCACCCGGGGAGCGGCTGAAAGTTTGCTAACTGGAGGGCAAATCAACATCATGCGCCTAATGGAGTGGTATGGGCCAGAAGGTGACGTAGAGAATATAGCCGCGCAGGCTTGACGTCGATTTGCCCTGGCAATTGGCGTGCTGGCTGCTTATTTACTGGTATCTCCAAATGGGCAAGTCAACCCCATGCTGGCGAGCGTCGCCGCTCAAATGGGTGCCCGGAGAAATGTGGTACCACTGGTTCTGGCAGAGACACTCATAGGTTTGGATTTGGTTTCTTCCGGCCAAACAGACGTGTTCGGCGGTAGTCCACTACTACTGCAGGTTAGCTTAATTCTCACTCAGCTCTCCTTTTTCCGGCTTTCACACGTTCTGCTTTTACCTCATCTCTCAACTAAGGCCATATCGAGGCTCCTTACTTGTCTTTTCTCTCAAGCTTTATGTGACTTCTTACTTGTTTTTTCACTCATGCAGCTCTGGTTATCTGACAAATTGGGATTGCTCACAGCACCGGAAGCAAATTGGCCTCATCTGCCCGGCCGAATGCACCAGCGGGGTATGATCTATCCGGAAATGTCTGTGAACCAATGGCGCGCATTTATGAGGGAAATGCGGCCGAATGAGATCATATGGCGGCATGAAGCTTTAAACATTCCAGACATGGCGCTGAGTTCTGCAGGGTTCGAGAGAGTAGTGATAGCTGGGCTGACCGCTTTCACATTCTACATCCCCGGACGCATCCTTCGTCAACTAGGAATGAGCCAAGGACTCCACCGAGCTGGGATTGAAGATTTCCAAGTCCCCGCTTTCACTGCCCCGAACCTGAGAGGGTATGAACACGACTGGGGCCTGCGGCAACTCGGAGGAGCTGACCCAGACTTCAGCACGGAACTTACGCACCGATATCAAACATGGCTAAGAAGGGAAATCACAAGCAGGCAAAACAACAATTGACCTCTGACGAATCCTGATGATCTAGAATAAATCGTGAGCCTGTTAAGGCCTCGAGCACTTTGTTCTATTTTTATGCTTTAATCTTTTTAAGACTGCTCAGCCTGTGTAATAGAAGTTATAATTTTGAATAAAAATGAAAGTTCGAGAGTTTTCCCCTTTTGATCCAAGCGTTGAACCGCCGTGTGACCCAAGTATCGCGCCAACCCCTGGTAATGGGAAACCGTGGATCAAGTTGATGGATTGTGACCGAATCTCACAGAGAGATTGCCTACGTATCCCCTTTCAGGGAATCAGGTCAGCACGTAGTTCAGGCCAAGGTTCACTCGAATATTTTAACTCTCCTTTTGCGCTCTAAATTTTGCCTAGTGCTGCCACTTCGGGTTTTCAGCCTAGCGAGCTTTGATTGATGCCTATTTATTTTTGCCTAAACCGCCTTCTCAGGTTTTCGGTCTAGCAGGCTTGCTCTAATTTTTGCTTGGAACCGCCCACCCTTGTGGTTTTCGGCCCAACGAGCTTCTCTCAGGGATAGTATCGTTTGAGTTGATCCAGGTTAACCAGAGAGCTGAATTCGTTGCCGTCAAGATCAATGAGCTGAGCTGCTCCCCCAGAAAGGATGGTCTTGATGATGTAAGGTCCGGAACGCTTGGGTCGAAACTTGCCACGGGGGTCAAAAACTGGTGCCCGAATCTCTTTTGTAACCATGTCCCCTTCGACCAAGTCTCTAGACTTCACTTTCTTGTTGAACGCCCGGGCAATTCTCCACTGATACCCCTGAACATGATACACGGCCCGAAGCCTCCTTTCATCGAAAAGCATGAGTTCAACAAATCTCCCACTGAGCCATTCAGATTCCGAGAGTTCCGATTCTACCGTGATCCTCAAAGACGGCACCTCAAGCTCTATAGGGAGAACTGCTTCCATCCCGTAGACCAAGGAATAGGGGGTTGCCCCCGTTGATGTTCGAATCGACGTTCGGTAACCCCAAAGAGCTAAAGGCAGTTCCTCGTGCCAGTCCCTGGCGGACTCTGCAGACTTCTTGATGATTGTCTCGACATTTTTGTTGGCCGCTTCAACCGCACCGTTTGTTTGGGGACAATAAACCGTTGAGTGATGGACTTGGATTTTGAATTCTTCAAAGAGCTCTAGAACCCTGCCTTTGAAATGACTCCCGTTGTCTGATACGAACGCTTGCGGAACCCCATATCGGTAGATGATGTTTTTCCTGATGAAGTGAGCGACTTGAACCGCGGTTAGGCTTTTATAAGACTCGGCCTCCACCCATTTGGTAAAATAATCTATCGCCACGAGGATGAATCTATGGCCATTTGATGCAGACGGTCTAACCATACCGATGACGTCGATGCCCCATACAGAGAAAGGCCAAGGCGAAGCCATGCCAAACAAGTTAGAGGGTGGAACATGCATTAGATTAGCATGAATTTGGCATTTGTGACATCGCCGCACATAATCTACACACTGAGATTCCAAGGTAGACCAGAAATAACCCTGGCGCAAGATTTTCCTAGCCAGCATGACGCCGCTCATGTGTGGGCCACAGACCCCCTCGTGGATCTCCTCCATGATTCTGACAGCCTCGGCCCCGTTGACACAGAGCTTGTGCATTCCGCAATGAGACCTCCTATATAACTTTCCCCCACAAATGATGTACTGGGCGGCTATTCTTCGCAACGCAGTCTGATCCTTCTTGGAGGCCTCAGCCGGATACGTGCCATTCTCGACGAAGTTCCATATGTCATGGTACCAGGGTAGGCCATCATCGACATCATCGATGGCGTTGACATATTGATAAGCGGGGCGGTCCCGTTGTTCAATTAAGACTGGGCGGAGTTTGACTCCGAAGGGTAGTTCGACCATGGAAGCCAAAGTCGCGAGGGCATCGGCAAACTGGTTCTTCAAACGGGTGATGTGGGTGAAAGTCACTTTGTTAAAGCGAGGAATTAGCCCCTCCAAATCTTGATGATAAGGTTTCAACCCCTCTTCACGCACCTCCAGTCCCCATTGGCTTGAGATACAACGAGATTGGAGTCCCCGATGACTTTGAGTCGTTCAACGCCGAGCGTGAGTGCAGCCTCCATACCCACGATACAGGCCTCATATTCAGCTTGGTTGTTTGTAACATCGAAGTTAAGTTTGAATGCAAGCGGAATATGAGAACCATCGGGGGCGATTAGCAAGACCCCGATCCCGAATCCTTTCTGATTGGCTGCCCCATCGAAGTACAGAGTCCAGACGTCCTCGACAACTGTTAGCACCTCCTCATCTGGGAACACAAAATCCGCATCTTCTGGCCCATCCACAGGGTGATCAGCCAAAAACTCAGCGATGGCTCGCCCCTTTACTGACTTCCTCGTGACGTATTCGAGGTCGAATTCTGCCAGAAGGAGCAACCAGCGTGCTAACTTACCAGTGAGAGCCGGTTTCTCAAACAGATACTTGAGCGGATCCATCCGAGAAATCAATTTCACTGGGTAAGCCAGCATGTAGTGTCTCAACTTCTTAGAGGCCCAAACCAAAGCCCAACACGTTTTCTCCAAGGCGGCGTAGCGCTCTTCAGACCCAACCATTTTCTTACTTAGGTAATAAACGGCCTTCTCAACTCCCTGGTCACCCTCTTGAGCTAGCAAGCATCCCATGGATGTAGAACTCACAGATAAGTATAGAATCAAGGGCTTTCCAGGCACTGGTGGCATTAAGACAGGCGGGTTTTGCAGATAGTTCTGAATGGACACGAAGGCTGCCTGACATCTGTCCGACCATACGAACGGGGTGTCCTTCTTGAGTAAACGAAACATCGGCTCGCAAGTCAAAGTTAACTTGGCGATGAATCTGCTGATGAACTGAACCTTCCCCAAAAAGCTCCGCACTCCCTTTTCAGTCTCTGGTGGCTTCATTTCAAGCACTGCTTTGATCTTGGATGGATCGACCTCAATCCCTCGCGAAGTGATCATGAAACCGAGCATCTTACCTGCTGTGACCCCGAAGGTGCATTTCTGTGGATTGAGACGCATGCGAAACTTCCGGAGCCTCTCGAAAAACTTCCTCAGTACAGGAACATGCCCTTCCCGAGTTTTTGACTTAGCAATCATGTCGTCTCCATAGACCTCAACCTCTTTGTGCATCATGTCGTGTAGAATGGTCGTAGCGGCTCTCTGGTAGGTGGGACCAGCATTTTTCAAACCAAACGGCATGACCAAATAACAATAAGTCCCCCATTCGGTGATGAAAGTCGTCTTCTCACGGTCTTCTGGCGTCATAAGAATCTGGTTATATCCGGAGAAACCATCCATGAACGAAAGTAGGGCATGGCCCGCCGTATTATCCACCAGTACATCGATATGAGGCAAGGGAAAATCGTCCTTGGGGCTCGCCTTGTTCAAATCCCTGAAGTCCACGCACACTCGAATTTGTCCATTCTTTTTAGGAACTGGAACAATGTTGGCAACCCACGTAGGGTATTGAGAAACCATGAGAAAACCGGCGTCGATCTGCTTAGTGACTTCTTCCTTAATCCTCTGCACCCAATCTGGCCTCATCCGCCTCAACTTCTGCTTCACAGGTTTGGCATTTGGTAGCAAAGGGATTCGATGCTCCACTATTTCTGGGTCGATGCCGGGCATGTCTTGATGAGACCACGCAAAAATGTCACTGAATTCTGAGAGCAGCTCTTTGAAATCGTGATGTTCTTCTGGAGATAAGGTGGAGCCCACCTGAACCATTCGGGGATCATTCTCGTCTTTCAAGTTTATTAAAACTATTTCTTCTTTTAACGGCTGAGCATGCCTTTCGTCTTCCCTTTCGATGAGGGCACGGATTTCCTTGGGAATGTCCCCATCGAAATCTATCCCTTCATCGTCGGGGTCGACACAGTTTATATAAAGATCATTCAAGTAGTCAGAAGAGGATTCCTTCATTTCATAAGACCCTGCAGGGTCGCCAAGTACAAGGGAATCAAACTCAAAGTAAAAGCCATGACGTGGAGGGCCAAGAGGCACAAACTCCGACTCAGAGCTAGACTTAGACTCAGAGGACTCAACAGACTCAGTGTCAGACTCTGATACATCATCAATGCAAGTAAGGCGTGGTTTGAAAATGCAATTTTTAAGACTACCCTTTGCTTCTGTGATGAGGGAGAGGGGATCCTTGAGATCGTCGGAACCGAGCATGAACACCTCGGCCTCTTCAGCTTCCTTGGCCAAACCCACCTGGGAGAACTCATAAAATAGCTGCTCCAAGCTCCCTTGATCAAAAGACATCAGCCAATCAGTCTTCGGCTTAGGTTGGCTAAGCTTCCTTTTGAATTCCGCCCTTGCCGGTTCTTCATCACTAGAGGACCAAGTGTCATCAGCAAAAACCTCAAACCCAAGCAGCAAATCCCCAGTAACTGAATCGATAAAAGGCTCAGGCTGTCCGGTGTAGACGTCATTCCCCACTTCGCGCACAAAGTAGCTGTCGGGTTCACCATAGAGAGATCGAGGTTTTCCCGTGCATTTCCTTCTTTTGGCATCCTTGGTAGAGGAAGAGTACCCCAGACCAAAGCGGCCCTCGCAGGAAGGAAAGACAGGGAACTCCGGGATCCCTTGTTGGTGAATCCCAAGGCCAAGACCAGGCAGATAGGACATCCTCCTCATGATGTCTAAAGCAACAGAGCTTATGATGAAGTCCCCATCCACGTTGATAGCCAAAACCGAACCAGAAGTGTCGAAAGAGAAACCCCCGAGATCAACATCTTCCTCGCCGTGAGCAATTCCCAAAACAGGCGTGCCATCTTCCTTAAGCGGGCGAATGCCCGAGTCCCCGCAAATAGTCAAAGTTCCAGTAGGCAGTCCCAACATAACCTTTTGGTGAAGAGTAGACGGTACAGCCATGATGTCAGATCGGTGAAGCCACGGCCTTCCCAGCAGAAGATTAAAGGTGGCGGGGATGTCGACCACATGGAACTCAACATCCATCTCAAATCCCTCAGCGTCAAGTTTGAGCACGAGCGTGCCCTCGACCACGCGACGAGTGCTGTCGTATGCCTTAACAGCCAGATTAGAAGGTGCAAAGTCTTTCTTGGCTAGTCCCAAGCGGTAAGCCACCCTCAATGGGCAAACATTGATCGCCGATCCGTTGTCGATCAAAACAGTTGGAATCCAGAGTCCCTTACACTTAACAGTGATGTGCAAGGGGCGATTGTGATCAACCCCTTCAATCGGTAGATCCTTGTCGGTGAAGACCACAGTGTGCTTCGAAGTAGGCGGGAGAATTATGGATATCATAGCTTCAGGCGTGACATCAGGTTGAATCTCAAGACGAGAGAGAGTATGGCAAAACTTCTGACGATGCTCGCGGGAGGAACAGATTAGTCCCCAAAGTGATATAGCAGCAGGAATCCGCTCCAGCTGCCTCTGAATCATGTCATCATTCGGGGAGCTAGGAGGTGCCCCAAACGGTGCAGACCTTGAGAATGCAGAAGGTTCGTTCCTTTTGTTAGAAGAATTGGACGAGCTCCCAGCCTGAAGATTAGAAGGCTGAAAAATTCATCCACTCCTCGTAACGTTGTGAACGTTCTCTAAAGAGGGTATCGCTTGAAGGTCTTGACGGTCGTCCCAAAGATCAACAGGGACTTCCCCCAATTTGCGTTTTCCTTTGTCAGAAGGCAGTGGGGCTACGGGTGCTTCCATGCCTAGATCGAGGTCTTGAGCCAAATCATTCCATAGCAGCGACTCCCAGAAATCTGGCTCCTTAACAGCTATAGCCTCCTCAACAAGCTCCGTGTTAGCAATAAACGGGACGTCCCAGAGTCCCCCATCGGCAAGAGAGCGGTTGACAGTCCAAACCTCGGACCCAACTTGGATATTAACCACATCATCTACATCCCAGAGGTCTGCTGGCGGAACAAGGTCCGTAACCATAATGCTGTGATCTTCCTCGGTCGGATAAGGCGGTGCGGGGCACGAGAGCTCCTCGCTAATGATGTAGAATGTAGGGTCGTACTCAGTGTTGGTTACAGAGCCCACCAGCCTGTCAAGAGTAGAAGGGAGAAAGCATTCCCCCAAGACGCGAGTTTCCTCCTGAACGAAATCTTCTTCTATGAATTGAATCTCGTGATCGGGCAGAGCATATCCTTGAGGAGGATTAAGGTCGAATTCTAATGGAAACTGCCACGCGGGCTCGGGATCCCAATAGTACTCCTCCTCAGGCAGAACGGGCTCAGGCTGTTGAAAAAGCATGTTCAAAGAGAATCCATCCAAAGGGTCAAGCATGCCTGCCTCATAATTAGCCATCCAGGCGTCGTACCAAGCATGGTTAAATGGGACATATTCGGGGTTCTGAGGGAAACCGTCTAACTCTAGCTCCGTCCATTCATTGATTATGGGGGCTGCATAATCATCATTATCGGCGATAGCCCATCCTACTGCTTGCATATCGACCTGCTATTCCGGTGGAAAAGGGACGGCAGACCTAAAGCGGCTTATCAGATTCGGAGAGGAGTTTGGATCCGTCACATCAAAGTACGGGCTGTCCAAGGAAGAAGCAGAGTTGAGCTGCACGGCGGGAATGGACTGGTGAAATAGCTCGCTGATGGAGGCGTTGAACACAAACGCCCCATTCCGCAAGCGTGCGAGAGGCACATCAGGATTGGATGACTGTCCTTCTTCAAGATGGATGTAGGAAATCTCGGCTTCGGACTGAGAAGGGATAGGCACGACCGGCCTGGGTTGGTTTGTTGAGGTTATATGGTCAGTGGGGTTGAATATAGTGGAGCTAGGGTTGACATAAGTGGAGCTGATGGATATTTGGTTGATGCGGGGAGCAGCATTGTGCTTTGGCAGGGAGTTGGAGAGGATGTTTGGTTTTTGGGTTGGTGGAGGTGGAGCATGGAGAGTTCCTTCATCTATGAGATCCTGGATCACATGTCGGAGGCGGAAATAGGAGTCCGTAAGATGCCCAACCCCTTGGTGGTAGGCACAATAAAGGTTAGCTTTGAAGTTGGGTGAAGGGTTCTTAGGCAAAGGAGTCGGGTCAAGGGGCTTCAGATGCCCTGACTGGATTAACTTTTCCATAACAGATGACAGTGGAGCTTCAAAAGCGGAGAAACTGCGGGACTGACCGCGGGGCCGGTTATTTTGTGGGGCTTGCACCTGGTTAATCTCAGCGACGCGATTGGTTGTATTGGAAGAGGAAGCATTAGTGCCGTTAGTTGCTGTGTTGGAAGATGTCCCACTGCCAAACAACGCATTGGTGTTTCCTGAGTAAACCCGAGGCTTTAATTTCGAAGGGTTAGAAGACTCCCCTCTTGACAGAATCCCACTTTGTAGCGCATCCTCGATGGCCAACCCAGATTCGAAGAAAGTATCAAAGTTCGAGGAGGCTTGGACAAGAACCAAATGCCTAGCGTAATCAGGCTGAAGATTGCGAGAGATGATTCGAAGCTGATCTCTCTCACTTGGGCGATCGGTCATCTGAGCAGCCTTCGTCCTCCATCTCTTGACAAAATCCGCAAAGGATTCCTTAGCCTCCATTTTTGTGGACTCAAGCTCTCGGGTTGTCATTTTGAGCTGGGAGTTGTAACTGTACTGCGAAATAAACGCAGCACCGATATCCTCCCACGTCCTCCTTTTAGCAATGTCGAGCGACAAAAACCAGTGAAAGGCAGGTCCTGAGAGAGTCTGAGGGAAGAGCTGGGACATGGCTTCGGGTTCAACAGCCAAGAGTTTCATGGCGGCATGGTAGCCATAGAGGTGAGTCTTTGGGTCGCCACTTCCATCAAACTTGGCGAGATCAGGCATTTTGAACTTGTCGGGGAGCTTAGCATTAGGATACAAGCAGAGGCGATCCAAATCAATTCCCCCGGCGCTGATCTTTTCAGACTTGGACACAGATTCCTCCAGCTTGACGATCTTTGCCATAAGAGCAGTCATGTTAGGATCCAGAACGGGTCTTGCCACAGCAAGATTCAGATTCGCAACCTCCGGGTGAGCCTCTCTCGGGTTGGGCTGAATTATGATCCGCCCCGCATGGTTAGGGTCTTCAACAAAGATTGGTTCCGCATGGTCGTCCTCATCGACCTCGTCTCCCACTCCTGCAGCTGGTGGAAGACGAGTATTGATAAGGTCATTGAGCCTGGTGAGGTTCGCGTCAGTCTGAGCACCCCTTTGCTGCATGGTAGCGATGCTGTTCTGGATGTTCATGAGCATGGTTTCGAGACTCAGTGGTTGCGGATGATCTGCCATGATGGAGGTCCCAGATGAACTTGACGAGGACGGGGAGGTTGGCGATGCCGGAGATTCAATTTCCTGGAGAACTGACGGTGATCCTGATCGTAAAGCGGCCAAAAGGGAACCCGGAGAGTCTTCCGTTGTGACTGACTGAGCTTGCAACCTGACTAGCCTTTGAACGGAATTCTGACGCAGACGTTCCCAAGTGGGTTTGGCTTTCTGCCTCGATACTTTCCTTGGCGGCGCAATGGTTCAGAATTCTGCTTTGCTTTGCTGTAAGAAAAGGTTCGATAAGGGCCCTGCAGCAACCTTACTCTAAGCAAGAGACTTTAAAGTGATAATGCAGCCATCGTCGTTAGTGTCGCCCTTAGACTCTAAGACTACAGACGGGTCTGTCTCATGATGTTCGAACGCTGCTAAAATCCTCGGATCTCTTTTCGAGAGTGTATCCTCGTTTGGGTCGAATAATACTAAGAGATGTCAAAAATAGCCTAAGCCTCTGACCTTTCCGTTCTTGAAGTTTCAACTTTGAATTTGGAATAACTCGGGGTGAACGACGTGACACCTTAACCGGGGCGGCGTAGGCAACACAGTGCCATAGCCTGAGCGGTGTACGTGCTGTGCACGATAACCAGGGTGGTGTGAGCATCACGGCATTCTATTCGTCGTTCCTTGTTTTCTGTTTGAGACTTCAATCGGGAATGGCCAAGGACTTAGAAAATTTCGATTTCCCAAAGTCTTGTTGACCCCAGGACTTTTGAAAATCTGACAACATGCACCGCGAAGATGCATGACTCTTCATCGGACCTAGCAGCGTCCTAATAAACATAAGACAGACTCGAAAGAGAGACAACCTAGAAGCCGCCCTAAACATGCCCCTACGCAAAACGGTATGTATGTACAGTGCATGCGATAGGAAAAGCAGTAACACGTAGACAATATATGGGGGTTAGATGCAAGTAGATCTTACCCTGCAGGTACCTGTCCTAGTTTGGAGAGTTCTAGTGCTTTATATATGCAAAGGCTGGTTTTGGCTCGTAACGGGTTCCTCAGACTAAAGCCAAGATATACCTCCCACTGCTCGCGTAATCGCAGAGCAACAGTCGAACGGTAGAATGACTCATCATCGTCGAAGGTTGTTGGTCATTCGGGGTCCCCGAGCTCCGGTAAACCGTGTCGGATTGCCAAAACGATCCAACGAGGCTTATCCCACATCGATGCATATGAAAAATGCTAAAGAAATCGATTAATCGAATAGAATCGCAAATTCGCAAATGCCCTTTCAAATTCGGCTCACTTTATTTAATCAATGCTTAGAAGAAACTACACGAGAGAACAATCGGAAAAGTCCCAGATTGGATTGGCCGGACTCGAGGTCCCGTTAAACCACCATTCCAACCTTCGGCAGCGCGGAGCTCACCGTTTTGACAAACTTTTGTGGGATTGTTCCTCAAGTGTATTGAAATCTAAACATAGACCAATATTGGTTCGATCCCCAGCAGAGTCGCCACTGTGGGCAGCGTGCCCTTCGGAATTTCCGGATTCCGAAACGCGAGGGCCCAGATCGAGGGAGCGCGAGCGGGGAAGCAAGCGCTCGCAAAATACAGAGTCGCCACTCGGGTTTGAAGGTCCGACACCCAAGGAACCGTATTTCGAAGCACTTTCCGCGCTGTTTGATTTGAAAAAGTTAAGGAACCAGTCCGTCATAACCATATCTGGGTTCGGGAGCCAGGTTACGAGAGGGGAAGGGTTTTATGGCACCCCTCTCGCCCAATCCGGAGATCGGTCTCTACTTAGGCATTTGCGAAAATGTTTGTTTGCGATTTTGTTTGATTAATCAATTTTTAGCCAATTAGGGCGGGGGAACAGTTAATCGGGGATTAAAACTGTAACAGTTTGCAGGATGTGATAAGATATGGCATGGATTAGTAAGATGACAAGTAATAAATGGAACGAAGTTCAAAACATCGATCATACATCAAGACAGCGCTGTGTATGATTTTGGTACGAAGGAACAGCCAGCTTGCATGCGTGAGTTCATCCGCATGCAAGCAAACCGTCGCGCGACATTCCCATACACTCGCGCGAGTGTTCATGTTTCACCAATGGTTTGAATTTCATTCCCTTCTGGGCTCTGGAAGGACCAGTGCTCACCCAGGTGCAAACCAAGCAGTTTATGGGTACTTGAAAGTAAACAATATTACAGCCAACAGATAGAAATATTATGAAAAAGCAACCCCTAAACAGTGGGGGTGTCTAAACGAAGGCCAAGGCCAAGCTGCTCATGCAAGGGCATTCCCTGGGGGAGAGAGAACCATCGCGCGACAGTATGAGACAGCCGCGCGATTGTTCTGACTGGATTTCCAGGAATTGCTTTGCATACTTAGGGCTCTGAGACATGTTCAGGAGCATCCCAAAAGCATTCCAAACCAAGAAGTGCTATAACTAAGCCTAATAGTGATTTTCAACATGCAAAACAGCAAAGCAGTGAGCTAAATCTCCTTTAAAGACTTTTAAAAGAGCTATATGCACAATAATAAAGGTAAAGACCAGGGTCCCTTCCCCACGTGGTCCATTGTCACGCAGACAGAACTGTCGCGCGAGCATACGGGACCATCGCGCGAGGGTTTCCCAGCCAACAGACTCTTGAAACTCTGCCAGCTTTAGGGCCAGAACTGGTATCAATTACCAGCCTTGACCCTGCCAGCCCCCCTCAGGGGTTCGAACAGTGAGCAGAAAGATATTATACCTTTGCTTTGAGTGCCTTGGAAATGGCTTGAATGATGAGATGGTGAGATTTGAAGGGTGATTATGTGGGAGTGAATGGTGTGAGATGCTTGTGCTTAATCTTTTCTTCTTCTTTCTTGGAGAGAGTTTTTTTTGTAACCCTTTGCAAGAAAGCATGGGGGGGTATTTATATAAAAAAAGGGGTTAGTGGATGGCTAACCAAGCCCTTGTAACCAGCCAGCAATGCTGGTTACAAATGCTTGGTGGAGGAGTGGGTGACAAGGGTGATGGGAGAATGGGGGGTGAGGTGGTGCAAGGGGAGCCCCCCCAGAACGCTGTTCAGCCGAGAAAACGGGGTCACATGGGTCTGTAGCCCCCTGACCAACACGCAATCTGGGTGAAAATGACAGGTGTTGACCATCGCGCGATGAAGTGAGACCATCGCGCGAGGGTCCAGCCAACCCCGCGATGGTCAATGGTCAAAGCTTTGACTTTGACCACCACCTGGCAAATGAACCATCGCGCGAGGGTTCCAATATGTCGCGCGACATTCAAACCCAAGGTTCAGGTTCTGATTTAAGGTTTTAAGGCTAAGGATGGGTTCCTCACATGCCAAACTCAAGCCATTCCAAGTTCTCGGGACTGTTTCAACCTAACTCATCATCGGGGAATCAAGAAACCGAAGAACAAAGTAAAACGATCGGGAAGTCAGATTGGTGTGTCTACAGTAGTCCCTCTTTGACGGCACGCGGAGCACCATTGACTGGTACGGGTAACGTCAAAGATTTCTAGACACCCATCCAATCCACCCAAAAGCCGATGTAAACGAAAAGTGTTAGCAAGTATATACAAATACCGTGCACCAACGGATCGGTGAGCAGATTGATTGCTGATCCGAATTTGGACGGATAGATCGTCGCTGATTGAAAGTTGGACGGATGGATCGTCGCTCATTGAAAGTTGGACGGATGGATCGTCGCTGATTGAAAGTTGGACGGATCGATCGTCGCTGATTGAAAGTTGGACGGATGGATCGTCGCTGATTGAAAGTTGGACGGATGGATCGTCGCTGATTGAAAGTTGGACGGATGGATCGTCGCTGATTGAAAGTTGGACGGATCGATCGTCGCTGATTGAAAGTTGGACGGATGGATCGTCGCTGATTGAAAGTTGGACGGATCGATCGTCGCTGATTGAAAGTTGGACGGATGGATCGTCGCTGATTGAAAGTTGGACGGATAGATCGTCGGTGATTGAAAGCTGGGGATATATAAGTGTGTTTCGGGCTTTAAAAAGACATCAACTCACAATAAACTTCAAAATTGTTGCAGCGCCTAAATGAGAACCTATGGGCTCTTAAGGGTGGATGAGCATGATTGGGCCTATCCAGAAGTTGCATTGGGCCGGGAGGCCCAACCAAACCATCGCACGACATAGTAATACCATCGCGCGAGGGTTCCTTGTTCAGGCCTGGATCTGTTAAGAGCCCAGACCCGGCCCGGACCTGCTTTCTTCCATACAACCGACGGGGACGTTCGAAAACCGCTCACAGCAGTTTTGAACTCCCTCCAACACTATTCTCTCCCAAACTCTTCCTCTCCAACCCTTGATTTCGTCCCAAAACCAAGCAAACCCACGTGCGTATCATCATCCATGGCTGATCACGACGTTACTCGGGGCAGTGAGGAAGTAGTTGATCGTCCGGAGGACGAGGGAAGACCCATTGTGGTCGAAACAGAGGATCAGCCGGCAACGGGGGTTGTTGTAGACACCAGTGCAGAGGTAACGGGCGGCGGTGATGGCGTACGGAGCCACGAGCAGGAGGCGGTTGGCGGCGAGAATCGTCGCGCGACGCAGTCAGACCGTCGCGCGATGGTTGAGATCGGGGCCGAGAGGGCTGGGGTCGTGCAATTGGACCCGAGCGAGGCCGTGAGTGGTTCGGTGGTGGTTGGTAGCAGTTCCGAGGGTGTGGGCAGTGGAGGTGCCGAGGATGGTGGTGCTGAGCCAAGCGAGACTCCGCCAAGGGATCCGGCGAAGGGTAAGGGCGTAGCGAGCGAGGAAGAGGAAGCCACGGAGGTTTCACTGGAGGAGGTACTGTTTCGGCCGGGGGCCACGTCATCAGGCCACAGGCCGATCACAAGACAAGATCTTGCAGAGTTCCTGAGTGACGAGAGGCTAGCCCGGCTGCTTGAGGAGGATCCCATGATTGGGGCCGCCGTTTTGGAGGCTCGAGAGGAGCGAGAGCGGGAGATAGCCGCTTCAGAGGCTACGGCGAGGGCCGAGAGGGCGAGGGCCGGTGAGGAGGAGGTTTTGAGGGACGCGGAGGCCGAGGAGCGGGTTGGAGCGAGGGGGGAGGGACCCAGAGTGACCGCAGTGTCAGAGGCAGAGAGCTTGACTCGTGCTCCGTTTTCAGCAGAGGGGTACAAGTCACCAGTTCCACACCTGTTTGTACCATCTGGTTTTGCGGCATACAAGCCACGGCAAGTGGAGTACGATCCCGAGCTCGTTCTGAGAGACCCCGATACCCACATTTCTAGCAGCTGGGCTGAGGTAAATTTCTGAAAATCCCTCATTTACTTTTGTGATAGTCATTTCAATACAATGCATGTGCTTGAAAACTGAGAAACATAGCGCAACCCTTTGAAGTAGATAAGAATAGTGAGACTATAGCTTCACATCGAACGCCATGCATGAAACATAATAACTTGAACCAACCATCCACTGCCAAATTGTATTGATTACCTAGAACTTGAGAATGAAAGCTTTGCATGCTGATATATCCTCTGTTGCTTGTTTCCGTATCTAATGCAGGATAGAGCGAGACAGAGGGATATCCGAGGTTTCGGGGGCGCCTGTAGCTCCTTGGCGTTGTACCAGGGTTTGCCGGAGAGGGTGAGGCAATTGGTGGATATGGCAGGCTTTGGGGAGTTCATACAGACCTTGACTCGGGCCAGAAACGACCACGCGGTCTTGGTTGCGCTTGCAGAAAGATGGAGAGATACCACCAACACTTTCCACCTACCGCTCGGGGAGATGACAGTGACGCCTACTGACTTTGCGGCACTTACTGGTTTGAGGGTTGGAGGTGACCCTATCCCGTTCGACTCTGGCATTCAGGAGGACGAGGCGGCCCTGGAGTGGTTCTTGGGAGAGGTGCCCAAGGTTGAGGAGGGGATGGCGAGATACGGCCAGTTCACGAGATACCTTGCAAAGGAGGTGGCGACGGAGCAGGAGGCAGAGCAGATGGCCCGGGCATACCTGTTGTACCTTTTTGGTGCTACCCTGTATCCGAACAGGCGCAGCAAGGTCCACCTATCGTACTTACCTGCACTGAGGGATCTGAGGACGGCCTCACGTTTTGACTGGGGAGGAGCTGCGCTTGGCGCGGCCTATGGTTTCATGGGGGACTCGTCGAGGACCGAGATGAGCACAGCTGGATACTGGCGGATTTGGGAGGTATGATCATAATTGAGTAAAGCACATTTCCAATATGCACTTATCCTTTTGAATACGTAAACTGCTTAAATATACTCCTGCATTGTACTAATGATTTGAACTTTGATAACTGTACAGCTCTGGGCCTACGAAGTTCTGAACATGTGCCGTCCAGTGACAAAGAGCCTGGACCTGGGGATCCTCCCACGTGCTCATATCTGGAGCAAGAAGAATATGGGAGAGAAAAGAGGGCGAGGCGACCTGAACGGCTTCAGGGTATACCTAGACGAGCTCCGACCCTCACAGGTATGTCACGACTTCATCAAATTTAAATAAGCGTCCCTTTTATTGCTTTAATGCTGTCGCTGACCGACATTTGCGTTGCTTGCTTGCACAGGTAGAGTGGGATCCTTGGAAAGTGGCAGAGTCAGAGCCTGAGTACTTGGCCAGGAGCAGGGTCGTGACGGCGAGCAGAGTGCTGCTGGAGTCAGCTTTTGGTTGGCAGTGGTACCTGGGTGACCGAGTGACACCCCAGTCGCTTGGCCACGCAGGGTTCCAGGTGCCCGGACCGCTTCCACCACGGGCCTCACACACAGGGGAGTACACGTTGGCCGAGCTAGAGATCTTCACACGGCCCGACACTGACTTGACGCGCTATCTGCGCCCCGGCATGGACTACGCAGTTTACCAGAGAGAGCGCTTGGCGAGGCCGTTGAGAGTACGAGAGTTCAGGGAGGTCCGGAGTCAGGCCCGGGGAGCTGCTGAGGAGAGGAGGGCCGTCGCTGCGAGGCAGAGCAGTTGCGAGAGTCGCGCGAGGCGGGGTCCGAGTGGACCTGTGAGAGGTGGGCCACCAGAGTTGACATGGCGTATAGCCGTGGTGGATTCTCAGGGCAATCCGGCCGAGCTACACCTTGTTCCTGCCAGAGTTGAGCCAGCGCCCGTCACTGTGTCGGTAAGGCATTGTACCCTTCATTATTGTACTTCCATAAAGCCTTGAAATATTGCTCTATTACTTATGCTCAAATTATTCTTGCAGGTGCCCAGTGAGTGGGCGAACGAGGCCATTCGGCGCATGCTTGCTCTGGAGAACGTGATAAGGCGGGCGGCAAGTGGCCTACCTTTGGACTTGCGCTATCCATCACCGGCAGCTCAGGGATCTCAGGTATATCCCTTAGAGAAACGATACATTCCTGCATTCGATACTTGACATATGCATGCTTTGCTCGATACATAGTGTACTTTAATTGCCGTCCACCTTGAAATAGATTGTACCTGCTTGCAAACATACAATATATAGAATGTATACTAAATGTGCAAAATTTCTACAATGCAGACACAGGGACAGGCGGCTCCTAGGAGGAAGAGCGCGAGAGAGCCTCCGCAGAAGAAGCTGGCAAGCAGGACTCCCGCTCCTCCACCTACTACTAGACCACAGACGCGGGGCGTACAGCCACCCGTTGCGAGTGAGGAGGCGGCTCGAGAGGCCGTGGCGCGCGCAGAGGAGAGGTATCAATTGAAGATGCGCCAGAGGCCCTCGCAAGATGAGCCGGTCCGCAAGAAGCGGCTGATCCTGCCCGAGGATTCCGAGGAAGAAGAGGAAGAGGAAGGAGAAGAAGAAGAGGAGGACGAGGAGGCGCCTGACAGCAGTGGTTCAGACGACTCAGCCGATGACCCTGGTTTTAGACAGGATCCTAGAGAGGGAGACGACGATGACGACGACGACGGGGATGGTGACTGGTTCGGGGAGGAATGAGGGCTACTAAGAAGCCTCACTTGCCTCTCCGCATCTTTGATTTTTGCTTTTGGGCCTGCGTGCCCGCGTAGATAGATGGAAGGCCGAAGTGCCTTAGTTGATACATGATACATGTTTTTGGGGCCTGCGCGCCTTTTTGATTTGATGGACGAGTGTGCCCGAGCTGACATGATGACTTTTGACCGGCAGAAGCGCCGCATGCATAGTAGTATTCCTTGTTTCGATATGGATGGATATGGATTAGCTATAAAATCTGCATTTTCAGTTCATTTTACTCTTGTAATGATCTTAGAATAAATAAACACTTGCCACTAATACCATGCTTGCATTGATAATGTACCGAGACTGTTCACAAACGCGCACACATGCACACACATGATTGACTCGGAGAAAAAATGAAAATGTACCCCTGGATACGGTTAGGATACGAAATATTGGACATTTAAAAGCCAAAACCCAGAATATTCTAACTTGGAGAAGGAGAACACTTTCGTGAGGTCCTGTATACACAAAATGACTCAAGAGAGCCGACGGATTCGAGAAACACCTCCCGAAACGCAAAAATGCCCAAAAACCTTACAACGGACACAAAAGGGACACGAGATGGGAAAACATGACTCTATTATGTCCCGGACTGAAACCGACACCTCCGTACAGTCACAATAGGTCAACATGACCTGTACGGCCTGAGAGAAAAGGACACGACCTTCCGGAACGAGTTTCGACCTTCCGAAACACACATTTGGCCTTGAAACGAGCCACCGAGGGTTCAAAAACCTCGTTAAACGTGATATCTCGAATCCGATGCTTGGATATGGTTGCATATGCTCATATTGACTTGCCGGAACCACAAAAGTTGCAAAAGTACCCTTGAAATAGGATGCGACCAAAGTTGGACAGTGGCTGGTGAATTCTGTCAAAATGCAGACTGAACCATCGCGCGAGGGTTTGAGAATGTCGCGCGATGGAGTGGATGGTTCTCTGTCGCGCGATGGACTGAGATCATCGCGCGATGGTTGGGCCGTACCAGGCCACCTTTATTTGACCATCTTAGATATTTAGACGTCCAAGCCTCGTCATCAACCTTTAACTGCTCAGAGTACTTCAGAGAGGGGGGGGGGGGCAGTGCAGAGATGCCCTTACTTTGAAGAAGAAAACACCACATGGCATGGATGTTTGTACTGGGGAGGGACGACACTCTATGCATTCTGCCTATAAAGAGGCCAATATCCTGCAAATTAAAGGCATTTCTCCCACAGTTTGAAAGTCCCGCAAGGAAGCAGAATGGCAAATAATCTTCCGGCCTTGATCAGCCCTTGGCTCACGGCCTTTGTTGCTGGAGATTGGCTGTCATTCCGGTTTCACGGGCTGGCCGCATTCCATTTTCTTCGCAATGTGAGGGTCCGTCCAGAGTTTCTGAGGGCAGCCCTACAATTCTGGGACCCAGAGGTTCACGTGTTCAGGTTTGGGATTAACGAGCTGTGCCCAACCGTGGAGGAGTTCCAAGCATACCTCCAAGGAGTTGCCTCGAGCGTGATTGTCGTGCCGCCTTATAGGAAAAGCATGCCAAAGCTGCTACAGTCAAGTCTTGGTATCACCCGGGGAGCGGCTGAAAGTTTGCTAACTGGAGGGCAAATCAACATCATGCGCCTAATGGAGTGGTATGGGCCAGAAGGTGACGTAGAGAATATAGCCGCGCAGGCTCGACGTCGATTTGCCCTGGCAATTGGCGTGCTGGCTGCTTATTTACTGGTATCTCCAAATGGGCAAGTCAACCCCATGCTGGCGAGCGTCGCCGCTCAAATGGGTGCCCGGAGAAATGTGGTACCACTGGTTCTGGCAGAGACACTCATAGGTTTGGATTTGGTTTCTTCCGGCCAAACAGACGTGTTCGGCGGTAGTCCACTACTACTGCAGGTTAGCTTAATTCTCACTCAGCTCTCCTTTTTCCGGCTTTCACACGTTCTGCTTTTACCTCATCTCTCAACTAAGGCCATATCGAGGCTCCTTACTTGTCTTTTCTCTCAAGCTTTATGTGACTTCTTACTTGTTTTTTCACTCATGCAGCTCTGGTTATCTGACAAATTGGGATTGCTCACAGCACCGGAAGCAAATTGGCCTCATCTGCCCGGCCGAATGCACCAGCGGGGTATGATCTATCCGGAAATGTCTGTGAACCAATGGCGCGCATTTATGAGGGAAATGCGGCCGAATGAGATCATATGGCGGCATGAAGCTTTAAACATTCCAGACATGGCGCTGAGTTCTGCAGGGTTCGAGAGAGTAGTGATAGCTGGGCTGACCGCTTTCACATTCTACATCCCCGGACGCATCCTTCGTCAACTAGGAATGAGCCAAGGACTCCACCGAGCTGGGATTGAAGATTTCCAAGTCCCCGCTTTCACTGCCCCGAACCTGAGAGGGTATGAACACGACTGGGGCCTGCGGCAACTCGGAGGAGCTGACCCAGACTTCAGCACGGAACTTACGCACCGATATCAAACATGGCTAAGAAGGGAAATCACAAGCAGGCAAAACAACAATTGACCTCTGACGAATCCTGATGATCTAGAATAAATCGTGAGCCTGTTAAGGCCTCGAGCACTTTGTTCTGTTTTTATGCTTTAATCTTTTTAAGACTGCTCAGCCTGTGTAATAGAAGTTATAATTTTGAATAAAAATGAAAGTTCGAGAGTTTTCCCCTTTTGATCCAAGCGTTGAACCGCCGTGTGACCCAAGTATCGCGCCAACCCCTGGTAATGGGAAACCGTGGATCAAGTTGATGGATTGTGACCGAATCTCACAGAGAGATTGCCTACGTATCCCCTTTCAGGGAATCAGGTCAGCACGTAGTTCAGGCCAAGGTTCACTCGAATATTTTAACTCTCCTTTTGCGCTCTAAATTTTGCCTAGTGCTGCCACTTCGGGTTTTCAGCCTAGCGAGCTTTGATTGATGCCTATTTATTTTTGCCTAAACCGCCTTCTCAGGTTTTCGGTCTAGCAGGCTTGCTCTAATTTTTGCTTGGAACCGCCCACCCTTGTGGTTTTCGGCCCAACGAGCTTCTCTCAGGGATAGTATCGTTTGAGTTGATCCAGGTTAACCAGAGAGCTGAATTCGTTGCCGTCAAGATCAATGAGCTGAGCTGCTCCCCCAGAAAGGATGGTCTTGATGATGTAAGGTCCGGAACGCTTGGGTCGAAACTTGCCACGGGGGTCAAAAACTGGTGCCCGAATCTCTTTTGTAACCATGTCCCCTTCGACCAAGTCTCTAGACTTCACTTTCTTGTTGAACGCCCGGGCAATTCTCCACTGATACCCCTGAACATGATACACGGCCCGAAGCCTCCTTTCATCGAAAAGCATGAGTTCAACAAATCTCCCACTGAGCCATTCAGATTCCGAGAGTTCCGATTCTACCGTGATCCTCAAAGACGGCACCTCAAGCTCTATAGGGAGAACTGCTTCCATCCCGTAGACCAAGGAATAGGGGGTTGCCCCCGTTGATGTTCGAATCGACGTTCGGTAACCCCAAAGAGCTAAAGGCAGTTGCTCGTGCCAGTCCCTGGCGGACTCTGCAGACTTCTTGATGATTGTCTCGACATTTTTGTTGGCCGCTTCAACCGCACCGTTTGTTTGGGGACGATAAACCATTGAGTGATGGACTTGGATTTTGAATTCTTCAAAGAGCTCTAGAACCCTGCCTTTGAAATGACTCCCGTTGTCTGATACGAACGCTTGCGGAACCCCATATCGGTAGATGATGTTTTTCCTGATGAAGTGAGCGACTTGAACCGCGGTTAGGCTTTTATAAGACTCGGCCTCCACCCATTTGGTAAAATAATCTATCGCCACGAGGATGAATCTATGGCCATTTGATGCAGACGGTCTAACCATACCGATGACGTCGATGCCCCATACAGAGAAAGGCCAAGGCGAAGCCATGCCAAACAAGTTAGAGGGTGGAACATGCATTAGATTAGCATGAATTTGGCATTTGTGACATCGCCGCACATAATCTACACACTGAGATTCCAAGGTAGACCAGAAATAACCCTGGCGCAAGATTTTCCTAGCCAGCATGACGCCGCTCATGTGTGGGCCACAGACCCCCTCGTGGATCTCCTCCATGATTCTGACAGCCTCGGCCCCGTTGACACAGAGCTTGTGCATTCCGCAATGAGACCTCCTATATAACTTTCCCCCACAAATGATGTACTGGGTGGCTATTCTTCGCAACGCAGTCTGATCCTTCTTGGAGGCCTCAGCCGGATACGTGCCATTCTCGACGAAGTTCCATATGTCATGGTACCAGGGTAGGCCATCATCGACATCATCGATGGCGTTGACATATTGATAAGCGGGGCGGTCCCGTTGTTCAATTAAGACTGGGCGGAGTTTGACTCCGAAGGGTAGTTCGACCATGGAAGCCAAAGTCGCGAGGGCATCGGCAAACTGGTTCTTCAAACGGGTGATGTGGGTGAAAGTCACTTTGTTAAAGCGAGGAATTAGCCCCTCCAAATCTTGATGATAAGGTTTCAACCCCTCTTCACGCACCTTCCAGTCCCCATTGGCTTGAGATACAACGAGATTGGAGTCCCCGATGACTTCGAGTCGTTCAACGCCGAGCGTGAGTGCAGCCTCCATACCCACGATACAGGCCTCATATTCAGCTTGGTTGTTTGTAACATCGAAGTTAAGTTTGAATGCAAGCGGAATATGAGAACCATCGGGGGCGATTAGCAAGACCCCGATCCCGAATCCTTTCTGATTGGCTGCCCCATCGAAGTACAGAGTCCAGACGTCCTCGACAATTGTTAGCACCTCCTCATCTGGGAACACAAAATCCGCATCTTCCGGCCCATCCACAGGGTGATCAGCCAAAAACTCAGCGATGGCTCGCCCCTTTACTGACTTCCTCGTGACGTATTCGAGGTCGAATTCTGCCAGAAGGAGCAACCAGCGTGCTAACTTACCAGTGAGAGCCGGTTTCTCAAACAGATACTTGAGCGGATCCATCCGAGAAATCAATTTCACTGGGTAAGCCAGCATGTAGTGTCTCAACTTCTTAGAGGCCCAAACCAAAGCCCAACACGTTTTCTCCAAGGCGGCGTAGCGCTCTTCAGACCCAACCATTTTCTTACTTAGGTAATAAACGGCCTTCTCAACTCCCTGGTCACCCTCTTGAGCTAGCAAGCATCCCATGGATGTAGAACTCACAGATAAGTATAGAATCAAGGGCTTTCCAGGCACTGGTGGCATTAAGACAGGTGGGTTTTGCAGATAGTTCTGAATGGACACGAAGGCTGCCTGACATCTGTCTGACCATACGAACGGGGTGTCCTTCTTGAGTAAACGAAACATCGGCTCGCAAGTCAAAGTTAACTTGGCGATGAATTTGCTAATGAACTGAACCTTCCCC
The DNA here is from genome assembly GCF_030253575.1 of Rhododendron vialii. Classification (NCBI taxonomy): domain Eukaryota; kingdom Viridiplantae; phylum Streptophyta; class Magnoliopsida; order Ericales; family Ericaceae; genus Rhododendron; species Rhododendron vialii. The sequence goes on along the minus strand of NC_080563.1, from coordinate 18,108,361 downwards.
AAAAAGCTCCGCACTCCCTTTTCAGTCTCTGGTGGCTTCATTTCAAGCACTGCTTTGATCTTGGATGGATCGACCTCAATCCCTCGCGAAGTGATCATGAAACCGAGCATCTTACCTGCTGTGACCCCGAAGGTGCATTTCTGTGGATTGAGACGCATGCGAAACTTCCGGAGCCTCTCGAAAAACTTCCTCAGTACAGGAACATGCCCTTCCCGAGTTTTTGACTTAGCAATCATGTCGTCTACATAGACCTCAACCTCTTTGTGCATCATGTCGTGCAGAATGGTCGTAGCGGCTCTCTGGTAGGTGGGACCAGCATTTTTCAAACCAAACGGCATGACCAAATAACAATAAGTCCCCCATTCGGTGATGAAAGTCGTCTTCTCACGGTCTTCTGGCGTCATAAGAATCTGGTTATATCCGGAGAAACCATCCATGAACGAAAGTAGGGCATGGCCCGCCGTATTATCCACCAGTACATCGATATGAGGCAAGGGAAAATCGTCCTTGGGGCTCGCCTTGTTCAAATCCCTGAAGTCCACGCACACTCGAATTTGTCCATTCTTTTTAGGAACTGGAACAATGTTGGCAACCCACGTAGGGTATTGAGAAACCATGAGAAAACCGGCGTCGATCTGCTTAGTGACTTCTTCCTTAATCCTCTGCACCCAATCTGGCCTCATCCGCCTCAACTTCTGCTTCACAGGTTTGGCATTTGGTAGCAAAGGGATTCGATGCTCCACTATTTCTGGGTCGATGCCGGGCATGTCTTGATGAGACCACGCAAAAATGTCACTGAATTCTGAGAGCAGCTCTTTGAAATCGTGATGTTCTTCTGGAGATAAGGTGGAGCCCACCTGAACCATTCGGGGATCATTCTCGTCTTTCAAGTTTATTAAAACTATTTCTTCTTTTAACGGCTGAGCATGCCTTTCGTCTTCCCTTTCGATGAGGGCACGGATTTCCTTGGGAATGTCCCCATCGAAATCTATCCCTTCATCGTCGGGGTCGACACAGTTTATATAAAGATCATTCAAGTAGTCAGAAGAGGATTCCTTCATTTCATAAGACCCTGCAGGGTCGCCAAGTACAAGGGAATCAAACTCAAAGTAAAAGCCATGACGTGGAGGGCCAAGAGGCACAAACTCCGACTCAGAGCTAGACTTAGACTCAGAGGACTCAACAGACTCAGTGTCAGACTCTGATACATCATCAATGCAAGTAAGGCGTGGTTTGAAAATGCAATTTTTAAGACTACCCTTTGCTTCTGTGATGAGGGAGAGGGGATCCTTGAGATCGTCGGAACCGAGCATGAACACCTCGGCCTCTTCAGCTTCCTTGGCCAAACCCACCTGGGAGAACTCATAAAATAGCTGCTCCAAGCTCCCTTGATCAAAAGACATCAGCCAATCAGTCTTCGGCTTAGGTTGGCTAAGCTTCCTTTTGAATTCCGCCCTTGCCGGTTCTTCATCACTAGAGGACCAAGTGTCATCAGCAAAAACCTCAAACCCAAGCAGCAAATCCCCAGTAACTGAATCGATAAAAGGCTCAGGCTGTCCGGTGTAGACGTCATTCCCCACTTCGCGCACAAAGTAGCTGTCGGGTTCACCATAGAGAGATCGAGGTTTTCCCGTGCATTTCCTTCTTTTGGCATCCTTGGTAGAGGAAGAGTACCCCAGACCAAAGCGGCCCTCGCAGGAAGGAAAGACAGGGAACTCCGGGATCCCTTGTTGGTGAATCCCAAGGCCAAGACCAGGCAGATAGGACATCCTCCTCATGATGTCTAAAGCAACAGAGCTTATGATGAAGTCCCCATCCACGTTGATAGCCAAAACCGAACCAGAAGTGTCGAAAGAGAAACCCCCGAGATCAACATCTTCCTCGCCGTGAGCAATTCCCAAAACAGGCGTGCCATCTTCCTTAAGCGGGCGAATGCCCGAGTCCCCGCAAATAGTCAAAGTTCCAGTAGGCAGTCCCAACATAACCTTTTGGTGAAGAGTAGACGGTACAGCCATGATGTCAGATCGGTGAAGCCACGGCCTTCCCAGCAGAAGATTAAAGGTGGCGGGGATGTCGACCACATGGAACTCAACATCCATCTCAAATCCCTCAGCGTCAAGTTTGAGCACGAGCGTGCCCTCGACCACGCGACGAGTGCTGTCGTATGCCTTAACAGCCAGATTAGAAGGTGCAAAGTCTTTCTTGGCTAGTCCCAAGCGGTAAGCCACCCTCAATGGGCAAACATTGATCGCCGATCCGTTGTCGATCAAAACAGTTGGAATCCAGAGTCCCTTACACTTAACAGTGATGTGCAAGGGGCGATTGTGATCAACCCCTTCAATCGGTAGATCCTTGTCGGTGAAGACCACAGTGTGCTTCGAAGTAGGCGGGAGAATTATGGATATCATAGCTTCAGGCGTGACATCAGGTTGAATCTCAAGACGAGAGAGAGTATGGCAAAACTTCTGACGATGCTCGCGGGAGGAACAGATTAGTCCCCAAAGTGATATAGCAGCAGGAATCCGCTCCAGCTGCCTCTGAATCATGTCATCATTCGGGGAGCTAGGAGGTGCCCCAAACGGTGCAGACCTTGAGAATGCAGAAGGTTCGTTCCTTTTGTTAGAAGAATTGGACGAGCTCCCAGCCTGAAGATTAGAAGGCTGAAAAATTCATCCACTCCTCGTAACGTTGTGAACGTTCTCTAAAGAGGGTATCGCTTGAAGGTCTTGACGGTCGTCCCAAAGATCAACAGGGACTTCCCCCAATTTGCGTTTTCCTTTGTCAGAAGGCAGTGGGGCTACGGGTGCTTCCATGCCTAGATCGAGGTCTTGAGCCAAATCATTCCATAGCAGCGACTCCCAGAAATCTGGCTCCTTAACAGCTATAGCCTCCTCAACAAGCTCCGTGTTAGCAATAAACGGGACGTCCCAGAGTCCCCCATCGGCAAGAGAGCGGTTGACAGTCCAAACCTCGGACCCAACTTGGATATTAACCACATCATCTACATCCCAGAGGTCTGCTGGCGGAACAAGGTCCGTAACCATAATGCTGTGATCTTCCTCGGTCGGATAAGGCGGTGCGGGGCGCGAGAGCTCCTCGCTAATGATGTAGAATGTAGGGTCGTACTCAGTGTTGGTTACAGAGCCCACCAGCCTGTCAAGAGTAGAAGGGAGAAAGCATTCCCCCAAGACGCGAGTTTCCTCCTGAACGAAATCTTCTTCTATGAATTGAATCTCGTGATCGGGCAGAGCATATCCTTGAGGAGGATTAAGGTCGAATTCTAATGGAAACTGCCACGCGGGCTCGGGATCCCAATAGTACTCCTCCTCAGGCAGAACGGGCTCAGGCTGTTGAAAAAGCATGTTCAAAGAGAATCCATCCAAAGGGTCAAGCATGCCTGCCTCATAATTAGCCATCCAGGCGTCGTACCAAGCATGGTTAAATGGGACATATTCGGGGTTCTGAGGGAAACCGTCTAACTCTAGCTCCGTCCATTCATTGATTATGGGGGCTGCATAATCATCATTATCGGCGATAGCCCATCCTACTGCTTGCATATCGACCTGCTATTCCGGTGGAAAAGGGACGGCAGACCTAAAGCGGCTTATCAGATTCGGAGAGGAGTTTGGATCCGTCACATCAAAGTACGGGCTGTCCAAGGAAGAAGCAGAGTTGAGCTGCACGGCGGGAATGGACTGGTGAAATAGCTCGCTGATGGAGGCGTTGAACACAAACGCCCCATTCCGCAAGCGTGCGAGAGGCACATCAGGATTGGATGACTGTCCTTCTTCAAGATGGATGTAGGAAATCTCGGCTTCGGACTGAGAAGGGATAGGCACGACCGGCCTGGGTTGGTTTGTTGAGGTTATATGGTCAGTGGGGTTGAATATAGTGGAGCTAGGGTTGATATAAGTGGAGCTGATGGATATTTGGTTGATGCGGGGAGCAGCATTGTGCTTTGGCAGGGAGTTGGAGAGGATGTTTGGTTTTTGGGTTGGTGGAGGTGGAGCATGGAGAGTTCCTTCATCTATGAGATCCTGGATCACATGTCGGAGGCGGAAATAGGAGTCCGTAAGATGCCCAACCCCTTGGTGGTAGGCACAATAAAGGTTAGCTTTGAAGTTGGGTGAAGGGTTCTTAGGCAAAGGAGTCGGGTCAAGGGGCTTCAGATGCCCTGACTGGATTAACTTTTCCATAACAGATGACAGTGGAGCTTCAAAAGCGGAGAAACTGCGGGACTGACCGCGGGGCCGGTTATTTTGTGGGGCTTGCACCTGGTTAATCTCAGCGACGCGATTGGTTGTATTGGAAGAGGAAGCATTAGTGCCGTTAGTTGCTGTGTTGGAAGATGTCCCACTGCCAAACAACGCATTGGTGTTTCCTGAGTAAACCCGAGGCTTTAATTTCGAAGGGTTAGAAGACTCCCCTCTTGACAGAATCCCACTTTGTAGCGCATCCTCGATGGCCAACCCAGATTCGAAGAAAGTATCAAAGTTCGAGGAGGCTTGGACAAGAACCAAATGCCTAGCGTAATCAGGCTGAAGATTGCGAGAGATGATTCGAAGCTGATCTCTCTCACTTGGGCGATCGGTCATCTGAGCAGCCTTCGTCCTCCATCTCTTGACAAAATCCGCAAAGGATTCCTTAGCCTCCATTTTTGTGGACTCAAGCTCTCGGGTTGTCATTTTGAGCTGGGAGTTGTAACTGTACTGCGAAATAAACGCAGCACCGATATCCTCCCACGTCCTCCTTTTAGCAATGTCGAGCGACAAAAACCAGTGAAAGGCAGGTCCTGAGAGAGTCTGAGGGAAGAGCTGGGACATGGCTTCGGGTTCAACAGCCAAGAGTTTCATGGCGGCATGGTAGCCATAGAGGTGAGTCTTTGGGTCGCCACTTCCATCAAACTTGGCGAGATCAGGCATTTTGAACTTGTCGGGGAGCTTAGCATTAGGATACAAGCAGAGGCGATCCAAATCAATTCCCCCGGCGCTGATCTTTTCAGACTTGGACACAGATTCCTCCAGCTTGACGATCTTTGCCATAAGAGCAGTCATGTTAGGATCCAGAACGGGTCTTGCCACAGCAAGATTCAGATTCGCAACCTCCGGGTGAGCCTCTCTCGGGTTGGGCTGAATTATGATCCGCCCCGCATGGTTAGGGTCTTCAACAAAGATTGGTTCCGCATGGTCGTCCTCATCGACCTCGTCTCCCACTCCTGCAGCTGGTGGAAGACGAGTATTGATAAGGTCATTGAGCCTGGTGAGGTTCGCGTCAGTCTGAGCACCCCTTTGCTGCATGGTAGCGATGCTGTTCTGGATGTTCATGAGCATGGTTTCGAGACTCAGTGGTTGCGGATGATCTGCCATGATGGAGGTCCCAGATGAACTTGACGAGGACGGGGAGGTTGGCGATGCCGGAGATTCAATTTCCTGGAGAACTGACGGTGATCCTGATCGTAAAGCGGCCAAAAGGGAACCCGGAGAGTCTTCCGTTGTGACTGACTGAGCTTGCAACCTGACTAGCCTTTGAACGGAATTCTGACGCAGACGTTCCCAAGTGGGTTTGGCTTTCTGCCTCGATACTTTCCTTGGCGGCGCAATGGTTCAGAATTCTGCTTTGCTTTGCTGTAAGAAAAGGTTCGATAAGGGCCCTGCAGCAACCTTACTCTAAGCAAGAGACTTTAAAGTGATAATGCAGCCATCGTCGTTAGTGTCGCCCTTAGACTCTAAGACTACAGACGGGTCTGTCTCATGATGTTCGAACGCTGCTAAAATCCTCGGATCTCTTTTCGAGAGTGTATCCTCGTTTGGGTCGAATAATACTAAGAGATGTCAAAAATAGCCTAAGCCTCTGACCTTTCCGTTCTTGAAGTTTCAACTTTGAATTTGGAATAACTCGGGGTGAACGACGTGACACCTTAACCGGGGCGGCGTAGGCAACACAGTGCCATAGCCTGAGCGGTGTACGTGCTGTGCACGATAACCAGGGTGGTGTGAGCATCACGGCATTCTATTCGTCGTTCCTTGTTTTCTGTTTGAGACTTCAATCGGGAATGGCCAAGGACTTAGAAAATTTCGATTTCCCAAAGTCTTGTTGACCCCAGGACTTTTGAAAATCTGACAACATGCACCGCGAAGATGCATGACTCTTCATCGGACCTAGCAGCGTCCTAATAAACATAAGACAGACTCGAAAGAGAGACAACCTAGAAGCCGCCCTAAACATGCCCCTACGCAAAACGGTATGTATGTACAGTGCATGCGATAGGAAAAGCAGTAACACGTAGACAATATATGGGGGTTAGATGCAAGTAGATCTTACCCTGCAGGTACCTGTCCTAGTTTGGAGAGTTCTAGTGCTTTATATATGCAAAGGCTGGTTTTGGCTCGTAACGGGTTCCTCAGACTAAAGCCAAGATATACCTCCCACTGCTCGCGTAATCGCAGAGCAACAGTCGAACGGTAGAATGACTCATCATCGTCGAAGGTTGTTGGTCATTCGGGGTCCCCGAGCTCCGGTAAACCGTGTCGGATTGCCAAAACGATCCAACGAGGCTTATCCCACATCGATGCATATGAAAAATGCTAAAGAAATCGATTAATCGAATAGAATCGCAAATTCGCAAATGCCCTTTCAAATTCGGCTCACTTTATTTAATCAATGCTTAGAAGAAACTACACGAGAGAACAATCGGAAAAGTCCCAGATTGGATTGGCCGGACTCGAGGTCCCGTTAAACCACCATTCCAACCTTCGGCAGCGCGGAGCTCACCGTTTTGACAAACTTTTGTGGGATTGTTCCTCAAGTGTATTGAAATCTAAACATAGACCAATATTGGTTCGATCCCCAGCAGAGTCGCCACTGTGGGCAGCGTGCCCTTCGGAATTTCCGGATTCCGAAACGCGAGGGCCCAGATCGAGGGAGCGCGAGCGGGGAAGCAAGCGCTCGCAAAATACAGAGTCGCCACTCGGGTTTGAAGGTCCGACACCCAAGGAACCGTATTTCGAAGCACTTTCCGCGCTGTTTGATTTGAAAAAGTTAAGGAACCAGTCCGTCATAACCATATCTGGGTTCGGGAGCCAGGTTACGAGAGGGGAAGGGTTTTATGGCACCCCTCTCGCCCAATCCGGAGATCGGTCTCTACTTAGGCATTTGCGAAAATGTTTGTTTGCGATTTTGTTTGATTAATCAATTTTTAGCCAATTAGGGCGGGGGAACAGTTAATCGGGGATTAAAACTGTAACAGTTTGCAGGATGTGATAAGATATGGCATGGATTAGTAAGATGACAAGTAATAAATGGAACGAAGTTCAAAACATCGATCATACATCAAGACAGCGCTGTGTATGATTTTGGTACGAAGGAACAGCCAGCTTGCATGCGTGAGTTCATCCGCATGCAAGCAAACCGTCGCGCGACATTCCCATACACTCGCGCGAGTGTTCATGTTTCACCAATGGTTTGAATTTCATTCCCTTCTGGGCTCTGGAAGGACCAGTGCTCACCCAGGTGCAAACCAAGCAGTTTATGGGTACTTGAAAGTAAACAATATTACAGCCAACAGATAGAAATATTATGAAAAAGCAACCCCTAAACAGTGGGGGTGTCTAAACGAAGGCCAAGGCCAAGCTGCTCATGCAAGGGCATTCCCTGGGGGAGAGAGAACCATCGCGCGACAGTATGAGACAGCCGCGCGATTGTTCTGACTGGATTTCCAGGAATTGCTTTGCATACTTAGGGCTCTGAGACATGTTCAGGAGCATCCCAAAAGCATTCCAAACCAAGAAGTGCTATAACTAAGCCTAATAGTGATTTTCAACATGCAAAACAGCAAAGCAGTGAGCTAAATCTCCTTTAAAGACTTTTAAAAGAGCTATATGCACAATAATAAAGGTAAAGACCAGGGTCCCTTCCCCACGTGGTCCATTGTCACGCAGACAGAACTGTCGCGCGAGCATACGGGACCATCGCGCGAGGGTTTCCCAGCCAACAGACTCTTGAAACTCTGCCAGCTTTAGGGCCAGAACTGGTATCAATTACCAGCCTTGACCCTGCCAGCCCCCCTCAGGGGTTCGAACAGTGAGCAGAAAGATATTATACCTTTGCTTTGAGTGCCTTGGAAATGGCTTGAATGATGAGATGGTGAGATTTGAAGGGTGATTATGTGGGAGTGAATGGTGTGAGATGCTTGTGCTTAATCTTTTCTTCTTCTTTCTTGGAGAGAGTTTTTTTTGTAACCCTTTGCAAGAAAGCATGGGGGGGTATTTATATAAAAAAAGGGGTTAGTGGATGGCTAACCAAGCCCTTGTAACCAGCCAGCAATGCTGGTTACAAATGCTTGGTGGAGGAGTGGGTGACAAGGGTGATGGGAGAATGGGGGGTGAGGTGGTGCAAGGGGAGCCCCCCCAGAACGCTGTTCAGCCGAGAAAACGGGGTCACATGGGTCTGTAGCCCCCTGACCAACACGCAATCTGGGTGAAAATGACAGGTGTTGACCATCGCGCGATGAAGTGAGACCATCGCGCGAGGGTCCAGCCAACCCCGCGATGGTCAATGGTCAAAGCTTTGACTTTGACCACCACCTGGCAAATGAACCATCGCGCGAGGGTTCCAATATGTCGCGCGACATTCAAACCCAAGGTTCAGGTTCTGATTTAAGGTTTTAAGGCTAAGGATGGGTTCCTCACATGCCAAACTCAAGCCATTCCAAGTTCTCGGGACTGTTTCAACCTGACTCATCATCGGGGAATCAAGAAACCGAAGAACAAAGTAAAACGATCGGGAAGTCAGATTGGTGTGTCTACAGTAGTCCCTCTTTGACGGCACGCGGAGCACCATTGACTGGTACGGGTAACGTCAAAGATTTCTAGACACCCATCCAATCCACCCAAAAGCCGATGTAAACGAAAAGTGTTAGCAAGTATATACAAATACCGTGCACCAACGGATCGGTGAGCAGATTGATTGCTGATCCGAATTTGGACGGATAGATCGTCGCTGATTGAAAGTTGGACGGATGGATCGTCGCTCATTGAAAGTTGGACGGATGGATCGTCGCTGATTGAAAGTTGGACGGATCGATCGTCGCTGATTGAAAGTTGGACGGATGGATCGTCGCTGATTGAAAGTTGGACGGATGGATCGTCGCTGATTGAAAGTTGGACGGATGGATCGTCGCTGATTGAAAGTTGGACGGATCGATCGTCGCTGATTGAAAGTTGGACGGATGGATCGTCGCTGATTGAAAGTTGGACGGATGGATCGTCGCTGATTGAAAGTTGGACGGATGGATCGTCGCTGATTGAAAGTTGGACGGATAGATCGTCGGTGATTGAAAGCTGGGGATATATAAGTGTGTTTCGGGCTTTAAAAAGACATCAACTCACAATAAACTTCAAAATTGTTGCAGCGCCTAAATGAGAACCTATGGGCTCTTAAGGGTGGATGAGCATGATTGGGCCTATCCAGAAGTTGCATTGGGCCGGGAGGCCCAACCAAACCATCGCACGACATAGTAATACCATCGCGCGAGGGTTCCTTGTTCAGGCCTGGATCTGTTAAGAGCCCAGACCCGGCCCGGACCTGCTTTCTTCCATACAACCGACGGGGACGTTCGAAAACCGCTCACAGCAGTTTTGAACTCCCTCCAACACTATTCTCTCCCAAACTCTTCCTCTCCAACCCTTGATTTCGTCCCAAAACCAAGCAAACCCACGTGCGTATCATCATCCATGGCTGATCACGACGTTACTCGGGGCAGTGAGGAAGTAGTTGATCGTCCGGAGGACGAGGGAAGACCCATTGTGGTCGAAACAGAGGATCAGCCGGCAACGGGGGTTGTTGTAGACACCAGTGCAGAGGTAACGGGCGGCGGTGATGGCGTACGGAGCCACGAGCAGGAGGCGGTTGGCGGCGAGAATCGTCGCGCGACGCAGTCAGACCGTCGCGCGATGGTTGAGATCGGGGCCGAGAGGGCTGGGGTCGTGCAATTGGACCCGAGCGAGGCCGTGAGTGGTTCGGTGGTGGTTGGTAGCAGTTCCGAGGGTGTGGGCAGTGGAGGTGCCGAGGATGGTGGTGCTGAGCCAAGCGAGACTCCGCCAAGGGATCCGGCGAAGGGTAAGGGCGTAGCGAGCGAGGAAGAGGAAGCCACGGAGGTTTCACTGGAGGAGGTACTGTTTCGGCCGGGGGCCACGTCATCAGGCCACAGGCCGATCACAAGACAAGATCTTGCAGAGTTCCTGAGTGACGAGAGGCTAGCCCGGCTGCTTGAGGAGGATCCCATGATTGGGGCCGCCGTTTTGGAGGCTCGAGAGGAGCGAGAGCGGGAGATAGCCGCTTCAGAGGCTACGGCGAGGGCCGAGAGGGCGAGGGCCGGTGAGGAGGAGGTTTTGAGGGACGCGGAGGCCGAGGAGCGGGTTGGAGCGAGGGGGGAGGGACCCAGAGTGACCGCAGTGTCAGAGGCAGAGAGCTTGACTCGTGCTCCGTTTTCAGCAGAGGGGTACAAGTCACCAGTTCCACACCTGTTTGTACCATCTGGTTTTGCGGCATACAAGCCACGGCAAGTGGAGTACGATCCCGAGCTCGTTCTGAGAGACCCCGATACCCACATTTCTAGCAGCTGGGCTGAGGTAAATTTCTGAAAATCCCTCATTTACTTTTGTGATAGTCATTTCAATACAATGCATGTGCTTGAAAACTGAGAAACATAGCGCAACCCTTTGAAGTAGATAAGAATAGTGAGACTATAGCTTCACATCGAACGCCATGCATGAAACATAATAACTTGAACCAACCATCCACTGCCAAATTGTATTGATTACCTAGAACTTGAGAATGAAAGCTTTGCATGCTGATATATCCTCTGTTGCTTGTTTCCGTATCTAATGCAGGATAGAGCGAGACAGAGGGATATCCGAGGTTTCGGGGGCGCCTGTAGCTCCTTGGCGTTGTACCAGGGTTTGCCGGAGAGGGTGAGGCAATTGGTGGATATGGCAGGCTTTGGGGAGTTCATACAGACCTTGACTCGGGCCAGAAACGACCACGCGGTCTTGGTTGCGCTTGCAGAAAGATGGAGAGATACCACCAACACTTTCCACCTACCGCTCGGGGAGATGACAGTGACGCCTACTGACTTTGCGGCACTTACTGGTTTGAGGGTTGGAGGTGACCCTATCCCGTTCGACTCTGGCATTCAGGAGGACGAGGCGGCCCTGGAGTGGTTCTTGGGAGAGGTGCCCAAGGTTGAGGAGGGGATGGCGAGATACGGCCAGTTCACGAGATACCTTGCAAAGGAGGTGGCGACGGAGCAGGAGGCAGAGCAGATGGCCCGGGCATACCTGTTGTACCTTTTTGGTGCTACCCTGTATCCGAACAGGCGCAGCAAGGTCCACCTATCGTACTTACCTGCACTGAGGGATCTGAGGACGGCCTCACGTTTTGACTGGGGAGGAGCTGCGCTTGGCGCGGCCTATGGTTTCATGGGGGACTCGTCGAGGACCGAGATGAGCACAGCTGGATACTGGCGGATTTGGGAGGTATGATCATAATTGAGTAAAGCACATTTCCAATATGCACTTATCCTTTTGAATACGTAAACTGCTTAAATATACTCCTGCATTGTACTAATGATTTGAACTTTGATAACTGTACAGCTCTGGGCCTACGAAGTTCTGAACATGTGCCGTCCAGTGACAAAGAGCCTGGACCTGGGGATCCTCCCACGTGCTCATATCTGGAGCAAGAAGAATATGGGAGAGAAAAGAGGGCGAGGCGACCTGAACGGCTTCAGGGTATACCTAGACGAGCTCCGACCCTCACAGGTATGTCACGACTTCATCAAATTTAAATAAGCGTCCCTTTTATTGCTTTAATGCTGTCGCTGACCGACATTTGCGTTGCTTGCTTGCACAGGTAGAGTGGGATCCTTGGAAAGTGGCAGAGTCAGAGCCTGAGTACTTGGCCAGGAGCAGGGTCGTGACGGCGAGCAGAGTGCTGCTGGAGTCAGCTTTTGGTTGGCAGTGGTACCTGGGTGACCGAGTGACACCCCAGTCGCTTGGCCACGCAGGGTTCCAGGTGCCCGGACCGCTTCCACCACGGGCCTCACACACAGGGGAGTACACGTTGGCCGAGCTAGAGATCTTCACACGGCCCGACACTGACTTGACGCGCTATCTGCGCCCCGGCATGGACTACGCAGTTTACCAGAGAGAGCGCTTGGCGAGGCCGTTGAGAGTACGAGAGTTCAGGGAGGTCCGGAGTCAGGCCCGGGGAGCTGCTGAGGAGAGGAGGGCCGTCGCTGCGAGGCAGAGCAGTTGCGAGAGTCGCGCGAGGCGGGGTCCGAGTGGACCTGTGAGAGGTGGGCCACCAGAGTTGACATGGCGTATAGCCGTGGTGGATTCTCAGGGCAATCCGGCCGAGCTACACCTTGTTCCTGCCAGAGTTGAGCCAGCGCCCGTCACTGTGTCGGTAAGGCATTGTACCCTTCATTATTGTACTTCCATAAAGCCTTGAAATATTGCTCTATTACTTATGCTCAAATTATTCTTGCAGGTGCCCAGTGAGTGGGCGAACGAGGCCATTCGGCGCATGCTTGCTCTGGAGAACGTGATAAGGCGGGCGGCAAGTGGCCTACCTTTGGACTTGCGCTATCCATCACCGGCAGCTCAGGGATCTCAGGTATATCCCTTAGAGAAACGATACATTCCTGCATTCGATACTTGACATATGCATGCTTTGCTCGATACATAGTGTACTTTAATTGCCGTCCACCTTGAAATAGATTGTACCTGCTTGCAAACATACAATATATAGAATGTATACTAAATGTGCAAAATTTCTACAATGCAGACACAGGGACAGGCGGCTCCTAGGAGGAAGAGCGCGAGAGAGCCTCCGCAGAAGAAGCTGGCAAGCAGGACTCCCGCTCCTCCACCTACTACTAGACCACAGACGCGGGGCGTACAGCCACCCGTTGCGAGTGAGGAGGCGGCTCGAGAGGCCGTGGCGCGCGCAGAGGAGAGGTATCAATTGAAGATGCGCCAGAGGCCCTCGCAAGATGAGCCGGTCCGCAAGAAGCGGCTGATCCTGCCCGAGGATTCCGAGGAAGAAGAGGAAGAGGAAGGAGAAGAAGAAGAGGAGGACGAGGAGGCGCCTGACAGCAGTGGTTCAGACGACTCAGCCGATGACCCTGGTTTTAGACAGGATCCTAGAGAGGGAGACGACGATGACGACGACGACGGGGATGGTGACTGGTTCGGGGAGGAATGAGGGCTACTAAGAAGCCTCACTTGCCTCTCCGCATCTTTGATTTTTGCTTTTGGGCCTGCGTGCCCGCGTAGATAGATGGAAGGCCGAAGTGCCTTAGTTGATACATGATACATGTTTTTGGGGCCTGCGCGCCTTTTTGATTTGATGGACGAGTGTGCCCGAGCTGACATGATGACTTTTGACCGGCAGAAGCGCCGCATGCATAGTAGTATTCCTTGTTTCGATATGGATGGATATGGATTAGCTATAAAATCTGCATTTTCAGTTCATTTTACTCTTGTAATGATCTTAGAATAAATAAACACTTGCCACTAATACCATGCTTGCATTGATAATGTACCGAGACTGTTCACAAACGCGCACACATGCACACACATGATTGACTCGGAGAAAAAATGAAAATGTACCCCTGGATACGGTTAGGATACGAAATATTGGACATTTAAAAGCCAAAACCCAGAATATTCTAACTTGGAGAAGGAGAACACTTTCGTGAGGTCCTGTATACACAAAATGACTCAAGAGAGCCGACGGATTCGAGAAACACCTCCCGAAACGCAAAAATGCCCAAAAACCTTACAACGGACACAAAAGGGACACGAGATGGGAAAACATGACTCTATTATGTCCCGGACTGAAACCGACACCTCCGTACAGTCACAATAGGTCAACATGACCTGTACGGCCTGAGAGAAAAGGACACGACCTTCCGGAACGAGTTTCGACCTTCCGAAACACACATTTGGCCTTGAAACGAGCCACCGAGGGTTCAAAAACCTCGTTAAACGTGATATCTCGAATCCGATGCTTGGATATGGTTGCATATGCTCATATTGACTTGCCGGAACCACAAAAGTTGCAAAAGTACCCTTGAAATAGGATGCGACCAAAGTTGGACAGTGGCTGGTGAATTCTGTCAAAATGCAGACTGAACCATCGCGCGAGGGTTTGAGAATGTCGCGCGATGGAGTGGATGGTTCTCTGTCGCGCGATGGACTGAGATCATCGCGCGATGGTTGGGCCGTACCAGGCCACCTTTATTTGACCATCTTAGATATTTAGACGTCCAAGCCTCGTCATCAACCTTTAACTGCTCAGAGTACTTCAGAGAGGGGGGGGGGGGGCAGTGCAGAGATGCCCTTACTTTGAAGAAGAAAACACCACATGGCATGGATGTTTGTACTGGGGAGGGACGACACTCTATGCATTCTGCCTATAAAGAGGCCAATATCCTGCAAATTAAAGGCATTTCTCCCACAGTTTGAAAGTCCCGCAAGGAAGCAGAATGGCAAATAATCTTCCGGCCTTGATCAGCCCTTGGCTCACGGCCTTTGTTGCTGGAGATTGGCTGTCATTCCGGTTTCACGGGCTGGCCGCATTCCATTTTCTTCGCAATGTGAGGGTCCGTCCAGAGTTTCTGAGGGCAGCCCTACAATTCTGGGACCCAGAGGTTCACGTGTTCAGGTTTGGGATTAACGAGCTGTGCCCAACCGTGGAGGAGTTCCAAGCATACCTCCAAGGAGTTGCCTCGAGCGTGATTGTCGTGCCGCCTTATAGGAAAAGCATGCCAAAGCTGCTACAGTCAAGTCTTGGTATCACCCGGGGAGCGGCTGAAAGTTTGCTAACTGGAGGGCAAATCAACATCATGCGCCTAATGGAGTGGTATGGGCCAGAAGGTGACGTAGAGAATATAGCCGCGCAGGCTCGACGTCGATTTGCCCTGGCAATTGGCGTGCTGGCTGCTTATTTACTGGTATCTCCAAATGGGCAAGTCAACCCCATGCTGGCGAGCGTCGCCGCTCAAATGGGTGCCCGGAGAAATGTGGTACCACTGGTTCTGGCAGAGACACTCATAGGTTTGGATTTGGTTTCTTCCGGCCAAACAGACGTGTTCGGCGGTAGTCCACTACTACTGCAGGTTAGCTTAATTCTCACTCAGCTCTCCTTTTTCCGACTTTCACACGTTCTGCTTTTACCTCATCTCTCAACTAAGGCCATATCGAGGCTCCTTACTTGTCTTTTCTCTCAAGCTTTATGTGACTTCTTACTTGTTTTTTCACTCATGCAGCTCTGGTTATCTGACAAATTGGGATTGCTCACAGCACCGGAAGCAAATTGGCCTCATCTGCCCGGCCGAATGCACCAGCGGGGTATGATCTATCCGGAAATGTCTGTGAACCAATGGCGCGCATTTATGAGGGAAATGCGGCCGAATGAGATCATATGGCGGCATGAAGCTTTAAACATTCCAGACATGGCGCTGAGTTCTGCAGGGTTCGAGAGAGTAGTGATAGCTGGGCTGACCGCTTTCACATTCTACATCCCCGGACGCATCCTTCGTCAACTAGGAATGAGCCAAGGACTCCACCGAGTTGGGATTGAAGATTTCCAAGTCCCCGCTTTCACTGCCCGAACCTGAGAGGGTATGAACACGACTGGGGCCTGCGGCAACTCGGAGGAGCTGACCCAGACTTCAGCACGGAACTTACGCACCGATATCAAACATGGCTAAGAAGGGAAATCACAAGCAGGCAAAACAACAATTGACCTCTGACGAATCCTGATGATCTAGAATAAATCGTGAGCCTGTTAAGGCCTCGAGCACTTTGTTCTGTTTTTATGCTTTAATCTTTTTAAGACTGCTCAGCCTGTGTAATAGAAGTTATAATTTTGAATAAAAATGAAAGTTCGAGAGTTTTCCCCTTTTGATCCAAGCGTTGAACCGCCGTGTGACCCAAGTATCGCGCCAACCCCTGGTAATGGGAAACCGTGGATCAAGTTGATGGATTGTGACCGAATCTCACAGAGAGATTGCCTACGTATCCCCTTTCAGGGAATCAGGTCAGCACGTAGTTCAGGCCAAGGTTCACTCGAATATTTTAACTCTCCTTTTGCGCTCTAAATTTTGCCTAGTGCTGCCACTTCGGGTTTTCAGCCTAGCGAGCTTTGATTGATGCCTATTTATTTTTGCCTAAACCGCCTTCTCAGGTTTTCGGTCTAGCAGGCTTGCTCTAATTTTTGCTTGGAACCGCCCACCCTTGTGGTTTTCGGCCCAACGAGCTTCTCTCAGGGATAGTATCGTTTGAGTTGATCCAGGTTAACCAGAGAGCTGAATTCGTTGCCGTCAAGATCAATGAGCTGAGCTGCTCCCCCAGAAAGGATGGTCTTGATGATGTAAGGTCCGGAACGCTTGGGTCGAAACTTGCCACGGGGGTCAAAAACTGGTGCCCGAATCTCTTTTGTAACCATGTCCCCTTCGACCAAGTCTCTAGACTTCACTTTCTTGTTGAACGCCCGGGCAATTCTCCACTGATACCCCTGAACATGATACACGGCCCGAAGCCTCCTTTCATCGAAAAGCATGAGTTCAACAAATCTCCCACTGAGCCATTCAGATTCCGAGAGTTCCGATTCTACCGTGATCCTCAAAGACGGCACCTCAAGCTCTATAGGGAGAACTGCTTCCATCCCGTAGACCAAGGAATAGGGGGTTGCCCCCGTTGATGTTCGAATCGACGTTCGGTAACCCCAAAGAGCTAAAGGCAGTTGCTCGTGCCAGTCCCTGGCGGACTCTGCAGACTTCTTGATGATTGTCTCGACATTTTTGTTGGCCGCTTCAACCGCACCGTTTGTTTGGGGACGATAAACCATTGAGTGATGGACTTGGATTTTGAATTCTTCAAAGAGCTCTAGAACCCTGCCTTTGAAATGACTCCCGTTGTCTGATACGAACGCTTGCGGAACCCCATATCGGTAGATGATGTTTTTCCTGATGAAGTGAGCGACTTGAACCGCGGTTAGGCTTTTATAAGACTCGGCCTCCACCCATTTGGTAAAATAATCTATCGCCACGAGGATGAATCTATGGCCATTTGATGCAGACGGTCTAACCATACCGATGACGTCGATGCCCCATACAGAGAAAGGCCAAGGCGAAGCCATGCCAAACAAGTTAGAGGGTGGAACATGCATTAGATTAGCATGAATTTGGCATTTGTGACATCGCCGCACATAATCTACACACTGAGATTCCAAGGTAGACCAGAAATAACCCTGGCGCAAGATTTTCCTAGCCAGCATGACGCCGCTCATGTGTGGGCCACAGACCCCCTCGTGGATCTCCTCCATGATTCTGACAGCCTCGGCCCCGTTGACACAGAGCTTGTGCATTCCGCAATGAGACCTCCTATATAACTTTCCCCCACAAATGATGTACTGGGTGGCTATTCTTCGCAACGCAGTCTGATCCTTCTTGGAGGCCTCAGCCGGATACGTGCCATTCTCGACGAAGTTCCATATGTCATGGTACCAGGGTAGGCCATCATCGACATCATCGATGGCGTTGACATATTGATAAGCGGGGCGGTCCCGTTGTTCAATTAAGACTGGGCGGAGTTTGACTCCGAAGGGTAGTTCGACCATGGAAGCCAAAGTCGCGAGGGCATCGGCAAACTGGTTCTTCAAACGGGTGATGTGGGTGAAAGTCACTTTGTTAAAGCGAGGAATTAGCCCCTCCAAATCTTGATGATAAGGTTTCAACCCCTCTTCACGCACCTTCCAGTCCCCATTGGCTTGAGATACAACGAGATTGGAGTCCCCGATGACTTCGAGTCGTTCAACGCCGAGCGTGAGTGCAGCCTCCATACCCACGATACAGGCCTCATATTCAGCTTGGTTGTTTGTAACATCGAAGTTAAGTTTGAATGCAAGCGGAATATGAGAACCATCGGGGGCGATTAGCAAGACCCCGATCCCGAATCCTTTCTGATTGGCTGCCCCATCGAAGTACAGAGTCCAGACGTCCTCGACAATTGTTAGCACCTCCTCATCTGGGAACACAAAATCCGCATCTTCCGGCCCATCCACAGGGTGATCAGCCAAAAACTCAGCGATGGCTCGCCCCTTTACTGACTTCCTCGTGACGTATTCGAGGTCGAATTCTGCCAGAAGGAGCAACCAGCGTGCTAACTTACCAGTGAGAGCCGGTTTCTCAAACAGATACTTGAGCGGATCCATCCGAGAAATCAATTTCACTGGGTAAGCCAGCATGTAGTGTCTCAACTTCTTAGAGGCCCAAACCAAAGCCCAACACGTTTTCTCCAAGGCGGCGTAGCGCTCTTCAGACCCAACCATTTTCTTACTTAGGTAATAAACGGCCTTCTCAACTCCCTGGTCACCCTCTTGAGCTAGCAAGCATCCCATGGATGTAGAACTCACAGATAAGTATAGAATCAAGGGCTTTCCAGGCACTGGTGGCATTAAGACAGGTGGGTTTTGCAGATAGTTCTGAATGGACACGAAGGCTGCCTGACATCTGTCTGACCATACGAACGGGGTGTCCTTCTTGAGTAAACGAAACATCGGCTCGCAAGTCAAAGTTAACTTGGCGATGAATCTGCTAATGAACTGAACCTTCCCCAAAAAGCTCCGCACTCCCTTTTCAGTCTCTGGTGGCTTCATTTCAAGCACTGCTTTGATCTTGGATGGATCGACCTCAATCCCTCGCGAAGTGATCATGAAACCGAGCATCTTACCTGCTGTGACCCCGAAGGTGCATTTCTGTGGATTGAGACGCATGCGAAACTTCCGGAGCCTCTCGAAAAACTTCCTCAGTACAGGAACATGCCCTTCCCGAGTTTTTGACTTAGCAATCATGTCGTCTACATAGACCTCAACCTCTTTGTGCATCATGTCGTGCAGAATGGTCGTAGCGGCTCTCTGGTAGGTGGGACCAGCATTTTTCAAACCAAACGGCATGACCAAATAACAATAAGTCCCCCATTCGGTGATGAAAGTCGTCTTCTCACGGTCTTCTGGCGTCATAAGAATCTGGTTATATCCGGAGAAACCATCCATGAACGAAAGTAGGGCATGGCCCGCCGTATTATCCACCAGTACATCGATATGAGGCAAGGGAAAATCGTCCTTGGGGCTCGCCTTGTTCAAATCCCTGAAGTCCACGCACACTCGAATTTGTCCATTCTTTTTAGGAACTGGAACAATGTTGGCAACCCACGTAGGGTATTGAGAAACCATGAGAAAACCGGCGTCGATCTGCTTAGTGACTTCTTCCTTAATCCTCTGCACCCAATCTGGCCTCATCCGCCTCAACTTCTGCTTCACAGGTTTGGCATTTGGTAGCAAAGGGATTCGATGCTCCACTATTTCTGGGTCGATGCCGGGCATGTCTTGATGAGACCACGCAAAAATGTCACTGAATTCTGAGAGCAGCTCTTTGAAATCGTGATGTTCTTCTGGAGATAAGGTGGAGCCCACCTGAACCATTCGGGGATCATTCTCGTCTTTCAAGTTTATTAAAACTATTTCTTCTTTTAACGGCTGAGCATGCCTTTCGTCTTCCCTTTCGATGAGGGCACGGATTTCCTTGGGAATGTCCCCATCGAAATCTATCCCTTCATCGTCGGGGTCGACACAGTTTATATAAAGATCATTCAAGTAGTCAGAAGAGGATTCCTTCATTTCATAAGACCCTGCAGGGTCGCCAAGTACAAGGGAATCAAACTCAAAGTAAAAGCCATGACGTGGAGGGCCAAGAGGCACAAACTCCGACTCAGAGCTAGACTTAGACTCAGAGGACTCAACAGACTCAGTGTCAGACTCTGATACATCATCAATGCAAGTAAGGCGTGGTTTGAAAATGCAATTTTTAAGACTACCCTTTGCTTCTGTGATGAGGGAGAGGGGATCCTTGAGATCGTCGGAACCGAGCATGAACACCTCGGCCTCTTCAGCTTCCTTGGCCAAACCCACCTGGGAGAACTCATAAAATAGCTGCTCCAAGCTCCCTTGATCAAAAGACATCAGCCAATCAGTCTTCGGCTTAGGTTGGCTAAGCTTCCTTTTGAATTCCGCCCTTGCCGGTTCTTCATCACTAGAGGACCAAGTGTCATCAGCAAAAACCTCAAACCCAAGCAGCAAATCCCCAGTAACTGAATCGATAAAAGGCTCAGGCTGTCCGGTGTAGACGTCATTCCCCACTTCGCGCACAAAGTAGCTGTCGGGTTCACCATAGAGAGATCGAGGTTTTCCCGTGCATTTCCTTCTTTTGGCATCCTTGGTAGAGGAAGAGTACCCCAGACCAAAGCGGCCCTCGCAGGAAGGAAAGACAGGGAACTCCGGGATCCCTTGTTGGTGAATCCCAAGGCCAAGACCAGGCAGATAGGACATCCTCCTCATGATGTCTAAAGCAACAGAGCTTATGATGAAGTCCCCATCCACGTTGATAGCCAAAACCGAACCAGAAGTGTCGAAAGAGAAACCCCCGAGATCAACATCTTCCTCGCCGTGAGCAATTCCCAAAACAGGCGTGCCATCTTCCTTAAGCGGGCGAATGCCCGAGTCCCCGCAAATAGTCAAAGTTCCAGTAGGCAGTCCCAACATAACCTTTTGGTGAAGAGTAGACGGTACAGCCATGATGTCAGATCGGTGAAGCCACGGCCTTCCCAGCAGAAGATTAAAGGTGGCGGGGATGTCGACCACATGGAACTCAACATCCATCTCAAATCCCTCAGCGTCAAGTTTGAGCACGAGCGTGCCCTCGACCACGCGACGAGTGCTGTCGTATGCCTTAACAGCCAGATTAGAAGGTGCAAAGTCTTTCTTGGCTAGTCCCAAGCGGTAAGCCACCCTCAATGGGCAAACATTGATCGCCGATCCGTTGTCGATCAAAACAGTTGGAATCCAGAGTCCCTTACACTTAACAGTGATGTGCAAGGGGCGATTGTGATCAACCCCTTCAATCGGTAGATCCTTGTCGGTGAAGACCACAGTGTGCTTCGAAGTAGGCGGGAGAATTATGGATATCATAGCTTCAGGCGTGACATCAGGTTGAATCTCAAGACGAGAGAGAGTATGGCAAAACTTCTGACGATGCTCGCGGGAGGAACAGATTAGTCCCCAAAGTGATATAGCAGCAGGAATCCGCTCCAGCTGCCTCTGAATCATGTCATCATTCGGGGAGCTAGGAGGTGCCCCAAACGGTGCAGACCTTGAGAATGCAGAAGGTTCGTTCCTTTTGTTAGAAGAATTGGACGAGCTCCCAGCCTGAAGATTAGAAGGCTGAAAAATTCGTCCACTCCTCGTAACGTTGTGAACGTTCTCTAAAGAGGGTATCGCTTGAAGGTCTTGACGGTCGTCCCAAAGATCAACAGGGACTTCCCCCAATTTGCGTTTTCCTTTGTCAGAAGGCAGTGGGGCTACGGGTGCTTCCATGCCTAGATCGAGGTCTTGAGCCAAATCATTCCATAGCAGCGACTCCCAGAAATCTGGCTCCTTAACAGCTATAGCCTCCTCAACAAGCTCCGTGTTAGCAATAAACGGGACGTCCCAGAGTCCCCCATCGGCAAGAGAGCGGTTGACAGTCCAAACCTCGGACCCAACTTGGATATTAACCACATCATCTACATCCCAGAGGTCTGCTGGC
Source organism: Rhododendron vialii (assembly GCF_030253575.1). Lineage (NCBI taxonomy): Eukaryota > Viridiplantae > Streptophyta > Magnoliopsida > Ericales > Ericaceae > Rhododendron > Rhododendron vialii. The sequence goes on along the minus strand of NC_080563.1, from coordinate 18,086,652 downwards.
GGAACAAGGTCCGTAACCATAATGCTGTGATCTTCCTCGGTCGGATAAGGCGGTGCGGGGCGCGAGAGCTCCTCGCTAATGATGTAGAATGTAGGGTCGTACTCAGTGTTGGTTACAGAGCCCACCAGCCTGTCAAGAGTAGAAGGGAGAAAGCATTCCCCCAAGACGCGAGTTTCCTCCTGAACGAAATCTTCTTCTATGAATTGAATCTCGTGATCGGGCAGAGCATATCCTTGAGGAGGATTAAGGTCGAATTCTAATGGAAACTGCCACGCGGGCTCGGGATCCCAATAGTACTCCTCCTCAGGCAGAACGGGCTCAGGCTGTTGAAAAAGCATGTTCAAAGAGAATCCATCCAAAGGGTCAAGCATGCCTGCCTCATAATTAGCCATCCAGGCGTCGTACCAAGCATGGTTAAATGGGACATATTCGGGGTTCTGAGGGAAACCGTCTAACTCTAGCTCCGTCCATTCATTGATTATGGGGGCTGCATAATCATCATTATCGGCGATAGCCCATCCTACTGCTTGCATATCGACCTGCTGTTCCGGTGGAAAAGGGACGGCAGACCTAAAGCGGCTTATCAGATTCGGAGAGGAGTTTGGATCCGTCACATCAAAGTACGGGCTGTCCAAGGAAGAAGCAGAGTTGAGCTGCACGGCGGGAATGGACTGGTGAAACAGCTCGCTGATGGAGGCGTTGAACACAAACGCCCCATTCCGCAAGCGTGCGAGAGGCACATCGGGATTGGACGACTGTCCTTCTTCAAGATGGATGTAGGAAATCTCGGCTTCGGACTGAGAAGGGATAGGCACGACCGGCCTGGGTTGGTTTGTTGAGGTTATATGGTCAGTGGGGTTGAATATAGTGGAGCTAGGGTTGATATAAGTGGAGCTGATGGATATTTGGTTGATGCGGGGAGCAGCATTGTGCTTTGGCAGGGAGTTGGAGAGGATGTTTGGTTTTTGGGTTGGTGGAGGTGGAGCATGGAGAGTTCCTTCATCTATGAGATCCTGGATCGCATGTCGGAGGCAGAAACAGGAGTCCGTAAGATGCCCAACCCCTTGGTGGTAGGCACAATAAAGGTTAGCTTTGAAGTTGGGTGAAGGGTTCTTAGGCAAAGGAGTCGGGTCAAGGGGCTTCAGATGCCCTGACTGGATTAACTTTTCCATAACAGATGACAGTGGAGCTTCAAAAGCGGAGAAACTGCGGGACTGACCGCGGGGCCGGTTATTTTGTGGGGCTTGCACCTGGTTAATCTCAGCGACGCGATTGGTTGTATTGGAAGAGGAAGCATTAGTGCCGCTAGTTGCTGTGTTGGAAGATGTCCCACTGCCAAACAACGCATTGGTGTTTCCTGAGTAAACCCGAGGCTTTGATTTCGAAGGGTTAGAAGACTCCCCTCTTGACAGAATCCCACTTTGTAGCGCATCCTCGATGGCCAACCCAGATTCGAAGAAAGTATCAAAGTTCGAGGAGGCTTGGACAAGAACCAAATGCCTAGCGTAATCAGGCTGAAGATTGCGAGAGATGATTCGAAGCTGATCTCTCTCACTCGGGCGATCGGTCATCTGAGCAGCCTTCGTCCTCCATCTCTTGACAAAATCCGCAAAGGATTCCTTAGCCTCCATTTTTGTGGACTCAAGCTCTCGGGTTGTCATTTTGAGCTGGGAGTTGTAACTGTACTGCGAAATAAACGCAGCACCGATATCCTCCCACGTCCTCCTTTTAGCAATGTCGAGCGACAAAAACCAGTGAAAGGCAGGTCCTGAGAGAGTCTGAGGGAAGAGCTGGGACATGGCTTCGGGTTCAACAGCCAAGAGTTTCATGGCGGCATGGTAGCCATAGAGGTGAGTCTTTGGGTCGCCACTTCCATCAAACTTGGCGAGATCAGGCATTTTGAACTTGTCGGGGAGCTTAGCATTAGGATACAAGCAGAGGCGATCCAAATCAATTCCCCCGGCGCTGATCTTTTCAGACTTGGACACAGATTCCTCCAGCTTGACGATCTTTGCCATAAGAGCAGTCATGTTAGGATCCAGAACGGGTCTTGCCACAGCAAGATTCAGATTCGCAACCTCCGGGTGAGCCTCTCTCGGGTTGGGCTGAATTATGATCCGCCCCGCATGGTTAGGGTCTTCAACAAAGATTGGTTCCGCATGGTCGTCCTCATCGACCTCGTCTCCCACTCCTGCAGCTGGTGGAAGACGAGTATTGATAAGGTCATTGAGCCTGGTGAGGTTCGCGTCAGTCTGAGCACCCCTTTGCTGCATGGTAGCGATGCTGTTCTGGATGTTCATGAGCATGGTTTTCGAGACTCAGTGGTTGCGGACGATCTGCCATGATGGAGGTCCCAGATGAACTTGACGAGGACGGGGAGGTTGGCGATGCCGGAGATTCAATTTCCTGGAGAACTGACGGTGATCCTGATCGTAAAGCGGCCAAAAGGGAACCCGGAGAGTCTTCCGTTGTGACTGACTGAGCTTGCAACCTGACTAGCCTTTGAACGGAATTCTGACGCAGACGTTCCCAAGTGGGTTTGGCTTTCTGCCTCGATACTTTCCTTGGCGGCGCAATGGTTCAGAATTCTGCTTTGCTTTGCTGTAAGAAAAGGTTCGATAAGGGCCCTGCAGCAACCTTACTCTAAGCAAGAGACTTTAAAGTGATAATGCAGCCATCGTCGTTAGTGTCGCCCTTAGACTCTAAGACTACAGACGGGTCTGTCTCATGATGTTCGAACGCTGCTAAAATCCTCGGATCTCTTTTCGAGAGTGTATCCTCGTTTGGGTCGAATAATACTAAGAGATGTCAAAAATAGCCTAAGCCTCTGACCTTTCCGTTCTTGAAGTTTCAACTTTGAATTTGGAATAACTCGGGGTGAACGACGTGACACCTTAACCGGGGCGGCGTAGGCAACACAGTGCCATAGCCTGAGCGGTGTACGTGCTGTGCACGATAACCAGGGTGGTGTGAGCATCACGGCATTCTATTCGTCGTTCCTTGTTTTCTGTTTGAGACTTCAATCGGGAATGGCCAAGGACTTAGAAAATTTCGATTTCCCAAAGTCTTGTTGACCCCAGGACTTTTGAAAATCTGACAACATGCACCGCGAAGATGCATGACTCTTCATCGGACCTAGCAGCGTCCTAATAAACATAAGACAGACTCGAAAGAGAGACAACCTAGAAGCCGCCCTAAACATGCCCCTACGCAAAACGGTATGTATGTACAGTGCATGCGATAGGAAAAGCAGTAACACGTAGACAATATATGGGGGTTAGATGCAAGTAGATCTTACCCTGCAGGTACCTGTCCTAGTTTGGAGAGTTCTAGTGCTTTATATATGCAAAGGCTGGTTTTGGCTCGTAACGGGTTCCTCGGACTAAAGCCAAGATATACCTCCCACTGCCCGCGTAATCGCAGAGCAACAGTCGAACGGTAGAATGACTCATCATCGTCGAAGGTTGTTGGTCATTCGGGGTCCCCGAGCTCCGGTAAACCGTGTCGGATTGCCAAAACGATCCAACGAGGCTTATCCCACATCGATGCATATGAAAAATGCTAAAGAAATCGATTAATCGAATAGAATCGCAAATTCGCAAATGCCCTTTCAAATTCGGCTCACTTTATTTAATCAATGCTTAGAAGAAACTACACGAGAGAACAATCGGAAAAGTCCCAGATTGGATTGGCCGGACTCGAGGTCCCGTTAAACCACCATTCCAACCTTCGGCAGCGCGGAGCTCACCGTTTTGACAAACTTTTGTGGGATTGTTCCTCAAGTGTATTGAAATCTAAACATAGACCAATATTGGTTCGATCCCCAGCAGAGTCGCCACTGTGGGCAGCGTGCCCTTCGGAATTTCCGGATTCCGAAACGCGAGGGCCCAGATCGAGGGAGCGCGAGCGGGGAAGCAAGCGCTCGCAAAATACAGAGTCGCCACTCGGGTTTGAAGGTCCGACACCCAAGGAACCGTATTTCGAAGCACTTGCCGCGCTGTTTGATTTGAAAAAGTTAAGGAACCAGTCCGTCATAACCATATCTGGGTTCGGGAGCCAGGTTACGAGAGGGGAAGGGTTTTATGGCACCCCTCTCGCCCAATCCGGAGATCGGTCTCTACTTAGGCATTTGCGAAAATGTTTGTTTGCGATTTTGTTTGATTAATCAATTTTTAGCCAATTAGGGCAGGGGAACAGTTAATCGGGGATTAAAACTGTAACAGTTTGCAGGATGTGATAAGATATGGCATGGATTAGTAAGATGACAAGTAATAAATGGAACGAAGTTCAAAACATCGATCATACATCAAGACAGCGCTGTGTATGATTTTGGTACGAAGGAACAGCCAGCTTGCATGCGTGAGTTCATTCGCATGCAAGCAAACCGTCGCGCGACATTCCCATACACTCGCGCGAGTGTTCATGTTTCACCAATGGTTTGAATTTCATTCCCTTCTGGGCTCTGGAAGGACCAGTGCTCACCCAGGTGCAAACCAAGCAGTTTATGGGTACTTGAAAGTAAACAATATTACAGCCAACAGATAGAAATATTATGAAAAAGCAACCCCTAAACAGTGGGGGTGTCTAAACGAAGGCCAAGGCCAAGCTGCTCATGCAAGGGCATTCCCTGGGAGAGAGAGAACCATCGCGCGACAGTATGAGACAGCCGCGCGATTGTTCTGACTGGATTTCCAGGAATTGCTTTGCATACTTAGGGCTCTGAGACATGTTCAGGAGCATCCCAAAAGCATTCCAAACCAAGAAGTGCTATAACTAAGCCTAATAGTGATTTTCAACATGCAAAACAGCAAAGCAGTGAGCTAAATCTCCTTTAAAGACTTTTAAAAGAGCTATATGCACAATAATAAAGGTAAAGACCAGGGTCCCTTCCCCACGTGGTCCATTCTCCCGCAGACAGAACTGTCGCGCGAGCATACGGGACCATCGCGCGAGGGTTTCCCAGCCAACAGACTCTTGAAACTCTGCCAGCTTTAGGGCCAGAACTGGTATCAATTACCAGCCTTGACCCTGCCAGCCCCCCTCAGGGGTTCGAACAGTGAGCAGAAAGATATTATACCTTTGCTTTGAGTGCCTTGGAAATGGCTTGAATGATGAGATTGTGAGATTTGGAGGGTGATTATGTAGGAGTGAATGGTGTGAGATGCTTGTGCTTAATCTTTTCTTCTTCTTTCTTGGAGAGAGTTTTTTTTGTAACCCTTTGCAAGAAAGCATGGGGGGGTATTTATATAAAAAAAGGGGTTAGTGGATGGCTAACCAAGCCCTTGTAACCAGCCAGCAATGCTGGTTACAAATGCTTGGTGGAGGAGTGGGTGACAAGGGTGATGGGAGAATGGGGGGTGAGGTGGTGCAAGGGGAGCCCCCCCAGAACGCTGTTCAGCCGAGAAAACGGGGTCACATGGGTCTGTAGCCCCCTGACCAACACGCAATCTGGGTGAAAATGACAGGTGTTGACCATCGCGCGATGAAGTGAGACCATCGCGCGAGGGTCCAGCCAACCCCGCGATGGTCAATGGTCAAAGCTTTGACTTTGACCACCACCTGGCAAATGAACCATCGCGCGAGGGTTCCAATATGTCGCGCGACATTCAAACCCAAGGTTCAGGTTCTGATTTAAGGTTTTAAGGCTAAGGATGGGTTCCTCACATGCCAAACTCAAGCCATTCCAAGTTCTCGGGACTGTTTCGACCTGACTCATCATCGGGGAATCAAGAAACCGAAGAACAAAGTAAAACGATCGGGAAGTCAGATTGGGGTGTCTACAGTTAGTGGGCGAGATGACCGGCGTCAATGAGGCTATGGCTGATGGCCGAGAGAGAGAAGACCGGCGTCTCTCTCTCTCTCTATCTCTCTCTCTCCCTCTCTCTCTCTCTTTGTTTTTCTCCAAACCCCAAGAACAAAAGAAGAGTGCGAGACAGAATAAAACAAAAAGGGGGAGGCGGAGCTAACAAAGCAATATTTGAAATGACGAAATTACCCTACTCCAGAAAACCAATGCCTTCCCAATGTCAAGGGCAAAATGGTCCAAATTGGCAAAATATGTCTAGCAGCTCAATTGGCAAACTGCTTCTTCTTATAGAGAGTTAGGATATATATATATACCTCTGTCCAAGTATTCGAGATGTGAGTCTCGGGTAAGAAATCTTCTTATTCCAACCAAGAGAATTTACAGATGAAAAATGACATACATCCCTCCTCTACAACTGCCCTTTTATAGCTGTGTAACTAACCCAACATCTGCGGCAACCCAACCCTCTCCTATCCAACAAACTAACAGATTTTTTTCACCTAAAACAAGAAAGGAAAACATATAGAAAATATAATTGAAAAATAGAAAATTCAACTCAATTACTATATGAATTATTCTAATATTTCCAATTCACAACAAAAACCGCGGCAATAAGTAATCTCCTCCAATTTTTCTGTCCCGACATCATCAGATACAAGAACTTGATTATATCCTAAATTTTTTAATTCTAGAATCCTAAAATTATACTGTATATCAGAATCAGATTCTAGAATCCAAATATTATGGTGTGTATCAGATTCTAGAATCCGAAAACCATATCATCTGCCATACAAAAACATCTGAACTAATATTTGTTCCACAAGTTAAAAATCGTTCGGATATGTAAGTACGAAATTAATACACCCTAAGTTATTCTTAAAATATTTCTTTACGAATATTTTTTTAAGATGATTGAAACCACAAATTATTAGTAAAATATTTATTATGGGTTCTTGTCGAAAATTAGCTCAATCAGATATTCGTAAAGGCTTTTTTAGCATTCATAGGGGGCCTTACAATTTCTGATACACCCTACGATTTCTGAAATAGCCCTTAGCGATATCTGATTGAGCTAATTTTTCGGTAACTCATAAACAATATTTTAAAAATAACAAACAATTTGAATCATTTTTGTGGGACTTGTAATGGGCCCCGCAAAAATTGAAAATATCTTTTCCCATTTAATGGCAACAAAAATAAAAAATAAAAAAATCCACACTATTCAAGATGTGTTATAATGAAAGGTACCCGGCCGAAAATCTGTACAAATTTCAAATACTAAAACTCGAAAAAGTTTAGCAATTTCATACTTGCATATCCAAACAATTTTCAACTAATCAAGTTCTTGTATCTGATGATATCGGGACTGAAAAATTGGAAGAGGTTATTTCTTGCTACGGTATTGCCTCTCAAGCTACAACATCCTTGGATACCTCTTCCATGTCAACTTCCATGTTGGTTGCAAATGAATCCAATCTCAAAATACGAACTTTCAAATACATATATTGATTTGATTTGTTGGGTTAAATACTTATTCTCTATAAAATGGAGGGAGAGGAAAAAATAGAGGTTTCGATTGAGACTTAGAAGGTGGGAGGTGATAGTTCGGAGGTGGAAGGTGGACTGGTTAAAGGTGGGAGGTGGAGCTCCTGGTGCTTGGCTGTGGTGGGAGGTGAGGGAAGATGAAGATGACTGAGTGGTAAAAACGTTGGGGAGGTGGGTTGTGTTGTAATGGTGGTGTTGTATGTATGTGGTTGCATGTAGAATTTTAGGGATATTTTTGTCAATTTCATTGATGGTATTTTTGTCCGAATATTTCTTACTTGAAAACGAGTTGTATGTAGTAAATTTGGAGTTGTATGTAGAAACTCCCTTAGGCAGTACCCCTTGAGCCCAGTTTGGTGCCCAATGTATGATTATTGATGATTTTGTGGGGTTTATTTTGGGTCCAAAAAAGTTATTTAAACCACAAGTTATTCTTAAATTATTTTTTATGGATTCTTATAAAAAATTAGCTCAACCCGATATTCGTAAAGGTTTTTTCAGCATTCGTAAAGGCCCTAAGAATTCTGAAAAGGCCTGTACGGATATTGGATTGAGATAACTTTTTACTAGAATCCATCAAAAAAATATTTCTAAAATAACTTGCATTTTTTAATCATTTTTTTAGAACCCAAAATGGGCCCTACAAAATTATCAATAAATCGTTGAGGGTTTTTTCAAAATTTGTAGGACCACTTTGAATGTTGAAAAGCCCCTTACGGATATTAAATTGAGTGATTTTTGCAAGAACTCATAAAAATATATTTTAAGAATAACTTGCGGGTTGAATAATTTTTTTGGGATCCAAAAATGGACCTCACAAAATCACCAATAATCATGTCCATTTATTGGATACCAAACAAGGCTCAAGGGGTACTGCCTAATTTTTTTTTTGGGTCAATTGATCACCATATTATTTATTGCTGCTGATGAAGCGATTTTTGGTCACCTCCGGAGGAGGGGTTCCTCAACCGTCCATCTGATCCTCCAGCGGATGAAACAGCTTTCGGTGGGCTCGGTTTACGACCTGTAATACAGAACAGAAAAGCTATGGGCACCGGCGTGGCTGTCGCCATCACCTCTCTGATGCCTAAGTCAGTCGGTATGCTTTTAGAAGAGAGTATGGACTGAGTATGAGTTCTGTAGTATTTGCATTGCGTACCTTTGTGATATAGAGGTGTGATCTTTATATAGACATCTTTGAGAGGAATCCCTTGGGACCGGGACTCTTAAGTCTCATCCGTTCATGGCGGGAATAGATAGGTGTCGGAGTGTCCTCCTCATCTTAGGACTCCCCTAACCCTTATCAGGCTTGAGGAGTCCCTTCCCCTTTGGACTCTGCGATTGTTATTAAGGTTAAGAGTCCTTACGGTGCTGGGACCTCTTGGGCTTATCCGTACTTGACGAAAATAGGATGTAGTGTCCTCCTTACCTTGAACTTCTTTGGTCCTTATCAGTTTTAGGAGTTCTCCATGGTGGATGAATCTTTGTGGTTATCCTCTAAGACTCGCGGCCTAATCTCTTCTGATGAGATAAGGTTCTGGTTGTTCTATGAGTCCCATAAACTGTATGAACTTCTGCTGTGGAGTGTTTTATAAGTCTCTGGCTGCATGTTTGTCATATTTGCCGAGCTCACCTGGTGAGCTGAGCTCGATATCTTTCTATGAACTGTGCTCGTGAGCTAGCCTCCATCCTTGGACTGGTTTAATAGAGGCTAGCTATTATAGGCTAGATTCCATGTTCTTGGGACTCTAGCTCGAGCCCTTTGGGCTGTGCTCATGAGCTCTTTGGTTTGAGCTGACCTTTGCCCTTGGGCTGGTCCACTGAGCTCAGTTCTTCAAACTAAGCTCCATGTCGCTAGGACCCCTACATGGCCCTTCGTGTTGAGCTAGGCATCCTGGTCTGGGCTGACCTTGGGAGGTTATTTTATACTTATTAGCAACTCCCCTGTTTCCGAGTAAGAACATAAGTGAAAACAAGGAAACACTATTTGCTTTAGAATCGACGACTATGCCTGCATATCTTGTGTATCAAGCGTGATGTTCATCAAGTTACAGTGTACATAGCCATTGCTTGTTTTAGGGGAATTTTGTGGACCCTTAGTCCTTTGATCTCGTTGTTGTGTTTGACCTCATTGAACAGCTTTGCTGGCCGGCCTTGCTGAATAGCAAACCGATGAGAATGTTCAGGGGAATGAACAGAGCGCACCCTTTTACTTTGATCTACACCCATCTATAGTAGTTGTTTTAACCTTGGGGGTGTCTGCCTTTAGCATTGCTGAGCAGCAATGCTGGTGGCAGAGCAAAGAAATATATATATTTTTGATGTTCGAGGGAGATAAGCTTTAGTAAAGCCTGCTCTTGCTCTAGAGCTTTACATTAGCTCTGTCCTTTGCTAGTTCCCTTAGGAATACCTTGGAATAGCTCAGATATGAGGGTACTAATTTATTTCAGGTACTCCCCCAATCCTTTGAGTGTGGAGTTGTTGAAAAACAACTTGGTACTTGTGAGCTTGTGTTCTCTTAGTACTGATCTTGTGTTGACATTTCACCTTAGATTTTGGTTCATCAATAGCTTTTCGGCCGAGTGGGCTTGAAGGCCACTTCCCTCAGACTTGCATTTTAGAGTTCACCGAGCTCTGGCCGAGTGGGCATATAAGCCACGTCCCTTGGACTTTTAGCCCCTTGGGACTCTTTAATGCTTATTTAATAAGCCATGGTGCGAGCGGCTCACGGGCCACTTTTTGAAAATTACAGTCTAGAGCTCTTTGAGCTCTGACTCTTCAAGGCAAGCCCTGGGGCAAGTGGCTCACGGATTGCTGAGCGTCAATGCTTGTTTTTAGAATGGTTATTCTATGCTTTAGCATAAGATTTGCTCATGCCTTAGCATGAAACTCGAAACAACATCTCATGCCTTTAGCACGAGATTTGCTCACGCCGTAGCATGAGACTTTAAACAACATCTCATGCCTTAGCATGAGGTTTGCTCATGCCTTAGCATGAGACTTTAGAATAACATCGCATGCCTTAGCATGAGACTTTAGAATAACATCGCATGCCTTAGCATGAGATTTGCTCATGCCTTAGCATGAGGTTATTTTATACTACTTATCAGCTGCATAGCAGAAATATCAAGTGAAGCCTCCTTACGAACCCAGTCCGGGAAATTCCCATCCCAGATTGTAGGAAACTCCAAAAATATGGCATATTTGGCTATAGCATGATCCACCATATTACAATCACGTCTAACAAACGAAAATAAAACAAAATGAAAATAACAAGTTAAATTTATTACGTATGTGATGATTAATTACTGCCAAAGTAGAACTAGCATTCTTCAAACCTTGCAGCATCTGGACCACTTCTTGAGAATCTCCTTCCACCACGAAATCTTCCTCCATCCCATCCCTTGCCAAGCAAATAGCATCATGAAACCCCCAAGCTTCAACCATTGCAGTCGGCTGAACATTAGGAATAGGTATATGTGGGCTACCCGCCCGAAGGATTTCGGATGGCCCGAAAAGTGTGTTTGAAAAATGAAAGAGTCGCCACCCGAATTTAAGGTCCGCCATTCGAGAAACCGCTTTGATTGAAAATGATTCTCTAAATTTGAAAACGAGAGATTATTTTTGGGTTCGGAAGCCAGGCTATAAAAGGAGAAAGATTTTACGGCACCCCTCTCGCCAAACACGAGGTCGGTTTGTACTCAATATTTGTGGGATTTTGTCGAAAATATTTTATTTCATGGCTCTTTCTACTTATCAAGAAAACAGTTTATGCAGTATATAATTTAGAACAAATAAAGGGTGTATACATGTGATTGTGTACAAGGTAAGCATGAGACATGGGAAATTAAAATGAAAAAGTACTTTAAAACAAAACAGCACCACTAAAAGCAATCTTGGGTGCCCAACAGTGGTCTCGGGCACCCAGAAATGGTCTTGGGCCTCCATCCGGGCTCCAGGAGTGGTCTCGGGCGGCTAGGAGTGGTCATGAGTGCCCTCGAAATGGTCTTGGGCAGCCAGGAGTGGACCCGAAATGTTGAAAAACTGAAATAAAGGCCGACGGGACTCAAAACTAGTATGAGGAACTGACTTGGGCCCAGTGACTCCCCTCAGGTGGGAAAAATAGTAGGGCTTGTTTCCTGTTTATACCTTTTAAAGCTTTGAACGATACTCCTTTGAAGGTGTTAGGTGTTGAATTTGAACTTGGGATGAAGACACTTGAGAATGGCTTAAAAAATGGGCTCTTAAAAGACTTAGGAATTTGTGGAAAAAACCTTATTACGTTCGGATTTTTGGATAACTTTTTAGGTAATTCCTTACAGAATTCTGAAAAGAACCAGGTCTTGTCTGAGTAGAGGCGCTGTAACCTCCCATCCCATTTCCTTGTTTCATTTTTCGGGTTATAACTTTAATGTTGTACTCCTGAAGCTTGGCCAAACTGATGGCTTGTGAAGTAGTAGTGGGTCTAAACATCAAAACATAAGCCTTTATTTCTTCCTTGAGCCAACTAGTAAAACAGCTTGTAAAGAAAGTAAGCTTGTAAAGAAAGTTTTAGGCAAATTTTGAGTTTTATTGGCCAAAATCTTGAATTTCTCATGGTATTCTTTAAAAGTTGAGTTCTGCCTAAGTTTGGTTAACTCCCCCACGACATCCTCATACACATAATTTCTTGCATAAACGTAGCACAATTAACCAAATAGTGGGTTCTCTCAAACCATTGATACCATTGAATAGACTAGTCTTCCAAATGTATAACTGCTAATTTCACCTTGCTATTATTATCAATGGCATTATACTGTAACGACCAGGCCTAACTGACCGGTTAACCATTTACCTAACCACGTGGCTCAAAAGGTTAACCTCAAGTTACCTAGTAGTTGGTGGACTTTACTTTATATTTCACAAAACTTTTCCCAGGCAGCCTGATGGGGGATTTATGCCACAAGTGGGTTCTCACAATCTCCCCACCTTGTGATACAACGTTCTCGTTGCTCCCCTTGGCCCAACAACCTTCCCCTGGTTGGAGATCTAACTAATACAAGTAGTGAGGGTAGGTGGAATCTGATTTTCCAGAGGGGTTTAAGGGATTGGGAAGTTTACCAATTCGAAGATTTGCTTATGAGGTTACAGCATGTGACTTTGGATTTGTCCAAAAACGATGCATTAAGGTGGAAATGGGCGCCTGATAGTTGCTTCTCAGTAAAATCTGTTTATAATAGATGGGAACAACTGAGTTTCGCAACCAACCCGGTGATGGGCTCGATTTGGACTAGTATTAACCCACTCAAGATGGAAATTTTTTCATGGCAAGCTCTTCAGAATAGAGTGGCTACGAGATCGGTACTCCTCCTCAGAGACTTGATTCCAGAGGGACAATCGATTTTGTGCCCCTTCTGTTCATTGCATCTCGAAACTCCCGAGCATCTTTTCCTTCATTGTCAATTTTCTTGGGGTGTTTGGGCGTTGTTGATAGACTGGTGGCATGTTTGTTGGGTGTGCCTTGGCTTTTTGATTGATCTATTCACATGGTGGATAGGTAATGGATTTAAAAATCTTGAGAAATATTTGTGGGTAACGACATTCCATGCTACAATTTGGTCCATCTGGTTGGCTCGGAATGATATTGTCTTCAACAATGCGTCTTGGCGAGTGGAGGATCTTGGGGAAATAATCAAAACTAGAGTAGCAATGTGGGTTAAGGTGAAGTTCGATATTAAGGTGCACTCGGTGGAAGATTGCAAGGGCTATCTTGATGGAATGAGAAAGGAGAAAGTGTAGCAAGTGAAGCTTGCAGTGAGGATGAGGGCGATCCAATTTTCTATTGGATGGTCCATTGTTGTTTTTCCTGTTTCTCGCTTTGTTTTCTTCACTCGGTAAGCGTGTGTGCTTAATGAGTTCCTCTCTCGATGTACCCATTTCGAGTCAATAAAAGTCTCTCTTTACCGAGCAAAAAAAAAAAAAAAAACAACCTTCCCCTGGTGGCCATAATGTGGCACTTCGATCTATACAACACAATCAGTTTGCTCGTACCATATTCTAGAGGTGGCCCCCACTATGTAGATCAGGGTTGTGCTTTGATACCAACTTTAACGATCCGCCCCAGCTGACCTGATAACCATTCGCCTAACCACGTGGTTCAAAAGATTAACCTCAAGTTATACAGTAGCAGGTGGACCTTACCCTATATTTCACACAACTTTTTCCCAGTTGCCCGATGTGCGACTTATGCCACAAGTGGGTTCTCACCGATACTCAAAAAATCTCTCACATTTATAATCCCACCCAAATTGGATCTTCACCAAAAAACTTAGGAAAATCAATCTTGACATACCTAGTGCCTAAAGCAGGAGAAGATTGAAGATGTAGTGGATCAGGTCTAGAAGAAGACCAGCAATAACTTGTGTCTCACTCTTTAAAAATAGAGAGGAGAGAGAGAAGGGGGTTGTACGTTTGGAGTAGTTACCGAAAACCACGGGTACGTTTAACGGGTCATTCAGTACCGTCTAAATTTTTTGAATTTTTTGTTTAGTTTCATATAGTCGGTAGTTTGCTCATTTTGTTTTATATATCACGGCCCTTCAACGCCTCTTAAGGCTTCATTTTCCCATAAACATGGGCAACCATCTATATTATAAAACAGAGCAGACTTTTGTCTACTCATACAAATATGAGCACCCTTTCAGCCGTTGATTTGCAAATTCAATAGGTTACGATCGTTGCATTGAAAATTGATACAAACATGAAAATCTATATTACGATCATTGCATTTTTCTCCATCGTGCTTCCTCTCTCCCTCCCTCCCTCCCTCTCCCCTTCCTCTCTCTCTCCCACTCCTCTCTCCTGTTCGCTCCTGTTGCCACACCACCACCCAACCCAGCGACCACCCTCCAGCCGTTGTCAACGCCATTTCCGAAAACCCCAGCGACCACAAGGACGCTGCCCACGATTGAAAACAGGTAAACCATTCATTCTCGCCCTAATAATCTTCATTATTTTCTGACGTTACTTTGATCCTAATAAAAATCTGTTTACCCTCTTTGCTTTCCAACTGTAATTGGAAAATTTGGCTTGAAAAACATAATGCTTTAGTGGCTTCCACGTGTTCGATGGAATGCTTCAATTAGGTTCTTATTCACCCAACCCAGCGACCACCCTCCAGCCGTTGTCAACGCCATTTCCGAAAACCCCAGCGACCACAAGGACGCTGCCCACGATTGAAACAGGTAAACCATTCATTCTCGCCCTAATAATCTTCCTTATTTTCTGACGTTACTTTGATCCTAATAAAAATCTGTTTACCCTCTTTGCTTTCCAACTGTAATTGGAAAATTTGGCTTGAAAAACATAATGCTTCAGTGGCTTCCACGTGTTCGATGGAATGCTTCAATTAGGTTCTTATTCTTCCCTCAATTGCTTTCCAAGTATTTGATAAAATCTCCAACTGTAATTGGAAAATTTGGCTTAAAAAATATAATGCTTCAGTGGCTTCCACGTGTTCGATGGATTGCTTCAATTAGGATCCCAGTATAGTTTAACAGAAGGGATTGAGTTTAACATAACTGGCTGTACCTTTATAAGACTGTAATTATCTGGAATGCCACGAAGATAAATATAGGTAACTGGCAGATGGGAAAAGTGTAAAATCCCTTTGTTAATTTTGGTTCTAGCTTGAGAGTGAGAAATGAAGAAACCACAAATGATGAAACTTAATTCTGACCTCTCCTCAGCATCCGACTCAGCCAGCTAAATCTCTAGGTAAGAATCCCCCCACCCTCGATTCTAGGGTTTTCCGAAATTTGGGATTCGTTGATAACCCTGTGCCTTTTTTCAGGAATCTTGATCGAGAACGATTTTGCTGATGATGGGGTTTTCCCGCTTGCGAACATCACAAGCTGTGATCAACTCAAGAGTTTCTCTTTGACTTGATTCTGGTATGATAATTACACCATTTTGCAGCCTTCTCCAACCGTTGAAATAAAAAGTGATTTTTATCCTTCTTTTTCTTCGTACAAATGAAAGGTTTTCTTGATTGTGGTTCTCTGAGTTTGTGTGTTTGGCCAAAATTTTTATGGCATGTTTCGGAAATAATGTGCACTCAACGCCTGGATCCCAAAGAAAAGAGACAAATCTACCTAATAAAATGCTGGTGGTGGTGGGCTCTCAAATGGGAAGAAATTAAACCAGCTTTGTAAAAGCATACAAAGCATTGGGCCCTGTGCTTGAAATTTGTAACTGGAGTGAGCCAGTCAATATTGGCATCTTTGTGGCAGTGCAGAAAACGCGGAATGTGGCCCCAATCCTTCACTCCCCAATGGAAAATCATTGGAAATTCTTTGGGACATAAGGCATGCTCAGGGGCCTTAGCTCATTGATCTAATCAGAATTGTTCACTTTAATGAACCAATTCATGCATGATATTAACATGGTGGAAAGGAAAAACTATATAATTGAGGCAGATTTTTTCCCCATTTTATTCTCTAAATCAGATTGTCCAATTTTCCAAAACATATTTGATGTAGTCCGATCAGTTCCTTTTTTTTTTTTTTTGATTTACTGCATCGTTTCCTTAACTTCCAAACTTTGTAATCTGGTGGCAGGGTTATGCTTGGGAAATAACAACTGCTGAAGGTGGCTATGGTCTAGATGAACTCTTAGGTAGTCGAAAGAGTGTTCTGACCGGTATGTGTTTTGTTCCTTACATTGGGTTCTACTTCTATTGAGCATTTTCTCTATTAGAAAGGCGAATGGTTGAGAGAGAATCATGTTAGTGCCGACTTTTTGATGGTTTCCGTCTCCATTTCATAATTATTGAATCTTATGTTTGACCACCCGCTATCTTAAGTCGCGAGACTGCAATGCAAACCGAAATTTCCTTCCACAGCTATTTCGCCCCAGCTTTCGCTTGCAAAGAGATTGAATGAAAGGATATTAGGCTATATTGTTTGACCAAAGTTTAGTAAACTGAAAGACAATTACTTGGGCCCTCCGCTATTAACATTTTTTCCCCATTATTGATTCTTTATTTATTTCTGATTATATCCTTTGCACACACAGCTTTTCTAATGGAGGTACTGTTTTGTTAAATTTTTGGTAGCTGTATTCTAATCTCATTCTCTAATCTTTGGTACTCAAGAAATACAAAATACCCAAGCATCTCCCCAAGGTCAAAGTGATAGCAATCTAACTCAAGGTATGTACAATGAAGAACAACTCTGATAGATACATAGGGAATCTAGCTACTATATATATTTTGGCTGGTAGGTGGTTGTTAATGGTGGTAACAAACATTCATTGTTATGGCTTGGTAGGAAAAAAAAAAACCAACTTAACTGTGACAGAGTTAGATTGAATCTTGCGATCAAATTAGCTACGTAGCTATAAGCAAAAATAAGAGACATTAAAGGCATGACAATTTCACATACAGAGCTACATGAGTAGCTACAAAAGATCTTTTAGAAAATCAACTGTTCTGATCGTATTTTGTGAGAGTTGTCGATGATGGTCTGATTTGGTGATGAACAAATGCTAGGAAAGACTTGCTATTATTATTGTGCTTTGTTCGGTTTGATTGATCAATGTGATAGTATTATAGAAAATACCACGACTTGATTACTTTTTTTGCCCCAATATAGAAACTCTGCTTTTTTTTGCCCCAAACTATTACTGTATTCAATAGTATAGAGTTTTTATACGATTGAATACATTGGTTATATACGACCTTCATAACTCAAAAATTCTACTTTCTCTCTTTGAGTTATCAGGCTTCATGACTCCCAAATTTTGTTGATTGAGGACGAATCGAACATTGCGCTCACCCCAGCAACAAGAACTGCCAAGGGCAACGGTAAGAACACATTTATTTCTCGGAGATATTACGTTGGGAGTTTCTGTGTTTGTTTGGATGAGTTAGGAGGGTTTGGAATAATTTCTAGGGCTCTAAAAGTCATTCATGCTTATCTATTGTGCATGTAGGGGGATTTTCTACCTAGATATCAAGCGTCCATCTATTGTGGGTTTTTTCATGATCTGTCCAAAGATTTGATTTTGTTTTCCGGGGTGACTTGATCATTTTAACATTAATTTGTGGTTTGAATGGCTGGAACATTAATTAGGCGTTTTTAAGTGTCAAATCACATGACAATATTTTTGTGTGTGTGTGTGTGTGCGCATGTCATGTAGTTCACAGTTCTTAAGCTCATCTCTGAGTGTCCGACTACTGGTGATAAGTTTCACTCCTTAGTCATTGAATCAGTTGACTTCATGGAGGGAGACGAACGCGAGGCCATTCAGTTTATTGTTGTTCATTAAGTTATTTTCCTGCTATCTATTTACTATTTTAGTGAGAAAACTTTTGTTCCTCTTAATTCATAGCAATTGGTTTGCCTGCTTCTTACAGGTGTTTTGTAAGAAATCACATGCATTTTAATATTGATTTTTGGAAAAATTGTAAATGGACTGATTCTGGCCATGTATCTATCTTTGGCTTGATTATGAATGATGGGCTTGCCTTTAACAGTTTAGCGGCTTTAGCTGTTGGTATTAGACTTCAATGGGGTATGGGAAAATTCATAATTCTCTTTTTTTTTTCCATGGCTTGCTACTATGGTTAGTTGGTTACTCAATTTTCTTGCACGAATTTCAGGAATCCTACAGAATATTTGCCATCCAATCACCTTTAAACAGTTGGAAGCACCGTAACTTAAGAAGTTGGGCTGCCCGCGGAATAGAACATGCTGCTCAGTCGTATCTAGCTGCATCAACATTTGATTCTCAATGCATTTGTGTAGGCAAATACAGGATGAGGTTGAAATATGAGAATTGATTGCTTATTGATCATGTTGGCCATCGTTGCTGTTGGGAAAGTCGTTCGGCTCAAACCTGGAAAATTCAGGCAGTGGAAGACTGCAATGTCTTAGTTGAAACTTTAGAGACTTTCATCGAGGAGAGGGAAGCAGTTACAGAAATATAGCTGTTCCTTGGAGGCAACATTGATGGAAAGGATAAGGGTTTTGAACTTGCAATCTGGGAGTTGGATTTAAGATCTGAATTGCCTATTTTATTTATACCTCAAAGAATCGCGATCAGAATGCGTTGCGCTGTGCCGCCTTCAGGCACGGGCATGCACTAGAAATTGTATTCAATTTTCGTTGTATATCTAAAGGAGTGTGGTGCTGCTCTTTCTTAGAAATTGTATCTTAAAAATGTTGAAGCTGTAAATTGGTAGCTGTAAATTGTATCTAAAGGGTTCTGTTATTGTTGCTGTGTTGTGGGAAAAATGTTTAAACCACGTGCGTTTTTGCCCTTTCTTTTTCTTCTATTGTTATTTCAATCCTTTCATATATCTCTTTTGTTGTAGGCAACGAGGTGCACAAAAGTGAAATGAAAGAAAAGCGAAGGTTGCATTGGAAGGAAAGAGTACGCAATGGCTTTAGAATGAAAAATTATTTTTGATTGATATATTACACTTGGGTTCAGTGTTTATTTGCGTGAGCCGAACGTTCGACTCGTGCCTTTAGGCACGGGCATGCACTAGTCTAGTCATATTTCAGAGAAATTGCAGTGAGCATCTCCTTAATATCCCGCAAATCCTTCAATGAGTTTCTTGATTTCTCTCATTTCCTTCGTGTGATCTCTTGTCCTTTTTTGACCGAACGAACTGATTCCTTAATTTTATTGAACTCTTGACCTCTAGTCTCATCGGCCATTTCAAAGAATCTTCACAGGCGAAGGAACTTGGCTCTGATACCAATGTAATGACGAAGAATAAGAAGAAAATCAAATGGAAAAGAAAGAAAGAAATCTTCTTATTCCAACCAAGAGAATTTACAGATGAAAAATGACATACATCCCTCCTTTACAACTGCCATTTTATAGCTGTGTAACTAACCCAACGACTGTGGCAGCCCAACCCCCTCGTATCCAACAAACTAACTGATTTTTCTGCCTAAAACAAGACAGGAAAATACACAAAAAATACAATTGGAAAATAGAAAATTCAACTCAATTCTGATTTGAATTATTCTAATATTTTCAATTCATAACAAAACCGCAGCAATAAGTAATCTCTTCCAATTTTTCTGTCCCAACATCGTCAGATACAAAAACTTGATTATATCCTAAATTTTTTAACTCTAGAATCCAAAATTTATAATGTATATCAGAATCAGATTCTAGAATCCAAATATTATTGTGTATATCAAATTCTAGAATCCGAAAATCATATCATCTTTCATACATAAACATCCGAACAAATATTTGTTCCACAAGTTAAAAATCATTCGGATATGTAAGTGTGAAATTGCTACACCCTAAGTTATTCTTAAAATATTTCTTTAAGAATATTTTTTTAAGATAATTGAAACCGCAAGTTATTATTAAAATATTTATTATGGGTTCTTGTAGAAAATTAGCTCAATCTAATATTCGTAAAGGCTTTTTCAGCATTCCTAGGGGGCCTTACAATTTCTGAAATTGCTCTTATCGATATCGGATTGAGCTAATTTTTTCAGGAACCCATGAACAATATTTTAAAAATAACATATGATTTGAATCATTTTTGTGGGATCCGTAATGGGCCCCGCAAAAATTAAAAATATCATTGCCCATTTAATGGCAACAAAAATCAAAAATAAAAAATCCACACTCTTCAAGATGCATTATAAAGCTAGGTACCCGAAAATCTGTACAAATTTCAAATACTAAAACTCGAAAAAGTTTAGCAATTTCGTACTTACATATCCGAACGATTTTCAACTAATCAAGTTCTTGTATCTGATGATATCGGGACTAAAAAATTGGAAGATGTTATTTCTTGCTATGGTATTGCCTCTCAAGCTACAACATCTTTGGATACCTCTTTCATGTCCACTTCTATGTTGGTTGCAAATGAATCCAATCTCAAAATACGAACTTCCAAATTCATATATTGATTTGATTTGTTGGGTGAAATACTTCTTCTCTACAAAATGGAGGGAGAGGAAAAAATTGAGGTTTCGATTGAGACTTAAGAGTAGGCCTGTCAATGGATTGGATCCAATCCGGATCTGACAGATCCGAATCCAATCCGGATCTGACAGATCTGAATCCAATCCGGATCCGATAAGACCCAAATCCGATCCAGATCCGATAAGACTCGAATCCAATAATGGTAATCCGGATCCGGATCCGAATCCGAAAACTTCAGATCCGATCCGAAAATCCGAATCCGATTCGAAAACTTTTTTTACTTCAAAAACTTTAGCAAAAAAATTTTTTTTTTTTTCAAAACAAAATATTTTCCGAAAAAAAAATAAAAATAAAAATACAACTTCTTAAACATTTTTTTTTCAAAATTAAAAATTTACTATTTTTTTTAAAAAAAATTTAAAAAAATGAAGTTCGGATTCGGATTGATAACGGATTTAATCCGAATCCGTATTTGAATTACCGGATTCGGATAATCGGATTTCGGATTGACATTATCGGATTCGGATCCGGATCGGATCGGATTTTTCGGATCAAATCCGGTCCATTTACAAGCCTACTTAAGAGGTGGGAGGTGATAGTTAGGAGGTGGAAGGTGGACTGGTTAAAGGTGGGAGGTAGAGCTCTTGGTGTTTGGCTATGGTGGGAGGTGTGGGATGATGAAGATGACTAAGTGATAAAAACGTAGGGGAGGTGGGTTGTGTTGTAATGGTGGTGTTGTATGTATGTGGTTGCATATAGTAATTTTAGTGATATTTTTGTCAATTTCAGATTCTAGAATCCGAAAACCATATCATCTGTCATACATAAATATCCGAACTAATATTTGTTCCACAGGTTAAAAATCGTTCGGATATATAAGTACGAAATTGCTACACCCGCCGAGTTCAGGTACTTAATACAGAGATTGGAACAACTTAGCGCGGGAAGTCCCATATGTTGTCTTAGCTGCGCTTATTCTTAAAATATTTTCTTTGAGAATATTTTTTAAAGATGATTGAAACCATAAGTTATTATTAAAATATTTTTTTATGGTGAAGTTTGTAGGCCTTTGCCATCTAAAATATCTACTGTTTCAGCGATTCTTTTTGGTTGAAACTGTTGGGTTTCGTTAGAATCATCCGTTTTTGTTTGATATTCGGTCACTTCTATTGAACAACGTTCTTTGTTTAACCCAAGAGATAAGGGTAATTTAATAATTTTAACTGTACTAGCAATGATGCACGTGCTTTGCACATGGAGCTTCTCAAAAAAAGGAGGATTTTTGAAATGAAATATGCAGTACTTCTATTAAGTTTTTCAAATGAAAGACGTTAAAACATAAATGCATAACTTGAACATTACAGAATGGTACCTTGATGGGCTTTTCATTAGATAAATGCATAAATTTCTCTCATGGTTTTGGATAACAACTAAATAGGACTTGTAAAGTTCTATGTCAGATAATTTAGGGCGAGTTTCCGGTGAGTCTCCACTAACTTTTGTTTGTCTTCAAACTAATAGTCAAGTTGTTTCTGCTGAGTGGGTTTTTTGTTGACATACATGAGAAGAACGACTTTGCTAGAAATCCTAAAAACATGGGTGATAAGTATAATATACCTAAAGAGCTCAGCACTACCAGGCCTACGGACCTGGGGAGTACGAGCTCCCTTCTCTCCAAGCTCTTGTAAAGGACCTACGAGGAACAGAGCAATAACCTTCCAGGTCCGTCCTACAGTCGAAGCTGGAAGGTAAGTCCTAGGACCAGCTCCGACTCCTAGCTCCCTTGAGAAGCTTAACCTCTACGGTATCATACGAAAGGTATACTTGTTTAGATAAAGATACCACGACTGAAAAAAGGAATCCTAAGGGATAAGAGAAGGATGAGATAAGCCCAAAGGGCCAAAGATAAGCACAACCATGATTAAAGATAGGAGTGTAGGGGGATGAAAACAATTGGTACTTCGGATCAACTGGATTGCAACGGCTTATTCGTGCCTCTTCACCGGAACCCTAACTCGTCGTCTGAACCCTAATCTGCAAAATAGACAGGGGGTGAGTGCACCTTTGCCTCTCGTGGCAAAGGCCCTCCGATGCCTTTGTTAGTATCACGTACTAGAAATCGAACCCTAATTATCAGTAGGAAAACAATAAGAATACAGTGTATTGCGTACCTTTTACCTCTAGGTTTAACTCTTATTTATAGATTTGCGTATGCTTGCTGGCCAAGCATCCGTGTTGCCCTAGGATTCTTAACTCGTATAGGAATCCCAAGATATCAAGGATTCTCGTTTCCTTTATTAGTTCATTACCTTAATCCTTGTAGGACTCTTTTCCATAACAAGCCGAACATCCCATACTCGTTGGGTATCTTTATCAGATCCTATATTCTCGGGATCTTATTCTTTAACGGAATACTATTGTTTCTGGACTCTTCCAGAATGTTCCTTATGCTTCAATATTTGACTAAAGTTCTTTCTTTTGTTCGGCCATC
Source organism: Rhododendron vialii (assembly GCF_030253575.1). Taxonomy (NCBI): domain Eukaryota; kingdom Viridiplantae; phylum Streptophyta; class Magnoliopsida; order Ericales; family Ericaceae; genus Rhododendron; species Rhododendron vialii. The sequence goes on along the minus strand of NC_080563.1, from coordinate 18,063,865 downwards.
TCGTTGCCGAACAGACGGCTTGGACCATTGACTTCTCATGTCACTGGTCCATCTTGCCGAACATTTGTTTAGCATGATGACTGTCCTGCCTATATTCAAACTATGGTCCCACATACCATTTGCATTGCTTTTTAACCCGTGATCCCTCGTATCACGTGCTTGGTTCTTTGCTTCATCTGTTCGGCTGTTTATAACCGAACAGTCTGCTTCGGACCGCCTACTTCACATGTAACTTGGCCCTTAGTTTGCCGAACAAACAGCATGGATCAATGACTTCTCATATCATTGGTCCATATTGTTGTTCACTATATTGCCCGGCGGTAAGTCCAGTCATACTTACCACGTGCTCCCGAATATCACGTGTTCGGCAACTAAATGTATGTGTTCGGGAATACCTCCCTACAATTGCTCCCCAGCTTCATCTATTTACCACTGTTCGGGGGCAATATATGATGCTTAGAAACAGAATTTAATTTAGACCAGACTCTTCTGATCCCATGCAGTCATATTTTCAATATTTCATTGATGCCTTTTGGCACCTCTGTCATTATACCATTTCGGGGTAAATGACTCCACGTGGCACGTTTCGTATGCCTAGCATTAATTTCGAACTGACGTTCTATGAAACGGCGTCAGAATGGTTTCTGCTTTCCGTTACTTTAACCTGCAACGGCGTGAGAGGAGACGTTTCGTCTCCGTCTATTACCCTTAAACCCTTGAAAGGGCTCTTTTTGGTTTTTTACCCAAGACTCAAACTCGCTCCTTCTGTCTCTAGAAACCAAGCGAAAACATCCCGCTATCCGCCATTGCTGCCATCTGCAAATCCGATTACTTTCTTGGAAATCGTCACCGTATTTTTGCAAGATCCTTGTTCTTACTTCTTTTCTTCTGCTTGGGTTTCCAATTTAAGATTTCCCATTCATTCTAATAGATTCCATCCGAGATTTTTCATTCTCGGATTCGCGAATCATTTCTAGGGTTTCAGTCGTACCATTTTCTCTTTCGAATATATCCATGGCAGATGATAACCCTCCTAAACCCAGTAAGTTTAGGAAGCTTTGTGATACCCCTGCTGCCATGGCGGCATTTAGAAAAAAATACAATATTCCTGAAAACGTAGGGCTTGAACTCGCCCCATTAGGAGCGGATAGGGATGCTAGATCGTGGGATAGAATGTGTATCCCAATCGTGTCCATTGTCGAAGGCGGGGTCCGTTTCCCCCTTCATCCATTACTTCGCCAGATTTTAAGCTGGTACCGTCTTACACCCATGCAAGTTTCTACGAACGTTTTCAGACTGATAATGGGGACTATAGCCCTTAATGGGATTCTAGAGACCAATTTAGGAATCTGGGACATCCAGTGGTGGTATAGTATAGTACTAAACCCTGAGTACAATACTTACTACTTCAAAGTTAGGAGGGCAGAGAAGCGCTTCGTGCTCAATCTGCCAGATTCTGCTCGTGACCACGAGATTGACTTCCTCTATGTGACTGGAGCATTCGAGCCTTTAGGGGAAGATGGCCAAGTGCTGGGGCTCCATTGCCCCCACATATGGGGCTATCCATGTATGCTCTTGATTTTACCCTTTTACAATTCTTCATTTACTGCTTTCTCGTAGGTTTTTCATGTACTAAATTTGGTTTTTCAATTTGAATTTTGCAGCTGAAAACGCTAATCATCGTCCCAGACGTACACCAAGCAACATCCGAACAGAGGACATTAACAAAGTCCTAAAATATACAGGCGTGCCTGGTACCCGAACAACTGGTCGGGGTCGTGACGCTGACGTGCTTCTGGGATACGATCCTACGTACAGAGGTGTCATCGACAGGAGGCTTGCTCACCCCAGCACCAGTGCTGCCTCTACATCAACTGCTCCTCAGCCTAGGAGCACAAGAGCTAACGCAGGAGTAACTATAGCTGGTCAACTGGGTGAAATCCCTATTTCCGAAGGAGTTCCGTTACCTCGAGTTAGAGTTCGAAGATCCAAACAGGTTATTCCTCTTCAACCCGAACAGCCAGTATTGAATCTTGACACCAGTCAATCATCCTCTTCAGGTTACTCTCAATCTCCTCCTAACTCAAGCACCATTACACGTCAGCCTTTAAACCTCAGCTCTCTCCTCACCGTCTCTTCTCGGGGACGGGGATCTGGTCGGGTAGCTTCCACAGGGAACGCCCCTCCTGTACCCCGTCGTAACAGAGGAGGTTCGACCCGCTCCACTTCATCTCGTGAAGTGGATACTACCATAGAGGCCAGTGATGCTCACAGAGACAAACGGCCTAGATCAGAAGACCCAACTGGTACTGCTTCTCAAGCAGATACCGAAACACATCACCCTGTTTCACCAACTACCCAAGTACTTCCTCAAACATGGACTCCTCTATTCACTAGAGGAGACCGTCCCGTTCACGTCGGGGACAGTGCTAGTTCGTCGGAAACAGCACTTGCTCTGGCCCAAGGGTTGCTACTCCCTATTGACTTACAGAAAGAGTCTTCGTCTCCCCCTGATCGGCTTGTGTCCACTAGTCTCGTCAGTGGAATCAAGGTAACAAAAACTTCTCTTTTTAAAGCTCCATCTTTGCAATATTTAAGAGAAAAGTTACTCACGTTTTGGTATTGCTATAGTTTATCCAAAAAATGGTCGTACTTGGCCAAAAATTCCAGGAAGCTGAAGCCGAGAGGATCAGGCTTTTAAATGACAACACGAGGCTGATCCGAACAGTCACGAGATTAGAGAGGGAGAGAGATAAAGCTAAAGCTGATTTGTCTGAGACAAATGGTAAGCTTGAGACCACGGAGGAGAGCCTTCATCAAGTTTTGGCCGAGATGGACAGCACCAAAAAGGCATCCTTTGAAGATGGTTATCAGAAGGGTTTTGACGCCACAACAACTAGTTACGTCGAACAGATGCCTGATATTCAAGATCAAATCTGGATCGCATGCTGGGAGGCATGCCTTACAAAGGCAGGAGTTGCTGAGGATTCTCCCCTATGGGTTGAGAATGATCTACCAAGTCACCAAGTTGCAGCTCCAGCAGATGATGTTGATCAACAGATTGACGACTTTGCAGATGTTGATGAAGAAATACAAGTTGAATCACAAAATGACGTTGTGCAATCATCTGTTCTGGAAGTGACCACTGAGATTGTTATCCCAGAGGTACAAACTGCTGCTACTGTTGCTGAGGCTGACGTCCCTCCTGAGGTTCAGAACCTGGATTAAGATAGTAAACAGGTAGTTTTGTTTTTTAAAAATCATCCGGCTGGTCTTGCATGACCATAGCTTTCTTTACCCTGCGTGGTACCAGTACTATCAATACTTTATTTTAAAACAGGTATTTGGCCCTTCGTGGCATAACTTTTATGTTTTGCTCGGCTTCCATGTTTGTTGCATCTGTTCGTATGCAATTTCAATCTAAGTATTTCATACTGTTAATCATCATTTGTTTGCATAAGTATTTCGTACTTTAGCAAATCTTTCACACATGATTTCCTATTCTGAATTTTAAGTTGCACGTACTTAAAAGCATTCCACCTTGAATGGTTCTCATACTTGAATGTTCTTAAGTTTCATGTATTTGATTTAGTGTGGCTTAACATATATTCGTTTATGCTTTAATAAACTTTGTACAAGTGTCTCGTACTTAAAAGTCCATACAAGTGTTTTCATACTTGTATTCGTTAAGTTTCACGTACTTTAAACAAGGCATACAAGTGTGCTCATACTTAATCACACAAGTGTTTCATACTTTTAAGTGTCACGTACTTAACTGTTTGAAAATCACACAAGTGTTTCATACTTGTGTTTTAAGTGTCACGTACTTGAAAATCACACAAGTGTTTCATACTTGTGTTTAAGTGTCACGTACTTAACTGTTTAAAAATCACACAAGTGTTTCATACTTGTGTTTTAAGTGTCACGTACTTAACTGTTTGAAAATCACACAAGTGTTTCATACTTGTGTTTAAGTGTCACGTACTTAACTGTTTGAAAATCACACAAGTGTTTCATACTTGTGTTTATGTGTCACGTACTTAACTGTATACCCTGCTCCCCAATACGAATGAGGGAAACCAAACTCGTAGTTCGTATTTTAAAACAAATACCAACAGTTATACTAGAACAGGACTTTATTCAGAATCTATAAAACTCAAGAGGGTTGTATTCGTACCCCTTGTGACGAGAATAATCAAAACTAGAACAAAGGAATTATATTCGTAATTCCCACACAATCACGTAGTGCAAATCTAAGACAGATTTTAATACTTCTAAACAAAGAACTTTCGTAGATTATGAACATTCCAAGGCCTTGGGATTGGATCACCATCCAAATCTGCCAATCGATAGGCTCCTATGCCTACAATCTCAGTTACTCTATACGGGCCTTCCCAGTTGGCTCCCAACTTGCCTTCGTTAGCCACATTGGTGTTGCCGAGCACTTTTCGTAGCACGAGGTCCCCAACACCAAATTCTCGAGGATTAACATGCTTATTGTAGCTTTTCATCAGCTGTTCTTGATAAGAAGCAAGATGTACCAAGGCTTTTTCTCTCCTCTCCTCGGCGAGGTCAAGCTCGATTTGAAGGGCCCTGTCATTGCCTCCACTTTCAACCAAAACGGTCCTGTTGGTCGGCAAACCCACCTCCAAAGGTATGACAGCCTCTGTTCCATAGGCCAATGAATAGGGGGTCTCTCTCGTAGACCTCCTAGGCGTTGTTCGGTGAGCACACAGAAATAATGGTAACTCGTCAGGCCACTTACCCTTTGCTTTGTCCAGTCTTTTCTTGATTCCATCAAGGATAGTTTTATTAGACGCCTCTGCTTGCCCATTACTCTGAGGGTAGGCTGGGGTGGAATAATAATTTCTTATTCCATACTGGGCACAAAAAGCCTTGAATTTCTTCTGAAATTGGGATCCATTGTCTGTGATCAATGAATAAGGGACCGCAAAGCGAGTGATGATGCTTTTCCACACGAACCTTTCTATCATAGGTTCAGTGATTTTGGCCAGTGGTTCTGCCTCAATCCACTTTGTAAAATAGTCAGTTGCTACAAGCAGGAATTTTCAATTCCCAGTTGCTTTGTGTAGTGGACCCACGATATCCATCCCCCATTGGGCAAACGGCCAGGGACTTGTCAAAGGCACCAGATCCTCGGCGGGTGTTCTAATCATTGGTGAGAATTTTTGACACTTCTCACAAATCTTCACATATACCTTTGCATCTTCTTGCATGTGTGGCCACCAGTAGCCTTGAGTAATTGCTCGGTGGGCAATGGATCTCCCTCCAGCATGGCTCCCACATGTTCCCTCGTGGATTTCGTGAAGGAACTTTTGTACCATTTCAGGATGTACGCATAGCAAATATGGACCCGTAAAGGATTTCCTGTACAATTTTCCCTCTGGGGACAGCCAAAACCTAGCAGATTTGACCCTTATCTTGTGGGCCTCCTTTTTGTCAGAAGGGAGTATCTCGTCTCGTAAGAACTCCATGATTGGGTCCATCCAACTTGGTCCTTGGTTCACGTCCAAGACCAAGTCTACACTCCTCCCAATGCTAGGCTCATTTAGATATTCTACTGCCACCCTTCTTTTGAACTCAGTTGGTACAGCTGCAGCCAACCAAGCTACGGAATCAGCATGAACATTCTGTCCTGAACTTATTTGCTCAATATATACCCTCTCGAAGGTATCAAGCAAGTCCTTGGCTGCCTGCACGTAGGCCACCATCTTTTCATTTCGAGTCTCGTACTCGCCGGACAGCTGATTCACAACAAGCTGGGAATCACAATACACCCTGACCCGTTCTGCTTTAAGGGTCTTTGCACTTCTTAATCCAGCCAAGAGTGCCTCATATTCAGCCACATTATTCGATGCACTGAATCCAAGCCGAACAGATAGTTCAATCAGAACTCCTTGAGGAGGAAAAAGGACAACCCCAATTCCAGAACCAGTATTACATGCTGATCCGTCAACGAATAGCTTCCACTCCGTGGGATCCTGTTCGCCTGTAGGTTGATCCTTCATGGATGATGTCTCAGTCACCTGTTCCTTTCTCGTAGGAGGTAGGGGAGCCACAGTGGGTGAAAATTCTGCCACAAAATCTGCCAACACTTGGCCCTTGATTACTGTGCGTGGCTGATATTCGAGATCATACTGGCTTAACTCCACGGACCATGTCGAGATCCTTCCCGAAAAGTCTGCCTTTCGTAACAACGATTTTAACGGAAACTCAGTATAAACCACAACCTTATGGCTTTGGAAGTAATGTGGCAATTTCCTTGTGGCTGTCCTAAGTGCCAGGACAAGTTTTCTAAAGGCAGATATCTCGTCTCTGCATCCAACAATGTCTTGCTAACATAATAAATAGGGATTTGCTCGATCCCCAAATCCCTCAACAGAACTGCACTTACTGCATGCTCAAAAACAGCTAAGTACAGAATTAAAGACTCACCTGGTTGTGGAGTTGACAACAGTGGGGGTTCGGCCAGGTACTTCTTCAGGTCCTGGAAAGCTCGCTCACATTCTGCTCCCTATTCAAATCCCTCCCTCTTTTTTAATAGCTGAAAGAAGGGTCTGCACTTGTCACTTGACCTGCTGATGAATCTGTTAAGTGCTGCTGCCATTCCAGTCAGCCTCTGGACTTCCTTGGTAGTTTTAGGACTCTGTAGTCTCTGCAAGGCATCAATCTGATCGGGATTTGCCTCTATCCCTCTCATGGTTACCAAATGGCCCAGGAACTTTTCCAAACCAACTCCAAACGCACACTTCGAGGCGTTGAGTTTTAACTTGTATTTCCTCAAGATTTCGAACACCTCTTTTAAGTTAGTAATATGCCCTCCTCTTTCTTGACTCTTTACCACCATATCATCTATGTAAACTTCCAAAGTTTTTCCAATGAGCTTCTTGAACATAATGGTCGCAAGTCTTTGGTATGTAGCCCCAGCATTCTTCAGCCCAAACGGCATGACACTGTAGCAGTATAACCCTCGTGGTGTGATGAACGAAGTCTTCTCTTGATCAGGTTCAAACATAGCAATCTGATGATATCCTCGATATGCATCGAGAAAACTCATTCGCTCGTAACCAGAGGTTGCATCAACCAATTGGTCAATCCTGGGCAAAGGAAAACTGTCCTTAGGACACGCTTTGTTTAGGTCTGTGAAGTCCACACAGACACGCCACTTCCCATTCTTCTTCTTTACCACAACAGTGTTGGATAACCACTCTGGGTAATAGACTTCACGTATTGCCTTGGCCTCCAGTAAACGATCGACCTCCTCAATCACTGCATCTACATGCTGCACGGCTGCCCTTCGTTTTTTCTGAATGATCGGCTTGTGTTGAGGGTCAATGTTTAAATGGTGACAGATCACATCTGCATCCACCCCGGGCATTTCCTCTGGCACCCATGCAAAAACATCAATATACTCCTTTAGAAATCTTATCGACTCAGCCTTTTCGTTTGCTGGTAGTGATTCCCCAATTAAAAAATATCTTTCAGGATCAGTCTCGTTGATCTGAATCTTCTCCAATCCTTCAACCACTTTTTCAGCCGGGCTTCTTCCAACATCCTCGATGGTTGGTTGATCTGGTACTTCTAATGTATGAACATGGAGGGCCTTTGGAGCTGTTTTGATGATGGAAATCAAACATTGTTGTGCCACCTTCTGGTTACCTTTAAGGACTTCAATCCCATTTGAACCTGGGAATTTCACCATCTGGTGATAAGTCGAGGAGACTGCTCTCATCTTGTGCAACCACGTCCTCCCTATAATCGCGTTATAGGAAGATGGGACATCGACCACCAGAAAATCTGTTCTCAACACAACTGACCCAGCCCGAACAGGTAACGTTACCTTCCCAAGGGACCAGACTGCTCCTGCACCAAACCCAATGAGAGGCGTTGTAGACTGCTCTAAGTCTGTTTGTGCCATCCCTAGTTTCTTGAATGCATCGTAGTACAACACCTCTGTACAACTTCCTAAGTCCACTAGAATTCTCTCAATGTCATACTCTCCAACTCGTAGGGTTACGACCAATGCATCGTTGTGGGGTATTTGAACCTCCCCCAAGTCATCGTCAGTGAATGCTATGCTCTCGTTGCACATATCATTCTCTCGTCCTCTCTTATTCCCCAAACGCATCACATGCTGATCGTGTCTGACTTGCCTTTGCAACAGTCTCACCTCATTCCTCGTATAAGGTGTAGCCAACCCATGTATCATATGGATTACACCTTTAGGGTTTTGTTCGTAACCCAGCTCCATAGCTTTCCCTTTTTCCTTTGGATCCTCTTGGATAAATTCCTTGAGATAGCCCCGAGAGACTAAATCATCAAGGTGCCTCTTGTACATCTCACAATCCTCGGTCATATGGCCCCAATCTTTGTGGTAACTGCAGTGCTGATTCGTAGCACGTTTTGCATCCTTGTCTCCGCCTAGACTCGGGGGCCACTTGAAATACGGCTGATTCTTTATTCGATAAAGAATCCTGTATATTGGTTCCTTCCAAACCGTGGTGATAGAAAAGAAAGCTTTTGGGTCAGGAGCTTGCTTATCTTTGTACGGCTCTTTTTTAGCCTGCCCATATTCCCTTCTTTCTCTATAAGTCTTGGGCTCTGGCTTATCCACTTTTTTGGCAGGTACCTTTGGCTGTTCGGCAACTGTCCTGCCATCCTCACGGAGTATGTCATCCTCCATTCTGGCATGTTGCTCTATTCGTTCCATCAATTTAGCCAAAGTGGCTACTGGATGTTTATTCAATGATCGGCGTAGCTCTCCCCGAACAAGCAAACCAGTCTTGAAGGTAGCAATCGCGTACTCCTCACTGCAACTTTCAATCTCGTTGAAAGTTTCCCAGTACTTCTTTGCATAATCTCTGATTTGCTCGTTCTCCTCCTGTTTCATGGTGGAAAGACTCTCAAATGTCTTTGGGGCCTTTCTGCTCATCAAAAACCGAGCAGTGCATTCCTTGGCCAACTGCCTCCACCCACGTATGGATCGTGGCGCTAGTTTATGAAACCAGGATAAGGCCACCTTGCCAAGACTGGAGGGAAACATCTTGCACAAGATGGAATCATCCCCTTCATGCATAAACATAGCCTGTTGATAATGCTGTATGTGAGCCACGGGATCCGTATTTGTCTCGTAAAGTACGAATGCACCGTGCTTCACTCTGCTCGGCAACCTTGCTTCTTGTAGCCTCTTTGTAAAGGGGGAGGCTGCAATATTACTCAGGGCCTTGCGTGCTGCTTCTCCTGCAGTCACTGTCCCATCCTCTTGCTCTTTTGACTTGTGGGCCGAAGCCTTGACCCAATCAGCATCAGGTCTCTCGTACCTATCTCGATGATGTTTTCTTGTTTCCACTTCCTCGGGAGTAGAACTTCGGTCTCTGCTTCTCCTTTTTCGTGAAGAAGCCCTTCTCTCAGGTGTTTGGCTTCTACTTCTTCTTCCCCTTTTTCGTGGAGAAACCTCGTGACGCCCTATAACAGGACTTCTGCTCCTTATTCTACGTGAATGAGTCTGCTTATGAACCACCAGAGCCCGTCCGTCTCTTTGGGAATTCCTTCGAGAGAGTCCAGAATCTTCTGGGTGCTCTCGTACCTGCTGCAGCTCCCGTATCTCGTACTCGCGTTTTCTAATTAAACGAGCATACTCCTTGATTTCTCTTCTCTTTTTATCAAGGACATCATCATCATTGTGTATACTCTTCGAATGAGTAATTGACTCCTCTCTTCGATGAGACCTACTCCTTCTCGTGGAGCCTGTAGCTGTTTTGTCTCCTTTTTCTTTGGAGTTATCTCTGTCATGTCTTCCAGTGGGCTTTCTCAGAGCGCCTGGTGGGGATTTATCCCTTCCCCCACCCAACTGGTCCTTTGGACTAAACGGAGTGACTGGATTCTCTTCCGTCATGATTACTTTTTCAGGAAAAGTTTGTTCGTTTCCCACAGACGGCGCCAATTGTAGGGGGATGAAAACAATTGGTACTTCGGATCAACTGGATTGCAACGGCTTATTCGTGCCTCTTCACCGGAACCCTAACTCGTCGTCTGAACCCTAATCTGCAAAATAGACAGGGGGTGAGTGCACCTTTGCCTCTCGTGGCAAAGGCCCTCCGATGCCTTTGTTAGTATCACGTACTAGAAATCGAACCCTAATTATCAGTAGGAAAGCAATAAGAATACAGTGTTGCGTACCTTTTACCTTTAGGTTTAACTCTTATTTATAGATTTGCGTATGCTTGCTGGCCAAGCATCCGTGTTGCCCTAGGATTCTTAACTCGTATAGGAATCCCAAGATATCAAGGATTCTCGTTTCCTTTATTAGTTCATTACCTTAATCCTTGTAGGACTCTTTTCCATAACAAGCCGAACATCCCATACTCGTTGGGTATCTTTATCAGATCCTATATTCTCGGGATCGGAATACTATTGTTTCTGGACTCTTCCAGAATGTTCCTTATGCTTCAATATTTGACTAAAGTTCTTTCTTTTGTTCGGCCATCTCGTTGCCGAACAGACGGCTTGGACCATTGACTTCTCATGTCACTGGTCCATCTTGCCGAACATTTGTTTAGCATGATGACTGTCCTGCCTATATTCAAACTATGGTCCCACATACCATTTGCATTGCTTTTTAACCCGTGATCCCTCGTATCACGTGCTTGGTTCTTTGCTTCATCTGTTCGGCTGTTTATAACCGAACAGTCTGCTTCGGACCGCCTACTTCACATGTAACTTGGCCCTTAGTTTGCCGAACAAACAGCATGGATCAATGACTTCTCATATCATTGGTCCATATTGTTGTTCACTATATTGCCCGGCGGTAAGTCCAGTCATACTTACCACGTGCTCCCGAATATCACGTGTTCGGCAACTAAATGTATGTGTTCGGGAATACCTCCCTACAAGGAGTCCTAGCCCTGACAGGAATCACATGGATTACTAGCTAAGATAGGACTCCACACTCCACAAGGAGGAGATCCGGAATCTACAAAGTATAGTCCAACAAGGACTCAAACTCCGAGAGTAAATGCCTATAAATACGACGGTAGAACACCATATTCGGTACGTACACAACTCTAACACAGAGAATTTCCATTATTTGACGAGAAAGTTCCTACTGACTTAGGCATCGGAGGGTGGTTGGCACGCCACCATACCGGTGACATTAGTAATCACCTTATTTTGCAGGTTCGAACCGGAGCTATCATCAAAGTTGCTTCATCAGCTGGCGCCGTCTATGGGAAACGTATTTTTCCTTACGGTGAACGGCTTTGCATGGTAGAGACCCGATCAAGCAGAACAACAATGGCTTCAAACCCCGAACAAACGGGCATCGACGACGCTGCACAAGCCGCTGCTACAGCAAGAACTACTGCTGCAGCCAAGGCTGCTAAGGCAGCCGAGGTTGCCAAGGCAGCCGCCGCTGCCGAAAAGGCTGCAAAAGTAGCAGAGGCGGCTAAGGCCGCTACGATGAATTTATCGGAAGGTAATCAGATCACCCCAGAGGCATTCGCCCATATGCAAGAACAGATAAGGACCTTAACCCAAGGGTTACAGACCGCGAGGCAAGGAAACGCAAACTTACGAAAACAAATCTCCGAGTCAAGTATCCCTAGATTGCAAAATAGTCACCGTAATGACGATGAAGGTATGGAGGAAGGCGAATCCAGTGAAAAGGAAAGCCAAAATCAAAGAAAGTATGGCAATCCACCCCTAGAGGAGTCGCCTCACGAGCAAGGGATGATACTCAAGATGCAAAACCAGATTGAAGGGTTAATGAAACATGTTAAAGCACAAACCCCTGCCACGGTAGAGGAATTGGTGCAAAATACAGATTCACCTTTCACACCTGAAGTTATGAGACACCCTCTTCCTAGAAAGTTTAAGATGCCCCAGTTGGAGACGTTCAATGGTTCCACGAACCCATTGGATCATCTTGAAACATATAAATCCTTGATGCACTTACAAGCAGTGCCCGACGAGGTAATGTGCCGGGCATTCCCAGCTACCCTCAAAGGAAGTGCTCGAGCGTGGTTCAACAAGCTCCCACCAGGAAGTATACGTAGCTTTAAAGAACTTAGCACAAGCTTTGTAAGTTACTTCATTGCTGGTCAACGCTATGGCAAACCAGCAACCCATCTCCTGACAGTAAAACAAGGGAAATGGGAATCGTTAAGAGAATACACCACAAGGTTTAATAAGGAAGTGGTCCAAATAGATGAAGCTGACGACAACGTGAGCATAACCGCCTATATTGCTGGGTTGTATTCAGGGCAATTTCTATATCTTGTGTCTCAAGAACCACCAAAAACCATGGCAGAGCTCATGCTTAAAGCTCAGAAGCATATGAACGCAGAAGAGGCTGTCTATGCCAGGCGTCCACGTGATGGTTTCGATCCCCAAGCAGGGCTGTCACAGATTGGCGAATTCTCCCTAACAGATAAAAGAAGGCGAGAAGCTGTCCGCAAATCAGGGGGAGAACCTAGGAATAAAAAGGTGGACTCAAGATCATCCCCCAAAAGAGGGACAACCGGAGGACCTCCCCAAGGAAAATACAAACAGTTTACCCCACTCATAGCTACGGCAGAGCAGATCCTCAACAATCTACAAGACGATCCAGACCTCAAGTGGCCAGGAAAGTTGAGGTCCGATCCTAGCCGGAGAGCTAAGGATAAATACTGTAGGTTCCACAGGGACCACGGACATAATACAGATGATTGCATTGACTTGAAATAGCAGATTGAGGATTTAATTCAAAGAGGGAGACTACAGCGTTTTGTAACAAAGAAACACCAGAAACAACCCAGAAAGGAAGATGCAAACAAAGAGCGAAAAGATGGAGCTCCACCTCGGTCCGGCCCCATTAGGGAGATCAAGGTCATTCAGGGAGGATTTGCTGGAGGTGGAGAGTCCAGCCATACAAGAAAGGCCCATCTGAGAAAATTGCGAACAGAGGAATATTTGGAGGTCAACACGATTGACCGACCAAACAAAACCCAGAAAAAAGAGGAGATACCCATAATTTTCTCAGAAGAAGACCTTAAAGGAATTCAGATTCCCCATGATGATCCTTTGGTCATAACCATTGTCATAGCAAATTACCTTACACGAAGAGTATTGATCGATAGCGGAAGTTCAGCTGATATACTCTACCTTCATGCATATGACCAGTTAAAGGTCGGACAAGAAAGGCTAAGGCCTATGGTGTCACCACTAGTTGGGTTTGCAGGTACACCAGTTTACCCAGCCGGTCAGATAGCACTACCGATTACTATGGGAGAGGAGAAAAATCAGATTACACGTATGATTGATTTCATAGTAGTCGACTGTCCCTCAGCATATAATGCAATCTTAGGAAGAACTACTTTGAACAAGATTGGGGCAATAATCTCCACTTACCATTTGATGTTAAAATTCCCAACTTTCGAAGGAGTGACCTGTGTCAGAGGAGATCAGAAAGCAGCACGGGAATGCTATGTTACCTCACTCAGAGGAGCTAACATCACCATGAATATAGAGAGTCTCGACACTCAAGATGAAGAGAAACTCCAACATGGAGAGCCCGTGGAAGAGCTTATTGAAGAACTCCTGGAGCCACGGCAATCAGGGAAGACGGTGAGGATTGGAACAGGATTAAGTACGATTGCAAAATCAGAGCTGTTGCAATTCTTAAGAAAGAGTAAAGATGTTTTTACGTGGTCCCATGAAGACATCCCTGGAATTGACCCAAGGGTCATATCTCACAAACTGAATGTCGACCCCATTGTACACCCAGTCAAGCAAAAGAAGAGAGCCATGGCTCCAGAACGAAGTGAGGCAGCAGCCAAGGAGGTAGATAAACTCATTCAGGCAGAATCCATCCGTGAAGTTCTTTACCCTGATTGGTTGGCCAACGTGGTCATGGTGAAGAAAGCTAATGGCAAATGGAGAATGTGTGTAGACTTCACCGACCTCAACAAAGCATGTCCAAAGGATAGCTTTCCCCTCCCCAGAATTGACTCCTTGGTAGATTCCACTGCCGGACATGAGCTTCTTAACTTCATGGATGCATTTTCAGGGTATAATCAAATCCAAATGCACGAAGGAGATTTAGAAAAAACTTCATTTATCACCGATAGGGGATTATATTGCTACAAAGTAATGCCCTTCGGTCTTAAAAATGCAGGGGCGACATACCAGAGGTTGGTCAACAGGATGTTTAAGCAGCAAATCGGACGCAATGTAGAGGTATATGTAGATGACATGCTGGTTAAAAGTGCTAAGGCACGTAACCATGTTGATGATCTAGAAGAAACCTTCCAGGTTCTCAGAAAATACCAAATGAAGCTCAACTCAACAAAATGTGCTTTTGGAATCTCGTCAGGAAAGTTCTTAGGTTTCATGGTGTCTCAAAGAGGGATCGAAGCAAATCCAGAAAAGATTCAGGCTATACTCACCATGCGTTCACCACAGAACATAAAAGAGGTCCAAAAGCTCACAGGAAGAGTTGCAGCTTTGAGCAGGTTTATTTCGCGAGCAACTGACAAATGCCAAACATTCTTCAAAGTTTTGAAAAAGGCCTTTGAATGGACAACCTTGGAGGAACTGGCTTTCATCCAATTGAAGGAGTATCTGGCGTCACCACCACTCTTGGGAAGAACTCAGGATGGGGAGAATCTATTCTTGTATCTAGCTGTCTCCCCTCACACCGTTAGCACGGTTCTGGTTCGAGAAGAGCAGGGAACTCAACTTCCAGTATACTATACAAGCAGGGCATTACGAGGAGCTGAGTTAAGATACCCCAGAGCTGAAAAAATAGCCTTTGCAGTGGTAATAGCAGCCAGAAGGCTACGGCCATACTTCCAAGCTCATCCAATCAAAGTGTTAACAGACCAACCGCTTCGAAGGATTCTCCACTCACCGGAGACATCAGGCCGACTAATTCAATGGTCAATAGAGCTTGGTGAATTTGACATAGAATATAAACCTCGAATTGCCATAAAGGCACAGGTACTGGCAGATTTCCTTGCAGAATACACATATCCAGAGCCGGAGGAGCTCAGCAGAGAAGAACCTAAACCTTGGGTCCTTCAAGTCGACGGATCAACAACTAAAGATGCAAGCGGGGCAGGCTTAATTCTAACATCCCCGAAAGGACAACGCCTTAGCTACGCCCTTAGGTTTGAGTTTAAAACAACCAACAATGAAGCCGAATACGAAGCCCTAATGGTTGGATTGGAATTGGCAAGTGCCGTTGGAGCTAGGCATATACTAGCCAAAAGCGATTCACAGCTAGTTGTGGGACAAGTCCTTGGGGAATACACTGTAAAAGAGGGGATCATGCAAAGTATGTGGATAAGGTAAAGGCTTAAGTTGCAAAATTGCAAAGCTTCAATATTGTCAGAATCCCAAGGGAGGAAAACAATGAAGCAGATTATTTGGCAAAATTGGCCACGGCTAAGGAGGATGCTATTCCACGGAATACGCCTGTAAGATACTTAGAGTTACCAAGTATCGCCTCCCCAGATACACAAGTTCAAGCCATCAATTACAGTGATTCATAGACTGGACCCATAGTTGACTATACAGCTAATGGGACGCTACCAGAAGATAAGATCAAAGCCAGACAGCTCAAGATCAGAGTTGCAAAGTACTTGATGATAGGTGACGTGCTATATAGAAGAAGTTTTTCATTACCTTACCTGAGGTGCCTCACCACGATGGAATCTTTGAAAGCAATGGAAAAGGTCCACCAAGGAATATGTGGAGATCACCAAAGTGGCTGCATGTTAGCTTACAAACTCCTCAGGTTAGGGTACTATTGGCCCAGCATGCAAAAGGATTGCAACTCTATGGTGCAAAAATGTGAAAGATGTCAACGCTTTGCAAATATCATTCATGGATCACCTACAGTTTTAACCCCAATGAGAGGGCCTTGGCCATTTGCCCAATGGGGGGTGGACCTGATTGGCCCACTTCTGATGGCTGCGGGCCAAGTCCAGTATGCTATAATAGCTGTGGATTACTTCACAAAGTGGGTTGAAGCTAAGGCACTAGCCACAATCACAGCGGAGGTTACCATTGATTTGTTATGGAAATTAATTATTAGCCGTTTTGGATTGCCACGAGTAATCGTTACAGATCAGGGAAAACAATAGGACAATGCTCAGTTTAAAGCATATTGTATATCCAAGGGAATACATGTGCATTATTCCTCTAAAGCTCACCCAAAAGCTAATGGGCAGGTAGAAGTTACAAACCGAACCATTAAAAAAGGGATTAAGAAGAGGCTACGAGAGGCCAAAGGAACCTGGCCGGATGAACTTTATAATGTGCTATGGGCATATCGAACAACACCCCGAACAGCAACTGGAGAAACACGATATTCTCTTGCATTCGGGGCAGAAGCAGTAGTTCCCATTGAAGTGGAACTCCTCAACTACAGGACTGCAAGCATCGACCACCAAGAAAACCAACAGGATCTTAGGGCTGAGCTAGATCTCTTGGAAGAAACAAGGGAAGCAACAATGGCCAAAATTGCCGTTTATCAGCAGAGGATGGTTAAATACCATGAAGCGCATGTTAGACCAAGAAGTTTTCGTACTGGTGATCTAGTTCTACGGAAAGTAGATCCTACTGGGAAAAAGGTGGGCAAACTCGGCCCAAACTGGGAAGGCCCATATCAGGTCTTGCACCATGTCAAAGCTGGTGCATACAGGCTTGCAACCCTAAGGGGAAAAGAACTACCAAACTCATGGAACGTAGAGCATCTCAAAAAGTACTACAAGTAGGTGCTTACAATGAGATTATATTTTTGCTTTCTAGTTTCGATTCTGTTTTTAGGAGACTTTCAGTTTTTAAATATAGCCTTAGTAGAAAAAAATTTTAGGACCACGTGTTTTATTTACGATTCTGTGAGACCAATAAAAATCCCCACGAGGGACAGTTATTTACTTCTTCTCCTAAACGCATGATCAAAAAGAAAAGCAGAAAGCAGAAAAATAAAATTTTATTAATAAATCCACACCCTAAAGGGTGTGGACAGCATTTTTACATAAAAACTTTATGGGTAAACCCACAAAGTTACAACCTAAACACTATCTCTCTCCCTTGGAGGGGAGGGAACAGAAGGAGCCGGCTGCCCTCGGAAAGCTGCCAACTGGTCCCAATTGGCTATCAGCACCATGCGGACCATCTTCTCCATGACAGAGATAGACTCTGCCATGGCCTCCACCTTTGAGGACAGCCCCTCAATGGCTGTCTTCAGATCTTTGAGCTCTTGACGCAAATCAAAGGATTGCTCTTCGTTCGCCATTATCAAATGAGAACTGATTATGAAGTGAAACTTAACTTCTGGCATTCGGTAGTATTTATAGGCGGATCACTAACTGCTTGCTGAACCAATTAGCACGATCGTAATTAAATCTATGGGTACACTCTAAAACTGCCTAGAATAATGAGAAGTTACACATCCGATTACCTCGGGTATACGAAACGACGCAACAAAAAACCCAAGAGCCAATCTGGTGTCCAAGCTCTTAGACGTAGCATAGCTATGCAAAATGATGAGCTCAGGAAAAATATCCAAGCTCTTAGACGTAGCACAGCTATGCAAAATGATGAGCTCAGGAAAAATATCCAAGCTCTTAGACGTAGCACAGCTATGCAAAATGATGAGCTCAGGAAAAATATCCAAGCTCTTAAATGTGGCATAGCTATACATTCTACAAAACTACAATTCCCCTAAATGAATACCCACGGGAAAAATTAACAAGTATATCCATTGTTTGGACGCAAGCGATGGATACACTTGGGGGAGTACAACGTAGTATACAGCAAACAGTTGGACTTAAATTCAAAGAGGGGGCGAAAGTCTGCAAACGCAGTAGGTAAAAACCATACGGATTTACCATTTTGTCTACATCAGCCTTCTAAACAGGCTCCCAAAAACATCTCACTTGGATCATCACCAGCAGCTATCAAGTTATAGAGCTAAGGCCAAAACTAATGGCCACTCCAAAAAGAAACACAGTCAAAATACGAAAGTATTTAAAAGTGTTTAGTTACAAACCCAACCAAATTTAAAAAGTTTCAAAGGTAAGATTATCAAATAGCCTTTCCATCACCAGATGATGGACCAGGAAGAGTTGTTGCAGGGACTAGAGATTCGAGGGGAAGGGAAACTTTCTCTGGAGTTTGTAGAAGGGATACAATTGCTGAGCTGGGAACGGATGTATCTTTCAACGCTGCATCATCGCCATCCTCTTCCTCCCTACGTCCCCCATTAAAGCTAGAGGGCACTTCTTCATCATCAACTTCAAATTTGAAAAAATCCAAATTTGGAAAAGCTAAAGCCGCCCGACTCCTCATAGCTTCAAATCCATCAAAATATTGTTGAGTTATATCCTGATGGTATTCAGGGGACTGCAGGAAAAGTTCAATGGCCTCCCTTCGAGCATTCTTTGCCTTCTCAAGCATCCTTTGACTCATAGTCCGGTATTTCTCCATCTCCACGTCCCATTCAGAAATCTTCTGCTCCAGACTTTGAGCAGCTGCCACAGCAGTATCTCTCTCTACCTCAAGCTCTTTCTTCAACTTCAAAGCAATGTCTCTCTCAGTAGTAGCCTTTTGAAGCTCGGCAGTCATTGAGGCACCTTGTTTCACAAGCTTAAAATTGGCTTCCGTAAGGGTAACAACCTGTTTGCCCAGGCTATGGCTTTGAGAAGTGAGATACCGACCACGGGCTGCAGCCTACAAGAATAGGCAAAAAGTCAGAAAGAAAAAAGTAACAAATTGAAAAGTGATATAAAGTCAGAAGAAAAATAGCATACCATGGCTAATTCAACCAACATTTGCTCCCCTACTTCTTGAAGAGACATCTCCCCCATCAATTCTTCATCTGTTGTATAGAGCAACTCAGAAGCAAGCTTAAGAGCTTCTTGACGGTCACCCAAAATAGAATGACCAACAGAGACCTTCGACTTCTTTGAAGGAGGAGGGCGTCCCATAACAGCACCCTTTGCTTTTCTCTTTAAATTATCAGCATTTTCGTTGACAGTTTGCCCGACTGACAACTCAGAAGCAGGAGTGATAAATAGGTCAGCATCCAAGAAACTTTCAACATTCAGCTCTTTCTGAAGGCGAGAGCTTTTCCTTTTTGGAGCCACGGCTCCAGGTGACTGCTTGACCCTCTCAGCTTTCAATTGGGTCAGTAAGGCTTTGTCCATCTTAGGTGCCATCTCTTTACCTTCACCTCCTTCTTCTAAAAAGAAAAGAAGTGAAAAGCAATATGAAAATTAGCTAGAGGCATAGCAGCAAACCAAAATAGAAACTACCTCTAGAGAGTGCTAAGGCCTCATGAGTAGTCTCTGGACCCAGCAAATATGCGGCCAACGACTCTGAAGTCACAAGCAATTCCCAACTATGAACTGAGTAGCCCCTAGCTTGTTGTAGCTCTGCTTCCTGGGAAGAGCTCAAAGGAAATGGGACTCTAGCTACCAAAATTCAAAGTAAATTATAAATACATGGATTAAATTATTCAGACAACAAATTGCAAAAAAGCATTGGCTTACAATTTGTAGTGGGAATTCCCCATCTACTGGGAATCCGAGGAGTACATGTTCCAATCTCCCAATTGGGAAGCTCCCAACCATCACTACCAACAAAAAAGAATTTATCTTTCCAATTTTTACTCACAGTAGGAAGATCTGTGACTAGCTCCCCTCCACCAGGCCTCTTCGCAAAATAAAACCACCCAAAACCTCCAGGGGCTTCTTTAACAGAAAACTGGTTCAAGAAAGGTCCTTTCGACAAAGAAATCTGCCCATCAGACATTGCTCCCCACAGCGCGGCACAACCTATTAAGAGGCGCCAAGAATTGGGGACAATCTGACCAGGAGCCAAACCAAGAAAACTCAAGATATCTCTCACAACTGTGGGCAAGGGCAGACGTAAACCCCTTCTAAAGAACCAACATAGAGGCAAGTCCCATTTTCAACAAAAGAACAGGCTCGCTCTAACCCAGAGGGCTTCCTAAGAGAAACGGATTCTGGAATAAAATATCTAACTCTGAGAGCAGCCAACTCCTCATTTGTGATGGTGGAAGGAATGTTAGAGGCAGAAAAAGCGGGAATCCTACGAGAACCCTTTGATACAGAATCAGGGGGCGATGAGTGTCTAACACCGCTAGACTGACCCACATCAGGCGAAGCCCTAATACTACTACGACGATGCATCGAGACCTCTTCTTCTATGGTCGACTCTTCAGCGTTAAGAATCGACGAAAAATTAATGAAACCTTCCGCCATTAAGGTCCCAACAGCGAATCGTGGGTACAAAGAAGCAGATAGATAAAATAGCTCACGGAAAACCCCGTTCTGAAGAACAAGAGAGTAGGATGCAAAATCCTCTATAATGGGAGAATGCAAATTGATACAGGAAAAACCAATCAACCTAGCACAGATAAATCCCCCAGGAATGACCCGCGTTGGGTCCGTAATCTCTATACAAGAAAGAGGATCCAGCGCAAAAACAAAGAGAGAACAGCAAAGAAAGAGGAAGCGTACCTACGAAGGATGAGCTCTAACGCGATGACGGAGAAGAACGGCGAAGGAAAATCTCACACTGAAACCGCTTGAGAAGTTTTGAAAGTCTCTCTGTACTAAAAGATATGATCAAAGAAGGGGGAAACCTAAAAGATCAGCCCTAGTCCCGAGAACGGTTTCTAAATCTTCGTCGTACACCTCATAAAATCAAAATACTAAGAGATCTCGACACCTGTCCCATGATAAGACCTGCGTGTTTAAAACTTTCTGAAGAATAGCCAAAAAGCAGTAATCGCCATTCGAGCTTTTCCAATGTTCCCAACCTCTAAAAGCGAATCTAGAGCTTAGGAACAGGGGAGTACCTGATAAGTATAATATACCTAAAGAGCTCAACACTACCAGGCCTACGGACCTGGGGAGTACGAGCTCCCTTCTCTCCAAGCTCTTGTAAAGGACCTACGAGGAACAGAGAAATAACCTTCCAGGTCCGTCCTACGGTCGAAGCTGGAAGGTAAGTCCTAGGACCAGCTCCGACTCCTAGCTCCCTTGAGAAGCTTAACCTCTACGGTATCATACGAAAGGTATACTTGTTTAGATAAAGATACCACGACTGGAAGAAGGAATCCTAAGGGATAAGAGAAGGATGAGATAAGCCCAAAGGGCCAAAGATAAGCACAACCATGATTAAAGATAGGAGTCCTAGCCCTGACAGGAATCACATGGATTACTAGCTAAGATAGGACTCTACACTCCACAAGGAGGAGATCCGGAATCTACAAAGTATAGTCCAACAAGGACTCAAACTCCGAGAGTAAATGCCTATAAATACGACGGTAGAACACCATATTCGGTACGTACACAACTCTAACACATAGAATTTCCATTATTTGACGAGAAAGTTCCTACTGACTTAGGCATCGGAGGGTGGTTGGCACGCCACCATACCGGTGACATTAGTAATCACCTTATTTTGCAGGTTCGGACCGGAGCTATCATCAAAGCTGCTTCATCAATGGGTTTTAGTCCATTTAGTTTAGGAAAATTCACCCTGTAAAATAAACAACAATGGGACCATATTCCATCAACTTAATTCCTTAAAGAAAGTGCAAAACTACTATAAATTTAGCAGCAAATTTATAAGGATTAATCAAATTGAGAGAGAGAGAGAGAGAGAGAGAAGAAGAAGAAGAATGAATGAAAAAGGGAAAAGCTAGGAGTTGATTATTCTCCACTTGAACTTAAACCTGGTAATCCATGCTTTTCTTACTTGATTTCATGTTTGTGTGTTAAATTCAGTATCATAGAAGTTGAATTCATACTCTAGATGGTTGATTTTTAGTTAAGGTTAGGTTAGGGTTGAACTTCACTTGATTCCTTTGATTTGAGTGTTAGAACTTGTTTTGATTTGCGGGCTTTGATTTTCTTGAGTAGCTCTATTGTATCTACATGTTTGGCTATGTGTTGGTGAAGTTTAAAAGTGTTTTGGATGTGTTTGGAGGTGTGGAGAATGTTGGGTTTGATAAGGATTAAAAAATGGGATTTTTTGCACAAAGCCCAGGTTAAGGGGCTTGGTATTGATACCTAGTATTGATGGTATCGACACCCAGTATTCTGTTAACATTTTAAGCCAGTTGGTATCGATATATTGTTTTGGTGGTATCGATACCCAGGGCCTTAAGACAAATTTTGCTTGTAACTTCAAAGGGCATAACTTTTTCATCCGAACTCCGTTTGGAGCAAATTTTATATCAAAATTCAAGTTATGAGGATCTACTTTTCAACGGTAGTGGTCTCGTGATCTAATTCTAAACCTATAATATTATTTATCTAAAATACAATAGGCTGAATGTGATACCATTTTGGGGAGTTGTGTTGTATTTGAACTTCACACTTGTTTTAGGACACTTCTAGGTCCTTGTGATGGACATTTTGCATACATTGGTCATCGTTTGATTTCTTATTAGCTTCATAACTTTATGTCGAGCTTTCATTGAATTCGTTAACTAATATGAGTTAGATTGTGACTAGGTAATCAGTCGGTCAATTGAGAGGTATCAATACCGTAAGTTTGGCATACTCCAATCAAATCAAAGGTGAATGTGTTTGACATGGTTAAGTTCAATACTCCCTCCGTCCCTAATAAATTGTCCTCTACGATTTTGCATGTATTACCAATGGCTTATATCTCTCGACGTATATTATTTTTATATTTTTGAAATCTTTGTCTTATAGAAAAAATTGATATCTATCAAACAAGATCTATATTGTATACTTTTAGCAATATTCATTGAGAGATATAAGCCGTTAAAAATGCACGCAAAACCATAGTAGACAATTAAATTGGGACAAAGGGAGTAAGATATTGCTATAGTGGTGGTTTATATATCATGCTATCATTGTTAGCTCTTGCTATTACTGATAAGGTTTGCGTGTGAGGTACACCATATCGTAAGCCATACCGCATAATTAACAGTGGTTGGGAGCATGGTGTGTGGCACACAAGGTTTAGTTGTTGACATGCATGCTTCAAGATTATGTATGAATGGAAAATATGTGTGCTTGTTGAGGTGTTGATTGTACCACCAAAGATTTGCGTGTGAGGTATACCATGTCATATGCCATGCCAACTAATTACCAGTGGATGGGAGCGTGATATGTAGGACACAACACTTGGGATACATGGGAATATGGTGGACATGTCACTGCATGCTTGTGTAATTTATATTTATGTTGATAATCCTTCGGTTGTTCATTGAATATCATTCCTATGTTTGAAGGATCTGTTGATTATACTCCCTCCGTCCCAATTTATTTGTCCCAATTCTATTTTAACTTGATTAAAAACTTAGTTATATTTTTAAAGTGGTAATGAATTTTATATCCAATATGGATCTTGTTTGATAGATCTCGATTTGTTCTATAATTCAATATTTTTAAAATTACCTAAAACATTATAAGTTACAAGATATAATTAATTGAAAAGTGGCACAAACTCCCAAAAATGACAATTAAATTGGGACGGAGGGAGTACCTGTTATATTCAGTTGTGTATTTCGGTTATGTTGGTGATTTACATACATGTTATTCCTTCGGGTTTTGTGATTTTCTGTTGAACATTTCTATGTCTCATAGACTCTGATTTTTTCTTTTTAGATTGCCATATAGCAGATGGCTTAAAGTGGGTCCACTATCGATCAACGCTTTGGGGAGTATTCATACTAGCGTCGGGTGACGTCTTTGGTTAGGTTGTTGTATAGTAGGTTAATCTATAAGTTAACTTAGGCATTATGTAATTATGCAGGAATAATTAAGCAGGAAGATGTTTATTTATTTTAAGTTATGAGTTGTAATTTTTAGCGTTGACTTAGATGTATTAATTGTGAAAAGTCTTTTGCTGGGTTTTATTTTGACTTTTGTGGTGTGGTTTATTCTCGTGTTGGAGTGCCACATGGCTGCGCCGACTCGGGCCCACATTGGGTGCCATTTGCGGGGCGGGGTGGGACATTATCGTACTATTTTCCATCACTGGTTCTCAAACGGTTTGGCCTTCCTTGTTTTCTTCCAACTTGGTTTTCCAATGGGTTAATGGGATTTTGCTTAACGGCATGGTGGTAAAGTGGTGGTGTGTCACGCCCTCGATTTTCAAATTAAATATAAATAATTTCCATAATAAAATCCTCACAAAAATTCATATGATACTTTAAAAGATTTTAACATTTTCATAATTATACTTTCGCATCCAATAATTTCCAAAAGTTACACCATTGGCTCAATGGCCCAAATATTTCATAAGCATAGTGTATCAAAGAGAATTAATCGCTTACAAACACATTCTCAATAGGGAATTTATAAAGATGGTTAGGTAACTCCTCTAGTTAGCTTTCAAAAGTATTTCGTTTTCACATCCAAGCACTCCAAGCATGCAAGCTAACATCCTGAGTTCACACCTGAAAATGATGATAAGTTGAGTTACACTAGCCCAATAGAAAAATCTCAATTAAATCTATATGTGCATGAGATGATGAGTGTGGAGGTAGTGAATCATGCTAAATGAGGGAAAATCATACAATAAGAAGTGAATTAACAACCATTTTAAACCATTAGAGTACAAGGAATCAACACACTAGTATAAAATTAGGAACCACACGTACCAACACCATTTGCAACAATTAAAGCTCTCTCACAAACACTCCTACGATATTTCCACCCCTTGCGACTTTGTATTTTCACCCCTTGCGTTACAGTAAATTTCACCCCTTGCAATTCTGTATTTACACCCCTTGCGTTACAGTTCAGTCATTCCTATTTGGGCTTCTATATTTCCACTCTTGCGTTACAGCAAACCCCACACTTATACTTCTCAACTACAACCACAAATCATCATAATCGACACCAGAACCATCTATTTATTTCACACATCCCACATTAACTAACACATCACAAACAATTCATGAATCACAACAATCAAAGAGGAAATATACAGCTTTTCAACAAATTAAGATCCCCATGCCCTTAAGTATTCCATCAAATTCAAATATGACAATCAAGCATTAACATCACACTAAATCACCACATAACATGAAGATAGAGAGAGAAATCCCTACCAAAGTGGATTTTGAGCAAAACCCTAAGTATACCAAGTGCTACAAGCTCGATTCTACCAAAGACAAGTTCCTCCCAACATTTGCTACAAGATCTAGAGTACATATAACCAAAAATAAGATAAACAAGTGTGAATCAATAAGTGATTGAGAGTGATTGAGAGGAGAGAGAGAAAGAAAAACATGATCTAGAGTCAAGGAGTGTGAGCAAGAACATAAAACTTACCCCTTGTTTACCAAACTCGAACATGAAGTAGTGTGTTTGAGGTGAAAAGCACTTGGATCTTGAAGATTTGAGGTGATTGGAGGTAGAAATTAAGGGATTTGAATGAGATTTGAAGGGGGGAGGTAAGAGGGGGTGTTTTAGATCTATTTTGTGGTTTTTAAAAGTGAAAAAGAGTAAAGGTTCCTATTTATAGAGGTCTGGATTCACATACACAGTCACTAGATTTTTCCAGCGGGTACCAGTACTGGGAGATGTGCATTACTAGTACTGACACCAAAGATATCAACAATGCTCAGCCTCTGGTCGATGGGTACCGATACTGGGAAAAACGTAGTATCAGTACCGCCTGGAAAATTTTAGAATTTTACCAACATTCATCGAATCATATCCCGTACGCTACCAACACCTCCAAAGTCCAAACATCATTTTAACACCAAACTCATAGCTTAACTATTTTTGAACATCTTATACATAACGGCACGTTAATTCGTACAACCACGTTAATAAAATATACATTTAACTTGAAATACGATCCTCCATATTAACCATTAATTAATGTAAAGAAATTTAAAATCACGGGTCTTTACATGGTGGGTGGCAGTTTGGCGTTGTCTCCTGCCTTGTTTTGTTGTTGGGCGTCACAATTCTTGCGTAACGGCTACGGTCAGGGACGGAGGGAAATGAGGGAACGTGGGGGCATGTGTCCAAGGTTATCAATACCGTTCCGTACTGGTCGATACCGGCTAGTACGTACCGTTTTTGACAGAATCTAATACCCTACACCTCTAATTCCGTTCCGACTCAAATACCGGTCGGTACTGGCCAATACCGGACAGTACCAGAGATACCGGTCAGTACCGGCCAATACCGGATAGTACCGGACTATTTTTAAATTTATTTTTTTCTTCAAGTACCGGACAATACCAGTCAATACTGAACGGTACCAAACAAATACCAGAATATTTTTTATTTTTTTTGTTTTAAAAAGTGTATATTATACTATAAATTCTTTTAAGTAGGAAAATAACACTAATAGTGATCAATCCGAAATGGTACCCGATATCTCACCGGTACCGATACGTACCGTACTAATAAGAAAATCGGTACTCTAACCGATACGGTATTCAGAACCTTGCACGTGTCCCCACTCAAAACTAAAATAATTTTGTTATATTTTCGTATATTTAGCATAATCATGAAATTAAGTGTGCTATTATACATACATACTTGCATATATCTCGAAAATATACATATAGAATTAGTTTTATGTTTCAATTTTGTCATATGGTACATTTATACTTGTTGGTTTTCGAACTATTTGTCTATTTCGATCGAATCTTTATTAATTGTACTTATTTTTTACCGTCTAAGGGCAATATTTTAATATAATATCATTAATAAAACTATATCGATCATTCTAAAACTTGTAATGTTCTTGTAAAACATACTCTCAAATTTTGTCTGAGATTTTGTACTCATTTTCATATAATTTAAGTGAAAGTATGTTTTATATATTTTTGTAGTTCATAATGCATGCCTTAATTGTGTACGATCTTATTTGTGGTTAACTAAAAAAATAAATTTTTTCCACTATGACTAACAAGGTGCCTCCACTAAACAACATTCTTGAATCTGTCCCTGGCTATGGTGAGCATCCACGGCAATAGGGGTGTTTTGGTTGTTGTATCATCTCTCCAAGGGATTAGCCGGTGGTGGCTTGGTGGTGTTTAGAGGTGATGCTCCGGTGGTGTTGGGCTGCTGACTGTCTGAATTTGGTGGCGAGCGGTGGCCAACGGTGAAGCTTGAAATATCTCAGAAGGGTAGATTAGGTTTTGGGTTTCATGGGCTAGGCTCACATTGGGCTAGGTTTTTTGTTTTGCAAGCTTTGTATCGTAAGATTTGGGCTTTTTAGGCCTATAAGTGTTTGTGAGCTATTTAGTGTATATTTAGGCATTTTAGGCCTTTAAGTGTTATGGGTTTAGTCCATTTTGCTGTATTTTTCAACCTTTGGTTGAATTTCCTTGTCTCTTTCCCTAATAAAATGTTACTTTTGTCGATAAAAAAAAGAAGAAGTGCCGATGGAGAAAATGAGAGTGAAAATTATATCCCGTTTAATATTTCTGCCCTGTAAAGAAAAAAACTGATCCAAACATGCCCTTTATTTCAGAGTCTGAAGACGGATTTGTATCGCAAAGGTCGGCGAATTGGGCATGCCAAGAATTTATAATAGACAAGGACAGATGGGTACCACCGATGGTGGTAGCCCGGATGGCAAAAGCCTCCTTCATTTTCAGGCAAGACTCAGGTTCGAGTCTTGTTCATGGCATGGGAATGGGAGATTTGTTCGCTTGTCATCTTGTACCTAGGTAATGTTGTGATGACGGCATGTTCTCACGGACAGTAACTATAGCTCAAACTGGATATTCCACCTAGGTAATGTTGTGATGACGGCATGTTCTCACGGACAGTAACTATAGCTCAAACTGGATATTCCACAGCGGGTAGAAAGCTCCTATGGTCATATTCAATGGGGGTTACTACGCTTGTCGCCCCCTCCCACCCTTTTGTTTATAAAAATAAAATAAAAATAAAAAAAGACAGATGGGTGGGGTACATGCGGATGGTCGTGGGGTTCTTTACGTAGAGGAGTACGATTTTTCGAAAAGTCTATGAGGACATATCATGTTCAATGGGAGTTACTATGCTTGTCGCCCTCCCACCCTTTTGTTTATAAAAATAAAATAAAAATAAAAAAAGACAGATGGGTGGGTGGGTGGGGTACATGCGGATGGTCGTGGGGTTCTTTACGTAGAGGAGTACGATTTTTCGAAAAGTCTATGAGGACATAA
This sequence comes from Rhododendron vialii, assembly GCF_030253575.1. Taxonomy (NCBI): domain Eukaryota; kingdom Viridiplantae; phylum Streptophyta; class Magnoliopsida; order Ericales; family Ericaceae; genus Rhododendron; species Rhododendron vialii. Next base: position 18,035,658 of record NC_080563.1, on the reverse strand, counting down.
TCGCGTACATATGTGTTGGACTCATATCAAGTTCTAAAGAAATGATCCGAGCCATTCATTTTGTTCAAAAATGATTTGTTTAGGATTCATGTTAAAATAAACTCAATCCGATATCGGTAAAAATATTTACAAAATATCTAATTTTACTTCAAAATCCAGGCCTAGATTATGAAGAAAAGTTGGATAATATTTTGTAAACATTTTTACTAATATCGGATTGGGTTTATTTTTTACAGAAATCCTAAACAACCCATTTTGAAAAAAATAAGCGGCTCGGATCAATTTTTTGAAACCTGAGATGGGTCAAAAACACGTATGTACGCGATGTACGTACCTATGTGTATGTACTTCTAGCAAAGCTGTTTATATTTTTTTTTCAATAATATTTTCGTTTAAGTGAATGGTTAAAGTGACTGGTTTTTCCTTCTAATCAACGATAAATAATTCTTAAATTCATCTCGACCAAATAAACCAAAACAATTTTTAAAAAAATGATCATTTACACTCTTGAAAGCTCAAATTATAAATCACATAAATTGAATTTTTTTTGGTTATATTTATCTTTACTGGACTTTTTTCAAACTCAGTCCATATTGTTTAAGTTTTTTCAATTCCTCTCATCAAGACAGAATCGGAGAAGTAAATATCTTTGACGAGAAGGTGAAAAATATAGAGAAGGCCACAAAAAAAATCTGATGCTTTACTTAAGCGAGCCTAAACGATTAGAGTTGATAAACAAACCGAATGAGTACAATAATTGTCCAAATTCAGTTTGGAAATTTAACGAGATAAGAAATATGTTCACATGGTTGGTTTGCTTGCTATAACACACTGATGTCAACCAAGTTCTAATTAAGCTGATCAAGCGTCAAGCTCGAATAGCTTGAATTTTTTAATCAATAAATTTAAGATTCATTTCGTTCGAGCTCAAATTTTTTAATCAATATATTTTAGATTCATTTCATGTAGTCGGGCTGTACCTAGTTCCGGGTCAACGAATGAAACAACTGCCTCTCCCTCCCCCGTCCATCTTAAGAGTTCTAATTCCTCCACCTCCCGACTCCCTCCGATGTCAGCAGATTAATTCCCCAACCAAGCCAATCGATTCCATTGGTGAAAAATAGCTCATGCAAACTCGGTAAACTTATCAGGGCGAGTTACAGAGTGTGCTGCTTGGATTTAAGACTTTGAACTTCAGAAACAAGTTTGATCTTGGTTTGTTCATGCAACAATTCAATCCCAAACAAGCTTTTAACAAATTGAACAGAAGCTTAAACTTAAACTGAACTGTTTGATTCATTTGTCAGCTCTACAAACGAGTCAGTCTAATCAATCTTCAGGTTTAAGACTTCTATCAACTCCCCTGCCACTCCATTAACGGAACTTCAAGTTTTTTGTTTAATTCGGTCAAGGTGGTGGATTGGGAAGAGAGATCAAATACTGCTAACGACAAGACAAACAAGATCACACACTTGAATCATACATCATAGCTAAAAGAACAAACCCTCTCTCCGGTTACACATAGCAGCACCTTAACCCATGGCATACATCAGGGTCCAGCTCCTGGCAGTTTTCTCATACTTGCTCCTTTCTGTGTTGTACATTTCAGCAATCTTCGGCACGAAAAAGTAAGCAGGATCCGGGTTTCTTAACAGAGTGCAAATGGAGCGCAACACCTGTAAGTTAAGTGCAGAGACATTTCATACACCAGTAACAAGAAGCACTAATAACACCCAAATAGTTTAGAGATCCAAAAAAATTCATATCTAATTCAGCTGGATCCCAGACGTGAATCCAGCCCATGGTATTCAAATCTTCTCTTCTTTTGTGTCGATATGCAGTAATTTTCTTTTGAATTCGACCCGTCATACACACCAAATGATGAGATTTCAATACCAAATCAGTACAAAACCTAACTAGAATGCTGCAATCTCATAATCCATTATACAGACTTGGGGTTCATAGTGTGCTCGGCTGGGAACAAAAATAAAGCCCAAAACATTAGCTGGAATCTATCTCAATTCTCAAGAATATCAAGAAACTGTTTGGCTAACAGTTAGGTCAAAAAAGGCACAGTAGAGAAATCATTCTAAGGTGGTCCGAACAACAATCCAACACGTCAATATCGAGAACTCAATGCCAACAGAAAAAGCTTGATGTTTCACTTTGATTGAACCTAAATCCCCCATCCAGTCCAAAGCAAAAGGTGTACATCCACTTTCCACAAGGCAACACCACCATAAATTGTTGTGTTGCTTTGTCCCACCGAAGTGAATTTGTATGGCAAGCATTCTCAAGAAGCAAGAACCACAAGTTTTGGTTTCCTTCGTACTACTTTTGATTGTTACACGGGTTCAAGGCATCTCCATGGGACAAACCCGACCAACTAACTTTTGACACATACACAAGAAGGCCAAGACTAAAAATGAAATCACATCTGACAAAATGTTTTGTTTTCGCAAAATGGTACAAGAAACAAGTTCTCATTCTTTCCTTCCCCATCACCTCCGGCCACCCTTGGTGCCAACCCGCACCTAACATGTTTGTTAGTAAGTAAATGAAAAGAGGCTTCTTGTTTTCTGTGAACTGAAAATAGCAAAGACAGAACCTTACTGATCGATGTATTAGTTGAGTCCTCTTGTTCATAACACCAAATACGATTACAAGTAATCACGATTAGAAAAGTATGTTAGGGTATTGCAGTCATAATACTTAGCATGGCAAAAGGTATGGTATACATCCTGTACATGTATTGCAGTCATGGTGTTCATAGCACGAAGTATATTCCACATTCTATATTAATGCTAAGAGTAAAAGTTTATTGCAGTCAAGATTTCAAAAGTCGTGAACAAATTCAAGCTTAAAACACATTTGACAAGTTATACAACAATTACCTCGGTCATAGTAACGGCTGGACTCCAGTTCCACTGCTCCAAAATACCAAGATAAATGTCGCCAGTGATGTCTATGTTAGGGTGAAAAACCTTTGTCTCAAATGCAACCTGCAGATACCATCGAAAGTACATAGAACTCAGTTTACTTATCATGAAAATTTTGCAGTAAACTCTTGGTGATCAGATTCACTAAAAAAGGGTAGTAGATCATGCTTTTGTATCCAGCGAAGAGAGAGATGATTATTTCAGGACAGTTTTACACTCATATAAGGAGAGGGTATATCATCAAATTAGAGCTTCGTTTGGATGACAAGATGGGAGAAATATGTCAAAATAAAAGTTTCAGATCCCATATGATAAAGACAGCAGTTTCCGCTAAGTACTGGATTGATCAAGATTCAATCTGAGCTTTGGCATCAATTTTATGAGATAATACTAATCAAACATGACGTCACACAACCCACATACACGCACATTCAAATGGATAAAAGTGCAAGTATGCAAACACTAAGATACATTTCAGCATTCACAGAAAAGGAACAAGAGTACTCCGCACTATATGATCCTAAGTCTCCCACATATGCAACCAGTGGATACCACTGGTATTCACCAAAGGTATACATTTTTAAACCTTATAAACCTTTCTTCCATGCATAAGCATCGAAACCAAATACATTAGACATTGCATATCGAAGGACCAAACCGAGCTTTTTATCTGAATCAATTGAGGTCAGCTACGTGAATCTTATTTTTCCATTGTGCTCTCTAGGGTTACCAGTTCACTTAAATTTAGTAAGCTCAAATCCTTCCGTATAACAACTTCCAAAGTCAGTTTAGGTCTTCCTCTCCCCACTAGAATTTTTATCAACTACTATCATGTCACTCCTCTTAACTACTGCGCTTGCAGGTTTGTGATAGATATGTCCAAACAATCGTAGTCTATTTTCTCTCGACTTATCTTCTAGAGGTATCCTATTATATAATGAATGTTTTTGTCGCGAATACTATCTCACCTAATCTTATCATACACCCATCGTAACATTTTCATTTCAGTTACACTGATCTTACTTATTGTTTCTTGATAGGCCAATACTTTGTCCCATATAGCATCGCTGGTCCTATAGCAGTTCTATAATAATGGTCACTTCTGAATATCTCCTGATCTTGAATCTTCACTTCTTCTACATGGACACTACTATTGTCACTAAACTTACACTCCATATACTCAGTTCTACTCAACAACTCAGTTCTACTCCTACTTATCCTAAATCTTTTTGAGTCCAATGCTTCTCTCCAAACTTCTAATTTAACATTAACGCCTCTTTCGGTTTCGTCCACTAAGCCAAAATCAGCTGCGAATAACATACACCGCGGGATATCATCTTGAATATGTTAGCCAACTTGTCCATAACTAAGGCAAATAGTAAGGACTCAAAACAGATCATTGGTGTAAACTTACTGTGCTTGGAATTCACTCGTTTCCGGTGATCTAATCGTAGTGACACCACCTTCATACATGTCTCTAATCACATCAATATACCCTTTTGTCACTCTCTTTCGCTCCAAAACCGATCATATAATTTCCCTAGGCATCTATGAAAACCATATGGAAAATCCCTCTTCTTTTATATATACTTTTTCTAACAATCTCCTTGACAAATAAATTGCTTCCCTAGTCAAGTGCCAAGGAGATCGACCGTGGAAGCATATTAGAGGACATTCAAATATAATTGTCAATGTCATTTTCAACAACACCACAAATCAATGACAATGTGAACATACACCAATCAAAAATATCATCAACAACTAAAGCAACATGAAACAGAGTAGGAACGACAATCCACTCCAATAAGTTCGAGGATATTCCTATCCGAAGCAAAAGTCCTTCCCAAGGAGAACTTGTAAGACTCCATCTCAACAAAAAATTATCATGCTTTAATGCAAAATAAGAAAAGTCAGTAGAGAAATTCACCGAGTCCTGAAGTGTCCTAAGGCTGAGGACCAACCTGGGCATGATATTAAAAAAGTAACAACCAACAGGTTACAATTGAATTTGTGAGAATTTTCGATTGTTTCAAATCACATAGAAGGACATTGCAAAACTGCTTTGCCATTATTTAGGTGCTTTTAATCCATTGCAGTGTCTATTGCACGGTTACAATACAATAACAGAAAAACCTACCACAAAAATAACCACACAACTTATGCGAAAGGATGTATTTGTTCCCATGATATGTCAGTCAGATGGCAATAACCATACCTATTCACATAGCTATATGCTTTCTCGTTTCCAATTGCGGCAGTTTCACCTCTTAACAGTGTTGCATCGTAGCACTGGCGTAACAATTTTTGGTACGTGACTTGATAGTTAAACTGGTAACACCATACCTATGTTTATATGGCATTGGCAACAAAGGCTAGGCTAACTGATAGGAACAAGCTCTAGCTTCATGGCAAAATATGCACAGGAAAGTGCATCCAAGAATCTTCAACAGACACAAAGTTCATTCCTTCCAATAAAAAAGCTAAAAATGCATAGAGTAAGCCCGAGGATGCAGAACACACTAAAGAGGCAAATTGCCATGACACGTGCTACAGAATCCATCCACCCGCAATATGTCCTGCCAAATTCATTAACTACACTTTTAACAAGCTTGTCAATGGGAAATTTGGTTCGGAAACTAAAGAATGAGAGATGGACTTAAAATCCGTGGTTAAGATATCTTACATTATCTTTGTACGGTTGTACCCCACACGATTATTTATAAACTCAAAGCTAATCAAAATAGTAAAATACCATTTTCACAATTCATAAATGTTACGAACAGATAAGGATGCAGTCCATAAAATAAAAAACGGAGGTAAAAGCTTTATAGAAAAGCTCTAAGGCTTAAGCACTTGAGCAGTGCTAGTTATTCAGTACAATACAAAGATGCAGTCATTCAACAAAACTAGATTAACAAATCTCTAAGTTCAATTTCAAGGAAGAGCACATTTTGGACCTCACAAAATCAAGTTGTACCATCGACAAGTCCTATTTCATGGCAGCAGACTCCATAGGTCATTCCGTCATTGCATTCTAGGCACCATCTTGCAATTTGCAGTTGAATTGTTTTAGACATTAGGCACCCTAACAACCTCTCATGAACTGGCGTTAGGATCAGGGTCACCATTTAGTTTGTCCTGCATCACTTTCTTTCTTTAAACAAAGGATCCTAGCATCTCAATGACTCATCTCAGACACGTATCCCAAACAACCCAATTGTCAAATGTATGACACAGCTACTGTATACGTTTAGAAAGGTCGGGCAACATATGCAAAAGGAGATGTCATTACCCACCTGCCCAGAAGATTTAAGAGCCACCAACTATAGCACATGGTCACATGATACAAACAGGTCCAACCTTCCAGCAATACCACTAAATTCTAACAGAATGACAATAAGGGTTACTCCAACAGTTTGTCTGGCCAACCTATGAGGACCCAAAACAGCAGCAACCATATTAGCAAGCCATTACCACCAATACACACTAATTTGTCACCAGCACCACTGCTGCCTCCAAAACTTGATTAACATCAACCTTTTTATGAATTGGAAAAATCAATGTGAATGGCAGGGTTCAAGTACATGCAGGTAATCAATACAAATAACCAGAGGCAGAATAACCACCACGGGAGCTCAACCAAAAGGGCTTACATTACATCAACTCTTCTAAACGTATGAAGTACCCATGTCAGACACCACAATTGGGTATGGGTAAAGGATATGCAACCGGCAATTAAGTTGGACATTTGCCTAGGAAGCACAAATCTCTATCATAGGATGCGCAGAATGCTCTATGGCACCTCTTAAACACCATTTACCAAGAAATCACAAGTATATTAAGGAATTTGATTATTTTGCCATATATCCATCTCCTTGACATGGGAATTACTTCTCACCTTGGACACGACCCACCAAACACCGAAACTGCAGTGCATGTATCTTAGGCACTAGCAGAGGAAATATCACCTGGGTTCAGCATTCAAGCGTATGCAAGCAAGATTCCTTGCTCAAACTTTCAAAATGTATAGGGTACCATGGGGCACTGGGACACCACAATGGGGATCCCCTTATTCTGGACTATATTGTGGTATTCTGATCAATTATGTGTCCCGAAAAAAGACATTAGGGGATAAATGGAGACACATTGTAATGACCGAACCTGTGTTGGCATGTGTTGAGTACCAAACGATATTTTAAAAACACACGTACACAGATGAAAGTGAAGCATATCAACATAGCCAAAGCAACTCAAAAAGCTACATAAGAATCTAATCTTTAAGACAAACCCGAAAACGAACCCAAACAACAAACCATATGAAATAAGATAGATAAAACAGCGACGACAATAAGTAACCTCAATTGAAAGAAGTTGATGGGATCTACCCATTCAGATAGACACCACACACTCGCATCCTAAAATGCTCCTTCATTGTGGTACATATTGCAATGTAGTCTGCAGTATTGCAGTAATAAGAAATAACCCCAAGTCCCCAACACACCGCACACTACACACAATAGCAACCCTTCGACTTCCAGATAATCATAACTATGCTGCTGCCAAGAGAACATGCAACATTAGCACATCACCAAAATCGTCCCTGTTAACCTCAAATCTCGATTTAACACTTTATGTATCATACACCGTCAAATCAACGGACTGCTTCAAAGGATTGTTGCTTCATCAAACTGCTGCTGCTTCAAATCTGTTTCTTAGTAGAAATCGCAGAAAGCTTAATGCTTTTTTATGATTGGGGGACTGTGGCACTATTCAGTCATCCATTTTTGGGGTGATGTTATCTTTTCATTTTGGAAGTTCGATCTGTTTGTATTGGTTCATTTCTTATCAACTTCTTTTTAGGTCTCGAAAGGCATATGATTGTCGTGTGGTTTGGTAACCTAATTGGGATGCTTTCCCCGCATTGTGATGCCATTGGTAATCCTTACATATGATTAATAAAATTTCTTTTTTGCCGTTCAGGAAAAAAAAAACGTCAATCATCCATATATTCCTTTGTTAAGATGAACGTTGGCATTTCATCAGTCCCATTGTTCTTTATTTACATGGTCAAAATGGCTACATCAAGGGATCAACACTAGACAAATAACAAACTTGAAGGCAAATTCTTCGTGTCAAATATCATCAGACTGATTACTACATCCCTTTTACCATGAATAAAGCTATAAAAATTAATCCACCATTATAAGCCCAGGTAGAGAATACGTGGAAGAAACAGAATTGAAGGTGCAACTATTTTCTAACTTTTGCTTCTCAATCACTCTAGAGTGGCAACAATCCATGTGCTACTCTGATTCCTTTCGCTTCTCTTTTGTGAGTGCCTGTATGCAGAGTCTAATGGGAACCATCTCGAAATAATCAGAAGTACCCAAACCAAGAAACAGGCCACGGATATTTAAATATATTATGAAAATATTACTTCCGTAATAGAAAATCGAGGTCGGGCCATAATGTCCTAAAATAGAAAAGTTAACCAAATAAAATGAAGTCAAGCATGCCCAACACTAAACAATTTCTGACATTGCAACATAACCCCAACCTACTTTCGTCCGAATAATTAACTTTGGTGTGAAAAGTATGCAAGAGCACCTCAAAGCACAAGGATATACTCCAGAGTTGATGCAATACCTTAGGTGGAACAAATGGATAATTAAGAGGGAAATGGATGTCAACTAGAAACTCTCCACCAGCATAAGGACTGTCTGGATCACCCATGATTCTTGCTTTCCAATGAAAGATGTTTTCAGAAACTCGATCTACCAATCAATAGCAAAGAAAAGATAAAACATAGTGAATAAATTAGTGAATGTATAACTCTAGAGTACTTGTCTCACATACTCTTGTGTGCATACAGGAATAGTAAAACAACCGACTTCAAGTTCAGCATTAACATATCCATGTCAATTAGCATTATGAACATACGACTCAACAACACAATAGTAAAACAACCGACTTCAAGTACGGTATAGGCTGTATAGCTCAAGCATATTCTACAAATGCATAAGGTCACTCATATCCAGAAGCAAGAAAAGAATCAACAACCCTTTTTGCTATCACAGATGCTACTTGTGTGTGCATTGCTACCTCTTTTCCGTATAAATGTATGTTTTAGCACAGGAAACTTCCAAAAAAACAAATTAGAAAATCCAATGTGCATAGACAAGAAACAATAAAAAGCCAAATCTGAATACAGGTTAAAGATGAGAAATATATTAACAACTTCTTGAAGGATACCTATAGCACTTCAAATGGACATTGCGCATTACAATACATCATTCCTGTATGTCTATATTCCTACATATTTTACCCTCTTTTGAGAAGGGTTAGAGTAAAAAATGTTCAAACTAAGGTAAGAGTAGGAACAAAACTAACCATAAGTAAAATACATAAGAGTGCCAATGGAAGTAGCAATAGCGCAATAGTGAAGATCGAAAAACATGAGATGCCAGTGAACAATTTCACCCGCTAGATTCAGTTATTAACAGTAATGTGGAAATCTGGGATTATGCAACTCATAATTAAAGCAGGTTGGCTAAGTGGAAGGGAGCTTCTGGCAAATTAAGCGAACAACATATACCACATAATAGAAAGAAAATTATAGGACTACATTGCCAGCAATGCGATGGGACAGAATGTCGGGCAAGATAAACAAATAAAAGGAGAGTAGCTGAGATGAGATTGTTAGATGGACGTGTAGCAGGGACTACAAGTGATAAAAGAGAAATGACAACATTCGTGGAATGACGAGGGGACTACAATAAGTAGAGAGAATAGATTAAGGTTCTAAGGAAGAGTGATAACCTTAAAGAAGACGCTAGGGGGAGGGGTCGACATGAGATGTGTGTCAGAAAAAAGAAAATCTTGAATTCAACAGGAATACAACCTTTGTTTGAGCAGAATGAAGAAAAAGGATTTCATATAGCTAACCTCATTTGATTGGGATGAAAGGCATGGTTTTGTTATACAAGTTCCTATATCTCGTGTTCCTCTTCTCACGATTAAAAAACTAGAAAGAGTAATCTAAAATGACGAGATAAGCTTACATCGAGAGTGCTACTAAATACATGGGATATAATTCAAAAGGACAAATAAAAACAAGTAAAAAGTACTTGTCAAGAAGTACATCAAGTGAACTCTTTTTTTTTTTGGGATCAGCAAGTGAACTCTTCCATTAAGCCAAAGAAAAAATTTATCAAACGGTTAACAGTACCTATTCTACGATATGGTACAAGATACTGAAAGACGTTGAACACCTTATAAGGATACAATGAAGGCTCAAAGAGTGCAGCTAAAAAGCAAACCAGGCTAGAAATAAGGGTCTCTGACTCTCTTTATCTGCTAATATGGCACTTCACATAGCTCACGGACTGATATAAGCGAGCCTGCCTAAGGCTGCATTGTGTTGATTGCTTAGAATTCTTGGTAAAGCACAGTCGAACAATATGATTTCCATAGAACAACCCAATGTGCTCTCAATATTTGAACGGTGGAAGAAATGGTTTTCCCTACAGAAGGAACAAATCTAACCAAAGAAAAAAAGAATGGATGACAACTATGTAGCATGGACACGGACACGCATACAGACAAGAAAATTCTAAAAAAATGGGGATACGGACACGATGGGGGACACGCCATGTGTATATATGTGTGTGTATATATACATATATATATATATACATATATTTATATATATATCGGGCCAGTTCTACCCACACAATTTTTAACACAAGATCTCAGCCATTCATTTCCATGGGTGAGATTAGAATACACTCTCTCCTCCCTCCCCATCTCCTCACCTAATCCTTCCCTCTCACCTTTCCCACCACACAGCCCACCGTTCCCAGACCCAACCCCGGTCGGCACCTTCATCTCCGGCGAATGTCTGCAACTTTATCTTTCATTGAACATTATCAAGTTTAATTTTAAATGAATGTCGGCAACTCCAACATTAATCTGTCAAATCAGTCCCGAAAGAAACTCAAAATAAAATCAAATTCGGCGAAAGCGACTCTGTTCAGGGCGGATCTGGTGACGGCGAAACGAGGAAAACTCAAAATAAAACACAAAAAGCTCGCCGCGGTGAACACAACAGCGGATCCAGCGACACCGACGCTGTTCAGGGTGGGGTGGTGCTTTCGGAAGTGGACAACAGGAACACTATATATATGATAGTAATAATATTCTCTTTTCTGGGTTTTTATTTCGGGTCTTTTCTCCGATTGCCACAAACGGTGGCGTTATTTTCCCCCTTTTTCCAGTTTGTTTTGTTTTGTTTCTTAGAGGGAGAGAGAGGGGGTCGCCGGAGATGGAGGTCCCGGCCGGAGTTGGGTCTGGGAACAGTGGGTTGTGTGGTGGGAAAGGAGAGAGGGAGGATAAGGGGAGGAGATGGGGAGGGAGGAGAGAGTGTATTCTAATCTCAGCCATTGCAATGAATGACTGAGATCTTGTGTTAAAAGTTGTATTAAAATTTGTGTGGGTAAAACTGCCCCGTGTGTATATATGTGTGTGTGTGTGTATTTTATCCAATTTGTTATACATATACATATATAATAAATGTGTGTATATTCTCTTTTGCAATCCAATTTGCCGATAAATTTCCTGACGGAATTACGGATAAAAATCAGATACACAGAAAAAATAGGATCTTTAAATTATATAGCAGAATTTTATAAAGATCTTAGGAAGACATGTCAACCCTTATTTGAAAGATTAAGAGACAATCCTCCTCCTTGGTCATCCATACATACTTCTCTAGTCCAGAACGTCAAAAAAAAAAGTCAAGACTTTGCCCTGTCTTGGTATACATACAGTCAATTCTTTCAAAATTATTCAAATCGATGCTTCTGATATCCTTCTCCAAAAAGTCAATCCTACTTCTTCGGAACAAATTGTTCGTTTCCATTCTGGTCTTTGGAATAAAGCACAAAGCAATTATAGTACTATTAAAAAATAGATTTTAGCAATTGTATTATGCATTTCAAAATTCAAGATGATATATTAAACCAAAAGTTTTTAGTTAGAGTAAATGGTAAAAGAGCTAAATATGTCTTAGAAAAAGATGTTAAAAATATAGCTAGTAAACAAATCTTTGCTAGATGGCAGTCAATTTTGAGTATTTTCTATTTTGATATTGCATATATTAAAGGAAATCAAAATTCTATCCGAAATTTTCTTATTAGAGAATTTTTACTTGGTAAACAATTATTATTATTTTATCTGCAGTTCAAACATGATGCCACGAGGGGGCGGAAGCACAGACACAATGGAAGAACATGGAGACAGAGTAAACTAATGGGGCACTAGAGAATCGGGGAATCACTGGTTGATTACTTTAAGAATGAAATGATAATGGAAGCACTAAGTAATTATTACTTAAGTAATCAAAGAATCAGAAGAAATGAAAAGCAAAACATAATTTAATCAAAACACTTAGATTAGTTTAGAGAGTAAACCTAAAATAAGTATCAAATTGTAGAATAATTAAAGTAGGCAAGGCACTTACCAAAATTGGCTGAACTTAATTGCCGAATCTGAAACAGTACATGAATTGATGGGTTTACAAACTTTATATGGGTAGGAAAGCTGGAGTATAATCAAACTCGGCTTATTACTGGCTAGACTATGAAATTACAAGAGAAAACTGAACTTCTAAAACTTGACCTCCTTTACTACATAACTCTCGGTCCCTTTTACGGAGGAAGGACCTTAGATAATTAAAAATGCTAGGTGACTCAACCATGTGACTAAAGCTTGTAACTTTTCTCTTTCGGTGGAGAAACGACCCAAGCAGGTGCTTGCTATCTCTGATGATCTTGTTTGCCTTTGCTTTTGGTGTTGATGTGACCAAAAGTAGAAATGACCAAAAGGAGGATATTACTTTTGACTATTGCTTTCATGATTTTGCTCTTGACTAGAAATGATGCTGCAGGCTATCGGACAAATGGCATATGTGTGTGTGTATACAGTCCCCTTCTACTAAGGGATCCCTCATTTTGTTAAAATGCGGACTTCCCATTTCTGGGTCATACTATGATGATCCAAACCGTTCAACTTGTTTTAGAACATGTTTTTAAGGGTACTCACAAGAAATCAGCTCAAAATATGATCGGGAAGTGCTTGATCCAAACAGTTTTTCATAAAGCTTGACAGGAACTGTTCTATGTAAAAAAATGTTTGGATCAGGCACTTCCCATTTATATTTTGAGCCGATTTCTCGCATGTACCCTTAAAAACATATTTTAAACAAGTTGAATGGTTTGGATCATCAAAATATAACCCAAAAGGCTCCAAACTATGAGGTCGCATTGAAGGTCCTCATTTTAAGGTTAAAATGAGGACTAGTTTGGAGCCTTTCGGGTTATATTTCGATGATCCAAACCGTTCATAAAAGGAGTACAGCCTGGCAGGCCATACGACTTCGAAGTGCCGGTTTAATAGAGCAAACAAGCTTTAAGCATGCTGCCTCAAGGCCCCAGACTACACAAAAGGGTAAGGGCCATTATTCACAAGTTTACCGATTGCGATTACTTCCTATATGTTTTCCTAGGGGTCATACATACAGAGTGCATCAGACATTTGGGATATGTAGACAAGTTGTATGAAGAATTGCATACACTTGCCGTGTGTTGGAAGTGCTTTTGTTGTTTTTGAAACATCATGAGCAACCTTGTATCCTATGAAACATGTACTATTCTTATATAAATTCGCAACTGTAAACTTGAGCCATGGATTAGTGATAGGCGCATAAATATTAACATAAGCACCCCCTAATTTATCCTTGTTAAGTCCGTTGATATTGTTACTTGGAGATTAGTGATGTGTTTCTTGTGGTTGTAGATATTTGGAGGCATAACATATTAATGGGCTTTATTTACACTCGATTGGGCGAAGTTGGTTCACAAGTTTACGGATTGTTACACGGTGTTCAATGCCTAGTGAATCATACCAATTTAATGGGTGGGTCCATTGATTAATTTAATTCACTTAGAAGAAATTGGTTTACTCTTGAATCAGACCAAAGACTTGCAATGTGTACTGGGAAAAGGTGCTATAGGTCAACGAGGTCAAATCCAATTGGGAGAGTTTTTGAGATGGAAAGAATTATGTTCTCCTCATTCCGATTCTCAGCAGACTTGTATGAAAAAAGTAGGGTTTGCTTGAATGGGGGCCACGCATTAAGTCATTACATTACAGAAACAACCAGGCAGCACATATAAAAAGGAGGAAAAGGGGCTGCACAAAAGGGGAGTTCGGCTGGAAACAGAAGAAAAAGGAGCTTGTGGACTTCGGCATAGATGGCCGGCTAAACACGTGTCTAGGGGGGAGATGAAGCTCCGTAACAATTATCCGTGTTTTTGTACAGACTAGGGTTTTATTTGGATGGGATTATATGTTCAGAACTCCTTTCATGAATTCAATGGAATGGTTTCTAAATCTTTCAACTGGTTGAGTATTTGTATCCTGGGTTTTCAAATTACCGTTCACATAATGGCTTTCATTGTCTATGGGTGACTGCGATGGGTTATGCTCGCGAGACAGACCGTGCCGTTAGGCGGCCAAACCACGCTAGTGAGATGGTCCGTGCCATGGGATGGGATAGTCCATGCTGATTGGCGGATTGTAAAAATCTACTTGTCCACTATCGTTAGGGATTGCAAGCCCTAGCGATAGTGATTTGCGATTTGAGTGTTAACCCAGTCTATGCGATACATGGTTATGCGGTTAGGGTGGATTCTAGACCCTAGACTTTCTTCCATCAGTTTCCAAACCTTTTAATAAATTTCTCTTTAGTTTATTTAGTTCTTCAAATCAAACCAATCAGTCAAACTCTTTCTTCCAGTACTAAACTAGAAGTTAATCAAATTTATAATAACTTAACCAATCTGTCCCTGACTCCCTGTAGATCAACACTTGGTAATGACCATTATTCTACATAGTAGTAGTTACCTCCAAGGTTTTATAAATTTATTTTTGATACGGTATGACACAGTCAGTTGGCTTTTCTAGTGTAATGATTTTTGCTTCATTTGATTAATGCACTTGCTTTGAAAGATGTACGATGGAGAACACTTTCAGCTGATTGTACACTTCCGCTAACGCATAGGTATCTCCACTAAGGGGATGAGTTGGGGTCGTAACCCACAGGTGAGCAGGTCTTAGGCACCTCAGTACTACATACACACACCTCCCATAAGACCATGCCTTATCAAAATCTAATCTAGACTCAACTATCAGGGGAGGGGACAGGGGGTGGAAAACGCACCACTGGTTGACAACCATGCACAAACAGAATAAGAATGCAAAACCTACAAAGTGCCGATACCATCCGAAATGAAAAGGACGTCTTCATTCAAGCAGTATTCCACTATATTCATGTGTTTGAGACAAAACTCAAACCCAAGCCTCTGCATGCAAAAAGAAAAAGATAAAAAAAAACTACACAATACTGCAAAACACCTAGCTCATGGAGCATACCAAAATGAACATGACCAAACTTCGAGATCTAAAACAAAGACAGATCCTACCTGCACTGCAGTTCATCAGACGATCTTTTCGAAGTAATTTCAGCTCATTCAAGATTCGTATCGAAGCAAGATTCAAACCCTAGCCTCCGAAATCACAGAACAAACTCAGTTCAATAGATGAATAACATGTAAAGACATCGAGAGAGGGAGACGCACTTAGTCATCCAATATGAACTACATATAGGAGGAGAGAGAGAGAGAGAGAAGGAAACCCACCAGCATATTATTGTTTCTTCCACCTGAATTTTGAAATGTAACTGATACATCCTGGTAAATATAAGACTCTGAAGCAGAAAAATTAAAAGTTCAAATTTTTAGCAGAAGAACAATGTGCAAGACTGCAAGTTAACAGGATAGACAATAATTCCAAACCTGAGCTTGTACATACTGTACCACGACTATAATCATTCATTTCCGGAAAATTCTTCCATCTAACATCATCAAGTTTCTCCAACGATTCCTCTGACGGTCCCGCACCAACCCACTGAAAGAGAGAAAAAAGGAGAAATAAGAATTGTTGCAGCAGTAAATCTAGGTGAACCATGATTGTCCTTCTAACTTCGGAAACAAAAAGGTATCAAATTTTACAATGAAGACATGACATTGGCTCGAGCTGCAATGTGATATAGCGAGAAGTACCTTATCCATTGCTTCCAAACTAGCAAATGCTGCATCCCTCACTTCTGGAGTCTCATCACTGAGGCACTACAAGAATGCAAGCATAAAAATTCCATGACTCTGTTTCAGAAATTAGGGCGTAGTAGTCAAAATGATGAAACAAGACAAAACACAAGCAAACAGCAACATGCAAAAAGAAGCAACTATGAAATCCAACTATTAACGACCAAAGAAATGGTGGCAGTTCAGGTATCAGGCATCTGAAGCAGCAAGTATCAGAACACAAAATTCAAGAACGTCAACAAGCATTTTCCAAAAGAAACTTCATTTGCCATAAAAACTGAATCATGTTTACTCAGTTAGTAGTTAGTACTGATCACTGAAGCTCAAAGAATCATGTGTACAAAGTTTTGGGGTGTGAGATGGGTCAAAACATTAATTACTTGTAAAGTAGAAACATTGCTGACTTTTGCAAAACGAACCACGAGAAATGTGTATTTAAACTTATAGTAGAGTAGCCAAAAAAAAGTAGCAGAAAAGAAAACAAATAGAGAGTGTCTTAGATAAATAGCTGACGGGACACAACTCAAATACAAAGATGGAAAAGGAAAAAAGAATAAGAGAGAAATAAAGAACAATAAATGAAGCCAAAACCCAGAAACTATGTTACATAGACTCCTCTATGGGCGTCGGACAGGTGCCTCTAGAGGCCAGATTCGCATATTCAGCTAATTGTAGCTACAGAAACTAAAAATTTGGACACTTATGCGGAGATAGGTGTATTTATATTCGTAAGTAGGAATATAGGATCAGTGTTCAAGATTAAATAAGTATAAGAATATCAGCTAATATAAAAACAAGTAAGAAAGAGCTCAACATATAATCTTGATTACAGTCACACATTGAAACAATTTATTTAGTTCCAGAGCTGAGCAAAATTATAATTCAAACAGAAATCTTGTCAGTGGATTATATAGAATCCCTTTAAACAAAACAACATTTTGCCATTGATCAATCTCAACCCAAGCCTTCTCGAATGAGGCCGCCTCAGTCAACAGTTTTGCACCTCCCCATCGACCCTACAAACACCAACCTAGAAATTCCATCACTCTATTTCCGTTGGAAAAAGCCATGTCCGCCTTCATTCTTACCCACCTTAGAACAATTTGGTTCTTTGCTTTGGTAACAAGGAATTCGACAAGAGCACCCTAGGCCGACAACCGGCAAGAGCGAACTCCAACAGCACTGCCTTACACCTATTCTTGTCGCCACCCCAAGACGTCAGAGTAGAAGTAATCTTAAACCAAGGATGCCTTCACTGAAACAAAACACCCTACTCTAGACTCCAACATCCTACTACGGTACTGCAGCTACCTCTATCTCAGCTATGATAGATCTATTGCAGCCTCTCACCCTTCCCCGCAATCTAATAGAGCTTTGAAAACCACCTTTTCATTCCACCACCATCACTAGTTTCCCGTACACACCATCTTAGGAAACTCAAAACTCTTCAAACCAAGATGAACAACCCTCCTCATCTAGAAATATCATCCCATCTACCGATCAATGGCATGGGATCAATTCTCGGAGCAAATAAAAACCCTAAAACCCAAGCAACCAAAATAACCACCTCAAGAAAAGACTGGACAAAATGACGGAAGAAAAGACAGAAGGAGCAAATGACATTCTGACAAGGACCATTAAGAATTTTGTTTTAAGCCAATCCACAGAAAAATATTTTTGTTTAAGCAGCTTCTGCCAGAGATTATAATGCTATTTTCATGATGACTCAATCAATTGGCTCACTAGCAGAGCAGATAGGTATCATTTGCAGGGAATTCAGAAAGAAGCACAATGATGACGAGATACAGCATTCACCCTTCAAGTCAAATCTCAGGGTATGCCTTAAATGCAGTGACAAAGTACGAGGAAGCCAACAATCGTGATCATGTGTTTATAAGTTCTGGACAGAAGCCAAGAAAATCTCTATGAGTGGTGATCAAGCATGTAAGAGCTGCCAGTTGTAACAATTAGCATCCTAATAACCTGACAACTAGTGTCAACAAATTACCAACAAAAGAAAAACTGCTATCAGAAATGAAATATCACAAACAAAGGACTTGGTTGTGCCTGCTAAAACAAAAGGATTCACAAACTGAGCGTGATATGTTGTAAATTAATGAACTTACCTTCTTAAGTGACTGGCGGATTTTTGCAATATAATCAGGAGCCATGCATAACTGTGAATTGAGTTTGGTACGTTTGGACGCAGATACCTTTTGCTCTGACCACTTGGCAGCTTTCTGAGATGCATAAGATTTTAAATGATAAGAAGTAACACACACAAAAATTTCAATCAAGAACCCCATAACAAAATTGCCTTTCATGCTATTCACTGAGAGCACGATTACACAAAAGAAGTACAGAAGATAAATAAATAAATAATCTAACGTCGCTGAATAAAAAGTAAACAGGATTGAGAGCACTGACCACTCCATCCCCCAACCCTGCCTTCTCCAAAGTCAATACAACCACAGGATCAACAGATTCAACACATTCAATTTCTTGAGGAGCTGACAAACAAGTATGTTAGGTCCTTAGGTCCAACCGTCCAAGCATTGAATGCCAAAAAAAATTGATACTGAATGCAGATTAATAAAAATTCAAAAATACTTCAAGTGCTAATCACCAAAATTCGATGGTCATGAACATGACGATATGCTTTTCTCAAACTCTTTGATGAAGAAAACGAAAGAACCAAACAAACAAGTTCTAATAGTTTTACAGACTCCACCACATACCATCTGTGACAGATTCTTCAGAAGGACCAAAGCCTACACCTTCTTCCTCTGGCTCCTTGTTTTTCTCGGATCTGAGGAAAAAGCAACCAACAATTCAATAAAAACTTAAGTGCTTTGTGGAGGTGTCCTTTAGCTTTAATCCAAAAAAAAAACTAACGCAGAAGCAACAAGTGCAGTATGAAATGAATTAGTGACACATATAAGCCTCAATTGCAAGCAAATCTGCTAGAGGCTCAAGCCAACTGAAAATGACTACATGAATCCATTTACACATACTATATGGTTAGCAATTTAGGATACATATCTGTCATGCATTTCTTGGGTTACAAACCCCTGATTCATGTCCAACTAAAAAAGAGAAGAACCCATTTCTTGATTGCTAGAAGCTCCCAAAATTTGATCTACTATTCTTTTTAAATAAAAGCAGTCACTTAATAATGGCCCTTGTTCCTCGCAATGTACAACATGAACAAAGCTTCACGTGCGACGTAAATAAATAGACAGCATTAAAGAAAAAATCCTCAACGTCCCCATGTCCAAAGAAAAAAGTCATACAAAACGAGCGTATCCCAAGCTTAGTTGCACGAAGTGGGAGCGGGGGTCGACACCAGCTCTCTTCCCCCCCCCCCCCCCCAATCCCGTAAGCTCCCATCTCCAGTAGGAGCGCGATCCCGTCTCAAGGGAAACGCACTCCCATCACGTTTCTCAGCCGGGAGCGCCTAGTAGGCAATTCCTGCAACTAAGATCCCAAGTCAACAGTCAAATAAACAAGTGTACAGTAGCCTAGGCAGCAAAAGCGACTAAAAGGCAGAAAATGGGCCTAATGGATGAGCTTGACCAAAGTTATGCGGAAAGAGGAAGAAACAGATCCATGATAATAGATAAGAAAGGGGGCAATACAAGATAATTAAAATCATAGAACCAAGGAAGACAAATGGTAATTTCCCAGAAGAAAAGGCTACCTTATTTTGCGAGATGGTCTAGCTATCCTAGAGACACTGACAAGCTCAGCCTCCAACTCTTTTTTCTTTAATAAAGGAACAGAAAACGAAAATTAAACCGGAGTACAAAACTAAGTAGTAAATGACACCACTACAAGAAAATAGCTAACATACCATTGTCTTCGGCATTTTCCCAAACAATACTGATTTCACTGTTTCTTTTCCAATCCAACGACACAGCTCAAGTGTTAATCCTTTGGATGAAGCACGAACATTTTGATCTCGGTGGACAAAGAGTTCCGGCAACAGCTTTAATATTCTTTTAGGGGGCACTATCTTCACCCCAAATTCACTAATATATGCCAAAACATACAGGAGTCCCCAAATCAGCAAGAGATGTAAAGAACAGTCAAAAGAAGATTCCATCGTACCAAACACGTGCTCACCTTAAAGCTAGCAAAATGATATCAATGGCTGGAACAACTGCTTTAGCAACCTTTTTCATAACAGCTTTCTCCATAGCATCCTGCAAACGGTCATAACTATTTGACACTCCTCATTTGATAAAATGAACATAAAAGGAAAGACAAACAAGAACAATGATTCAGTAAGGATGCACTTCAGTGACGGAGGCAAGTGGGAGGGTTCTTTGCGGGGACTCCTTTCTCTGTCACTTTCTGTTCCCTAAAAGTGCTCCACCCACAATATGCAGAATTTCACACAAACAGAAAATGCTGACAGAAATAACAGCCCCTTATTTTCCAAATTCTCCTACCAAAACTCCATTCTCTAGATTTTTTCTTCATTGCATTGGATTGTTTTCTCCTACCAAGTTAAAAAAATCTTAGATCTGTTTGTATCCATAAATTCCTTGTTTTTTTTGGAATGAAGAAGTAAATGCAATCCAAGACGTAAACATTAGAGTACTAGCCATGCAAACACAAAAACTGTTTAAACATGGGACTTCTTATCAAAAATGTATAGGTAAAATACATGTGGTACCACATAACCCTTCATCTTCTTAACGAAAAAAGAGATTAGAAGAGATCAGGACTCTACAAAACTCTTCCAAAAGCTATAACCTACAAATCATAACATATACTTTCCAATGTTGCCCATATAGGACTTCTTGCAACTATGAATTTAAGAGTAAAGAATGTCTTCTAAGTCTATTGACTCCCTAATTTGTCCAACAATTACTTTATGAAAACAAAATGTCAAGCCACATCATCAAAGCAGATACATAAGCAATATATAAAGTTAGAAAATATTACAGTTGATCTTCGCCATTAGTGAAAGAATTCCACACCAAATATTCCCGTTTCATAATGTCACTAGCTGCTAACTATCTTTCGAACTTGTAACATCAGATGCACTGCTACAGGATGTAGAGATTCAGAATATAGTCCAAAATCACCTACCAAGACAACGTCTACAGACTCCAACTCTATGAGAAGCATAAACACCATCTGCAACTTCTCGACCGTCCTGGGTCTACCAGTCAGGCATTTTGCTGCAATTACATCACACACTTCTTTCGCATATCTTTCCCTACGAAAATTGAAATTGCAAATCCAACCAGAAATCAAATGCGAAAAGTAATACAACAAAGAAATGAGACAAGAAATCAAAAAACAATGAAGTACGCAGAATCTGCATCGGCAACTTTCAAGTACGCAATCAGCGCGTCAAGAGCCCTCTCCTGCACTGACGGGTTCGAATCCGCAATCGTGTTCTTAAAGAACAGCCCTGACCAACCAATTATCCAAACGAAACCCTAACTAACCGAAAAACCAAAAAGAATCCTTGTGCAACGAATGTAAACGAAACCCTAACTAACCGAAAAACCAAAAAAGTTCATATCTAAGGAAAGTAAACGAAACCCTAACTAACCGAATTCGCATAGGCGGGGATCCTCGGGATCCGTGATGGAATTGCAGAGGGCTGCGAGGTCGATGTTAGCGTCGTTCCTCACCTTCCAGTTCTTGTGGAACAGTCGAACGTCCCACGGCAGTTCCTTAGCCTCCTTCAACAACTTCTCATCCTCCGTCTCTGACATTGTATTACCGAATCGTCTAACTACAGAAGTGCTGTGAGAGAGAGAGACTCTGTTCCAGTTTTTGAGAAAAAGAACTCTTAGAAAAAGAATTTCAAATATTATACTACTTATGTAAATAATTTTTCTACTAATATGGATCATATTTGATAAATTTCATTAAGATTTTTCAAAACGGTGTAAAAAAATTTAAAATATATTTTTTATTTTTATTATATTTGAATTTAAAATTAGCTTCTTTTGGAAAAAGTACTTTTTTCAAAAGTGTAAAAGCCAGTTCCAAAAGTGAAAAAAAATCTTTATTTTTTAATAAGATAATTTCAAACTTAAAAATTATGGGTAGGCAATTTCAAGCTTAAAAATTATGGACTTATTAAAATCTAAAAATATGTAATATGAATCTTGTTTGAAATATATCATTTACAATGCAAAAAAAAATTCAAAAATTATTTTTCATTTATATTATTTTTAATTTAAAAATATAAAATAAACTACTTATTTTATTTGTTAAAAAAAATTTATGGAACGGGCCTAACACCAACTGAGCCTAATCCAATAGCCTGTCCGGGTTTGGCTACCATGCCCCAGCCTGGTTTGGGGCATCGATGCCTCAAAATTGTACCACCATTTTCCTAATTGTTGGATTGTGCAAAATAAACCTGAACTGTTGGTTGCATGTTTGATTAACCAGTACAGCTGGTAACGTCTATCTCGTCCCCTTCTCCACATTTTCATCTGAGAAGTATAATTCTAGTCTTAAGACAATTTTAGTTTTTTTATTTTTATAAGATAAGATAAGACAATTTTAGTTTAGTGATCGGGAAGGCCCTAAGAGTTTGACTCCTCTCTAATTCTGATTTGGAAAAACTTTTTCAATCACACTTTAATGATCGAGACCCTTCATAATTTTTAATTTTCTGAGGGTATCAAGCATAAATCAGTTTGATGAACTATCGTTTGACATGATTTCGAAATAGATTTATATTGTAAAAAATTTAGAAAGGGGTTTTGTTCCATTGTTGTAATTTTATATTTTGCAAGATAATGTGTACCAAAACCATATATAATGATGTCCAATAAACTTGATTTTTGGCATACTTCATGTTCTTAACGAGCAAAACAAAATGAACTGTTTCGATCATCGACATGAGATCTTAAAGAAATTTTTACAGGTCAGGACCGGAGAGAGTTTTCTCTCCAATGATTGGAGAGGAGCCAGACTCCTAAACTTTATCAAACACATAAGACTTTGAAGAAATTTAAAGATTACTACCTTCCTCATAAATAGTTTTTCTATTTACTGTAGTTATTCCGTAATATCCAAGGTTTTTAAAATAGCTCATGGAAAAAAAGAAGAAAATTCATACCTAAATCTATTCTAATATCGATATCTATCCATCAATATACTATAGAAATGTGGTTGAAGTCAAAAACTCCAACCCTCAATCCTAAACTCCTAGAATTTTGATTTATTTTTACTTCTTAAAAAATTGAGAGAGAGAACGTGGGGGATTATGAGAGAGAGAAAGAGAGGGAGGACGTTGGTGGGTGGAGAGAGAAAACACGGGTGGGTAGAGAGAGAGCGCGCATGGGGTGGATTGAAATAAGGCATAAACGAAATTATACCCTTGTACTGTTTCACTACTTGGAGGGAGGGTTGGATTTTGGTTTTTTCTTATAATAATGTATTTAAGGTAAACGGAAATCACACCTTTTTACTCTTTGGTTCGATTCGAGACAATTAACGAATAAATTTCACCCCAATGTATTTTTGTTGCCATTTTGGTTTACCATTTTTCAAGACTTTTAGATTTGTTGTACTTAAGAAGTTTGAAAAAATGTTTGAATATGTAATAAGTATATCATTTTCAAAAGGTAAGTATTACCATAAATTGTGATATGTCCACATCATAAAGTAATAGCCAAAAGTTATGATGGTAATAATGATCGGGGGTGTTGTGGTATGCTTAGTCTTATTCTATAGTAAGTACGATATTAATGACCGGTAAGTATGCATTTATGTAACATAACTAATGTATCGTAATAAAGGTAGTTAATAAGGTAATTACTATAATAAATAAAATATTACTTAGTTCTACTTAATTTGTATTATCTTGTAATTAAATCATATTACCTTAATGATTAATGTAACTAAATGAGTTACTGAATGGGGGATTAAGGATTAATAGTTTGTGGTTACTCCTACATTAGCCAATTGTATCAATCACTACGTTTAACTTCTGCATTTACTAATTACATTGATCACTATAAACCGACATTAACTAATTCATGTTAGCCAATTGTATTAATGTTCAATCATCACTATAGCATTACTAATTGGCTAATGACTATAGCTACTAACAGTCGTTCGCTACTCAATGAATATGATCAAACATCAATATAGTATTAATACTCAGTCATCATTCACTAAACATGGTCAATCAATTATAATACTCAATCATCATTCACTGAACATGATCAATTAATTAAGCTCTTAGTCAAATGACTCTGGCTACTATAGTCGATTGTAGTGATCAATCGTCACTCTATCAAGTGACTCTGGCTACTATAGTCAATTATAGCGATTAAATACTAACCTTAATTCAACCGAAGGTCCCACAAAATCACTCAAAATCCTTTAATTATTGGTTTAGCTTTTTTCTTATAATAATTAACCTGTAGTGTATATTTAAAAAAATTATTAAGTAAATTTGTAAGTTATCATAATAATAACTGAATAATTATTTTCAAAGTAATATTTATCAATTGATTGATACTTAAAAGTAATTTAATTGATTGCACTACCATGAATATTAAGCAAATTTTGTAAGTTATTCAAAAGAATAAATGAATAATTGTTTTCACAATAATATTTGCAAATTGATTTTTGCTGAAAAATAATTTAATGGAATATATTAACAACATTAATTTAAAATAAAGGCAAATTTTTGGCTTAAATATTTAGTTTTAATTTTTTTATAAAAATATTGGTTTACAAATTAAATATGATTTATATTTTCACCCAATATTTGATTGTCTATTACACAAATGAGTAGAAAAGGGACAACAAGTAGGATGAATAGGACAAAAAAATGGTGTGATTTATAAATTTCCAATAATTTAAAAAGCGGGTTTAATCATGAATCAGATTCGGAGTCGATTGTTAGAAGTTTTCTTATGGCAAAAGAACCGCCTTCTGATATTGGTGTTTTGGTGCATGATTGTATAGCTCTTAGAGAATTTTTTGTCTCGTGTGTTTAAATTTGGCAAACATGATTGTAATTGAGCCACACATAATTGTGCAAAGAAGGTTCTTTCTAGGGGTTCATCCGACTTGTGGACAACCATCTTGCCCCCATGGAGTTCCTCACTCTTTGATGTTTAGGCTTTTTGCTAACACTCTTCACTTTTTGTCACCAAAAAAAAAAGTAAACAGAAAAGAAAGAAAAAAAAGAAGAAGTATACCTCTTTGGCTGTCTAAACCGGACAAAAAGCCTCTGGCTGTCTCCAATTTTGGCATAAGGATCGCATGAGTTTTAAAACTGATGATCAGTAGTGACTTCAATTCTAGATTTTTTATTTTCATTTTTTTGAGGCTTCTTTCACATTTTAGTACGAAAAATACTTCTCCCGTCTCAAAATATTTGTCTACCACATAATCAAGAATTTAAAATATATTTTTGTTGAAAAAACTTCAATAATTTTGTCACAGAGTAAGAGAACTCAATGGTATCTATTGATTAGTGAAAAATTAATTATTTAAACAAAAGTTTTTTTTGTTCTCATTTTGCATGATGAATAAACCTTTTGGGACAAAAGTAGTAAAACAATTTTGAAGATAGCCCAATTTTGGCTATCAGTGACTCTTAGTTTCATGAATGTAACACGAGTTTTTTTTTAAAGATAAATGTGTCCCGTAATCATGTTAATAGATATATGATCAACACGGTTTTGAACAGAATTGGTGGTCTTGATGAGGTCTAAAACATTAGTGATTCTGATAATTAAAATGTGTCAAAAAAATGGACCACAAATGGAAAAATTGGGCAGTGGAGATGTGTTCCCCAAACTTTTTCCATTGGTTTTGACAAGAAATAATCCAAAACGTAAAAAAGTCGGGTCATATTTGAAAACAAAATTCAATAAGCAGATTATACCAAAAAAAAAAGATGGCAAAATGTAAAACTTTTTTTATTATTCTGTTCGAGACAAATTAGAAAGGATAAAAATTTAAACCAAAAATAAATTGAAGGAAAAGAGCAATAAAAATAATTTTTTTTAAGAAAATAAGACATAAGCCGTGGGAATCATATGATCCCAACAAGATGTAGATCCATGTTTAAGAAACTAATTCAAAAACTGTTTATATACGATTATTACCCAATCATTTAAACAGTGAATTCAACGTCTTCACAAAGATAAATTTCACATTAGAAAAATACAACTATAAGTGATAATAGTAGTTATTCTTAGTGGATGTGATGGCTAAAAATAGAAAAGAAAAACTAGCAATGAAAAAACTAGAAACTACCATAAGAGATTGGGATCCATTTAAGTACGAAAAAAGAAGGAAATGGATACTCTACACTCCAAGAGCGTGTTTGACAGCAGACTTTTTTTTGCATAGGATTAGATTGTAGGATTGCTAATAACGTGTTTGTTTTGACTAGGATAGGATAGGATATGATTAAATTACTTGTTTCCAATTTTACCCTTACAATAAGAACACCATTTTCATCATTTTTCTAGAAAAAAAAACGAAATGGATCCTATAGTTTAGTGTTCGAGTCAACTTGGTCCTTTCAGTTTGAATTGGCTCGATTTGTATTCTGCAGTTTCCATTTTGCTCCAACTTGGTTCCAATTACTAACTGTCGTTAGCCTCCGTTAACCCCAGACACAAATGGATCCCTTTTCTAGTGAATTACCGAACCCTTTCTTTTCTAACCTCGCAGACCTAAAGTGTAACGACCCTGATTTTTGGTAAATAAAAATTTCGTTAAATATTTAAAATTTATTTTAATTACTTGAAATTTGCTTTTAAAATTCTTTTTTAATTTCTAATAATCTGTCATAATTAGATTTGAGACTTATAAAATTATATCTTTTTGCACTGGACAATCTAGTCCTTTTCTAAAGATAAGTATGCTTATAGAAGCACTTGTATATTTTCCTAATGAGTAAAATAAAATCTTAAATTACATTTCTTGGCTAGAAATCCTACCTAGCAAGTAGAATTAGTTTCCAACCAATTAGTTAGATAAACTTAAGTACCATTTAGCTTAGTTACTTTCCCTAACATTTAAGAACCATTGGGCAAAGGTAGTAATCATGATGTTTCCTAAAGTAGTACTCATAGCCTAATTTAAGCATGCCTAAATGTACATAGATTACACTTGAAAACTTAACTTTAATAATTACCTTTCCTTAGACCTAATAGGACTACTTAGGCCTAAGTATACCTAGCTATATATAGATATATGTATATATACTTTCTAGAAAATGTATTAACCATTGGGCAATGACTAGCATTGAAAGCCTTAACTGTAATCATTACTTTTTCTCCTAGACTTAGAAGGCTACTTTGAAGCCTTATTCATTCTTTTTGCATTGATAAGTCATTTTCAAGGGCTAAGCCAACTCTTTAATTATTTCACCTTCCATTGACTTGTCATTTTCTCCACTCATGACAATCAAATCCATCATTATACTTTCTTAGTCAAAAATCACTTTCTTAGAAAGTGCATTGTTCTTTCTCTCCATTGGAAGATCACTTTCAAATAGATATTTCTTCCAAATCATCCTCGAACCTTATGAACCTTTCTACACCCTAGTTGAACCTTTTCAACCTTAGACTTGGAATCATTATACTTTCATAACTAGTCATTTCAAAACTTTATTTCTCATCATTACTTCTTCCAAGTATATCTTTCCTCATCATTACCTCTTTACCCATTGAATAATAGTTTGTAGGGTAGTTTTTATCCTTTGAGTAATAGACTTGCCATAATCCAATGAGTACATAGATTTGACAAGACAAATCATTAGAGCCCTTCATCATGACCTAGACTTGCCATGCATGCAAGCCTAAAAAACAATAGCCTTAAACCTAATTACTCACCAAAGTTACTTTCCTAGATTTTCTAAGTACATATATATACATATATATACTTCATAGTCTATTTTAAAGCAAGCCTATATATACATAGACATACTTTCTAGGAAATGGTTAACCATTGGTTAATAGGATACAACTTGGCTAGGAAGAGAGAGAGAGGCCGAGAGAGAGAGAGAGAGAGAGAGAGAGAGAGAGAGAGAGAGAGAGAGAAGTGTATGTGTGTGCATGTGCCTATTCTTCTCCACAAGCTACCCTATTTAGCTTTTAAGTCTAATTACCACATGCCAACCCATTCTTAGACTATTTTAAACATCAAATCCTAGCCTTAATCATCCTAGATTTTTACTTACAACCTAGCTTAGGATTGACTAAACATGGAAGACTACACTTTTAGCCTAATCATCCTTGACCTTAGACTTGTAAGACTTACAAATGTAGGATATAATCACCTAGGATCTTCCTTTAAGCATTAGGATCCTTCATAATCACCTAGTCTTACACCTAGGATGGATTGACAAGGCTTTGGCATGCTAGAAAGGCTTGATTGGACAATACAATGGAGCAAATCCATGAGAGAGAGAGAGATAGAGAGAGAAAGAGAGAAGGAGGCTGGCTAGAAGAGGGAGAAAGGGAGCCAAATTTTGCTATAAATAACACCCCCCTCATGCCATTCAACTCACACCTTCAAACCGTCCAACTTTTCTCTCTAGAATTCTTGTGTTGTTCTTTGTTCTTGGTGTTCTTCCTTTGTTCTTGAGTTCTTCTTGAGTTCTTCAAGAAACTCATCTAAGGCCGCCACTAAACCACCATTTAACCACCCTCTCGATCCAAAAAGTTTAGTAATTTAGTCAAGAACTAGATTTGAGAGAAACCTTTCTCTTTTGAAACTACCGGAAGCTTACCGTAGGAAGTCACTCCGTCCGATAGTCAACGTACTTTTTTGTAGCCGCCCTATCACCAAGAAGAACGGTAGAATATTCTTATCCCCTATCTCTAAGTATAAGTAGAATATTTCTACTCAATATCTCTAAGTATAAATAGAGATGTGTATAATGCTTGTATTGTTTGAAATGCGTGAGAACTTGAAAAATGTTTTACTAAAGGCTTGAAAAGAAATATCACTATATTGAATAACTCGACTTTATTTTCCAGAAAAACATATTTTGTTTTGAACTTCCCAAAAAGGAAGAGAGAACGGATTTTGGAAACATAAACTTGATGAAAGTATTCGTATTTTGATCTTAAGGATGGTTATGAGAATGTATATGTGATTACTAGGATTACTTATTTGATGTGTGATAAAACATAAGTGGTATCCACTCCAAAGGTGTTCGTCCATGTGACACTATGCGTTATATTGTGTGCTAAATGTTTGAGCATGACTATATGATAATATGAGCATGATAAGTAATATAGAGTTGGATAATCTTGCTAGTTTAGTTTTAAGATTACAATGAATGATTTATGTATACGTACGTGAAAAGTCCTACCGCGGAGTCCATGCGTGTAACGAGACACAGAAGTTGAGAAAGTAAAAACATGACACCTAGGGTGTGTTAAAAACAAGGTGTGGTTTTGAAATCGCAATGTGGCCAAACTTGCCCATTGTGTGGTGTGTGTTTGTTTTTCAAAAACTCAATGGGAACCTAGAACGGCGGAACCATTGTGGTATACTTGGGAACCTAGAACAACGGAACCGAGGGATGAATTGTGGTTTGGTTATCCGTGGAGAGGAACCAACGCAATTATGTTAATGATTTTCGAAAACCCAAATGAAAACCCGGACCGACGGAACCATTGTGGGATACTCGGGAACCTGGAACGGCGGAACCGAGGGTTTGAATTGTGGATTGGTTATCTGTGGAGAGAAGCCAATGCCAAATTCAATGTTTTGTGTGCCAATGGAAACCCGGCATGGCGGAACCATTGTGAGAATACTCGGGAACCCGGAGTGGCAGAACCGAGATTGGGTGTGTAAAAACGATTTTGGAAATGTTGATTTGGAAAAATGAAAATAAGACGCGGTCTACAATGAGTCGCGTAGGAAAAACACAGATATCATAGACACCAACGTTAGTTGAATAGCGAATGTGGATGTGTCATTATTAAGTGCTTTATTGAATATGCATGTGCTATTTGAAATTCTTAAGTGGCATATTATTTCTATGACCTATTGTTTGTAATTTATGGGTTAGCGGGTATGGGATTATTCTGCTGAGCTTTGTAGCTTATGGTGTTACTGTTGTAACCCTGACATATTATACTAGGGGTGACGCCAGTATAATGTGTCAGATTTTGTAGATGAACATGGTGAACCCTATAACTTGGAGGCTTTCGGAGCCGAGGAGCTGGCTATGATGGAAGAGCAGGTGGAGCAGTAGTTAGGAACCCTAGTCTCCCTCCCTTTGTTGAATAAATGTACTATTGTGAGAATTATGCTGTAATAATGAGCCAGACTCTATTTAAATTTTCAATAAAAATTGTTTATTTAACGTTCCCAAGATTAGGGGCGTTACATAAAGCCTTTTTCCTAAAAAGCAAAATGTAGTCAATCTTTTTTTAAAATCGGGTTCTTTGGCCTTTGTTCTTTTTTCTAAAATACTTGAATTATTCTTCCGATATTCAAGAGGTGACCAGGCACACCTAAACTCTATGCTCGGTGGAGACTCTAAGTTTTTTTCTTAACCCGTTTTGTGGCCTGAACCACCGTCGGACCTGATTCTTCTTTACCCGGAGATATGTAGACAGCTTGATGAAATCTCGGTCCCTTTTTAAAATAAAACCTACCACATTTTCTAAAATTCAAACATTTTTCAAAAATATCCGAACCCCTTTTATATAACACAAAACTCCTCATTTTTCCTTTCTTTTCAAGAATCACGTCGCAATCTATAGGAATCGAATTACTTATCCAGGCCATAATCCCTCTCGCTCCTTCCCCAGAAGGCGAACGAGACACGTTTCGGTCGAAGGTAAAATCTCGGGCGTGAGAAATAGAGAATGGAAACCGTGAAAAAAAATGGAGAATGATTTAGATGTATATTAGGGTAAGAGGAGAATGATAGATTGTAATACCCCTGATTCTTTAATTATATTTAGAGTTGATTATGTGTTATGTTTGGGATTAATTATGTGAGTTAGGAGCATGTTATACTTGTTAAATAGAATTGGAGTACATGGTATTGTATGGACTAGGCCACACACAAGTATTTATCCACCTAGCTTCTACATTATTCTTGTCCCACCTCTATCTTCCACGTAGAGAGAGAGAGAGAGAGAGAGAGAGGGGGGAAGAATTGGTGGAAAAGAAGAAGAAGAGGAGAAAGGAAAAAAAAATTGAGAAACAACTTGCTTGGCTTGAAAATTGAAGATTTAACCTGGTAATTTTTATATCTCCTACTTGACTCCATGATTTTTATGTTAAATTTCATATCTTATGGTTTGAATTCATGCTTTAGATGTTTGATTTAAGTGGAATTTGAGTTTTAGGGTTGAATTCTTAAGGAACTCAAAAGCTTAACTTGAAATCCTTTGGATTGAGTGTTTAAAACTTGTTTTGATGCATGAAATTTGATGTTCTTAGAGTAGCTCTTCTATAGCTATGAGTTTGAGCATGATTAGTGAGGTTTTGATGCAAGTTAGAAGTAGTTTGGAGGGGTTTAAGAGTCGAAGAACAGTGGGTAATTTTCTGGAAAACTGCAGAATTGAGAAATTTGGTATCTGTCCTGATTTTGTGGATTTTTTTTGAGGCAGTTCCTAGGCTCAAAAAATTATGAGATTTTTATTGAAGGCTCCTCTATGAGTCTTCTATCTATGGTAAAAATTTCGGGATCAGAATCAAAGTATTGAATTCTGTAAAAATTCGTGACCTAGCATTATTCATTTTCGGAACTGTGCTGACTGCACAGACACATGTTACGGAAACGGTCATAATTTTGAGCTCGAGCGATGAAATTGCAATCCGATTTCTGATTTTGAACCTAGACTCGTAGACCTAAAACAATCCATGAAGATCATGTCTTAGTTATTCTTGTACAAAATCAGTTTTTGCGTTAAAGTTTATGGAACTGCAGTTTCTGAGATTATTTTCTTGGGCTAGCTGTCTAACTTCACATGTCTACCATAGGACCTTAAAAATAGGTTTGTTTAGCATCTTTTAATCATGTTCTTATTGCCTAATTGTTTTAGGAAGCTCGGGTGGTTCGTAGAGCCGAGGTGAGTGATTTAATACCTAAACACATGGTTTTGAACTTGTTTTCCTTATCAAGTTTATTTGAACATGTTTTATAAATTATGTACTCCATGGATAACAATGAAAGATGGACCTATTTGTGAAATATTTGCGAATCTATTTAATGGCATTCCCAACGTCCGGTCTTGCTAGGGGATGGCTTAATGGCTAGCAAGGGTGTTTGAGGTTGGTGTGTGTTTTGGGATAATGCGTAGACGTCTGGCTTATCCACTACCGGGGACGCCCGGTAGCTTTTGAATTTTGAATAGCGGAATGTGCATTATATTTGGCTTACGGTTTCGAGCTCTTTATTTTGAAATATTATCGAATTATTTTGCATTGTCCATGGAAGGCATGTGAGTTAAGTATTAATCATTCACACGAGCTTTGGCTTATGGATTTTCTTTTCCACCTTTCAGGAAGCGACGCATAGTGTGGTGGCATGTTTACTTTTGGGACGTGTTGTATTTTTTTGTTGGAAACTTGTAGAAAGGAAGTTTTGCTTGTAGACACTTAGCTTTGTATATGGCTTGCTAGCTTTTGGGTTTGTAAGTAAGCACAACTCTGAGAGGTTTACCTTTTGGTTTGTAAAACCTAAGTAATACTTTGGTTCGTTATCAATAAAAGTCGTCTTTTGCTTCCACTGTTATGTTTAGCCCCTTTTGATTATCGCTTGCTTAGATGATATTTGATTTGTGATTTGGCCTTAGTGAGAAATCACTGGCATTTGTCATGATTAAGACCTCATGGGGCGGGTCAGGGTCGTGACATAGATTTTACGATTTTAACCCTAGAAAATGGGCCATTCCTGATTGGGGTTAATAGAGTCTAACGACAGTTAGTAATTGGACCAAGTTGGAACAAAATGAAAACTATAGAGTATAAATCGAGTCAATTCAAACTGCAGAGACCAAGTTGACACAAATACTAAACTACAAGGCGCATTTCAGTTTTTTTCCCTTATTTTTTTTTTATTTTTGTGTTCACTTCTATTTCAACCCACGATTTTTATGGTTTTACCTTCTTTTTTTTACTGTTGGAATAATAGAATGGTTTTACCAAGAGTATTTTTTTTTTACTGTTCAAATAATAGGAGCCGTTGGATTGCATCTAGTTTGCTGTTGGAATAAGAAAAGCACTGGGTAATAAAAGCACTAGATAATTTGTTAGCCTTGATAATATCAGATCTCTTTCATCGCTATCTCTTTTAGGGTCACAGCCGAGCAACATCTCTCTCTCTCTCTCTCTCTCTCTCTCTCTCTCTCTCTCTCTCTCTCTCTCTTGTTCTTGCAAGATCCATTGACAACCAG
This sequence comes from Rhododendron vialii, assembly GCF_030253575.1. Classification (NCBI taxonomy): domain Eukaryota; kingdom Viridiplantae; phylum Streptophyta; class Magnoliopsida; order Ericales; family Ericaceae; genus Rhododendron; species Rhododendron vialii. The sequence goes on along the minus strand of NC_080563.1, from coordinate 18,002,103 downwards.
AAGGGAAAAAAAAAAGAGGAAGAAGAAAAATGGACGAAGTTGATTCCGACGAGCTCTGCATGTTCTCTATCTCAAACTTCTATCACACCAATTAATTGAGCTCCGGCGACTTCGATTGTCACACAATCCGGTGACTGAGGTTCAATTTTTTTTAATTTGGTAGGATTTCCATTTTTTAGGGGTTTTTTTTTTTAAATGGAGGAGTGAAAATGGCAGCGGGGCTTCATTTTTGCGTTGGAGATGAGGTCATTTTTGTCTTTCTTGTTCTTGTAGAGACTCGTAAATTATTCTATTTTCTTTAATCGCTTAAATATGTGGAAGATCGTATTTTGATTAAATTATATGTTTATTAATGAGGTTATACGAATATGCCTACCGTTATGTATCGGACGCTTAGAGAATAGTTGAATTATGAGTTTTGATGTTGTAATGATGTGTGGAAGTGTTAGTAGCAATCGGGGTTTGATTCGTTGAACGTTGGCAAAAATTTCAAATCTGTCCATGGTGTACAAGTACATTTTTTCCCAGTACAGGTACACCTCGACCAAAAACTGTGCAATGCTGAATCTTCTAGGTACCTATACCGGTACCGTCATTTTCCAGTACCGATACACCCTAAAAAAATTCTAAAATTTTAGCACGATATTCAAACCATTATAAATACACCCCTTTACCATTTTTCACACCCAAATCCACGAAATAACCCTAGAAACGTCCCTTCTCACCTACCCCACTCCAATCTCACTCAAATCCTTTGATTTTTACCTCAAATCTTCAGGATCCAAAAGATTCCTACCTCAAATTCACTTGATTCTTGCATTTGGCGAACAAATGGTAAGTTTTGTGTTCTTGCTCTCACTCCTTGGCTCTTATCCACGTTATTTTATCACTCCTCTCAATCACTTGTTGATCCTTGCTTGTTTATCTTGTTTTTGGGTTATATTCTCTCTAGATCATGTAGCAAAGCTTGGGTGGAGCTCGTTCTTGGTGGATTCGAGCTTATAGCTCTTGGTAGACTTAGGGTTTTGCTCAAAACCCACTTTGGTAGGGATTTCTCTCTTTCTCTACATGTTATGCGGTGATTTTGTATGATATTAGTATTTGATTGCTATATATGGTTCAAGTGGAACACCCTTGAGTTTATGGATTTCATATTCTTATGAATGATGTACTTTTGTCTTAATACTTGAGATTCATGAGTTATTTGTGACGTGTTGGATAGTATTGGAATGTGTGGAATTAGTATATGGTTTCGGTATTTGATAGTGATAGTAATGTGGTTGTAGTTGTGTAGACACCCCAATTTAGATCTCAGAGGATTCTTTAAACGCCCCGATGATGAAATAAAGGAAACAATACCTTCAAGAGCTTGAATGAAGGACTCCTTTAACCCAAAAAGCCCAAAAGCCCAGATAAGCCCAAAAGCCCTGGAATGAACTTAGAACGCCGCACGGAACACTTCTACATCGCACGGTGTAATAGAATTGATTAAACCGCACGCGGTCACGAGGTTAACCGCACGGTATTTTAGGTAAAAGTTTTGACTGGCTCAGTAAGCTGTCGGCCACGCTCACTTGAGCCACAACTATAAAACGGCTTAGCTGAAAAAGTACTTCCAGTCCGCCCAAAAGACACCTTCCCTATTTTAAATTGAAATATTTGGCTCTTGCCTATAAATATACCCCTCCACTCAAGTGAAAGGGGCCCCTAATCTCTCTCTCTCTCTCATCTTGCCCATATACTCTCACTCTCTCTATTCCCAAGCTTTGAGAATGTTGTTCTAAAAACATTCTCTAGGCCTTTCCTAAAAAACATTCCATTTTCTCACCTTCAAAGTTGGTCTTTTACTAACTTTGAGACCCCACCTATCTAAATACCTAACAACCATACAAACCTGCACTTATCCACCATCATCCGTCATCACTCACACTCCTTCATCACCGTCCTTTTCATCCAAGCTCAAGATTAAAGGTAAAAATCAAGTTTTCTTGGGCCAGGCCCTGTCCTAGCCCTGATGGGACCTTTCTGCAGTCAGGCTTGACCTTTTTTGGGTTGAGTACTGACTTAAAAATAATTTTCAGAAACTAAAATGATCATTGCACTGGACATACCACGCCGCGCGGTGTTCTGATGCATCGCACGGTGTAGTATGTTTAGGCGCATGGTGTTATACTGCTTATTGTCTATTCATCCAGACTGTCTGGATCATGGCTATTCATTGTCAGGACTGTCTATATTACTGAAATAGTGTCATCGGTGCATTTTAGAATGAGACCATATCTACAAGCCATGTTTCGCTTTCTAAATGAAATTTTCTTGATAGTTCCAAGTGATTAGATGAATCAAATTGTTGTTTTATATTCATGGCTTGAAGGAATGGTGTTATTCTAAGGCAGATCATGAGTTATATGTCGTTCGATGTCCTTAAAAAACATCGTGCGGGATATACGATGCACCGGGTGATATTCTGAGTAATGTTGATAGTCTGATAACAAGAAGGATGCACCACACGGCATATCATAAAGCCGTGCGCGGTATTATGGTAAGCTGTATGGGAAATGTTGTGATTTGGATAGTTTGCTGATTAGTTCTTTCATTTTTCACGTCATCATTCATACATCATTACTGTACAGTATACACCACGTGCACGCCAATGTGATATACCTTCCTATGTCCCTTTCCCCCTAACTCGTTTATTAAAGAGTTTCATGTTCTAAAAGATATTCAAAAAAATTTCCTTTTGAAAAATGTTTAGTAGAGACTGGTTTCACCGGGTGAATGGGGTGATTTTCAATAAAAACATTCTCCATTCGTAACGTGGCTCCCAAACCCTAAGTCTCGACGTTTTCGCTAGACCAAAAGTCTTTTTCAAACGAGTTCTCGGTTTCTCGGATCGTCTATCTCAAAAATCCGGGTCGCGACTCTCGAGGACGCGCCGGGCGGGGAGCCCTCAGTGGCGACTCTGCTGGGGAATTCATGGTTATTCAAAACTTTGAAACTTACCTTTATTCTTCAAAGAGTTGAATAATCTAAGAGGGCCAAACTTAAAAGGCATTTTCAAAAGGGGAATTTTCAATATCTTTTGGAGGATCAAACTCTCGTTATTCTGTACACTTTGCGTTGCACAACCTCAGTAGTGTATTTTGGCAATCTTACCCGGCTTGCCGATGATAAGCTCTCCCAAGATACCTAGCACCCCCCAACCGTGATGAGTCATCGTACCGCTCAATCGTTGTCTCGTAATACACATGACAACGGGAGGTACATCTTGGCTCTAGTCCGAGGAACCTTGCTAAACCAAAACTGGCCTTTGCACTTGTACATAACTATAGAACCTTCTCAATTAGGACAGGAACCCGTGGTTAGGGCTTATGTGATATATCTTGTTTATGTGCATTTCTTTGCCATACATGCATACCATTCATTCATCATTACATCCTCCAGGCTAGAGGACAGGATTTCCTTAGGATTTTTTGCCTTCCCCCGGTCTGTCTAGGAGACTATAAATCCATGGAGTTTGTGATACCTCTGGTGTTTGTCGTGCCCGAACGACTCCTTTGGTTCAGAACTAGCCTTAAAGGTGGGTGTATCTGGATTTCAGTAATCATATTGCTTTGTCTCGGATGGTCAAGGTAAGGAGATTGGCTCTGGTTCCCCTAGGCAGTGAAATTTAACCTGCCTGACAACACCTACCCAGATTATCGAAAATCTTTTGTACAAACGCCTTTAAGCGAGAACTAGATCACGGTAGGTCCTAGGCTTAGCTTCTAGGAGGCATGAAGATGGTAGAGTAATTTACCATGATTAGTTTTGAGTCGCCCCTTTTTGCTTCATTGCCAGTTCTGAAACATTGGTCGATCACAAGAAGAGACTGTACCTAATTGGTTTCGTTTGCTCCGCAGATTGGTTCGCACAGACACCGTGGAAGAAACACAGTTATTCGAGGTTGAATTACTACAGGAAGGACAATCGTCGACAGAAATAGTGCAAGAACCACCGACAACAGTACCACTCGAAGAACCTGTATCAATGGCTGACCAACCAAACGGGATGGAAGAACTTAGACAAAACATGACAAATTTGGATGCCCAACTCAAGCAGTCTATTGCCAATGTCGATGCTCAACTCAAGGCTTCTGTCAACACAATGCAGATGAACATGCTCATGATGATGGAAACTATGCAAGAAATCAGTGATAAGTTGCAGGAAAGGCCTCCTCCACAGCTTGAACAGCCCAATGAAGAAACAACGGTCACGGATCCTAACCTGGCTGCCCTCATTACCAAGATTGGAAAGTTGGAGGAGTCTGTTCGAAAAACTAAGAAGCTTGGAAAAGGGGAGATCGACATGAGCAAGCTGTGCATGTTCCCAAATGCCAAGCTGTCAAAAAAATTCAAAGGCATTGACTTTTCAAAGTTTGATGGCACAACTGATCCGAAGGCTCATCTCCAGGGGTATGTTGGTTCCCTCACAATGCGAGGGCTTAAAACAGAAGCCATGGCGCAACTATTTCACGAGTCTTTAACCAGTCCTACACTACAATGGTTTATTACCCTTGAACCATCTAAGAAACGAACTTGGGAAGGTACTGGGATAGCTTTTGTAGCCCAGTACGATTTCAATGTGGACTTAAAGATGACCACAAGGGAACAAGAAAGCACTAAGATGGGTGACAAAGAAAGCTTTGCGGATTATGTGAAACGTTGGAGAGCCAAGGCCGCGCAAATGCAAAACAAGCCAGATCTGAAGGAACAAATTCGAATCATTACAAAGAACTTGCCAAGCTCTTTTGCACCATACATGGTCCTTTCTCAAGCCGCCCCAAACTTCGAAACCTTCTATGACTCTGGTCTAGCTATGGAAGAAGCCTTGAGGGACGGTACCTTGGAGAAGAAAGAATCAGGATCAAAGTCCAAAAGGGCATACTTTAGGAACAACAACGTCCTCTTTGGAAATGTCAATCAAGCTGGAACCTCTTCTACCAAACCCGCAGAAGTAAACCAAATCTCTTAAAAACCAAAATCTCATAACCGAACCTTTACCCAATTCAGCACCCCTAGATCCGCCATGTTCAAAAAGCTTGTTGAGTTTGGGGTTCTAAAAGTGCTCCCACCGCCACAAACTATCCCACCAAACCTTAACCAAAATGTTTACTGTGAATTTCACTAGATGCCTGGTCACACTACTGACAACTGCATTCGCCTTTATCATGAGATTCAAAACCTCATTGACAACAAAGTCATTGAAGCTCCTCCCCAGATAAGCCAAATACCATCTCAAAGCCCTTACCACAGCATAACGCCCCTTTCCGTATTAACCAAATCACCTTAGCCGATGACTCAACCACCCAGAACTTTGACCTAACCTTCTTCATCATCCCTGACACTAAACCAAAGCCAGTTGTGGAAATCCCTAAAGAAATTGCCCTTTGCTTCCTCTGGGAATGGGAAGACACATGGGGAAACTTAATTGCCGATTGGGAGGAATTTGAAGCTGCTAACTTTCAAAGAACTGTTGAACTTCCATTCGAGCCTGAATGGGAGGTTGATTGGCAGAATGTTCATACTGACCCTCTCGATGGACTCTCTTTATACATGATGTTTAAAGGATAGAATGAGAACTATCAGGTCCCTTAAGAAACTTTCAAATGGGAATGAGACCCAATCCCAGATGCGAATCAAATTTTGGCTAGAGATGACCCACTAGATATGTTCTCCTCCTTGCAATGTTTGTTGAGGAATACCAACCCAGACTTTTCCCATTTCAATGACTTTGTTGTTGATAATCTGTATAGCAACGTGGGCCTTAACCCATTGAATCCAGAGCCCTCGGTGCATGAAAAAGAAATAGCTAGTAGCGAGTTTAACCCAATGGATTACATTATGGACGAAGCCGAATCTGAGCCATCGGTCACTTTTCTTGAAGACGCTAATGTCTCCATGATGAACTTATGGGAAGACGAGACAAGGGCCAAACCAAGTCCATGGGCAAACTCCGAAATTGTTAACATAAAAATGGGAAATGAAGAATGGACTGTAAACAAGGCGGTGATGGAAGCTGAGCAATGGAAGCTTGAAGACCTTTGGGAAGATTTGGCTATCGCCGATCTGGCCGCCAATCTCCGGGATACCACCATTGGGAGCAAGCGCAAGGCTCTTGTTGATTTATGGAGTGAGGAATCAAAGTACAGCCAGATTGACCATCTGACTAGGAGTAGCCATGTCTACCAACCCCCTAACCTCCAAACTGGAGAATCCTCCAACTCTGCAGCTCCCCTAACCAAAATGCCATCTGACCTTTTCACTACCCTAACCAAAAACACTTTCCAACCCTTTACTCCACCAGCCAAAGAGCCTTCATGTCCTGATAAAACCCCCGAAGGAATGATCAAGCAACAACTCAAGCAGACTCAGGCTAAAATGTCTGTTTGGGATGTACTTATTCATTCCACCCGCCTTCGTGAAGGACTTATCCAAGCCCTCTCCCATCTAAAAGTTCCTTTCAATATAACCCCTGATGAGCTCGTGGCACTCATCAAAACCATACCCATCAAGCATGCCATAACTTTCACCGATCGAGACCTGCCCGCTAAAGGAACGAACCATAATAGGCCACTACATGTCACCTTGAAATGCCATGGTAAATGGGTTTCGGTAATTCTAATTGACAATGGTTCAACAATCAACGTCTACCCATTCCGTGTTTCTTATTGCTTGGGATACAAAAATAAGGACTTCACTCCATCAAAAGTCAAGGTCCGAGCATATGACAACGCTCGTCGAAATGTAATCGGGGGACCCTTATGCTTCCTATGACCTTCGGATCCTACCAAACTGAGGTAGAATTTCATGTGGTAAGCATCCCTGCTTCCTTCAACTTGTTGCTAGGAAGGCCTTGGTTGCATCGACCGGACATCATGGTTGTACCCTCTACTCTCCATCAGAAGACCGTTTGGGGCTTGAGACAGGAATGCTCACCATCCATGGGGACTCTGGAATTTGTGCGCCTGTTGAGGATAATGCCCCGCTCTTAGAAATTCAACATGGGGAGGACGATATTGCTTTGGGAGGTTTTTCACTGGATACTACAAACTCTGTCTTCTCAATCCAGATTGACAGTGACATTGTCATTAGCAACGTCGCCATAAAGATAATGAAAAAGATGTCCTACATGCTAGGTGTAGACACCCCAATTTGGACTTGTCGAATTTCCTTAATTTGTGGCCCTGAGGCTCCCCGATGATGAATATGGATCAAAACAAGCCATGTACCAATTGAGACGTTGCTCCTTAAAGGATTTAAAAAGGAAATGGTCAAAATCATTCCCAAGCGCTTGGAAGCAGTCCCAAGCGCTCCAAACTATTTTCCAAAAACCACTGGCCTGGCTCACTCTCGAGGGCTCGAGAGTGAAGTCCCAAGCGCTCGAGACCACTCCCGAGCGCTCGAGACCTCTCCCAGTGCCCAATGGGTGAAAAAGATTCCCACTATCCATGCAAGCCATCATTGCATTCCCCTTGAGCCGGCTGAGGTGAGTCAACAATCGACCTCAGTCAGAGAAGATATCTGTCACGACCCTAACCTGCCCCTTGAGGTCTTAATCATGACAAATGCCAGTGATTTCTCACTAAGGCCAAATCACAAATCAAATATCATCTAAGCAAGCGATGATCAAAAAGGGCTAAACATAACAGTGAAAGCAAAAGTTTAACTTTTATTGATAACAAACCAAAGTCTTACATAGGTTTACAAACCAAAAGGATAAACCTCTCAGTGCTGTGCTTACCTACAAATTTACAAACTAAAGTAAACACTCTGCCACACTACGCGTCGCTTCCTGAAAGGTGGAAAAGAAAATACTTAAGCCAAAGCTCGTGTGAATGATTAATACTTAACTCACATGCCTTCCATGGACAATGCAAAATAATTTGATAATATTTCAAAACAAAGAACTCAAAACTATAAGCCAAATATAATGCACATTCCGCTATTCAAAATTCAAAGCTACCGGGCGTCCCCAGTAGTGGATAAGCCAAACGTCTATGCATTATCCCAAAACACATACCAACCTCAAACACCCTTGCTAGCCATTAAGCCGTCCCCTAGCAAGACCGGACGTTGGGAATGCCATTAAATAGATTCGCAAATATTTCACAAATAAGTCCACCTTTCATTGTTATCCATGGAGTACATAATTTATAAACATGTTCAAATAAGCTCGATAAGAAAAACAAGTTCAAAACCATGTGTTTAAGTATTAAATCACTCACCTCGATCCACGTGACGACTCGAACTTCCTAGAACATTCAATCAAATGGAAACATGTTTAGACAATACTCAATGATTCTATTTATGCTCAATACAATGCCCTAAAAGTGTTTAAGTTCAATTCAATCCATTGTATCCCCACATGTCAAATTGGCAAAGTTAATCCTTTACATTAGACTATATCCAATTAAACGACGCTAATTCAAGGACGACACTTAAACCATTGAAAAGTATACTTCTTTTTCTTTGATCCATAGGTTATACATCAAAAACGGAGTTCGGATAACCTTACTATGGCTTTGCGATTATAGCTCAGCGTAGCAGTGAAACTGGTGCAAAGCAGAATTTGGATCAGTTTTGTGTGCAAATCTGTTATCGCTCGGACATACCCATGATGCATGGGATGTATCGTTGGAAAGCTTTATATGTCTAGTTTCTAACAAAACAAACGGTGCATCATTTCGAGTCCCGAGCTAGAAGTTATGGCTATTTTACCAAAGTCCGCCGGTGCTGTCAGATTCTACGCGAAAATAAGTAAAATTGATTGAAAAATCATAACTCACTCATCTTAAACTCAAAAATAGTGAAACCAAAGCCAAAAGTTGCACCACGACAAGCCCTACACTCAGTAAAAATCCCAGGTTCAGAAACAAGAGGAGATTAACCCAACAATCAAAAGAAAAACAGTTTCGCAACCATTTCCGCACCTATCAACCAACCCAGCTTTAGAAATTCACCAAAAATTGTATACTTAACCAAATTAATTGATTCCAACGCCAATCTCTTCTTAACTTAAATATGCACCTCCTGTAAATGACCCAAAGCCACCCAAAATGTTCGTCATGCCCAGAAAGTTAAAAGAAGACAGCCACGCACAGATTCGCACATCCAGCAAACAGCCAGTATTCAAAAATCCATAACTAATTGTGTGATTATCGGTTTTGCATGATCTTGGTACCGAAATCTTCGTATTGAAACGTACTTTAACAGTTATGAAGACACCAAAAATTGATCCCTAGCAGAAGAGCCCCAAAACGACAGATTACCAGAACCCACGAAATATTCAGCATTCACTAGATTTATTCAAGACTCAAAATAGATGATCAAACTTAATCCTTGCACATCAAACCAACACTTAACACATATAAAGAAGGCAGGGGATCTCTACCTCGAAGGTTAGAAGCAAGCCCGAACATGGAGGAAACCTCAAAGTGCTCCGATCATGAATTTTCTTGGATGGATAGGAAGCTCTCGTCGCAAAGAACAACTTTAGTACTTGGGATCTTTCAAAAGTCTCACTCGTGGTCGATGAAATCGAAGAGAGAAGGTGAGAGAGGTGAGAGCCGAGAGAGAGGAGAGGACGGGAGAAAGAGAGAGGCGTACAGGGGAAGAAAATAATCTTCCCTGATATTTTGATCCTTATATAGGCCAATTCACACACACACCCTTCAAGTATATAACTACATCATCAACTCCCACAACTTACAAGTCATCTCACATTGACCTAACTCATATCTTCTGCATTATCCATACTTCGATAATCCAAACACATATTAAACATTTAAAATTTGAGAAAATAATTATGGGTCTCTACAATATCAGCTGAAGATCTCTTTCTTTAAAAAAGGGTTTATTTCAAAATCATTTCATTTTCAAAACCATGGGTTATATGCTCTATATATATACCTGGTTTTTCAGCTGAAAAGAGGGGGCTACGAAAGTTCTCTCTCTCTAAACCCTTCCTCTTTTTTCTCTCTTGTTCAAGGGAAAAAGCTTTCAAACTCAAACTTCTTTCCCAACTTCAAAGGTTTTTTTCAAAATCATCAAGGAAAAGGGCAAGAAATCCAGAACACTCTTAGCTTCTGATCTCTTGTCTTTTTCACTCTACATTCACCTTTCACAACCATTCAAGGAGCAAAGTGTCAAGCAAAGGTAGAAATATTTCTATCCTTGGTTCAAATCAAGAGGCTATTCTCCCTTCTGAGGGGGGTCTCTCAGCCTGTCCCAGTCCTTAATGCTGGGTGCATGGTTGGGAGACCTTAGTGAAAAAGCAAGAGCAAAGAGTCCACGAATAATGTTTTCCCAAAACCCCTACTGGAAACAGTCCCGAGCGCTCGGGACTGTTTCCAGTCCCATGCATGGCATTTTGGTAAGCAGTAGGCTGGGGGTGAGGTGCACTTTTAAATAAAATGGTTTTATTCCAGCATGCAAACACAGAAGATCATTTTTCCTAAAACAGAAATGTTTCTTACAAATCTCAAGTAAGAACAAAGTTTTCCTAAGTTAAAAATAAGATCTTCTCTTGTTAAAAACTTAGATAAGGGTGTTTGCATGATAAAGTGGTGCCATTTTCTATTTGAGTGTAAGCTGGCATGCAGCTCACTCCCAAGCGCTCGAAGCCATTCCCGAGCGCTCGAGAGTGCATGCATGCCATTGCATTTCATTTTCCTAGTTTTCTGTGTTTTTTGAGCTTCTGCATGCACAGATGTGTACATTTGCTCTTTTAAAATTGTAGATCTGTTCGTGCAATGGCAAGGATACATGATTTGAAAACTTGAGGTCCTATCTCAGTCTTTCAAGTCCTCTGCTGAGCCAGTGGTCTGCTTAATAGTATTTCATTTTGCAGTCTTTACATTATGTTTTGTCAGTACTAACAGAATATGCAGGTGGGGTTCAGACACTCCCAAGCGCTCTCGAGTGCTCTCAAGTGCTCGAGAGTGAAGCCAGTGAGTAGTGTTTCATTTCCTGTTATCTTGCTGTCCTTCATCACATAATCACCCCTATACACGTGCACCAGCATACACTGTTATTTGGCATCCTATTTGTGACTAACAAACTCCGTAGGATTTGGTCAGTAACACTCCCAAGCGCTTGAGAGTGCTCTCGAGCGCTCGAGAGTTGATCTAGTGGCAGTTTACACTGCTTTGCCATCATGCATGTGTCCATCATCATTTCATCACTCCTCGTACACAAGCACCAGCATACACCTTCTATTTGCTATACCTGTGGATACCTGCTACATGCTTAATGAAACAAAATCCCTTTGAAAAATCCCACAAATGTTTAGTAGAGACCGACATCGCGTCGAGCGAGGGGGGTGCCGTAAAACCCTTCCCCCCTCGTAACATGGCTTCCGAACCCTCGAATGATCTCTGGTTTTCAATTCAAATCAATCAATTTTCAAATCAAAAACGGTTTCTCGGGTGACGAACCATAAATCCGGGTGGCGACTCCTTAAATTTTTCAAATCGATTCGATGGAGCGGTATGTTTTTCGGGCCGCCCAGATCTCACCCGGGGCTATGGTAGCCCACAGTGGCGACTCTGCTGGGGAAATGGTTTAATTAAACTTGTGAGCCAAGCTTGAAAAATGTTTGTGGGATTTTCAAATTGATTTTGTTTCATCGTCTATTTCTTGTGTATATATCTTGTGCAGCCCCGCTGTTGCATTTCGGCAATCCTACCCGGCTTGCCGGTGATGGGGAATCCCGGAACGCTCAGCAACCCTCGACCGTGATGAGTCATCTCTACCGTTTGTACCATTATTGGGTGTACGCTCAATAGTGGGAGGTATACTTTGACTCTAGTCCGGGGAACCCATTTCAAGCCAAAACCGGCCTTTGTACATGTTTAGCAAGCCATAGAACATTCCAAATTAGGACAGGAGCCTGCAAGGCAGGATTATGTGCTATACCCTGTCTATGTGCTGCATTTCATCTCACGTCATCATGCTGTCAACCACGGTTATCGAGACTTGCTCGCGCGGTCTTTGGGAGGTTGCTGAGACCCGATAAAGAGTCACGCACCCTTGTGCGTGTTGTTAACCGTATGAGTCCTCAAGCGAAAACCTAAGGGAAACTAGGATTTTGTTAAGTCCTTGACTAGTGTTCGGTCGGAGAATTAACCAAAGGGAGGAATGACACGGAAACAGAACATCGTGATACCGACACCGCCCAGGCTAAAAGCAAATGTGCTGCTTACGCCACTTCGGTTATCGTATCACGTTGTTCACCCCAAGTCATTCCAAACCGATGGTCAATTTCTTGATGAAATACTAGTCGAATACTTAACTTATTTTAGCATCTTTTGGGGAACGACGCTTCCTAAATGAGGATACACCCTAAAAATCCGAGGATCAAGGCAACCTCTCATAACAGATATTCAATCATTTTTCAAAAATCAGAGTCGATGATGGTGATGGTGACGCACACATTTTCCAAAGAATTATGCACAAATCTCATAAAATGTAAGCAGGGACCACATCTGAGCACGATTTTTGCTTTGCTATCAGTTCTGAACAATTGGGCCAAGGAAGAAGAATATCATACCCTCCTGGACCAGACCCTTGGGACAGAGATTGGAACGGCTCCAACTTCAGGCAGACCCCGCCAGTGCATCGGATTTAAGGGTGGAAATGGACCTGCTAATCGGAAACCTCAACCCAAACGGAGACAATCCAAACCCAAATCTAATCCCAAACCTCAACCTTAACGGAGGCAATCCAAATCCTAACGAAGGCAATCCAAACCCAAATCCAAATCTGTATCCCAATCCTAATCCAAACCCGGAACCGAACCAGGAAATCCCAAATGGAGAAATGGGGCAAGTCACGCAAGCTATTCAGCGTCTGGGCGAACGTACCGATAACCAAATCGCCCAACTCATGATGATGATAACCGGGGTTGCCCGACGACTCCCAAATCCAAACCCTAATCCAAATCCAAACCCTAATCCAAATCCGAACCTAATCCCAATTCCAAACCCAAACCCTAATCTAAACCTAAATCCCAACCCGGAGCAGCCGATCCTCGAAGTGGAAGCCCCGCAGAACATCGAGATGGCAGCGGTCTTGGCAAAGATCACCCAGGTAGAACAGTCTGTTGCGAGAAACGAGAAGATTGCCTCGACAGGTTTTGACATCAACAAGCTTTGCCTTTTTCCCAATGCGAAGCTTCCGGAGAAGTTTAGACCAATCGACTTTGCTAAATTCGACGGGACTGAGGATCCAAAAGCGCATTTGACTGGGTACATTGGAGCACTGTCTATGTGGGGAGTAGAAAGGGACGCCATGGCCCAGATGTTCTCCCAGACCTTGGTGGGACATGTTCTTTACTGGTTCACTTCGTTGGATGAAAGGAAGAAACGCTCATGGAAAGACATCTGTGCGGCTTTTGTGGCGCAATATGATTACAATATCCAACTGGAGATTACCACTCGGGAACTCGAATCTACAAAGATGGAAGCCAAGGAAGCCTTCGCAGACTTTGTGAAAAGGTGGAGATCTAAGGCAGCACAGATGAAGGATAGGCCGACCGATACAGATCAAATCCGGATGATTGTCCGGAATCTTCAGCCCAACCTTGCAAGGCATATGGTGATGGCTCAGGCCTGCTCTGATTTTAAAACATTCTTCGACACAGGCTTGGCCGTCGAAGAAGCAGTTCAACTGGGAATCCTCGACAAACCTGAACCTCCTCCCAAAGCCAAGAAGGTCTACTCCGGTAACAGCAGCACGCTGTTTGGAAACTCCAACTACACCCAACTCCCAAACACCTCCTCAAACACGGCCCAAGCCAAACCCGTCAACCAGATTGTAAACCAAACCAGTCAATCTCGATCCCAACCCCGTGTGTTTGCCCAATTTTCAGCACCTCTCTCTGTGGTGTTTGAAAAGTTGGTCGAACGTGATCTCCTCAAACCGCTTGCTCCCACCCCACTGCCACAAAAGCTCTCTGCCTCTCACAACCCCAACGCCTTCTGCGCCTATCACCAAAATCCTGGCCACATAACCGACAACTGCTTCCGCCTTCGCCACGCCATTCAAGACCTCATAGACAACAAGACCCTTCCTATACCTCACCAAAAGCCCAATACCGTCTCCAACCCACTCTCAAAACATTCAAACGCCCGCACAAACCACATTTCCCTAAGCCACCCCTTCAACCCAAGCCTTCACATCATCCCTATCACCGAACCCAAGCCAATTGTCGAGATTCCGGCCAAGGATGCTATCTGTGCACTTGAAACGGTGGAGTGGGATTTTCAAAGAAGGTGGGAGGACCTGGCAAGTGATTTCCTTGCAGTGGAACAACGAGCCATTGTCAGCGGAGTGTGGCCCGTGTCAGTTAATGCTCAGCAAGTCGAAGAATTGGAACATGGTGAGTGGAGACAAGACTGGGATGAGATGATGGCTAATCCATTTGATGGATATTCCCTGTTTGCTCTATTCTTAGAGCCTGAACCAGTCGAGGAATTTGACGAATGGGACCCAGAACCCAGTGGGTGGCTCTGGATAGACGATTCAGATCCTCTTGACGAAACATCTTTGGTGTACTTGTTCTGGGAGCAGGAAGAAGGACAGGGCCCTGATCTGATGAACCCCCACTTATTCTCCGAACTCTCCACTTCAGCCATAATCAATATCGCCAGGGATTCTGACGCCTTCGCCCGTACCTTGGATCATGTCTTCTGTCCGCAGGAGTACATTATTAATGAATTCTTCCCACAACCGGTTGTTGAGATCCCTGACGAACCCCATATCTGTGTGCTAGATCCTGAAGACCTTTGGGGTAGGGCTGAAATGGTGAACGTATGGGTCGATGGTGAAGAGCTAACCGTCAACAAGGCTATGTTGGATGAAGGCTCTCTGCAAGTCAACAACGGCAACAACGTCGACTTCTGGAACTCTTTGGAAGAAAAGAACATATGGGATACCCTGGAGATGGAACTCTTGAATGACACCCTGAAGAAGATAAAGCTCGACAAGGGAAAACGCAAGGCCAATACCGATCTCTCCGATTTCTGGGAGGGTATTTGGTGGGAGTCCACCCCCAAGGCAGTCAGTAATCTTACCAGAAGCGGTAGGGTATACCAGCTCGCCAACCTCCAGCAAGGAAGCTCGTCCCGAGCAGCACCACCTCAACAGAGTAACCCTCGCATCCCCGAGAATCCAGCCAACTCCACCCCTGTCTCGCCAGCTCCATAAAATAACTCCTCAAACTCCAATAACCTTCCACGTCAACCTAACCCGCCCACCCACCTTAATCCATTTGTCAGCTCAAACCCAAATGCCTCTCACCACCAAAACCCAAATACCAACGCCGACCCCATCATCCAGCAACTTCATGAAACCCCTGCCCGCATGTCCATGTGGGGAGTGTTGGCAGCTTCCCGCGTGCATCACCGAAGGCTTGTCAACTCTCTCTCCAAGCTTGAGGTCCCTTCCGACATAGCCCCAGAAGCCTTCATCGCCTTCATAACCCCAAATCTTGCCCAACACACCTTGTCCTTCACCGAGAAAGACCTCCCGCCTAAAGGAACCGATCATAATAAGCCTCTCCACGTGACCATGAAATGCCTGGGAAAGTGGGTCCCCACAATACTCATAGACAATGGTTCGGCCATCAACGTGTGCCCTCTCCGCACCGCTTACTACATGGGCCTCAAAAGCAAGGACTTTGCGCCATCGACTCTGGGTGTCCGTGCTTATGATAACACGTGGCGCGATGTCCTGGGAACAATCAACCTGGGAAATTCTGTGTACTAGACATACGTGCTTCGTTCAACCTCTTACTGGGGAGGCCATGGCTGCACCGTTCTGACGTTATGGGGGTACCCTCTACGCTGCATCAGAAACTCATCCTAGGATTGGATTCTGGGACTCTTATCATCCACGGGGATTCCGGTATTCGTCCACACTCCGAAGATAATTCCCCGCTGCTGGAAATCATGCACGGAGAAGAAGACGTGGCCATGGGGGGGTTTGCTGTCATGACCTCAAAGGTTTGCACCATTCGGGCTGAAGATGGTTTATTGGTGAGTTCCGCGGCATTGGAAATCATGAAGCGAATGAATTACCTGCCGGGCATGGGCTTGGGGCTCTATGAACAAGGAGTCTTCGAGTTCCCTCATTTCCCCGGGAGCAATGAACGCTTTGGCCTGGGTTACGAGTTCAAGAAGAGTGATCCAGAGAAAAGGTGGCGCAACCGCGCCCGAGCTCATGCAGTCGGAAAGAAGCAGAAGGAAAAGGAAGCACCGTATCAAGGAGAACCCGAGCCTTTCATTGATCTCGAGACAAAAGTGAAATACCCTGGGTTTGAAATCTTCGCCAATGACACTTGGGAGGATGATGAAAAGGTAACTAAGATGGAAGAATTGTCTGAAGCACTGGATTGGCTCGAAGCCTTTGGTTTGGGTAGTCTCCAATCTCTGTTCGAAGGTGAGGAACCAGAGGGTATGATAGAAGACGCGGCTGTGCTCATGCTGGGAGGAGAAGATGAATTGGAAGACCCTTCTAAGCTCATTGTGGGGCGCTTATGAAAACTGCACTTTCATTCCATTTGTAACGCGCACTCACGACACTAGCACCGAGTCCGAGTCTGAGTCTGATACTGACTCTTCGTCTAGTAGTGAGTCGGAGTTTGTGCCTATCGGCCCTCCTCGTCGTAGCTTTTACTTCGAGTTTGAGTCAACTGCTGTATTCCCTCCCTCCGAGGAGCCTATCAATGAAATGAACGACACCTTTGCTTACTTGCCGGATTTTGAAATAAATTGTTTGGATCCCGACGATGAAGGAATAGATTTCGATGGGGACATCCCCAAGGAAATCCGTTCCCTCATCGAGCGTGAAAATGAAAGGCATGCTCAGCCTCTAAAAGAAGAAATAATCTCGATAAACTTGGGTGATGAGGAGAACCCTCGATTGGTTCAGGTCGGTTCCGGGCTGTCTCCGAATGAGCTTTAAGAGCTCACCGATTTACTAAAAGAATTTAAAGAAGTCTTTGCTTGGTCCCATGCAAACATGCCCGGAATCGACCCAGAAATCGTCGAGCACAGGATCCCCCTCTATCCCGATGCAAAACCTGTTAAACAAAAGCTGAGAAGAATGCGACCCGATTGGGTGTTAAAAATAAAAGAAGAACTAACGAAACAAATCGACGCTGGTTTTCTAATCGTAACTGAATACCCCACTTGGGTTGCAAACATCGTGCCTGTCCCCAAAAAGGATGGAAGAATCAGAGTGTGTGTCGATTTTAGAGATTTGAACAAAGCAAGCCCTAAAGATGACTTTCCATTGCCGCATATAGACATACTCGTTGATAACACTGCAGGGCATGCTTTACTATCCTTCATGGACGGTTTCTCGGGGTACAATCAGATTCTCTTGGCTCCGGAAGACAGGGAAAAGACTACATTCATCACTGAGTGGGGAACCTACTGTTATCGGGTTATGCCGTTTGGGTTGAAAAATGCCGGTCCTACGTATCAGAGGGGTGCTACGACACTGCTGCATGACATGATCCATAAAGAAGTCGAGGTGTACGTCGACGATATGATAGTGAAGGGGAAGGAGCGGAAAGATCACCTCCCAGCGCTGAGAAAGTTCCTCGAGAGAATTCAGAAATACAGGATGCGCCTTAATCCACAGAAGTGCACATTCGGAGTCACTGCTGGGAAAATGCTCGGGTTCATGATCACAACCCGAGGGATTGAGGTAGACCCTTCTAAAATCAAAGCCGTTCTTGAGATGGAGCCACCCCAATCAGAGAAGGAGGTCCGGTGTTTCTTGGGAAAAATTCAATTCATCAGTCGATTCATCGCCAAGTTGACCTTGACTTGTGAACCATTATTTCGACTACTCAAGAAAGATGTGAAGTTCGAGTGGAACGAGAAGTGTCAGAAAGCTTTCGAAGCGGTGCGAACTTATCTCCAGAACCCTCCGATCCTGATGCCGCCTACACCAGGAAAACCTTTGATCCTATACTTGTCCGTCACGCCCTCATCAATGGGGTGCATGCTGGCACAAGAAGGAGAAGATGGGGTTGAAAGGGCGATTTACTACTTGAGCAAGAAGATGGTAGGATGCGAGGAGCGATACACTTCACTGGAAAAGACATGTTGGGCGCTTGTATGGGCCACAAAGAAGTTGAGACACTACGTGCTCGCTTACTCGGTGATACTGATCTCTCGGATGGATCCTCTCAAGTATCTATTCGAGAAGCCAGCACTTACCGGTAAGCTAGCGCGTTGGTTGCTCTTGTTAGCGGAATTCGAAATCAAGTACGTCACTCGCAAGTCAGTGAAAGGGAGAGCGATGGCAGAGTTTTTGGCAGATCGTCCGATTGAAGGGCCAGAGCACACAGAATTTCAATTTCTGGATGAAGATGTGATGTCGACGGTCAATGAAACGTGGATGTTGTACTTCGATGGAGCCGCAAATCAGAAAGGATTCGGGATTGACATACTGCTGGTCTCGCCTGAGGGGTCGCATATTCCCCTCGCATTCAAGTTGAACTTCGAAGTTACGAACAATGAAACTGAGTACGAAGCATGTATTGTGGGAATGGAAGCCGCATTGGAGATTGGTGTCAAGTTGCTAGAAGTCGTTGGAGATTCCAACATGGTTGTATCGCAAGCAAACGGAGAATGGAAGGTCAGAGACGAGAAAATGAAGCCGTATCATCAGCAGCTCGATGAACTTCTCCCGAATTTTCAAAAGGTAACCTTCACGCATGTACCGAGGATGAAGAACCGCTTCGCAGACGCCCTGGCCACTTTGGCATCCATGCTGGAACTTCCAATTGGGGTGAAGCTGAGGCCTGTCATGATTGAGCAGAGGGGAAAACATGTGTATGACTATGTCATGAACATCGACGAACCGGACGATGGACTCCCTTGGTTCTACTATATTCGGAATTTCGTCGAAAAGGGGGAGTTCCCTGTGGATTCAACTAAGAAAGATCGGATCGCACTGCAACGACTCGCATCTCAATACATCATCTGTGGAGGACAATTGTACTGGCGATCTCCTTGCGGAGTTCACAAGTTGTGTGTTCACGGTGACGACATGAAAGCAGTAATTCACGAAGGAGTTTGTGGACCTCATATGAATGGGATGATGCTGGCTAAGAAGGTGTTAAGGCTAGGCTACTATTGGTCTACCATGGAGACAGATTGCATCGAGTATGTACGCCGGTGCCACAAGTGCCAGACTCATGCCAACCTTATCCATGTCCCGCCCTCGGAGTTACACTCGATGGCAACGCCATGGCCATTCTCCGCCTGGGGCATTGATGTCATCTGAAAGATCACGCCTGCAGCTTCTAACGGTCACAGGTTCATCTTGGTGGCAGTCGATTACTTCACTAAATGGGTCGAAGCAGCTTTGTACAAAACTTTGACGACGGTTCAAGTGGCTCACTTCATCAGGCAAAACATCGTTTATCGGTATGGGGTCCCTCAAGCATTCGTATCTGATAACGGTTTTCATTTCGAGGGAAAAGTTCTGGAACTCTTTGAGGAATTCAAGATCCAAGTACATCATTCAACCACTTATCGGCCACAAACGAACGGGGCAGTCGAAGCAGCAAACAAGACGATTCTGGAAAGGACTACTCAGTCAGCAAGAAATTGGCACGAACAGCTACCACTAGCTTTGTGGGGATACCGGACGTCTATCAGTACACCGACAGGGGCAACACCCTACTCTTTGGTGTACGGTATGGAAGCCGTTCTCCCTATCGAGCTAGAAGTGCCATCTTTGAGGGTCATGGCGGAATGCGGAGTGGACGAAGCTGAATGGATCAGCGGAAGGTTCGAGGAACTCATGTTGTTTGATGAAAGAAGGCTGCGCGCGCTATACCACATTCAGGGCTATCAGCGAAGAATCGCCCGGGCATTCAACAAAAAGGTGAAGTCAAGGGACCTACAAGAAGGGGACATGGTAGTCAAGGAAATTCGTGCGCCAATTTTTGACTTACGAGGGAAGTTCCGACCTAAATGGGCAGGGCCCTACATCATCAAGACCATCCTCACTGGAGGAGCAGCTTCAATCGTCGACCTCGATGGCAACGAATTTGCGAATCTTGTCAATTTGGATCAACTCAAACGTTATTATCCCTGAGAGAGCTCGCTGGGCCGAAAACCCCAAGGGCGGGCGGTTCCAGGCAAAAGTTAGAGCAAGCCTGCTAGGTTGAAAACCCGAGAGGGCGGCCTAGGCAAAAGTTAAGGCAAATAATCAAAGAAAAGCTCGCTAGACCGAAAACCCGAAAGGGCGGTACTAGGCAAAATTTAGGGCGCAAAAGGAGAGTGTCAATACCCGAGTGAACCCGTAGCCTAAACTACGTGTGGGCCTGATTCTCTTTTACGAGGGATACGTAGGCAATCTCATCCCGAGATTCGGTCCTAATTCCTAAATATCAAAATCCGATCCCAAATCAAGTCCAAATTGACAAATCCAAAACGCTTTTCAGAGCCGCATGTGATCAAATGAACCGAAAGGGGGAAACCCTTAATCAGTCGATTTTATTCAGATTACTTCTTTATTACAAGCTGAGCATGAAAATGAAAAAGCACAAAATCAAAGCACACTTTTTATTTCAAAGTCTGGCAAAGTAAGCAGTCAACCCATCCTTGCTTTCACATCTCTCCTTAGCCATTTGCGGTACCTTCCGGTCGAAGCAATAGAAAACAGTGGGTCACTTGGCTCGGTCCTACGAGTCCCCCACGACCGAGTGTAACTCCGAAGGCTCGGAATGTTGAAGGGAGGGAGATGAAGCACTTCAGAACCCGGCTGCGGCACCTCATGGCTAAGTCCAAGCTGGCGGAGAACACGGAAGGGTGAGTAGAAGGAAAAGCCTGTCAAGCCAGCCACAAACACATGCGTCGAGCCCATGTTGCCAACGGTCATAGCAGGAAGCCTCAGCCAATGGCACCGCCAAGCAATGTCATCTTCCTCCGCAGAAGCAAGGAAATCAGCCCAATCATCTTCACTCCCATACATCACTTGAAAGGGACTGTTCCATCCACTTGCACGATACCACCAATCATTAGCTGGGGGTGTCAACAGACTTAATTTGTCGCAAAGCCATATCTATCAAAAAGAGAGAAAACAAGTAAGGAGCCAAATAAAGCCTGAACCGAGTGTCGAGGTAAAATGAATGAGAGAAATAGAAAAAGGAGAGCTGAGTGAGGTCCCTAACCTGCAGCAACAGCGGACTACCACCAAAAACCCTTGTGCGACCAGCATGAACAACATTTAACCCCATCAAGGTTTCAGCAAGAACCAATGGCGCAACATCCTTGCGAGCCTCAATCTGAGCAGCAACCCCCACCAGTGAGGAATTGGGCTGACCAACGGACGGAACCAACAAGAAGGCCGCCAGGAGGCAAATGCAACAAGCCTTCATCCTACGACCTTGGTGCTCGAAATCCGTCAAGTCTCCAAGTGGGCTGAACCTCTCGTACAACTGCACGATGTTAATGGCATTACCCCGAGTAAGAAACTCAGCGACGTTACCACTAACACCCAGCTTTGCCTTCAGAATATTCTTCATGCTCTCCCTGATCATAGGAACAACCGGCTCAGCAGAGTCATGGCTTCCGAGATAAGCATGAAACTTCTCGACGGTGGGGCACAGTTCTTGAGAACCAAAGCGAAAGACGTGCACCTCTGGATCCCAGAAGCGCGCCGCCGCATGCAGCAAGACGGGACGAATTGCAACCTCTCGGAGATGTCTTAGGGCGTAAAGCCGATGCCCTCAGAAGTTCAACCAGTCGATGCCTTAAAGACTGTCCAACCAAGGGCGAAGTAAGGCTTGGTTTAGCATGGTGATGGAAAGAATGGATTTTTGAAGGGAAATGATGAAATGAAGTGTGAATGGATTACCAAAGGAGAGCCTGGTATTTATAGAAGCTTAAAGTGGGCAACACCACCTCCCCACCAGCCTTGAAACTCATCAAGTTTATCATTTTCAAAATCTTTTCAAAATTCAAACTTTGGAAACTTGGAAAATATTGGAAAAACCACAAGTCAAGCTTTGGGAAGCCATTCTGTTCTGGGGAAGCAGCTAATACGAAGCCATTCAGGCACATTGAAAACTTGCGAGCAGAAGGAAACAACAGAGGACAGCCAACAAGTGGCATTGGAAAACAGCAAGGGACAGTCCATGACAGCAGTCCCGAGCGCTCGGGAGTGAAGTCCCAAGCGCTCGAGACCACTCTCGAGCGCTCGAGAGTACTGCTGTTTTGCAGCAGATTCTAGTTTCCCCATTTTGGCTTCCATGCAACATTGAAACCCTGTTTCATCAAGTTTAACAGTTCCCAGCAGTTGTCTAAGGGTTACAGCAGTTCTGTTCATGTGTTTTGTCGAGTATTCAAGTGTGTTACGTGAAAAATCATAAGTTTTCCAAAGTTTTCACTCCTTGAGCATGTCGGAATCCATATCAAAGGCATTTGGTCGAATCGAGCAACACGCTCGAGCCATGACGGGTCTCAATGACTGTTTGACGCACTCCAAAAACGTGTCAGCACTCTTAATTCAAGCTTTCATCATTCAATCGTACCAAAATCATCATTTTAAATGCAAGTGTCGATTGTCAAAAACATTTTAGTAATTCTCCCGGTCCCCTCGAGTCACAGCACTCATTGTTAACCGCGCAGCGCACTCGGTTACGATCAAAAGCCCTTAAATCTAAATTTCATGGTCGATTGCTCGAAAGTTTGTCGTTTGGTGTCGATGTCGAGTTTTATTCCTCACTTTGAGAGTATCGGTCGAAATTCGCGTACTCTTTACGTTCTTTCAAAGCTAGAAGAACATATTTCATAAAATACAATTCTGTAACAGCAGTGCGAACGAATAAAAGAATAAAGTGCGAATTCTCATAAATGAACACGGTGTTTACAATGAGTGAAGAAAGAAGTACAAAAACTGGGGCAAACACGCGCCCAAATCCTAACTACCAGGGCACGCAAGCCCGAACAAAACTGAGGCACGCAGGCCCAAAATCTACAACTGCGCTGGCATGCAGGCCTATGTACAAGGTAAAGCTAGCAAAGCAAAACATGAGGCTCAGACTCGTCGAATTTTGCTCGGTCGTGGTCCCTCGGACTCAGAACTCTCGGGCTCGTCATCACCGTCGTCGTTAGGAGAACCAGAAGCAGTACTCGAGTCCGACGTCACCAGAACACGTGACTCGGAGGACTCCTCTGTCCCCTCCTCTGACTCCTCCGGCTCCACACGAGCTGGTCTCCGCTGAGACGCCTCCCGAGGCAAAACCTCGAACCGTCCCGCACCCGCAGCAGGCTGTGGCACACGTCCTGCATCCCGACCTCGCGTGCTGGCAGGAACGGGAGGGCTCGTGGTGCCCTGCGGACGCGTCCTAGCTGAACGTCGTGGCTGCACCTGCATATCACAAACATATTCTCATTTTGTGCATATTCGAATGTAACTTTGCTCAAATCGAAATATAGAATATATGTGCATGTTATACCTGAGTGGACACAGGAGAAGCAGTCACAGGGGCAGGTCTCGTCTGAAGGGCTCTCCCCTTAGCGCAGTCCTTCAAGAGGTGGCGCATCCCCACCATCAGCATCATGGCCTGCTCAGCCCACTCTCGCGGCACCTGCAGAATGATCCAAGATTCAGAATATGCAAACAGGGAATGGTCAATATACAAAGCAAGCAGAAATGTTGTTTATACCTGAGCAGGAAACCGCATCGGCGGCTGTGGGAGACGTGGCACGTCGATCACCTCCCGTGTGCCCGACGAACTCGTCACGCCTATAGTCCACTTCAGCGTCGGCAACGCCGGTGGTGCTGAAGTTTCCGCAGTCTCTGGAACCCTCGTGCTCCCCTCTCCCCTACCTCCAGTACCTGCACCTTGCCCACCAGCAGGGGCTCTAGCACCTCGTCCCCGACCCCGTGCAGAGCGACCACCGCGGCTCCGCGCTCCGCTCTCGTCCCTCCAAGCTCCCACTCCGGCTACCCGTCTCTCGAACTCCTCCTCCACCCCCAGGCTCCTCGCCAAGTACCGATCTGCATAAGCTGCGTAGTCCAAGGAGCGTCGAAGGTGCCTCTCCAGATCTGTGTCCGGCACGGTGAACAGCTCAAGCTCAGCGCGAGTGTAGGACTCAGTCCTCTGCAAGCGTGGAGGAAGCAGCCCAGGAACCACGAACGCTGGAAGACCAAGTGACTGTCGAGTCACTCGATCCCCCAGGTACCACTGCCAGCCCAGAGGGCACTCTAGTAGGACCCTGCTCCGTGTCACCTCCCGACTCCTCGGAAGGAAGTCAGCCTCCATCCCTGCCCATCTGTCCCAGTGAACCTGCAATTCAAATTTTGGATTCATTCATAAGTCTACTCGCCGAAAAATTTGATAAAATAAAAGCAAGAAGTGTCAATCGTACCACAACCCCTGTCAGGTTATCCAGCCAACGCCGGAAAGTCATCACCTCCCCTCGTCGCTCCTTCGCTCTCCGGTACGCCTTACCCCAGGCTAAGCCGCGTGGAAGTAAGTTCGGGTCCGTACAAGTATTCTCGGGTGGGAACATCCCGAGAACCTCGTTAGCCCAAAGTTGCAAGTTTCGTAATTCAAGTCGAATCAATCTCAAATGCATAATTCAAGTCGAAAAGCAGTCGAAAGCAATTCAAAAGCAATAATTCAAAGTTATACCTCAAACACCCGCCAGTACCCTACAACTGTGTCTCCAACCCCGCAAGAAGCAGCTCCAAGGAGACAGTAGAGCGTGCACAGAGCAGCACCTCCCCAGTCGAAGCGTCCCGCCTGTCCCAAGTCAACCAAGCCCGCTAGATAGCACAGGTGCACCCGACTACGCCTGTTCGGGAACAGAGAAGCCCCGAACAAGTATAGCAAGTACGCCCGGGCCATCTAGGCCGCCTCCTTGTCGGTCGCAGGCTCGTGGTCCCAGTACTCCACGAACTGCCCGTAAGCGGCCATCCCCCCGCTGTGGCGTGGCACTCGCCCGAGGAACCACCTCAAAGCCGTGTCGTCCAGCACCAGACTCGAGTCGTAAGGGATCGGGTCTCCTCCAACCCTGAGCCCTGTGATCGCCGCGAAGTCGAGTGGCGTCACCGTCATCTCCCCGAACCGGAAGTGGAAGGTATTGGTGGTGTCCCACCACCTCTCCGCTAGCGCTGTAAGCATAGCCAGGTCCACCCTTACCATTGTCAGCAGCTGTACGAAGGGTTCGAACCCTGCTGCCTCCACCAGTGCTTGCACCCTCTCAGGCAAGGCCCTGAAGTGCGCTAGTGAGCTGGCTGAGCCCCCGTGGCCGTACACATCTGTCGTGCACTATTTCAACAAAGCAAGAAATAGCATCAAATCTCAAGCAGGAAATAAAATTTGAAGTAATTTGCGAAATTCAAGAAAAGATAGTGATCGAAAACTCACCGTGGCCCACCCAGAGGAGACGTGTGAAGCTCGGTCCCGGAGAAGCATCTCCTCAGGGTAGTCAGTGTAGCTGGGGACGTAAGCTGTCATCCCCACAGGCTCAAAAAAGTGTAGTCGAGGAGCATACGTAGCCGTAGTGAACTCGGGCCGCTCCCCTGCCAGGTAGGCTCGCTGCTCCTCCAAGTAGGCTTTCGCCTCGTCTACCGCGGTAACCCGTACCTCAACCGCCGCCTCGGCATCCACCCTATCCCCTCCCAACTCCTCCACCTCCGGAGTGCCTGAGCCTGCTCCGCTCAGCAAAGCCCCTAAAAGCAACGCCGAAGCCCGGTCCTCAGGCGTACTAGCGTCCCTCAGCACTGCCGCAACCCCAAAGTCGAGACCAAACGCGTCCAAGATATCCCGAGGCTCCGCGTCCTCCAGGAAGTCCCCATCCGCGAAAGGAACAGGGCGTGAGGCCCTGATCCTGCTGTCCCCACTCCTCGGCTCTAACACCGTCGCCGTCCTCAGCACCGACGTCTCGCTGAACTGTCCACCAACTACCTCCTCACCACCACGGTCGGCTATCCCCCCGTCGCTCGCCCGCTCGGCAGCCGCAAACAACTCTTCCACGGTAGGAGTGAGAGGCCTGCCCGAACCCCCGCCTCCACTGCCCGAACCTCTGTCCCCGCTGCTGGAGCCCCCTACTGCCGCCACCTCTGCAACCTCACCGGCAGCCGCCACCACCGTGGCACCAGCCGTGGCGTCCCAGCCGCTGGGCTCCGCCCCTACGCCACCGCCATTCCCCCCAGCTGCCACCACCGTGGCACTAGCCGTGACCTCCTGACCGCTGGGCTCCGCCTCTTCACCGCCGCCGACCACCCCGTCTTCATCCCCCCTCGCCATGCCACGATCGAGAGAGAGAGAGGATCGTGAGTGAGAGAGAGAAAGAGAGGATCGCAAGATCGTGAGAGAGAGGATTGAGAGAGTCGAGAGAGTGAGAGCAGTCGAGAGAGAGGGACAACAGTCGATCTGGTTCTCGAGCGCTCGAGAACCAGGGTTTCAACCCCCAAATCAAAAAGGAAGATGAAAGGGTGGTGGACCCCAGCGATGGTCCCGAGCGCTCGACACCACTCCTGAGCGCTCGGGAGGGGGTCCAGAGCGCTTGACTCTTTTCGTCGCCATGCCATTTTTTTTGCTTTTCGTAAGCTCATGCATTTCACCTTGATTAATGATTATTGTCTATCAAATATTTTTACAAAATCAATCTCAGTCCGGTTTTAGTCCGAGTCGAGACAAAGCAATCGACGGTGGATTTTGTTTCGTGATCTATTCTGGATCATCCTCATTTGCCCAAAAAGTTCTGCTTAGAGGTCGATAAAAGTTTCCTAAATTCTACAATCGTTGATGTATTCGCAAGAAGTTTTACCCAACGCGTAATATTTCTTTCATCATTTTGTCCACCGAATAGAGTAGCGGATGGGCCCCATTTCTTGTTTCTATCATTATCAGAGCCTTTGTCGATCTCTTTCTAGTGCATGCATTGCCCGTGTTTGCATTTGCCCCAAAGAACTACGCTGGTCTGATCTTTACAAACGGGGTACGTAGGCAGTCTGAAAAGACACGACCTCATGCATTGAGTGCTTGTATGCTTTTTATTTGCATTTAATTCGTAAATTGAGGATTCGATTTGGCTCAAATTGGGTTGTCTCGATCTTTGGGCGACACTCGCATCCAAACATGATGCCAAGCGCCGTCCAAAGAGGAGCAACTGTAGACACCCCAATTTGGACTTGTCGAATTTCCTTAATTTGTGGCCCTGAGGCTCCCCGATGATGAATATGGATCAAAACAAGCCGTGTACCAATTGAGACGTTGCTCCTTAAAGGATTTAAAAAGGAAATGGTCAAAATCATTCCCAAGCGCTTGGAAGCAGTCCCAAGGGCTCCAAACTATTTTCCAAAAACCACTGGCCTGGCTCACTCTCAAGGGCTCGAGAGTGAAGTCCCAAGCGCTCGAGACCACTCCCGAGCGCTCGAGACCTCTCCCAGTGCCCAATGGGTGAAAAAGATTCCCACTATCCATGCAAGCCATCATTGCATTCCCCTTGAACCGGCTGAGGTGAGTCAACACTCGACCTCAGTCAGAGAAGATATCAGCTGAAGATCTCTTTCTTTAAAAAAGGGTTTATTTCAAAATCATTTCATTTTCAAAACCATGGGTTATATGCTCTATATATATACCTGGTTTTTCAGCTGAAAAGAGGGGGCTACGAAAGTTCTCTCTCTCTAAACCCCTCCTCTTTTCTCTCTCTTGTTCAAGGGAAAAAGCTTTCAAACTCAAACTTCTTTCCCAACTTCAAAGGTTTTTTTCAAAATCATCAAAGAAAAGGGCAAGAAATCCAGAACACTCTTAGCTTCTGATCTCTTGTCTTTTTCACTCTACATTCACCTTTCACAACCATTCAAGGAGCAAAGTGTCAAGCAAAGGTAGAAATATTTCTATCCTTGGTTCAAATCAAGAGGCTGTTCTCCCTTCTGAGGGGGGTCTCTCAGCCTGTCCCAGTCCTTAATACTGGGTGCATGGTTGGGAGACCTTAGTGAAAAAGCAAGAGCAAAGAGTCCACGAATAATGTTTTCCCAAAACCCCTACTGGAAACACTCCCGAGCGCTCGGGACTGTTTCCAATCCCATGCATGGCATTTTGGTAAGCAGTAGGCTGGGGGTGAGGTGCACTTTTAAATAAAATGGTTTTATTCCAGCATGCAGACACAGAAGATCATTTTTCCTAAAACAGAAATGTTTCTTACAAATCTCAAGTAAGAACAAAGTTTTCCTAAGTTAAAAATAAGATCTTCTCTTGTTAAAAACTTAGATAAGGGTGTTTGCATGATGAAGTGGTGCCATTTTCTATTTGAGAGTAAGCTGGCATGCAGCTCACTCCCAAGCGCTCGAAGCCATTCCCGAGCGCTCGGGAGTGCATGCATGCCATTGCATTTCATTTTCCTAGTTTTCTGTGTTTTCTGAGCTTCTGCATGCACAGATGTGTACATTTGCTCTTTTAAAATTGTAGATCTGTTCGTGCAATGGCAAGGATACATGATTTGAAAACTTGAGGTCCTATCTCAGTCTTTCAAGTCCTCTGCTGAGCCAGTGGTTTGCTTAATAGTATTTCATTTTGCAGTCTTTACATTATGTTTTGTCAGTACTAACAGAATATGCAGGTGGGGTTCAGACACTCCCAAGCGCTCGAGAGTGCTCTCGAGCGCTCGAGAGTGAAGCCAGTGAGTAGTGTTTCATTTCCTGTTATCTTGCTGTCCTTCATCACATAATCACCCCTATACACGTGCACCAGCATACACTGTTATTTGGCATCCTATTTGTGACTAACAAACTCCGTAGGATTTGGTCAGTAACACTCCGAAGCGCTCGAGAGTGCTCTCGAGCACTTGAGAGTTGATCTAGTGGCAGTTTACACTGCTTTGCCATCATGCATGTGTCCATCATCATTTCATCACTCCTTGTACACAAGCACCAGCATACACCTTCTATTTGCTATACCTGTGGATACCTGCTACATGCTTAATGAAACAAAATCCCTTTGAAAAATCCCACAAATGTTTAGTAGAGACCGACATCGCGTCGGGCGAGGGGGGTGCCGTAAAACCCTTCCCCCCTCGTAACATGGCTTCCGAACCCTCGAATGATCTCTGGTTTTCAATTCAAATCAATCAATTTTCAAATCAAAAACGGTTTCTCGGGTGACGAACCATAAATTCGGTTGGCGACTCCTCAAATTTTCAAATCGATTCGATGGAGCGGTATGTTTTTCGGGCCGCCCCGATCTCACCCGGGGCTGTGGTAGCCCACACTAGGATTAGGACTAGGAAAGAATCTGCAAGGACCTTTAAAGTTTGAAATCATTGGAACTCTTGTACGTATAACCGACCTTGGCTACAAGCCTTTTGAGGGCAAAAGGGTGAAAAAGGGAAATCGGTTGAAGGACTGCTTTATGAAGGAGAAAGCCAAGCAGATCTATCAAGGCCAGCCAGAGCCATTCTGGGATAAGGAAACCAACACTCTGCTGTCAGGGTTTGAGATATTCGCCAATGACGTTTGGCTGGAAGATGAAGAGAAGAAAATCAAGGCTGTAGTCATAAAGAAAGAATCAATCAATTAGATTGAGGTTTTTAACATGGGAAGTCTGGCGATCCTATTTGAGGGAGGCGAACAGATGGGTATAGTCATTGAAGTTGAAGTATGTTAGGGCAGGAGGCCATCGAAGACCCAACTTCGCTCATTGTGGATGCCGCTGGAGAATATAGGAATTGGACTTTCATACCAAGCGGGACATGCTATATGTCTAATTCTAAGTCTAAGTCCGAGTGCTCTGAGTCTTCCCAGTCCTCCGAGTCTGTTAAGTCTGAGTCGGTGCCTCTTGGCCCAACTCCTCATAGTCTGTACTATGAATTTGAGTCTACTCGTGTGTATGACGCCCCCAAGGCCTTTGCTGATGATGAAATAAATGAAGCCGATTCTGCTTACTTCTTTGATTTTGAAATAAATTGCGTTGACTCTGATGATGATAAGACGGATTTTGATAGGGATATCTCTAAAGAAATTTGATCTCTAGTCGAAAGGGAGGATGAGAGGCATGCTCAGCCTATAAAAGAAGAAGTAATTTTAATAAATTTGAGAGATGAGGAGAATCCCCGAATGATCCAGATCGGTTCCGAGCAATATATTCAGAGGAGCGTCAAGCTCACATAGATTTGCTTAAAGAATTTGAAGATGTTTTTGCATGGTCGCATGGTGATATGCCCGGAATCGATCCTGAAATTGTGGAACATCGGATTCCCCTTTATCACAATGCAAAACCTGTGAAGCAAAAGCTAAGGCGAATGAGACTCGATTGGGTGCTTAAAATAAAAGAGGAAGTCACTAAACAGATTAACGCTGGATTCCTAATAATAACTGACTACCCTCAATGGGTCGCAAACATCGTGCTCGTCCCTAAAAAGGATGGCAAAATTAAAGTCTGTATTGACTTCAAAGATTTAAACAAAGCAAGTCCAAAAGACGATTTTTCGCTGCCACACATTGATGTACGAGTTGACAATACCGTTGGGCATGCTCTGCTCTCTTTTATGGATGGCTTTTCGAGATACAATTAGATCCTCATGGCTCTGGAGGATCGGGAGAAAACCACATTTGTCATAGAATGGGGAACGTATTGCTATCAGGTTATGCCATTTGGATTGAAGAACGCAGGGTCTACCTATCAGTGAGCAGTCACAACTTTGTTACATGACATGATTCACAAGGAAGGGAAGTTTACATTGACGACATGATTGTCAAGGCAAAGAAGCTAGAGGGGCACTTACCAGTTCTCAGAAAGTTCTTCGAAAGAATCCGAAGGTACAGAATGAGGCTTAACCCGTCCAAATGCACATTTAGGGTCACTGCAGGAAAAATGTTAGGATTCATGATTACCTCTCGGGGCATCGACGTGGATCCTTCGAAGATCAAAGCCATTTTAGAAATGGAACCGCCTCAATCCGAGAAGAATGTAAGAAGCTTCCTCGGCAAAGTGCGATTCATTAGTCGATTCATTGCAAAGTTAACTTCGACCTGTGAGCCGATATTTCGCTTGCTTAAGAAAGGTGTACCATTTGAATGGGATGACAAGTGCCAGAAAGCTTTTGAGGTGATTCGAGTCTATCTGCAAAACCCACTGGTACAAACACCGCCTGTGATGGGAAAACCTTTGATCTTATACCTGTCTGTCACATCATCCGCGATAGGGTGTATGCTGACATAGGAAGGAGACGATGGGGTTGAAAGGGCTGTGTATTATCCAAGCAAAAAGATGGTTGGATGCGAAGAACACTATACTCCGTTGGAAAAGACTTGCTGGGCACTTATTTGGGCTTCCAAGAAGCTAAGACATTACATGTTGGCCTACCCGGTAAGGTTAATCTCTCAAATGAATCCTTTGAAGTACCTGTTTGAGAAACCAGCTCTCACGGGGAAGCTAGCACGCTGGTTGCTTATGTTGGCAGAGTTTGAACTCAAATATGTCACAAAGAAGTCAGTAAAAGGAAGGGCCGTTGCAGAATTTTTGGCTGATTATCCAGTTGAAAGAGGAGAAGAAGCCGAGTTTAAGTTTCCATATCAGGATTTGATGATCATAGCCGAGGACATTTGGAAGTTGGACTTCGACGGGGCTGCTAATCAAAAAGGGTTTGGAATTGGTGTGCAGTTAATAGCACCCAACGGATCCCACATACCTATTTCATTCAAGCTAAATTTTGAAGTCACTAACAATCAAGCAGAGTACGAGGCTTGTATTGTTGGCATGGAAGCAGCCATCAAAATTGATATTAAAAAATTAGAAGTAGTGGGGGACTAGAACTTAGTGGTGTCACAAGCCAATGGCTACGGAAAAGTCAAGAAGGAAAAGCTAAAGCCATATCATCAAAACCTTGAAGATCTCATCCCTCATTTTAACAAGGTAACTTTTATTCACGTACCGAGGCTCAAGAATCAATTTGCGGATGCTTTAGCAACGCTGGCATCGATGGTTGAAATCCCCATCGGTGTGAAACTAAAACCCATTATGATTGAACAAAGAGATTCCCCAGTGTACCAGCACGTTATGGTTAATGATTAACCTGATGATGGCCACCCCTAGTATTACGACATTTGGAGGTTTGTGGAAAAGGGAGAATATCCTGCTGATGCAAGCAAGAAAGACCGAGTTGCTCTCCAAAGGCTCGCAGCTCGATACATCATCTGCGGAGGAAATTTGTATCAGAGGTCACACTATGGAATGCACAAGCTATGTATCCATGGAGCAGATGCGGAAAGAGTGATAAAGAAGATTCACAAAGGAGTTCATGGACCTCATATGAACAGCATGATGCTAGCCAAGAAAATTCTCAGACAGTGATACTTTTAGTCCACCATGGAAACAGAGTATATAGAATATGTATGAAGATGTCATAAGTGTCAAATCCATGCCAATCTCATGCATGTTCAGCCATCAAAACTGCACCAAATGACTTCTCCTTGGCCTTTCTCAGTATGGGGAATCGACATTATTGGAAGAATCACACCGGCAGCGTCCAACAGTAACAAGTTCATCTTGGTTGCAATTGATTATTTCACGAAGTGGGTAGAAGCTGCTTCTTATGCAACCCTGACTGTGGTACAAGTTGCACATTTTATCAAACAAAATGTCATCTATCGATATGGGGTTCCTTAAGCGTTCGTGTCAAACAACGGGGTTCACTTCAAGGGTCGAGCTAAGGAAGTTTTGGAGGAATTTCAGATCCAAGTGCATAAGTCGACCACATATTGGCCCCAGACCAACGAAGCCGTGGAGACTGTCAAAACCATTTTGGAAAAAACCATTGAATCCGCAAGGAATTGGCATGAACAGCTACCCGCTAGCCCTATGGGGATATCGGACGTCCGTACGTACACCAACAGGAGCAACACCTTATTCCTTGGTTTACGGGATGGAGGCCGTGCACCCCATTGAGTTAGAGGTTCCGTCTCTTCGGACCATGATCGAATGTGAGGTTCAAGAGGTGGAGTGGTTAAGCAATAGGTTCGAGGAACTCATGTTATTTGATGAACGGAGATTGAGAGCCCTTTACCATATCCAAGGGTACCAACGAAGGATTGCACGAGCATTCAACAAAAAGGTGATACCTAGGGACTTGGCAGAAGGTGACATGGTTTTGAAGGAAATTTGGGCACTAGTTTATGATCCACGAGGAAAATTTCGGCCGAAGTGGTCAGGACTGTACATCATCAAGGCTATCTTATTTGGAGGAGCATCACATCTTATCAATTTGGATGTGTGGGCTACCTGCCCGAATTTGAAAAATTGAAGAGTCGCCACCCGAATTTGTTGTTCGCCACCCGAGAAACCATTTTGGTTGACAATGATTGTTTGAATTTGAAAACCAGAGATTGTTTTAAGGTTCAGAAGCCACGTTATGAGAAGGAAAGGGTTTTACGGCACCCCTCTCGCTCGACGCAATGTCGGTCTCTACTTAATGTTTGTGGGATTTTATTAAAAATATTTTGTTTCATTAAAAATAGCTAGCATATATTTATAGGCACAACAAGTAAATGTGTTTACATGTGCATATGTACAAAATGTAACAATAGGATGAGATGATATAAATAATAATAGAAAATAAGACTAGTGTCACTGAGATCACTCCTGAGCACTCAGGATTGGACCTGAGCGCTCGAGAGTACTGTTGAGCCATCCTACGATTTTTGGTTAGACCCAAACATATTCTGATGCTAAAAACAGAAACATAAAGCTATGAATGCACACCAGTGCTCAGCCGATGGTTAAAACAGTTAAGAACTGGTCTTAACCATCCAAATCTTGCTTCCTTGTAATTGAAAATAAAACTAATTGGGCTCTGGAAGGACCAGTGTACACCCAGTATCTACTGAATTACAGGAAAAGCAATATTTAATGACAAAATAGGATTTTTGATGACGGCAACACTCCTGAGCGCTCAAGAAAGGTCCCGAGCGCTTGGGAGTGAATACAATGCTCAAAAAAGGTTTTATTTCTTTGTGTTTCTCTTACTCTTGTTGCTAAACTAAGATCAAATGAGCTCATAACTAGTATGAGGAACTGGTATGGGCCCTTGATTCCCTTTCGAAGTTTGAAAACTGTAGATTTCAAAGTATGAAATGAACTTTTATACCTTTGCTTGACTTGAATTGACTTTTTGGACCGACTTTGATGCTTGAAAATGGGCTGAAAATCACAGAAAGATGAGAGCTTGATGTAGGGAGGTATTCCCGAACAGATACTTTTAGTTGCCGAACACGTGATAGTTGGGAGCACGTGGTAAGTATGATAGGACTTATCGCCGTGTAGTATGGTGAAAGACGATATGGACCAATGATATGGGAAACCATTGATCCATGCAGTCTGATCGGCTAATAAAGACAAAAAGGCATGTGAGGTCGTTAGTCCAAATAATTGATAAAGGACCAGTTACATGTGAAGTGACTGGTCCAAGCCATCTGTTCGGCTATGAGAAGGCCGAACAAGGAAAGAGCTCCAATCAAGAGTAGGAGCAGAGGGAATACTCTGAAAGATTCTAGAACAATCATGTCCCGAAAAGGAATAAGATCCTGAGAATATAGGATCTGAGAAAGATACCCAAAGAGAATGGGATGTTCGGCCAGTAATGAAAAGAATCCTAAAAGGACTCTTTTCTAATAAACTGATAAGGGAAACAAGATCCTTGATATCCTGGGTTTTCTATACGAGTTGGGAATCCTATGGCAACAGGAATGTTTGGGCAACAAGCATACGCATATCTATAAATATGAGATAAACCTAAAGGCAAAAGGTACGCAAGACATTGCATTCATACGTGACTTCCTATTGATATTTAGGGTTTATTACCAGTATGAGATACTGACAAAGGCATCGGAGGGCCTTTGCCACGAGAGGCAAAGGTGCGCTCACTCCTTGTCTGTTTTGCAGATCAAGGGTTCCGACGACAAATTAGGGTTCCGGTCAAGAGGCACGAAAGGCCGTTACAGTCTAGTGCTAATCAAAGCACTACTTGAATTTGTCCACCTACAATTGGCGCCGTCTGTGGGAAACGAAAGAGTTCCCTTAGAAATACGACCATGGTGGAAGTAGATCCAGCAACACCGCACGACCCAAAGGATGTGTTAGATGGAGGAAGGGATAAATCTCCACCTGGGGCTCCGAGAAAGCCCGAGGGTGGACACAAGAGGACCACAAGTAAGGGCTGCCCCCTTACCGTCCACGACAACTCCAAAAATAGAGAGGGAGAGACGGCTTCGAGATCCACGAGAAGGAGTAAATCCCATCGAAGGGATGAATCGATCACACACTTCAGGAGTGTGTACCGTAGCGAAGACGTTCTTGATAAAAAGAGACAAGAAATCGAGGAGTATGCTCGTCTGATTAAAAAACGAGAACATGAGATCAGAGAGCTAGAGAGAATTAGGGAACATCCGGAGGATTCCGGACTATCTCGAAGAAATTCTAGAGGCAGTGGGTATGCTATGATACAATACAAAAAAGCTCCTTCACGAGGAAGAAGGAGCAGAAGCAGAAGTCCAACCCCAAGGCGACATAGAGCTTCTCCACGAAAAGAGAGGAGCAAGACCAGAACACCGGAGCGAAGGAGGGTTTCTCCAAGAAAGAGGAGAAGCAGAGGTCGAAGTTCTACCCCCGAGGAGGAAGGGAGTAGGAAACATCATAGGGACAGGTACGAAAGACTTGATTCCGACTGGGAAAGAACTAGACCCAACGAAAAGAAAGGACCAGAGGATGAAACCATGACTGCACGAGAGGCAGCACGGAAAGCACTTAAGAATATAGCATCCTCCCCTTTTGCAAGAAAGTTACAGGAGGCTAAGTTGCCGACCAGAGTGAAACACGGAACGTTCATCCTCTACGAGACAGATGCTGATCCCGTGGCACATATACAGCGTTACCAGCAGGCAATGTTTATGCATGAAGGAGTATATGCAAGATGTTCCCGTCAAGTTTAGGGAAGGTAGCTTTGTCTTGGTTTCATAGGTTGGGTTCACGTTCCATCCAAACATGGGTGCAATTGGCCGAAGAATTCACTGCACGGTTTTTGACGAGCAGGAAAGCTCCAAAAACTTTTGAGAGCCTTTCCTTTATGAAGCAAGGCGAGGACGAACCGATCAAGAAATATGCAAAAAAGTACTGGGAAACCTTCAACGAGATTGAAGGTTGCAGTGAGGAATACGCAATAGCCACGTTCAAGACAGGTTTGCCTGTTCGGGGGGAGCTGCGTAAATCCTTAAACATGAGTCCAGTGCAGACACAGGCAAAATTGATGGAGCGAATTGAGCAGCACGCCAGAAACGAGGATGACATTCTTCGGGAGGATGGTAAGCTGGCCGCCGAGCAAGTAAAGGGGCCTATAAAGAAAGCAGACAAGCCAGAGCCCAAAACTTATCGTGAAAGGAAAGATTATGGGCAAGCAAAGAAAGAGCCGTACAAGGACAAACAAGCTCCGGATCCCACGTCATTCTTCTCAATAAATACAGTCTGGAAAGAGCCCATTTACAGGATTCTTTATCGAATAAAGAATCAACCTTATTTCAAATGGCCTCCAACTCTAGGTGGGAATAAAGATGCAAAACGTGCTACGAATCAGCACTGCAGCTACCATAAGGATTGGGGCCACATGACTGAAGATTGTGAGATGTTTAAAAGGCATCTTGATGATTTAGTCTCGCGAGGTTATCTCAAAGAATTTATTCAAGAAGATTCCAAGGATAAAGAAAAAGCAATGGGGTTGGATTACGAGCAGAATCCAAAGGGAGTAATTCATATGATACATGGATTAGCCGAACCTTATACGAGAAATGAGGTGAGATTGCTTCAGAGACAGATTAAACATGACCAACACGTGATGCAGTTGGGAAAAAAAAGAGGGCGTAACGAAGAAGCATGCAACGAGGGCATAGTTTTTACAGATGAAGATCTCGGAGGAGTCCAGGTACCTCACAATGATGCTTTAGTCATAACCCTGCGAGTTGGGGAATATGATATGGAAAGAATCCTGGTGGACTCAGGGAGTTGAACCGAAGTACTATACTACGATGCATTCAAGAAGCTGGGACTAACTCAAGACGATTTGGTACAATCAATAACCCCTTTGGTTGGATTTGGAGCAGGAGCAGTTTGGCCATTAGGAAAGGTAACTCTACCTGTTCGGGCTGGGACAGTGGTAGTACGAACTGACTTCCTGGTGGTGGATGTACCGTCCTCCTATAACGTGATTATAGGGAGAACATGGTTACACAAGATGAGGGCAGTCTCTTCTACTTTCCATCAAATGGTAAAGTTCCCAGGATCCAATGGGATTGAACAGATCAAGGGTAACCAAAAGGTAGCTCAACAATGTGTGGTGTCCATCATAAAAAGAATCCATAACGCCCACCATGTCAATACAGTGGAAATTCCAGATCAGCCGACCATTGAGGATATCGGAAAGGACCCAATCGAGAGGGTAGTCGAGGGTTTGAAGAAAACACAGATCAACGAGATTGATCTAGATAGGTATTTTTTAATTGGGGAATCGCTGCCAGCAGAGGAAGAGACTGAATTGATAAGTTTCTTGAAGACTTACGTTGACGTATTTGCCTGGACACCAAAGGAAATGCCTGGTGTGAATGCAGACATTATTTGCCATCATTTGAATGTAGATCCACAGCATAAGCCAGTCATTCAAAAGAAATGAAGGGCAGCCATACAGCACGTTGACGCAGTAATTGAAGAGGTAGACCGTTTGTTGGAAGCCAAGGCAATAAGGGAAGTTTACTATCCAGAATGGCTATCCAATACTGTTGTTGTCAAAAAGAAGAATGGAAAATGGCGTGTTTGTGTGGACTTCACAGATTTAAACAAGTCATGCCCAAAGGACAGTTTCCCTCTTCCAAGGATAGATCAGTTAGTTGATGCAACAGCAGGATACGAACGAATGAGTTTTCTCGATGCATATCGAGGATATCATCAAATTGCCATGTTCGGGCCAGATCAAGAAAAGACTTCTTTTATTACACCACGAGGGTTGTATTGTTACAATGTCATGCCCTTTGGATTGAAGAATGCAGGGGCAACATATCAGAGATTGGCAACCATCATGTTCAGAAAATTGCTCGGCAAAACTATGGAGGTTTACATAGACGACATGGTGGTGAAAAGTAAAACTGAGCAAGGCCATATAGCAGATTTGAAAGAGGCTTTTGAAATCTTGAGGAAGTACAAACTAAAACTCAACGCCTCGAAGTGTGCGTTTGGAGTCGGTTCTGGAAAATTTTTGGGCCACCTTGTAACCATAAGAGGGATTGAGGCGAACCCCGACTAGATAAAGGCCCTACAGAATCTGCAGAGTCCTCGGACAATGAAAGACGTCCAATGGTTGACTGGGATGGCAGCGGCTCTTAATCGATTTATTAGCCGGTCAAGTGACAAGTGCAGACCTTTCTTTTAGCTGTTAAAGAAAAGGGAAGGATCCAAATGGGGAGCAGAGTGTGAACAAGCCTTCCAGGATCTGAAGGGATATTTGGCTTCTCCTCCCTTTCTTTCGACTCCAGAACCAGGTGAGTCCCTAGTTTTGTACTTAGCAGTTTCTGAGCATGCTGTGAGTGCAGTCCTCTTGAGAAATAAGGGATCCAAGCAAATCCCAGTCTATTATGTGAGCAAAACGTTATTAGATGCAGAAACAAGATATTTGCCCCTCGAGAAATTAGTCTTGGCATTAAGAATGGCAACCAGAAAATTGCCACATTATTTCCAGAGCCATAAAGTTGTGGTGTATACCGAGTTCCCATTAAAATCACTGCTACGAAAAGCAGACTTCTCGGGAAGGATCTCAACTTGGTCTGTTGAATTGAGCCAATATGACATCGATTACCAGCCGCGCACAGCAATTAAAGGCCAAGTGTTGGCTGATTTTGTGGTGAAATTCTCACCCACAGTAGCACCTTTGCCTCCTACGAGAAAGGAGCAGAAAACAGAACTACCCCAAAAGAAGAAACAGGCCCCAGCCGAACAAGATCCCCAGGAATGGAAGCTATTCGTTGACGGGTCAGTTTGTAACACTTGATCAGGAATCGGGGTTGTGCTTTTACCCCCTGAAGGGTCAATGTTAGAACTATCTGTTCGGCTAGGATTCAATGCATCAAATAACGTGGCAGAGTACGAGGCACTCTTAGCTGGCTTGAGAAGTGCAAAAACCCTAAAAGCAGAACGGGTTAGGGTGTATTGTGATTCACAACTTGTAGTCCATCAACTGTCCGGGCAATATGAAACCCGGAGCGAGAAGATGGCGGCCTATGTACAAGCAACCAGAGATCTGCTTGATACATTCGAAAAGGTGTATATTGAGCAGATAAGTTCTGGAAAGAATGCTCACGCAGATTCTTTAGCATGGTTAGCTGCAGCTGTACCAACTGAGTTTAAAAGAAAGATAGTCATAGACTATCTGACTGAGCCGAGCATTGGGAGAAGCGTGGAGATGGTCTTGGACGTGAACCAGGGACCAAGTTGGATGGACCCAATTGTGGAGTTTTTACGAGATGAAACACTCCCTTCAGACAAAAAGGAGGCTCATAAAATAAGGACCAAATCTGCTCGGTTTTGGTTATCCCCAGAGGGAAAATTATATAGGAAGTCTTTTACAGGACCCTATTTACTTTGTGTGCATCTTGAAATGGTGCAAAAGTTCCTCCACGAGATTCACGAGGGAACATGTGGAAGCCGTGCTGGGGGCAGGTCCATAGCCCATCGAGCAATCACCCAAGGTTATTGGTGGCCGTACATGCAAGAAGATGCTAAGGTATACGTAAAAATTTGTGAAAAGTGTTAGAAGTTTTCACCAATGATTCGAACACCAGCCGAGGATCTGGTGCCTTTGACAAGTCCCTGGCCGTTTGCTCAATGGGGAATGGACATCGTGGGTCCACTACACAAAGCAACTGGGAATCAAAAATTCCTGCTAGTTGCAACAGACTATTTCACTAAGTGGATTGAGGCAGAACCATTGGCCAAAATCACCGAACCTATGATAGAAAGGTTCGTGTGGAAGAGCATCATTACTCCTTTTGGGGTCCCATACTCATTGATTACAGACAATGGATCACAATTTCAGAAGAAATTCAAAGCATTCTATGCTCAGTATGGAATAAGGAATTATTACTCGACTCCAGCCTACCCTCAAAGTAATGGACAGGCAGAGGCTTCCAACAAAACAATTCTTGATGGAATCAAGAAAAGGTTGGATAAAGCTAAAGGGAAGTGGCCTGACGAGTTACCATTAGTGCTATGGGCTCACCGAACAACGCCTAGGAGGTCTACGGGAGAGACCCCCTATTCATTGTCCTATGGAACAGAGGCTGTTATACCTCTTGAAGTTGGTCTTCCGACCAATAGGACTGCACTAGTCGAAAGTGGGGGCAATGATAGGGCCCTTGAAATTGAGCTTGATCTCGCTGAGGAGAGGAGAGAAAGGGCCTTAATCCATCTGGCTTCCTACCAGGAACAGTTGATGAAGAGCTATAATAAGCATGTTCATCCTCGAGAATTTGGTGTGGGGGACCTAGTGCTACGGAAGGTGCTCGGCAATACCAAGGTGGCCAACGAAGGCAAGCTGGGGGCCAATTGGGAAGGCCCGTATCGAGTAACCGAGATTGTAGGCATAGGGGCCTATAAATTGGCAGATTTGGATGGTAATCCAGTTCCGAGGCCTTGGAATGTCCATAATCTACGAAAATTCTTTGTTTAAGAAGCGTTAAAATTCTATTTTAGATTGCACTACGTACTTATGTGGGAATTACGAATATAATTTCCTTGTTCTAGTTTTGTTATTTTAGTTGCAAGGGGTACGAATAACGCCCTTTTGAGTTTCACAGATTATGAATACAATCACTTTTAGCAGTATAACTATTGCATTCTTAGTATTTGTCTTAAGAATACGAATTATGGACTTGGTTTCCCTCATTCGTATTGGGGAGCAGGGAACGGGCACTTATACATGTAAGTACGGGAAACTTAACAAGTATGAAAACACTTGTATGTTTGTTCTTAAGTACGTGAAACTTAACGAACACTTGTATGCTTGTTTTTTAAAGTACGGGAAACTTAACAAGTATGAAAACACTTGTATGTTTGTTCTTAAGTACTTGAAACTTAACGAACACTTGTATGCTTGTTTTTTAAAGTACGTGAAACTTAACAAGTATGAAAACACTTGTATGTTTGTTCTTAAGTACGTGAAACTTAACGAACACTTGTATGCTTGTTTTTTAAAGTACGTGAAACTTAAATTCAGTTCAAACAAGTACGAGACACTTAGAACGTTTACAAGTATGAAACACTTGTATGGATTTTTAAGTACGTGAAACTTAAAAGATATAAAAAAAAAGTACGAGATACTTAGGAATTCATAAGTACGTGAAACTTAACTGCAGTTCACAAGTACGAGATACTTTGAGCATTTGTTTGTAAATGCAAAATGAGGGGAGCCGAGCAAATGATATAGTTATGCCACAAGGGGCCGAATACCTGTGTCATGCAAAATGTCAAACAGTACAAGTGCCACGCAGGGCCAAAAACTTACGGTCACGCAGGACCAACCTAACTTTCCCAAAACATAAAAACAGTTCATGACAAAACAGATTACCAAATCAGTCCACATTTTGGACCTCTGGAGGAGTTTCACGAGGAACGTCGGAACTGGTCCCGGTCACGGCACCATCTGGATTCTCCTCCAGGTTGATAGGTTCATTAGTTGTGTCACAAACAGGTAAATCTTCAACAGTGGTACCACGGTTGTCAGCAGGGGTCTCCTCATCAGCATCGGCAAAGTCTTCAATTTGTTGATCCACGTCTTCCTCCAAATCATCTACAATGCTTGAAGCTTGTTTGCTCGGCAGATCATTCTCCACCCAAAGGATTGAGTCTTCAGCAATGCCAACCTTCGTCAGACAAGCCTCCTAGCTGGAACTCCAGATCTGGTCTTGTATAGCCGGCATCTGTTCCACGTAACTGGCAGTAGCAGCATCAAACCCTTTTTGATAGCCGTCCTCGTGAGCAGTTGTTTTGGTTTTCTCTATTTCTACCAAAGCTTGGTGAAGGTTGTCTTCGGCAGTCCCAAGTTTGTCTTTAGCCTCTTGAAAGTCAGCCTTGGCTTTGTCTCTCTCCCTCTCTAGTCTGGTTATGGTGCGGAGCAACCTGGTATTGTTGTTCAAAAGCGTGATCCGTTCGGTGTCAGCGTCCTGGAATTTCTGGCCCAGCGTAATCATTTTTTGAATAAACTGCAAGGAAATCAACAAGATGATACTGTGAGAAAACAAAAAGAACATGAAGTATGTTTAAAAGTGACGAGAACGCTATACCTTGATCCCGCTAACGAGACCAGTAGAGACAAGCCGATCAGGTGCGGCTTCGTTTTCTTTTTGCATATCAACGGGAAGAAGCAGACCTTGAGCAAATGCAAGTGCTGTTTCTGAAGAACTGGCGCTATCTCCTACGTGGACAGGCCGATCACCCCTAATGAGTTGTGGGGTCCAGCTCTGAGGAAGCATCTGAGTGCTCGGTGAAGGTGGTTGTTGGAGTGAGGCTACGGCTTGGGCAGAGGCGTCTCCAACTTCATCACTCCTGGGACGTTTGTCCCGATGAGCATCAGCAGCCTCAAGGGAACTATCGTGTTCCCGAGGAGAAGAAGATGATCGGATTGATCCCCCCTAGTACGACGAGATCGTGGGGGGGGGGGGGGGGGGCGCCTGTTGAGGCCGCCCTACGGTTAGCACCTCGTCCCCGAGTAGAGACGGTGAGAAGGGTGCTGAGATTTAGAGGTTGACGAGTCATAGTATCAAAGTTGGGAGGAGATGGAGTATAACCTGATGAAGATGATTGGCTAGTAATACGACTAGAGGAAGGACATTCGGGCTGTTGTTGAGGGGCAGTTTGACTTTGAGAGGATCTACGGAGTCTCAAGCGTGGTAGTGGGACTCCTTCTGAAATAGGAACTTCACCCAGCTGCCCGGCTACTGTCACTCCAGCATTAGCTCTTAGGATCCTTGGTGGGGGAGCAGTTGAAGTGGAAGCGGCACTAGCGCTGGGGTGGGCAAGTCTCCTGTCAATGACACCTCTATACGAAGGGTCGTATCCCAAAAGCACATCAGCGTTTCGGCCTCGACCTGCTGTTCGGGTACCAGGCTCGCCTGTATACTTTAAAATGATGTTGATGTCCTCTGTTCGGATGTTGCTCGGTACACGTCTAGGACGCCTGTTAGCGTTTCAGCTGCAAGATCGAAATTGAAAAAACAAAATTAGACACATAGAAAGGCTACGAGAAAGCAGTAAACAAAGAATTGCAAAAGATTAAAAGCAAGAGCATACGTGGATAGCCCCATATGTGGGGGCAATGGAGCCCCACCACTTGGCCATCTTCCCCTAAAGGCTCGAATGCTCCAGTTACGTAGAGGAAGTCGATCTTGTGGTCACGAGCAGAATCTGGCAGATCAAGTACAAGGCGTTTGTCTGCCCTCCTAACCTTGAAGTAGTAAGTATTGTACTCGGGGTTTAGTACTATACTATACCACCATTGGATATCCCAGATTCCTAATTGGGTCCCTAGAATCCCATTTAGGGCTATAACCCCCATTATCAGCCTGAAAACATTGGTTGAAACTTGCATGGAAGTAAGACGATACCAGTTCAGAATCTGGCGGAGTAATGGATGTAGGGGGAAATGGACTCCACCCTCAACGATAGCTACAATTGGGATACACATCCTGTCCCAAGAGCCAGCA
The DNA here is from genome assembly GCF_030253575.1 of Rhododendron vialii. Lineage (NCBI taxonomy): Eukaryota > Viridiplantae > Streptophyta > Magnoliopsida > Ericales > Ericaceae > Rhododendron > Rhododendron vialii. The sequence goes on along the minus strand of NC_080563.1, from coordinate 17,958,289 downwards.
TCTCTATCCGCTCCTAATGGAGCAAGTTCAAGTCCTACATTTTCAGGAATGTTATATTTTGCTCTAAATACCGCCATGGCAGCAGGGGTGTCACAGAGTTTCCTAAATTTGCTGGGCTTGGGATCATGTGCATCCGCCATGAGTATACTCAAAGAAAAAGAACAACTGCAAATGGGTACAAATCGAAACCCTAGGAGTAAAATCTGAGAAACGAGATCTCAGATGGAAAAAAATGGAAAAGGAGAAATCTTAGTAGGAAACCTAAGCAGAAGAAATAGAGATCTTACGAGTTTAAATGAAAAGATTCCTGTGACACGAGCGAGTTGCAGGCGGCGGCTATGGCGGAAGAAAAGGAGTTTTTCGCCTGACTTTTGAAGAAGACAAGACAAAGCTTTGAGTTTTGGATAAAAATCAAAAAGAAATCCCTCTTAGGGATTTAAGTGAAAGAAACGGATATGAAGCGTCTCCTCCTACGCCGTTACAAGTTAAAGTAACGGAAAGCAAGCACCGTTCTGACGCCGTTCGATAGAACATCAGTTCGAAATTAATGATAGGCATACGAAACGTGCCACGTGGAGTTTCTACCTCGAAAATGGTATAAAGGCAAAGGCGCCAAAGAGCATCAAATAAGTATTGAATACTATGACTGCTCGGTATTAGAGGAAATTCAGGTCTAAAAAAGTTTGTCTCTAAAAGCTTTACCTATTACCCCCGAACAGTGAAAAATAGGTAAAGCTGGGGAGCAATTGTAGGGAGGTATTCCCGAACAGATACTTTTAGTTGCCGAACACGTGATAGTTGGGAGCACGTGGTAAGTATGATAGGACTTATCGCCGGGCAGTATGGTGAAAGACGATATGGACCAATGATATGGGAAATCATTGATCCATGCAGTCTGATCAGCTAATAAAGACAAAAAGGCATGTGAGGTCGTTAGTCCAAATAATTGATAAAGGACCAGTTACATGTGAAGTGACTGGTCCAAGCCATCTGTTCGGCTATGAGAAGGCCGAACAAAGAAAGAGCTCCAATCAAGAGTAGGAGCAGAGGGAATACTCTGAAAGATTCCAGAATAGTCATGTCCCGAAAAGGAATAAGATCCCGAGAATATAGGATCTGATAAAGATACCCAAAGAGAATGGGATGTTCGACCAGTAATGGAAAAGAATCCTAAAAGGACTCTTTTTTAATAAACTGATAAGGGAAACAAGAATCCTTGATATCCTGGGTTTCCTATACGAGTTGGGAATCCTATGGCAACAGGAATGTTTGGGCAACAAGCATACGCATATCTATAAATATGAGGTAAACCTAGAGGCAAAAGGTACGCAAGACATTGCATTCATACATGACTTCCTATTGATATTTAAGGTTTATTACCAGTACGAGATACTAACAAAGGCATTGGAGGGCCTTTGCCACGAGAGGCAAAGGTGCGCTCACTCCTTGTCTGTTTTGCAGTTCAAGGGTTCCGACGACAAATTAGGGTTCCGGTCAAGAGGCACGAAAGGCCGTTACAGTCTAGTGCTAATCAAAGCACTACTTGAATTTGTCCACCTACACTTGATTATGGTTAAGCTCTTGGATTTTCTTAAAATTGCTTTGATTTTTGAAAGAGACTTTGAAGTAATTTAGAGAGAAAGAGTATTTTCAGAAAATAGGGGAGCTTTTGAGAGAGGAATTTCGTGGTCCTTGCAAGGTAGAACATGAGGGGTATTTATAGGGGAGGAGAAAATAGTTTTGAATTTTGAAAAATAAATCAAAAATAAGGTGAAATATATTTTGGTGGGGTGGGGGGGGGGGGGGGGGGGGGGGGGGGGGAATGTCTGCTGGTCTTCTGAATATTTAGTCTGAGTATTGACCTGGACCAGGGTTGAACGTTGAATGGACTTAAAAGAGTCTGAAAAAGCGATGATCAATGGTCAAGCTCATCATATGCTGTGACAGAGCTCCCGAGCACTGAGAAGTGGTCCCGAGCGCTCAAGAATGGTCCCGAGCGCTCAGGAGTGTCTGCCCAACTTTAGAAGGGCACCACAGACACTCCCGAACTCGGATTTGGGTGTTTTTCAAAGCGTTGGAAAGCTGGTTGAGTCCTCTTTCTAACCCAATTGGTTTGAATCAAATATATTTTATACACTGAAATGTGTGTCAATTTTACTCTTAGGGTGTCGAGAAAAAATTTATTTTAGTTTTGAAAAAGACCAAGACGCATCGTTCAAGCTTTAGCCGAGTCTCATTTTGATTCCGTTTCATCATCGGGGATCCTCGAGGGCACAAATTAAGGATAATTAATAGGTCCAAATTGGGGTGTCTACAGTTGCCCCTCTTTGGATGGCGCTCGGCATCATGTCCGGATACGAGTGACGTCCAAAGATTGAGACAGCCCAATTTGAGCCCTACTAAATCCTTAATTCAAAATTAAATGCAAGTAAAGATGTACAAGCATTCGACAACATGAGGTCGTGCTCTTTCGAGCTGCCTACATACCCTTTTCTGCAGGGATCAGACCAACTTAGTTCTTTGGGACAAATGCAAACATGCATGCTGCAGAAGGCATAAAAATATGCAAGCAAGTAATTGACAAAATAGATCGATTGAGGAGCGCCCACCGATTGCTCTGTCTCAGTGGGTGAAAATGTTGTAATCGCCGCCATGCTCTGGAAGCAAAAGATGTAAACCGACGAGACAAGTTAGTTTATCTCGAAGGGATTAAAATGTGATTAAACCCCAAGGGGTGCCATCCAACGAGACAAGTTAGTTTGTCTTGAAGGGATAAAATGCGATTGAACCCCGAGAGGTGTCATCCAATGAGACAAGTTAGTTTATCTAGAAGGGATAAAATGTGACTGAACCCCGAGACAAGTTAGTTTGTCTCGAAGGGATAAAATGCAACTGAACCCTGAGACAAGTTAATTTGTCTTGAAGGGATAAGATGCGATTGAAATAATTTGAATCGACGCATTTGCGAAAGATGAAGACAACCATGCCCCATTTGGTCGAGTTTAAACACTTGACAACGATGATGATAACATTTTATTTTTATTTTTATTTTTTTGAAAAACAAGGGACACGCCTAGGTATCCTTTTTGCTTTACTGTTCTTGGCCAGCGGGCTGGTATTTTCAAGACCTTGGGATTCGGGCTGGAGTTTGTCTTTGGATGGAATCTAGGTTTGAGCTGGAGCCAATGCTTGAGCTGGAGCTGGTTTGAGTTTGTTTTTGATCAGGGCTTGAGTTTTGAGCATTCATGCCCCAGTCTTGATGTTGGCTATATGCTTGCTATGATATTGGGCTGATGTGCCCCTCGGTCCTGATTTTTTTCCTTGATTATACTGATAGTTTCAGCAACCAGTTTTATCATGAGTACAAGCATGGGATCTTCCATGTATTAGAGTTTCTTCCACGAGTTGGGGCCTCAAGATCAGTATGACTTGTGAATTTGGATAAGCACTAGATGACTTAAAAGACAAGAAAGACCCTTTATCAGTGGACTGACTCTCAATGATGACCTTGACTGGACGAGGAGTTTGATTTGATTGGACGAGGAGTTTGATTTGATTGGACGAAGAGTTTGATTACTTGAGGATTCGAAAAAAAAAAGCAAGAATGCCCCACAATCAAGTTTTAATGATTCTCCCATTCGGGGTTTTGAAATTGTTTTTGCTCAATCAAGTAATGCTCATTCATGATTTTCTTTGATCTTGTCCTGTCAAAACACAAGGATTTTTACCACGAACTGTGCTCGTGCCCCAGGTTGCTGATGACAACCCATGGATTTCGAAAATGCCCCAGCTTGGATTTTGCAAGATCATAAAATGTCTTATCGTTCCTTCTTGTTTTCTCCCAATGCCTAGGATTCTTGTCATTAAGTTGCATTTTTCAATCTGAAAGGACTTTATCCAAGTTGTAACGTGGCCAAGGTTTGGCTTAACAAAGAAAGGATAATAGGCTCAAGAATTTTTATTCTCTTTGGGTTTTAAGAGCTAGCAGCCATCTTGGACATTTTTGTCCCCTTGTTGCTTTTGGTGGGCACCTTTTTTCATTTGATTTGCTTCACACTTTGATTGATTTTGAGTTTTCTTTGATGTTTCTTCAATGTTTTGCCTCCCATTGTGCTCATGTATTTTAGCACCTTCATGCTTTGAATTCTGATGTGCCAATGAATTTGGCATTTTTGTCTTTCCATATTTCACCTTGGTGTGGGGGATAGCTGCAAAACGCAAGTTATTATAGCAATTCAAAAAAGAGGCTTGACATTGATTGCGAAAGATGGGACGGACTAACGAAGGATTGACTCAAAAGATCGTGACCGAACCTCTAGAAAAGGCTACCTACGTATCCTTCTTGCAAAGGAATCAGGTCATAACGTAGTTCGGGACTACGAAACTGACTTCTTTTTGCTTTTTTTTTTTTTTACAACAAACTTGAATTTGAAAACATACGAACTCGAAGTATGAAAGACTCGAGGTACAAACTGACTTGAAATTGAAAGACAAAGACTCAACTTGAAACTCAGAAACTTCCCTAACTCGTGACAGATTCCATTCATGGATTGACTTCATTACAATCATGGTCTTTTGTTGCCACTGTCCCTTCAAAGGCTTCTTCTTGGCCTTTTGTTAGCTCTAATGATAGCCATTTTTGGGCTTTGAAGGTTAGGTTTAGGGGGTGGGTCATGGTTATTTTCAAAGGGTGTTTCTATATTTTGTGAAGGTGGAAGTCGTTTGGCAATCCCAGTTATTATGAGCATTAACTGGGCGATTTGATTGTCAATTCGTTCCCCCATTTGTCGGATAGAGGTTCGGACTTGATCCAACTCATTCGGATTTCCTGCTGGCTGTTCCCCTTTCGGATGTTCCCCGTTCAAATTTTCCACCGGCTGTTCCATATCTCCTACAAATTCTGAGCTTCCGTGATAGATTCGAATTGAGATGGTTATGCTCTGAGTCGAATCAACCTAAGTAAAGGTCGAGTATATGAGGGTATGATTTTCTTTTTCGGCCCAATTGTTCTTGAGCTGACAGCAAAGCAAGAAGTTGTACTCATACGTGTTTTTCCTTTCTTGTTTTATGAAAAACATGCATAATGAAAGAAATGATCCATTGCCAAAGTCATCGTCTCAACTCTCGAATTTAACGGTTATAGCTTTTCGAAGGTTGCCTTGATCCTCGGAGTTTCTTTTCAGATGTATCCTTTATTTAGAATGATAGATTCTAAGAGATGTCAAAATGAACTAAGTATTCAACTAGTTCTCATTTGAAGTTTCAATTTTGAACTTGGAATAGCTTAGTATAGATGACGTGATACTATAACCAGAATGGCGTCAGTGGCATGGCACCATTAACCGAAATGGTGTAAGTGGCGTGGCACTATAACCTGGATGGTGTTGGTGTCACGACATCGTTTCCTTGTTATTCCTTATTCTCCATTGAATCTTCGATTAAGCGTTAGTCAATGACTTAGTATGTTTTAATTTCTTAAAGTCTCATTGTTTTAAGAACTCATGTAGTTAGACAACATATACTGGGGTGCACGACTCTTCATCGGGTCTCATATTTCTTTTTAATAGTGTATCCCTTGTTTAGAACCATTGACTCCAAAAGATGCCAAAATGAACTAAGTATTTGACTAATGCTTTATCGAAACCTTAACCTTAATTTGAAATAACTTGGAGTGGACGATGTGACACCATAACCAAAGTGGTGTGAGTGATGCGATGCCATTAGCCGGAGTGGTGTTGGTGTCACAACGTTTGTTTCTTTGTCATTCCTCATTTTAGTTAAGACTTTGATTAAACATTAGTCAAAAACTTAGTAAGATTTTGATTTCTCTGAGTTTCATAGCTCATAGGACTTATATAATCAAAGTAACATGTATCAAGGTGCGTGACTCTTCATCAGGTCTCGGCAACCTTTTATAGATCGTGCAAGCGAGCCTAAGAAAACATGGCTTTAAATGGATAGCACAACAACATGACATGGACAATATGCAAGATGCGATGTAGAAAGCAATAACATGTAAACAGGATATATCACATAATCCTACCCTGCGGGTTCCTGTCCTAGTTTGGAAGGTTCTATTGCTTTCTATACACGTATGAAGGCCGGTTTTGGTTTAAACGGTTTCCCCGGACTAGAGTCAAGGTATGCCTCCCGATTATCGAGTGTACACCCGATAATGGAACAAACAGCATGTATGACTCATCATGGTCGAGGGTTGCTGAGTATTTTGGGATTCCCTGTCATCGGCAAGCCAGGCAGGATTGCCAAAACACAACAGCAAGGTTGAACATAATATAATATATATACAAGACGTAGACAATGAAACAAAATACTTTGAAAATTTCACAAGTATTTTTCAAGCTTGGCTCGCCAATTTAATTAATACTTGAAGAAAAGGACACGCAAGCAAATAGTCAGAAAGCCCCAGGTCGGAACGACCAGATAGAAATCTAGTTAGAATCGCCATTTCCTTCCTTCGATGAGCATAAAGCATCGTCATTTTTGACAGACTTATCAAGGACCGTTCACCAATGTATCATGTTCATTAAGCCTTAATTAAACAATCCCCAGCAAAGTCGCCACTATGGGCTACCTATCCGAATTTGAAAAATTAAAGACTCGCCACCCGAATTTGTGGTTCGCCACCCGAGAAACCGTTTTGGTTGACAATGATTGTTTGAAATGAAAACCAGAGATCGTTTTTGGGTTCGGAAACCACATTACGATAGGGGAAGGGTTTTACGGCACCGTTCTCGCCCGACGCAATGTCGGTCTCTACTCAATGTTTATGGGATTTTATTAAAAATATTTTGTTTCATTAAAAACAGTTAGCACATATTTACAGGCACAAAGAGCAAAAGTGTTTACATGTGCATATGTACAAAATGTAACAATAGGATGAGATGATATGAATAATAACAGAAAATAAGACTGGTGTCACTGAGATCACTCCTGAGCGACACCGAGATCACTCCTGAGCGCTCAGGATTAGACCTGAGCACTCCAGAGTATTGTTGAGCCACCCTGCAATTTTTGGTTAGACTCAGACATATTCTGATGCTAAAAACAGAAACATAAAACTATTAATGCACACCAGTGCTCAGCAGATGGTTTAAACAGCTAAGAACTGGTTTTAACCATCCAAACCTTGCTTCCTTGCAATTGAAAATAAAACTAACTAGGCTCTGGAAGGACCAGTGTACACCCAGTATCTACTGAAATATAGGAAAAGCAATATTTAGTGACAAAATAGGATTTTGATGACAGCAGCACTCCTGAGCGCTCAAGAATGGTCCCGAGCGTTTGGGAGTGAATACAGTGCCCAGAAAAGGTTTTGTTTCTTTGTGTTTCTCTTACTCTTGTTGCTAAACTAAGATCAAATGAGCTCATAACCAGTATGAGAAACTGGTATAGGCCCTTGATTCCCCTCAGAAGTTTGAAAACTGTAGATTTCGAAGTATAAAATGAACTTTCATACCTTTGCTTGACTTGAATTTGGCTTCTTGGACCGACTTTGATGCTTGAAAATGAGCTGAAAATCACAGAAAGATGAGAGCTTGATTATGGCTAAGCTCTTGGATTTTCTAATGATTTTCTTAAAATTGTTTTGATTTTTGAAAGAGACTTTGAAGTAATTTAGAGAGAGAGAGAGAGAGAAGAGAGAGTATTTTCAGTAAATATGGGAGCTTTTGAGAGAGGAATTTTGTGGTCCTTGCAAGGTAGAACATGAGGGGTATTTATAGGGGAGGAGAAAATAGTTTTGAATTTTGAAAAATAAATCAAAAATAAGGTGAAATATATTTTGGGGGGGAAATGTCTACTAGTCTTCTAAATATTCAGTCTGAGTATTGCCCTGTACCAGGGTTGAACGTTGAATGGACTGAAAAGAGTCTGAAAAACCCATGGTCAATGGTCAAGCTCATCATGCTGTGACAGAGCTCCCGAGCGCACAAGAATGGTCCCAAGCGCTCAGGGTCCCAAGCGCTTTGGAGTGTCTGCCCAACTTCAGAAGGGCGCCACGAACACTCCCGAACTCGGATTTCGGTGTTTTTCGAAGCGTTGGAAAGCTGGCTGAGTCCTCTTTCTAACCCAATTGGTTTGATTCAAATATATTTTATACACTAAAATGTGTGTCAATTTTACTCTTAGGGTGTCGAGAAAAAATGCATTTTAGTTTTGAAAAAGACCAAGAAGCATCGTTCAAGCTTTAGCCGAGTCTCATTTTGATTTCATTTCATCATCGGGGAGCCTCGAGGCTATAAATTAAGGATAATTAACAGGTCCAAATTGGGGTGTCTACAGGATGAAAATGAGTTCTCAACTATGGTCAACCTAGATTAGCTCAAACGCTACTATCCTTGAGAGAGGCTCCTTGGACTGAAAACCGCAAGGGCGGGCATTCACAGGCAAAAGTTAGATCAAAAGCCTGCTACGTTTAAAACCTGCAAGGGCGGCCTAGGCAAAAGTTAAGGCATATAATAAAAAAGCTCGTTAGGCTGAAAACCCGAAAAGGCAGTACTAGGCAAAATTTAGAGCGCAAAAGGAGAGTATCAAAACCAGAGCAAATCCTATCCTGAACTACGTCATGACCTGATTCCTTTGTAAAAAGGATACGTAGGCAGCCTCGCTTTGAGACCCGGTCGCGATCTATCAAAATTAAAATCCAAGTTGTGAGAACTCAAAACCTGGAATCAAGAATGGGGAAATCCTTCATAACTCACTTTTATTTTAATTACTACTTCTACTATATAAGGCTGAGCATACTTCTTGTAAATAAAAGTGCAACATGATACAGCAAAGCGGGTCCACAATTTATTTCTTAATCAAAGCGGTAAGGGTGAGTCAGTTTCCGCGAGCTCTTGCCCTCGCAACAATGTCCCTCTTGAGCCACTTCCGATAGCTTCCACGTGGCTGCACAGATGAATAGGGGCTTGCATCAGTAACCTCACTGTTGCCCTAAAACTCTTGGTAGTGATAAAGGATAGAAGGATGAAAAATAGGTAAAACAACATCCATAAGAACTTCCACAGGAGCCTCTTGTCTTAAACCAATCTGGCGCTCAATCCAATAGGGAATGTAGAATGAAAAGGCCTCCAAACCGGCAAGTACGACCCACTGAGGCCCCATGTAGTGCACTGTCATGGGTGGAAGGTCCAACCGAGGGCATCTCCAAAATGGTTTCAGCTCGCAGTCTCTTGAAGAAATGGACCCACTCAGAAACACGACAGTCCGCAAACTCAAAGTATCGACGGGACAACAGTCTAGCCTCATAAGTCCAGTTGCCAGGAGGAACTGTCAACACGTTCACCATGTCACAAAGCCAAATCTACCAAGAAAGAGAGAAAACAAAGTAAGAAACTATAGGAAGCCAAACCAAGTGTTAAGGTAAAACGAGAATGTGGGAAAAGCCTAAAAAAAAGAGAGCTAAGTGAAAAGCCTACCTGTAGGAGAAGAGGGCTACCCCCAAAACCCTCGGTCTCCCTAGAACGAACCTTGTCCAAACTGATCAAAGTCTCAGCCAAAACCATCGGAATCACGTCCTTCCGAGCCTCAATTTGGATAGCAACACTAACCAATGCTGCGCTAGCATGGCCAGCAGACGGAACCAAGAGATAAGCCGCCATCAAGCACATGCAAAAGGGCCGACATGAGCCGAGACTGATAGGTCATATCCGTAAAGTCACCAGGAGGAGAGAATATCTCGATAAGCCGCATGATGTTGAGACGACCATCGCTAACCAAGTAGCGAGCGATGCCACCACTCAGCCCAAGAACTGCAGCTAGGACAACCTTGGAAATATTCACACGCACGGGAGGGATGATAACCTCTCCCGAACTTAAGCTGCTAAGGTATACGCGGAACTCTTCCACGGTAGGACAAAGCAAGCTCACCAAACCGAAACATATGGACCTTCGGATCCCAAAAGTTCACTACTGCCTTTAAAAGTTCCGGACGAATGCGAATGTTGCGAAGGAACCTCATGGAATAAAGGCCATGGGCCCAAAAGTTGAGCCAATCAATGTCGTCCATCGTAACCAACCAAGGGCGAAGTGAACCGGTGAAAGAAAAGACCATTTGAAAAAAGAGAGGAGGATGTTTGGGGTGAAGAAAATTTGAAGATAGAAGCCTCAATTTATAGGAGAAATGGGAAAACAACCTCAACTTTCTAGGAGCCTTGGGTTTCAAAAAGTACAAATTTTCCATGAGTTTTAAATGGGGAAGGCTTGGTCATAGCATAGAAACTCAACATAAGCATGCACTAGCCCAAACGTATCACTGCAGGGGTCAAACTTCTGTCATCGTGCAATTTGTCTTGGGAAGGAGCAAACTGCAGAACTGTCAGGAAACTAGTACCGTGCGGTGTATCATCACGACGCACGGCATTATAAAAACTTCGCACGGTATTTTAAAAACTCATGGTATTTTAGGAGACCATGCACGGCGAACCATAGCTGTGCACGGCATTTCAGAGCCAGTATTCCTGCAGTTTTGATAGCATAGGTTAGAGATGGATTTAAGGTCTCTAAGGGTGCAGCCAATTGCCAAAACACATTTCAACGAGTATGTGGGACTTCGGGGACGTCTCGCCTCCAGTCAACTCTCAAAATTCGAGGTCGTAGTACGAAAAGTCAATAAAGTCATATTCTTGAGTCAGATTGAGAGATCAAAATCCATTTGGCATCGTTTCAAGCTATTCTTTCGAGTCGTACAAGTCATTATGGCCAAATGTGACTTAGTCCAAGTTCCGGGTTGAGTTATTAGTCAAACTTCGAAGTCACGACCTTGAAAGGTTTATATTTCCTCGTCTTTACAGCATATTCAAGACATGGGACCAGCTTTTGAGTATTCTTTTGAGTCATAAAGGTCATCATTACCATATATGACCGCGTTCATAAAAAGGACATTTGTACAAAACTCTCAACGTGTGGCGTCAATTTTTCACGTTTTCTATTCCTTAGTCAATATGTTTCTTATTTTAAGTCAGGAATCAAACTCAATTTCCTGATGCTATAGCAAGTTATGGTGTGCATTATTCAACTTCTCTAAGTAACAATAATAAAGGAAATTGAATAGCTAATTCTTATATAAGCCAAATGGCATCCATGAGTTGAAGTACAAAATTGGGGCACACAGGCCCTGAGATCAAAATCCTATCTATTAAGGCAAACAGACGCCCTCAAAAGGAAAGCACGCATGCTCCATCCAAAATGGCAAAAAGCAAAAAGGCAAGAGGCTTAATCCTTCTTCATCATCCTTGCTCTCATCATCATCCTCCTCAAAAGCGTCTTCCTCCGCCTCAGAGCAAACGGCCTCAAGGACGACTGCAGCTCTAGGCACCAAGCTCTTTGAGGTATTGTAGACACCTCCCAAATGGGGTATCGCCATATAGATTGATCAAGTTTGTTTGGTTCCACTTCATAAACCAAGATCGTGGATATTCCTATGGTTAGGAACATCGCCACACGATAACGGTTATCATCAAAATAGAGTTGCCACCTAGTTTATAGAAAACTAGGAAAAACATGTAGAGATTCTAGGTACGGGAGCCAAAAGTACAATAAGGGGAACGTGTTAGGCACCCCTCTTTGCCCAGTCGTGAGACTGACCCATAATTATTCAACATATGATTAATGCTTGCTTTATTCGATTCTAAACAAGTAAATTGGTTTTAGCCTTTAAACAATTAATATGGTGAGCCAGGGCAGTAAATAAAACATGCATCAAAATAAATAAGAAACAACGGACTGTCCCAGTAAATGGATTCCACGGCCGGTGAATGGATCTCACAGCCGTGGAATCCCACTGGTTCAATGTATCGGCCATGGGAACGATGTCCCTGCCGATGTTCTTCCTCACACCAGAATGAAGAGTTAATCAGGAATTAAAACACTACGATTAAAGTATAAAAACAGAAGATGAATCAAACCATAGGCCCTTGGGCCCCACCACCTTGATCCTTCAGTGCTTGATTGCTTCGGATTGAGGGTGACTGACTGATCTTCTTCTTGAAACCCTAGGATTAGGGTTTGTACTTCAGGGTTTGATCGCTCAGGATACGGTTGCTCACAAAGGTTTAGGACTTTTGTAGAAAGGATATGAGAGATGATTTCTGTAGAGCTTGGAGGTATGAGATGGAGGAATTAAATGTTAATTTCGGAACCCTAAGGCCTATTTATATAGGCAATTGGTGACTCATTCCAGCCAATCAAATGGCGAGAATCAATAAGGTAGTTTAGGGTAACAAGATCTCTGATTGAATCTGCTTTCGTAGCCCTAAAGAATCGGAAAAAGGCTGCTAGGGTTTTGGTGCGTCGATCAAACGACTGACAGAACATTTTAGAATTCTGGAAAAAGACGATCTGGCAGCCAAGGAATGGATTTGGTGGCCGCAGAATGGATCTGGTGGCCGAGGAATCGATCTTACGGCTAATAGATGTATTTTCCTAGGATGCTGTATTTCTGTCCGAAAGGTTATTTGGCTCTGAATTGGGTCCTCTAAGTGGCTAAAAGTACTCACCAAAAGTCCTAAGGTTCACGAGAAATCAATCAGCAATCATTGTATCCATTCATCATCGGGATAGTCCCCAAGGTGGGACTTGAAATAATTGTTAGGCTAAATGGCGGTGTCTATAGATGCCCCTCTTTTACTGAATTTAGACGGATCGCAAGACATGTTTAAGTAAGAGTCAAAGCTGTAAAAGCAACTCAATTTGGTCCAACCACTATTCCAAGGGTTTTTGAAAAAGGTTTTAGTCGGGTTGGGAGGCTGCCTACGTATTCCACAAGGGAAATTCAAACGAACCATAGTTCAGAGCAATAAAGAAAAATAAAAGGTCAGAGGGCTGAGAACAAAAGACGTACCTTTGGGCTTTAAAAGCTGTAGTGCAACGTACATTGGCGGAGAGTAGTTGAAGGAGCGCGGAGCTGCCGAGAAATTTTTTGCAGAGAGCATCCTTAATATTTTGGGGTAGATTAGTACACAACTTTCATGATCACCCTTGCTTTGACTGAGGGGAGCTCAGTAGGGTAGCCTATCCTTGCGAATGAGCCTGATGGAATTGATGTAATTTGGGGTGGAATCCAACCCATCTTCTAGAGACGATCGGATGCCATTTTGAGATATGGGTGCATAAGGCCAGTAACTGGACCACGGAGCTTGAGGTGACAGAACCGAGGTGCAGAGCCGATTATAGTCATGAGGCAAGAGCCTGAGGAGCTTGAAGTGATGGAATCGAGGCGTAGAGCCGGCATCAATCATCAGGCGAGAGCCTGAGGGTCGGAGCTTAGAGCTTTGAAGTGATGGAATCGAGGTGTAGAGCCAGTTGTATGTTGGGATGACCTGTTTCAAGAATGAGAGATAGATGCCAAACATGGTATGTATTTGATAGCAAAATGCACTCAACTAGTGAATCCTATGAGTGTAGCACTAGGTTTCATTCAAGGGAATGCTCAGGCATAATAAGTCTAGTGACTCACAAATATCATCATAATGCATCAAGAGATACAACGCCATGAGGCGTACAGACAAGAGACATAATTTTGACTTCTGCGCACTATTTGGAATTTAGAATGCTCAGAGTAAAATAGGTCATACCACATTAAAGGATGCCAAGGGGCAAAATATGTCAAGAGACATAGTACACCACAATACCACATCATTTAGAGGTCAAGAGGCGCAACATATCGAGAGATGCAACATATCAAGAGATGCAAGGCCATGAGGCATGTAGGTCAAAAGACTCAGGCGTCAAGGAACAGAACACCGAGAGGTGTATAGGTCAAGAGACCTAATACATCGAGAGATGCAATGCCAAGAGGAATAGTGGTTGAGAGACCTATGTAGACACCCTATTTTGGACTGTCCGGACCAGTTTACTTGTGGATTTTGATTCCCCAATGATGATTACGGTCAAGAGCACTCCGAGCCCAATGGTGTGTTTGAGCTTTGAGCATCTTGAGCCTCATTCAAACCTTTGTCGAGCCTTGCCCAGACCCTTCAAGCTAGGACTAAATGGCCTCAGCAAAACCATACCTGCTTACGCCAGTATTACGCTGGCGTGCGCCGGTCAACTGCCACGTGTCAGTCATCGACCGTTGACTCAGTTGCCACCGGCGCACGCAGGTATACTATAGGCGCACGCCAGTCAAAAGTTGGTCAAATATCACTATTCAACCACATGCTCGAGACTTTTGTGGCCACCCTGACGTAGTCTACAATCCTCTGATAAATTACCCTTGTGCAGCCGACTCCCCCTCTCTCTTACACCATCTTTCAACCCAAGTCCCATGCATTTAATGCATAGGAGGCTCACCTCTTAACCCAACCAGCCCTTAACCAGCTAGTTACTGGCTTTCTCTCAGTCATTCTTTGCCTATAAATACCCCTCTTGCATTTATATGCAAGGGGTTCACAAGGTTAAGACTCATAAAAGGCATTCAAGCTCTCTTTTTCCCCTTGTCTTTGCTTTCTCACTTCCCCCATTAGTTGGAAGAGGAAGCAAACACTTCTCCATACACCCATAACACCCCTCATCCTCCATACATCCACCAAACCCCCAAGTGTAAAGCTCAAACCCATCATCAAGCTTTTTTTTTTTAAAGGTATACCACCTTTGTTTCTGTGTCCTGTTCTGACCCCTGAGGGGTACTAACAGGGTCAAGGCTGGTAATCAATACCAGTCTTGGCCCCAAAGCTGGCAAAGATTCAATGACCGTGTGTGATGATAAGTGGCGCGCGCCAGTAACCATAAGCCGTACACCAGTTATGGCAGTATGAGCACAACTGGTGTGGGGACCATCGATCATCCATTTACTATTTATCTTTTCGTTTCATCACCTTTCAGCATGATAAAAACCAGTTTACTACTTTCTGTATCTTAGAACTGTGTAGTTGTTGACCTGCTATTTCTATTTTAAGGCCTCTGAGATCCTTCTGGTCATGTTCCAGAGCCCAGATCATGCGAAGCCAAGCACTGACCAAGTGTTGCAACTAGCGTACGGGGTCTATGGACTGGCGTACGACAGTTTCAATGGATCTAGTGGCTGGCCCTTGCATGGCAGTTGAATCTCGGCCTCTGTTTATGTTCCCCACATTGTTTATGGGGCATTCTATTCGTTTTATTGCTCTAAAAGCCATCTCTGCTGTCTGTAACTATATATATTTTGCTATATTAAACTGCGTGGTTTGTCCTGGGTGTACGTTGGTCCTTCCAGAGCCCAGAGGGTTAAGAGCAAGGGATGTGGTTTTAAGCTTACTGGAGTACGCTGGTTATTGTGTGGCGTGCGCAGGTAAGATCTACATGTGGTGTTTAACCAATGCAAGCAGGTCTCTTCTTGCGCACGACATCCCGGGCCTGTGTGTTCCAGTTTGATCAAAACGTTCGCAGGTGCTTGTTCTCAATCTATTATACCTGTTTAGAACAAATGTACACTATCATTTTTTTCACATAAATGCAACTTGTTACAGTTTTAAATCCCCTTTAACTGTTCCCCCGTCCTAACTGGCTAAAAAATGATTAATGAGAGAAAAATGCAAATGCTTTACAAAATGCCCGAGTAGAGACCGATCTCCGGATTGGGCGAGAGGGGGTGCCATAAAACTCTTCCCCTCTCGTAACCTGGCTCCCGAACCTCAGCTATCGAAGGTGACGACGGACCGGTCTGTGCCTTTTTCAAAATCAAACAACGCAGCAAGCGTTTCAAGTTCGGTTCCTTGGGTGTTTTACCGCAAAACCCGAGTGACGACTCCGAATTGTAAGCGTTTCGCCGCGCTTCCCGAAAGAGGGCACACCCAATTTTTAAGACAAAAATTGAAAATTTTGGGGCGTGTGCCCACAGTGGCGACTCTGCTGGGGACTCATTGCACTAATCAAAATTTGGTTATCAATACATAAATGAACAATCTTTTAAAAAGTCTGTCAAAACAGTACGCTCCGCGCTGCTGAAGAACGGAGTGGTAACGTAACAGGATCTCCGCATCCGGCCAATTCGAACTAGGGCTTTTACTATTGTTCGCTTGTGTAGCTTTCTCCAAATTTTGATTAGCAAAAGTGAGCCAAGCTTCGAAAGGCATTTTTCAAACATCACGTTTCTCTCTCATTCAATCATTTTTCGGCATTCTTCCATTCGCATCAATGTTGGTCAGCCCCATTGAGGTGTTTTTGGTAACCGGCACAGTTTACTGGAGCCCGGGGTCCTCGAATGCCCAACAACCTTGGACGATGATGAGTCGTACTACCGTTCGACCGTTGCCTTGCTATACGCGTTGCAGCGGGAGGTATATCGCAGCTCTAGTCAGAGGAACCCCCTTTAAGCCAAAACCAGCCTTTACATGTGTACAAAGCACTAGAACCTTTCAACATAGGACAGGAACCTACAGGGTAGGATTGCTTGCATCTAACCCTCATATACTGTCTATGTGTTATTGCTTTCCCTATCGCATGCCTGTACATACATTCATACCATCTTGCGTAGGAGCATGCTAGGGCGGCTTTTAGGATGTTTCTTGTCAAGTCTGCCTTGTGCCTGTTCGACGTTGCCTTGGCTCGATGACGAGTCATGCATCCCGATGTTGCATGTTACCAGTTCTTCTAAGTCCTTGGATCAGCGAGGCTTTGGGAAATCAATATCTTCTAGGTCCTTGTCTAAAAACCCAATCGAAGTTTCAAATAGAAAACCAGGGACAACGGAGACAATGTCATGATACTTACACCATCCAGGTTAAAAGTGCTAATCAGTTACACCACTCAGGCTCCGGCACAGTGCTGCTTACGCCACATCGGTTAAAAGTATCACGTCATCTACACCGAGTTGTGCCGATTCCAAAAGTTGAAACTTCGAAAGTGGAATAGTCGAAGGCTTAGTCTATTTTGATATCTCTTAGCATGAGTCGATTCAAATAAGGACGCATTGTCGAAAAGATTATCCGAGGATTCTCGGCAACGTCAGAATGTCATGAGATGGACTTTCTTTAGTTATAGAGTCTAGGAGGACACCGACGACGTTGACATGTGCATTTCTCATCTTGTCAATTCTTTTGAAGTAATTTGCTGCAGGCTATCACTGAGCTCTTATATTTTGTTGTCTAGCCATGCCGATACCAAAGCAAGGGTCCGGAATCAAGAGCCAAACCTACTTGGGATCGTCCGCCAGGTCCGTTTGAAGATTTGATTTGGGGTTCGTCTCTCGGTCGGTCACAACGGAAGCTCTGGTTTGCACTTTGTCAAGGGAGGATTCGCCACCGACTAATCCACACGAGTCCCCTCCATCTACTTCATCTCCGCCTGCATCGCCGAAACTTGTTAAGACAAAAGCTCTAGCCATGGCAGATGTTCCACCCCCGAATCTCGCTATTGTGTTGGCAGATTTCCAGCACAACCTAGCCATCATGCAACAAATGGCCGACCAGGCTGACGCCTCTATGGCCAATCTTCGCACCCTTATCGAAGAGCGACTTCCTCTTGCAGCAGAAGGGGAAGGCGGTGAAAGGCGAGAGCGAGAAATCGTTGCCGAAAAGGTCCCTCTGGTTGAAAACCCTGCTCCGAACCCAGAAATGGCTGAATTGATCGCCAAAATGGCAAAACTGGAAGAAACAGTCTCTAAGTCCGAAAAAAAAGGAGCAAGAGGGCTAGACATGGATCACCTATGCCCATTCCCGAATGCAAGGTTGCCCGAATGATTTAAGATGCCCGACTTCGCAAAGTTCGACGGGACCGGAGATCGAAAAACTCATTTGCTGGCTTATCATGGTGCAATGAAACGACACATTGTCAAGGAAGACGCGATGGCTCAGTTGTTCCCGCAAACTCTCGCCGGTCCCGCTTTCCAGTAGTTCTTATCACTCGACATCGCCAAAAGAAGAACGTGGGAAGATATTGGCACTACTTTCAACGCTTAGTACAGCTACAATGCCCAGCTCAAGATGACCACACGGGAATTGGAATCAACTAAGATGAGTGCAAAAGAGTCTTTTGCAAACTTTATCCAGAGGTGGAGGGCCAAGGCAGCTCTCATGACCGATCGCCTGAGCGAAAAGGACCAAATCCGCATCATTTCCCGCAACCTGCAGCCGGACTTTGCTAAGAACCTTTTGTTAGTTCAGGGGGCGAACTTTGAGACTTTCTATGATTCCGGCCTAGCCATCGAAGAAGCCCTCCAAACGGGTGTTCTACCCAGAAGTGGCACCTCCTCTTCTACATCAGCCTCAAAGTCAAAACCCCGTGCGTACACTAGAAATAGCACTGCTCTGTTTGGCGGTAACAATTACGCCAACGCAACTTCTGCCAACAACAACGCCTCTGCCCAAAGCTCCAATCACATCGCCGATGTCAACCAAATTCAAACCCCTCAAAGACCCCGAAACTGCAACCAACCTCATAACTTCGCTAATTTTGAGGCACCACTTTCCTCGGTATTAGAGAAGTTAGCCAAGACCGGTCATCTCAGGCCTCTAACCCCAACTCCACTTCCTCAAAATCCACCCCCCAGCCATAACCCCAACGCTTTCTGTGCATACCACCAAATGCCCGGCCATTACACTGACTCTTGCTATCGCCTCCGACATGCGATACAAGATTTGGTGGATAATGGCACCCTGCCAACTCTGCCTACTAAGCCTAATGTCATTACCAACTCCTTGCCCAAACATGACTTCAACCCTCAAGTAAACCAGATAACTCTCAGCTCCACCATATTCAACCCCACCGACCATATTACCTCAGCCAACAACCCTAGACCAGTCGTACCCTTTCCCTCTGAGCCAAGCGTGAACATGATGGCGGCCGGATGGGCCATGGAGGACAAAGCTGAGGCATGGGAGGAGCTTTGTACCGATTGGATCGAGTAATACAACATGGGGTTTCCTGCACACCCTCAAGTTAATCAGATATGGCTAAACCAGTGGGAAAGAGAATGGAATGCGGCGCAGGCTGACCCTCTGGATGGTCTCTCTTTATTCGCACTCTTCTACCAACCCGAACTAGACCAAGTCGAGTTAGAAGCTGAAGAATACGTATGGGACCCGCAGCCTGATGGATGGCAAATAGGTCAAGGTCTCAAGGCTGATTTGGACCTGGGTGATATTGGTGAAGAGTATTGGGGATACTATCAAGAAGGGGAAGTCATGCCCGATGTCCGTCGCCCGCTCGGCGCCATGCTACCTCTGGTAAATTCAATTGCAGGCACGGTCGATCGCCGTATCCATGAGTTTGACCCTACTCTCGACATCGTTTCCATGGAGCAACCTCGCCCTATCATTTCTGCTCCTGGGGATGACTGCTCGATCATGGTCTTGGATGCACCTCCCGCTGACCTTTAGGATGCAAATGAGACCGTCAAAATTCCACCGCCTGCTGATATTTGGGATGTGGACAACATTGTCGATTTGAACATGGGAGGCGAAGTGTGGACTGTCAACACCGCCCTTGTCGATGGAGGATTTTAGGACATTTCGTGTGTCACCAATCCAGGGGCACCCTTTGAAGAAGATGCTGCACAAGATCCCACTTTCTGGGAGGGATTAGTGATGGAGGATTTGGAATGGGACTCAGCTCTGGGACCAGACTCGACCGCAACAGTTGCATCGATGGACAAAGGAAAGCGCAAGTTGGAGGATGTGCCAGCTGATCTATGGGATTTTGTTGACTCGTCCTCCTGGTGGGATGTTGCCAATGTCACGAGGAGTGGCCGAGTATTTTAGCCGTCTAATCTGCAAGCCAGAAGCTCGTCGAACCCACTTGCTTAGAAGACCACCACTCTCGCCGCTCAGAGGAATGATCCGGTTGTTCCGAGTGGGGTTCCTGAAGAAGACGCTATTCTGAAAGAGCTCAAATGGATCCCTGCCGCTGTGTCTATCTGGGGTTTGATATCGTCGTGAAAGGAGCATCGCGAAAAGCTGTCCTCAGCATTGGCTCGGCTCACGGTGCCAACTGACATTACCCTCGAAGCCATGATCGCTCTTGTACTACCGCTTCTCTCCAAACACTCCGTCACGTTTATCGAGAAGGACCTGCCCGTCGAAGGAACTGCTCATAACCGTCTGCTGCACATCACTGTCAAGTGCCGGGGACATTGGGTGCCGACTGTGCTAATCGACAATGGTTCTGCCATTAATGTTTGCCCAATGAGGGTTGCCTACTGCTTGGGGCTTACAAAGAACGATTTAACGCCTTCTAATCTGGCCGTCAAAGCATATGACAGCACTTGCCGTGTGGTGGAAGGGACTCTAATTCTGAAACTCGATGCTGAGGGCTTTGAAATGGACGTAGAATTCCACGCAGTCGATGTCCCTGCTACCTTTAATCTGCTGCTGGGCAGGCCGTGGCTTCACAGAGCCGATATCATGGCGGTACCCTCAACTCTACATCAAAAGGTTATGCTAGGACTCCTTACCAGAACTTTGACAATTTGCAGGAATTCTGGGATCCGCCCGCTCACGAATGATTGGACGCCTGTTTTAGGGATTATGCACGGGGAAGAAGACTCAGATTTTGGAGGTTTCTCTTTTGACACGTCGGGCTCAGTCCTCACCATTGCCATGGATGATGATTTTACCATAAGTTCAACTGTTTTTGAGATGATGAGAAAAATGTCATTCATGCCTGGCTTGGGACTCGGGATCAACCAATAAGGAATCGCTGAGTTCCCTATCTTTCCTTTCACCGAAGGCCGCTTTGGTTTGGGTTACACTCCACCGGCCAAAGGCGCCAAAAAGAGTAAAGATACGGGAAAACCTCGAACCCTTTTTGGTAATCCTGACAGCTATTTTGTTCGGGAAAGAGGAGGCTCTGCTTACTCAAGACAGATAGAGCCATTTTGGGATCCAGAGACTTGCACTTGGCTACCAGGTTTTGAAATCTTTGCTGCAGACACCTGGTCTGATGATGAAGAAGAGATAGCCAAAGAGGAGCTCGCTAAAGGGGAATTCGAGAAGTAGCTAGCTCAGATCAAGGAAAAGGCTGATTGGCTTAAGGCTTTCGATCGGCGAAATCTGGAGATGTTGTTCTCCCAGGTAGGTTTGGTTGGTGAGAGCGAAGAGGCTGAAGTGCTGATGTTTGGGCTCAACTCATCGGATATTCTCAAGGATCCTACCTCTCTCATCGTGGAGGCGAAGGGAAGTATTAATAACTGCATTTTCACTCCACGCCTGACATGCATTGACGATGTATCTGAATCTGACACAGAGTCTGTCAAGTCTAGGTCTAGCTCAGAGTCGGAGTTTGTGCCTCTCGGCCCTCCGCGTCGTAGCTTGTACTTTGAGTTCGAGTCGTCTGTACTTGGCAACCCTGTTGGGCTTTATGAAATGCATGATCCTGCTTCTGATTACTTTGCTAGCTTCTATATAAATTGTGTCAACCCTGACGATGAAGGAACAGACTTCGACGGGAACATTCCGGCTGAGTTGTGTTCCCTCATCGAAAGGGAAGACGAAAGGCATGCTCAGCTTCTAAAAGAAGAAGTAATTTTTATAAACTTGAAAGACGAGGATGACCCCCGCATGATGCAAATTGGCGCAAATCTGTCCACGAAAAATCACGCTGGAACAATCGAGCTACTAAAAGAATTCCCCGAGGTCTTCGCATGGTCTCACAAGGATATGCCCGGCAACGATCCCGAAATAGTACAGCATCGAATCCCGTTAAAGCCCGGGGCTGTCCCTGTCAAACAGAAACTTCGTAGGATGAGGCCGGATTGGGTTCAGAAGATCAAAGAAGAGGTCACCAAGCAGATTGACGCAGGATTCTTGAGGGTCGCAGAGTACCCCAAGTGGGTCGCCAACATCATGCCCGTTCCTAAGAAGGATGGAAGAATCCGAGTTTGCGTCGACTTCAGGATTTGAACAAGGCAAGCCCCAAAGACAGTTTTCCCTTGCCACATATCGACGTGCTTGTGGACAACATGGCTGGCCATGCCATGCTCTCTTTTGTCGACGGATTCTCAGCATACAACCAGATTTCTATGGCGCCCGAGGACCAAGAGAAAACAACATTTGTCACAGAATGGGGCACTTATTGCTATGTGAAGATGCCGTTCGGGCTGAAGAACGCCGGCTGCACTTTCAAAGGGCCCAAACAATTTTTTTTCATGACTTTATCCATAAGACCATTGAGATCTACGTCGACGACATGATTGTGAAGGCAAAGGAGGAAAAGGATTATCTTCCTTCACTCAGGCAGTTTCTTAAAAGACTATACAACGTACGTTTGAACCCACAAAAGTGCATATTTAGGGTCACGGCAGGCAGATTGTTGGGATTTCTGATCACCGCGAGGGGAATCAAAGTAGATCCTTTCAAAATTAAGGCGATTATCGAAATGGAGCCACCGATGTCTAAGAAAGGTGTGCGAAGCTTTCTAGGGAAGGTCCAGTTTATCAGCAAATTCATCGTCAAGCTAACCTTAACTTGCGAGCCGCTGTTCCGCTTGCTCAAAAAGGGGGTCCCGTTCGAATGGACAGATAAATGCCAAGCCGCCTTCGAATCTATTCAGAGGTATTTACAGAACCCGCCAGTATTGATGCCGCCTACACCGGGTCAGCTGTTGACTCTTTAACTGTCGGTCACTCCAACAGCCATGGGATGTCTACTGGCGCAGGAAGGGAGCAATGGGGTCGAGAAAGCTGTTTACTATTTGAGCAAGAAAATGGTGGGGTCTGAAGAGCGCTATACCCTGGAGAAGACGTGTTGGGCGCTGGTTTGGGCTACTAAAAAGCTTAGACACTACATGCTAGCCTATTCGGTGAGACTGATTTCTCGGATGGATCCTATCAAGTATTTGTTCGCGAAGCCCGTACTCACCCATAAGCTAGCACGTTGGTTGCTTCTGCTGGCTAAGTTCGATCTCCAACACGTCACGAGAAAGTCTGTAAAGGGCCGTGCCGTGGCCGAATTCTTGGCTGATCACCCAATCGACGGCCCGAAGGACGTGGACTTCACTTTCCCTCATGAGGAGGTGCTGATAATAGTCGAGGAAGTATGGATGCTCTATTTCGATGGGGCAGCTAACCAAAAAGGGTTCGGGATCGGAATGTTGTTGATCACGCCCGCCGGCGCTCACATTGCGCTCGCTTTCAAGTTGAATTTTGATGTTACTAATAATCAAGCCGAGTATGAGGCCTGCATTGTCAGAATGGAAGCTGCTATTGCTTTAGGGGTCGAGAAGCTTGAAGTAATTGGAGATTCAAACCTGGTGGTCTCCCAAGCCAATGGAGATTGGAAGGTTCGTGAGGAAAAGTTGAAGCCTTATCACCAAGATTTGGAAGAACTGATTCCTCGCTTCAATAAGGTGACTTTCACCCATGTTCCATGCTTGAAGAATCAGTTCGCCGATGCTTTGGCGACCTTGGCTTCAATGATCGAACTTCCAATAGGTGTTAAGCTGCGGCCGATTGAGATTGAGCAGAGGGATTTGCCTGCTTATGAATACGTCAACGCCATTGATGATGTCAATGATGGCCTACCCTGGTACCATGACATTTGGAACTTTGTGGAACGCGGGGAGTTTCGTGCCGAGGCCACGAAGAAAGATCGGATTGCTTTGCAAAGGTTAGCTTCTCAGTACATCATCTGTGGAGGGAAGTTGTATCGAAGGTCTCACTGTGGGATGCACAAGCTCTGCGTCAACGGTGCTGAAGTAATAAAGATAATGGAAGAGATTCACGAAGGAGTCTGCGGACCTCACATGAGCGGCGTCATGCTCGCTAGGAAAATCCTCATGCAAGGATATTAGTGGTCCACGATGGAATCACAGTGCATCGACTACGTGCGGCGCTATTACAAATGTCAAATCCATGCAAATCCGCAGCAAGTTCCTCCGTCTGAATTATACGGCATGACCTCACCATGGCCTTTCTCTGTTTGGGGCATCGATGTTATCGGCATGATCAGACCGTCCTCTTCGAATGGCCATAAGTTCATACTGGTGGCGATAGACTACTTTACCAAGTGGGTCGAGGCTGAATCCTACAAAACCCTGACAATAGTTCAAGTTGCTCAATTCATTCGAAAGAACATCATCTATCGGTACGATGTTCCTCAGGCATTTGTATCGGATAACGAAAGTCATTTCAAAGGAAGGGTTCTAGAGCTTTTTGAGGAATTCGGCATTGAGATCCATCATTCAACGACCTATCGTCCACAAACAAATGGGGCAGTTGAGGCCGTAAACAAGAATGTCGAAATGATCATCAAGAAAACTGCCGAGTCTGCAAGGGACTGGCACGAGCAGCTGCCTCTTGCCCTGTGGGAATACCAAACGTCGATCCGCACGTCAACTGGTGCAACTCCCTTTTCCTTGGTCTATGGGATGGAGGCAGTGCTTTCTATCGAGCTTGAGGTCCCATCGCTGAGAATCATGGCTGAAAGTGGTCTTGAGAAATTTGAATGGTTAAGTGGCCAGTTTGTCGAACTAATGCTATTTGATGAGAGGAGGCTCCGAGCTTTGTATCACGTTCAAGGGTATCAGCGTCGAATTGCTCGCGCATTCAATAAAAAGGTGAAATCCAGGGGCTTAGTCGAAGGAGACATAGTTACAAAGGAAATCCGCGGCCCGGTGTTTTATCCTCGCGGGAAGTTCAGACCAAAGCGATCCAAGCCTTACATCATCAAGACCATCCTATCCAGGAGTGCTGCTAAGCTCATCGACCTTGACGGCAATGAATTCAACACCCTGGATCAACTCAAGCGTTACTATCCCTGAGAGATGGTCGTTGGATCGAAAACCACAAGGGTGGGCGATTCCAAGCAAAAGTTAGAGCAGCCTGCTAGACCAAAAACCTAAGGAGGCGGTTCTAGGCAAAAATAAACAGACAAAAGTCGAAAGCTCGCTAGACCGAAAACCTGAAAAGGCGGTTCTAGGCAAAAGTAAGAGCGTAAACGGAGAGGTAAAATTCCCGAGTGAACCTTTGCCTGAACTACGTTCTGACCTGATTCCTTGAAAAGAGATACGTAGCCAATCTCACCACGAGATTTGGTCATATTCTATCAAGCTTGATCCAGGTTTGACATTTTTGGGTCCATATCACAAGTTGGGAGGTCAAGCACAAGTCAAAGCTACAATGAAGGAAATCAAAAAAAAAAAAAAGGGAAACCCATTGTCTTTCGATTTTATTACAAATTACTACTTCTGATACATAAGCTGAGCATAAAAGCCTTAAAACAATTAAAGCATGAAAAACAGAACAAAATGCTTGAGAAGCCTAACGGCTCACAACTTATTCTAAGCATAGCAAAGTGGTCCGGAGTCAGTCAATATTTTCCCTTGCGTTTACATCCGCTCTCAACCACTGTCTGTAGCAATTCCTCAACCCAGTGGTAAAATCCGACATTTATGCCTGAAGGACTCTGAGGCCCCAGTGCCCCTGATAACCGTTGAGTGTTTGGGCATTGAAATTAGGGACGCGGAAGTCCCCAGTACTGATACGGTGATTCTCCTGAGAGATGCCCAGTTGGCGAGGGATGCGGCTAGGAATATAGAAAGTGAAACTTGTTAGTCCTGCGATCACCATCTTATCAAATCCATTGGAATGAATAGCCATATCCAGGAGGTCCAGCCAGGAGCACCTCCAGACGATCTCATCGGGTTGCATTTGCTGCATGAATTGATACCAACCTTCTATATCCATGTCAGGGTACCGCATCTCCCTTTGATGAATCCTCTTTGGAAAAAGATTCCAACCTTCTACCGGTGAGTGCAGCAACCCAAGCTTGTCCGATAGCCACAACTGCATGAGCAAAAAGACAAATAAGAAACTAGATACAGCCCGAGCGGAAGAACAAGCAAGAGCTAGGGAGCAACCTAAGCCGAGTGTCGAGGTAAAATGAGAAAGTGAGAAAAATCGAAAAAAGGTGAGCTGAGTGAGTTTACCTGAAGCAGAAGCGGACTCCCGCTAAAGGTGTTTGTCTGACCCGTATACACCAAGTCCAAACCGAGGAGCGTTTCTGCTAAGACAAGGGGCACCACATTCCTTCGCGCCCCCATTTGGGCTATAACGTTCACCAATGAAGGACACACCCGCCCATCGGCAGGAATGAGCAGGTAAGCGGCTAGCAAGCAGATTACCAAGGCGAACCGGCGTCGAGCCTGCACAGCGTTGTTGTCCAAATCGCCGTCTGGACTCTATCGCTCGATCAAGCGCATGATATTGATTTGGCCACCTTCGAGCAAAGTGTTGGCCAAACCCTTGGAAATGTTGAGCGAGGATGCCAATAGGCCTGGCATGCTAACCTGATAAGGAGGAACGACGAGTGTCGCGGACGCAAATGTCCGTAGATATGCCTGAAATTCCTCAACGGTCGGACATATCTCGTCATTGCCAAAACGGAAGACATGGACGTCAGGATTCCAAAATCGGAGAGCAGCCCTCAAAAGTGCTGGCCGAAGTGGCACGTGTCGAAGATACCGGAACAAGTCAAGGCCGTGGTATTGAAAGTTTAGCCAGTCAATGCTCAGCAATTGTGCTAGCCAAGGCCTGAGCAAGGTTGGGAGTGGGTTTTCCATTTGGAAATGCAGTGAGATGCAGAATATTGAAATGGGTATGGTGTGTGGATGGAGCAATGCGTGCATCTCCTCTTTATTGGCCAATGAATCATCTTGTTTCCTCTGCCAACCACTAAAGGTCCAAACATCCTTACAAGCAAGGACTCTGCCTCCTAAAAGCCCAGAAATCGTGTTCAAAACGTATGGAAATGAAGACAAGGGGCTCCCAGAAAAAGGACAGTTGGTCAGACAAGTGAATCTGCATTAGACCTAACCGGCGCACGCCAGTTATTTACTGGCATATACGTGTCCCTCGATCTTGGCGTACGCCATTCCAATCGTGGCGCACGCCAGTCAAAATACCAGAAATAGGTTCTGCAGCAGCTACTGTCGTTGAGTGTGCATTTTCGATCCCAAGGCCCGTTTTGCAAGTTTGATGGTTCACACAAGTCATGAATGGTATATGGGACTATGTCAAAGCGCCGGATACCAAACGTCGCATCTAACGAAGATTTCGGGCATCCGGCGGCTCGTTTCAAGTTCAAATCAAGGTTTTGGGAAGTCAAAATCCGTTCCAGGGACTTTTGCCAAGTTTTGTCATACCATGCGCATCATATGAGCCTAATGTGACTGTACGGGGGTGTCGGTTTTGGTCCGGGACTAAATCGAGTCATCCTTTGTGTCTTATGTCTATTTTTGTGACATTTTTAGCATTTTCCGTTGTATCTCCCGTCTTGAAGCGCCTTTGCCAGTTTTGTCAATTCGTACGAGTCATTGTACACCTATGGGGTCTTATCAAAGTGTCAGTTGCCCTCGTTCAAGAGAATTTTGAGTTTTGGCCCATTAATGCCCAAAATTTCATTCTTTCCGCGTGTCTTAGGGTACGTGTCGTATCCTGGGGCTCTCCTATCCTTTTTCTTTCGAGCTAGGCAATCGTGCACATATGCGAGTGTCAATTTGTCGGCTCAGATCATTTATCAATGCATGTTAGGTATTAGTGGATGGTTTATTCTTTCTTCTGCGAGATACCCATCAAAAGGAGATCAATAAACGGAAAATGCAATTATTATATACCAACCAGTCGATATCTATAAAAACAAAAGGTGGGAATGTACTGAAGTGGCACAACAGCCTAAGCAGGACTAATATGTACTAGGCACATCCGCCCAAAAAGTCAAAAGGCACGCAGGCCCCCATCTCCAAAAATGAAGTATCAAATATCAAAGTCAAAAAAACAGCAAAGTAACTGAAGCTCAGTCGTAGCCCTAAGTCGTCAAAGAGGTCGTCGTCATCGTCGTCCTCCTCGTCGTCATCTCTCTCCCTCAGGTCTATCCTGAACCCAGGATCGTCGGCGGTGTCGTCGGAGCCGCTGCTGAAGGGCGAGTGCACCTCTTCCTCCTCCTCCTCCTCTTCCTCATCTTCTCTTCTCTTCTTCTGTGATGGCCCCTCAGCTGGCCTCTTCTCTATAGGCCTCTTCCTCAGCTCTCTGCGAAACTGTGGCTCGTCGCTCCCGAAGGCGATCTCGACTCCTCTAGTCCCTGGCCGTGTAGAGCTGGCCTGCCCCAGTGTAGTGGCCGGAGTGGAAGAGGATCCAGCTGTCTTCTTCTGTGGAGGAGGCCGCACGCTCTTTCTCCAAAGAGCCGCCCTAGCTTGTCCCTGCATAGTCATAGTCATTTTAACGTTTAGCATGCATTGTACATATTGTATATATTGAAATGCTGAACGCAGGAAATATCAAAGAGCAGTTCTATCAAGCATGTGGCCTATCTAAGTGTCGAACACAATGATAAGAGCTGAATTTGGGATATACCTAGGGTTGTACAACAGGAGCCAGATCCGCCGGTGGGTAGCGCAACTGCAGAGAAGCACCGCCTGCTATCTTGTGGAATTCCTTCTCCATGGCCAGCATCAGGCGAACGGCCTCTCGCACCCATTCCATTGGCGCCTGTGTTTCATTTTGGGATCCATATCAAGTCAGTTTCAAAAAGCAGCTCAAGCATAGTATGAGGATAACAAGCATAACAGAAAGCAAATCATACCGGTCCTGTGATAGCCGCTGGCTCTGCCCTGGCGGGCTCGAACTGAACTATGGCAGCCTCCCCGTGCACGTCTCGCACTGCTAGGGTCCAAGAAAGCCGAGGTAGCCCAATTGTTGTGGCATAGTCACTCCTCTCTCTCGAGCGAGCTGCCCTGCTCCCCTGTCTCCGCCTCTCCTCACCAAACTCCAGCGCCTCACCCTGCATGGCAATGTGCTCCAACACCCCAAGTGGCCTCGCCAGGCGTTGCCTCCGGTAAACAGCGTAGTCACGCTCAGGCCTCAAGAAAGCAGCAAGGCCAGCTGGAACAGTGAAGCATCGCAGCTCGGCCAGAGTGTACCTGTTTGTATACGAAGCGTGGGGCGGAAGTGGCCCAGGAACCTGGTACTCAAGAAAGCCAAGTGACTGTCGCGTCGCCCGGTCACCTAAGTACCACCGCCACCCAAAAGCCGACTCCAGTAGCACCCGGCTTGCTGTCACCACCCCGCTCCTTGCTAAGTACTCAAGCTCAGGCTCTACATTACTCCATGGGTCCCACTCCACCTGTGAAACAAACACAAAGGTTCAGAGTCAGATGGGCATCAGCAACAGCATTAAAGCAATTTTAAAGGCAAAATGGTTGGTTGGCGTGTTGCTTACCTGAGTACTCGAGAGCTCGTCAAGGTATGACCTAAAGGCTAAGAGGCTCTCCTTCGATTTCTTCTTACCGCTGTACAGAGGCCCCCAGATCATAGCGCGTGGGAGCATCCTCAAGTGCGGGCACTTATTCTCCGGTGGGTACATCTTCAACACTTCGTAAGACCACAGCTGTAACTGTTTAGACAATCAAAGCATCAAAATACAGGTTATATGCAAATTAAGGACAAGTGCAAGAAAGGAAATAGGGAATGAATTACAAGTTTTATTTCTTACCTCCCGCACCCTCCAATAGCAAGCAATCACCTTCTTCCCTCGTGCGAACTCCCTCATGAAGCCGTAGCAGGTCCCCAAAGCTGCTCCTCCCCAGTCAAAGCGTGAAACTGCACATAAGTCGCGGAGAGCCGACAAGTAAGACAGGTGCACTGTAGCTCGCTTGTTCGGGACAACGTAGCCCCAAATAAGTACAACAAGTAGGCCCTCGCCATCTGCTCCACCTCATGCTCCTAGTCCGGCACCCTCCCCTGCAAATACCTCTTGAACTGGTCATAATGGATGGTCTCCGCTTCACCTGCCGGTGCCTGCCCCAAGAACCACTGCAGTGCCCCGGTATCTTTATGGATCTCTGAGTCAAAAGGGATAGGCTCTCCTCCTACCCTCAAACCAGTAAGAGCTACAAAGTCTGACGGGGTCACCGTCATCTCCCCGATTGAAAAGTGGAAGGTATTTGAGGAATCTCACCACCTCTCGGCCAGAGCCATGAGTAGGGCATGGTCACTCTTCACTGCCGTCAAAGTGAGGATGAACAACGGCTGGAACCCTGCAGCATCCACCAAAGCTCTGACCCACTGTACAGCTCAAGCGAGCTTGCTGAACCGCCGTGACCCCGAGTACTGGCTGCTCCTCTCTGCATACAAAGACAAACAACAAAAAGAGGTTCACCAAATGCAATTCAAATCCAATAAGTCAGTCGAATTCAAAATCTCAAAAGTAACTCTACGATTGAGACAAGCATTATAGGAGTCGATCAAAGCTACAAGGTGCTCGCATTATTTATCCAATTCTACTATCGGTTGAATCAAGTCAAAGGCATTTCTCAGTCAAGGTCCAAACTACAAGGCATTATTTTCATCTGGGTACACTTTTCAGTCAATTCAAAAGGTATTCAGTTCATCAACCGGTCGATTCCAAACTATTGGGCACACCATCCTGGCGTTCATCATGTCATGGCATTCTACTTAGTTGAATTCAAGCTCGAAGGACCGTGTCATCGGTCGTGGTAGACTACGATTGATTCAAGTTTGACCTTAGCAATTTTCGTCGAAGTTAGTGGTGCTCTACGCTTCAATTTCGCTATGTCGAGTGTTTTATCAGTCGAATCAAGTTCCAAGGTCGAGGTATGCTACCAAATTCTGCTTACTAAGTCGAGTTACAGTCCGAGGTCTTAACCTACATGCATTGCAAGTTATGTTACGCCAATTCAAGCTACGTACAGTTACAATGACATAACATGAATATCAAAGCAAGTCCAAAAATATACCTGCGCCCAAGCCACGGATAGGTGTCTCTCTGGGTCCCTCAGTATGAGCTCGCTTCATAGCTATCCCGCAGGGGCGTGTAGCTCTCAACCCCGGATGGTATGAACAGGTGTGGCTCTGGTAAAACATACGTGTCTGCAACAAACCTAGCACGGGGTGCCTGCCGTAAGGACTCAGCAAGCGTCACTGCGTGCTCGAACGACCATACCTCCCTCTGAGCCTCCTCGGCTGACTCGGTCTCACATGCAAAGGCCTCTTCCTCGGCCCTGGCTCTCTCAGTCTCCGCTCTCAAGCGCTCCTCCTCCTGGGCTCTCTCAATCTGCCTTTGCCGATCCTCTCGCGCTGCTATCACTGTAGCCACCACCCCCGGATTTTCTCAGAGCAAACGGCCAAGCTCCTCCTCTGTCACAAACTCAGCAAAGTCTCTGCGCGTAATAGGAACGTGCGCTGAAGACCCCACTGCAGGCCTAAACTCAACCTCCTCGAAAATCCCCTCCTCAACCATCGGATCCTTACCCCTTGCCGGGTCTCTCGGTGGTTTCTCCGGTCGGTCATCACCGCCACACATACTGCTGCCGCTGTCGCCGGCTCCAACCGAGCCCAAACCAGTGACTACCAAGCCTTCTGTGGGCAGCGTGCCCTTGGAATTTTCGGATTCCAAAATGCAAGGGCCTGGATCGTGGGAGCGCTTTTTAGCTGGACGTCAAGCGCTTGCGAAAATACAGAGTTGCCACTCGGGTTTGAAGGTCCGACACCCAAGGAACCGTATTTCGAAGCACTTGTCGCGCTGTTTGATTTAAAAAAGTTTAAGGAACCAGTCCGTCATAACCATATCTGGGTTCGGGAGCCAGGTTACGAGAGGGGAAGGGTTTTATGGCACCCCTCTCGCCCGATCCGGAGATCGATCTCTACTTAGGCATTTGCGAAAGATGTTTATTTTGCGATTCTGTTTCGTTAATCAATTTTTAGCCAATTAGGGCGGGGGAACAGTTAATCGGGGATTTAAAACTGTAACAGTTTGCAGGATGTGATAGATATGGCGTGGATAGGCGAGATAATAAGTAATAAATGGAATGAAATTCGAAACATCGATCAAACATCAAGACAGTGCTGTGTATGACTTTGGCACGAACAAACAGCCAGCTTGCATGCGTGAATACATCTACATGCAAGCAAATCCTCGCGCGACAATGCCATACACTCGCGCGAGTGTTGATGCCTCACCAGTGGTTTGAATTTTACCCCCTTCTGGGCTCTGGAAGGACCAGCGCTCACCCAGGTGCAAACCAAGCAGTTTATAAGTACTTCAAAGTAAACAATATTACAACAGACAGATGGAAATACTATGGCAACATGACCCCTAAACAATGGGGGTGACTAAACAGAGGCCAAGGCCAAGCTGCTCATGCAAGGGCAGTCCCTGGAAAACAGAGAACCATCGTGCGAGGGAGTGAGACACGCGCGCGATTGTTCTGACTGGACTTCCAGGAATTGCTTTGCATGCTTAGGGCTCTGAGACATCTTCCAGAGCATCCCAAGAGCATTTCGAACCAAGCGAAGTTGTAAACTAAGCTAAACTATGATTTTTAACATGCAAATCAGTGAGCTAATACTTTTAAAAGACTTGAAAGTGACAATGAACACGACAAGAAACTTAAAGACCAGCATCCCTTCCCCACGTGGTCCAATCTCGTGCAGACAGAACTGTCGCGCGAGGGAGCGGGACCATCGCGCGCGGGTGTGCTTGGCAACGGCTCTTGAAACCTTGCTAGCTTTAGGGCCAGAACTGGTATTGATTACCAGCCTTGACCCTGCCAGCCCCCCTCAGGGGTTCGAACAGTGAGCAGAAAGGTATTATACCTTGGCTTGAGTGTCTTGATAATGGCTTGAATGAGGTGATGTGGCTTGGACTGGGATTATGTGGGAATGGGTGTAGTATGAAGTGCTTATGCTTGTGATGAAGCATGGGGGGGGGGGGGGGTGTTCTTCTAGAAAGAGGAGTTGGTTGGTGGCTAGACAAGGCCATGCAACCAGCCAACAAGGCTGGTCACAATTGCTTGGTGGAGAAGTGGGGTGGCAAAGGTGATGGGAGAATGGGGTAGAGGTGGTGCAAGGGGAGCCCCCCAGAACGCTGTTCAATCGACGAAACTGGGTTACATAGGCCTGTAGTCCCCTGATCACCACGCAATCCGGGTGAAAATGACAGGTGTTGACCATCGCGCGATGGAGTGGATGCGTCGCGCGAGTGTCAAACAAACCCCGCGAGGGTCAACTGTCAAAACTTTGACTTTGACCACCACCTGGCAAGTGAAGCATCGCGTGAGGGTTCTAGTTCATCGCGCGACTGTTAAAACCTAAGGCCCAGGTTTGGATTCAAGGGTTTTCAGGGCTAAGGATGGGTTCCACACACGCCAAACTCAAGCCATTCCATGTTCTCAAGACTATTTTCGACCTGATTCATCATCGGGGAAACAAGAAACCGAAAAACGAAGTAAAACGATCGGGAAATCAAATTGGGGTGTCTACAGTAGTCCCTCTTTGACGGTACGCGGAGCACCATTGGCTGGTACGGGTAACGTCAAAGATTTCTAGACACCCATCCAATTCACCCAAAAGCCGATTAAACGAAAAGTGCAAGCAAGTATATACAAATACCGTGCACCAAGGGATCGGAGAGCAGATCGATCGCTATTTTGGATTCTGACGGATGGATCGTCGTTGATTTAAAATGGACGGATAGATCGTCGCTGATTGATAATTGGACGGTTAGATCGTCGTTGATTTATAATCGGACGGATGGATCGTCATTGATTTGAAATCGGACGGGTAGATCGTCGCTGATTGATAATCGGACGGATGGATCGTCGTTGATTTATAATCAGACGGATGGATCGTCGCTGATTTCAAATCGGACGGGTAGATCGTCGCTGATTGATAATCGGGCGGATGGATCGTCGGTGATTTATAATAGGACGGATGGATCGTTGCTGATTTGAAATTGGACGGATGGATCGTCGCTGATTTGAAATAGGACGGATGGATCGTCGCTGATTTATAATCGGACGGATGGATCGTCGCTGATTTGAAA
This sequence comes from Rhododendron vialii, assembly GCF_030253575.1. Taxonomy (NCBI): domain Eukaryota; kingdom Viridiplantae; phylum Streptophyta; class Magnoliopsida; order Ericales; family Ericaceae; genus Rhododendron; species Rhododendron vialii. Next base: position 17,924,519 of record NC_080563.1, on the reverse strand, counting down.
TAGGACGGATGGATCGTCGATGATTTGAAATTGGACGGATGGATCGTCGCCGATTTGAAATAGGATGGATGGATCGTCGCTGATTTGAAATTGGACGGATGGATCGTCGCTGATTGATAATTGGACGGATGGATCGTCGCTGATTGATAATTGGACGGACGGATCGTCGCTGATTGATAATTGGTAATAAAGGATATCACGAAGGGATCCAATTGCAAGGCCCGAGTAAGACTCCTGCACTTCTTTAAAGCAATACATACGATTGGGCCTGAACCAGAGGCTAAACTTAACGATCGGCCCAGTTGGACAATCGCGCGAGGATGCCAAACCATCGCGCGATGATTCTTTGTTAGGGCTTGGGTCTGCAACCAACCCAGATCCGGCCCGCACCCACTTTCTTCTCTTTTCTTCTCGGGGACGCTATAGGAACCGATGCTCAGCGGTTTCAAAACTTCAAAACTCCCAACTCCTCTCAAACTCTCCAAACCCCAACTCAAACCCTTCAATTTCTTCACGAAAATCGAAAGGAATTCACGCGTAAAGACACACCCATGGCGGAACACGGCAATGGTGGCGGTGGAGGAGAGGTAGTTGACCGTCGAGAGGACGAACCCATGGAGGTCGGTACAAGAGATCAACATCAGTCAGAGGAGGCCACAGATACTGGTGCAATGGCCACGGGCGGCGGCGATGGCGATCGAAGCTGTGAGGAGGAGGTCAGTGGAGAAGGAGATCATCGCGCGACGGAGCCAGATCGTCGCGCGACGGAGGAGACCGGGGCCACAGGGCCTGTCGTTAAGCCATTGGATCCGAGCATGGCGGTAGAAGGCTCGGTGGTGATTGGTGGTGACTTCGGTAGAGACACCAGCAGCAGAGGCGCCGAGGGTGACGGCGCCGGGCCAAGCAAGACTCCGCCGAGGGATCCGGCGAGAGGCAAGGGTATAGCAACCGAGGAGGAGGGTGCCAAAGAGGTTCCTGAAGAGGAGGTACTATTTCGGCCAGCAGCAACATCGTCGGGCCACAGACCGATCACGAGACAGGATCTTGCGAAGTTCCTGACTGAGGAGAGGCTAGCCCGGCTCCTCGAAGAGGATCCCATGATCGGGGCTGCTGTTTTGGAGGCTCGAGAGGAGCGAGAGCGAGAGATAGCCGCTTCAGAGGTTGCGGCGAGGGCCGAGAGGGCAAGAGCCGCTGAGGAGGAGGCCCTGAGGGACACAGAGACCGAGGAGCGGATTGGAGCCAAGGTACATAGGCCTAGGGTGACAGCGGTGTCTGAGGCAGAGAGCTTAACTCGTGCTCCGTTTTTAGCAGAGGGGTACAGGCCACCGGTTCCACACTTGTTTGTACCATCGGGTCTTGCGGCATACAGGCCACGGTAGGCGGAGTACGACCCCGAGCTCGTTCTGAGAGATCCTGATACCCACATTTCAAGCAGCTGGGCAGAGGTAAATTTCTGATAATCCCTCATTTCCTTTTGTGATTGCGAATTTAAACATAATGCATGTGCTCAAATACCGAGAGGTGTAGTGTAATCCTTTGGAGTAGATTCGAATAGTGACACTATAGTTTCACGTTGAATGCCATGCATGAGACATAATAACTTGAACCAACCATCTACTGTCAGGATACATTGATTACCTAGAACTTGAGAATGAAAGCTTTACATGCTGATATATCCCCTATTGCTTGTTTCCGCGTTTAATGCAGGAGAGAGCGAGACAGAGAGACATTCGAGGTTTTGGGGGTGCCTGCAGCTCCTTGGCGTTGTACCAGGGTTTGCCTGAGAGGGTGAGGCAGTTGGTGGATGAGGCAGGCTTCGGGGAGTTCATACAAACCCTTACTCAGGCCAGAAATGACCATGCGGTCCTGGTTGCACTTGCAAAGAGGTGGAGGGATACCACCAACACCTTCCACCTACCGCTCGGGGAGTTGACAGTGACGCCTACTGACTTTGCGGCGATCACTGGTTTGAGGGTTGGAGGCGACCCTATCCCGTTTGACTCGGGCATTCAGGAGGACGAGGCGGCCCTGGAATGGTTCTTGGGAGAGGTGCCCAAGGTTGAGGAGGGGATGGCGAGATATGGACAGTTCACGAGATACCTGAGAAAGGAGGTGGCGACTGAGCAGGAGGCGGAGCAGATGGCCCGGGCGTACTTGTTGTACCTCTTTGGTGCTACCCTGTACCCGAATAGGCGTAGCAAGGTTCACCTATCGTACTTGCCTGCACTGAGAGACCTGAGGACAGCCTCATGCTTTGACTAGGGAGGAGCTACACTTGGCGCAGCTTATGGCTTTATGGGGGACTCATCGAGGACTGAGATGAGCACTGCTGGGTACTGGCGAATTTGGGAGGTATGATTATGATAGAGTAAAGCACATTTCCACTGTATGCTTATCTTTTTGAATACATAACCTGCTCAATAATATTTCCGCGTTGTACTAATGATTTGAACTTTGATAACTGTGCAGCTCTGGGCCTATGAGGTTTTGAACATGTGCCGCCCAGTGACAAAGAGCCTGGACTTGGGGATGCTCCCACTTGCTCACATCTGGAGCAAGAAGAATATGAGAGAGAAAAGAGGGAGAGGTGACCTGAATGGCTTCAGGATATACCTAGACGAGCTCCGACCCTCACAGGTATGTCACGACTTTATGAAATAGAAATATGCATCCCTTTTATTGCTTTAATGCTGTCGCTGACCGACGCTTGCATTGCTTGCTTGTGCAGGTAGAGTGGGATCCTTGGAGAGTGGCAGAGCCAGAGCCTGAATACTTGGCCAGGAGCAGGGTCGTGACGGCAAGCAGAGTGCTGCTGGAGTCGGTCTTTGGTTGGCAGTGGTACTTGGGCGACCGAGTGACACGCCAATCACTCGGCCATGCAGGGTTCCAAGTGCCCGGACCGCTTCCACCACGGGCCTCACACACAGGGGAGTACACGTTGGCCGAGCTAGAGATCTTCACGCGGCCTGACACCGACTTGACACGCTACCTGCGTCCCGGCATGGACTATGCAGTTTACCAGAGGGAGCGTTTGGCGGGGCCGCTGAGAGTACGAGAGTTCAGGGAGGTCTGGAGTCAGGCCCGCAGAGCTGCTGAGGAGAGGAGAGCCATCACAGTGAGGCAGAGCAGTGGTGAGAGTCGCGCGAGACGGGGTCCGAGCGGACCTGTGAGAGATGGGCCACCAGAGTTGACATGGCATATAGCAGTGGTGGACTCTCAGGGCAATCCAGCTGAGCTACACCTAGTTCCTGCCAGAGTTGAGCCAGCGCCCGTCACTGTGCCGATAAGACATTGTAGCCTTCATTATTGTACTTCCATAAAATCTTGAAACATTGCTCCATTGCTTATATTCGAATTATTCTTGCAGGTGCCCAATGAGTGGGCGAACGAGGCCGTTCGGCGTATGCTTGCACTGGAGAACATGATAAGGCGGGCGGCAAGTGGATTGCCTTTGGACTTGCGCTACCCACCACCGGCAGCTCAGAGATCTCAGGTATACCCTTCAGAGAAACGATACATTCCTGCATTCGATACTTGACATATGCATGCTTTGCTCGATACATAGTATACCGTAATCGCCGTCAACTTTGAAATTGATTGTACCTGCCTGCAAACATACAATACATAGAATATATACTAAATGTGCAAAAATTTACAATGCAGACACAGGGACGAGCGGCTCCTAGGAGAAAAAGTGCCAGAGATCCTCCACAAAAGAAGCTAGCAACTAGGACTCCTGCTCCTCCACCTACTACTAGACCACAGACACGGGGCGTACAGCCACCTGTTGCGAGTGAGGAGGCGGCCCGAGAGGCCGTGGCGCGCACTAAGGAGAGGTATCAACTGAAGATGCACCAAAGGCCCTCGCAAGATGAGCCAGTCCACAAGAAGCGGCTGATCCTGCCCGAGGATTCCGAGGAAGAAGGGGAAGAGGAGGAAGAGGAAGAAGGAGAAGACGAGGAGGCGCCTGACAGCAGTGGCTCAGACGACTCGGCTGACGATCCTGGTTTTAGACAGGATCCTAGAGAGAGGGACGATGACGACGACGACGGAGATGATGACTGATTCGGGGAGGACTGAGGGCTACGAAGAAGCCTCATTTCGCTTTCCGCACTCTTGATTTTTTGCTTTTGGGCCTGCGTGCCCACGTAGATAGATTGAAGGCCGGAGTGTCTTAGTTGATACTTGATACATGCCTTTGGGGCCTGTATGCCTTTTGGATTTGATGGGCGAGTGTGCCCGAGCTGACGTGATGACTTTTGACTGGCCGAAGCGCCGCACGCACAGTAGTCTTCTTTAGTTTGACATGGATAGATTACGGCTTAGCTATAAAGTTTGCATTTTCGGTTTATTTTACTCTTGTAATGAACTTAGAGTAAATAAACGTTCGCCACTAATACCATGCTTGCATTGATAACTCACTGAGACTGTTCACAAACGCATGCATATGCACAGACAGAACTAACTCAGAGAAAAAACGAAAATGTACCTTAGGATACGGTCAGGATACGAGGATACGAGGGAATGAAATATTGTACATTTATAAGCCAAAACTCAAAATATTCTAACTTGGATAAAAAGGACACTTCCGCGAGGTCATGTATATACAAAATGACCTACGAGAGTTGACGGAATCGAGAAACACATCCCGAAACGCAAACTTGACACAAAACTTTACGAGGGACACAAAACGGACACGAGATGAAAAGACATTACTCTATTATGTCCCGGACTAAAACCGACACCTCCGTACAGTCATATTAGGTCACCATGACTTGTACGGCTTGAGAGAAAAGGGCACGAACCTTCGGACCGAGTTTCGAACTCCCGAAATGCTCATTTGGCCTTGAAACGAGCCACCGAGGGTTCAAAAACCTCGTTAAACGCAATATCTCGAATCTGATGCTTGGATATAGTTGCATATGCTCATAGTGACTTGCCGGAATCATAAAAGTTGCAAAAGTACCCTTGGAACAGGAAGCGACCAAAATTGGACAGTAGCTGGTGCAATCTGTCAAGATGCAGGCTGAACCATCGCGTGAGACATTGAGTCCATCGCGCGATGAAGTGGATAATGGTCACTCGCGCGACTGAATGGGATCATCGCGCGACGGTCAGACCCTGCCAGGCCACCCTTTTTTGACGACTTGAGATTTTTAGGACGATCTAGCCTTGTCATCACCCTTTAAACACTCAGAGTACTTCAGGGGACAGTGCAGAGATGCCCTCACTTTAGAGGAGTGGATGCCACGTTGTATAGATATTTGCCCTGGGAAAGAAGAATATTTCACGTATACTGTCTATAAAGCGGCCAATGCTTTGCTGATGAAAGATGTTCCCCCCACAGTTTGAGAATCCCACAAGAAGCAGAATGGCAAATAATCTTCCGGCCTTGATTAGCCCATGGCTTTCGGCTTTTGTTGCCGGGGATTGGCTGTCATTCCGGTTTCACGGGCTGGCCGCGTTCCGTTTCCTTCACAATGTGAGGGTTCGTCCTGAATTTCTGAAGGCAGCCCTGCGATTCTAGGACCCAGAGGTTCACGTGTTCAGGTTTGGGGTTAATGAGCTGTGCCCAACCGTGGAGGAATTCCAAGCATACCTCCAAGGAGTCGCCTCGAGCGTGATTGTCGTGCCGCCTTATAGGAAAAGCATGCCAAAGCTCCTATAGTCAAGTCTTGGCATCACTCGGGGAGCGGCCGAAAGCTTACTAACCGGAGGGCAGATCAACATCATGCGCCTAATGGAGTGGTATGGGCCAGAAGGGGACGTAGAGAACATAGCCGTGCAGGCTCGGCGTCGATTTGCTCTAGCAATCGGCGTGCTGGCCGCCTATTTACTGGTATCTCCGAATGGGCAAGTCAACCCCATGCTCGTGAGCGTCGCCGCTTAAATGGGTGCCCGAAGAAATGTGGTACCACTGGTTCTGGCAGAGACACTCATAGGTTTGGATTTGGTTTCTTTCGGCCAAACAGACGTGTTTGGTGGTAGTCCACTACTACTGCAGGTTAGCTTAGTCCTCACTCAGCTCACCTTTTTTCGTCTTTCGCACGTTCTGTTTTTACCTCATCTCTCAGCTAAGGCTATATCGAAGCTCCTCACTTGTCTTTTCTCTCAAGCTTTATGTAACTTCTCACTTGTTTTTCCACTCATGTAGCTCTGGCTATCTGACAAATTGGGGTTGCTCACAGCACCAGAAGCAAACTGGCCTCATCTACCCGGTCGAATGCATCAGCGGAGCATGATCTATCCGGAAATGTCTGAAAATCAATGGTGCACATTTATGAGAGAAATGCTGTCGAACGAGATCATATGGCGGCATGAAGCCTTAAACATTCCAGACATGGCCCTGAGTTCTGTAGGTTTTGAAAGGGTAGTGATAGCTGGACTGACCGCTTTCACATTCTATATCCCCGGACGCATCCTTCGTCAGTTAGGAATGAGCCAAGGGCTCCACCGAGCTGGGATTGAAGACTTCCAAATCCTTGCTTTCACTGCCCGAAATCTGAGAGGATATGAGCCTAACTGGGGCCTAAGGCAACTCGGAGGAGCTGACCCAGACTTCAGCACAGAACTTACACACCGATACCGAGTATGGCTAAGAAGGGAAATTGCAAACAGGCAAAACGACAACTGACTTCTGACGAACCCTGATGATCTAGAATAAACCGTGAGCCTGTTAAGGCCTCGAGCACTTTATTTTGTTTTCATGCTTCACTCTTTTTAAGACTGCTCAGCCTGTGTAATAGAAGTTATAATTTGAATAAAAATGAAAGTTCGAGAGTTTTCCCCTTTTGATCCAAGCGTTGAACCGCTGCATCGCCCAAGTATCGAGTCAACTTCTGGTAACAGGAAACCGGGGATCAAGTTGATGGATTGTGACCGAATCTCACAGAGAGATTGCCTACGTATCCCTTTTCAGGGAATCAGGTCAGCACGTAGTTCAGGCTAGGGTTCACTCGAGTATTTTAGCTTTCCTTTTACGCTCTAAATTTTACCTAGTGCTACCACTTCGGGTTTTCAGCCTAGCGAGCTTTGAATGATGCCTATTTATTTTTGCCTAAACCGCCTTCTCAGGTTTTCGGTCTAGCAGGCTTGCTCTAATTTTTGCTTGGAACCGCCCACCCTTGTGGTTTTCGGTCCAACGAGCTTCCCTCAGGGATAGTATCGTTTGCGTTGATCCAGGTTAACCAGAGAACTGAATTTGTTGCCATCGAGATCGATGAGCTGAGCCGCTTCCCCCGAAAGGATGGCCTTAATGATGTAAGGTCCGGAACGCTTGGGTCGAAATTTGCCACGGGGGTCAAAAACTGGCGCCCGAATCTCTTTTGTGACCATGTCTCCTTCGACCAAGGCTCTAGACTTCACTTTTTTGTTGAATGCCCGGGCGATTCTCCGCTGATACCCCTGAACATGATATAAAGCCCGGAGCCTCCTCTCGTCAAAAAGCATGAGTTCAACAAATCTCCCACTGAGCCAATCAGATTCCGAGAGTTCTGATTCTACCATGATTCTCAAAGATGGTACCTCAAGCTCTATAGGGAGAACTGCTTCCATTCCGTAGACCAAGGAATATAGGGTTGCCCCCGTTGATGTTCGGATCGACGTTCGATAACCCCAAAGAGCTAAAGGCAGTTGTTCGTGCCAATCCCTGGCGGACTCTGCAGACTTCTTGATGATTGTCTCGACATTTTTGTTGGCCGCTTCAACCGCTCCATTTGTTTGAGGATGATAGACCATTGAGTGATGGATTTGGATCTTGAATTCTTCGAAGAGCTCCAGGACCCTGCCTTTGAAATGACTCCCATTGTCTGATACGAACGCTTGCGGAACCCCATATCGGGAGATGATGTTTTTCCTGATGAAGTGAGCAACTTGAACCGCCGTTAGGGTTTTATAAGATTTGGCCTCCACCCATTTGGTGAAATAATCTATCGCCACGAGAATAAACCTATGACCATTCGAAGCAGACGGTCTGACCATGCCGATGACGTCAATACCCCATACAGAGAAAGGCCAAGGCGAAGCCATGCCAAATAGGTTAGAGGGTGGAACATGCATTAGATTAGCATGAATTTGGCATTTATGACATCGCCGCACGTAATCCACACACTGAGATTCCATAGTAGACCAGAAGTAGCCTTGGCGCAAGATTTTCCTAGCGAGCATGACGTCGCTCATATGAGGGCCGCAGACCCCCTCGTGGATCTCCTCCATGATTCTAACAGCCTCGGTTCCGTTGACACAGAGCTTGTGCATTCCGCAATGGGATCTCCTATATAACTTTCCTCCACAAATGATGTACTGGGCAGCTATCCTCCGCAACGCAGTCTGATCCTTTTGGAGGCCTCGGCCGGATACAAACCACTCTCGACGAAAATCCATATGTCATGGTACCAGGGGAGGCCATCATCAACATCATCGATGGCGTTGACATATTGATAAGCGGGGTGGTCCCGCTGTTCAATTAAGACTGGGCGAAGTTTGACCCCCCAGGGTAGTTCAACCATGGAAGCCAAAGTCGCAAGCGCGTCGGCAAACCGGTTCTTCAAACGGGTGATGTGGGTGAAGGTCACTTTGTTGAAGCGAGGAATTAGCCCTTCCAAATCCTGATGGTAAGGCTTCAGCCCCTCTTCACGCACCTTCCAGTCCCCATTGGCTTGAGATACAACGAGATTAGAGTCCCCGATGACTTCGAGTCTTTCTACGCCGAGCGTGAGTGCGGCCTCCATACCCACGATACAGGCCTCATATTCAGCTTGGTTGTTTGTAACATCGAAGTTAAGCTTGAATGCAAGTGGCATGTGAGAACCATCAGGGGCGACTAGCAAGACCCCGATTCCAAATCCTTTCTGATTGGCTGCCCCATCGAAGTAAAGAGTCCAAACGTCTTCAACAACCGTTAGCACTTCCTCATCTGGGAACACAAAATCTGCATCTTCCGGTCCATCCACAGGGTGATCAGCCAAAAACTCAGCAATGGCTCGTCCCTTCACCGACTTTCTCGTGACGTATTCGAGATCGAATTCTGCCAAGAGGAGCAACCAACGTGCTAACTTACCAGTGAGAGCTGGTTTCTCAAACAGATACTTGAGTGGATCCATTCGAGAAATCAACTTCACTGGGTAAGCGAGCATGTAGTGTCTCAACTTTTTAGAGGCCCAAACCAAAGCCCAGCACGTTTTTTCCAAGGCGGTGTAGCGCTCTTCAGACCCAACCATTTTCTTACTTAAGTAGTAAACGGCCTTCTCAACTCCCTCGTCACCCTCTTGAGCTAGCAAGCATCCCATGGATGTAGAACTCACAGATAAGTATAGAATCAAGGGCTTTCCAGGCACTGGTGGCATCAAGACAGGCGGGTTTTGCAGATAGTTCTGAATTGACATGAAGGCCGCCTGACATCTGTCCGACCATACGAACGGGGTATCCTTCTTGAGTAGACGAAACATCGGCTCGCAAGTTAAGGTTAACTTGGCGATGAATCTGCTGATGAACTGAACCTTTCCCAAAAAGCTTCGCACTCCCTTTTTAGTCTCTGGTGGCTTCATTTCAAGCACCGCTTTGATCTTTGATGGATCGACCTCAATCCCACGCGAAGTGATCATGAAACCGAGCATCTTGCCTGCTGTGACCCCGAAGGTGCATTTCTGTGGATTGAGACGCATGCGGAACTTTCGGAGCCTCTCGAAAAACTTCCTCAATACAGGAACGTGCCCCTCCCGAGTTTTTGATTTAGCAATCATGTCGTCCACGTAGACCTCAACCTCTTTGTGCATCATGTCATGCAGAATGGTCGTAGCAGCTCTCTGGTAGGTAGGACCGGCATTCTTCAAACCAAACGGCATGACCAAATAACAATAAGTCCCCCATTCAGTGATGAAGGTCGTCTTCTCACGGTCTTCCGGCGCCATAAGAATCTGGTTATATCCGGAGAAACCATCCATGAACGAAAGCAGGGCGTGGCCCGCCGTATTGTCGACCAGTACATCGATATGTGGCAGGGGAAAATCGTCCTTGGGGCTTGCCTTGTTCAAATCCCTGAAATCCACGCACACTCAAATTTGTCCATTCTTTTTAGGAACTGGGACAATGTTGGCAACCCATGTGGGGTATTGAGAAACCATAAGAAAACTGGTGTCGATCTGCTTAGTGACCTCCTCCTTGATCTTCTGCACCCAATCCGGCCTCATGCACCTCAATTTCTGCTTCACGGGTTTGGCATTTGGTAGTAAGGGGATTCGATGCTCCACTATTTCTGGGTCGATGCCAGGCATGTCCTGATGGGACCACGCAAAAATGTCATTGAACTCTGAGAGCAGTTCTTTGAAATCATGACGTTCCTCTGGAGACAAAGTGGAGCCCGCCTGAACCATTCGGGGATCGCTCTCATCTTTCAAGTTTATTAAGACTATTTCTTCTTTTAACGGCTGAGCATGCCTTTCGTCTTCCCTTTCGATGCGGGCACGGATTTCCTTGGGAATATCCCCATCGAAATCTATCCCTTCATCGTCAGGGTCGACACAGTTTATATAAAGATCATTCAAGTAGTCAGAAGAGGATTCCTTCATTTCATAAGACCCTGCAGGGTTGCCAAGTACAAGGGAATCAAACTCAAAGTAAAAGCCATGACGTGGAGGGCCGAGAGGCACAAACTCCGACTCAGAGCTAGACTTAAACTCAGACGACTCAACAGACTCAGTGTAAGACTCCGATACATCATCAATGCAAGTAAGGTGTGGTTTGAAAATGCAATTTTTTAGGCTTCCCTTGGCTTCTGTGATGAGGGAGATGGGATCCTTGAGATCGTCGGAACCGAGCATGCACACCTCGGCCTCTTCAGATTCCTTGGCCAAACCCACTTGGGAGAACTCATAAAACAGCTGCTCCAAGCTTCCCTGATCAAAAGACATTAGCCAATCAGTCTTCAGCTTGGGCTGGCTAAGCTTCCTTTTGAATCCTGCCCTTGCTGGTTCTTCATCACTAGAGGACCAAGTGTCATCAACGAAAACCTCAAACCCAGGCAGCAACTCCCCAGTGACTGAATCGACAAAAGGCTCAGGCTGCCCAGTGTAGACATCATTCCCCACCTCGCGCACAAACTAGCTGTCAGGTTCACCATAGAGAGATCGAGGTTTTCCCGTGCATTTCCTTCTTTTGGCATCCTTGGTAGAAGAGGAGTACCCTAGACCAAAGCGGCCCTCGCAGGAAGGAAAGGCAGGGAACTCCGGGATCCCTTGTTGGTGAATCCCAAGACCAAGACCAGGTAGATAGGACATCCTCCTCATGATATCTAAAGCAACAGAGCTTATGATGAAGTCCCCATCCACATTGATGGCCAAAACCGAACCAGAAGTATCAAAAGAGAAACCCCCGAGATCAACATCTTCGTCGCCATGCGCAATCCCCAAAACAGGTGTGCCATCTTCCTTAAGCGGGCGAATGCCCGAGTCCCCGCAGATAGTCAAAGTTCCGGTAGGGAGTCCCAACATAACCTTTTGGTGAAGAGTAGACGGTACAGCCATGATGTCAGATCAGTGAAGCCATGGCCTTCCTAGCAGGAGATTAAAGGTGGCAGGGATATCAACCACATGGAACTCGACATCCATCTCAAAACCCTCAGCGTCAAGCTTAAGCACAAGCGTGCCCTCGACCATGCGACGAGTGTTGTCGTATGCCTTAACAGCCAGATTGGAAGGTGCAAAGTCGTTCTTGGCTAGCCCTAAGCGATAAGCCACCCTCAAAGGGCAAACATTGATTGTCAATCCATTGTCGATAAGAACACTTGGAATCCAAAGCCCTTTACATTTAACAGTGATGTGCAAGGGGCGATTGTGATCAACCCCTTCGATCGGTAGATCCTTGTCAGTGAAGACCACGGTGTGCTTAGAAGTAGGCGGGAGGATTATAGATATCATTGCTTCAGGTGTGACATCCAGTTGAATCTCGAGACGAGAGAGAGTGTGGCAGAACTTCCGTCGATGCTCGCGGGAGGAACAGATTAGTCCCCAGAGTGATATAGCAGCAGGAATCCGCTCCAGCTGCCTTTGAATCATGTCATCATTCGGGGAGCTAGGAGGTACCTCAAATGGTGCAGACCTTGAGAAAGCAGAAGGTTCGTTCCTTTGGTTAGAAGAATTGGACGAGCTCCCGGCCTGCAGATTGGCAGGCTGAAAAATTCGTCCACTCCTCGTAACGTTGAGAACGTTCTCTAGAGAGGGCACCACTTGAAGGTCTTGACTGTCATCCCAAAGATCAGCAGGGACTTCCCCCAATTTGCGTTTTCCTTTGTTAGAGGGCGGTGGGGCTATAGGTACCTCCATGCCCAAACCTAGGTCTTCAGCCAAATCATTCAACAACAGCGACTCCCAGAAGTCTGGATCCTTAACAGCTACAGCCTCCCCCATGGGCTCCGTATTAGCAACAAACGGGACTTCCAGAGTCCCCCATCAGCAAAAGAGCGGTTGACAGTCCAAACCTCGGGCCTAACTTGGATATTAACCACATCATCAACGTCCCAGAGGTCAGCTGGTGGAACAAGGTCTGTAACCATAATGCTGCGATCTTCCTCGGTCAGATAAGGCGGTATGGGGCACGAGAGTTCCTCGCTAACGATGTAAAATGTAGGGTCGTACTCAGTGTTAGTTACAGAGTCAACCAGCCTGTCAAGAGTAGAAGGGAGAAAGCATTCCCCAAGACACGAGTTTCCTCTTGAATGAGACCCTCTTCTATAAACTGAATCTCATGATTGGGCAGAGCATATCCTTGAAGAGGATTGAGGTCAAACTCCAACGGAAACTGCCACGTGGGCTCCGGATCCCAATAGTACTCCTCCTCAGGCAAAATGGGCTCAGGCTGTTGAAATAGCATGCTCAAAGAGAATCCATCCAAAGGGTCAAGCATGTCTGCCTCATAATTAGCCATCCAGGCATCATACCAAGCATGGTTAAAAGGGACATACTCTAGGTTCTGGGGGAAACCGTCTAATTCTAGCTCTGTCCATTCATTGATTATGGGAGTCGCATAGTTGTCATTATCAGCTATAGCCCATCCCACTACTTGCATATCAATCTGCTGTTCCGGTAGAGGAAAGACAGTGGTCCTGAAATGGCTCATCAAATTCGGAGAGGGGTTTGGATCCGTCACATCGAAATACGGGCTGTCCAAGAAAGAGGTAGAGTTGAGCTGCACGGACGGGATGGACTGGTGAAACAGGTCACTGATGGAAGCGTTGAACACGAACATTCCATTTTGCAGGCGTGCGAGGGGCACATCGGGATTGGACGACTGCCCTTCCTCAAGATGAATATAGAAGATCTCGGTTTCGGGCTGAAAAGGCATGGGCACAACCGGCCTGGGTTGGTCTGTTGAGGTTATATGGTCAGTGGGGTTGAATATAGTGGAGTTAGGGTTGATGTAAGTGGAGCTGAGGGATATTTGGTTGATGTGGGGAGCAGCATTGTGCTTTGGCAGGGAGTTGGAAAGGATGTTTGGCTTTTGGGTTGGTGGAGGTGGAGCGTGGAGAGTCCCTTCATCTATGAGATCCTGAATCGCATGACGGAGACGGAAGCAGGAGTCCGTAAGATGACCAGCCCCTTGGTGATAGGCACAATAAAGATTGGCTTTGAAGTTGGGCGAAGGGTTCTTAGGCAGAGGAGTCGGATCGAGAGGTTTCAGATGCCCTGACTGGATCAATTTCTCCATAACGGACGACAATGGAGCTTCAAATGCAAAGAAACTGCGGGGCTGATTGCGGGGCCGGTTATTTTGAGGGGCTTGCACCTGGTTAATCTCAACGATGCGATTGGTTGCATTGGAAGAAGAGGCGTTAGTGCCGTTGGTTGCTGTGTTAGAAGATGTCCCACTGCCAAACAACGCATTGGTGTTCCCTGAGTAGACCCGAGGCTTTGATTTCGGAGGGTTAGAGGACTCCCCTCTCGACAGAATCCCACTTTGTAGCGCATCCTCGATAGTCAACCCAGATTCGAAGAAAGTATCAAAGTTCGAGGAAGCTTAGACAAGAACCAAATGCCTAGCATAATCGGGCTGAAGATTGCGGGAGATGATTCGGAGCTGATCTCTTTCGCTCGGGCGATCGGTCATCTGAGCAGCCTTCGTCCTCCATCTTTTGACAAAATCCGCGAAGGATTCCTTAGCTTCCATTTTTGTGGACTCAAGCTCTCGGGTTGTCATCTTGAGTTGGGAGTTGTAACTATACTGCGAAATAAACGCAGCACCGATGTCTTCCCACATCCTCCTTTTAGCGATGTCAAGCGACAGAAACCAATGAAAAGCGGGTCCCGAGAGAGTCTGAGGGAAGAGCTGGGACATGGCCTCGGGTTCAACAGCCAAGAGTTTCATGGCGGCATGATAGCCATAAAGATGAGTCTTCGGGTCACCACTCCCATCAAACTTGGCGAGGTCAGGCATCTTGAACTTATCGGGGAGCTTAGCATTGGGATACAAGCAGAGGCGATCTAGGTCAATTCCCCCGGCGCTGATTTTCTCCGACTTGGACACAGATTCCTCCAGCTTGACGATCTTTGCCATGAAAGCAGTCATGTTAGGGTCCAGAACAGGTCTTGCCACAGCGAGATTCAGATTCGCTGCTTCCGGGTGAGCCTCTCTTGGGTTGGGCTGAATTATGATCTGCCCTGCATGGTTGGGGTCTTCAACAAAGATTGGCTCCGCATGGTCATCCTCGTCGACCTCGCCTCCCGCTTCTGCAGCTGGCGGAAGACAAGTGTTGATAAGGTCATTGAGCCTAGTGAGATTTGCATCAGTCTGAGCACCCCTTTGCTGCATGGTGGCGATGCTGTTCTGAATGTTCATGAGTATGGTTTCGAGACTTAGTGGTTGCGGATGATCTGCCATAATGGAGGTTCCGGATGAACTTGACCAGGACGAAGAGGTAGGTGACGCCGGAGATTCAATTTCCTGGATAACCGATGGTGATCCTGACTGTAAAGCGGCCAACAGGGAACACGGAGAGTCTTCCGTTGTGACTGACTGAGCTTGCAACCTGACTAGCCTTTGAACCGAATTCTGATACAGATGTTCCCAAGTGGGTTTGGCTTTCTGCCTCGATACTTTCTTTGGCGGCGCAATGGTTCAGAATCCTGCTTTGCTTTGCTGTAAGAAAAGGTTCGATAAGGGCCCTGCAGCAACCTTACTCTAAACAAAAGACTTAAAGTGATAACACAGCCATCGTCGTCAGTGTCGCCCCTAGACTCTAAGACTACAGACGAGTCTATCTCATGATGTTCGGACGCTGCCAAAATCCTCAGATTTCTTTTCGAGAGTGTATCCTTGTTTGAATCAAACAATACTAAGAGATGTCAAAAACAGTCTAAGCCTTTGACTTTTCCGTTCTTGAAATTTCAACTTTGAACTCGGAATAACTCGGGATGGATGACGTGATACCTTAACCGGGGTGGCGTAGGCGACACCGTGCCATAGCCTGAGCGGTGTACGTGCTGCGCACGATAACCAGGGTGGTATAAGCATCACATCATCCTCTCCGTCGTTCCTTGTTTTCTGTTTGAAACTTCAATTGGGTATATAGACAAGGACTTAGAAAGTCTTGATTTCCCAAAGTCTTGCTGATCCTAGGACTTTGAAAATTTGATAACACCCACCGTTAAGATGCATGACTCTTCATCGGGCCTAGCAGTGTCCTAATAAGCATAAGAGAGACTCGCAAGAGAGAGACAACCTAGAAGCCGCCCTAAACATGCCCCTACGTAAAACGGTATGTATGTACAGTGCATGCGATAGGGAAAGCAGTAACACGTAGGCAGTATATGGGGGGTTAGATGCAAGTAGATCTTACCCTGTAGGTACCTGTCCTAGTTTGGAGAGTTCTAATGCTTTGTATATGTAAAGGCCAGTTTTGGCTTGTAACGGGTTCCTCGGACTAAGGCCAAAGATATACCTCCCGTTGCCCGCGTAATCGCAGAGCAACAGTCGAACGGTAGAATGACCCATCATCGTCGGAGGTTGTTGGTCATTCGGGGTCCCCGGGCCCCGGTAAACCGTGCCGGATTGCCGAAACGATCCAACGAGACTTATCCCACATCGATGCAAATGAGAATGCTAAAAGTTTGATTAATTGAAACAGAATCGCAAATTCGCAAATGCCTTTTTCAAATTTGGCTCACTTTATTTAGTCAATGTTTAGAAGAAACTACACGAGAGAACAATCGGAAAAGCCCCAAATCGGATTGGCCGGACACGAGGTCCCGTTAAATCACCATTCCAACCTTCGGCAGCGCGAAGCTCACCGTTTTGACAAACTTTTGTGGGATTGTTCTTAAGTGTATTAAAATCTAAGTATAGACCAATATTGGTTCGATCCCCAGCAGAGTCGCCACTGTGGGCAGCGTGCCCTTGGAATTTTCGGATTCCAAAATGCAAGGGCCTGGATCGTGGGAGCGCTTTTTAGCTGGACGTCAAGCGCTCGCGAAAATACAGAGTCACCACTTGGGTTTGAAGGTCCAACACCCAAGGAACCGTATTTCGAAGCACTTGTCGCGCTGTTTGATTTAAAAAAGTTTAAGGAACCAGTCCGTCATAACCATATCTGGGTTCGGGAGCCAGGTTACGAGAGGGGAAGGGTTTTATGGCACCCCTCTCCCTCGATCCGGAGATCGGTCTCTACTTAGGCATTTGCGAAAGATGTTTGTTTTGCGATTCTGTTTCGTTAATCAATTTTTAGCCAATTAGGGCGGGGGAACAGTTAATCGGGGATTTAAAACTGTAACAGTTTGCAGGATGTGATAGATATGGCGTGGATAGGCGAGATAATAAGTAATAAATGGAATGAAATTCGAAACATCGATCAAATATCAAGACAGTGCTGTGTATGACTTTGGCACGAACAAACGGCCAGCTTGTATGCGTGAATCCATCTACATGCAAGCAAACCTCGCGCGAGTGTTGATGCCTCACCAGTGGTTTGAATTTTACCCCTTTCTGGGCTCTGGAAGGACCAGCGCTCACCCAGGTGCAAACCAAGCAGTTTATAAGTACTTGAAAGTAAACAATATTACAACAGACAGACGGAAATACTATGGCAACATGACCCCTAAACAATGGGGGTGACTAAACAGAGGCCAAGGCCAAGCTGCTCATGCAAGGGCAGTCCCTGGAAAACAGAGAACCATCGCGCGAGGGAGTGAGACACGCGCGCGATTGTTCTTACTGGACTTCCAGGAATTGATTTGCATGCTTAGGGCTCTGAGACATCTTCCAGAGCATCCCAAGAGCATTCCGAACCAAGCGAAGTTGTAAACTAAGCTAAACTATGATTTTTAACATGCAAAGCAGTGAGCTAATACTTTTAAAAGACTTGAAAGTGACAATGAACACGACAAGAAACTTAAAGACCAACATCCCTTCCCCACGTGGTCCAATCTCGTGCAGACAGAACTGTCGCGCGAGGGAGCGGGACCATCGCGCGCGGGTGTGCTTGGCAACGGCTCTTGAAACCTTGCTAGCTTTAGGGCCAGAACTGGTATTGATTACCAGCCTTGACCCTGCCAGCCCCCCTCAGGGGTTCGAACAGTGAGCAGAAAGGTATTATACCTTGGCTTGAGTGTCTTGATAATGGCTTGAATGAGGTGATGTGGCTTGGACTGGGATTATGTGGGAATGGGTGTAGTATGAAGTGCTTATGCTTGTGCTTGGCTCTTTTTCCTTGAGAAATTTCTTGTAACCCCTTGAAATGAAGCATGGGGGGGTTCTTATAGAAGGAGGAGTTGGTTGGTGGCTAGACAAGGCCATGCAACCAGCTAACAAGGCTGGTCACAATTGCTTGGTGGAGAAGTGGGGTGGCAAAGGTGATGGGAGAATGGGGTAGAGGTGGTGCAAGGGGAGCCCCCCAGAACGCTGTTCAGTCGATGAAACGGGGTTACATAGGCCTGTAGCCCCCTGATCACCACGCAATCCGGGTGAAAATGACAGGTGTTGACCATCGCGCGATGGAGTGGATGCGTCGCGCGAGTGTCAAACAAACCCCGCGAGGGTCAACAGTCAAAACTTTGACTTTGACCACCACCTAGCAAGTGAAGCATCGCGCGAGGGTTTTAGTTCATCGCGCGACTGTTAAAACCTGAGGCCCAGGTTTGGATTCAAGGGTTTTCAGGGCTAAGGATGGGTTCCACACACGCCAAACTCAAGCCATTCCATGTTCTCAAGACTGTTTTCGACCTGATTCATCATCGGGGAAACAAGAAACCGAAAAACGAAGTAAAACGATCGGGAAATCAGATTGGGGTGTCTACACCTTCTACACCACTCTAGGAGTCCAACCGTTGAACCCGTGGACCCCCTGTACTGACCACAGCTGGCGTACACCCCACCTCTCCTGGCGTACGCCCATCATCACCGCCACCTACCTCCATTGCATGGCCGCCATCGCTGCCGCCGCTGCCTGAAACCCCTACACCAGTGATCGACGACACTCTTGGGGTTGCTTGATCGTCGATGTGAGGCCTCAAAGTCACGATTTCACCCCTTGGTTGGCCTTCCTTATCTCCGGCACCACCATTGCCGTTGCCACTGCCGGACTCCGCCATGGACGAGTATGGGTGAATGTGGTTTGGTAGAATGAGAGTGAGATTGAAGGATTTGAGAGAGTTTTGAAGTGTTTGGAGTTCAAAAACCGAAGAATGGCGGTTTCAGAACTCGTGCAAAAGTTTATACAACATGGGAGCTTTACTGGGCCGAATCTAGGCTGGGTCTGGGCTCGGACTGACAGAGGTTCCTGGCGTATGCCAGTATGATGATCCCGTACGCCACTATTATCTGGGCCTCAGGCCCAAATCATTCTTGGAGTCGAAATTCATTCTCAACGTGAAAGCCCAAGTGGCCCAGTTTCACATTGGTGCCTGTGGACTCTCCTCAAGCAGAGACCCGTCCAATTTCAAATCAACGACGATCTATCCATCCATTTTCAAATCAACGATGATCCATCCATCCAATTTCAAATCAACGACGATCCATCCGTCCATTCTCAAATCAACGACGATCCATCCGTCCATTCTCAAATCAACGACGATCTATCCTTCCATTCTCAAATCAACGACAATCCATCAGTCCATTCTCAAATCAACGACGATCTATCCGTCCAATTTCAAATCAACGACGATCTATCTATCCATTTTCAAATCAACGACGATCCATCCGTCCATTCTCAAATCAACGACGATCTATCCGTCCATTCTCAAATCAACGACGATCCATCCGTCCATTCTCAAACCAACGACGATTTATCCGTCCATTCTCAAATCAACGGCGATCTATCCGCCCATTCTCAAATCAACAACGATCTATCCGCCCATTCTCAAATCAACGACGATCTATCCGCCCATTCTCGAATCAACGGCGATCTATCCGTCCATTCTCGAATCAAATCAACGGCAATCCGCCCGCCCGCTTATCTTCTTTCCCCAACAGTGTCAATGCTCTTGCAGAGGGTTATTCCCCAAGAGAGTCCGTCTTTTATGGTGCCCTGTGCTGCCCTTCCAATACAGTTAAGCGGTGGTCCACCCGTCTATATTATCCCCAGCAACGGCGATTTTCCTCAATGGTTTGCTCAGCCATACTTAACCATTCAGGTTCTTTTAAGTTCATGTCTTCTTTGACTTGTGTTCTGGATAGCCTAGAAGGAGGTGTCTAGAAAACATTTGACGTTACTCGTACCAAATCAATGAACTTTCAAGTGCCGTCAAAGGGGGGCTACTATAGACACCCTATTTTGGACTGTCCAGACCAGTTTACTTACGGATTTTGATTCCCCAATGATGATTACGGTCAAAAGCACTTCGAGCCTAATGGTGTGTTTGAGCTTTGAGCGTCCTGAGCCTCATTCAAACCTTTGTCGAGCCCAGCCCAGACCCTTCAATCCAGGACCAAATGGCCTCAGCAAAACCATACTTGCTTACGCCAGTATTACGCTGGCGTGCGCCGGTCAACTGCCACGTGTCAGTCATCGACCATTGGCTCAGTTGCCACCGACGCACGCATGTATACTATAGGCGCACGCCAGTCAAAAGTCGGTCAAATATCACTATTCAACCACGTGCTCGAGACTTTTATGGCCACCCTGACGTAGTCTACAGTCCTCTGATAATTACCTTTGTGCAGCCGGCTCCCCCTCTCTCTTACACCACCTTTCAACCCAAGTCCCATGCATTTAATGCATGGGAGGCTCACCTCTTAACCCAACCAGCCCTTAACCAGCTAGTTACTGGCCTTCTCTCAGTCATTCTTTGCCTATAAATACCCCCCTTGCATTTATATGCAAAGGGTTCACAAGGTTAAGACTCATAAAGGGCATTCAAGCTCTCTTTTTCCCCTTGTCTTTGCTTTCTCACTTCCCCCATCAATTGGAAGAGGAAGCAAACACTTCTCCATACACCCATAACACCCCTCATCCTCCGTACATCCACCAAACCCCCAAGTGTAAAGCTCAAACCCATCATCAAGCTTTTTTTTAAAGGTATACCACCTTTGTTTCTATGTCCTGTTCTGACCCCTGAGGGGTGCTAGCAGGGTCAAGGCTGGTAATCAATACCAGTCTTGGCCCCAAAGCTAGCAAAGATTCAATGACCGTGTGTGATGATAAGTGGCGCGCGCCAGTAACCAGAAGCCGTACGCCAGTTATGGCAGTATGAGCACAACTGGCATGGGGACCATCGATCATCCATTTACTGTTTATCTTTTCATTTCATCACCTTTCAGCATGATAAGAACCAGTTTACTGCTTTCTGTATCTTAGAACGGTGTAGTTGTTTACCTGTTATTTCTATTTTAAGGCCTTTGGGATCCTTCTGGTCGTGTTCCAAAGCCCAGATCATGCGAAGCCAAGCACTGACCAAGTGTTGCAACTGGCGTACGGAGTCTATGGACTGGCGTACGACAGTTTCAATGGATCTAGTGGCTGGCCCTTGCATGGTAGTTGAATCTCGGCCTCTGTTTATGTTCCCCACATTGTTTATGGGGCATTCTATTTGTTTTATTGCTCTAAAAGCCATCTCTACTGTCTGTAACTGCATATATTTTGCTATATTAAACTGCGTGGTTTGTCCTAGGTGTGTGCTGGTCCTTCCAGAGCCCAGAAAGTTGAGAGCAAGGGATGTGGTTTTAAGCTTACTGGAGTATGCTGGTTATTGTGTGGCGTGCGCAGGTAAGATCTGCATGTGGTGGTTAACCAGTGCAAGCCGGTCTTTTCTTGCGCACGACATCCTGGGCCTGTGTGTTCCAGTTTGATCAAAACGTTCACAGGTGCTTGTTCTCAATCTAGTATACCTATTTAGATCAAATGTACACTATCATTTTTTTCACATAAATGCAACTTGTTACAGTTTTAAATCCCCTTTAATTGTTCCCCCGCCCTAACTAGCTAAAAAATGATTAATGAGAGAAAAATGCAAATGCTTTACAAAATGCCCGAGTAGAGACCGATCTCCGAATTGGGCGAGAGGGGGTGCCATAAAACCCTTCCCCTCTCGCAACCTGGCTCCCGAACCTCAGATATCGAAGGTGACGACGGACCGGTCTACGCCTTTTTCAAAATCAAACAACGCAGCAAGCGTTTCAAGTTCGGTTCCTTGGGTGTTTTATCGCAAAACCCGAGTGGCGACTCCGAATTGTAAGCGTTTCACCGTGCTTCCCGAAATAGGGTGCACCCGATTTTTAAGACAAAAATTGAAAATTTTGGGGCGTGTGCCCACAACCTAATACATCAAGAGATGCAATGCCAAGAGGCATAGCAGTCGAGAAACCCAATGTATCAAGAGATAGCACCTTTTTTTTTCTTCTTCAGAGCCAATAGGCGTCACACCAACAAATAATCAAACACATTCATAATGCAAGCAACTTGTAGTAGTGAAGACAAAAATCAAGTATTAGATCAATAGACCAATGCAAGACCAAATAACCACAACCATAAAGACATGAAAGTGAATCAAATGTGCGGACCAAAGAGGCTCAAGGAAACGTCAAGATAAGACTAAACAATGAGATGCTCATGTAGACAAATCAACTATGTGGGCAAAAAGGCCAATGCAACTACCTAAACTACACATTAAGCAACCATGTGATTGCGGGATATGCAAACAAGCGTTTTGGGACATCTCAACTTTCGCGTACTCAAGCTAGTGTTTCTCCTACACCATAAGATGATAACAAACTCTATACTAGCCAAATGGTTATGACAAAGAAGACGATGAGATCCAATAGACTTTGAAAGATTGCAACACTCTAGCAACGCTGCTAACACGATGTATGGCCAAGGGACCTTCTAGCTACACTCCTCATGAAATAGGAAACCCATGTTATTTCCATGAAAATTTACAAATAAGTAATTGTGCTTGTATTGTGGTGTCAAAAATGCTTAGGATAAAATTAAATTTGAAAATTTCTGCTTGAGGATTTCAAAACCACATTATTTTACCTACATGATTCACATTCAAACCACTCAGTTGTCAAGAGACGCAAAATTGTTCTACGAACCCATGACCCTAGCGAGTTTACTGTTTGAGGGTTAATTGACTACTTTGAGTTGGATTGATAAGTGACCACTATGCATCTCATGGGAGATTGTGCGCTTCTAAAAAAGGGGGGATACAGTTGTGCCCTTTTGCTTCATACCACTTTTTCTAGTCCATACCTTCCACATTGGTTATGCCCCTAGTATCTAGGACCTTGTTGCTAATTCGCGTTCTTCAATCCGAGAGTACTTTATTATGGACCATATTATAGGTTAGGGTGTTGGCTTAAGAAAGAAAGAGATATAACGGCTCAAACCTACTTTCTACTCATGCTTGGGTTCCAAAAGCTAGCAGCCGTCTTATTACTCTATTTTGTATGAAAGGGTGATATTTCTTCAAAATGCCCCTTATTTTTGGATTGGAAGAGATGATGTTTTTCTTTTCTTCTTTCAAAACCCCCTTGTGTGACGGGATGCTTATTTTCCATTTTGTAATCATCTCTCATTGCCTTTTTAACTACTCCAGTGTGGGGGATGGCTGTCTAGCAGGCTTTATTTGAAAGAAACTATTCAAAAGCTCAATGTGGCTAGTAAGGGATAAGTGTTTGGATAGAGAAATGATAGCATTTCTTCATTTTGAATCACGCGACAGAGCTACTAGAATCCTAACCAAGAGATTAAGAGGCGTTGATGTTTTACCAAGTGTTTTTCAAAATCAAGGACAAGTCTTGAGACTCAAAGTGGGTGCATAGAGACGTGGCTAAATTTTCATAATTATTTTTATGCTCTAACTTTTGTCTAGACCGCCATTGAGGGTTTTTAATCTAGCGAGCTCATTTTTTTCCCTTCTATCTTCAACATGTTTCTCCTATGAGCAGCTCCATGAGAGCACACAAATATTTTCAACTCCCCCTCAACTCAACATGAATGACATGGGTCATAACTCATTCTTTGCATTTGATAACTCGAGTGATTTATGATCTGTTTCAAGCGATATCATGAGATCACTTTGAAACCCTTGAGGATTGTTTTCAACACTTAATGTTATCATGAGTATTTCATGGCAGCAAATTAGCATAAAAGAAAACATTTTAAAGAATGGGGTCGACCCTAAGGTGCCTACGTATCTCTAAAGAGAATCAAGTCATTCGTAGTTCATGTCTAAGAAGATTCATATTCCGGGAGAGATTCACATTTCATGTTGAGTGCAAAGAGTTGGTTCAAAACCATGATGAACAAAATGACTTTAATTTTAAGAGAAAATAAACTCAAGACTCAAAATTCCTAAAGGAGAACAAACTCGAGACTCAAACCCTAGAAAGAAGCAAATAAGGGCCAAAAGAAAGGCCCAAAGATTAGCTAATTGAGACTCATAAAAAAAACTAACTCAAAACACGTGACAGTATTTGGCCGCCGCTTCTCAATCATCCAACATGGTTGGATCAACTATCCCTTGATCGATGAGATCCTGGACTGCATTCTTGAGAGCCCCACATTGTTCAATGAAATGACCAGTCACTTGGTGATACTTGCAATACTCTTCACCCTTCTGTGCAAGATTACTAGGAAATTTTGGTTGCAATACTCCTCACCTTTCTGTGCAATACTTGCTAATGGTTTCAAATCGCCTGTTGCTTTTAAGATGTGGAACACATCTTCTAACTTCATTCCAAGTGGAACAAATTTCCTCTTACGCTTGTGATGAGATCTCACCATATTAATACCACTATCATTGTTGGTATTTGTGCTTGTCTCTACCTTGTGGCTGACTTCTCCATTGTCGAGTAATCCTCAATTAAGGCCATCTTCAACTTGTAATCCAGTAGCATAGAGGCACTTAAAAGTAAAAATTGCTTGGGAATACATGTGCCTCAGGAACTGTGGCTGTAAATTTCTTACCACCATTCTAACTTGGTCTTCTTCTGAGGGAAGAGTTTTCATCTATGCTGCTTTCTTTCTCCACCTAGTAAGAAAATTGACAAAGCTCTCATTTGGCTTTTGTTTGAGCATCTCCAAATCTCGAGTGGTTACCTCAATTTGGACATTGTAGGCATATTGATTGATGAAAGCATTGGCAATTTCTTGCCACCCCTTGTACTTGTTGAAGTCCAGAGTGAAAAACCAGTCGAGAGCACTACCTGTGAAAGTCCTTTGAAAAAGTTGGGCAATGAGTTCATCATTTAGGCCCATAGGTTTCAAGGTGTTGATGATATAACAGACATGGCTAGTGGGATTGTCGGTGCAATTAAACTTCTCAATATTGGGCATCTTGAACTTATCTGGCAATTTGGCATTGGGGAAAAGGCAGAGTCCATCAAAATCAAGGATTTGATCTCCTCGTGAGTGAGCCATAGCAGCTTTGATGTCCTTGACTTGTTGAGTAAGCTCATGGTTTTCCATTATGATCACGAGGCTATCAACTTCTGGAGAAAAGGGCTTCTGAGATTTTGGCGGCCACAACTGTCACAGCTAAGTCCAAAAGCAAATCTAAAAGAAACAAAAGCTCAATTACGTTCATGCCGAGACATCCCAAATCAAGTGATTGTGCAGTGCACTTATTTGACACACCCATTGCCCCTAATATAATGACCCATGTACCATGTATGCAACCAAGTGGTTGATCAAAGTACTAGTACTATGAAGTGATGTGATCAGGAAGTAATGCAATACAGCAAGCAATCATGCGACAGTTATGTAATTAAGTGATCATATATACGATGTACCATGCAAGATAAAAGATTGATGAAACCCCCACTTTTTCTTTTTTCTTTTCTCTTTATAAGATCCTAAAAAAAACAAACAAACAAAGAAATTTATGAAAACCTAAAGAATAAGGAAAGATTTTTTTTTCTTTGAAAAGATCCTAGCAAAGATTAAAAGAAAAAGAAATAAAAAGAAAGATTCTTTTTTTTTTGTTGTTATTGAAAGCATCCTAGCAAGAAAGAAATAAATAAAACCTAAAGAAAAAAGAAAATTTTTGTTTTTTTTTTTTTAGAACTCCTAACAATATAGGACTATGGCAACCTTTCACAAGTTAAAACTTATCTCAAAGAGAGACAGAGTTATGCAAAGACTATTCTTTCTCTCAAGAGAGATAGACTTCATCACAAACTCTTAATAAAATGAGCATGAATTCATCTTCTACAGCAATTAAAATTCTAGAGAGTGATAATCATTGAATCAAACAAGAGTTTGAGATATGATGCAACAAATAGTCCTAACCTGTTTGGGATTTTCTGTCCTAGCTTGGAAAGAGTTCTATGGCTTTCTACAATATGCAAGGTTTCGGGTAGTCTCAAAGGGTGCTCCATAAGGAGTTTGCTGGAACCCCTAACATAGCTCATGACATGCAGGGATATTAGGTGAATTCAACGAGATTGCCCACTCGATGAATATGATACAAGAATTAAATAAAGTAAGCATTAATCCTATGTTGAATTTTCTGATTATGGCTCTCAAATCCCTAGCAGAGTCGCCAAAAACTCTAGACACCTCCCAAATGAGGCATCGCCATACAGATTGATCAAATTTGTTTGGTTCCACTTCATAAACCAAGATCGTGGATATTCCCATGGCTAAGAATATCGCCACACGATAACGGTTATCATCAAAATAGAGTCGCCACCTAGTTTATAGAAAACTAGGAAAAACACATAGAGATTCTAGGTACGGGAGTCAAAAGTATAATAAGGGGAAGGTGTTAGGCACCCCTCTTTGCCCAGTCGTGAGACTAGCCCATAATTATTCAACATGTGATTAATGCTTGCTTTATTTGATTCTAAACAAATAAACTGGTTTTAGCCTTTGAACAATTAATATGGTAAGCCAGGACAGTAAATAAAACATGCATCAAAATAAATAAGAAACAACGGACTGTCCCAGTAAATGGATTCCACGGCCGGTGAATGGATCTCACGGCCGTGGAATCCCACTGGTTCAATGTATCAGCTGTGGGAACGATGTCCCTACCGATACTCTTCCTCACACCAGAATGAAGAGTTAATCAGGAATCAAAACACTACGATTAAAGTATAAAAATAGAAGATGAATCAAACCATAAGCCCCTGGGCCCCACCACCTTGATCCCTCAGTGCTTGATTGCTTTGGATTGAGGGTGATTGACTGATCTTCTTCTCGAAACCCAAGGATTAGGGTTTGTACTTCGGGGTTTAATCGCTCAAGATGCGGCTGCTCACAAAAGTTTAAGGCTTTTGTAGAGAGGATATGATAGATGATTTCTACAGAGCTTGAAGGTATGAGATGGAGGAATTGAATGTTAATTTCGGAACCCTAAGGCCTTTTTATATAGGTAATTGGTGACTCATTCCGGCCAATCAAATGGCGTGAATCAATAAGGTAGTTTGGGTAACAAGATCTCTTATTGAATCTGCTTTCGTAGCCCTAAAGAATCGAAAAAAGGCTGCTAAGGTTTTGGTGCAACGATCAAACGACTGACAGAACATTCCAGAATTTTGGAAAAAGATGATCTGGCGGCTGAGGAATGGATTTGGCGGTCGAAGAATGGATCTGGTGGCCGAGGAATCGATCTTACAGTTGATAGATGTATTTTCCTAGGATGCTGTATTTCTGTCTGAAAGGTTATTTGGCTCTGATTTAGGTCCTTTAAGTGGCTAAAAGTACTCACCAAAAGTCCTAAGGTTCACGAGAAGTCAATCAGCAATCACTGTATCCATTCATCATCGGGATGGTCCCTAAGGTGAGACTTGAAATAATCGTTAGGCCAAATTGGGGTATCTACAGGTATCTTCTAGATCGATATCTTCAGGCTCCTCAGTCTCCTCTGAGTCGGCACTAGGCTCCTCCTCAGTAGGGCGCGAGCGTCTCTATCTCTTTGAGGGTCGCTCTTCCCGACCACTAGCAACAAAAGCCTGTGGTGCGGGCATGCTCACAAACTTTCAATGCAAACCCTGAGAAGCCCCTCCTCTAGCCTGTGGTGCGGGCATGCTCACAAACTTTCAATACCATCAGTCCCTCCACGCGAGGTAGTACCGGCGGAGCATAGCCCATGGCATACAGCCATACTAACTGCTCTAGGCCTAGCATGGCCGTTGCCATCTCCCGAGCATACTCCGGAGTCACCTGCATGATAAGAAAATCAATAAAAATAGGCATGGAAAGAGATGGAAACATGATTGTAATAACTCTGAATTTTAATAAATAAAAAAGTTATTTATTATTCAAGTTATTATTTAAAATTGCTTGGATTGCCTTGATTTTCTTTTATTTTCCGGTAGTTGGTCATAATTACACTTTAGCCCCTCAAGGATCGTTTCTTGACTTTTAAGCCCTACTTAGCAAGTCTAGTTAGCTTCCAACCGGCTTGTTGAAGAAACCAAACTAGGAAGTCACCTAGTTACTCTAGATGGACCATTTTGCCCATCTTGAACCTTTTGGACCTTTTCAAACCCTAGACTAGAAATTTTTTAATTATTTTCTTTTATTGTTTTGATTTTATTCTTTATCCTTTGGACGATAAAGGTTTGGGGAACTATTATCCATTGGATAATAGAAATCCAATTCTTTATATTAAAAGGATTCAATAAAAGATTTGGGCAAAGTACTTGAAATAGACTTTTATAATTATTTTAAAGGTACTTTTTGATTATTTTACTATAAAAGTTCCCAAGTAACTATCGTCCATTGGACAATGATTGTTAGGGTAATCTTTACCCTTTGGACAATAGCTTATTCCATTATTATATCTTGTTAAGTACATGTATATATATACACATGTGTATTTACCTCATGCAAAGGACATGTAGTCCTTTTATAAGACTTAATTTATTATTTAAAGTACTCGTCCTTTATTATCCATTGGTTATTAACCGTTAGGGGATTTATTACCCATTGGTCAATAGAATGGTCTTGTCAACTAAGTACTAGGCCTATTAAACTAATATTTTGTTAAGATTCCCGAGAGTACAAAGTACACTATTATATTAATTATGTACTAGTACATTTTGTATTAGTTTAATGGGAAATCTTGACCTTTAAGTCATTTTGGATTTCAAAGTACCAAAGTACCCATTATTTTATTTTATGTTCTTGCATTAGTAGTATATATATATATGTGTGTGTGTGTGTGTGTATGTACCATGCAAGAGAGAGAGAGAGAGAGAGGAGAGAAAGGCCGAGAGAGAGGGAGAGAGGAGAGAGTGAGCCGAGAGAGGAGAGAGAGGGAGGGAGAAAGAGGGGATTTGATGTGTACCTTGATCTTTGATCTTCCAATGTACTACCAAATCCTTGGTTGTCTACTCCTCCTAGCCAAGTATAACCACCATTGTCCTCCTTTGTACATCTTTCAATTGTTTAAACATTAAAATCTTTTACAAACATTCTTTCTACCATAAAATCTTCCAAAGATCAAATCCAAGGACTAACCTAGCCATGCAAGCCTACCATTTAGCCTTTGATCTTCCAAGCAACCTTGATTTGTTGGAATAAAAAAATGAGACCTAGAGAGAGAGAGGGGGGGGCCGGCCAAGGGAGAGAGGGAGGGAGAGCTTGCCTATAAATAGAAGCTCACTCCAAGCTTTGAACTCACACCTTCAACAATTGCTCTCACTTCTCTCTAGAAATTCCAAGAGTTCTTCATTTCAAAGTTCTAGTTTTTCTTGAGTTCTTGAGAGTTCTTGAGCAAAACCACCAAACCACTTTCAAAACCACTTCTAGATCTTTAAAGTAGCTTAGTTAACGTTAGTAAGTTGTTTCTAGGAAAAGAAAGTACATCTCTTTTCCTTTCGAAGCAAACCGACGCCGTTACGCCGCCAAAATTCAAAACCGACGACCAAATCTTCGTAGCCGACCATCGCCAAGAAGAACGGTAGTTATCCTTATCTACTATCCCGAATATAAAGTAGTTTTGTACCCTAACTCTAAATATAAGTTCAATGGGAAGTAACTTTGATCATTTCATTTAAATTAGATAAGGTTATCTTTTGTTGGGAACGTATGAAATGCATGATGTTCATTATTGGTGATTCAAGCATGTTATGTAGCCTAGAGTTGGATGATCTTGTTGGATTTATTTTGAAGTTTCGATAAATGCTTGTTTATGTGGAAAGTCCTACACCACGGAGTCTATGCATGATAACGTGACACGAGAATCAAGAAAGTAGAGACATGGCACCTAGGGTGTGTTAAAAAAGATGAGAATGTGTTTATCCAAGGGAGGAAATATTTTGAAACTACATAATGACCGGTTTTGGGTGACATTATGTGAGTTGTGTGTGTCTGTGTGCCAATGGGAACCCGGCGCGGCGGAACCATTGTGAGGATACTTGGGAAACCGGCGCAGCGGAACCGAGGTTGGGTGTGTGGCTTGGTTATCCGCGGTACAGAGCCAATGCGGTTGTATGCCAATGGGAACCCGGCGCGGCGGAACCATTGTGAGGATACTCAGGAGACCGGCGCGGCGGAACCGAGGTTGGGTGAGTTAAAAAGGAGTTTTTGGCAAAAAGGAAAGTGGAATAATAACACGGTCTACGATGAGTCTAAATAATGAACACAACGTTAGTCGAGTAAGGAATGTGGATTAGAATACTTGTTTGGACTATATGCATGATCTAAAGTAGAATTGTTGTTATTATGATCTTTCGTTCATAAGTTAAGGGTTAGAGGGTTTGGATTATTCTATTGAGCATTTTAGCTCACGGTGTTGCCTTTTTGGTGACCTTGACCTATTATATTGGTGGCGACACCGGTATAATATGTCAGACCTCATAGATGAACAGGGTGAACTTTACACCTTGGAGGCCTTTGGAGCCGAAGAGCTAGCCCGGATGGAGGAACAAGCGGAGTAGTAGTTAGGAACCTTAGTTCCCTTCCGTTTGTAATAAAAGTACTTCTTTTAAGCTTTGTTGTAATAAAGAGCCCGACTCAGTTTATTTTTCAATAAAATTACTTATTTAACGTACCCAAAATTCGGGGCGTTACAATGATTGCACCTCAGCGAGGAATTTCGAAGGATCGACTGCTGGACGTGGGACCTCCACTAAACTAGGGACTTCTTGAGCAAAGACCACGTCCACTGTCCAGGAAAGAGCAGGTAAAGTGCCCCTGCTCTGACCCACGCTGTCACCACGGCCTGCACTTCCACCTTTCCCACCTCTTCTACCTCTTCCACCTCTGCTACTTCCCATTTGTTGTTATGCCTCCCAAGCAGCACAGATTCCAAAGCCCCTCATCAGGTACTGAGACCCGTACTCTACATAGTTAGCGTCAGCCTGAAACAGTGGCTTTAGCTGAGGGTTCAGCTGTGTGAACCGCCCAATCTCCTCCAACGTTTACTCGCTCATTCTCTGCACGAGAGAAGGGAGTGGTCCAAGAACCAAGAAAGTATCCAGCCTCAACGACTGATGTGATACCCGGTCACCCAAGTACCACTTCCAGCCGTAAGGGGACTCCAGAAGCATTTTCCCTCTCGTCACCTCCCTGCTCCGAGCTACGTACGGGATGTCGAATCGATCCCAGATATGCTAGTACAACTGTAGTCAAAAGCGTAAGATATCAGTATGCTAACAGGGTGAAGGGCATGAATTGAGAAATCGAAGAAACATGGATACCTGGTCAGGACGCAGCTCGTCCAAGAACAACCGATACGCATTCAGGTCGCCTTTTCCTTTCTTCACTCCTCAATACTCCTTTGACTAACGAATGACCCGAGGAAGTATCATGTCATTAGGACACGACGTCGCGCGGGAGGGTACATGTCCAGTACCTTGTACGTCCAAAGCTGCAAAGTTCAAGGTCAGAGTTAGCACAAGATATACAAAGACTAATGAAAAGCTAACTAACAGTAAAGGAAAAGCAAGGTTTTGAGTTATACCTCCCAAACTCGCCAGTAGCCACTGAGGCTCTTCCCCGCTCCCCGAGAGAAAGACCCCATGAAGGCATAGCACGCCCCCAAAGCCACGCTGCCCCAGTCAAAGCAGGCTATCTCCCCAATGTTCCACAAGGCCGGAAGGAAAGACAAGTGTACCCGGTTGTGTCTGTTGGGAAACAGAGATGCACCGAGCATGTACAACAAGAAGCACCATGCCATTTGCTCCTCTTGAACCCTATCCTCCGAGGGCTTCGTCCAAAACTTCAAAAGCTGAGCATACCGGTTGCTCCCTTCTCCGCCCTCAACGTGTACCCCAGGAGAAGCCTTTGGAACTCCGCATTTCTCTCTGTCATAGCATCATAGGGGATAGGGTCACCTCCGACCCTCAGACCTGTGATCACTGAGAAGTCCAATGGCATCATCGTCATCTCACCAAAAGTGAAGTGGAACGAATTTGTCTTGTCCCACCACCTCTCAGCAAGAGCCCTCACCACCTGATGATCATTGCTCGCCCACGTTAGGATACTAACGAACTCTCCAAAGCCTGTCTTTCTCACTATCCCCTTCACCACCTCCGGGAGCCTCTCCTAAAACTTCGGCACATCGGTCGCACCACCATAGCACGAGATTGTTATTTCCTGTTACAACAAGAGTAAATAAGCAGGCGTAATATTCAAAGCAAAAAATTGAAAGGCATGCAATATGATATTAAAAATACATGTGGTATAGTATACCTCATCTCGTCGCAAGGATAAATGCTATTGCGGGTCTCTCAAGACTAGAGCCTCGTCGTAAGCAGTCCTCTCGGGCCTATAAACGTCCAAATGTGAAGGCACCACTGCATGCCGAAGAGGCACGTAGGCCATCTCGTCGTAAGCCCCTCGACCCTTAAGGGCCGTCTCCGCAGCGTCTACAATAGTTCTCTGGGGGACCAACACACCCTCCTTATCCATTCGTGCCTCCTCTGCAACCTGCGGACCCTCCGCTACTTTAGTCTCAAGCTCGGCCTAAAGTTCTCTCTCACGAGACTCGAGCAAAGACTCCCCCAGCCCAGGTACCCCCGTAGGGTCTCAACCAAGTCCGCAAGGGACGCTGTCTCTAGAAAGTCCCCTACGCCGATGGGGCGTGATGACCCTACACCTTCGCCACTACTTACAAACATCGCCGGCGTCTCCTGCTCTTCCACCGGCTCCTCCTCGACACCGGGCCCTTCCCCAAGTCGGACTGAGGCTGTCGTACAGGAGAGGCCTCCACTGTCCTCTCCTCCTCACCACCACCCAAAGCACTATCATCGACCCTCACGGCTCTCTCCTCCAAACCACCAACACCCTCTGATTGGCCCGCGACCTCGTTCTCACCCCTTCTTTCCATTACACCCAATCCCTCTACAGCCTGGCCGTCGTCGGCCACCCCTCCACTGCCATTACCATTACCGTCGCCGCCAACCATGGTGGCCGAGGCCATGGCTACCGGAGCCGAACCCTCGAGAGTCTTCAGAAACTCCCCAACTAATGCACCACTCTCTGGAGGGACCGGGAGCGATGTAACCTCGACCCTTAGTGGTTGATCACAACCAAGGACATCAATATCATCCATGATCGCAATGTAAGAGAGAAAGATGACTCTGAGAGAGAGAGAGAATGCCGAGAGAGAGAGAGAGGTGATCGGGAAAGAGAGAGAGATGTCGTGAGAAGGAGAGATGAGAGAGAGAGAGAGAGAGACGAGAGAGAACGCGCGCGAGAGAGAGAATTCGAATGGTGAGGCGTACTCTGTACGCCTCACCCGTATATACCCCTCGAACCGGCTCGTCTAGAATTGAATTTGGACCAGGTTCGAAACCAATAACACCGCAGGGCATTCCAAGACGCACGCATAGCATATCAACCTAACATGCAGAATTCTTGGACCCTGAGCCCTGTTCAAAGTTTATTTGGATTTCTAAAATTCACTTTTGGGCCCCGTGCCTATTAAATGGTGCATTCTTTTTCAAGAACCAAACTGGATTTAATACGTCGTGCGCCGTTAGACAGCCCCGTGCGGCATTATTTCTGTTTCGTCAAAGTTCCTGAAGGATTTCTTAACGATTGAAGTCATGGCGTTTGGTTTATTCGCGTCCGCTCAGAAATAGTAAAAAGAAAGCAGATAAATATGGAGGAAAATCCTACTGCCCTTTTTCTTCTCCTTCTTCTTTTCCTTCCTCGTCCTCGTCCTCATCCTCAATAGCTACCCTCACCAGAAGCATCATTTTCTCCATCAGAACGGTTGTCAGAACCGTTCGGATTCCCCTCAAAATCCTCCATAGTGTCATCGGACTAGTGCCCTGGCGCAAACTCAGGATCGTGCTTGTCGTCCTGTACATCAAAGGCGAAGTCCTAGAGATTGGAGACCGCACGACGGAGGGTACGAATGGTGGAAATAAGCCTCGCAATTTATGCGTTGAGTTGCTCGATCTCCTCTCGGTAAAAGGTCATTTCGGCCTCAAGGGAGATCACGCGCGCAATAAGGCTGTTGTCTGCCATCGAATTTGCTCTTGACAAGTCTGGAATGCAATATGCTCTTGAAAAGCGGTAGGAAAAACTAAAGAGTTTTGATGGCGGTGCATGGAATAAGGCATCACCATGCTTATAAAGAAGCTTCGGCCGTCGAAAAGGCACGCCTGAATTGAATGAGCACACCTTAAAGGCCACCTGTTCTCGAAAATCAAAGAGTTGCATGGGAAGTTGAAATACCGCGCGGTACCATGCTAAACCGCATGGCATTATGGCCCCACAGGATTAATTCATTTTTCTTGGGATTCGTTCAATCCAGCCACCAAAATCGTTCTCGGGAATGAAATATCCCGGCCATCTTGTATTAAGAATCTATTAGAATGTTGTGCCTTGGTCAAAAGGATAGTCTCGTCCCTCGAGACTCGCCGTATTCGTATTTTTCGTCATATTTGTGTCCCCTATAACTCGTAGTATTTTCATCTTTCGGAATTCACTATGAATTTTTTCCCTTTAAGGGCTCGTCTCGCCTCAAATTTTGCCCCCTTAGGGCTCGTCTCAAATTTTTCGCCCTTCAAGGGCTCGTCTCACCTTAAATTTTGCCCCCTAAAGGCTCGTCTTGAATTTTTGCCCTTTGAGGGATCCCCTCGCCTCAAATTTTGCCCCCTGAAGGCTCGTCTCAAATTTTTTGCCCTTCGAGGGCTCGTCTTGCCTCAAATTTCGCCCTCTGAGGGCTCCATTATGAATTTTCGCCCTTCAAGGGCTTGCCTCGCCTCAAATTTCACCCCTTGCGGGCTCGTCTCAAATTTTAGCCCTTCGAGGGCTCGACTCGCATCAAATTTTGCCCCCTAAGGGCTCATCTCGAATTTTCACCCTTCGAGGGCTCGCCTCGCCTCAAATTTTGCCCCCTGAGGACTCGTCTCAAATTTTCACCCTTCGAGGCTCGCCTTGCCTCGAATTTTGCCCCCTGAGGGTTCGTCTCAAATTTTTGCCCTTCGAGGGCTCGTCTCGCCTCAAATTTTGCCCCCTGAGGTCTCGGCTCGAACATATGCTGCTATTTGCAATTACTTCTAGTTTTGGAAAATTTCACAACACTTGGCACTACAGACACTCAATCTTCTCAAGATTATTGCATTATTTTGATAGTTGTCCTCTGGGACTCATTTTTACTTGCATTGTCCCAATCTAACTACGTTGGTCTGATCCCTACAAACGAGGTACGTAGGCAGCTTCACGAGCGCGACCACTGCCATCATCTGCTTGCACTTTGATTTTGTGTTTTTGTCTCTGTTTAAAGACTTTAGAGTAACAGATTGGGATGTCAATTCTTTAAGCGTCACTCGTACCAACCAATATTATTTGAGTTCTGTTAAAGAGGGACTACTGTAGACACCCTAATCTGGACCTCGGAGGATTCTTTAAATGCCTCGATGATGAAATTAAGGAAACAATACCTTCAAGAGCTTGAATGAAGGACTCCCTTAATCCAAAAAGCCCAGATAAGCCCAAAAGCCTTGGAATGAACTTAGAACGCCGCACGGAACACTTCTACATCGCACGGTGTAATAAAATTGATTACAACGCATGCGGTCACGAGGTTAACCGCACGGTATTTTAGGTAAACGTTCTGACTAGCTCAGTAAGTTGTCGGCCACGCTCACTTGAGCCATGGTTACAAAACGGCTTAGTTGAAAAAGTACTTCCAGCCCGCCCAGAAGACACCTTCCCTATTTTGAATTGAAATCCTTGGCTCTTGACTATAAATACACCCCTCCACTCAAGTGAAAGGGGCCCCTAATCTCTCTCTCTTTCTCATCTTTCCCATATACTCATTCTCTCTATTCCCAAGCTTTGAAAATGTTGTTCTAAAAACATTCTCTAGGCCTTTCCTCAAAAACATTCCATTTTCTCACCTTCAAAGTTGGTCTTTTACTAACTTTGAGACCCCACCCATCTAAATACCGAACAACCATACAAACCTGCACTCATCCACCATCATTCGTCATCATTCACACTCCTTCATCACCGTCCTTTTTATCCACGCTCAAGATTAAAGGTAAAAATCAAGTTTCCTTGGGCCAGGCCCTGTTCTAGCCCTGAGGGGACTTTTTTGCAGTCAGGCTTCACCTTTTTTGGGTTGAGTACTAACTTAAAAATCATTTTCAGAAACTAAAATGATCATTGCATTGGACATACCACGCCGCGCGGTGTTCTGATGCATCGCACGGTGTAGTATGTTCAGGTGCACAGTGTTTTACTGCTTATTGTCTATTCATCCAGACTGTCTGGATCATGGCCATTCGTTGTCAGGACTGTCTATATTACTAAAATACTGTCATCGGTGCATTTCAGAATGAGACCATATCTACAAGCCATGTTTCGCTTTCTAAATGAAATTTTCTTGATAGTTCCAAGTGATTAGATGAATCAAATGGTTGTTTTATATTCATGGCTTGAAGGAATGGTGTTATTCTAAGGTGAGTTATATACCGTTCGATGTCCTTAAAAAACATCTTACGAGATATACGATGCACCGGGCGTTATTCTGAGTAATGTTGATAGTCTGATAACAGGAAGGATGCACTGCATGGCGTATCATAAAGCCGTGCGCGGCATTATGGTAAGCCATATGGGAAATGTGGTGATTTGGATAGTTTGCTGATTAGTTCTTTCATTTTTCACGTCATCATTCATACATCATTACTGTACAATATACACCACGTGCACGCCAATGTGATATACCTTCTTATGTCCCTTTTCCCTTTACTCGTTTATTAAAGAGTTTCATGTTCCAAAAGATATTCAAAAAAATTCCCTTTTGAAAAATGTTTAGTAGAGACCGGTTTCACCAGGCCAATGGGGTGCCTTTCAATAAAAACCTTCCTCATTCGTAACGTGGCTCCCGAACCCTAAGTCTCGACATTTTCGCTAAACCAAAAGACTTTTTCAAATGAGTTCTCGGTTTCTCGGATCATCCATCTCAAAAATCAGGGTGGCGACTCTCAAGGGCGCACTGGGCAAGGAGCCCATAAGTTGTGAAGTTGAATGTGGAGTTTATTGTGACGCAAGGGGTGAAAACACAAATGTGCAAGGGGTGGAGTTTATTATGACGCAAGGGGTGGAAATTTGGTGGAAGGAGTGTGTGTGTGTGTGTGTGTGTGTGTGTGTAAGGGTGTTTTGATACTAGTAAATGGTGTTGGAATGCGTTGTTGTTGAGTTTGTCATTTAGCTTGATTCACTGTGTCCATATTTATCATCTCATCAACATATAGATTTTGTAGAGAATTTCCATTAGGCTTGTGTAGATCAACCTAATCTTTCTATTCAGGTTCAAACGCCGGACAATAGTTTGCTTACATCGTATGCTTGGAAGTGAAAGACATTTTGGAAGCTAACCATATTTAGTTACTAAGTCATCTTTATAATTGACATTTTTTTTATAAAGATGAGTTTGTAACTATTCATTCAAGAATTTCCTTTTGACTAAAACGTTTGTAAGTTATTAATTTGTTGGCATTCGTATTTAAGCTTATTTTGGGGCCGGTATGCCAAGTGTGGGCAGTAGGCCCTTTGGAAATTTTCGGATTCCGAAAGATGCAAGGGCCCGGAATCGAGGGAGCGCGAGCGCGGACGGCAAGCGCTCAAAAATACAGAGTCACCACTCGGGTTTGAAGGTCTGACACTCAAGGAACCGTATTTTGAAGCACCTGTCGCACTATTTTGATTTGAAAGAGTTAAGGAACCAGTCCGTCATAACCATATCTGCGTTCGGGAGCCAGGTTACAAGAGGGGAAGGGTTTTAAGGCACCCCTCTCGCCCAATCCGAAGATCGGTCTCTACTTAGGCATTTTGTGAAAATATTTGCGATTCTTCTTTTATCAAATAATTTTTAGACAATTAGGGCGGGGGAACAGTTAATCGGGAATTAAAACTATAACACTTTGCAAGACGTGATAGAAAATAGCGTGGATGGATGTCATGTTTGAAAAATAAACGAGATAAAACTCAAAACTACGACTGGATATCAAAACAGTGCATTGATATGAATTTGGTACGGGCAGCAGCCACCTTTTATGCATGGGTCTGCCAGCATGCAAGTCAATCATCGTGCAACCAACTCATACCATCGTGCGATGATCAACATCCTACCATCAGGTTCAGTTTTGCCTCCATCTGAGCTCTGGAAGGACCAGTGCACACTCAAGATCAAACCAAGCAGTTTATACATACTGGAAGTAAACAATAATTACAAATAGAATAAACAGGAAAAAGATGCAACCCCAAAACAGTTGGGGAATTAAAACAGGGGTCCAAGACCAAGTTGCCCATGCAAAGGCAATTACTGGAAGCAGACTGACCATCGCGCGATGGAGTCAGTTCATCACACGAGTGTCTTGACTGGACTTTCAGGAATTGCTTTGCATGTCTGGGCTCTGAGACATGTTCAGAAATAACCTAGAGGCATTCCAGAGTGACTAGATAAGCAAACTAAACTACACTATGGATTTTTAGCATGCAAGACAATGAGCCAGTTCTTAAATATGCCTCACGGTGATTTATGATACTACTGAAAGTGGAAAAAAACTAACATCCTATCCCCACGAGGACCGTCACGCGCTGACTGGGATAGTTGCGCGCAGGAGTGGGTCCATCGCGCGCAGGTTTGCTAGTACACGATTCTTATAACTTTGCCAGCTTTAGGACCAAGACTGGTATTGATTACTAGCCTTGGTCCTGCTAGCCCCCCTCTGGGATCAAAATAGTGAACTAGCAGTAAAGTTATACCTTTGCTTGTGTGATTATGGAAGTGGCTTGAAGTGGGTGATAGAGCTTGTGAAAGGAGTGTATGGAGATGACTAGAGTGATGAAGTATGAGAGGTATTAGAGATTATGTAGGCTTTCTTACTTGATTTTTTTTGTTACCCTTTGTAAGAATAACCAAGGGGGGTATATATAGGAGATGGGGGAAAGCTTGGTGGGTGGAGAACATGGCCTAGCAATTAGCCAACAAGGCTGGCCAGCCTTCCTTAGTGGAGAAAGAAGCCAACGAGGTGAGGGGAGTGGTTGCGAAGGTGGTGCAACCTATGCCCCTGCAAACATTGTTCAGTCGACGAAAACGGGGTTCTACAGGACAGTAGCCCCCTGATCTTCACAATGTCCAGCTGGAAAAACGTGAAAACAACAGGTGTTGACCATCGCGCAATGAAGTGACTTAATCGCGCGAGGGTTGTATCAACCCCCGCGATGGTCAACAGTCAAAGCTTTGACATTGACCAACACCTGGCAGATAGAGCATCGCGCGTGAGATCCATTTCATCGCGCGATTGTCAAACCTGAGGTCAGGGTTTTGACTTAGGGTTTTGGGATTTAAGATGGGCTCCAATTACTCCAAGCTCAAGCCATTTCACTCAAGAGACTGTTTATGATCTGGTTCATCATCGGGGAAACAAGAAACCGTAAAATGAGGTCAAACAATTGGGAGATTCAGATCGGGGTGTCTACAGTAGTCCCTCTTTGACGGCACGCGGAGCACCATTGACTGGTACAGGTAACGTCAAAGATTTCTAGACACCCGACAAACCAACCCAAAAGCCGATTAAATGGAGAATGCAAACGAGTATATAAAAATACCGTGCACCAATGGATCGGAGAGCGGATCAATTGTTGATACGAACTCTCCTGGGGAATAAATAAATCGAATAGATAGATCGTCCAGATTTGAAGTTGGACGAATAGATCGTCGCAGATTTGAAGTTGGACGGATGGATCGTCGCAGATTGAATTTGGACGGATGGATCGTCGCTGAGTGAAAGCGGACAGATGGATCGTCGCTGATTGAAGCGGACGAATGGATCGTCGCTGATTGAAATTAGACGGATGGATCGTCGCTGATTGAATTTGGACGGATGGATCGTCCCTGATTGAATTTGGACGGATGGATCGTTGCTGATTGAAAGCGGACGGATGGATCGTCGCAGATCGAAATTGGACGGATGGATCGTCGCTGAGTTGAAAGCAGACGGATGGATCGTCGCTGATTGAAATTAGACGGATGGATTGTCGCAGATTGAATTTGGACAGATGGATCGTCGCTGAGTCGAGAGCGAACGAATGGATCGTCGCTGATTGAAATTGGACGGATGGATCGTCGCTGAGTGAAAGCAGACGGATGGATCGTCGCTGATTGAAAGCAAACGGATGGATCGTCACTGAGTGAAAGCGGACGGATGGATAGTCGCTGAGTTTGAAATTGGACGGATGGATCGTCGCTGAGTTTGAAATTGGACGGTTGGATCGTTGCTGAGTTAAGAGCGGACGGATGGATCGTCGCTGAGTTGAAAGCGGACGGATGGATCGTAGCTGATTGAAATTGGACGGATGGATCGTCGCAGATTGAATTTGGATGGATGGATCGTCGCTGATTGAAAGCAGACGGATGGATCGTCGCTGATCGAAATTGGACGGATGGATTGTCGCTGAGTTGAGAGCAGACGGATGGATCGTCGCTGATTGAAATTGGACGGATGGATTGTCGCAGATTGAATTTGGACGGATGGATCGTCGCTGAGTTGAGAGCGGACAGATAGATCGTCACTGATTTAAAGCGAACGGATGGATCGTTGCTGATTGAAATTGGACGGATGGATCGTCGCAAATTGAATTTGGACGTGCGCGGGCGGACCACTGCTAGGGATGCAACTACTGCTGGGGATGCAAAAAGTGCTCCGGATTTGAAAGGCGTTAATTCAAGACGACCCTCAAAATTGTTGCAGTGCCATTCATGGACCCATGGACTTTTTAAAAGAGAGAGAACCGTAATTGGGCTTGGCCAGCAGCCACATTGGGCCTGAGGCTCAATTGGTACATTGCGTGATGGACCCACTCCATCGCGCGAGGGTCGCTTGATAGGGCTTGGGTTTTGAACGAGCACAAACCTGGCCCAAACATGTTTTCTTCCCTTTTCTTCCTAGGGACGTTACAGAAACAGTTCCCAGTGGTTTAGAAATTTCAAATCTCCTCTCAACTCTCAAACTCTTCCAATCCTAGTGGCGATGCCAATCAAAGCCGCGAGCAGGAGGTAGGTGTCAGAGGCGACCATCGCGCGACAGAGCCAGTGCGTCATGCGACGGAGGAAGCTGGGGCCACAGGACCTGTTGTTCGGCCATTGGACCCGAGCGTAACAGTGGAAGGCTCGGTGGTGATTGGCAGCGGTTCCAGAGGTGCCGAGGGCAGTGGTGCTGATCGTGATGGCGTTGGGCCGAGCGGGTCTCCACCGAGGGACCCGACGAGAGGCAAGGGTGTGGCAGCCAAAGAGGTAAAGACCACGGGGGGTTCCGTTTGTGTACAGAGAGGAGGATGTACTCTTCTGGCCAGCGGCAACATCGTCGAGCCACATGTCGATCACCAAGCAAGACGTCGCGGAGCTCTTGAGCGACGAGCAACTAGCCCAACTTTTGGATGATAACCCCGCAATAGGGGCTGCTGTTTTGGAGGCTCGGGAGATAGCGGCTTCAGAGGCTGCGGCGAGGGTCGAGAGGGAGAGAGCCGAGGAGGAGGAGGCCCTGAGAGGCATGGAGGCCGAAGAGAGGGCCGGAGCCAGGGTATACGGACCTAGGGTGATGGCGGTGACAGAGGCGGAGGGCCTGACGCGTATCCCTTTTACAGCGGAGGGGTAAATGCCACCCACACCACACTTGTTTGTGCCATCAAGCTTTGCTGCATATAGGCCACGGCGGACGGAGTACGACCCTAAGCTCGTCCTGAGAGATCCCGAGACCCATATTTCGAGCAGCTAGACAGAGGTAAACTTTCGAAATCCCCCTTTGTAGCTTCGAACTTGAATTTGCCTGCTTGTACTTGAATGTCGAAACACACATGGCAATCCTTAAAAGAAAAGATCAAATTGCGATACCATGATTTCCATATCGAATGCCATGCATGTAACATAATAACTTGAACCAATCATCTATTACCATGTTGCATTGATTACCTAGAACTTGAAAATGAAAGCCTTGTATGCTAACATGCCTTCTCGTTGCTTGTTTTTATGTCTGAAACAGGCGAGAGCGAGGCAGAGGGATATCTGTGGCTTCGGAGGTGCGTGTAGTTCCTTGGCGTTGTACCAGGGTTTACCGGCCAGAATGAGGCAGTTGGTAGATGAGGCGGGCTTCGGTGAGTTTATATAGACCCTTACGTCGGTTTGAAATGACCATGCCATCCTAGTAGCACTTGTAGAGAGGTGGAGGGACACTACCAACACCTTTCACCTACCCCAGGGGAGATGACAATGACGCCTACTGACTTTGCGGCAATCACCGGCTTGAGAGTTGGGGGTGAGCCCATCCCGTTTGACTCGGGCATTCACGAGGACCTGGTGGCTCTGGAGTGGTTCTTGGGAGAAATACCCAAAATTGAAGAGGGGATGGTGAGGTATGGGCAGTTCACCAAATGTAGGGAGGTATTCCCGAACAGATAGTTTTAGTTGCCGAACACGTGATATTTGGGAGCACGTGGTAAGTATGATAGGACTTATCGCCGAGCAGTATGGTGAACGGCGATGATATGGGAAGTCATTGATCCATACAGTTTGATCGGCTAATAAAGACAAAAGACATGTGAGGTCGTTAGTCCAAGTAATTGATAAAAGGACCAGTTACATGTGAAGTGACTGGTCCAAGACGTCTGTTCGGCCTTGAGATGGCCGAACAAGAGAAAGAACTCCAATTAAGAGTAGGAGCAGAGGGAATACTCTGGAAGATTCCAGAATAAGTCATGTCCCGTAAGGGAATAAGATCTCGAGAATATAGGATCTAAGAAAGATACCCAATGAGAATGGGATGTTCGGCCAGTAATGGAAAAGAATCCTAAAAAGGACTCTTTTCTATGGAACTGATAAAGGAAACGAGAATCCTTGATATCCTGGGTTTCCTATACGAGATGGGAATCCAATGGCAACAGGGATGCTTGGGCAACAAGCATATGAAAATCTATAAATATGAGGTAAACCTAGAGGCAAACGGTACGCAATACATAGCATTCTTATTGCTTTCCTACTGATAATTAGGATTTGACTGCTAATACGTGATACTAACTTTGGCATCAGAGGGCCTT
Source organism: Rhododendron vialii (assembly GCF_030253575.1). Lineage (NCBI taxonomy): Eukaryota > Viridiplantae > Streptophyta > Magnoliopsida > Ericales > Ericaceae > Rhododendron > Rhododendron vialii. The sequence goes on along the minus strand of NC_080563.1, from coordinate 17,881,588 downwards.
TGCCACGAGAGGCAAATGTGCACTCACTCCTTGTCTGTTTTGCAGATTAGGGCACAAACAACGAATTAGGGTTTCGGTGGAAAGGCACGAATAAGCCGTTGCAAACCAAGGTGATCCGAAGGATCAATTGTTTTCATCCCCCTACACCAAATACCTCAAGAAAAAGGTGACAACTGAACAGGAAGCGGAGCAGATGGCCCGGGCATACCTATTATATCTCTTTGGCGCGACCTTGTACCCGAATAGGCGTAGTAAGGTTCATTTGTCATACTTGCCCGCGTTGAAGGATCTGAGAACAGCTTCGCGCTTTGACTAGGTGGAGCAGCATTGGGCATGGCCTATGGCTTCTTGGGCGACTCGTCGAGGACGAAGATGAGTACTGCTGGGTACTGGAGAATCGGGGAGGTATGATTTCAATAGAGTAAAGCACAATTTCAAATTACACTTATATTCACCCGACTGCTTAACCTGTTCAACAGCATTCTTGCATGTACTGATAATTTGATTTGTTGATAATTGCGCAGCTCTGGGCTTACGAGGTTTTGAACATGTGTCGTCCCATAACCAAGAGCTTGGATTTGGGGATTCTCCCACGCGCTCATATCTGGAGTAAGAAGAACATGGGGGAGAAGAAAGGGAGGGGCGATCTGAATGGCTTTCGGATATACTTAGACGAGCTCCAACCCTCACAGGTATAATCATGAAACTTGACCAAACAAAGTATACATCCCCTTTGCATTGCTTTAATACTGTCGCTGATCAATACTTGCATTGTTCCCCTATCTTGTGTGCAGATCGAGTGGGATCCTTGGAGAGTGGCGGGGCCAAAGCCCGAGTACTTGGCTAGGAGCAGGGTTATAACGGCCAACAGAGTGTTGCTGGAGCCAGCCTTTGGTTGGCAGTGGTACTTGCGAGACCGAGTGACACGCCAGTCGCTTGGCTTTACTGAGTTCCAGGTGCCGGGACCACTTCCACCACAGGCCTCACACACAGGAGAGTACACACTGGCTGAGCTAGAGACGTTTACACAGCCTGACACCGACCTGGCACGCCACTTACGTCCTGAGATGGACTATGCAACATACCAGAGGCAGCGTTTGGCGGGGCCGCTGAGAGTCCAGGAGTTCAGAGAGGTCCGGAGTAAGGCTCATGGAGCCGCTGGAGAAAGGAGGGCTGCAGGAGAGAGACGGAGTGGTGGCGAGGGCCGTGTGAGACGGGGTTTGAGCGGACCAGTGAAAGGTGGACCACCAGAGTTGCCATGGAAGATAGCAGTGGTAGACTTTCAAGGCAACCCAGCCGAGCTACACCTAGCCCCTGCCAGAATTGAGCCTGCACCGATTACTGTTCTAGTAAGACATTGTTATTTCCTTTCATTGCATTTCACTAGAATTGAATTATCGCTGAATTGCCTCGATAACTCCCAAATCACTATTGTAGGTACCAACTGAGTGGGTGAACAAAGCTGTGCATCGCATGCTTGCATTAGAGAATGTGGTGAGAAGAGCGGTGAGTGGTTTACCATTAGACTTGCGCTATCCAGCACCCACGTCACCACCGGTGACCCAGAGATCTCAGGTATATCCTTCAGAAAATGATACACTCCGGCTTTCAATACTTGATGTTTGCATCTCCTTTCTATACATAATAGGCTTTAATAGGCTTTGATTTGAAATTGATCACACCTGCGTTTAGACATTTGACATACAACATGCACAATGTATACTAACGCTCAACAAATTACAATGCAGGCACAAAGACAGGCGACTCCTAGGAGAAAAAGCGCCAGAGACCCTCCACAGAAGAAGTTGGCTGAGAGGGCTCCTACTCCTCCAGTCACTACCAGGCGACAGCCGAGAGGCCTAGAGCCAACAGCTACGAGCGAGGAGGCAGCCAGAGAGGCCATGGCGCACGCAGAAGAGCAGTACCAAATCAAGATGCGCCAGAAGCCCTCACAAGACGAGCTGATCCGTAAGAAGCGACTAATCCTGCCTGAGGTCTCAGAGGAGGAGGATGAAGAAGAAGAAGAAAGGGGAGAAGGGGAAGAAGAGAGGGAAGAAGGGTCATCCGACAGCAGTGGCTCTGATGGCTCCGTAGACGATCCTGGATACAAGCAGGATCCTAGAGAGATAAATGACGAGGACGACGACGGTGATTGGTTTGGGGAGGATTAAGGGCTACTATGAAGCCTCATCTTACTTTTATGCTGCTTTTGCTTTCGCGCCTGCGTGCCCAAGTAGATAGGTAGATAGCGGGCGAATGGGCCCCAGCCGACATTTAATAGCTGTTTTGAGGTCTGCGTGCCTTTTTGATTCAAGGGTGGATGTGCCCAAGTAGACATGATGATTTTGATTGGCCAAAGTGTTGTACATGCAGTAGCTTTCTTCCTTTCGACATGGATAGATCATGGTAACAATAAAATTCGCATTTTCATGGCTTATTTACTCTTTGTAATAGATTAGAGTAGATAAAAATTCACCACTAACACCGTACTTGCATTGACGACGTATTGAGACTACTCATAGACACATATACATGTACAGATGTAACCAGCTCAGAAGAAAATCGAGAATGTACCCTAGGATACGAGGATACGGAAAAATATAATGAAATTTTGGACATTAATAAGTTAAAGCTCAATACACTCCAATCTGGACAGAACGGACACTTCCATAAGATCATATATGTACAAAATGACCTACGCAAGTTGACAGGACGAAGAAATATGTCCCGAAACACAAATTAAACCCAAAAGTGCTAAAAATGACACAAAATGGATACGGGATGGAAAACATGACTCTATTATGTCCCAGACTGAAACCGACACCTCTATACAGTCATATTAGGTCTATATGACCTACACAGCATGAGAGAATGGGGGCGAAAGCCTCTAAAACGAATTTCGACCACCCGAAATCCTAATTTGAACTTGAAACGGGCCACAGAGGGTCCAAAATCTTCGTTAAACGCGGTATTTCGAATCCGATGCTTGGACACAATCATATATACTACTAGTGACTTACTGGAACCATCAAAACTGCAAAACAACCCTTGGAACGAAAAATGACCAAAATTGGTCAGTATTTGATGCAAACTGTCAAATTGCAGGTTGAACCATTGCGCAATGGATTGGGAAGGTCGCGCGATGGAGGAACAATCGGTCGATGAAGTGAGACCATCGCGCGATGGATAGTCCCTGCTAAGCCACCTTTGTTTGACCAGTCTTGAACCTAAGATATTGAAAGCCTTGTCACTGTCCTTGGCCGTCTAGGACACCTCTGGGGTAGTTCACAGGTGTGCTCTTATATTGAAGGGGGCAATGCCACGTTGCTTAGATATTTACTTTGGAAAAGGGGGATATTTTACCCAGCCTTGGCTATAAAAGAGTATGCCCCTGCAAATGTGAGGCACATCCTTCAGAGCTAGCACTTTCAACACCCCTATAATGGCAAATAATCTTCTAGTCTTAATCAGCCCGCGGCTAACGGCCTTTGTTGCCGGAGATTGGCTTTCGTTTCGGTCCCACGGGCTGGCTGCTTTTAGATTTCTCCAAAATGTGAGAATCCGTCCCAAAATTCTGAGGGTGGCTTTGCAGTTCTGGGACCCAGAGATTCACGTTTTTAGGTTCGGGGACAACGAGCTGTGCCTAACCGTTGAAGAATTCCAAGCATATCTCCAGGGGTTTGCTTCAAGCGTGGTTGTTGTGCCGCCCTACCGAAAGAGCATGCCAAAACTTTTGCAGTCATGCCTCGACATCTCGAGGGGAGCAGTCGAAAGTTTGTTAACCGAGGAGCAGATCAATATCATGCGCCTGATGGAGTGGTACGGGCCTGAAGGGAACACGGAGGACACCGCCTTGCAGGCTCAACCCCGATTTTCCTTGGTAGTCAGTGTGTTGGCCGCCTATTTGCTAGTGTCTCCAAACGGACGGGTCAACCCCTTGCTGGTGAGTGTCGCGGCTCAAATGGGTGCTCGGAGGAACGTGGTGCCGTTGGTTCTAGTGGAAACGCTCGTGGGTTTGGATTTGGTTTCTACTGGCCAAAGAAACATATTTGGTGGTAGTCCACTCCTGCTGCAGGTAAAATCTCACTCAGCTCACTTCTGTGTGGCTTTCATACGTTTACTTTTATCTCATCTCTCGGTCCAAGCTATATCGGAGCATCTCACTTGTTTTCTCGCTCAAGTTTTATATGGCTCCTTACTTGTCTTTTCACTCATACAGTTATGGCTATCCGAAAAATTGGGACTGCTCATAGCACCGAAGGCGAACTGACCTCATCTGCCTGGTCGAATGCATCAGCGCGGGATGATTTATCCAGAGATGTCCGAGAACCTGTGGTACACGCTTATGCAAGAAATGTTACCAAGTGAGACCAAATGGAGGCACGAGGCCCTGAACATTCCAGACATGGCCCCGAATTCTACAGGTTTCGAGAGGATGGTGATAGCTGGGCTGTCCGGTTTCACTTTCTACATTCCAGGCCATATCCTTCATCAACTAGGGATGAACCAAGGGCTCCACAGAGCTGGGGTCGAACCTTTCCATATTCCTGCATTCACTGCACAGAACTTGGCCGGATATGAGCACAATTGGGGTCTAAGGCAACTTGGCGGAGCAGAACCAGATTTCAGCACGGAGCTCATGCATCGATATAAAGTATGGCTAAGAAGGGAAATCACAAGGAGGCAAAATGGCGACTGACTCCTAACAACCTTTATGACTTAGAATAAACCATGAGCCCACTGAGGCCTTTAGCACTTTATTCTGTTTTTATGCTTAACTATTTTAAGACTCTGCTCAGCCATGTAATAAAAGTAGTGGTTTGAATAAAATCGAAAGGTTCAAAACTTTCTCCTTTTGATCTAAATGTTGAGCACCACGCCGCCTTGAACATTGAAAGAAATTCCAAAATGGCAAACCATGGATCAAGTTGATGGAATGTGACCAAATCTCACGAAGAGACTGCCTACGAATCCCTTTTCAAGGAATCAGGTCAAAACGTAGTTCAAGCTTTTGTTCGCTCGAGTGTTTTTGCTCTCATTTTACGCTCTAAATTTTGCCTAGTGCCGCCACTTCGAGTTTTCGGCCTAGCGAGCTTTTGAATATTGCCTATTTATTTTTGACTGAATCGCCTTCTCAGGTTTTCGGTCCAGCAAGCCTGCTTTAATTTTTGCTTAGAACCGCCCACCCTTGTGGTTTTCGGCCCAACGAGCTTCTCTCAAGGATAGTAACGCTTGAGTTGATCTAGGTTTACCAAAATGGAGAACTCGTTGCCATCGAGGTCAATGAGTTGAGCCGCTCCCCCAGAAAGGATAGTTTTGATGATGTAAGGCCCCGAACGCTTCGGACGGAATTTGCCACGGGGATCAAATACAGGCGCCTGAATTTCCTTTGTAACCAGATCCCCCTCAACTAAGTCCCTCGACTTCACTTTGTTGTTGAATGCCTGGGCGATCCTTCACTGATACCCCTGAACATGGTACTGTAGGGAGGTATTCCCGAACAGGTGCAAAATGAGCCCGAGCACGGTCAACAAGGGGTCAACGCACTGTGGACCACTGATATGAGAAGTCAATGGTCCAGAGAGGTTGTACGATTCTCGGTACAATAACATGAGACGTTATTGGACCAGATACAAGGAAAGTGACATGTGATGCCACTGTTCAGATACATTGTTCGGCAAGAGAAAAGCCGAACAGAAGGAGAGCTCCTTAGAAAGGATATGGTCCAAATTGTTTCCTTAGGACCAGTTACATGTGAAGTAACTGGTCCAGACCATTTGTTCGGCTATGAGACGGCCGAACAAGGAAAGAGGTCCTGTCAGATGATGAAATAGAGGGAACATTCCGGAAGAGTCCAGAAACAGTGGTATTCCGTTAAGGAATAAGATCCCAAGAATATAGGATCTGAGAAAGATACCCAACGAATATGGGATGTTCGGCTCTTAAAGGAAAAGAATCCTAAAAGGACTCTTTCCCATAAACTGATAAAGGAAACGAGACTCCTTGATATCTTGGGATTCCTATACGAGTTAGGAATCCTATGGCAACATGGATGCTTGGACAGCAAGCATCCATAAATCTATAAATATGAGGTAAACCTAGAGGTAAAAGGTACGCAATACGTTGCATTATTATTGCTTTCCTACTGATAATTAGGGCTGAGTTTTCTAGTACGTGATACTAACAAAGGCATCGGAGGGCCTTTGCCACGAGAGGCAAAGGTGCGCTCACTCCTTGTCTGTTTTGCAGGATAAGGGTTTCTCTGACGAATTAGGGTTACGTTCAAGAGGCACGTGGAGCCGCTGCATTCCAGTGTTGTTCAAAGCACTACTTGAATTTATTCACCTACAATTGGCGCCGTCTGTGGGAAACGAAAGAGTTCCCTTTGAAATACGACCATGGTGGAAGTAGAGCCAGCAACGCCACACGACCCAAAGGATGTGCTAATTGGAGGAGGGGATAAGTCTCCACCTGGGGCTCCGAGAAAGCCCGAAGGAGGACACAGAAGGACCACGAGTAAGGGCCACCCCCTTACTATTCATGGCAACTCCAGAAATAGGGATGGAGAGACGGCATCGAAGTCCACGAGAAGGACTAAATCCCATCGAGCGGATGAATCGATTGCACACTCCAGGAGTGTATACCATAGCGAAGACGTTCTTGATAAGAAGAGACAAGAAATCGAGGAGTATGCTCGTTTGATCAAAAAACGAGAACATGAGATCAGAGAATTAGAGAAAATCAGAGAACATCCGGAGGACTCTGGACTATCTCGAAGAAATTCTAGAGGTAGTGAATACGCTCTGGTGCAGTATCAAAAGGCTCCTTCGCGAGGAAGGAGGAGCAGAAGCAGAAGTCTGACCCCGAGGCGACATAAGACTTCTCCACGAAAAAGGAGGAGCAGGATCCGAACACCCGAGCGAAGGAGGATATCTCCAAGAAAGAGGAGAAGCAGAGGTCGGAGTTCTACCCCCGAAGAAGAAGGGAGTAGAAAACATCATAGGGACAGGTACGAGAGACCTGATTCCGATTGGGAACGAACTAGATCCAAGAAAGGACCAGAGGATGAAGCCATGACTGCACGGGAAGCAGCACGGAAAGCACTGCAGAATATAGCATCCTCCCCTTTTGCAAGAAAGTTACAGGAGGCTAGATTGCCGACCAGGGTAAAGCACGGGACATTCATCCTCTACGAGACAGATGCTGATCCCGTGACCCATATACAGCATTACCAGCAAGCGATGTTTATGCATGAAGGGGATGATGCTATCATGTGCAAGATGTTCCCGTCGAGTTTGGGGAAGGTTGCTCTGTCCTGGTTCCACAAACTGGGCTCGCGCTCCATCCGAACATGGGTGCAATTGGCCGAGGAATTCACTGCACGGTTCTTGACGAGCAGGAAAGCTCCCAAAACCTTTGAGAGTCTTTCTTTTATGAAACAAGGAGAGGACGAGCCGATCAGGACTTATGCAAAGAAGTATTGGGAAACCTTCAACGAAATTGAAGGGTGTAGTGAAGAGTACGCAATAGCCACGTTCAAAACGGGTTTACCTGTTCGGGGGGAACTACGTAAGTCTCTAAACATGAGTCCCGTGCAGACATTGGCAAAATTAATGGAGAGGATTGAGCAGCACGCCAGGAACGAGGATGACATCCTACGAGAGGATGGAAAGTTGGCCGCCGAGCAAGTAAAGGGGCCTATAAAGAAAGTTGACAAGCCAGAGCCCAAAACTTATCGTGAAAGGAAAGATTATGGGCAGGCGAAGAAAGAGCAGTACAAGGATAAACAAGCCCCGGATCCCAAGTCATTCTTTTCAATAAACACGGTTTGGAAAGAGCCCATTTATAGGATTCTTTATCGAATAAAGAATCAACCATACTTCAAATGGCCCCCAACTCTTGGTGGGAATAAAGATGCAAAACGTGCTACGAATCAGCACTGCAGTTACCATAAGGATTGGGGTCACATGACAGAGGACTGTGAGATGTTTAAACGACATCTTGATGATTTGGTCTCACGAGGTTACCTTAAAGAATTTATCCAAGAAGATTCCAAGGATAAAGACAAGGCAATGGAATTGGATTACGAACAGATTCCAAAAGGGGTAATCCATATGATACATGGATTAGCCGAACCTTATACGAGAAATGAGGTGAGATTGCTTCAGAGGCAAGTAAAACATAACCAACATGTAATGCAGTTGGGGAAGAAAAGAGGTCGCAACGAAGGGGCAAGCAACGAAGGCATAGTTTTTACTGATGAAGATCTGGGAGGAGTCCAGGTACCTCACAATGATGCTTTGGTCATAACCCTACGAATTGGGGAATATGATATGGAGAGAATCCTGGTGGATTCAGGAAGTTGCACCGAAGTGCTATACTACGATGCGTTCAAGAAACTGGGGCTCACACAAGAAGATTTGGTACAATCAGTAACTCCATTGGTCGGATTTGGAGCAGGAGCAGTTTGGCCGTTAGGCAAGGTAACTCTGCCTGTTCGGGCTGGGACAGTGGTGCTGCGAACCGACTTCTTAGTGGTGGATGTACCGTCTTCCTATAACGTGATTATAGGAAGGACATGGTTGCACAAGATGAGGGCAGTCTCTTCAACTTTCCATCAGATGGTAAAGTTCCCAGGGTCTAATGGGATTGAGCACATCAAAGGTAACCAAAAGATAGCTCAACAATGTTTGGTATCCATCATTAAAAGAGTCCATAATGCCCACCATGTTAATACCGTGGAAATTCCGGATCTGCCGACCATTGAGGATATTGGAAAAGACCCAACCGAGAGGGTAGTTGAGGATTTGAAGAAAACACTGATCAACGAGACTGATCCAGATAAGTATTTTCTAATTGGGGAATCGTTGCCAGAAAAGGAAGAAAATGAATTAATAAGTTTCTTGAAAACTTATGTCGATGTATTTGCTTGGACACCAGAGGAGATGCCTGGGGTAAATGCAGATGTTATTTGCCATCACTTGAATATAGATCCACAGCATAAACCGGTCATTCAAAAGAAACGAAGGGCAGCCGTACAGCACGTTGACGCTGTAATCGAAGAAGTGGATCACTTGTTGGAAGCCAAGGCAATAAGGGAAGTTTATTATCCAGAGTGGCTATCAAACACTGTTGTCGTCAAGAAAAAGAACGGAAAATGGCGCGTATGTGTCGACTTCACAGATTTAAACAAGGCGTGTCCTAAAGACAGTTTTCCTCTTCCAAGGATTGACCAGTTGGTTGATGCAACAGCGGGATATGGACGGATGAGTTTTCTCGATGCATATCGAGGATACCATCAAATTGCAATGTTTGGGCCAGATCAGGAGAAGACGTCTTTCATTACACCACGAGGGTTGTACTGTTATAATGTCATGCCTTTTGGATTGAAGAATGCAGGGGCAACGTATCAGAGACTGGCGACCATCATGTTTAGAAAATTGCTCGACAAAACTATGGAGGTTTACATAGATGACATGGTGGTAAAGAGTAAATCTGGGCAAGGCCATATTGCAGATTTGAGAGAAGCTTTCGAGATTTTGAGGAAATACAAGTTGAAACTCAACGCCTCGAAGTGTGCGTTTGGAGTCGGTTCTGGAAAGTTTTTGGGCCATCTTGTAACTCTAAGGGGAATAGAGGCAAATCCCGACCAGATAAAGGCCTTACAGAATCTGGAAAGTCCTCGGACAACGAAAGAAGTCCAACGATTAACTGGGATGGCAGCAGCTCTTAATCGATTTATTAGCCGATCAAGTGACAAGTGCAGACCTTTCTTTCAGTTATTGAAGAAAAGGGAAGGGTTCGAATGGGGAGCAGAATGTGAACAAGCCTTTCAGGATCTAAAGGGATATTTGGCCTCTCCTCCCCTTCTTTCGACTCCAGAAACAGGTGAGTCTCTGATTTTATACTTAGCTGTTTCTGAGCATGCTGTAAGTGCAGTACTTTTAAAAGATAAGGGATCCGAGCAAATCCCAGTTTATTATGTGAGCAAAACTTTGTTAAATGCCGAAACAAGGTATTTGCCCCTCGAGAAATTGGTCCTAGCACTAAGGACAGCAACTAGAAAATTGCCACATTATTTCCAGAGCCATAAAGTTGTGGTCTACACTGAGTTCCCATTAAAATCACTGCTTCGAAAGGCAGATTTCTCGGGAAGGATCTCAACTTGGTCCGTTGAGTTGAGCCAATATGACATCGACTATCAGCCGCGCACAGCAATCAAAGGCCAGGTGTTGGCAGATTTTGTGGCAGAGTTCTCACCTGCGGTTGTCCCTCTGCCTCCTACGAGAAAGGAGTGTGAAGCAAAGTCTCCTGTAACGAAGAAACAGGCATTAGCCGAACAAGATCCCCTGGAATGGAAACTGTTTGTTGATGGGTCAGCTTGCAACACCGGTTCAGGAATTGGAGTTGTGCTTTTACCCCCTGAAGGGTCAATGTTAGAATTATCTGTTCGGCTAGGGTTCAGTGCATCAAATAATGTGGCAGAGTATGAGGCGCTTTTAGCTGGTTTGAGAAGTGCAAAAACCCTAAAAGCTGAACGAGTTAGGGTGTATTCTGATTCACAGCTCGTAGTCCATCAACTGTCCGGGCAATATGAAACCCGGAGCGAGAAGATGGCGGCATATGTACAGGTGACCAGAGATCTGCTCGATACCTTCGAAAGGGTGTATATTGAACAGATAAGTTCTGGAAAGAATGCTCATGCAGATTCATTGGCATGGTTAGCTGCAGCTGTGCCATCTGAGTTTAAAAGAAAAATAGCCGTAGAATATTTAACTGAGCCGAGCATTGGCAGAAGTGTAGAGATGGTCTTGGACGTGAACCAAGGACCAAGTTGGATGGACCCAATAGTGGAGTTTTTACGAGATGAAGTACTCCCTTTGGACAAAAAGGAGGCACATAAAATCAGGACAAAATCTGCTCGGTTCTGGTTATCCCCAGAGGGAAAACTATATAGGAAGTCTTTTACAGGACCCTACTTGCTTTGTGTGCATCCTGAGATGGTGCAAAAGTTCCTCCACGAAATTCACGAGGGAACTTGTGGAAGCCATGCTGGTGGTCGGTCCATAGCCCACCGAGCAATCACCCAAGGGTATTGGTGGCCGTACATGCAAGAAGATGCTAAGGTGTACGTAAAAATTTGTGAGAAGTGTCAGAAATTTTCACCAATGATTCGAACACCAGCCGAGGACCTGGTGCCGCTGACGAGTCCCTGGCCGTTTGCTCAATGGGGAATGGACATAGTGGGTCCACTACACAAGGCAATTGGAAATCGGAAATTTCTGCTAGTTGCGACAGATTATTTTACCAAATGGATTGAGGCAGAACCATTGGCTAAAATCACCGAACCTATGATAGAGAGGTTTGTATGGAAGAGCATCATTACTCGTTTTGGAGTCCCGTACTCATTGATTACGGACAATGGGTCTCAATTTCAGAAAAAGTTCAAAACTTTCTGTACCCAGTATGGGATAAGAAATTACTATTCAACTCCGGCCTACCCTCAAAGTAATGGCCAAGCAGAGGCATCTAACAAAACCATTCTTGATGGGATTAAGAAACGTTTGGATAAAGCAAAGGGGAAATGGCCTGATGAATTGCCATTGGTTCTATGGGCATATCGTACAACACCTAGGAGGTCTACGGGAGAGACCCCCTATTCTTTGGCGTATGGAACAGAGGCTGTTATTCCATTGGAGGTAGGTCTGCCGACCAACAGGACCACTTTGGTTGAAAGTGGGGGAAATAACAGAGCCTTGGAGATTGAGTTAGACTTTGCCGAGGAACGACGAGAACGGGCCTTGGTGCACTTGGCCTCATACCAAGAGCAGCTCATCAAAAGTTATAACAAGAATGTACACCCACGAGAGTTTGGTGTTGGAGACCTTGTGCTACGAAAAGTGCTCGGCAATACTAAAGTGGCTAATGAGGGAAAGCTAGGGGCAAATTGGGAAGGCCCATATCGAGTTACAGAAATCGCAGGCATTGGGGCTTATCGATTGGCGGACTTGGATGGGAACCCAGTGCCAAGACCTTGGAATGTCCATAATCTGAGAAAGTTTTTTATATGAATAAATTTTTATTTTTGCACATCGTGATTGTGTGAGAGTTACGAATAAAACTCTCTTATGTTCTATTTTTGTTCTTTTAGCTACAAGGGGTACGAGTAGCGCTCTCTTGAGTTTTACAGTTTATGAATGATCGTTACTTTCTTAGTATAAACTGCAGTTCTCATGGTATTTGTTTTAAATACAAAATTACAAAATTGGTTTCCCTCATTCGTATTGGGGAGCAGGGTATAGGATATCCATTTAAAGTACGTGACACTTGAACACAAGTTCGAAACACTTGTGTAAAATTTCAAACATTTAAGTACGTGACACTTGAACACAAGTTCGAAACACTTGTGTAAAATTTCAAACATTTAAGTACGTGAAACTTAAAAACACAAGTTTAAGTACGTGAAACTTAAACTCAAGTTTAAGTACGTGAAACATTAATCACTGCTTATCAACTTTTAAGTACGTGACACTTAAACACAAGTTCGAAATACTTGTGTAAGTTGAACACAAGTTCGAAATACTTGTGTAAATTTCAAACATTTAAGTACGTGAAACTTAAAAGTTTAAAGCACGTGAAACTTAAACTCTACGAGACTATGCAAAGCATATGAATACGTGCATAAGCATACGAGAATATGCACAAAACTGATCAAATCATACAACGAATATGCACAGACTTAGAAGCATTCAAATATATGCATAAGTACGAAATACTTAAAGACAAGTACGAAATACTGTTAGAATGTTTTAAACACTTTGGCTAGGCCCAGAAACAGAAAGCCAAACATATTGTCACAATACAAAGACATATTCACTCATCTTCAGTCAGGTCTTGAACGGTTGTAGGAACAATTGGAGGAGCTTCAGCTGCAGTTAGATTCTCATCTTCAAGTTGACCACCACTGGCTTCCTTTTGGCCAGAGTTGGTCATATCACTCTGAGGCTCCACTTCGGTAACAGGAGGCTCCGCTGTCTGCAAGACCTGTTCTTCATCTCCCTCTTCAACAATTTCCTCCTGATCACCAGCTGCTGCGCTTGGAAGCTCAATGTTGGTCCAAAGTGGAGATGACTCAGGAATCTCTGCTTTTTCAAGGCAGGCCCTCCAAGACGCCACCCAAACTTGATCCTGAATTCCAGGCATCTGGTTTGTGTAGCTCTCTGTGGCAACTTTGATTCCTTCATTATATCCCTTTTCAAAGGCAGCCTTAGCTTCATTCTGGGACGTCTCGAGCTCCTTCAAAGTCTGGGCAAGACTGTTCTCAGTCCCCTTCAACTGTCCTTTCAGGCCATCTGCAACCCCCTGGGCCTGGTTCCTTTCTCTCTCAAGCCTGATGATGGTACGTTGGAGCTTGGAGTTTTCACTGACAAGTTTTGCTCGTTGGGGCTCTGATTGGCTAAGTTTTTGAGCCATGGCCACCATTTTTTGCATCACCTGGAAACATTCAAAACAATTGAGATAAACATAACTGTTGAGTTCTGTGTACACTATGATCACAAAAAGAAATTTTACCTTGGCGTTGTGGGACATGAAAGAACTGAGAAGATTGTCTGGGGACATTGCAACTTCTTTTTGCATGTCCCCAGGCAACAAAAAGGCCTGGGACAATGCAAGGGCAGTCCCTTCGGTCTTGACAGTGTCCCGAGCAGTGATAGCTCGGTTCCCATGAGAGAAGGAGGGAGCCCATATTGGAGCAGGAGATGAGGAGGAAGGTGGGGGTCTTTCTTGAGGTTGTTCCACCCGTTGACGTTTCTCCCTGTGGATGGCCTCGATTTCTTCTGGGGAAAAGCCAGGAGGAGCATCAGTCTGAGTCTGAGTACGGCGGCCACGACCTTGGCCACCTTGGCCCCGAGCAGCGCCACGACCTCGACCAGGTATGGTGAGAAGACTCCCTAAATCAATTGGCTGGTTCATTGCTGGAGGTGAAGGCGTGTAACCGCTGGAAGAAGAACTTGATGTGGGACTGGAGGCTTCTTCGGCAAGGGGAATTGGTTCGTCGGAGATTGGAGGTGTCCGAGAACGCCTTTCTTCGGGAACAGGTCTTGAAGGACTAGCCGCTGCAAGGTTGTCCGCTGCTCGGGTACGCCGATCAATAAACCCCCCGTATGACGCTTTGTAACTCAGCAGAACCTGAGCCGCTCTTGCTCGGCCAGCAAGGTAAGTCCCTTCGCCGTTGAAAGCAAGTGCTCGCTTGATATCAGCTACGTGCACTTGAGGGGTTATGATATTATAACCCCGGTTAATGTTCGAAGCTGCAGCCGAGCAAAGCATAAATAATTAGAAAGCATGAAAAAGCTTTTCCTATGAAAAAGGACAAGGATTTGAAATTAGGGGAAAGCACTAACGTGGGCTCCCGAATACATGAGGAGCGTGAAAACCAATCACTTGGCCGTCCTCATCTCTGGGTTCGAAGTTGCCCGTGACAAACAGGAAGTCGTCGTCATCCCCTCGAGCAGAGTCAGGGAGTTCAAGGACTAGCTTTTTTCTAGAATCCCTACTTTTTAGATAATAAGTAAGGGCATCCCCAGTTCTGGAAATACTGTATAGATGGTGAATATCATACAGGCCTAGCGAAGTCCCTAACATTTGGTTTAAGGTATTTATGCCCATAACTACCCTGAAGAAATTGGCAGAAACCTGCATTGGCGAAAGCCTGTAATACGCTAAGACTTGGCGGAGCAGAGGGGCTAGGGGAAACCTAACTCCGCCTTCAACGACGGCTACTACTGGAATATGAAGGGTGTCAAAATCGAAGCTTTCACGAATGGCATCCTCAGGAGCCAAAACAGTAGCTACGTTGTCAGGAATCCCATATCGAGATCTGAAACTAGCCATGGCTTGAGGAGTATTACAGTGCCTTCGAAATCTACCCATTACAAGATAGGATTTTGGAATTCTACGAAGTGTAAAGCAATGGGGACAATGAAACCCTAAACTGCGGTTGAAAACAATCCACTAGAGAAATGGAGTTGTAAGAAGAAGAAATGATGACTTACGAGAATAGTCGATGGAATCCTTAAAAGAAGAGGTCTTGAGACGATGAACAGAGCTTCAATGGCGGGGGAACGCTTGAACAGTCTTTTCTTCTGCAGAGGAAGTCTAAGGGGAAGATTGGGGTGTTTTGAAAAATGGGACGAAAACCCAAAAATACCCCAAAAGTGGGTGGCGTACGTGAAACGTCATCCCAGACGCCGTTTGAGCGTTCCGTTTTCCCATAAAACACGTCTGTTCGTATTTAATGGAACGCAATACGATGATCGACGCGTGTAAAGGTTAGGGCTAAAAGCCTGTGACGGCCACAAGAAAAGATGATTTTTTCTTAAGCAAAGTGATGAAACATTGCACCAATATGTGAAATAGGGTGCAGAAACAAAGTGAATTTGTTCGGTTAAAAGCTTTACTCGTCATCTGAGTAAAATATAAACGAGCAAAGCTGGGGAGCAATTGTAGGGAGGTATTCTCGAACAGGTGCAAAATGAGCCCGAGCACGGTCAACAAGGGGTCAACGCACTGTGGACCACTGATATGAGAAGTCAATGGTCCAGAGAGGTTGTACGATTCTCGGTACAATAACATGAGACGTTATTGGACCAGATACAAGGAAAGTGACATGTGATGCCACTGTTCAGATACATTGTTCGGCAAGAGAAAAGCCGAACAGAAGGAGAGCTCCTTAGAAAGGATATGGTCCAAATTGTTTCCTTAGGACCAGTTACATGTGAAGTAACTGGTCCAGACCATTTGTTCGGCTATGAGACGGCCGAACAAGGAAAGAGGTCCTGTCAGATGATGAAATAGAGGGAACATTCCGGAAGAGTCTAGAAACAGTGGTATTCCGTTAAGGAATAAGATCCCAAGAATATAGGATCTGAGAAAGATACCCAACGAATATGGGATGTTCGGCTCTTAAAGGAAAAGAATCCTAAAAGGACTCTTTCCCATAAACTGATAAAGGAAACGAGACTCCTTGATATCTTGGGATTCCTATACGAGTTAGGAATCCTATGGCAACATGGATGCTTGGACAGCAAGCATCCATAAATCTATAAATATGAGGTAAACCTAGAGGTAAAAGGTACGCAATACGTTGCATTATTATTGCTTTCCTACTGATAATTAGGGCTGAGTTTTCTAGTACGTGATACTAACAAAGGCATCGGAGGGCCTTTGCCACGAGAGGCAAAGGTGCGCTCACTCCTTGTCTGTTTTGCAGGATAAGGGTTTCTCTGACGAATTAGGGTTACGTTCAAGAGGCACGTGGAGCCGCTGCATTCCAGTGCTGTTCAAAGCACTACTTGAATTTATTCACCTACAGGTACAAAGCACGGAGCCTCCTCTCATCGAAGAGCATGAGTTTCACAAATCTTCCGCTGAGCCATTCAGATTCCGTAAGTCCACACTTGGCCATAATTCTCAGTAACGGTACCTCGAGCTCAACGGGGAGTACTGCTTCCATCCCGTAAACCAGAGAATAGGGTGTCGCCCCTGTCGATGTTCGAATTGACGTACGATACCCCCAAAGCGCTAGAGGTAGTTGCTCATGCCAGTCCCAGGCAGATTCAACAGACTTTTTGATAATCGTCTCAATATTCTTGTTTGCCGCTTCGATAGCTCCATTCGTTTGAGGGCGATAGACCGTTGAGTGATGGATCTGGATCTTGAATTCCTCAAAAAGTTTCAAAACCCTACCTTTGAAATGAGTCCCATTATCATATACAAACGCCTGAGGTACACCGTATCGATAGATAATGTTCTTTCTGATAAAATGAGCCACCTAAACTGCAGTTAAGGTTTTGTAGGATTCAGCCTCCACCCACTTGGTAAAGTAATCTATCGCTACCAAAATGAACCTGTGACCATTCGAAGCAGACGGTCTGATCATGCCGATGACGTCAATGCCCCACATGGAGAAAGGCCAAGGAGAAGTCATGCCAAATAGGTTAGAATGGGGAACATGCATTAGGTTAGCATGGATCTGGCACTTATGACAACGCCGTACATAATCCACACACTGAGACTCCATTGTAGACCAGAAGTAACCCTATCGTAGGATCTTCCTAGCGAGCATGACACCGCTCATATGAGGACCGCAGACTCCTTCATGAACTTCTTCCATGATCCTCGTGGCTTCAGAACCATTGACATAGAGTTTGTGCATCCCACAATGGGATCTCTTGTATAACTTTCCTCCATAAATGATGTGTTGAGCAGCCAATCTCCGTAATGCGAGTTGATCCTTTTTAGAGGCCTCAGTCGGATACTCCCCACTCTCGACAAAATTCCATATGTCATGGTACCAGGGTAGGCCATCATCTACATCATCGATGGCATTGACAAACTGATAGGCAGGATAGTCCCGCTGTTCAATCAGGATAGGGCGAAGTTTGACACAAAGGAAGTTCGACCATGAAAGCCAAGGTTGACAAGGCATCGACAAATTGATTCCTCAAGCGGGGAATGTGAGTGAAAGTAACCTTATTAAAACGAGGAATGAGATCTTCCAAGTTCCGATGATAAAGTTTCAATTTCTCCTCACGAACTTTCCAGTCCCCGTTAGCTTGAGATACAACAAGATTAGAATCACCAATGACCTCGGGTTTCTCCACACCGAGGGTAAAAGCGGCTTCCATACCAACAATATAGGCCTCATACTCAGCTTGGTTGTTTGTTTGTGACAACGAAATTGAGCTTGAACGCAAGCGAAATGTGAGAGCCATCAGGTGTAATCAATAGTACTCCAATCCCATATCCCTTCTGATTGGCCTCTCCATCAAAGTAGAGTGTCCACACATCTTCGATAATTATTATTACTTCCTCACCTGGGAACAGGAAATCTGCGTCTTTTGGTCCAATGACAAGGTGATCAGCCAAAAATTCCGCAACAGCCCGCCCTTTTACGGATTTTCTTGTGATGTACTCGAGATCCAACTCTGCCAATAAGAGCAACCAATGCGCTAACTTACCAGTAAGTGTTGGCTTCTTAAATAGATACTTGAGAGGATCCATTCGAGAAATCAATTTCACTGGATAAGCAAGCATGTAGTGTCTCAACTTTTTAGAAGCCCAAACAAGAGCCCAACATGTCTTTTCCAGAGCTGTGTAGCATTCTACACACCCAACCATCTTCTTGCTTAAGTAATAAATGGCCTTTTCGACACCCTTATCTCCTTCTTTAGCTAATAAACACCCCATAGATGAAGGATTCACCGACAAGTAAAGTATCAATGGTTTTCCGGGAATTGGCAGCATGAGGACCGGAGGATTCTGCAAGTAATTCTAAATAGACGTGAAAGCCGCCTGACATTTATCCGTCCATACAAATGGGGTATTCTTCTTTAAGAGATGAAACATCGGCTCGCAAGTCAAGGTTAACTTGGCGATGAATCTGCTGATGAACTGAACCTTTCCCAAAAAGCTCCGCACTCCCTTTTCAGATTCTGGTGGCTTCATTTCAAGTACAGCCTCGATCCTTGATGGATCAACTTCAATCCCACGAGTAGTGATTAAAAAGCCAAGCATTTTTCCTGCTGTGACCCCAAAAGTGCACTTCTGCGGGTTGAGACGCATTCTATACTTACGAAGTCGTTCGAAGAACTTCCGAAGAACAGGGATATGCCCTTCACGAGTTTTTGATTTGGCAATCGTATCATCCACGTAGACCTCAACTTCTTTGTGCATCATGTCGTGCAAAATAGTCGTAGCAACGCGCTGATAAGTGGAACTAGCATTCTTCAAACCAAATGGCATGACCAAATAGCAGTAAGTCCCCCATTCAGTGATGAATGTCATTTTCTCACGGTCTTCTGATGCAATGAGAATCTGATTGTAACCTGAGAAACCATCCATGAATGAGAGCATGGCATGTCCCGCCGTATTGTCAACAAGCACATCGATATGCGGCAAGGGAAAATCATCTTTAGGGCTCGCTCTGTTCAAGTCCCTGAAATCAACACACACCCGGATTTGTCCATTTTTCTTAAGAACTGGCACAATGTTGGCAACCCAAGTAGGGTATTGAGAAACCATAAGAAAATCAGCGTCGATTTGCTTAGTGACCTCATCCTTGATCTTCTGCACCCAATCCGGCCTCATCCGTCTTAGTTTCTGTTTTACAAGTTTAGCGTCTGGTAGCAGTAGGATTCGATGCTCCACTATCTCTGGGTCAATGCTGGACATGTCTTGATAAGACCATGCAAAGATGTCACCAAACTCCGTGAGTAGCTCTTTGAAATCATGATGTTCCTCCAGGGATAAAGTGGAGCCCCCTTGAACCATTCAGGGATCGCTCTCATCTTTCAAGTTTAAAGAAACTACTTCTTCTTTTAATGGCTAAGCATGCCTTTCATCTTCCCTTTCGATGAAGGCACGGACTTCCTTGGGAATATCCCCATCAAAGTCTATCCCTTCATCGTCAGGGTCGACACAGTTTATATATAAATCATTAAAGTAGTCAGAAGTAGGTTCTTTCATTGCAGAAGGCCCCTTAGGGCTACCAAGTACAGCAGAGTCAAACTCAAAATAAAAGCTATAACGTGTAGGGTCAAGAGGCACAAACTCCAACTCAGAGCTAGACTCAGCAGACTCCATGTCAGACTCAGACACATCATCAATGCAAGTTAAACGTGGTTTGAAAGTGCAATTTTTTAGGCTACCCTTGGCTTCTGTAATGAGAGAGATGGGATCTTCGAGGGCATCGGATTCGAGCATGAAAACTTCAGCCTCTTCAGCTTCCTCGGCCAAACCCACTTGGGAGAATTCATGGAACATCTGCTCCAAGCTCCCTTGATTGAAAGATCCCAGCCAGTCAGTCCTGACCTTCGGCTGGCTAAGCTTCTCCTTGAATTCCATCCTTGTTGGTTCCTCATCGCTGTCCGACCAGGTGTCGTTAGCAAAAATCTCAAAACCCGGTAGCAATTCCCCTGTCACTGAATCGATAAAGGGCTCAGCCTGCCCTGTGTAAACGGTGTTTCCTTTCTCGCATAGAAAGTAGCTGTCAGGATCACCGTAAAGAGTTCGAGGCTTTCCCGTACACTTTCTCCTTTTTGTATCCCCAACGGAGGCGTTGTATCCCAAACCAAAACGGCACTCACAGGAAGGAAAGGTGGGGAATTTCGAGATCCCTTGTTGGTGAACCCCTAAGCCCAACCCGGGCAGATAGGACATCCTCCTCATGATGTCCAAAGCGACTAAACTTATGATAAAGTCTCCATCCACATTGATGGCAAAAATAGAGCCGGACGTGTCAAAAAAGAAACCCCTGAGATCCACGTCTTCTTCTCCGTGCATAATCCCTAAGACGGGAGTACCATCTTCTTTGAGCGGGCGAATGCCTGAGTCCCCGCAAATTGTCAAATTGCCAGTAGGGAGTCCCGGCATGACTTTTTGGTGGAGGGTAGATGGCACAGCCATGATATCAGATCTATGGAGCCACGGCCTACCAAGCAGGAGGTTGAAAGTGGCAGGGATGTCGACAACATGGAATTCAACATCCATTTCAAAGCCCTCAGCATCAAGTTTGAGCATCAACGTACCCTCAACTACATGGCGGGTGCTGTCATATGCCTTAACGGCCAGATTGGAAGGTGCAAAGTCCTTTTTAGTTAGTCCCAAACGGTAAGCCACCCTCAATGGGCAAACATTGATCGTTGAATCATTATCGATAAGGACAGTCGGAACCCAAAGCCCTCGGCATTTGACAGTGATGTACAAGGGATGATTGTGGTCAACCCCTTCAACTGGCAGATCTTTATCGGTGAAAACCACGGTGTGCTTGGAAGTGGGTGGGACGATAAGAGATATCATAGCTTCAGGGGTGATATCAACTTGAACCTCAAAGCGGGAGAGAGCGTGGCAAAGTCTCTAACGATGCTCACAGAAGGAACAGATCAGTCCCCAGATCGATATAGCAGCGAGGATTCGCTCAAGTTGTCTTTGAATCATATATGCATCTGGGGTGCCAGCAGGTACCTCAAATGGTGCAGACCTCGGGAAAGCAAAGGGTTCGCTCCTTTGGTTAGAAGGGTTGGACGAACTTCCAGCTTGCAGATTAGCAGGCTGAAAAATGCGTCCACTCCTCGTAACATTGTGAACATTTCCCAAAGAAGGCACAACCTAAGGGTCTTGATCAATATCCCAGAGGTCAGCAAGGACCTCCCCTAGTTTACGTTTTCCTTTGTCGGTTGCTGGTGCTAACATAGGCACTTCCATGTCTAAACCCAAATCTTCAGGTAAGTCTTTTATAAGTAGCGTGTCCCAAAAGTCTAAATCCTTGACTGCTGCGACCTCTGCAATAGGCTCTGGATTGGTAATGAAAGGGATGTCAGAAAGCCCACCATTAGCCAAAGAGCGATTGACAGTCCAAACTTTCGTCCCAAACTTGGACATTGACTATATCATCAACATCCCAAAGATCGGCTGGCGGGACAAGGTCCGTAACCATGATACCGCAATCTTCTCTACTTGGAAAAGGAACTCTAGGGGGCGCAGAAGTTCCTCATCAACAATGTAGAAGGTAAGGTCATGCTCGACATCAGATATTGAGTTGACAAGTCTATCAATGGCAGAGGGGACAAAGCATTCCCCTAAAACACGAGGCTCTTCCTGAATAAGATCATCCTCCATAAAGTGAGTCATGTAATCTGGCAAGGCGTAACCTTGGAGAGGATTGGGGTCAAAATCCAACGAAAACTGCCAAACAGGCTCGAGATCCCAAAAATATTCCTCTTCTGGGACCAAAGGTTCAGGCTGCTGAAATAACATGTACAAAGAGATGCCATCCAAAGGATCGAGCATTGCCTGGTCATGTCCGACCAACCATTCATTGTTCTAATCCTGATCATTCGGGTCATGCTCGGGGAGCGGAATTTGTTCAGGATGCAATGGGAACCCTTCTAGTTCAAGTTGGTACCACTCTTGAATCAAAGGAGCAGCCTGATCATCATTGTTGGCTATAGCCCATCTGACGGCTTGCATGCTGAGCTCAAGCTCTGGTTCAAACAATGCTTGCATCGCAACCCTGAATTGGCTCTCAAAGTTTCGAGAAGAACTGGGATCCATTATGACCAAGATAGGATCACAACGAGTCGAGGTGGGGCCAAGCTGTATAGGTTGAATGGGACCATTATGAAGATCACCAATGATCTCGTTAAAGAAATCGAGGCCCGACTGCAGGAGCTGAGGAGTTGGATTAGGATGAGAAGGTTCTCCAATGTACATGAGTTCTGCTGAAAGCCGCCCTAAACATGCTCCTACGCAAAACGGTATGTATGTACAGTGCATGCGATAGGGAAAGCAGTAACATGTAGACTGTATATGGGGTTAGATGAAAGTAGGTCTTACCCTATAGGTATTAGGTACCTATCCTAGTTTGAAGAGTTCTAGTGCTTTGTATATGCAAAGGCCGGTTTTGGTTTGTAACGGGTTCCTCGGACTAGAGCCAAGATATACCTTCCGCTGCCCGCATAACCGCAGAGCAACAGTCAAACGATGGAATGACTCATCATCGTCGAAGGTTGTTGGTCATTCGGGGTCCCCGGGCTCCGATAAACCGTGTCGGATTGCAAAAACGATCCAACGAGGCTTATCCCACATCGATGCAAATGAGAATTCTAAAAATTGATTTAAGAAAAGAAGAATCACAAAATCGCAAAATGCCTTTTGCAAATTTGGCTCACTTTATTTAGTCCATTCTAAAAGGATACTACACAAATGATCAATCAAAAAAGTCCCAGATTGGATTGGCCGGACACAAGGTCCTGTTAAATCACCATTCCAACCTTCGGCAGCCCGAAGCTCACCGTTTTGACAGACTTTAAAGAATTGTTCATAAGTGTATTAAACTTTTAAGACTGGATTAATATTGGTTCGATCCCCAGCATAGTCGCCACTGTGGGCAGCATGCCCTTTGGAAATTTCCGGATTCTGAAAGATGCAAGGGCTCGGAATCGAGGGAGCGCGAGTGCGGACGGCAAGCGCTCAAAAATACAGAGTCGCCACTCGGGTTTGAAGGTCCGACACCCAAGGAACCGTATTTCGAAGCACCTGCTGTGCTATTTGATTTGAAAGAGTTAAAAAACCAGTCCGTCATAACCATATCTGGGTTCGGGAGCCAGGTTACGAGAGGGGAAGGGTTTTAAGGCACCCCTCTCACCCAATCAGGAGATCGGTCTCTACTTAGGCATTTTGTGAAAATATTTGCGATTCTTCTTTTATCAAACAATTTTTAGCCAATTAGGGTGGGGGAACAGTTAATCGGGGATTAAAACTGTAACACTTTGCAGGACATGATAGAAAATAGCGTGGATGGATGTCATGTTTGAAAAATAAACGAGATAAAACTCAAAACTGCGACTGGATATCAAAACAGTGCATTGATATGAATTTGGTATGGGCAGCGGCCAACTTGCATGCATGGGTCTGCCAACATGCAAGTCAACCGTCGCGCGACCAACTCATACCATCGCGCGATGATCAACATCCTACCAACAGGTTCAGTTTTGCCTCCATCTTGGCTCTAGAAGGACCAATGCACACCCAGGATCAAACCAAGCAGTTTATATGTACTGGAAGTAAACAATAATTACAAACAGAATAAACAGGAAAAAGATGCAACCCCAAAACAGTGGGGGAGTTAAAACAGGGGTCCAAGACCAAGTTGCCCATGCAAGGACAACTATTGGAAGCAGACTGACCATCGCGCGATGGAGTCAGTTCATCGCGCGAGTGTCTTGACTAGACTTTCAGAAATTGCTTTGCATGCCTGGGCTTTGAGACATGTTCAGAAGTAACCTAGAGGCATTCCAGAGTGACTAGATAAGCAAACTAACCTACACTGTGGATTTTTAATATGCAAGACAGTGAGCCAGTTCTTAAATATGCCTCACGGTGATTTATGATACTACTGAAAGTGGAAAATAACTAACATCCTATCCCCACAACTACCGTCGCGCGCTGACTGGGATAGTCGCGCGCGGGAGTGGGTCCATCGCGCGCAGGTTTGCTAGTACGCGATTCTTGTAACTTTGCCAGCTTTAGGACCAGGACTGGTATTGATTACCAGCCTTGGTCCTGCCAGCCCCCCTCTAGGATCAAAACAGTGAACATGCAGTAAAGTTATACCTTTGCTTGTGTGAATATGGAAGTGGCTTGAAGTGGGTATAGAGCTTGTGAAAGGAGTGTATGGAGATGACTAGAGTGATGAAGTATGAGAGGTATTAGAGATTATGTAGGCTTTCTTACTTTATTTTTTTTGTAACTCTTTGTAAGAATAACCAAGGGGGGTATATATAGGAGATGGGGGAAAGCTTGATGGGTGGAGAACATGGCCTAGCAATCAGTCAACAAGGCTGGCCAGCCTTCCTTGGTGGAGAAAGAAGTCAATAAGGTGAGGGGAGTGGCTGTGAGGGTGGTGCAATCCATGCCCTTGCAAATGCTGTTCAGTCGACAAAAACAAGATTCTACAGGATAGTAGCCCCATGATCATCATAATGTCCAGCTGGAAAAAGGTGAAAACGATAGGTGTTGACCATCACGCGATGAAGTGACTTCATCGCGCAAGGGTTGTATCAACCCCCGCGATGGTCAACAGTCAAGGCTTTGACTTTGACTAACACCTGGCAGATGGAGCATCGCGCGTGAGATCCATTTCATCACGCGATTGTCAAACCTGAGGTCAGGGTTTTGACTTAGGGTTTTGGGGTTTAAGATGGGCTCCACTTACTCCAAGCTCAAGTCATTTTACTCTCGAGACTGTTTTTGATCTGGCTCATCATCAGGGAAACAAGAAACCGTAAAATGAAGTAAAACAATTGGGAGATTCAGATCGGAGTGTCTACACCAAGGATGTATATCTCTTAACTTGGGGACTTGATTTGTAAATTAAACAGGTGAGAACTCCTTTTGGGTATTATTTATCTTATGCGATGATCTTTTATCGAAATAGTTTATTTATTTATGTTGAAAATCGAGGGCGTGATAGTTCCAAACCCACCGGATGGGATTATTAGTAATGCCCCCCCCCCCCCCCCCCCCCCCCCCCCCCCCCCCCCCCCCTTGGGATGGCTAATCCGTTGAAAAGGGGGGATTCATAGTCCTCAAGGATTAGCAATCCCACCCTCAAAACCAAAACAAACAAGAATTTTAAGGAGACCTCCACCTTAGTTATCCAATCACATGGTTGAACTCTGCTATCAAACAAGGCCCAAAGGTTTGGAGTGGATCAACATTTCATGTATGAGCCATTCATTTCGCAATGAATGGTTGAGATTTATTAGAAAACTCGTCCATGGAAGAGTTGACTTTTTCATATAAAAGGTTTTGAACAAATTCGAACTATTGACCAATGGACAGTCCCGATCTAAACTATTACGTCCAGTCCAAACCATTGGACCAGACCGAATCCGGACCAAACAAACATATGAGGAAGCTTGGCGAGTCAGGAGTTTTTTTTCGCACTTTGTACAGTAAATAAGAGTAATAAAGGGGTGTTCCGGATGCGCAGTGAAAATAACTTTTAGAAAAAAAAAGTTTTTCAAGCTCAAATATAATGAAAATAAAAAATAATTTTTTAATTTTTTTTACACCGTTTAAAAGATCTCAATGAGATCTATCAAATAAGATCCATATTGGCAGGAAAATTATTTGCATAAACACATTATTTTTGAGCTTGAAAAACCTTCTTTTTCAAAAAAAAAACTTTAAAAAAGAAAGTGGAACACCCTCTAAGTTCCTTTGCTTTGCTATCAACACAAAAAGAGACCCCGTTAAGCCAGTGGCGGAGTGGAATGAAGTCGGATGAGGCCGAAATACTAAAGAAATCTTGGTTCGATAATTTTTTTCAAGACTAAATCAATTCATTTGAGTTTCTATGGGAAGATTTTGATAAATTGAAGGATTAATCTCAAGTATTGTTGCTATCATATCATTAGCGAATACATTATCGTCATTTTACGGTATCATTCACTATAATTTCGTGTTCTCGAAATGAAAATTGTTCTTACTTTCAATTATGTTTGTAAGGTTTATAACTTTTTTTATCAATATTTATAAAATATATATATGTAAAATATACTCAAAAATATAAAACTGGGTGGGGCCAGGGCCACCCCGGCCCCTATATACCTCTGCCCTTGCGTTAAGCTAAGGTTCTTATTTTTTTAATACTTATTTTTCATTTTACAAGACATTTCGTTCTATCACAATATCTCACGTTTAATTAAAAAAATAAGTACTTATTTTAGTTATCGGAACTATTAAGGATAAGAGGAGGGTATGGGATTTAAGGATGAAACTACAACATTTTGGAGGACTGTTGTCCCTGCTGCCCTCTTGTGACAGCATGCAGGCCCCCAAAATCCATCATGAGGCCCCGTTCCATTATCTTTCCAGCAAAATAGATACATCGATAGTGATGGGAGAAGAAAAAAAGAGAGAGTGTGTGGTCCCCTTTAAATTTACTTATTCAATGAGAAAATATTGTTAATTTTGACTATCCAAATGACAAAATTTAGTTATTGGTTAAAGGGTTGCTAAGTTTTGTTATTCCATTAGGCCATCCACAGTGGCATAATCAAAAATGGATAACCAATAGTTGACACATCAGCTTTTGATTATCCATTTAAGAGATTGCTAAGCTTAACAATGTTGAAGTCCACAATGGTCACTTCTAGTCCATAACTAAAATAAGGGATACACTACAATTTCACTCTCTCTCCCCTTGTGTTTTCCACCATTGATCACTTCCCTCCATTACACTTTTTTTTTGGCAAAAATATATCGATTTTCTCCTTTAATTTTGGGAAAAAAATTGGTGACTTCCTTCCCTAATATTATGAATTTGGAAAAAAAATCATGTACTAAAAAAAAAAAAAAACAGATGTGTTCTTGAATTTATGAAAAAATGTAAGGTTCTTTATATACTCAACCACATGGAGAGGAACGAAAAAAGAATAAAATAAAAACGGAAAAAAAAAGTGAAATACCTTAATGCGGCGACAAATGTTTTCCACCATTGATCACTTCCCTCAATTACAGTTTTTTTTTTACAAAAATATATCGATTTTCTCCCTTAATTTTGGAGAAAAAATTGGTGACTTCCTTCCCTCATATTATGAATTTGGAAAAAAAATCATGTACTAAAAAAAAAACAAAAACAGATGTGTTCTTGAATTTGTAAAAGAATGCAAGGTTCTTCATGTATTCAACCACAAGGAGAGAAACGAAAAAGAATAAAATAAAAACGGAAAAAAAAGTGAAATACCTTAATCCGGTGACAATGAGTTGAATTGTAAATGATTAAAAAATATGAGCTTCACTTTTGGAGGGAAAGAAAAAGAAAGAGTTTGTGGCTAAAGAAAATGAGATATAGAGCAGGCGAAGAAAATAAGAAGAAAATACCATTTGAAACACGCGTGTACATAAATTTTGGAACCAGTTAACTTTTGTGGTGTGAGATCCACAAATTTTGATTATTGAAAATGGTTGCTAGTTTTGGTTATCCAAAACCCAAAATTTGATTATTTCTAAAAATGTTGTTAAGTTTGATTATACCATTGCGAGCCATCTTTTACCCTAATATTGTTAACTTTAAAAATAATTTGCTTTTGATTATGCCACTGTGGATGACCTTATAAGCCATATTTTGGACCAACATTGCTAACAGGCCATACTTTGGACCAACATTGCTAACTTTAGAAATAATTTTGGTTATGCCATTAGAGACAATCTTAGTGGACTTCAATTCACTTGATGGAACAGTTGCCGATGCCGTAGAGCTCGGTCATCATCCGTTGAGGTTTTAAGACTATGGGACCGAGTTATGGGTCCTTGCAATGGAATAGTATATTTGCCAAGTCAGAAGGCCTTTCTGTAGGGGGCCGAAATATCCGAAGGTTCACAAGGTCCAAAAAGGAGGATGAGGGTTCACACGCTGTTTGACCCATCATCAAAGCTATCACAGTTCACCTGTAAATAAGTTTGGGCATCGGCCGGACCGAAGGATAGACGGAACCACGAGTACTTCACCGAACAATTATAAGCTATATCCGAACGTACGACACATGAGTTCGCTCGGGGTCTTATCAAGCGCACGGATACGAACTTCCGTTTGTTCGGCTAGGGTTTTCTTCGGTCGGGATATCCTACGCTCGGATAATTCGTATGGCGGACGTGGGTCCCGCCGAGCTTAGACGATTGTGGAACCTTCCATAAATATCTACTGATAAGTAAGCTGTCTTCTCTGACATTCGAAGTGACATCTCTGAACGATGTGACCTTTCTGACATCAACCCATGTGGCTCTGAAAGACTAGGGAAGTGGTGTTCATTAAATGGCCCTGCTAGAAGGCGCCAACCGAGCAGAACGAGACACGTGAAAAGTATGACCAACTTGCTCAGCACTTCACCTCTTTGCCTATAAATAGAGAAACATGACCACTGAGAGAGGGGATCCCGAATCTGGTCTAAAACAACACTTCTTTCTCTCCAACATTGTTTTTACTAAACTTCTTCCTCTCTCCACCTACTGACTTATTCATCGGAGCTTCTTTCCGGAGGAATAGCCCCCTCCGGTTCTGCAGGTACATCAAGACCGGCGTTAGCCTTCACGGTCCCATATTCGGAGATAGCCGCACCAGAAGAATCACGAAGAAATCACGCCCCCACAATTGGCGACTCTGCTGGGGAATTTGGAAACAACTTTCGGGGTGTTCTTTGTGTTCTTCGCGTTCATAATCAGTTGAGGGCCTGTGTTCATCTCAGATCCTGTTTGTTCTTCGTATTTGCACGGAACAAATGGCTCAACATCTCTCACCTCCGGGCCCAGAGAACTTTACCCTCGGGTTGGAGGGCTACGGATCTATCAACCTTGAGCCCCGTCAAACGGCTAGGGCGGTTCCTCACGTAGCCCGCCAACTTTCTTTTCCACCGACCGAGTTGGATATCGCCTTGGCCGAGCAAAAACGTCAGGCAGCGGTTATTACCATGCTGCAACAACGGCTAGAGGAGCGAGACGGAGGGTTGACCGTAACCCCTGCAAACGAATATCCAGCCGAGCCCAGTCGACCGAAGAAGAACCGCAAACAGGGCAGACCACCTCGCCCAGATCAAACAGCCGAAATCGCCGTTCCCGAGCGACGGACTGTCTTTGAGCGTCTTGACCAAGGCGCTCCACAACCTCGGCTGACGAGCATTAGTCGTGCCGAAAGTACTCGATCCTCGGCCACGGGCTCAACAGCTGGAACTAATGGAAGAGGCGCGACCGTCCGAACGCAACAGCATTCCGAATGACAATTGAGTCCAAGGAGTGGGAAGAGGCCCGTGGATTTAAACAATCCACCTCGGCAAGTACGCAGCAGCAGCAACCGGGAATATTCGGTTCGATTGAGACACGATTCCGAACGACACGACGGAAGGCATTCGGCAAACTCTGGCAGTCGCCACCGATCCGAAAGCCGAGGAAACCGTTCGGAGCACGATAATACAATTATCCTTTCCGATCAATTCACAGGCCTGCCAACCGTGTATCAACCCATCGACCCGGCTCTTCAACCTCGGAACGCTCCATTGACGAGCTTGAGGGAGGCACATGCGCCCATAATGTTAGCTGCTCCACAACCAAGGGAAAAAGAGGAGCACCGTCGGCACCATCGGCGGGAAAAAAGAAAGACTCCGGAGCGGCATACTGATGTTCTTCCCCCTGTTGTCCCGCAGGTCGCAGCCGAAGACAATTCGAAGCTCGGGAAGGCAAAGGCTTCCCCCTTCGTGGATGCTATTCAACAAGAGCGGCCGCCACACAGATTCGTCATGCCGAAGCTGAAGCGTTATGAGGCAAAAGAAGACGCAGTCGCGTTCGTTTGTCGTTTCAGGCAAACCATGAGCCTCCATAACTTTTCTGACGCCCTTATGTGTAAAATCTTCCCGCTCACTCTCAGTGAACCGATCATGTTATGGTACAATCAGTTGAAGCCCAAATCCATTTCTTGCTTCAACGAGCTAGAATTGGAGCTTAGCAAACGCTTCGTTACCAGCAACATTCAACCAAAGACATTATCGATGCTGGTGAACATGCGGAGAGCTGCGGGAGAAACGCTAAGGCTTTATACCGAGCGTTACTGGGAGGTCTATAACCTTATTCCCGACTGTGATCAAGGAGTAGCAGCCGAGTCTTTCATGAACAGGTTGGATCCAACCTCGGCAATGTTTCGTGACCTCTCACGAAATCCACCTAAGACAATGGGAGAGCTCATGACAATAATCGAGAAGGATTGCGTTCACGAAGAAGCAATGGCCGAGCGACACACGTCAAAGGCTGAACCTGCCAAGACGATAGGGCCAAAGAAGCAGGTATCGAACGTTCGCCAAGGGCGAGGAAGCCAGGGTAGCTCGGGCCAGGCATCGAATAAGTCGAACAATAAGGGCCGACCCCCGCAGCACCCTCAGCCACAATCCTGGACACAAACGAAAAGAGAACCCCGACCGAATGAGTACGTCGCCGAACGTACGGTATTCACTGAACCTATCTATAAACTTCTTAACATCATTGGCAAATTGCCGTTCTTTGTTTGGCCAACGGTACTCTTAGGCACCGTCGGAAGCGGACCAGGGATGTGCACGTATCATAAGGAACGTGGCCACTACACCACGCAATGCCCACCTTTCAAAAGGTATCTAGAAGAGCTAGCAGCTGCCGGTCACCTCAATCAATGGATCGACGTTCGGCAAAATCCACTTCCTCCACCTCCCCCTCTTGTTGGCAATCTCGTAAGCGTAATACAAGGGCTAGTATCCGAAGGGAAAGCGGCCGAACTTCGTTCAGAAATTGACAGGGCTGTCGCCTCTGTATCAGTCTGCAACGTGGGCGCTTCGGGAAAGCGAAAGTGGGAAGATCCGAGCTTCGGCGGCACCATAACTTTTTCTTCCAACGACTTAAAAGGAGTGCAACTTCCACATGCAGATGCCCTCGTTGTCACTGTTGCTATTGAAAAATCAACCGTACAATGGGTATTGATAGATCAGGGAAGCTCGGCCGATGTCATGTTTTTCTCCACTTATCAGAGCCTCGGATTATCTCCCGCTCAACTTCGGACGGCGTCAACTCCCCTTGTCAGTTTTACGGGAGCCCCGGTATGGCCACTCGGCCTGATTACCCTCCCTGTGCGAGCTGGATCACGCATCCTGGAGATCGAATTTGTGGTGGTCGCTTCGCCAAGTCCGTACAACGTCATTCTTGGCCGAACCTGGCTACACGAAATGCAAGCGGTTGCTTCAACGTATCACCAGGTGGTAAAATTCGTCGGATGGAACGGACGACAGGAGAGCCTGCGAGGCGATCAAATCCAATCCAAGAAATGCTACATCAGCACTGTAACGAACAAACAGAGCTGCATGGAGGTACAATGCGTGGCTGCCACTCCTATCCCAGTGATTGAGGATGTTGGTGTACCTGCCAAACAACGGTCAACCGAGGAGCTAATACGTTTTTCCATTCCTGGGGAAGAAGGAAGATATTTTTTGATCGGGAGTTCATTGAGCATGGACGAACGTGAGGAGATGTATCAATTCCTAATGAGAAACATAGAGGTCTTTGCTTGGACTCCACAAGACATGCCGGGCGTGGACCCTTCGTTCGCCATGCACTCATTGAATGTAGATCCGAATAGGCGACCGGTTGTGCAAAAAGTCCGACGCTCGTCGGCCGCACATACCGAAGCTGTGATAGCAGAGGTGAATCAACTGTTGGAAGCTGGCGCCATTCGGGAAGTGCTATACCCCACCTGGCTTGCCAACCCAGTGGTAGTCCCGAAGAAAAATGGGAAACTAAGGGTTTGTGTCGATTACACGAACCTCAATGATGCCTGCCCTATGGATCGATTTCCACTTCCTCGGATTGAGCAGATGGTAGATGCAACGGCAGGATGTGAGCGCTTGAGCTTCATGGACGCGTATCGGGGCTACCATCAAATAGCTTTGGATCCGGAAGATCAAGAAAAAACGGCCTTTATCTCGCCTCGGGGAACTTTCTGCTACAAGGTTGTCCCGTTCGGCCTGAAGAATGCAGGCGCCACCTTCCAGCGCTCCATCACGAAGATGTTTCCTGGCATGCTCGGCGTAAAAGTAGAAGCTTATATTGACGATTTGGTTTGCAGAAGCATATTCGCTCGGGATCACCTTCGAGATCTGGGAGAGGTCTTTGCTGTTCTAAAACATAGGAAGCTACGTCTCAATGCCGAGAAGTGTGCGTTCGGAGTTAGCTCGGGGAAATTCCTAGGGTACATGGTGAGTCGCCGGGGAATCGAAGCTGACCCAACCCAAATTTTGGCTGTGCAGAGGCTCCGAGCTCCGACGACAATTAAAGAGGTACAGCGGCTCACAGGGATGGTTGCTGCCTTGAACCGTTTCATTCGACGTTCGAGCGATCTCTGCCGCCCATTCTTCCGAGCAATCACAACAAGCCGACGCAAATTTGTATGGACAGAGGAGTGCGAGCAGGCTCTGCAGTCTTTAAAGCAATACCTATCTCATGCTCCTTTGCTCGTCAAACCCCTGCCCGATGAAGATCTATATCTTTACCTTGCTGTTTTCGACCATGCAACGAGCGCGGTTCTTGTTCGGAGAGAGGGGATGGACCATCAACCGATCTTCTATTCCAGTAAAACGATGACGGATTCTCAGACGAGGTATCTGCCTATGGAAAAGTTAGCATTGGCTCTCATTTCTGCTAAAACGAGCCTCTTGCCCTACTTTCAATCCCATAGGATTGTGGTCCTCACTGAGTTTCCTCTCAAAGCTGTTCTTCGGAAAACGAACACGTCGAGCCGGATTTTGAAGTTCTCTCAAGACTTGGCCAACTTCGACATCCAATTCGAGCCTTGGACAGCTATCAAAGGGCAAGTCCTGGCCGACTTCTTTGCCGAACTCACTCCCGGCTTACAAGACGAGGCCAATGCCCTGGCAACTGCCGCTGAAGAAGCTTGGATTCAAGAAGAAGAGGTTTTGGAAGGGCCGTCCAGCTGTCGTACCGAACCATTACGTGCTCGGTATTCCCTCGGGCGTAAGAAACCCAAACGACAATGGAAGCTCTTCTCCGGCGACGCTTGGCGACTGACCGTCGATGGAGCTTCTAATGTTCATGGAGCTGGTGCAGGCATCGTCCTTGTGTCACCCAGCGGGACTGTTCATGAAAGCGTGGTTTTGATTGGGTACACGGCGACGAACAACGAGGCGAAATATGAAGCTCTAATTGCAGGCCTCCAACTTGCTCTTCGGCTGGATGCAGATTCGGTTCATGTCTTTTGTGACTCTCAGCTCATTGTGGGGCATTTAAACGATGATTATCAAGCGAAGGATCAACGTATGAATGCTTACGTGAGCCACGTCTTAGCTTTGTTCGAAAGATTTGGACGCGTAGAAGTGGAGTGGATCGCTCGGGAGCATAACGCCCATGCTGACGCCCTTGCAGGTCTTGCTTCAGTCTACAAGACCTCGGGCAGTCGCACCATCACCTTTGACGAGGTCCCCAAACCAAGCTTCGAAAAGCCGTGTGAACAGGTTATGGCCATCACCCTTGGCCCAAGCCAGCTGGATTCTGTGGTTGCTTACCTAAAGAAGCAAGTGCTACCGACGAACAAGCGCGAAGCGTACAAAATCCGTTGCC
Source organism: Rhododendron vialii (assembly GCF_030253575.1). Lineage (NCBI taxonomy): Eukaryota > Viridiplantae > Streptophyta > Magnoliopsida > Ericales > Ericaceae > Rhododendron > Rhododendron vialii. Next base: position 17,847,880 of record NC_080563.1, on the reverse strand, counting down.
GAGCCGCCAATTTTGTGCCAGCCGTTCTGGAGGAACTTCATTCGGGTAGCTGTGGGGCTCACTCAGGAGGACGGTCACTGGCACTGCGTGCCCTGACACAAGGCTATTGGTGGCCGAAGATGGTCAAACAATCCAAAGAATACGTGAAGCTCTGTGTTCGGTGCCAAAAGCAAGCATCTCTCATCCACCAACCTGCATTTCCCCTTAAAATGATCACCAGTCCGTGGCCGTTCGCGGTTTGGGCTTTTGACATAGTTGGCAAGATGCCGAAGGCGCCTGGAGGATTTGAGTACATGCTCACTGCCACAGATTTGTTCACCAAGTGGGTAGAAGCTTCCCCCATGATCAAGACCACCGCCGGGGACGTGGAACGCTTTATTTGGAAGCACATCATCTCCAGGTTCGGCGTGCCGTACGCCATTCTTTCTGATAATGGCTCCCAATTTGTTGCCTCCGCTCTCAAAGCTTTTTATGCGAAGCGCCACATCACCATCCAAAATTCCTCGGTGGCATATCCTCAAGGTAATGGACAAGCCGAAGCATCGAACAAGACAATCACTCGGGGGCTGAAGCGCCGTCTGGATCGGAAGCTCGGTAAGTGGGTGGAAGAGCTTCCACACGTCTTGTGGGCCTATCGAACAACACCTCGGCGGTCCACCGGCCGTACTCCGTTTGCTATGGCCTACGGTATGGAGGTTGTCCTCCCTTTATCTACTATGATCCCTACAGCCCGAATGGAGAATTTTAACCCTATAGACAACAATGCTCTTGTGGGTGCCGAGTTAGACTTAGCCGAAGAACTACGTGACAATGCTAACCTTTGGCACGCCGCGCACCAGCAAGAAGTTGCAAGGGGCTACAACCGCAATGTTCGTGCTCGACCTTTCAACGTCGGGGACTTAGTCCTTCGGATGGTTACCGAAGCGACAAAGTTAACCAAGCTGAAGGATCCCTATGAAGGCCCTTACCGAGTGGTGGAGAAGATCGGGCACGGTGTCTATAAGCTTGCTGAGATGGATGGAACGCCAATCGCCAATCCATGGAATGCTCAAAAACTAAGAAAATTCCATGGCTAGTGTTGGCATTCCCCATTTGACCGCTTCTGCTTTATTTTTTTTATTCTTGTACAGGGGGTATTTCATCTAGCCCCGGTAACATCTTTTGTTCGGGTGAAATTCTCGAAGCCCATGATAATTTGTTTGTTCGGGTGCAATTCTCGAAGCCCATGCTAATTTGATTGTTTGGTTTAAATTCTCGAAGCCCATGATAATTTGTTTGTTCGGGTGAAATTCTCGAAGCCATTTGTTTGTTCGGGTGAAACTCTCGAAACCCATGATCACTTTTTCGGTTCAGTTTTCCCATCCTACTGCCTTATTCTATTCCTCCAGTAATACAATAGGGCAGGGGGCTACTATATGGGTAAACCTGAGTTCATCTCTTAGTGACTTCAAAATCACATAAACAGTCCTTCCGAATGAAAAGACTTCGAAAATTTCTGAGTTATGATGTATATACCGAATAAAAAGACTTGGCAAATATTTATATACTTGGAAACAACATCCATACCGAACGAATGGAGGATTGTGGAAACAACATCCATACCGAACGAATAGAGGATTGTCATTCAAAAAGAAATTCTCCAACATGTTTTAGTTACATCCACTGGTTGACAGGGTTCTCATTGTTCGGAGCCAACCATATACAAAAATATTCAAAAAAAAAAACAAAAACAAAAACTACACAAGAACAAATTTAATCTGCTGCAGCGTCGGCAGGGACTGGTAGGGTTGGAGCGTCGGCTGGGGTTGGTAGGGTGGTCGAGTCGGCAGCGTCAGCTGTCGTCTCCTCTGCTGCCACTTCGGCAAGGGCGAAGGATGGTATTTCCACCAAACTCCTCCTCTCGTCGTCAGCCTCAACGCCTGCGTCATCAAGACCCCTATTGTAGCCGAGCATAAAGCTCTCTTTGTGCTGGCCCTCTTTGATCTCATCCTGCACTTCAAGGATTTGATCGGTCACATCTTCTTCGGCCTGGGCATATCCTTTCTCGTACTGCCCCAGCATCTCTTTCTCCATCTCCTTCTTCATTTCTTCTCTCCCCAAGGCTCTCCCCTCAGCCAGCCCCTCATCTTTGCCTTCGACTCTGGTTTGCTCGGCAGACTCCTGCAACCCCTTGATGAGGTCGTCTTGATTAGCAACCTGGACCTCGAGGCTTTGCCTCACGAGCTCGGATTGCTCCAAGCCCTTCTTGTACTCCTCGGCCAGGGCCTTGTTGTATTCCACCGACTGCTTTTGCAGTTTTGACTTCTTGTCATACTCGGTGAGATGAAGTTGGGCACTCATTATGGACTGGGTGGCCTGTAAACAAAGCAAAATGAAAGTCATTCCGACGAAATAAGGCATATGTGAAAAAAAAAAAAAAAAACCACAACAAGTATGAAAGAATTTACTTACCCTTCCAACGTGATAGTAGTATTCACTCAGGGCTGCTTTCAGAGAAGGGGGACTCTGTACATCCCTCGGCAAAGCTAGCCCCGAGTGGAGAGTGAAAGCCAGAGAGGGGTCCTCCCTCAGGCTGTCCGATTTGAGAACCTGTTTCTTGCCAGGTGTGATGAAGTTTGGCACCCATGGGGTGTCAAGGTCCAAGGCAGTCACCCTCCCTTCTCCTTCTGCGGGGGCTTCCTTCGGGTGCTCCACTTCTTGGCCCTTTCCCTTCGAGGCCGCCATCGTCTTCTTGCTCGCAGGTGGTTCCTTCGGGGAAAGAGGGGCACTCAGTGGTCATTTTTTGGAGGGTGGGGGAGGTGCCGCTTTCTTGCTCGGCGCCGAGCCCGAAGCGGCTGCGGTTCCAGCCTTCAGTAGTTGGGCCTTCTCCCTCTCTTTTTCTTCCAGCTTTTTCTGGAGAACTTCCTTGATATTTCTCGGAGGCATAACTTCTTGTTCAAGGAAAGGTTCTTCTTCGGTCGGAAGTCGGATTGACCCTCGGAGGGGTTTGTCGAAGCTCGGTTGAAGCTCTTGTGGGATGTCCTCGGACTGCTCGGGCTCGTCAGTTACCTTTCGTCGGATCCGACCGCCGTATGTAGCTTTATATTTGAGGATTGTTGGGGCGTCCCTCTCCTCCGCTGGGATAGTGAGCAGGGAGTCGGCAAGACCGCAACCTTTGGCCGCCCTTAACAGTACCTTGTTAAGCTTGGTAGTATCTGCCAAAGAAAATCATGAAATCGTCAGTTAAAATTGACAAATGAAATAAGAGCAACAGAAGGAATAAACATTTGAAATAACGGACAAGTGTTCTTACTCGGCGTTCCCCTTCGTGTGGCTATGTCAAATTGGCCATATTCATGTTCGGGGAATTGGAAATTTCCCTGAACCTCGACGTAGTCGGAGGCCCATTTCTCCGAGTCATACATGCCCTCGGGAATGATTTTCTGCATCTTTCTCCGGGAGCAAAGATAGTACCGAGAATACCGAACGTTTCTCGACATCATATAATTTTCAAAAAAGTGGAAGGCCTCTAGTCGGAACATCTTCACCTCAGCAAGGACGATTACAGAGTGAATGATGCGGTAGGAGTTGACGCTCAGCTGGCACAGAGTGAGATTGAAACGGTGAAGTATCTCTCTCAAAACTCTGTGCATCGGGAACCGAAGGCCCCCTTCTGTGATTGCCATCAAGGGGACGGTGACGTGTTCGTCACTGAATCTTATTCGATTCCCTCGGACAGGTGTAATGATAACGTCGTTGGGGATGTCGTAAACGGCTCGGAAGGTGTCCAGGCTCTTCTTATCTTGGAAGCATTCCAAGTAAGGGCAGGGGTCCTTCATCGTTCGGTCGGGAATCACATCGGGGTCCAGTTGAACGAGTTTTCGCTTCACCTTCGGAGGTTGCGATGAGGATTCTCCTCCGGCGCCCACTCCCTCATCCGTTCGGCTTGCTAAAGCGATTGGAGTTTCCTGCTCCGACTCGGCTTCATCGCCTCCCTCGGCCTCATCTCCCTCTTCAACCTCGTCGTGAGGGGGTTCTCTCTCGGATGAATCGTCGTCTACGTCTATTATGTTGGGGTATGGGCCCACTGTTCGGAGAGGAGCCACCATGGCGGGGTAGTCGATGCCTTCTACACCCTCGGGGACCCTTCCACTTGACCCCGTTCGGTAGTTCCGGGCGAAATCTCTTATAGCTTCGGCTAACCCTGGTTCGGATCTACCAAAATCCGAATCTTTAGAATCCACCGACCGATAAGATTCGCCCGAAGAAGTTGACTTTGCAGACTCCATACCTAGAAACAAATAAGTGCATGGGATAAGACCGTTAGCGATTTGCATGGCCAGGAATCTAAGTGCCTACGTTCGGTGTTCTGTGTCGTTAGGGGAGATCCCAACTCTGCTCGGTTATTTCCCGAGCGACATCCCTTCGGAAGAAATTTCGAAGGAAGGACCTATACCGCTCAGGGAAACGATGGGGAACCCTACGCGTTTCCAATGGGGAAACAGAGATTGAGAAGCTTAACAGGGCTTGTAAAGCTTCTTAAAGACTGCCCCTTTGGAAAAACCTCACATCTGAAGGTGTTCACGTGTTCGGAAGAACACGATTTGAAGGTGTTCACGTGTTCGGAAGAACACATGAACACCTGGGTTATCAGGCGATCGTTTCAGTCCAAACAAAAAAGAAAAAGCCAACAAAAGGGGCAAAAGCACTCAAAAAACACACAAATCATACCAACGGATGAAAGAACTTGAGAAATACCTTAGAAATCAAGAGAAATCTGTGATCAAAACCTTCAAATCTGCAGATTTCTGGCGGTTTTTGGTCTGAAACGGTGTTTGAACAGAGACACGATCGAGAATGAGAGAGAAAGTGAGTTTCTCTCTCCTCCCCTTGCCCCTTTTATACTGAGTACAGAATTCGAAGCGGTTTCTCACCCTGACCGTCGGATTTGGGCGGGAGACTGATGTGCCGCTCGATGAAGGACACGTGGCAGGTGTGAAGCGTGCCGTACCACCACCCAATGAAATCGTGACACCTGGCATCGATTCAAATCGACGGTTACAGAAGCATTTAATGAAAGCTGCGCGCACATATCGAAGCGTTCCAAGCATTTCTGTTCGTTCGACTTCTACGATTCGTCCGGTCGATCGTTCTTCGGATTTATCGTTCTTCGGATTTATGTCTGCGTTCGGCCAGATTCTTATTCAACTCCTCCTTCATTTCTGAGCAAGCAAAGAAGGAGTTGAGGGGCTATTGTAGGGGGCCGAAATATCCGAAGGTTCATAAGGTCCAAAAAGGAGGATGAGGGTTCACACGCTGTTTGACCCATCATCAAAGCTATCACAGTTCACCTGTAAATAAGTTTGGGCATCGGCCGGACCGAAGGATAGACGGAACCACGAGTACTTCACCGAACAATTATAAGCTATATCCGAACGTACGACACATGAGTTCGCTCGGGGTCTTATCAAGCGCACGGATACGAACTTCCGTTTGTTCGGCTAGGGTTTTCTTCGGTCGGGATATCCTACGCTCGGATAATTCGTATGGCGGACGTGGGTCCCGCCGAGCTTAGACGATTGTGGAACCTTCCATAAATATCTACTGATAAGTAAGCTGTCTTCTCTGACATTCGAAGTGACATCTCTGAACGATGTGACCTTTCTGACATCAACCCATGTGGCTCTGAAAGACTAGGGAAGTGGTGTTCATTAAAAGGCCCTGCTAGAAGGCGCCAACCGAGCAGAACGAGACACGTGAAAAGTATGACCAACTTGCTCAGCACTTCACCTCTTTGCCTATAAATAGAGAAACATGACCACTGAGAGAGGGGATCCCGAATCTGGTCTAAAACAACACTTCTTTCTCTCCAACATTGTTTTTACTAAACTTCTTCCTCTCTCCACCTACTGACTTATTCATCGGAGCTTCTTCCCGGAGGAACAGCCCCCTCCGATTCTGCAGGTACATCAAGACCGGCGTTAGCCTTCACGGTCCCATATTCGGAGATAGCCGCACCAGAAGAATCACGAAGAAATCACGCCCCCACACTTTCGGCTTACGTTGAATCGAAGCTCTTGAACGACAGTGTAGGGGTAGGGTTTCAGGGAGGAAAGAAGAGGCGAGGATGATCCTGGTTGCATACACCGAGATTTTGAGTAGTATGTCGATTTCGTCTCTCTTCGACAGGTATGATTCGAGGTGGGTTAACTTGAGTAGTTTAGGTGGTGTCTTTCTCCAATTTTGAAGTTTAGGGGGTGGTAGTGATAGAAATCGATAGTTTAGAGGTGTCCGTTTAATTTATCCGAGGAAAAATGGGAAATGGGAAAACAAGAACATACTGAGGGGAAGAAACTAAACATGCATATTTCTTGGGCGCTGCTATTCGTAGCCCTCTATTTACTCCTATAGCCCGTTAAAAATTTCCAATTATACTCGACAGTTAGTTATCGAAATTGAGATATATTTTCAGCATCCAATTACCGAAATATAATATTTTTTTCAACAGATGTTTACCGAAAATGCATGTTCGGCAGTTGTTTACCGAAAGTTGAACATATTTTCGACATGTAGTTACCGAAATATAATCTTGTTTTCAACAGCAATTTACCGAAATGTTATTTATGATTTTCAACAACCATTTACCGAAATATAGTGAGCTACGGGAGAAAATAAAGGGCTGCGAATAGCGGCGCCCTATTTCTTTGGTTCCCCTTTCATTTGCTTTTTCTTTCGTATTGCTCTGCAAATTCCTTGGTTAAGCATTCAGCAGCAGTGGAAAAATTATTCGAAAACAACATGTAGTCCATCCGCTGAAATTAACACCACCAAAACCCCAATAGATGGGGGGGAAAAAAGAAAAAATAAAATAAAATGAACTTTCGACTTAGATTATTGGTATCTGCTGTATATGTTCTCAGGATACATCCCATTTTTAATCCAATGGTTGCATCAACTACAAAATTCTCAAGATCACTAAATGAGGATTGGCTCTATTCAACACGTCTTCGCAACATAGTTACCAGATTAACTTGTTTGAGTTCCTCGTGCCAAAATCGGTTCAGCCTTCCAAGACAAACGGATTTGAGACCTGGAAAGTAAATATTAAGCAGCTTCAGCATGGCTGAGAAAGCAAAATATCTCAATCATGCACGAGAATATACATCACTTTCCCTAACCGGCCATATATATGAATGTCACTGCATTAAATGGTTTCCGACTATTATTATTTTGGGTCAGCATACACATTTGAGTATACCTTTACAGAATAAAGATGCTTATATTCCATGCGCAGATGATAACGGAAACAATCTCACTTATTCTTATTCAGAAAAGAGCCGAACAGGAGTTCAACTGGAACTATTATGTACATGCCTTCTTGTATTTACATCACTGTTTGTCTGCTTGTAATTTGTCTCCCAAAAAAGTGAGTCTTAAGTTTTCGGAAGTGCTTTAAGTTCTGTTTATGTTAAGAGAACAATACTTGAGACCAAAGGTAACTGTCATTTCTATTGCTACTGTAAATAAGATGTTGCACATTTCAATTTGAGCAATGTTGAACAATTTCCCAAGTAAAAGGGCGACTACAATCCAACAAAAAATAATAAACCAAATAGGAAGAAAACACAAAAGGAGCAAAAAGGGTAAAAGAAATGCAAACAAGAATGAACGACTCTAAAGGAATGGTATCTAAAGTAGAGACACAGCACTTACTTTCATGTGATCAGGCCGATCCTCAGCCGTGTGCAAGCTCCTAAGATCAGAATGCCCAAATCTAGAAGCTGCGAAAATATATGACGATACAACAGCAACAAGTACACCAAGCACCATGGAAAACAGCTGGAAATTTGCAAGTAACTCGCCTCGAACCTCAGAGTCCGCTGAATGGCATGAAATCTCATTGTTCTTGAGCTGACAACCCTCAGGCATCATGGAACCGTAAAGAGTAAATGCAGTTTGATAGAACCAGAGGCCTTGGAGTGTTATAGCAATGCCACAACACAAATCAACAGGGAAGCTGGTTGGGAAGAGGGCGCCGGCGACAGAGGATAAGACACAAAGGGCTATTAGGAGGACAATGAGGAGGTGGTAGTATCCCTCGAGGCCCTTGTGGCTGGTTGAGTGGAAGTAAAACAGGAGATACTCTGCACAAAAGGCTGTGGCAGCAATCAGGCATAGAGCTCCTTCTGGCATGGGGAGAAAGCTGAATAAGGAAAACGTGTTAGTCATTATCCTGACCAAAAAATCCTTCTTATCATGTCAATTGTCAAAAGACATTCACATTGCAAGAATACGAGTGTGGCAGGTTGGGAATCCATTTGTATTATTATTACCACACTCAAAATGATAGTTTAAGAGGCAACTTTTCTAATCTCTTTATGCATACCTCCCCTGATGATTTCAAAGAATTGTTTGAGACAGGCAGACAATTTGCATCTAAACTAGACAATATATCCTATAAATTTTCACCTGCAAATTCTAACTATGCTGGTTCTCGAATTAAGGGCAGAACAGTATCTAACCAGGCTAATGAGGCTACATCAGAGGGGATTGATGCTGAAGAAACATCAGGCAGATATTCTGAGATAATTATCATTGGCATTTGCAATCAATACTGAATAGTACACTCATTTTGTTCCTTATATAGTATATAAACAACTCATCTCTTGAACGTGTGACAGAGTATATAGAAAACCTTCGACTAAAATGTCGTATCAAGATGATATATTACAAGAAGAACCACCTTAGGTCTAACAATGGATGTTGTCCAATCTGAGATTCGTGAGGAACAAGTTTCGTGAATTTCTTACGAGTTTGGAGATGCCAAAATTTCTTATGCATTGAAGTGTCGCAATGAAATACGTTAGAAGAACTTGGAAAAACAGAAAGGAGAACAACTAAGCAAAGTTTTTCATAGCAAATGGCTCACAGCTTAGCACATTACTACAAATCTATCATTGTAGCTCTTCATTTTCTTTGTTAGCCTTTAATGTGATTCTGTGAATAAGGTGTCACTATAGCCAATAAAGGGAAATTTGATGTCTCAAAGATTCCTAAAACTTGAACTTGTAGCACTTATCCAATGCCGATGTGGAAAAGAAAATTGCCATGATTAAAATTACCACTAGTGATCAATAGAACTTACCCAAATTCGATGTGAAAACTACCACGATTATCAATACTATAAGTGATCACTAATTCTAGGACTGATATCACAAAAGGGAACTTAATTCTCAAAGAGCAACTGGCCACATGAATAATGAATCCACCAGCATTAGAACCAAGTTCCATATGCAGTATATGCTCTTCACAGGGTTGCATTTAGAGTTAGTTTAAGGCAACATTTTTGAGAAACAATAAAGTAGTACTGAATTGCATTACATCACATAATATTATAGTTGCAAAGTAAACTAGGCTGAGGAATATCAAAACCTGAAACACAAGCCAAAATATGCACCTAAAGAGAATACGAAGCAATGATGCATAGTACCCAAAATATTTCTCTGTCTAGCTTCCCAAATGCATTACTATCTCACCTAAACCAATCCGAGATTGTATTAGTCTAAGCAGAGCACCATTCAAATTTAAAGAATTCCAACAACAAATTCAAGTATCTGAACTTCTCTTTCAATTTCCCACATATTCACAAAAAAATAAACAAAATTATGCACAACTACAAACGAAAAACACTTCGAACATTCGATAAGAAACACACTGACCTGGTTTTTTCTGATAGCAGGGTGATGACACCGAAGATGAAGAACATGAGAAGCATCCCGGAGTGCTCGAAATCGTTCATGTGAGAAGGGTTCAACACACCATTAACAAAGAACTTGAGGTGGGTTGAATACAAAAGCTCTATACACATATCGATGAAAGCCCCTATTGCTACAATGTAAAGCTCCAGGTACTTGAGCCTACCATTACAACCCGTTACAGGATGCCAAACCCTAACCCTAAACGTCTTTGGGTTCGATGCGTAGCGCACGACAGAGCTCCAAACATGCCATAGCCCAACCAGAAGAAACAATGTCCCGGGTAGAACATGCCCTATGAAAGACCCCATCTCTCTCTCTCTCTCTCTCTCTCTCTCTCTCTCTCTCTCTCTCTCTCTCTCTCTCTCTCTCTCTCCCAAGACCCCTGAATTGCCCTGATAATTTTTCTTAATCAGCCAAAAAAAAACGCAGAATTCCCCTGATACCTTCACAATCTCCCTAAAAGTGATTAGATTCCACCAAACGACTGATTGAACATTCTCAGAAAAGTTCTCTCTCTCTCTCTCTCTCTCTCTCTCTCTCTCTCTCTCTCTCTCTCTCTCTCTCCAGAAGACACAGGATTGAATTTGTCTAATTACCACCTTCGCAGTTGCACGTGAAGGAATCTTTTCTGTAATCTCTCTCTCTTTCTCTCTCTGTATCAAATTGGGACAAAACTACTCTCCAAATCAGCGGCTGCTGAGTCTTCTTTACAATCACCAATCAGTTCCAGCTCCAAACAAAGGTCGAACTTTCCATCAAATTACTTTGCTAAAAGCACTTTCGATCATGGAAATTGAAACCATGCTTTTGAAAAAAGACCCAGTTGATTCACGAGCTTCGTATACAAATCTCGTAGTCCAATTTCCAGAAAAAGTCAAAATTCGCGTTTCATCGGTGACAACGAAACACCCAATACCAACAAGTCAACAATGGAAGCCTTTGAAAAGTCAAAGTTCTTCTTGAGTGGCAAACTGGTAAATCCAGATCTTAAACCGTTGAAGCTAACAGTACAATGATTAACCACCACATACATGTAGGAGTACATACATACACTGTACATATACACATACGTATACATATATTCGTAGAATTTAGTTCTGTAACGAACAACAGATCATTTACCCAAAAAAAAAGTATGGAGTATTGATTGATGAGCGAGAGCGTACTTACTTTTGGGATTGGAAGAGAGAGAGAGAGAGAGAGAGAGAGAGAGAGAGTGAAAACTGAAAAGGTCGTGGTGATTTATTTACTTATGAGATGATCCGATCGCTGGGTCCGTCTGAAAAGGAAAGCAACAAAACCAAAAGGCCAGAATTATTACTCGACTTTTCGATCAAACGGACTGAGAGGAAAGTTTCACGTAAATGTCTCCTTTTATAAAGAGTCATGCTACTCACACAGCAATTGTGAACAGATTGCGGTGTGAGGCTCACTCCAGGTCTCAAGCAAATAATTCGATCCGTTCATTAAATGTAAAATATTTTTTTAAAAATATTTTTTCAAAGGTCTCACAAAAAATCAGTTCAATCCAATATCTATCAGTGCTCGATCCAATCATCAAACTTTTCATTTAGATTTCAAGATAATGAAAAGTAGATGATTGGATCGAGCACTTATAGGTATCGGATTGAGCTGATTTTGTGTGAGGACCCTTGAAAAATATCTTACATTTAATGAACTTTAATGAACGGATCGGATCGTTTGTGTGGAACCTAAAGTGGGCCCCACATCACGATCTGTGCATGATTTGTGCCCAAAAAGTTTGTATCATTTCTGTTTTATAAATCAAAAGTCTAGGTCAGTTTAAGAGTTTTTATATTTTTTAAGAGTTTTGGGGGGAAAAAAAAAAGCTCAATCGAATTTCGGTATGGCTGGATCATTTTACTCAATTTTTAGTCCTTGAATTCTTGGGACAAATATTGAATAAACCGATCAAGATGATTGATTAATCTTGTTTTTCACGAGAACCCTTAAATAAAGTATTATCGAACGGCTAGAATTATTTGTATGGAATGAGAGGGGAGCCTCACATAATCCGGAATGCGCACAATGTACCTATTTTGACATACTCAGCCATAATCGGTTGGGCAAAACAATTATTATTCAACCACAAGTACACACACTCACATTTTTTGATGGGTTCTACACACACGGGAGGTGTAGTGTGTGTAGGCCCCAATGTTAATGCAAGTGAATTTGTGTAAATATTTGTGTAAATGGTTGTGGTTGTAAAATGATTGTGGGTGAAATGTTTCTCCAGAAACGTGTGGGCCCTAAAGCAATGTGAGCCGTTGAATTAGTCGTTGAGCTCATCATGAGTTCCTGAGATTGGTTAGTTAGGTAAATTATTTTCACCTAAACAAATCAACTAAATTGATACTCCATAGATGTCTTATTAAACCACATTATTAATACAGAAAAAATGGATGATAGAGTTAATGACCACCCATTTTGATACTAGTAGTTTCTTACGCTATTATTGATATTTATTGCTTAGTTTTAAGTTAGAGGTAATATCTCCTTTTAGTGAATTCTTGACAAAACTAATTTCTACCTCAGTTCCTCCCTATCCTTCTTTTTACCCCCTCACCCTTCAACCAGACAATTTGTACATTTGGTAAAGATTTTGAGAATTTTTTTTCAAGTAGTATGTGGAGAGATGACAGAAAACTTATGAAGAATCGTGATGTAAAAAAGGAGTTGGTTTCTGGAGCGAAAACCAAATAGAGTCGTCTACATTTGTACCGAGAAGTGCAAAGCCCCACCTCGTGCCTGGCCCAAGACTGGCCCTACACGTTTGGAGGCCCCAGGCCAACTTACAACATGGGGCCTATTTTTGTATGTGAAAAAAAAAAGGCTATTAAGAAAGAAAATATAAATGTATACATCATATATTTTTTCTTTATTTTAGCTAATGAAATGATTAATTGAAGCATAACAAAAAACATCAAGAAATATGAACACATTTTTAAAAAAAAGTCTACATATAAGATTTGTCTGTGTAACGAACCACTATGACATTGATTGGTTTTGTCATTTGTGGTACCATTTCTAATTAGACCCATTTTGTGCTAGGTTCAAATCCCAAAAGCTGAAGTCCGCAAGGAAGATTTTTTTCCCAACCACTAAACGTAGGTAACAAGTTCTGAACTCTCAACCACTTGCTTATATTTTCGGTTTATATACATCTATTACTTATTCTAAAATTGGGGGCCCTATTTTGGACCAGAAAAATAGAAGCTTTGGTACGGGCCTCTTAGGCCTTATCCTAGGGCTGAGCCTAGTCCAGGCCTCAACATTCTACTGTACTTGAAGAAAATCTCATTATCTTAGATTAACAATTTTTTACGAGCCAAATAAATATGATATAATACCAACAAGAATTCAACCTCAAAATATATATAGTATAAAGAAAAAGACTAGAGTCAGCTCTGTAGAAAATTTTGGGTCCAAAAACAAGTTGAAAATTGCAATCCAGGAACTAAATCCAATTTACCACAAAGCTGGCACTGATAATTTTCAACACAAACACAAATATGAAGTACCACATGCAGCTTCAGAAAGGCAAGGCAGAAAAACAGTTCAGGCACTGGTAATTTGATGGTCTACCTACAACTGAAGCACACCAAACAAATATCCTCTATACATCCATTAGATCAGCAATAAAAGATGCTCAATCTATTACCAAAAGGTTGTAAATAGAGCACATGCTTTGTACTCAACCCTCAAAGCCAGCACTTCCCTAGGTTAAAATTCTTGAACATAATCAAACACTAGTGGTTGATTTGAAGTGAAATTCATCAATAGTGGAGTATATCATCCCTTCCTCTTCGAGTGTTCTGATAGATTCACTGGCAAGAAAACGATAAGAAAGATAATTAAGGGCGTGATTGTGCATAATGAGAGAGAGAGAGAGAGAGTACATGATCTTCTCCATAGGAAGTTTTAGCTTCTGGGACAGTTCATCCCTATGTACTCCTTTTTCCCGTCCACTGCAAACATAAATTGTTTTCAAATGTTGAAAAATATCAGCAATATGTACTAAGGATACATTAAGCATTAGAGAAGGGATATGACAAAAGAGTTTTGTACTTGGGATTCTGAGAATTTAAAGCTCAATGCAACACATTAAAGGCAACACATTAATGTCTGAAACTGGTAATACCGGCCAAAAAAATCATAAAACAAGCAGACAAATCAATTACTCACAAGTTTGAAGGTTGCTGCAGATAATCAAGCACCATTTGATCAAATCCCTTCAGTCCCTCCACATTAAATTGCCCAGAGAACTAGGGAGGAAAAACAACAAAATAAGATATTTACAATGCTAAAGATATCACAACAAAAGTTAGTTTTCCTAATATGGATCTCATACATGATTTGATGGTGTTGACTGATATCCATTTGATCCATCCCTCAAAGCTGTGATTGTAGATGGAGTCACAGAATAAGACTGAGTTGTGGCATCTCCTTGCAGCTTTAAGCAGATTAAAGACAATCAGCCATACAAGACCAGGCAAGGCATTTCTGAACACCAGCAAGGTGCTTATTTGGTGTTTTTTTGGTGACAATTAGAACCACGAAGGTGTTAAATATTTATACCTTTGTTCTGGAATTTTGCACTTGGAAATGTATACACTCGACGAAGTGGAAGGTAAGCTCATCGAAGTTTGTCACGGGCCTGAAATGAGTCCAAAACAGCTCTTTAAAATTTAAATTGACTTGTGATAATTACAGAGGAAGTGCACCGCCAATTGATGCATGCTACAGAAAAGAAAGGCAGTGTGATGAACAGGTAAGATTTCCTTGACTAATCATTGCACTTCGATCTAGACGCAAGCGATGACATACATCATACATGCATCGTCGTCTATCCGCTCCACTATATAAATGCATGCTACCACAAACATGGTTACCGTACGTACAGCCACAGATGACAAAACTATAGACTACAGACTTTAAAGGCATTTGCAGAAAGCATTATACAATTTAAATAGTGAAGACAATCTTCAAAGCTGTTCAAGTAATTCTACAGCTTGACAATGATATAACAGTCAATTTTTTCAAGCTAACACTAACAAATATGTTTGTCTATCACAATCAAATCTCAAGCTCCTCCAACATGGACACTGATACGGATACGGGGCAAGAAAATTCTAAATAAATGAGGACACAATAAAAAATTTGTATACATGTACTGATATTTAGTTGTTACTTATGTGAACATTCCATCCAGAAACGATCAAAACTAATATCTTTCTAATTCTTATTGTTTCCTTTTCAAATATTACAAGTCAAACAAGAGTTTTATTTTATCAAAATTAATTTATTTGTACTTTTTTCATTATATTTTTGGATTTCATATCCTCAAAATAAACTTTTAGCATTATAAATTGATCCTTGTCATGCTTCCATTCACGTT
Source organism: Rhododendron vialii (assembly GCF_030253575.1). Lineage (NCBI taxonomy): Eukaryota > Viridiplantae > Streptophyta > Magnoliopsida > Ericales > Ericaceae > Rhododendron > Rhododendron vialii. Next base: position 17,832,721 of record NC_080563.1, on the reverse strand, counting down.
CAAGATCAGACATGGCTGTCCCCAGAGTGCCCCCGGCGTGTCCCTTGGTTAAAAATAGTTAAATTGATTGGACGAACCATGGTGCGTCTCATACATGTCCCCATTTGTCGAAGCATGCCACATGTGCCCCAGTGTCAATGTAGATACAACAAGCAGGTAAGTGTGTCGGTGCTCCATAGGACATATCAAAAAGGCAAAAAGGATGGATGACAACAAAAAGTTAGGCAGAAAGCCAAACTGAAATGTGAAGAGAAGAAAATAGAATGAGAAAGTGAGTCTGGCAAGTTATGATGCTTAACCAACCCAAGAAAAAACGGGGGAAAACAAACTAATAAAAACGACGACAATTGAAATAGTGCGGAAATTTACATTCAATAAAAGTAACCCGCCCCACAAACTGTTTCAAAGTTTCCTCCTGATGATCAAACATTTTGCCCCTTTTGGGGCAAATTAATGCTGCAGACCCCTTTATCAGTTTTCAATCATGAAGTGACTATGCATAGCAATTTACTCAATTATTGGGAAAAGGAAGTAAAGCCATCTTTGCATATGTACTCAAGACACAGGAACCAAGTAAACGAATGTTTCACACTTAAAATTTTCCAATGAAATGAAACTCAAGTACACTGCATCATGTATGTACTCCGGTCTAAAATCTGAAACATTAAACTTGTAAGTTGTAACTATATTTCGTTGCAATGCAGAGAAATGGATATAGTAAACAATTGACCAGTAGAGTGTCACTTGAAAAGGACAACCGTCTCTCACCTCTAATTCTGTAATTCATGTGGCATGCTTTTACCAAAGTTTACACCACAATGGTTGACAAAATAGAAAACTCTTGCACATTATAAATACTCGAAAGCATATTGCATAACAAAGTCCATCCAAAACACGCCAAATACAGATGTTATGAAAACAATCCTTTGCTTCCATCCACATGTATAATTTAACGTAATAAAACCATGAATGGAAAAGAACCGACTATCAACATAAAACAAAATCCCATAAGCAACAGATGGAATTATTTTGAATTAATACTTAAAACAGAAATTCAAGCAATAGATATACCTAACCGAAAAAGCAACTAACTGCTTACTGCCTTTAAAGATTTTTAGGCGCCCATTGACACGAACATATATTCCATCTCTGTGCAAAGATAAAGAAATCATAAACAAAACACCATGAAAATAACGCATCCTACAAGGAAATCAACAGACTCAATTCACAAAGTTAGACAACAAATCTCCATAAATTCGTATGAGATTGGAAACCTACTGTATGTCTTCCATTTCCTTGGTATCAAAAGCTTCATTGATCCTAATGAAAAAAAACACGTGTTATTGTCCAGATTTCTTTTTCATATCAGACTCTGTAACTAATGCATCAAATATTTAAAAGAAAAGTCCTAATAGATACCATCTGTAACAATGGATTTGTCCTGTTCCATCATCAATAGTGAAAGAAACATCAGTAACCCTTTCAGCCTTTTTAGACACCATACCAATCAGCGTAACCTGAAGCACCAAGAAAACAATAGGACCATTGGGCAGCATAAGAGAAGATCAAACAAAATCTAGAGTATAAAAGGGGTGGGTGTGGGTGTGTGTGGGAGGGGGGGAAGTGGGGCCAAAAAAAACCTAAATATGCAGACAGAACAAAATATGTAAGGTTATAGAATTGGATAAAAAAATTTGCAAGAACAGACAGAACTAAATAGCAAAAGTGCTTTGTAATCATTAATCCAATGCCAAAAGTACCTAAATATGCAGGGAGTGGAAGACATTTGTTTCTCTGGCGAGGCATATCACTGTGCATGGACGAAGGTAAAGAGGGGGGAGTGGTTCGTGCCACCCCCAATTTCAAAAAAAAAGAATAAATAAAAAATTGGGCACTTCTCTTATAATCATTGAAACAAAAGAAAATTAGGATCGATCTTAGACGATTGATGGAATTTTTAAGAATATCGAGTTGCATTTTCATAAATTGATAAAGTATTTTTGTTCTATATTGATAGATGATTAAAACTTTAAATCATTTGGACTTTTTGGAAATGTAATAACTGATAAGTGTATTACTAGTATATGATTTATTATAATTTCACATTCCTGAATTCAACTCACCCGGCTCCTGAGTCCTGTCAGTATGGGTATAACGAGAAGAAGTATTAGTTTAACATAGGGTGCATTGCTTCATTGTTTACACAGTGAAACTTCCAAACCAGGGGCCTCCAACCCTAATTGCCTTGTCCAGGCCGTCCCTAAATTTTTCAGGGCCCAAAGTGAGCTCGTAAAATTGGACCCCAGTGTATTTTGTAACAACTTATAGCGATAAAGTTAACCGCAACCATGATATTATTAAAATAACTAGAAAATATATATTCATACGGCATTGAAGATTCATCCTCAATAATCATGATATTTAATTAAAATCAATATTCAAATCAACCACTTGTCTCTTCTTCAATTTTTTTGAAAAGGTCAGCTCTTGCCGTAAACCAACGATTGATTTCATGTAATAAAGGTTGAATTTTAAAAGATAATATACGCATGACTTTACTAATTGGGAGCCGGTAAGATTGGGCACCCACTTTGCTTGCCTTGCCTCAGGGCCAGTCCTAGACTATTCTCCTAGTTATGTTCCTAATTGTAAGTCCATAAAAGATTTCAAAAACGGGGAAGAAGATCAGACAAATTTCATACATTAGCAACATCGACGCCGTTTATTACGAAATTGGATTTATCATCACCGGAATCAGAGGCTTCGCTGATCTGCTTCACCGTCACAGGAACTAGTCCATAAGTATCACGACCCTGCAATACAACGGTAACCGCAAAAATACATCAGAGAAAAAGGGGAAACACCGAAAACAGGAAATGGTTATTATTAGGGCTTTACTTTGGCAGGAGAAGAGCCGTGGTCGGTGGGCTGAGTGGACTGGGAAGACGTGAATCCACCGCCGTTGAAGGCGGAGTTGGCGTCGAACTGACTGGAGTACATCTCGCATGAAAACCCTAGTTAGAGAGAGAGGAGGAGGAGGAGGAGAATGACGGAAGGGATTTTATTTTACAAGCACATGTACCGAAGTGTTTCCCGCCATTTTACTTTGTAGTTCCCGCCTAGTAATATGGTGTCCTGAGCGCGAAAATACCCCCGGCTTGGAGAAGTTTTTGGGTGCGGCCGTGCCGGTACCCTGCCACCCAGGAGAAGGATCCAGAAATTCTCTCTAACGGAGGCACCAATTTTTATTACATTTGAACAAAAATTTACAATCGAGCACAATATATTTAAATTTCATCATATGAGAAATTTCAAAAAATTCCTACAAATAAATGCAAAAAGGGTTATTATCCCTTTACGACTTCTCCAACTAGAGCGACCATCAAGGGGCAAAATTGGAAAAAATAATGCTCATGCTTTTTCATTAGTGAATTATTTATAATGTGATTGTGTGTGCTTATAACATTATCTAAAAAATTAAGTGCTCTAATTTTTAACCAATTTGAATAGATACAAAGATCTTTTTTTTCTGATCATATTATTTTAAAAGGTTATAATTAATTTTTGTCTTTAGAGATCTCATATGAGAGGCGTAGAACCAAATGAAAAACAGATACTTAAGTGCTCCAATTTTTAATTCGTTTGAATCAGTACAAAAAAAAATTCTCTGATCATTTTATCATAAAGAGTCATAATTAATTTTTTGTTCTACAGCTCTCAAATGAGAACCTAAGAGAGCCGTAGAATTAAATTAAGAGCAGATTCTTAAGTTTTCCAATTTTCAATCCGTTCAAACTGATTTGAAGATCGTATTTGTCTGATCATTTTATCCTTAAGAATCATAATTAATTTTTGGCTCTAGAGCTCTCATAATTAATTTCTGGATTAATTTTTGTAAACAAAAAAATTGAATTGAGTGGGGGCACGTTCCCCATAGTGCATCCGTTTTGGATGTCAATTTTTGATATTCGTACCAATTTCAATTCCTTATATTTTTCAATATGAATCTTAATAAATATGCAATATGGATCTTATTTAATAATTCTCGATCAGTTTTATTATACAAAGTTTTTAAACTCATGAAAAATATTATAGATTGAAAGATATAAGCGATGAAAAATGACTCGAGTTTCAAAAATTGTCAATCTTTTGAGGACGGAGGGAGTACTTTTTTATCCAATATTCATAAAAGTCACGACAATATGGATCCACCCTCTATAAATAATACCCTTACTATCATATCCCCTTCATAAATAATACCCACAATCCTTATCTTGTATCCAAACGGGCCTGTAATTTAATGGCTAGCTGAAGAAATCAAATGGCATCGTACACTTTACTCCTTTTATTTTTTTCTTTTCTTTGAAGACGTTTTCTCTCCTATACCTTTGTTCGGTTTTCATTTTAGTTTTCACTTTCATTTTAGTTTTCAATCATTACTTATATCTCTCCCCAATCACTATCCCTCTTATCTCTCCCCAATCATTATCCATATTTTTAATTATTACTTTAATTTTTTCTCTCTATATCTCTTCAATCAAATTATTACCTCTGTCTCTCAATTATTACCCATATTTCTCTCCACTATCATTACCCAAAAACAAAACAAAACCATCACTCCTATTCGAACAAAGCTAACTCTTTATTATTGTTGTTGACCTGTTAGCATGCGCCGGGTATAGATGACGTTCGGCTTAAAGGCAGGGGCGAATCCAATATAAGCACAAATGGATCACTTGATTCAATTAAAAATAGGGTCTCGAATGAGGGCCCCCCATGACTAAGTAAATAATACATATAAAATATGCCGAAAATTATGATGGTTGCATAGTTGTTCCAGTGGTAGAAAGCTGTGCTCTCTCATGAATGACTGGTTCGAGTTTGGCGCTAGAAAATCTTGTCTCTTTTTGCGTCAATGGTTAAAAAATAACTTTTCTCCTTGAATTTTGACTGAGTTAGGACTTGAACTCACCCTTAAACTGATTTTATGTAGCATTGGTACCATAAAATCATCTACAATGTTATCATTTGCTGCACAAATCAATTAATATAACTATAACTTCCACGTAAAAATTTCAAAAAAAAAACTCTTCTTTATTTTCTGTAATATTTTGAATTTTGTTTAGTAGTATTATTTTTTACAAGCGCATCCCTCGCTCTTATTTTTAAATTGAACCATGAAAGTTAACGTGAGTTCATTTACGACTTTTCACACGTACATGTATAGAACTGGTCCAAAAAGAGTGACATGTCTGTAAAAAATTCCTGGATCTGCCACTGGTCAAAGGAACCATATTCCGCTAGAGACAACACTGTCCTTGAGGAGGAATCTACCAAGCCCTAGATTCCATACCGGTAGGCGGTAGCTGCTCTGCCATTTCTCTCTGTGTTTTTGAAATTTAAGTTGTAACGATATTTTCGGAACTTAACTTGAGTATTTCAGTTGGCTTGTAATCAAGCTATGCTTCCGTTTTTCATTAATTACACAATTCTTATAAAGTACTCCTATTTAACTGACGTCTTCGACATTCGGGGTGTTACATTGGTGGCGAGGTAGGGATGGAGAATGGCCGGCATCACAGTACAGGAAATCGAGGGAAGAAAATCAAATTTATTTTTTGTACAAATTAACTAGGAATTCACATCCTGACATGTTCAATATAGCAGTCTAAATAATACTATTAGCTTTGATAAAACCTTAATGAATTATATACTTTCCCGGAGGAGTCAACTTTCAAGATCTTATTTTTATACTCCTCAATCATACGGTTTTACTAATTGCATTACTCTATTTTCAGTCATTAAACTTAAACAATATGTTATCCGTCCACATTGCAAAAATGACGATTTTAGTAGGTGTCTTATGCAAGTTTACAGATAACAAGTTCACCTACCGTGTAGATTTCGGCCGGGGTGCTGCTGGGCGGCCTGTGCAGTGTGCTGCGTAAGGCGTCACTCGGACGGTCAATCTCGACAATCAATGGTTGAAATATGTTTTTTAACTTTGACTGGAGAAAATTTGTTTTTAATCTGGACCGTTGATTGATGAGATCGACGGTTGTATGCCACTCTATACGCCCACTACATAAGGGTGCACTACAGCACCCTAAGTATTTGTACTTAATATGATCCATCCCTTTTTCATCGTATATGATGTGTGGAATTCTTCTTTATTATTTAAAAAAAATATAGTAAATAAATACAGTTATGTGCTAACTGCTAAGTATATGTAGTATATATCATCCCAAAAGATACTACTGTCACTTATAATAAGGTACTGGGAACTCTAAGTGGCATAATTCTATTGGTTACTCTCCTTAAGATCAAAACATGCTCTATATATAATAAAGTTATCCTAACATTTTAGGGGTTATACATGCGATTTTTTTTATTAATCATTGAAACAAGTTACAACGATTAAAATGATCCAAAGAGAATGGCATTACAATGAGAAAAAAACTGACACTCCAACAAGATTGGCATCCGAGTCCTCGACAATCATTTGCCTCTAAGGACACAAACAGTTGGTGAGGAACCAACCATAATAGCAGAAGGCTAGAACGCCTTTCATAAAAAATAAAAATAAAAAAAGGAAAAAAAAAGCTTAGGTAATCATCAATTCATCATCATCAGTCAATGCCAGCCCTTGGGCGGCAAGAAAGCTAGGAGAAACAAAAGAAATACAATAGCAGAGTAAACAAAGATAATCAATTGAGGCATAAAATCTTCAGGCCTCTCCGTTGATGTCTTCCACATGCACTACTACAATATCAACTACTACAATAAATCATAAAGATCACAGCAATTGGCCGTGATTGTAAGTTTTTCATCACACTCCTGCTACCATGATGGATCTAAGTGTAATTGTAAGTCACTTTTTTTTATCACGGTTGTAAACTGTGATTGAAAGAGAGAAACAATCACGGATCGTTTCTCTTTTATCACGGTTATAAACCGTGATTGTTTCTCTTGGGTGTGATCATTTCTCTTTTTTGGGTGTGATTGTATGTCACTTTAAATCATGATTTATAACCGTGATTGAAAGTTCAAAATGATCACACCGCCGTAAACTGAGATGAAAAATCATTGCGCGTGATCTTTTCTATGTATCTACTAAACCATATTTTCTTGTCATTGCCAAGTTTCGAACCCACGCACCCTTAGTTGATTTCCCAAGCCCTTACTACTAAGCTAGCCAAGAATTTCTATTACATTAGGAAAACAAAAATATTTATACTTACTTTCTAAAGTGTGAATTTTTTTTTTCCCCTTAAAATTTGCTGATTTTTTTGAAATGCAATTAACATGATATTAAAATATATAAAAATACATATATAAACATTGTTTAAAAAATTTTTAAAATACAACAACAGATCTTTTGCAAATCAAAATTAGTTATTGGTCACCAAAAAAATTTCTTGGGCAAAAAAAAAAGTTTACCTAATGTGTCAAACGTATACTCGGAAGACATCCAAAATAACTAAATTTCACTACTACAATAAACCATAAAGATCACGGCTCGCCCAAGTGAAAATTGAACACTAGTGGAATAGTCTGCCAATCGTTGAAGAAACAATTAGGCACCGGTAGAACCTAGTTGTGGGATTTGTCTTCTCTCTCACTCTCTCTCTTTGGGCGTGAAGATGGATGAAACGTAAAGATTTTTTGGGATGAGTGTAATTAGGGTTTATCTTCTTACCTTTTGTATTAAAAAAAAACTTTTCGAAGTTCTCAAACGACATCGTTTTGCTCACATAACTTTTCAAAGTCTGCCTAAATAAATATTAGCCCGCCCACGTGAAAATTCAGACTGCGCGCCTAAATAGGTAGGCTTTTTATCTCACTGCAAGAGTGAGATAATTTATCTCACTTTTTTTCGCGCTAAAGTTTTTTATCACGCTACAAAGGTGAGGTCATTTCTCTTTTATCTCGCCACAAGGGCAAGATTTTTTATCTCATTCTTTTCCGCCCTAAAATCTTTTATCACGCCACAAGGGTGAGATCTTTTCTCTTTTTTATCACGCCACAAGGGTGGGGTCTTTTCTCTTTTATCTCGCCACAAGAGCGAGATCTTTTATCTCATTTTTTTCCCTCCTAAAATCTTTTATCACGCTGCAAGGGTGAGGTTGTTTTTCTTTTATCTCACCGCAAGAGCGAAGTCTTTTATTTCATGCTAAAACCCACTTTTTATCTCAGCTTTGGACTTAAATTGAGATAAAAAAATTTAAATACCGCTTTTTATCACGCTTTCACTGAAAACTGTGTCTATCTCCTTAGCGTGACGCATATCTATTATTGTAGTAGTGATGGCTCAGATATTTCCAAAAATAAAAAATAAAAATCCATTTTAGATCTAGCGATTTGACGCATATCCAAATCAACGATCGATGACTTAACACATACGAGCGAGACAATAATTTTGTGAATAGAAATAAGAGTAAGACAAAACATATTTAATGTATTTGAGATGCTATCCTAACTGCTATAGGAACGATTGTCATGGGTCATGCAAAATTATCCTCCTGAAATGTTATTATATTGAGAAAAATTTCTTTACACCGCTGGTATAAACATTTATTTCTTTCAAATTAATTGCATCGCAACACGTGTCAAAACGGTAGTTCCAATTGATAAAACATGACGACATGACGCAATGCAATTGATTTAGAAGAAACAAATATTTATACCAGCGGTGTAAAGAATTTATTCTCTACCATCTTATATCAAGCTTCACAGTATTAAAAGTTGATTTATTTTTATTATGCAACAATATAATATCTATATTTAGTAGAGACCAGATCTTTTTTTATTTCTAATTTATGCCTCAAATTCACACAAATATTTTACTAGTGAAAGTTGGATGTGTTTTTTGCGCTCCTCATTAGTCCTCAAGATAAGTTGGTCCGAATACTTTCAATGGTAAATCATGATTACGAGTCCTTCTTTAAACACAATATCCATACCCTTTCAGAATTTGTTAATTGATTCTTACGAGCTAGGATGATACATGAGATACTTGAGGACAAAAGTGATCGGTTGGATCAAATAAATTGCTTACATCACAACAAAATGATAGTGATCTTCGATTCTTCTCGCAATAAGTGTTCTAAACAATCATCGCTTAAGATCTTAGACAGCGAGAGATTGTTTAAAATCAACTTCAACGAATCTGAGAAGTGTAAGTTTCATATCAATTTTCTTATTCTAGCTAGCGTGTTGGATTACTTTTTCAATAAATGCCGTGGACTTAACCTTTCAATCTATTATGATTTGTTAACACGATCAAGTAGACGTGTTGATCTTATCTTTTAGTCAAATAAAATATTAAAAATACAAAGTATTGCAACACAAATAATCTATCGTTTGTGCTAACTCCACCGATCTGTATTCAATTTTATGTTTTTGTGTAATATCTAAATGGATAGAGATACTTCTCATAGTGGTATATGCAAGAATGTCTTTTGCCGACAAAAAAAAGAAGAGAGTATATGCCTGGATGATAACGTGTTCATTTTAAGCAAAAGTTTTGAAAAACTTAGAATTTATTTGACTTTGTATTTCATAATTAAATAAATAAATAAATAGTTTTCACAGTTACTTCATTTTATTTTATGCTTAGCACTAGTTAGTGTCAAAACTATGCAAGAAAGAGTGTTTGTAAAAATCTATACCTAATTTTGCATACCGCAGCAGTAGAAAACTATACAAGAAAGAGTGTTTGTAAAAATCTATACCTAATTTTGCATACTGCAGCAATAGAGAGCTCCATCCACTTACTCCATCCCACACAAAACATGACCCTTTCTTTCTTTAGATAGGATGTAACTATAAACCCGTCATTTTAACAAAGTGTCAAAAATTTTGACTCAAAACTAACGAATTGTGGTTCTTTGAATAAAAAACATGCTTGTCTCCATTTGCGTGCATCCATGTATAAGTAATTTATAACCCGACAATGATTTTGAATAATCAATATTCATTTTAGGTATTTGATGGAACTTAAACATATATAGATGGAATTTTCAAAGACAAGTCTAAATAGCAATTCAATTAATTCTAGAAGACAAATTACTGGGACTGGTTTCTTAAAGACAGCTTGTGGTGAGTTTGGCCTAAATTAAATTTTTAATGCAATTGTCATTATTGAATTTTAGTGATATTTTTTTGAATATTCGATAAAATATTTTGGAACTGATCATTTATTTCTACGAGACGACTAAAAAAGTATAAATATGTAAATTGAAGTTTAAAAAAATCCAATGCAATGACGCTAAAGACAACTATTCCAGATTTGTTTTGTATTTAGCAAAGTTTTATTAACCTTGGTCCTTCCTTTTTGTTTTTAAAAATTATCACATGAAAATGATAATTCATAAATTTTGATACAAATTTGACAAAAGTTATAAATACAAAAAATTGAACATGGAGAGTTCAAAATTTAGAAGAACGTGATTACTCCTTTCAATCTTTACAGGGGCATACACAAAATTTTCCCTCAATCTCAAATTTCTTAGTCCATATTTCGGCTTGCTGGTCATTTTTAATTTACTTATATTCAACAATAACATTACTATAAATTTCAAAACTTTGTTTAGCAGAAGTAATTATATTTACTAAATAAGATTCATATTGCATATAAAATGCATTCTACATTATTATATTTAAAAACTAGTGCATGCCCGTGCCTGAAGGCACGGGTTGAACGATCGACACAAAAAAATAAGCACTGAACTCGCGTAAAATATATCATTAACTACTCAATGGATTCAACTATGCAAAAAATAATAACCCAAACATATTCGAGTGACCTTAGTTATGTGTGAACAAATTGATCGTGCCCAAAGGCACATACCAACATAATTTTATCACCACAAAAGAACAAACCAATTACTCGTGCCGACAACACTACCCACAAACTTAGAGTGGATTTACTATTTAAGATAGGAATGTATTACAATCAGATTGGATTTCTACATGAATTCATATTGTGCATCCACTCACTTTCTCTTCCATTTGGTTGAAGCCAACCACCAAAGCAATACAACACACACCACATGACCATAAGAGGAAATGACCAAAACAAAAACATAAAAGACAGGAAGATCTTGCATTCCTTGATCAGATTGCTATGAAGCTAGTTTTCTTTGATCAGATTCACCGCTTTCAGCCCCCTATTTCTACTCGAGTCGGTCCTTGTCCCCAGATGTATCCAAGTCTTGGGGCTAACCCCCCGAAGTTCGGCCTCCATGCTAGCGCAATTATGCAGTGAAAGTGAAAAACGAGAAAGTGTGAAACGGAGGGAGTACTGCATCAATAAGAAACTCCCTTTTACTAAAACACATATTCTTATTTTTCAGAAAAAGTTTTTGAAAAACCCTAGATCATAGGTATATTATAGATTCGCTTTATTTTTATATCTCCTATTAATCAACCCATAAATCAATATCTCAACCGATCAAGGAACGAAAAGCAATAAATAGATGAACACATGGTATGGTGGAAAATCCCTAATTGGCTAAAACCATGAGATTGAATCAAAACACAATAATCATTGTGCAGTTATAATCAATCTTACCTACGATTATGAATCCTCACCTCGCTCTAAGTTCTACTTGTTGAATCCTTGTTCGCTATACTCAGTGCTTGATTGTTGTTATCTTGAATCCACAAGCCTCTAGTAAAGGGGCCTTTCAACCAAGGAGGCATCCCTGTGGGAAGGCCGACCACTACTTTCCATTTGCCTCCCGAAAATCTACCGAAGGATTTTGTATTTTTTAGGAATCCTCCTTATGCTTTTATCAAATAGGTTAAAAATGATATTGCAATCTCTTGGAGATGTCTTGAATGATAAATGATCCACGGATCTCATGTGTACTACATGATTCACTTCATAAGTCCCTCTAGGGTTTTTTCTGAGCTATAAACAAAATATTATGGCTGTTGTACCGTGCTGAATTAACCCTAAAATTGAAGAGATGCGCGTATGTACAAGTCCAAAAACTCGTGAAAATCGATTGATGGTTTATAATCCAATGGATCGAATTTTAGGTAGAAATGTTCGATTGACAGAAGATTGACAACCCGATCGATGTGATAAAACCGATCGATCTACTTTAAGTTCGATCAATCTATTTCTAAGACAACAGATACCTCTCCGCATATTTGACTCATCTTGCAGGCCCCCTTTTCACAATCAACTTCGCCTAACACTTGTTGATGTCCCAGATCACAATACAACTATACTCTTGCACTTACACACTCATTACATGTTGAATACGAATCATTTTTACATAATTACACCTCGATAAAAAGGAATATAAGAAAATGTGTGTTCGGTCAATGAAATTGCCAACACAAAGGAGTTCGGTTTTTTGGAGCTTATAGTTTTCTTCAAATTCTCGGGACATGGTGATAAGAAATCCATTTAGCTCTAAGGGTTACTTCGGTTGGTTAGTGAGTTTGTTTTTCACGCAATTGACAATGGTTCGATTATTGGGATCAAGTCGTAAAAAATTAATTCCTTGAAATTTTTTAATTTCAGTGTAAATGACATGCTTTTGACCATATTAGATAGCGAATTACTTGAGTGCGCGATCTAGCCCGAACCCCACCGTCTAACAACAAAAAAGGGGGGAAAAAAACAACAACCCCTTTTACACGTCCAACTCAAAACAAAAATAAAATCCCCATCTAAATGCTCACCTCCACGTGGTGCGATATTCTCGCGATTGTTCATTTATGAACAGGGACGTGGGGCTCTTCCGATTACGTCAGTCAGAATAATTGCCCGATCACAGCGAGTCGAGTGATCACTTCTTCGGAAGCTCCGTTCACCGGCGATTAAATCGCCGGATCTGACATCGCTTGTGCTATACTAGTAAACTAATAAGACCCCAAGAACATTGCTGATAAAAAAGAAGAAGACCCCAGAACATTTTTTAAAAATAAATATTTATTTCATATTTTTAAACTCAAAAATAATATAAATAAAAAATATTTTTTTGATTTTTTTTACACCGTATTAAAGATTTATCTTTCAAACAAGATTCATATTGCATATTTTTAGATTTCAATAAGCCTATTATTTTTAAACTTGAAATTATTTTCTTAAAAAATAAGTACTCATTTGGCATTCGGAAACGGGGCCTAAATTGTTTGATGGTCTTAAAATAAACAAAGGGCACTGCTATTCGCAGCCCCGTATTTTCTCCCATAACCCATTGCATTTCGGTAAATAGTTGTTGAAAATCATATCTAACATTTCGGTAAATAGCTGTTAAAAACAATATTATATTTCGGTAATTACATGTCGAAAATATGTTCAACATTCGGTAAACAACTGCCGAACATACATTTTCGGTAAATAGCTGTTGAAAAAAATATTATATTTCGGTAATTGAATATTGAAAATGTATCTCAATTTCAGTAATTCACTGTCGAGTATAATTGAAAATTTTTAACGAACTATGGGAGAAAATAAGAGCTGCGAATGGCAGCGCCCTAAACAAACAAAGAGTACACCAACTCATATTAGTACGTCTGTTGCATTAATAGCAATTTACACCCTTACACTTTGTACAGGTTCCACCCCGGACTCTATGAAATCAAATTGGGGACGGAAAGTACATTTATCTTCTTTGTTGTGATTTTTTACCAAATTACTAGCATGGAAACTAGCCAACTACCTAACTTACGAACACACAATCAACACACACCAAGAAGACCCAATTAGCATTCATGAGAAGATTCAACAATTAGCAATCCAAGAACTCACTTGAGTAGTGCCATCAAAATTTTATTAAGGAGGTTATTTGAGAAGTGTTTTCTCTTGTAAAAATATTATCGTAATGTTACAAATCCAAAGAGAAACATGACCCTTTTGGTCGTATGATGTTCATCCGTCAACGAACCAGGCACACAATTAAGCTTGGAACATAAGAGCTCCACAACAGAAGTACTCTGCTACTCGATGCAAAAATTTGGAACATGAATTAAACAATAGACCAAAAAATAGCATAAGAAATAATAGTAATTCCCAATCAACAATCCTTATATACTTTAGTAACAGAGATATTGAGTAAAAAGCCAAGTAAGTACACAAATTGAAGAGCACAACAACATGAATTTTGAATCGCTTAACAGATTTTCAAGGGAGGAACATTATCCCTATTTATTTAAGTAAAGAATTTCTATCTATTTTGCGATGCATATTGATTAACAGCCATACGCACCCCATAAGCGCAAACGGGTGCATATTATTGAAGATAGTTGCAACGAACCTCATGTGTTTCGTGCACCGCAGCGTCGTGCGTTACACTAGAATCCTTTTTCTGCTTGTGCTTTTCTAATTGTTTTTTCTGTAGGTGATAAAGCCAAGGGTCCTTATCCATGAATGCGTTTCGTTGCTTCTGTTTTCCTTTGAGAGTAGGCCGTTTGTTTTCGGTGCTTGTTTGGTTTTTTTCTGGCAGTCCTATTAAGGCTTCGAGGAGATGCTAATTCGGTGATTGGCTAAATGGGCGTTGCAATCCCTCTCTTCGTCATCAGTTGCTCGGGGCATACCGCTTTGGACTTGAGCTTCTTCCACCACCGGCCTTTCATTTTTTGATTATATATTGTTGTTGTTTGTTTCCCTTGTAAACTGTTTTCATAGATTAATGCATTTCTATCGTCGTTCCAAAAAAAAAACAGCCAAGTGAGTGCACATACTGGGAAATACGTAGTAGTATTTTGATTTTAAAAGGAGTGCATTGCCAGTAACAGAAGTTCAGGGGGCGAGGTGTCATTGGCCCTAATTTTAAAGTAGTGACTGATGAGCGAACGTTCTCCCATCGGCCCCACCCCCCCCTTTTCAATTGAATTTGATTTCTGATTGATAATCCCACTCTCTCTCTCTCGTCCCCACTTCTCCTGTCTTCCCCCGCCGGCCAATCAACTGAAGTTCAGCCGGAAAAGATCTCGTTCCTCTCTCTCCAACACGCACGCGCTCGTATTCACAGGTACGCTTATACGCATCCACACGTACAAGTACTCGTATCTTCACGAATTCAAAAAACCGTAATCGCTTTTCTTCTCGATTCCTAACCTTCATCTCTCGGCTCTGAACCGAACCCCTGGCTCGATTAACAGGACTTGGATCGCGCGCGCTTTCACACCTCTCTCCAGCTGAAGCGAGGACATAATTGAAAATCCGATATCGTGCGGATTTTTCTACCAGGTTGTTTCGTTTCCTCTCGATTGACGATGACGAACGATCGAGTCACTTAGGGTTTTACTTTGAGTTCGCGGAAGTGAGGATTGTAGTCTGAGCTTCCGGATTCGTGCGATTCTTTCGATTCTTTTTTTATAGTGTTTGAGTAATAGGGAAAGGGGGTTGAATTGTAGAGTGTGAGGTTGGAAATTAGTTGAGAGATGTCGAAGGTGATTTACGAGGGGTGGATGGTCCGGTACGGTAGGAGGAAGATCGGGCGATCCTTCATTCATATGCGGTACTTCGTGCTCGAGTCCCGATTGCTTGCTTATTACAAGAGGAAGCCTCAGGACAACGTGGTAATGCCTTGGATTTCTCGAATTCCTTTGTTGCCTTTTCGATTTATGCATTTTTTCCGTAAGCTTTGTGGAATGAAAGCCAGACGAGAGTTGAAGCAATTTGTTGGTTGCCTCTTATTGAAACTAGAGAAAGTCTACATGCACAACTCTCGGCCACAACTGCGTCCAGAGCCGTTCAAATGCATGTGAACCATGTGCGTTGAATGGCCCTGGACTCAGTTGTGTCTGGAGTTGTGGTCGAGAGTTGTGTACGTAGCATTTGGGTTGAAACTAGGCTTTAGGTGGTTTTGTGGAGCTTGATTAGTTCTGGACGCCACCTCACTACTCCTGCGTTTGCGGATCCAACTTCGGATCTCCGTGGTGAAGGTTGGTGGTGGCTTGGCCGGATGGCCCTGAGGCGAGATTTTTTAAGTACGACATTGTACTTGTTATGGTAATTCGTTGATGTAAACCCTATCGTATCTGTTCTGTTGGCTACCCTAGCTTGGTTCTCTTTTTATCCTTTTGCAAATATAAAAGGAAAATCGGGTAACCCGTAGAGCAGGCAGTCTTGTGGAACCATGTATGTTTGGGTGTCTTGTTTCTTTTGTTGTGATTTGATTTGATTTTTCTTCATGCTATTTTTTGTGTGTGTATGTGTGTGGTTATCACTTATCGCCGAACATGTTTTAGCACAGGATTAAGTTACGTTGAAAGATAGTTGGCTCCCTTAGTCTTCCCCAGCTCAGATATTTCTTTGTTGTGGAAAAGAAAATGGAAAGAGTACTTATACAACAACATCTGATGATGTGCACTTGGTGCTTGGTACCATGGCATTCTTTTTAGACCATATGATTTCAGTCCTCAGTTGCAGAATTGATTCTTTTGTGTTCTATGTCTAATTAGGTCCCAATAAAGACCTTTCTCATAGATGGCAATTGCCGGGTGGAAGATAGAGGCTTGAAGACTCACCATGGACATGTAAGTTGCTTTCTCTTTTGTTGTTTATTTGTGATTAATGTCAAAAGTTTGAAGCTGGGTTCACCTGCAAACTCATGAACTTATCTAGTTGGATAATGAACAAACTGTTGATATGTTCCAACGTTGAGCGACACTGAAGGTCCTGATTTAACACTGTTGGCCTTCTAGGCCAATGCTACTCGGTTTGTTTCTCACACTGGAAGTTAGGGCTTAAGTTTCTTTGGTATCTTGCATAACATGAATAAAAAGAAGGAAGAAGAAAGAAGGGCGAACAAGAGGTGATACGTTGATATTCACTGTCAGTATCATATTCTAATTGTCAGGTTTTTGCTCTGGGGTAGATATTTTTGAGAAGTATATTGAAATGGTGTCCTGGGTAAGACAGATTGTTTAATCATTTGTGCTTAAAGAAACAGAAAATAAAGGACTCAATTGTGCATCCATTTCTCATAGTCATTTAACTAGTGTAGCTTGTTAATACATGTCTTTACTTGAATTAATTGCTCCTCCATTAAGACAAGTAATATGCAGAAAGCATCGTGATTGGTTGCATTTACTTGCTTCTTGCACTCCTAATGTAATGCTAAGACAAGAAGTACACAGTGAAATCGGAGCAAGTAGTTGGTCCTTACCTATTGGCATGTGGGTACTCATTGGATATCACATTTTGGGCACATTTGTGTCCCCGTGGTTGTGGCGAGTGCTGGGTTTTCTATTTTTATTTTATTGGTTGGAATCAGGGGTGCCATGGAGTTTAAAAGGTGGCGTTTGCTCGCTCTATTACATGTTTCAGAAGGTTTTTGCCACAGAATTTAAGATGGGTAGCAATTATACATTGTAATTACAATTAGGAGTGTTGTCTTTGGATTGCAATCCAGCCCTAAAGTTGCATGGTATGGCATATCTGGTCAAAGTTTTTCTAATATTAAGTGTGCATGCCATTTCTTATCTAGATGATGTTGAATAGCTTGATGTACATTGTTGGTCTTGCGTTCAAGCCTCTTTGTTTGCATTCTTCTTCTCTGCTTTGAATTCCGTTTTAATTTATGTATGAATCATGAATGTTTGCATCTCCGCGGGCAAGCTCATCTTGCACGTGAGAGAGGGTGTTGGATAGCTTGATATTCATTGTTGAGCCCATTTCCTAACAGCTTAAACTTTTAGGACCATTGGTAACTTATTAGCTGGAAACCTAATTGCTTTACTCCGGTGCCTCTGCTTTTTCCTTGACTTCTTGGCATAGCAGGCTGATCTTCAATGATCTTCAATATCGAAGTAATTGTTGGGATTCACGATTGTGGGTGGATATTCTTTGTTATTTATCAGCTATCTATAAGTAAAACAAGGCCCTTCAACAAAATGCGGCTGTCACCACACAGTACAGTTACATTGACAAGGTTGAAGCTAGCAGTGTGCTCCAGCGCTTAAATAATTGCTAAATTTGTTGCCCAATGTGTGGTTTTGAAGTACTTTTTTGCTTGATAAAAACTTGTATACCTTGAACTTCTAAGTTTCCAACATTTCAAGCAATACTAATGTATTCGAGCTTTTTGAGGTACTTTTTGTTGGAAAGGAATATCAAATTAGTTAGAGAAGCGATATTTTGAGTATTTCACATGGACAAGAAATAGCAAAAACATATTTTTCTTAATCTCTTCTTGTTTAAATACATTTCTAAATATTATTTACAGTACATAATAATTTTAAAAAATTATGCAATATATACTAGAAACAAGTGTTCAGGGTGTGTCCCCGACTCCCCGTACCCATATCCAATATGGGGACACATATCCCAGTATCCTAAGATTTAAGTTTAGGAAGTTTCGGCGCTTGGACTTGCACCCGCACCCGATACTCGCAACCCGATTCCATGTAACATAGGGTCACTGGTGATCAATTACTAAGTTTGCATGAATTATTGTTACGATTTTCTTTTGATGACTGTTATGACTTTGAAGGCAGGCTCAGTCCCAACTTGTGGCTTACTGTCCCTCTCTCTCTCTCTCACACACACACATACACACACATACATTGACGCATAAGCTTGTTTGGGCTTGATCTCAAAAAGCACAGTACCAGTTATACGATTGAAATTTGTGTGGGAGTAAATTGTCTGTGCTAAAAGTTTGGTGCTGGCAATTATGATTTCGCGGCATGTTGTTGTATTCCTTGATGAACATCTCCTAAAATCGTCCTTTTATTTGTTTTTTTGTCACTTGCAGATGGTCTATGTTTTGTCTGTCTACAACAAGAAAGAGAAGTACCATCGAATTACCGTGCGTGATCTTTTCTTCCCCTTTTCTGTAGTGTTTGATGAAGATATAATTCTTATTCGAAATATGGCACCGTGGGGCATAAGATATTCAGAACGGGGACGTATTTTCCAGTATTAGTTTGGTCACGTTGTGTAAATTGGAAATGCATCCCTGGTAATGTGGCTTGCTTAAGTTAATGATGCCATAATATACTAGATTATGTTAGTCTGCTGCTTGCCTCGTAAGTTTCTTTTTTGAGGTAAGTTAAATCTTATGTCAAGACAAACCAAGAGCAAGGACGCAGAAAACAAAGCTCCAGCCACAGCTAGAGCAAAGCCAACAGCCATCAGGAGCAACACCAGCTCCTACCAAACTACAACTCAATCCAAAACCAAGTACAAACTACAAAAGACTGAAGGACCAAACTTTGTTAGAGATGTTCCATTCATCTTACAGAAGGCTGGTATTGCAGGTGCAGGATTCTGTAGTTGAAGATAGTGTGCATTGTAGTCGAGGATTTTATTCTAATCTTTTTCTAGTTATTATAGCCTTTTATTCATCTGCATAATCATGCCCCTTGTGTTTAAGAAATCCTCCCCCTTTATTGCAGGATGATAAGTTGTTTTTTCCTTAATGGACTGAGAGCTTTTAGTCATTTGATATGAACTTTTGGCAGTTGGCCCCATTTGTCATAATCACTCTTTTGGATTTGGGCCCTATTTGTCATAATCACTCTTTTGGATTTGGGCCGTGTCCTTTTAGTCACATTTCTTTCATTTTTATCTTGTATTTGCAGATGGCAGCATTTAATATCCAGGAGGCACTTATCTGGAAAGACAAAATTGAATTTGTTATTGATCAGGTTTGTTTCTGTTGACTGCATTCACTCTTTCCCCTACCCTCTCTACCCAAAAACACATAATATAACTAAAAAAGAACCTAATGGTAAAAAGAAATGAAAATACCTGTTAAGTGATCTTCTCATCTATGCTCATAAGCATTTTAGCAGAAATTGTTGCTTTGCTTAGATTGTATTGCGAAGACAATCATTTTCGCTAGCTGTAGAGAATTGTTGCTTAATGCTTTTGTGAACTCTTTTGCAATTTTTGATAACATATTTATTTAGATGGCACCTGATGGTCATGTCTGCGGTATGCTATATGTCGTCCTCTTTTATTTCTGTGGATGCCTGCAATAGAACTGATCACGTGTCCATAATTTGCAGCATCAGGGGTCACTAGTTGCCAATGGTAACAAGTACGTTTCTTTTGAATACAAATCTGGAATCGAAAATGGCAGGAAATCTTCCTCATCTGATCAAGAAAGTCAGTAAGTGTCTAATTTCCTTGCCGAGTGCTTGATGGCTGTTATTTTTAGATTTAGGGATGGTGAAAAGTGAATCATGTTTGGACCATGGACAATTTTCTTGGGGGGGGACACAATTTCGTTTAGATGTGTAAACTTTCCTTTTAGTTCCATCTTATATAGAATGGCTTCTGAATCATGTAGAGAATTGCTTCAGTTGTGATTATTTGTGCCTTCTTAATTCTGTAGGTACAGTGCCCCTGAAGATGTAGACGATTCGCGTCCAAATTTGTTGCGGAGAACAACAATGGGAAATGGTTGACTGTTGGGTTCATTCATTTATTGGCTTCTAATTCCTGGAGTGTAATCCTTTGCTTCATTTTATAATCAATGTCTTTTTCTAGGTCCTCCTGAATCTATATTTGACTGGACAACAGAAATAGACTCAGACTTGTCAAATCAGAATGCAAGCAATCAAGCATTCTCCAGAAAACATTGGCGTCTTCTCCAGTGCCAAAATGGTTAGTTTTTATAATTAGGTTAGTTCACAGTTCAACTGGGATGACTATCATAAATAGTTATCCATGGGGAACCCGAATAGTTTAGTTAGTCAATGTTGTTGTGGCATCAATTACCTTAATTAACACTTTCTTACTTATATGGTTACTTGCAGGACTTCGCATTTTTGAAGAGCTTCTTGAAGTTGATTTCCTTGTATGGAGTTGGTTCTTTGATTTGCTCCTTTGCATTGCATGATGTAGCTTTGAAGTATGTTTATTCAAGGCTTCTTATTATGTATAGTGTTCTTTATCCAGCCAAAAAGCTGTAGTAGAGCGATGAAGGCTGTAGGGGTTGTGGAGTCTACCTGTGAAGAAATATTTGAGCTTGTTATGAGCATGGATGCAACACGGTTTGAGTGAGTACTGATTTGGTAGTTTTAAGCTCTAAATGGAGTAGTTTTAGATTTTAAGCTATTGACTATTGAGTTTGTCATAAGTTCATAACTGTAGACTTTGATTGCACATCAATTCGTTTATCAAGCTGCTATACAATTCTTATTTTATGGACATGATAGTATCTTGTAAAACATGTCTGGAGACATAGTTCAAGAATTACGGCCAGATAGAATGCAAGATGCACTGTTAGTAGAGTAATCCAATGCTCGGTCAAGCAAATTCATAATTGTAGATCTGTTTTATTGTCCAAAACATGTAATATGGTAGTACTTATTAGATCGACTAAATGACATCTTTAATTGCCTGGAGACAATAAACATATGTAATCATCAATTTTTTGCTCCAAATCATGTTCCAATGAAAGATCAAATGTATTTGTGTGCTGTTTTTCCATACCTTGAAAGAGTACTATGTTGTTAGCTTATGAAACTCCTTCCGTTGAAGGTTTGAGTTTTAGATATCCATGCTTTGCTGTCTTTCATAGTGAAGAAGTTTGATATGCAGATTATGAACTAAATATTGGCCAGCTTGTAGAATTGGGAACTTACTTCCTAATAGATCAGTATGTTCTTGCAGTCTTAGACTGTTAGTATTTGCAGTTCTGGGGCTCTTAATTTTCTTGTACGAGCTAGATTACTACTGGGAATACTTGGTTCATGAAGATTCTCTATCTTTTGTGCCCAATTAATGGTTGTACAACCTAACTATATTGTCAATGTATTGGACTGCAAGTGGAAGCAAATAGATGAAGACACTGTACTTGGGGTTATGAAATTCATCAGTTGTCCAAGTCAGTGTTCTTAAAACTTCCCCTTAATACCAATTGAAATGTGAAGAGGCTCTTGCATTAGGCAGCTCTCACTGTAGTTTTCCAGGGGGAAGACGACAAATATGGGGAAGACAACAAATATTCTAGGTATCACAATGGGTTGTGTTTGCCCCCATTTGAATGCTAGGCCGTAAGAATCAACGACCAAGTGAGGGGCCTCTCATTACTGCGGACCCATACTATGCGCGGTTATGGTACAATTTTAGTAAGTACTATTCTTGAAAATGATACATTGTGAGTCTGCTCCATTATTTCCATTGTGTTGGTTTCTTCATCTTTAATACAAACAATCCAAATTTTGTCCCTCGCTATGTTTGCTTACTAATGTGAGTGTCTAACATGTCATGAAGTAGGTTTCAGGAAGGACAATAGTAGGTTTGGGAATTTTGGACAGGATCCTTTAATGCGACTCTAACATGACACAAGTTAGAAGGTTTCGGTCAACCCAATAACCCGATGGTATGAAAATGTGTTAGAGCCATGTCATGATGGTATTGAAAACGTGTTTATTTTTGGTACAGATTAAGCAGGTTGTTTATGTCTAACATTGCTACGCGTCTAATTTTATGTAAATTTTTAGAGTTTTTTTTTTTAACTGAAGGGGTTATTAGTGTCAACCCGAACATGACATGATTTTGTGCAGGTCGGGTTAGTGTTAAGATATATGAGTGAAGGGGTGCACACTGGCCCAGTAGCCTGCCCAACCCAGCCTGCTTTTTTTAGGGTTCGGGAAGAGTATTTAAACTTATAGGGTTGGGCTGGATTGAGATTTTTAGCCCCTTTAGTAAATGGGTTGGGTTAGGGAAAATCCCTTAAGGCCCAGCCTGGCCCGATAAAAATAAACACCTTGTTTGGTTCAACTCTCATCTCATCTCATTTTTCTCTTTGTACGTTTCTCAATACCTTTTTCTCTCTATCTCTCTCCACTCATCACATAAAAAATAACTGTAAAAAATTTGAACCAAACAAGGTGAAAATAACTCATTTTTTTATATGATGTGTATACATACATATATACTCTTACAGTAGTAACTCATAGTTGTCTTCATTTTTTTTGTTGTGCTCTAAATGAAATGCTGTGAAGAAGTGTGATTTTACAGGAAAGACACCAGAGAAGTTTTTGCATGATATAGCTTCATGGATGTTGGAGAGTTCCAACTTTTTGAGCACTTTAATTGTTAGAACTTTTATGGTCTGTTTTAATAGTGGTGACTGTGTGAGAACTTAGAACTTTAAGTGTAATTATTTTGGTCGTGAATTCTAATTAGTGATTGTTATGGTTGATTAATTTATGTTTGGGGTACAATGCTTTAGAAAAAAAAATGGACTTATTGGTGGCGGGTTTGGGAAATAAAGTTTTAATTGGGCAGGGCTTGGGATTATTAATTGAAGCCCGATTATTTATTGAGCGGGCTTGGGTATGAGCAAACCTCGTTATTATGTAGTGTAATCCCGGCCTGATGTTCGTGCAGCACTATTAATATGACATGTTAAAGTTAATAGTGTTTTGACACGAATTTGCACAGTGAAAGACTTTCTTTCTCTGATTCGAGTGTTCCACATGTTGATGTTTGTCATCTTAGTGAACTTCTCCAAATAGAAAATTGGATGATCATTGATAATGAGTTTTTTTGGCTATTGAATTGTTATGTCAGAGTTACCGAGTATGTGTTGATGTTTTGAGAGATGTATGTACTGTCGTCATTCGTCAATGGCCATCTATTAGTTGATTCAACTTTGCTTCTTTTATCTCCAAAGCTCTTGTGTCCAACAAGAGCCCTAGACTGTCCCCAATTAGCTCTAATAAAGTATGGGTCTGTTTTTCACTTTCTATGTCTATATTCTGGATTTTCATGCTGTAATTTTTTTTTATCTGTTTTGTAGGTGGGACTGCAGTTTCCAGTATGGTAGCTTAGTGGAGGAAGTAGATGGACATACTGCGATTCTCTATCACAGATTACTGCTGGACTGGTTTCCAGTGTAATAGTCTTTCCTAGTTATTGAAGTTGCTAGTATGTACTCTTGATAATTTCTAGTCATGTGCGTTTATGGAATCTGTGCAGCTGGTTTTTCCCCATGACTTCACTGACTCTGGTGGGATATTTTTAAAGTTCAAATATGCTACCCCTCTTGATTGGAGGAAGCTAGATGCATACTTGAACTGAACTAGGGGTACAAACACATGGCAACTATGCATAAGAGGGGAACAAACACACAACTTTTTTATTCTGATACTCTTTTAAATAATCAGTTGACCTAAAAGCTTAAGCTGACCCAAGTATGTCTACCAAGCTCTCACTGTGCTGTTTGGAAAAACATGTGTCACTTCTAATGAAACTACACTAGAAGGCTATGTTGCATTTGGTTGTAAATGCGAATGTGATCAGTTATCGAGATAATCTCACACTGTTGTTTACTAGCTAAAAAAACACATGAAAAAAGCTAGTTTGTTTTTCCTTTACTACTGCTGAACTATTGGTCAAATATGAGCAACCATAACTCTGCAGATTAACTACATATTCTTGTTGAGGAGTCAAGTTAGCAATAAATGAGGTAATAAAAGCCTTGGCTGCAGTAGCTAACCAATTATGTGACTCTTCTTGCACTGCTTCTCCTTTTACTGGGAATGTTGTAGAGTGTCTTATTTTTCAAGTTTCAAATTCTTCATCTCCCCATTTTGTTGAGGGGAGAAAGTTCCGATACTGGCTTGCTCAGTGTTCTAAAAAGCTCTAAGCGCCACAATCCCCTGAAGCCTAGGCGCGAGGTGAGGTGCACGCCTCATTAGAGTGAGGCGCTCATTGGAGAAAATAAATAAAGTTGTACTAGAGGTAAAATATTTAACACGAGAAAACACTGTTCACAATAAAGATAACATTCTAAGTGTCTAAATCACTGAATACTAACAAACCCTCGCTCCTCATTTGAGCAAGGTGCAAGTTGTAGACGATAAATAAAGTTCTACTATAGGCAAAGCCGCAAAGTATTCAGCAGAAGCAAATATTTTGCCATTAAAAATAGCAATCCATATGTCTAAATCACCAAATACTAACAAAACATAACATTAAAAAAAACTAGAGTTCACAATCTGAACTATAGGATTTCCTTTCGTTTTGTGCAGCTAGGGCTGCTCCCAACTGAGACTTTATAGTTTTGACTTCAAAGGATTTTATTGAATGTTTTCCCAACTTGTAATCCTTTAAGTATCAATGATTGAGATGAGATATTGAACAAATCTAGTAAAAGACACCGACTCTCACACCTCATGCGCTTCTTGCCTCGGCCGTAGCTGCGCGCTGGAGGAGCCTCATTCGTGCTTCACGAACTTCATCTCACTTCAAGGTGTTTTAGGCATTCTGGTTGTGCCTTGCGTGACCTTAGCGCCTAGGAAAGCAAGGCGCGCACCTTTTAAGCACTGGGACGGACTTTTAACTGTGTTGCAATTGTTCTATGTGGACACAAATTCAAAACATTGACTGCAGCAACAGGTCCTTTCCTCTCTTCCATAGAATATTTAGCTGCAACATTAAAGAGCACAAACCAGTTTATTTGATGTTCAGATGCTTGTTTCACCAGCCTGCAACTTCCCAAAACGTTTTGTTATCAATTTATTGGTAATCTATCAATCCCAGCCCATTTGTGCGCCTTTGGAGACCTAAATCTTTGGTCACAGATAAATTGATTTTATTGAGCCCTGTATGACATGTAATGCTTTGATTGCTTACTAACTGTTACTGATTTTTTGGTGTTAGAGCCAGTAGGAAAGTGTTTTGTTACACTTCTCCTACATGACATCTTTGTAGCACTAAATCTGGTGGCATCATTTATTAAAAGGCGTTTGCTTGCATCTGTGTCTCGTGCTGTGACATAGTTGTATGGGTTTCATGCTAATACCTCTAACGAATGGTTTATAGCTGGTAGGACAGTATATAATCACTCCTCTCCTGTGTCAGACTCACAAACATTTGCTACATTCAACCTTCTAGTTCTTTCGATGTAAAGAAAACAGGTCTTTGATGTTTACATCTGTCTCTCTGGGAAACAGAAATAAATGGTTTACAATGCAATAATTTGACAATTTTTCCCATTGTTGAAAATTTTCCTTTTTGACTGCCAAGAAGGTCCAATATCTTTCTTCTTTTTACATTTTTACTTTGTTGAAACTTGAAAGAGGCAATGATGATACAAATGGAACTGTTGCAGGATTGTGTGGCCCCGCGACCTTTGTTATGTCCGTTATTGGCGCCGAAATGATGATGGAAGTTATGGTATGTGTGTCTGTCCTTTTGTTCACCTTGACCTTTTTCCCCTTTTCGCCTCAATTGAATTTCCCTTGTTTTTTTTCCCCCAATCTTTGTCTTGGTGCAGTTGTGTTATTCCGTTCTAGAGAACACGAGAATTGCGGTCCACAACCTGGATTTGTCCGTGCCCATATTGAGAGTAACCTCCAAATTGTTTTTTTCTTTTATGATTCAGACTGGAAAGAAATTTCCTTATTCTCTGTCATTTTCTTTCTTTCTGTCCTATTTATTGATTATTATATATATGTCTTCCGTTTTGGAGTAATAACCCTATTAAGCCGTCTATGCGTTTGTATGTGTGGTGATTTTCTCAGGTGGAGGATTCAATATTTCCCCGCTGAAATCTCGAAACGGTAGACCTCGAACTCAGGTACAGCACCTTATGCAAATTGATCTGAAAGGATGGGGCGTGGGTTACGTTTCATCATTTCAGCAACATTGCCTCCTTCAGATGTTAAATTGTGTTGCAGGTAAGTTATTATATCGAGTGTCTGCTTGTTAAAGTTTGGAGTGTCATCAGATTATTGTTGTGATGGTATGTGCCACTTCTCTTGATTTGTGGTTGCGATGTGAGAAGAGAAATGTGTGCTGGAAATGAATAAAGGGTCGATATTAGGATGATTTTTGCACGAGTTTAAGTTTTTATCTCTTCAAATCTATAACTGGGTCAAAGGAATGATTGGGGTTTTTAGTGGAAGAAATGGTTTGAGGTGCATAAATATTTTGGATATTGTGATCTTGTATTTGTTGAGTTACCAGTAGTCCTTACTCCTAAAAGCTTAAGTTGCTAGGAAATGGGCCCAACAATGTATATCGAAAATCTATCACCCTCCTTCACGTGCAACCACGTCTTGCACATGGAGATGCAAATTTTCATAGATAGAGCAAAACAAAATACAAAGGGGAGAAGTAATATGCAAAAGGGGAACAAATGTGAACAGAGAGACTTGAATCCAAGACCTCTGACAACCAGAGCTCTGATGCCATGTTGAGTTTTTAGTAGTCCTAAAAGCTTAAGCTATTGGGATTTGAAAATGGGCCTAGCAATGTATATCAAGCTATCTAATGGCATTCACAAATTTGCTAGCTTCTTCACTTGGCTATTGCTGTGTATGCATGTGTCATTTTTTCCTTAGCCTCTTCATTCCAATAACTTTCCTGGATTTTTTTTACATCTTGTTAGCCTTGTGGATTTTTTTTTTTAATTTAATCAGCGGACGTAGATTTTATGTTAGATGACAACAGTAAAAGATGTATCGGTTGTCTTCTTTCAATTTCAGTCTCTTTGTTTGAAAATTAATGCTTTGTTTGGATGGGAACTTGGAAATTTCCAACTCAAAAACCACTCATTACCTCTACTTCCAATCATAACTCTCGTTTTTCTCTCCACTCTCCGATCATTATTCTCATTTCTCTCTGTATCTCTCTCCACTCATTACCCCAAAAACCAAACTCAAAAAATCTCAAAAACCCATCCAAACTCAGCATAATAAGTTTCTCAAGATTTCTCGTTCAGACATATTTACATATATTTTTGTTTCTTTGTTATTTCAGGACTGCGTGAGTATTTTTCTCAAACAGATGAAAGGTGTGCTCCTCCAAGAATCCCAGTTATGGTAAATATGGCTTCTGCCTCTGCTTCAAAGAAGAGTCAGAAGCTCCAGGATTCCTCTGTTGGTCCTTCTCTTGATCAAATTAATGCTGCGAACAAAAATGCAGTGATGATGGATGAGTACTCTGATGACGACGACGAACTCCAAACACCTGACCAAGAGGTTTGCACTGTACATCTTCTCAATTATGCAGTGATGGATGTGTTTTGATCTTCTGTGCGAACACCTTCTCAATTATGCCTTTTGCATAATTTTCAGGCGTCCTCATCCAGCCTTGAGAGTGAAGTGAAGAAAACAGGTAGATGATGAATAAGTTTTTGTTCTTTTACTCACAAGTCATTAATCCCTTGATTTTGAATCAAGTGGGGCTTCTGTGACGGTTGTTTTCTTGCATTGAAGCTTTAGAGGATGAATGCACTGATCAAATTGATTTGTCCTGTTTCTCGGGTAACCTACGACATGATGATCGGGATAATGGTCGTGACTGCTGGAAAATATCTGATGGAAACAACTTTAGAGTTCGTAGCAAGAATTTTTGTTATGACAAGTCGAAGGTCTACTAATCTTTTGCATTTTTTCCCCAATTCATGCATTCTTATGGCCCTGTTGAGCTTGCTCTAATTTAGTTGTTGCAATGCGTATCTGAAGATTCCTGCAGGTAAGCATCTGATGGATCTTGTTGCTGTTGATTGGTTCAAGGACACAAAGCGGATAGATCATGTTGCTAGGCGCCGTGGCTGTGCCGCACAAGTAAGTATAATATGCATTGTTGTGTCTACCATAAGGCCCTTTCTTGTTCTTTAATTCCTTCTTTCCTCTTATCCTGACAACTAAATGCTAATCAATGCTAATCCGTATCGGTTAGCTGCTTTTTATAACCTCCGAAGTTGCCTGTAAGATAAGATGTTAACTATCTACCCAACCTTGCTGTAAACGTTTAGTACCTTATCCTAGTTTGTTTTTTCTGCAAGTCATGTCTTTGGCAGGGCTAAAATTGTTAACATTACTAATCTCTGGTGCTATGTTGAGAACTATTACAATGTCCTATGCCTGATCTGATCAGTACATAATATGTATGCTCGCAATGGGATTGTTACATCATCTAACAGCCATGATGGTCTGTTATGCTACTATTGCAGCTTCGGAATAGTTCATTCTACCTTTGAAGATGAGGAGTAAGAATAGGAGGGGGATAATCAATATGTTAATATTTATTTGGCTCTTGCTTTTAGAGAATAATGCAGCAATTTTTGAGTCCCAACGGTTTAAGGCATGTAGATCTTAGATCTGGATGGGGAGTGGGATGGGTTGTTGATTGACTTGATTGCAAGGGTTAGAAAGTCTTGAGCACAATCAAGGCAGGGTTGCTGGAGAGTGGAAATCTTTGTATAGCACCATAGCATGGAGAGGTGACACACGCTATAAATATTTCCAAGTGATGAGGTTTGTTAGACACGTGGCATCTAATTAGTTTGAGTCTGGGGCATAACTAAGAGTAATGAGGCCCCTCTTGGTGGTGTTTGGCTATAGGCAATGTATCAAGGGGAACACTTCTAGGCGGCCCTTCCTCTTTAGCATCCCAGACACTGCTGCTTTTAGGTCCTTAAGTTGTTGTACTGCCCCCAAGTCTTGCCGCCTTGAATTAGGTTCTTCAACTGTGAAGCTTTGGAATGCATCGGGGCACCCGAGCTTAGTAGCCTAAAAGACCCACCTTTGCGATATGTCCCCTCCATGCTGCCATGTGGGCATTGTAAATACCAGATTTTGCGTCGTTTTATGCTTACCGGGAGCTGGGCACTCTTCTTCGGTTTTTCCTATGTCAGCAATTCGGGGGCTGACGTCCTTGATTTGTGGAGATTAATTATATAGTAGTTGGGGCAAAATCTGGTGTTTACAGTTGCCCCTCTTTGTTTGGTAGAGCCTGCCTGTACCTAACAAAGACTTGATAGAAGGATTAGATTTTGCTACACTCGGGCAAGGAGGTTATCAGTTCATGGAAAACATGCCAGTTATAGATAAAGTTCAGAGAAGAAATATCGCCTATCGTTTGACAGGAGAAGATCCTGCTTGGGAAAAGTGTAGTAAGGATATTTAGTCTTTGCATGTTTCCAGTTATATGATGAAGAGAGACCTGCCTACCGTCTCGACATGGTTTGTTGTATAAAGGGGAGGTGTCTGTCTGTTGCCAGTCAAACTACCTCAGTTGATCAAGAAGAGGGAAATCGGAGTCTGTTGACCTGTGAAAGTAGTTGAGCATCTGCCTGCTGCCAGACAAACTGCTCAAATCAGGAGGGATAATTGGATTCCGTTGACCTATGAAAGTAGGGGTACATCGGCCTGCCGCCAGACAAACTGCTCAAATCAGGAGGAGGGATGATTGTAGTCCGTTGACCTGTGACCTGTGAAAGTACGGGAACATCTACCTGCCGCCAGACAAATTGCTGAAATCAGGAGGAGGGAAAATTGGAGTCCGTTGCCAACAAGGAACTGGCTGACCGATTGTTTCCACTACAAGCCACTGGAAATGGAAATTGGGATTCCTGTAACTCTGCTATCATCTCCTTCTTCTTCGCATTTCAAGGATGGATTTTCTTAGTCTGCGACATATCATGCTTTCAGGGTCACCTTACGTCCTTGAACCGATAACCATCTTTCAGCTAACCTAGCCTCCTCCGTCCCTCGGGACCAACAAGGGGTAGTATAAGAATATTCACCATTTCACCTGTTGTCCATGTCTACGGCTTTCGGCTTGATCTTAGGCCCCGACTCATCTCCCGTGGACAAACCTTGCAGAGGAACCCTTAGATTTTCGGGGCATTGGATTCTCACCAGTGTTTGTGTTACTCAAGCTGACATGCTTGCTTCCTCCACGACTGCTCGTTTTGTGGGGCGCCTGATTTCTTGTAATAACCTGTTGAATTGGTATCTAAAACTTAAATGTTTTACTGTTACAAAAACTTTTTATAGATTAGAAAATTCAGGTGTAGAGCATCAGCATAACTAATCCTATGGGTACCTGGGAGCATTTAATAAGTTTTCATCATAATTGTAGCCTAATCGTCATTTAATATCTAAGAAGTACTTAATAATTAGTTTTAAATAACACTTGCGTGTGATGACACAAACTATGGAAGGTAACCGTAAATTTTATCATGACGTCTCTTTCCACGCTCCTTGGTTTACTCATCGCCATCATATTTTGAGTGGGCTTCTTTTACTTGAATTGGTGACCGCCTGCTTGAGCAATTTTTGGTTTTTCTTTGTTTCCTTTAACTATAGATTTTTAGATTCTTTGTAGCCTAATCATCATTTAATATCTAAGAAGTACTTAATAATTAATTTTAAATAACACTTGCGTGTCATGACACAAACTATTGAAGGTAACCGTAAATTTTATCATGATGTCTCTTTCCATGCTCCTTGGTGTTACTCATAGCCATCATATGTTGAGTGGGCTTCTTTTACTTGAATTGGTGACCGCCTGCTTGAGCAATTTTTGTTTTTTCTTTGTTTCCTTTTACTACAGATTTTTAGATTGTTCAGGAGTGGAATCTCTGTTCGTGAGGATGTATCATTGAATGCTTTATCGTGCTGTATTAGTTAACCTTTTTTGTCTATTTGTGCACAGGTTGCCTCTGAAAAAGGATATTTCTCCATTATTTTTAACATACAAGTAAGTTGTTTTTAAAGGGGATTTGAAATACTTAGCCATCTGGAGGCTGGAAGAGAACTAACGTTGTACTTTTACAGGTACCTGGTTCAACACATTACAGTATGGTTTTCTATTTTGTGTCAAAGCAATTAGTACCTGGATCACTCTTGCAACGGTTTGTTGATGGGGATGATGAGTTCCGTACAAGTAGACTGAAGCTTATCCCCGGATGCCCCAAGGTATGTCAAGTCTTTCTCATGTTTGCTGTAATTCTGAAGTTGTGCGAGTAGAGTGTTGGAAGAAGCTTCTATATCCAAATTCCACTTCTATGGTTGAATAGGCCATATTCCACGAACATTCATGGCTTCATGCGACCATCTTCCTTGCAAAGTAGTTGTTTCCTAATGATTGCTGATGAGGCTATTGTGATGAACTCTAAAATCATTTACGGTACGCTTAATATGGTAATCTGGGAATGATGACGTTCTTCAACATCTGTTGATATTTGACGAAAGAATGCAAATCTAGTGGATAAACATTGCGAGGCAACTGAAATATATAATCTTGACTATTATTGTGCTGATTGTAGTCATTCTTGTAATTCAAGTTGTATTACTTTAGTTTGGTTTACCAAGTATTAATAACTACTAGTTACTTGGTTCCATATTGTTAAGTACTAGGGCCAGCTACGCTAGTTACCCACTTGTGTCAATTTGGTCCATGTAATACCAATTGTGATGTGTTTGACTTCAATTTTCCATTTGCGTTGAATGCACACAATCGGTAACGGGGGATACACCTTTTGATGGGAAATGGTCAAGTGGGGTGCACCTGACTATATACTTCAAAGGTAAATTAGCATTAGTATCATCAATATAGATTTTATTGTGAGGAATCTATTACCTTTGTACATTTTCAATCTTGTGTCTCAACATAGAAAGGTTTTGATCTTAGTAGCTGGATCCTTCTAAGATGGGTGCGCTCCCAAGACGGGAGCTCGAATTGGTGCTCCCAAGATGGGAGCTTATTGGGTGGTTAAGGCAAGGTGGCAGGTTAAGACCAGGAGAGCCATGGCAGGTTGTGTTGTAGAGCCACCAGAGTAAGCCAAATATGAAATAGTAATTTCACCAAACACTTGGCATGCACAATTCTAGACACCCAATTTGTTTGAAAGATTACCTAAATGGAAGCCTTCTTTATAGTTGGAGAGAGATAGTAGTGCTTGGAGCTACAATTAGGGCATTATGCAGATAATGTTGCCCCCGATTCACATATTTTGTCCGCTAGAACCCAAAAACTTGAAAAGAAGACTTCTTTACTTGATAAAGCAATCAAATGTGAAGTCTTGCATTCGACTCCATATTGTAGTTACCTTTGGGAACCAAGGAAGCAAGAACACAATATCAAAGAGTTCAGACTAATTTGGAGTTTCTCTAAGAGCTGACCCATCTCTAAGCATTTTCGCATGGATTCACCGGGTTCCACATTCATAGTTTTCTCAAACCCCGACATCAAATTGTCTCTATAATCTTCATTCATAATCTTTGGATCTTTGAGACCCATTTCCTTAATTGATGATTCAAGGTAATCAAGATTTTCCTTGAACTCTCTATTGCTCTCAATGAGTTCTCAGCTGCGTTCAAGTTTCTTCGAGAACAATGCACAGATTTGTAGGAAATCTTCATGAATAGAATCCGATTGTTCTTGAGATGATTCCATGGGGAGCTCTAATCTTCACTGTCCAAGGAAGGATGGGTCTGATACCACTGATAGGTATGCTCACAAAAATGACAAGAAAGACAAATAAAGAAGGAAGAAGAAGTTTATTGAATGGAATGAACCTGTAGACAGGGGAACCTTCCGTCCCACTCTATGCAATACAATTCATGGATCCCATTCACTAAGCTCACCCTCCAATTTATACAATCAAACTAATTATTTTCCCCGCCTACACTAACAAACTACCCACTTGACTCTAACTGGCAAACAATTGCTAACTACTTCTCCTACATTCAGTTACTCCTGCCACGTGCCCAAGCTTCAGCTGGCATCCGTAGCTGGAGTCGTGTCATGTTCTCAGTAAATGGATTAATGGTTTGGGGGAGTTAAATATTTTAGTTTGGCAAGAAATTTGTGAATTAAACAAAAGGTGCAACAGTGAAGAAAAGTCAGGTTTGTGTAGTGGGAAAGGGGAATATGAAGAGCTTTATGGAGAACAAGTGTTAAGCACATGGCAGAAATTAGGAAATCCCTTTGATTCTATGGAGAAATAAACCAGTGGCACTTTTCATTGTGCAAGCAAGATTGGTTGGAGGCGAAAATTTAGAGTCATGCACGACTTCTGCTTTTCTTATAGGTTTCTCCGTATGGATGATATTCCAGACGGTTGGTGTTGGGAGGAGGGAAATTGAGACTCCGTCCTTGAAGAATTGTCAGGTCAGGTGCCATTTTCCATGAAATAGTGTGAAGCACATGAATGAGCCTATTTGGCAGAGAGTGAAAAAATAGGGGTCTAATGTGTCAAATTGAAATGGCGGGGACCAAATTGACACAAGTGAGGAGCTCTAGGACTACTGATGTACTATTATCTTGAAGGGTGTGCTTATCTGTGCCATCACACTACGAAGTACGAACCAAGCTAAGCTTGATATTGCTTCTTAGACATGCCACAGTGCAGCCCGCCATTTTCTTCATCATTGAAATGCACTAGCCGTAACTTGAATTGGACAGGTTGCTTTCTGGTCGTACAATACTTAATTGTAGCTTTCGATTACTAGTTTTTGTGTTGCTGGTTGCAGCAAGCCTAGGAACATAAACCGTGCGCAAGCTAAGATGCACGAACACTGATAGAGAGTATGCATGTCATGTTAGATACTGATACTTCTCAGACACTCCTCAAAGCATGTCCGACACTTCTTCAATGTGTCTTAATTAGGGGTGTCAAATGGACGGATTTGGGCTAAAATGGGTAAGTTGTAATTGGGTTGGGTCTTTAATGGGTCATTGACCCATTTAGACCCATTAATTATGAGTTCAATTATCCATACCCAACCCGACCCTTATATTTAAAATCAAACCCGACCCGCCCATTAACCCAATTACATACTATATACTAAAATTTAAAATGGCTAAAATACCAATGTACATTAAAATGACCATATTACCCCTGTAAATCTAAATGACTAAAATACCCCTGTACACTAAAATTGCCATACTATCCCTATACTACTAAAATGACCAAATTACCCTGCTACACATAATTACCGTATTACCGTTTCTCTTTATCTCTCTAGTCTCCATACTCTTCACTTCCCCCACTCCTCTCTGCTAGCCTATCACATTCCACATGGGTCTCGTTTGGACTCTCGTGAATAATGGCATTTATTTGTTATGCACAACTTTAATTATAAAAACAAGAATGATTTTTGTCTTTTTTGTTTGTCTTAGATAAAAATGAAAAATTTAGATATACCAACAATATTTTTATAAAGAACACAAAAAAAATCATTCTTATTTTTTATTTGCATTTATTCAACTAAAATTTTCAAATTTGCCGAACTTTTTATTCAATTTTTCTAATTGAATGAACTAAGAAATTAGTAAAAATTCACAAAAGGTAGATTTCATTTCCAGATAACTACTTCTACTGATGATTTTTACAACATCCGAACGAACCTTTGGTTTGTATCCTTTGGTTTATATATATTTTTTGGTGCAAACCTTTGGCTTTATATACCACCCACTCTCCCCAACTCACTATTCCCACTCTCTCTCCAAAAAGAAAGGAAACATAGAACAGAGAGAGAGAGAGGAACATGGCATGCATCAGTGCATGTGTGAGCTAAGTTTTGTTAAGCCGGCTTTTTGGGCTTTGATATTTTAAAAAATATTTAGATAAAAGTGAAAAAAAAATTATTTTTTTGAATACTCTCGTCAAGACAAATCAATAGGGGCAAAAAGTTTGTCGCAAAACGAATAAACATGAATTTTTTTTAAATAAGGACAATAAAAAAATCAAAAAAACCCAAAAAAAAAAAAAAAAACCCTTAGCGGATAATTTTTCCTTAGTTTGTGTGTTGAGTGGGTTGGGCACTTTTGGTAAATAATGATGTTGGAACCTAATTGGTGCAATTCGGAAAGGAGTCGAGCGGAAGGGAAAATTTATCCGCCCTGAAGTTTTCTAGAGAGTTCCGTCAATATTCTTTGGTGGGTTGTGTTCATGATTTATTGGGTCATTTAAGTTGACCCAATTAAAACCCAATTAAGACCCAATTAACAAATGAGTTAGGTGGTTTGGACCCATTCTAACCCAATTTATTAATGGGTTGGGTTGGGTCTATTTTTTAGTTGGTGGGTTTGGGTTCAATTTGCTACCCCTAGTCTTAATCAAGCATTGAATCTCTAATGTAGGATTCTTTAGCGACACTTAGCGGTTACTTCTCGAATCATCCAAACACATCCCATGTGATGATTGGTTTCACGAGTGGTATACTGAAATATCTGACCTTTCAATTTAGTTTGTGTGAAGTTGCACATCTTTTTTTTTGCTTTTGAACAAATTATTCATATATATCACACAATAAATAATAACTATATATTTCTGAGCATGTCCCAAATGAGCCGTGTCCTGCATGTTTTGGAAATCGATGTGTTGAATGTGGTGTCGTGTCTCGTGTCAGTGTCTGTGCTACTTTGGCCTCAAATGACGTGATGCCTCAATGAGTCTATCCTCAGCATGAGCACGGTGCTCATTTGAGAAGATGAAATTATATGGTTCAGGAATGGTCCTGTGGATAAATATACACATCTTACACATCCAATATCATCTTGACTTGCAACAATTACCTAATTTATTTCCTGTTTTTATCTTTTGGATTGTCTGTCGCTCTCATCCTGTGGTGTTCGAGTTCGTCTTTTTTCTATGCTTTTGATATTCTTATCTTGTAGATTCGTGCTTGACTGTAAGCTGTCTATCATCGTTTAGGGCTCATGGATCGTGCGTCAGAGTGTTGGCAGCACCCCTTGTTTACTGGGAAAAGCAATTGATTGCAACTATATCCGTGGTCCTAAGTACTTGGAAGTAATGATCTTCCTTCATTCGTATGGAATATTCCTGCATTAGTGTTGGTCTGATCACAAGTACTCCTTAGAAACAAAGCAAGCTTGGGAGTAGAACTAGATTTTAATCTTAAAACTGCTCTTTGTTTTTTTGGCAGATTGATTGTGACATAGGTTCATCTACGGTGGCTAACGGAGTTTTGGGGCTTGTAGTTGGTGTAATAACAACACTGGTAGTTGACATGGCTTTCCTAGTACAGGTATGTGTATCTTGAATATTGAGAATTTGAAATCACCTAACTTACATCTTTAACGGGCATTCTATATGTAGACGTCATTTGTTTTTATGCATCACATCACATGCGATAGGATGGTGTTATCATGCAAAGACGGTCTAATGAAGCTATGATACCCTTATTCCCTTGAGTCTCAGGGACCTTGTGTTTCTTGTGCTATGAATCTTTGTTGATTCTGTATGATATGAAATGCAGATAAAAGCCTGTTCCTAGGAGAACCATGATATATTGTTATTTTCCAGTTTTTCCCTATGGAATTACTTGTGCCAGTAAGTGCAGTAGATGGACTCTTGTTTGTATTCTTTTTGTCCCCGTTTAGGAATTCCAACTCGTTAACAAGAGATGTTATAATAACATTCAATTTCCAATTGGAAGGCGCTAATTTCTATATTGCCCTTTTATGCTCACTTTTGAGTACCTATTTGTGAGTGATAGTTTTGGGAGACAAAAGTTTTATGCTTTGACTTTTGAAAGAGGACTACCTAATTGGGACTTCGAAATGAAAACATGGACCAACGATATGCGAATGGTGGATTAACAATTTACGAAGGGAGAAATAGTCTTATTTTCAAAACTCAGTTCTCCTGCCCATGCAGCCCATCTCATTTTGTCCTATATTGTGCTGCAAGACAGTTTCCTAATCCTGGGGGCACAGTTGATAGTCATTCAGTGCGTTGATGATTATGGTCTTTTTTCACTTAGCGCTTAATTGATTCCAGTAATCATTGAACCTTGGATCGTAGCTATTATAGATGCAGAGAAAAAAGTTGTACTCTCAGAAATATTGTACTTTGAAGTAGATAGTTTTTTTTTTTTAACAGCTTGAGGTCGATGATTGTACTCTATGGTTCATAGGATTTATCTACATTGTCAACTTAACTCAAGCTTATGGAGTGGTTTCCATTTGTTATTGCCAGGCAAACACTGTGGATGAGTTGCCGGAGCGACTTATAGGCGCTGTACGTGTTTCGCATATAGAGTTAAAATCTGCTATTGTTCCAAATCTTGATGAAGAGCCTTCTGGGTAAATCTGCCGTTACTGTGGAAATTTATAGAAGATCATTTGTTTACATGTGCCATTTTTTCAGCTCCCAATTTACCCGTCCATTTATTTGTCATTGTCAGTTTTATGAAACTGAATATTTGATGAAAGTAGTTCTTGCTTAGTTTCTTTTTAGGTTGAGGTATATATAGACATTTTTACTTTCCTCGTGCTCATTTATAAAGCTACTCTTCTTCTTGCTTACTGTTACTGTATTTTTAGTGATATTTCTTGGATAGGTCCAAGCTAAAACTAATTGGCAACATGTACGGCCCGTTTGGATGGAGGATTTGTTTTGGGTGGATATAGAATGAGGGAGGATTTGAAGGTGGATATGTAATGAGGGGTGATATGTTAAGAAGGGTGACCTCACCTCTTAAGAAGGGTGGATTTGTAGTGAGGTGTTTGGATGGTTTTTTGGAAATGGGATAAGATGTCAAATGACTTAATTGCCCCCTTTTAGTTATTTAATGGAAAAAAAAATGTTAATTTTATTAAATATGGGATAAAAGGTATTCAATTAATCTTTAAAATGTTTTGTGACTCCCTTTATATTAAAAAAAAATTCGGGAAAAAAAACTGAAAAAATTAAAATTCTAAAAAATGTTTAAACCTCATTATTTGATTAAAAGGGGGAAAACAGTGCATTTCTTCCCCAAAGTTATTCAATGGCTCAGGAAGGAAACGGTGGCCTTCGATCTCGATCTTGGTCCATCAGGTTCAGAGCCTGATCCCGTCCATCAGGTTCTCTCTCTCTCTCTCTCTCTCTCTCTCTCTCTCTCTCTCCCCCCGATCCCGTCCACCATCACCGACGACGATGGTTGCTCCGACCCACCATCTTCGCCGACTTGGGTAGTCCCCTCTCTCTTTCTCTCTCTCTGATTTTTTTGGCAAGAAAAGGTAACACAACGCCCTTGATTTGCAGGGGTAGAATGGTACCAAAAATGTCCAAAACTCCCCTGATTTGCTAACGACAGGGCCTGGGGTGTCGTTACAAATCCGGGTGAAATCCGGGTGAAGGGGGATATGTAGTTTGAACAGTAAACAAGTCCGGGAGAGGAAAATTAGAGCCAAACACCGGATATGTGTGGGGCCGGGATTACATCTCCGGCTTCTCGGCAAATCCGGGTACCATATCTGGTATCCAAACAGGCTGGTAGAGTAGTAGCCTTTAGATTATATGAATCAAGTTTGGGTGGCGAACTTGACACGCAAAGTGGGTTTGAGAATCCTGAATACTGTCTTTTGTTGGGTAGTGAAAATTTCTCCGAAATGCAGAATGTGAATTGGATGCTCTTGAAGCCCACTTTTTCCTCTTTTTTTTTTGAAGTATGAGAGCATCAGACTATTGTAGTGGAATTTAGAGACACAATCAGGCTTTGTAATTTGGAGTGATGAACATAACTATTGTATAAATGGGGTGAGCCATTGTTTTGTTTCTTTTTTCTTTGAATCTAATGTGTCGAGCCTATGCAGTTGCGGAATAACTAACAAAACTACTACTAGCATAGTTAGTTTGGTCCTTGTTTTAAGTTGTTCGGGGTGAATACAACTTGTACTACTTGGCCCATCCTCGAGGTAAAGTTGTGCATAAGCAAGTGTAAGCCGCAGATGATTTGCTGCCTTAGCTACTAGTGTTAGGCATCTCCCTTCTGTTTCTCTTTTCCTTTTTTTATTGTGAATATGTACCAGCTCCTCTCCATACTCCGTACTCCATCCTTCCATACTCCATATTCTAAATTTCCGTCCACATCTTGGGCTCAAAATTATGATATGAAGCATTGAGTCTGTGGAACACACGAAAAACTATAAAGTCTACAAAATCTTGGTATGGTCCAATATCGATTGGAATAAGTTACTTCGGTTTTCTGTAATTTGCAAGGGTACACTGTAGAATGTCTTTACCATTCATTTTGCATAAAAATTTATGTGTTCACACATCTGTCGATCTCCCATCATACCTACCAATTTACGTGTTCACACATCTGTCGATCGCCCATCATACCTACGAGGTGAATGGATTGGATCATAGTTTTGGAACCAAGATGTGAAAGAAAACTGCTAGTATGGATGGGTACGGAGAGGAAGTCATCCCTGTACGAATATGTCCTTCAAGTTATTACAAGATAGGAGATGGTTTTGTGAGCTTTACAAATCACAAGATACTACAACTTAAACTTGACTTTGTTTAAGCAGTTCGAAGTTTTTTAAGATTTCGCTTCAGTTGTGACCCTTGTCCACCGATGAATTTGAGTCCACGTACGAGGAGCAAAAGTTTGAGAATGAATTTCGAAAATAGAACTAAAAAACCCCTGTAAACGCATCCCAGAGTGTCACTCGGGGGCGCATAATTTTCTCGTTTCGGTAACTTACATGAGAGAGATGGTATGTAACCAGAATTTTCTCAAGTTCTCCATAAAGATTTGTAGCTTCACTTTGTTTCACAAAGAGTAAATAACGCATTCTCTCTTATTTTATATCATGATCAATAAGAAATAACACGTTACACAAGATAAATATGCAAATTTGGTAACCATACTCGTTCATAAGTATACATACAAAGGAAGCCTAAGACACATTAAAACAAGAAAATCTGTTACAAGTACAAACGCTGTCATTTGTGAAATCTATATGTAATAGAATTCCCAATAATATTTTTTCCTTTGCATAAGCAAAAAGCTTATTTTCGGCTAACGAAATCCACGAAAGCATCCAAAGCAGCCTCAGAACTCGCCGGAAAATTTCCCTCAAACTTGTGGCCCAACGCGGCAGCCCGCTTGTGAACCTCTTCATCGGTCATCAGCCTCTCAATCCCCTTCACTATGTCCTCTTTCACCATTTCTGGGAGATCACCCTTTGATACCATGTACCCCACTTTGAGGTGGTTCGCTACCAACTTGGCATTGTAGAATTGGTCTCCCCTAATGGGCCATGCCAAAAACGGAACACCACGCCCGATCGCCTCCACCGTCGAGTTCCATCCGCAGTGCGATAGAAACCCGCCAGTCGAAGGGTGGCTCAGGATCATCAATTGCGGTGCCCATCCGCTTATTATCAAACCTCTATCACCAACTTTTTCATCCAAGCCACGAGGATAGTAACCTTCTTGTGCTGCATCTGGACCGGGTTTACCGCCAACCAAGTCCGGCGGCGGGCCGTGCTGACCCGCATTTGGTTGGATCACCCATATAAACGACCAGTTGGACTCTGCCAGCGCATCAGCCAGTTGGGCAAATTCCTCTACGGTGGGCCCAACTTCGCTCCCGAACGACACGTAGATCACGGATCCACGTGGCTTCGAATCCAACCATTGGATCACCTCGTCTTCTGAATAATTCGATTTGCGTGACGACCTAAAATCGCGGTCGTGGAGGATCGAACCGGCCGATTTCCAATATTGCTCCGGTAGTAATGGTCCCACACCCCAGACCGGTATTCCAATCTCCTTGCCCAAATACTCTATGAACGGATGTTCCAGCTCGTCACACGTGTTCATCAGAGCTGCGATCGAGCCGTCAACCTCCTCCACCCACCGCGGTGGATCACCGAGCTTTGGCGGGCCGCCTGGTGGTCCCCGTAATCCGGGTGGATGAGGTCGATCCTGGCCCATGTGCCCACCTGGAGGTCCGAGTAATCCGGGTGGTGGTACACCCGGGCCTGCTGGACCGCCTGGCGGGCCACCCGGGCCTCCTTGAGGAGGCCTGTGAGGCTGTTGGTTCACATCCGAATAAGTCAAGGCTATGTCTTCGGGCAATCCGGGAAGGACCCGGATCTCACCCGGCTTCATATCACCGACCCGGGCCTTCGATGACCCGAGTTCCACGGCGGCGCTGCACGCGCCGGAGGTGAGGAACGCCGCCGTCGGAACACCGAATTTCACAAAGACCTCTTTGCTCCAGCTCATCATGACATCAATCACGGCGCACAAGGGTCGTCGGGTCGGGTCACCAACACGGGCGGATAGAAATGACTCAATGGACTGACCCATTTGTTGCTGGCTTTGGTGGAAAGGGTTATGTCCGGGTACGGGTCCAGCGGCATCCGGTGGTGGCGGGAGAGGCCCCGGGGCGTCGGAGAGTTGGGCGATTTCGACGAGGGGGAGTTGGCGGAGGGAGGAGGGGACGGAGGAGGAGAGATGGGAGGAAATGAGTAGGGTAATTTTGTAATTTCGGGAGGAGAGGCGTTTGCAGAGTTCGATAGAGGGGAGGAGGTGGCCTTGGCCAAAAAAGGGTAAGACGTAGATCTCTCCATTAATAGTTGCCATTTTTTGGATTTGGATTTGGATTTTGTCGTGGGTTTTGGATGCGATATGTAGGTGTATATATAGAGTATGTGTAAGAGGTTCTCGCGGGGGGGGAGAGAGAGAACAAGGGGGAAATGGAAATGGAGAGAGAAGGAGAGAAGCTTAGGGACGAAGCAGATCGAGGAATAACTTTGGAGAGGGTTTCTCACTTTAAAATGCTTGGATTGGATAACCTTTTATTCTCGGGTTTTGACTGTTTGGTGGAAAAAGGCATGGATGGATTTCCCTATGAAAGTCGGATCCCATCCAGCATGGGTCACCCTTCGGATCTGTCCAGTTCGGCATTTTGCGGGTTCTTTTTAGGCTCATTATAATAATTGAAATTGTTCTCTTTTTAAAGCTTGTCAAGACCAACCACCACGTCAAAAATAACGTTGATCAGATACCATTTAATACCATTTCAAAACGCATTAATGTTGTATAAAAAAGGTGTGAAACACAAGATGACAACTCTTCAACACATTTTTCTAAAACTTAAAATGCATTTTGAAATGATATCAAACAGTATCCGATTGGTCGTCAGTCTCGACGAGCTCTAAAAAATGAATAATTTCGATTATTATTGTGGATCCAAAAAGAACCCACAAAAGGCCAAACTGGATGGGATTGAAGGGTA
This sequence comes from Rhododendron vialii, assembly GCF_030253575.1. Classification (NCBI taxonomy): domain Eukaryota; kingdom Viridiplantae; phylum Streptophyta; class Magnoliopsida; order Ericales; family Ericaceae; genus Rhododendron; species Rhododendron vialii. The sequence goes on along the minus strand of NC_080563.1, from coordinate 17,789,992 downwards.
ACCCATACTAGACGGGATCTGACTCCATAATGGAGGCTTTTTGAAGTTGGATTTCGAGGGAATTGTAAACAATAAAGAAAGGCAATTGATGTTTACACTCCCATGATTGATGCAATTAAAATGGGTAAATGATAATGTTAAAGGTTGTGTTTGGTTGGAAGTTTAGTTTAGTTTAGTTTTGGTAGTGGGTAGATAGAGAAATAGAATAATGATTGAAGATAGGGGTAATGATTGGAGAGAGATAGAGAGAGATGAAAAAGTAATAATTGAAAAAATAGGATAATGATTGAAGAAAGAAATAAGGTAATGATTAAAAACTAAAACTAAAACTAAACGGTTAACCGAACAAAGCCTTAAATAGTTTTTATTGGTGTCAAAACTCTAGTGTATAAAATGATTGTACCATGTGCAGTGTATAAGACTTATATGCACTGAAGTTTTGACACCAACAAAAACAGTTTTGGCATTATCACTACCCTATATTTTTTTTAACGGATAAATTTACAAAACAGTTTCTAAGATTTGTAAAAAGTATACACATGCAGGGACTGTTTCTTAAATTCACTTGCTAAAAGACAAAAAAAAAATAAAAAATGCTTGCATCAATTAAGAGAGTGTAGAAATTCATTTCCTAAAAAAATGTTGTTATAAAAGAGTATTAATTAGTTGAGTGCTAATTTACTACTATTCGCGAAGGACCAAAAAGTTTAAAAAGAAAAAAAGAAAAAGAAAAGTCATGCGCATGTGCATGAAAAATGAAAACCCCTGCGCTGTGTCAAAATCTTCCGAATTTTCATATTTAAAAATGAAAATTAAAAAGAGTTTCCGGAGCTATGACATGGACCTATTAAAGCAAGGGTAAACTTTAGAGATGGTTTCTCTCGTTTGCATGAAATCTCAATTTCGTCCTTCTAGTTTTAATTGTGTTATTTTAATTTTATTATTTATATTTTGTCTCAATTTGATACTTTTTACTGATGATGTTATTAGCACTAATGCAACTTGTGGGCAAAATTGATATTTTTTCATCCTAAAAGAACGGAATTGAGACAAAATATAAACTCGAGGGACTATTTCAAAAAATTATATTTTATTTTAATTTTGAAAAGACAAACTCATACCTAATATCTTTTTAATCTTAATTATATTTTTATTGAAAAAAACTATATTGAGAAAATTGAAATATTATTTTTGAATATATTACAGATAATATTGTGAAATTCGAAAAACATCCATCAGTTAAATAATCCGATGCAAAGTTATTTAACTAAGAACATCCCCATTGTAATAAACAAATGAGTGTGGATAAACAAACTTAACAACAATGCTCAAAAAACACCCCACATTATAATAAGCAAAGTTATAAGTCTTTTAGCAAATAACCAAATTTCACTCATTCCATAACTAAACTTAACAATTTTTATCAATAACCAAAATGAGACCTTTGCAAAGATGATGAAATAACTAAGGATGTCAGCTTCCAAAAGTCTTTTACTGTCAAGCATACGATGTATGCAATCTATTGCCCGATATTTAAACTTGAAAAGAAAGATTAGGTTGAGCTATACTAGCCCAGTAGTAAATTTTTTACCAATCTTATATGCAAATGTGATGATAAGGGCAAGAGAAGAAAAACAAGAGAATATAGCTCAACGGCGAAATACAATTGACTCAAGGATGTGCCAAACATTCAAGAATATCATTCTAAGATATGCTATAATCACATTATGCCATAAGGTTCACAATACTCAAGCAAGTAACAATTTTGACATGACTCACTATCCCATATCTCCACTATCGGCATTTCCACCCCTTACATTGCCGTATAACACCACGAGAGTCATCGTATTACCACCCCTAGTGTTACGGTGTACACCAACATCTAAGGTCACCGTATTACCATCCATTGTGTTACGAGACCATCTAAATCTTCGTATTACCACCCCTTGCATTACGAGACTTCCTAAATTGACCACCTACCCAAACAACTATTTCCTCACTCAACATACAAGTTAAAGCTTTCTCAGAACCTCATTCATTCATGAAATATGTCACGATATGCCAACAATATCACAAATATGCCATAAACGTTCACAAGCAATCATTCATTCGCAAGTTGTATCTTATTGACATTTTAACCAAGTAAACTATTATTCATTCCTTACTAATGGAAGACCAACGAGTCAAAAATAACATCTACTAATCATAGGAAGTCATAATGACAAAACATGAATCATATGAGTAGCCAATGGATGTTGGGAGACTGACACACTCCCACTCTAACAGTCATAACTTTCTGTGTATTTAGAGTCTTTAGGTGATTTTACATGCAATGAAAAGCTAACTTTAAGACATTTGAATCGATATAAAATTTGCATGAAATGAACATCGGACGAAGAAGTTATGGTCGTTCGAAGTTGGGTTGAAACCTAGAAGACGAGCAGAATTTCCAGAGAGGAGAGGGATCGATCCCCCCATCACCAGGGATCGATCCCTGGGCTTGTTGGACCAGAAATGAAAAGAGGGATCGATCCCTACGTGATTTTGGGTGATTTTCTGCAGATTTCGACAGCTTTTGAAATGAACGAAGGGAGACGATCGAATCCCGATTCTTACACCAAACCAACATATAAACACATAAAAGAGGTAAATAAATCCCTACCTCACGACGAACACCAAGATCTACGAGATTTGAGCAAGCCCTAACCTCTTTGAACTTCAAATCTTCGACTCAAGCTTGACCCAAGGATTTTCGAGCTCAAAAACGTGAATGAAAGGCCGGAGGGAGGTTGATTCTTGGAGTTCTTGAGTGATTGAGTGGTGTTTTGAGTGAGAGGAGAGGAGAGAGAGAGAGAGAGATCGGTGGAGAGAGGGAGAGAACGGATGAGAGAGAGATATATAGAGATATTTTTATCTCCTACACCACACACTCCCTTTATATTTCCCTATATAATCAAATCACACACACTCCTTCATGTTTCCATTCCATCACTTAAATCCCCAATTTAATTAGCCACCAAACAAACCACAATTTTTCAATTAAACATTTAACAAGCAATTTCAATAATTAAAATTTTACGGGCCTCTATAGTTTATCCTCCTTAAAGAAATTTCCACCCGAAATTTTCAACTTAAGCCAATCAAGATGATGCATCAAATAATCATGCTCATGCCATGACATACATAACTAAACATCAATTTAACAATCATAAGGTTGAAACTTCGAGACTCACTTTGATTAGTTCGGAAACAAGTGCGGGTACTTCTCCCTTACTTGGTTTTCCCTTTCCACATCGACTCTTCCTTTCCGAGAGTACTCTAAAGGACTCGCACCAACGGAATGGTTTTACCCCTCAAAACTTGCTCGCGCAAATCTAGGATACGTATCGACTCCTCCCTATAGGATGCATCGGCTTCCAACTCAAGTTCAGACCCCTCTAGAACGTGTGATGGATTCGGCTCGTACTTCTGCAACATCGATATATGGAACACATCATGAACGCTCGATAATCTCGGTGGTAAGGCCAATCGATACGCGACTTCCCCAATCTTCTCGATAATGTCAAATGACCCGATAAAATGTGGTGAAAGTTTGCCCCTTTACCCAAAACGAGATAATCCCCGACGCGGCGACACCTTAAGAAACATGTGATCCCCCACTTCAAACGATAACGGTCGGAGACAACGATCGGCATAACTCTTTTGCCTACTTTGCGCGGTTAATAACCATTGGCGAATCACTTTGACTTGCTCGGTGGTTCTCCTTTGTGCTTTAAGAAGACGTTGACAAATCGCTCTCATGTTCTCGAAAGTTTCTTGGATCAATTTCAGCTCAACCAACGTAGCCTCACCTAACTCGGTCCAACACATGGGTGATGGACATGGTTTCCCATACAAAACTTTATACGATGCCATCTCAATATTGGATTGATAACTATTATTGTACGCGAATTCGACTAACGGTAGGTTATCCTCCCAATTTTTCTGAAAATCCATAACACAAACCCATAGCATATCTTCTAAAATTTGGATCGTTCTCTCGGATTGCTCATTTGTTTGAGGATGATACGCGGTGCTAAATAAGAGATTGGTGCCAAGAGTGGCTTGCAGATTCTGCCAAAAGTGCGCGGTAAACCTTGGATCTCGATCCGATACAATAGAAACGGGAATTCCATGAAGGCGGATAATCTCACGAATGTACAAACGACTAAGCGTATCTATTGAATCCGTAACCTGAATAGGTAAGAAGTGCGTTGACTTAGTCAATCAATCGACTATCACCCAAATGACTTCATGCCCCCTCGACGACCTCGGTAAACCGGTAACGAAATCCATGGTCACGTTCTCCCACTTCCATTCGACCACTGGTAACGGTTGTAACTTCCCCGCGGGTTGTTGATGCCTGGCTTTGACTTGTTGGCACGTAAGGCACTTGGACACGAAAATAACAATATCTCTCTTCATCCTCAGCCACCAAAACTGTCTATGCAAGTCATGATACATCTTCGTTCCCCCTGGATGCAAGGCTAGCGGTGAATGGTGAAATTCTCTCAATATTTCCTCCCGATATGAAATGGGTACGAACAATTTTCCTTGGTATCGCAAACCTTGATCAGCATGAATCTTCCACCCCTTTTGAGCATTTCCGCTAAGAAACTTGGTTCGAAATTCCCCAGCTTCTTCATCTTATTGTTGGGCCTCAATCACTCAAGTCGATAAGGTCAATTGAACGGTTAAGTTACACAAGGTGAATCCATCTCGAACCTCCTCAAAATGCAATGCATACGAACCTAAGTCGTTCATCGTTTTCCAATCGTGAATAGCTAAACTTGCTAGGTGTGTCGATTTTCTACTCAATGCGTCCGCTACCACATTCGCCTTTTCCGGATGATATTGCAACTTAAAATCATAGTCTTCTAGATGTTCCATCCATTAACGTTGTCACAAATTTAGCTCCTTTTGAGAAAATAAATACTTTAGACTATTGTGATCGGAAAAGATTTCGAATCTCTCACCGTAAAGATAATGACGCTAACTCTTCAAAGCAAAAATGATAGCCACAAGTTCTAAGTCATGGGTAGGGTAGTTTCGCTCGTGAGTTTTCAATTGCCGCGATCCATACGCCACCACTCGTCCCATTTGCATCAACACGCACCCCAATCCCTCTTTCGAAGCGTCATAATACTCGGAATAACCGACTCCCAGTTTGGGCACCACCAAAACCGGCGTAGTAGTCAACTTTCTTTTTAATTCCTAAAAGGCCATCTCACACCCGTCACTACAGACGAAACGAGTCCCTTTACGGGTCAATTTAGTCAACGGAGCAGCTAGGCGAGAGAAATCGAGTACAAAACGATGATAATACCCGGCCAAGCCCAAGAAACTACGAATCTCGAATACATTCTTCGGTTGCTGCCAATTCATTACGGACTCTATCTTCTCCGGATCAACGGACACCCCATCCTTCGACACAACATGACCCAAAAACTTAACTTCGGATAACCAAAACTCGCATTTGCTAAGCTTAGCATACAATTGGTATTCTTTCATGAGTTCAAGAATAATAGAAAGGTGAGATTGGTGCTCCTCCTCCAAAGGCGAGTAGATTAGGATATCATCCACAAATACAGCCACGAAACGATCAAGATAAGCACGAAAGATATGGTTCGTCAAATCCATGAAGGTCGCTGGTGCATTCGTCAATCCAAAGGGCATAACAACAAATTCATAATGGCCATATCGAGTATGAAAAGCGGTCTTAGGGATGTCTTCTCTCCGAACTCTCAACTGGTGGTAATCAGACCTCAAATCAATTTTGGAGAAATAAGTTGCGCCTCGAAGTTGGTCAAACAAGTCATCGATTCTCGGCATAGGGTACGAATTCTTAATGGTGACGCGGTTCAACTTGCGATAATCGATACATAGACGAAGCGACCCATCCTTCTTTTCATCAAACAAGGCTGGTGCTCTCCATTGTGACGTATTCGGATGGATAAACCCCAAATTCTTTAATTCTTGTAACCGAGTCTTCAATTCTCTCAACTCGGCGGGCGCAAAGCGATAAGGAGGTATGGAAATAGGAGCGGTACCAGGAAGTAAATCAATAGAAAATTCGATTTCTCTCGGGTGGTAATCAGGGTAACTCCTTTGGAAACACGTTCGAAAAATCACAAACGACAAGAAGTAGTTCCCCACGCGCGGATACGTCTTCATCTAAGGCCAAGCTCACTGATAAGGCATACATCGACTCTTGTTCCCAAGACTCACAGAAATACGGTTCTATCGATTCCTGACGCTTCTCAAAGAACTTAAAACAAGCACCTCCCGGTGGACAAATGCGGACCCAACGCTTGAAGCAATCTATGGTAGAGTGAAACGTGTACAATAAATCCATTCCGAATATAAGATCGAAACTTGACATATTCAATACGATGAAGTCAAAGGTAAAACGACGATTTTGGATAATAAGTTCACAATCTCGATAAATACGATTTAATGGCGATCTTCCCCCTATGGGTGTCTCAACGAACAATGGAGGACTAATGTTTTTGATTTCCAATCCCAAAGCACAAGCAAAAGATGTAGCAATGAATGAATGCGCTGCTCTAGAATCAAATAATACTCTAGCAAAGGAGTTAAACAATAGGAATGTACCCCTCACAACTGAAGTCTCGGGGGTCTGAGACGTAACAGGAGGTGGTGGAGGCGGAATAGCAGAGGTGATGGCAAAAGCCCTTCCGTGAGTGGTCTGACTTTGAATGTGTCCACCCCGATGACCGGAACCCTGAGTAGGCGTCGAAGAACTCGTTACTCTCTCGACTCGAGATCCCTGGGCTGATGTGGTCTGACGAAAATGAAGCTGCTGTTGCCTCTGATTTCCTTGGAATGATTGCCGACTAGAACCCTGTCTTCCCCTCGACTGCTGCACCAATCTCGACTCACTACGTGCCCTTTTTCCACGCGGCCAATTCCTTGCAAAGTGACCACCTTTCCCATAAGTAAAGCATTTGTTCAAAAGTCACAGACATTGGGCACGAATGTGCCCTGCCTGACCACACTCATGGCATACGATTGGAGGTCTATTGGAAACTCTCCAAGTCCTAAACGAAGAATAAGGTGGAGGCCTAAAATTTGACGGACCCTGCGAAGTCGACATTTGATCCCTTTGTCTCTTCCTCCCTTGACTACCGAAACTTCCCGACGATGAACTCATACCCGCCGCTGATTGCCTAGGTTCCCAAACCTTTGGATTTTTGGGTCTTCCTTCGGAGTTTCGATGCTCCTCGCACACTCAACAACTTTGGAAAACTTTCCTTTGCGTTGTGCCATAATAAATTTCTTCACGTTGTCGTGCAAACCTCTTTAAAACAGCATACACTTTCCTCGGTAGCGACCAACTCCGGCACTAAACGGGATAAAGATTGGAACTTCAAAGCGTACTCTGACACAGTCGCATTTCCTTGCTCTAGCTTCTCAAACTTCTTTCTCAATTGGTCACGACTCGTTTTCGGAAAATACTGCTCCTCGAAGAGCACCTCAAATTCGGCCCAAGTTATATTCTCGACATCTGGCTCATTTACTTGAGCCGCGGTCCTTCCCGCTTTCCTCGCGCCCGTTCTCGATTCCAACATAGACTTCCACCATTTGTTCGCTTCCCCGGTGAGCTGAACGGCTACGATATTAACTTGTAAGTCATCCTCCGTAATCTGAAGAGCCCTGAAGAGTTTTCAGATTTGGGCAAGCTAATGATCGGCCACAAGAGGGTCACTGCTTGACCCATCAAAAGTTGGTGGGTTTCTACTACTAAACTCCCTCATTGCTGACATTGCACGGCTATCCGCACTTTCCTTAGGAGCAGGGTTCAAAAGATTTGCAACCGCAAGAGCCGCAATGAAATCCCTGGCAAACGAATTCTGAACGGCCAGTATTTCCTCTCCGTGATCACGTCCGGCCCTTTCCTCCAGATTACCACTAGGATTTTCCCTATGATGGCTAATCTCATCCTCAACCGGTGCCTCTCAGCCACGACCATGGCCACCCCAACTTTCAACCTCACCTGCTATAGCACGCGTTCTCGGAGGCATTTTATTACAAGTTATAAGAAAGAAAAGGTTCATCAATAACAATATTATCTCATGAGGTCGAAATCTCCAAATATCCCAACACAGGTCAAAGCGATTCTACACCACTCTATTATATTGAAATGCAATGCCACATAAGCTAAGTAATGTCAATGCACACAAGCACACATATGTTATGAAAATACGTGACATTTTGAACCCATGAGACTAGAAGTCTCCCTACGGTATCAAAGTATTCAAACCTAGATGCTCTGATACCAATTTGTTACGCTCTCAATTTTCAGTATAATTAAATAATATATTTTAATAAAAGAGTCTCGCATATCATATATGCTACCCAAAAGAGTTTTCCACCTGTTTAATTTACAAACAAGTCCCTAAATTTAGATAATTACAACTTTGGCACCACGGCCCAAATTAGTTTAGATACAAGTACGAACATATTTAGAATATTACGAACTTTAGTCAAAAGATAATTCAAGAGTAATTAGTTATAAGACCATCTTTAACAAAATGAGATCTTTACAAAGATGATGAAATAACTAAGGATGTCAGCTTCCAAAAGTCTTTCACTATCAAGCACATGATGCATGCAATCTATTGCCCAGCATTTGAACCTGAAAAGAAAGATTAGGTTGAGCTACACTAGCCTAGTAGGAAAATCTTTGCCAATCTTATATGCAAATATGATGATAAGGGCAAGAGAAGGAAAATAAGAGGATATAGCTCAACGACGAAATACAATCGACTCAAGGATGTGCCAAACATTCAAGACGATCATTCTAAGATATGCTATAATCACATTATGCCATGCATAAGGTTCACAATACTCAAGCAAGCAACAACTTTGACACGACTCACTATCCCATATCTCCACCATCGGCATTTCCATCCCTTACATTGCCGTATAACACCATGAGAGTCACCGTATTACCACCCCTAGCTTTACGATGTCCACCAACATCTAAGGTCGTGGTATTACCACCCCTTGCGTTACGAGACTTCCTAAATCGACCACTGACTAGGCTTGGCAATCAAACCCACCCAGCCCCGAACCGAACGGGGCAGGTTTTCTATAATATTTTTGGGGTTTAGGTTGGGGTCGGTTAAAAAAAATAAACCCCGGCCAGGTTCGGATAGGGTTTGGGATAATAGTGCCCCGCCCTTAAACCTGCCCCGAAATACTCGCCCCGAACCCGCGCCAATATATATATATATATATATAAATTTTTAACTCACGTTTTTATAGGAGTAATAGTAAAGGAATGGATTGTTTTGGTTTTGGGCTGAGTTGAAGGATGGGCCTAATTTTTTACATAGCCCAACAGGTCAACAGAGATCAAATATTTAGTAAATATACAAACCCTTATCCCATTACCCTAGGGTTCAGAATCAGTATTACTCATCTACTTTTTCTCTCTTATCTCAACTTTCAAGTGCGGCGATTACAATTTACAAAGTTACGACTTACGACCCAGTGAAACCACCAATCCATCAAGCCTCTAGGCTGAGTTGGCTCTCGCAATGAAATGCCGGTTGCCAGTCGACAGATCAAGTTGGCGTTCTCTCTTACTTTTTTTTGTATTTTTTGTATTTTTTTCGATGTATTGAACATGAATACGTTATGCATGTGTAGGACTCAGTTATATTTTGATTTCTATACACTTTTCACTTGATTGACAGCTTGTGTTATGGACTCTTTTCACTTGATTGACTGCTTGTGTTATGGAGTTGAGATTTCTCTTTATATATTAGTGTACGAAGTAATATATAGTAGTGATTGACTGCTTGTGTTCCACAGTTCGAAAAAAGAAAGAGCGAAGGCCTTTGAGATTAGATTTATATAGTAGTATACGGAGTAATATATTGCTGATTGTAAATCTCTGTATATGGAGTAATATATTGCTGATTCAATCGCCAATCTCTATGTAAAAACTTTTATTATATCCAATACTTGTTTCCCACTTGTCTGATGTCTCTTATTATTTATTAAAAAGTAGATTTTTGTTTTCTTACACCTCAATATTATATTTAGTCATTGTTATTTTAATCCCATCAATTAGTCAAAGGGAACAAAAGGCTTATTTGATATGGCTTGGATATGTATATTCTGTGAGCCAATTGTTGACTTTGTTTAATTTTTTTTACGCAGAGAAAATGTCCGCAACGAGAGACCACTCTACCACTAATGCCTCATCTTCACAACAGAATATCGTTTCTACTGTTGTTTTTTCGATAGCACCAACTTTACCACCAAAACCTCCAATAGGACCAACATCGGGGGACAAAATCAATGAGGACGTAAATGGAGAGGAAGACGGAGATGGAGGCGAAAATGGTGGTGGAGGAGATGAAGGTGGTGGAGGCGAAGGTATAATTTAATGAAAACCATTGTCTAAAGGAAATGCTCCTTGTTGGCAGCATTTTAACAAGGGTCAAATCAATGGAAAAGTGAAGACAAAGCGTCATTATTGCAAAAAATTGCTTGTGGCTAACACTAAGAACAGAACCAAATCTCTGAATGAGCATCACAAAAGGTGTCCAAGAAGAAAGGTTGCAGATTCATCACAAAAGGTTCTAACTCAAACCTTTATGACTGGGGATGGGAAAAAAAGCTTGAAGCTTATACTTTTGGCCAAAATTTTGCTAGGAGAGAGCTTGCTTGCATGATCATAATGCATGAGTATCCATTGTCCATGGTAGAACACACTGGGTTTAAGAGTTTTGTATTGGCGCTTCAACCTTTATTTCAAATGGTTTCTCGAAACACCCTTAAAGCCGATATTTTTAAAATATATGATGGTGAAACGTTGAAGGCAATGAAAGCAATTGAGAAAATTCAACGTAGGGTTGTCGTGACGACTGACATGTGGACTTCAAGCAATCAAAAAAGAGGGTTTATGGTCATCACGGGCCACTATGTTGATGATTCTTGGAAGTTACGAAGCATCATTTTGAGGTACACACACACACACACACACACACACACACACACATATATATATATATATATATATATATATATTACATGAACAATATGAAAAAAAAAACGTGTTTTAAATTTCAAGTTAAAGCAATTCTTAAACTTTGTATGTGTTTTAAATTTAGGTTTATTTTATGTGCCATGTCCCCACACGGCGGAAGTGTTGTGTGAATCATTGATGGAGACTCTTTTGGATTGGAACATTGATAGACATCTTTCAACTCTTACGGTGGATAATTGTTCTAGTAATGATGCCATGATTTCTATTCTCATTAGAAAGTTAGAACCTGAATCTCTTATGTCCCAAGGAAAGTTAATTCATATGCGGTGTGCTGCCCACATTTTGAATTTGATTGTGAAAGATGGTTTAGAGGTGATTAAGGGGGGAATTGAAAAAATCAGAGAAAGTGTCGCATATTGGATAGCGTTGCCAAAGAGAGAGGAGAAGTTTGAAGAAAATGCCTGGCAACTATGTATTTTATGTGGTAAAAAATTGTATCTTGATTTTGTTACGAGGTGGAACTCTACGTTTTTGATGCTTCAAACTGCCATAGAATATAAGGATGTCTTCTCTCATTTGAAAATCCGTGAAAGGCAATACAAGAGTTGTCCACAGGACAGTGATTGGGAGGTAGCCAAAGAAGTATGTGAGAGGTTGGAAGTTTTTTATAAGGCCACAGAGGTGTTTAGTGGGACAAAGTATCCAACGTCAAACTTGTTTTTTGCAAAGGTTTGTAGGAGAAAAATGGCATTAACCGAATGGGCTGAGTTGTATGAACGTAATGAGATGGAAGATCTTTACACAAAGAGAAAAAGGGAGATGATGAGAGATATGGCAGCACAAATAATTGAGAAATATGAGAAGTACTGGACAATAATTCATAGCATTTTGGGTGTTGCGGCGGTGTTAGATCCTAAGTTCAAGATGAAATTGGTAGAATACTATTTCAATCGGATCTACGGGGAGGATACTATTTTTGAGATTGAGAGGGTTCACAATTATTGTAAGGAGTGGCATTGCTTCTTCATGCCAAGTTGAGTCTACCATGGAAGTTGATGATGATTTATCTGACTTTGATGTATTTGTTACAAGTAATCAGACAAGCCAAGTTTCTGCTAAAAAGTCAGAATTGGATCGTTATTTGGAAGAGGATGTGATACCGAGAGTTAATCAAGACTTTGATGTTTTAGCTTGGTGGAAAAATGACATGAAGTTCCAACTTTGAGGGTCATTGCTAGGGATGTGTTATCTATACCTGTTTCTACTGTTGTGTCCGAGTCTGCTTTCAGCACTAGTGGGAGGGTTGTGACTCCACATCGTAGTAGGCTCCATCCCAAGACAATAGAAGCATTGATGTGCGCTCGTAGTTGGTTATTGGCTCAAGAATCTGAAGGTAATTTATATTTGTTTACTTTTCTAGTGTCTTGTTTTTTCTTATTGCGATTGAATTGGATAGATATTAATCTAAAGTACATGTGGTTTACTTTGTTTCTTTTTAAGGTAATAATTCAAATGAGTTTGCTTCGATTCTTGATGACATGGATGTTGATAGCTCTCAGTCTTGTGTTACAATGATTGAAGACTGATTTAGTAAGTTTAATTATGAAATATTTGTTGTCATATTTGTCGAATCTGTTAAAATAAAATAGCACTTTGTGGGTTGAAATGACTCACTTTTATATTTCTAGTTTTTTCAGGCACTTTTGCATTGAAACGGCTGGGCTTTGTGGATTGGAATGGCTCACTTTTGCACAGAAGTTGAAAAAATTGTCTACGAGTATTTTGGATGAACTTGTTGAAATTCCTAGTTTTATTTTCGATGAACTTGTTGCAAGATCACTTGTCGGTTGTTGTTTGTTATATGCTCGAACACTTTCGGGTAGCTAGTTGCTTATGGATGAACTTGTTTGTTTGTGTTTTTTTCCTTGGCAAATGGATGAATGAACTTGTTTAGTTGTGTTTGTTGTGTTGTTGAGAAAATCTGGGAATGAATTGTTTCATTGTTGGCTGCATTCTTTTGATAGAGAATTGGAAAAATAGACAGGGCGGGACGGGGCGGGTAAACCCGTTACCCGATAGGGGCAGGGGCGGGGGAAATTTCCATTACCCGATCGGGGTTCGGGGCGGGGTCGGGGGAGTTCGGGAAGTTTAGGGTTGTGGTCAGGGTACATCAAAACCTGCCCCGCCCCGTTGCCATTCCTACCACTGACCCAAACAACTATTTTCTCACTCAACATATAAGTTAAAGCTTTCTTAGAACCTCATTCATTCATGAAATATGTCATGACATGCCAACTATATCATAAATATGCCACAAACGTTCACAAGCAATCATTCATTCGCAAGTTGCATCTTATTGACATTTTAACTAAGTAAATTATTATTCATTCCTTACTAATGGAAGGCCAACGAGTCAAAAATAACATCCACTAATCATAGGAAGTCATAATGACAAAACAAGAATCATAGGAGTAGCCAATGGATGTTGGGAGACTGATACACCCCCACTCTAACAGTCATAACTTTCTGTTTACTAAGAGTCTTTAGGTGATTTTGGTGGCAATGAAAAGCTAACTTCAAGACCTTTGAATCAATATAAAATTTGCATGAAACGGACATCGGACGAAGAAGTTACGGCCGTTCGAACGAGCAGAATTTTCAGAGAGGGGAAGGATCGATCCCCCCATCACCAGGGATTGATCCCTGGGCTTGCTGGACCAGAAATGAAAAGGGAGATCGATCCCTACGCGATTTTGGGTGATTTTCTACAGATTTTGATAGCTTTCGAAATGAACAAAGGGAGACGATCGAAACCCGATTCTTACACCAAACCAACATATAAACACATAAAAGATGTAAAGAAGGCCCTACCTTGCGACAAACACCAAGATCTACGAGATTTGAGCAAGCTCTTGCCTCTTTGAACTTCAAATCTTCAACTCAAGCTTGACTCAAGGATTTTCGAGCTCAATAACGTGAATGAAAGGCTGGAGGGAGGTTGATTCTTAGAGTTCTTGAGTGGTGTCTTTGAGTGAGAGGAGAAGGGAGAGAGAGAGAGAGATCGGTGGAGAGAGGGAGAGTACGGATGATAGAGAGAGATATATATGGAGATATTTTTATCTCCTACACTACACACTCCCCTTATATACCCCTATATCATCAAATCACACACACACTACTTCATGTTTCCATTCTATCACTTAAATCCCCAATTTAATTAGCCACCAAAAAAACCACAATTTCCCAATTAAACATTTAACAAGCAATTTTAATAATTAAAATTTTACGGGCCTTTACATCAATAACTCAAAAATACCTCATATGGGAATCATCTCATCAAGACAAATAATTTAGTGTGATTGGGTGCGTGATTGGAACTTGTTTACGATTGGACAGATGTACATTGTGTATTATGCGGGTTTTTTTGGTCAGAGATGCAAAGATAACCAATATGGAGGTGGAGTTTGTTAAGTTTGATTATGGACTAAATGAATAATCAAATGCTGACGTGGCACATTTTGATTATTACCATTGCGGATGCACTAAGGAATACTTTTTGAATTTCATAATATTATCTGTAATATATTCTAAACTAATTTTTTTAATTTTCTCAATATATTTCGATTATTCAATCAAACAAAAATAATCAAGGTGGGGGAGATTTTAGGTATGAGTTTGTATTTTAGGGAGATTTTAGGTATGAGACTATGAATGTTGAAAACTTGAAATACGAGAGAGAGAGAGAGAGAGAGAGAGAGAGAGAGAGAGAGAGAGAGAGAGAGAGAGAGAGAGAGAGAGAGAGAGAGAGAGAGAGAGAGAGAGAGAGAGAGAGAGAGAGATTGTTTAAAAAAACTAAATCTTGATTGATTGAGAGAGAAAGAGAGAGAGAGATTGTTTAAAAAAACTAAATCTTGATTGATTGAGAGTATGGTCTAGAGACCATTGCCGATAGTAGTTTGCGTATAGGATGAATCCCACAAGGATTGTTGGATGTTTTGATAGTCGTGGGAAGTCAAAGGCAAGGAGGATTTGGGCATGCGCCGAAGATGTGACCACATCGAATTTGTAACAATTTTGTTTCTACGAATTTGATCATTGGAAAATGTTATCCATTGAAAGTGTCAAGCTATTGGATGCAGAATATTATAGTTCAAAAATATAAAGATTAAGAGGACTACTGGAAGTTTGCACAATATTTGTTTGCACTTTTCACTAATTTTTTAGTGGCACAGAATAACGAGCTAGGTGGAGGACCGAGCCACAAGGTTTGGTCATGATCGGTCTCGTAGTGGGCCAACTATGATAGTTCGGTCATGGATAATACGCTCGGCGAAAGGCCGAGATAGGCCCCTCGATCCTATTTGACTTGGTCAGGGAGATGGCTGGCCTTCTAGGTTCGGCCTAACATAGTTCAGTGACCGTGGCTCGGGCACGGAGGCTTGGGAAAACCCTACATGCTAGCTCACCCATGTGCCCGTAATTGCCTTATCCAGAGTGACAGGTATGACATCATCCGAAGCATGTACACGGTTGTTATCTGCCTTATCTGCTACATCAAGAGTGACATTAGCTAAAGCGTGCTTGACACATGTATGAACCTGGCAGTGCCGGCTCAAAGATATTTGGGGATGGAAGTGGAAGTTCTAATATGGGACCATTTATCTCCGCATACGCATCTTTGAACGAAATTTTGCAAAAAGTTAAGAAAAACGTAAGGGGTTGAGATTTGAACCTAGCTCCTAAAGCATCCAAAGGACCTAAGTTGCCATACCATCAAGAGGATGTTACTTGAAGGCAATTTGAACTCCTTATTATTTAAAACTATAAACTATATATTTTGGGGCCCTCTTCAAGCCAAAAAATTGGGGGTTGGAAGAAAGGGCTTCCTCCGCGCCGGCTCAAGAACTTGGAGAGCAAGTCACAATCCTTTATATAAAGGAAACGATAGAACCCTAAAGAGGTACACACTCTTCTCCACCCAAAAGCCCTAGTATTTTTTTTTTCCTCCTAGATTTTCTGACTTGCTCATTGAAGGGTCATTCTGGAGGTTGGCCAGATTGACCTTTAAGTTAGGCGAACTTAGATGCTGAACTAGGAGCTCAGGAGAGGTGACCAGATCTTGATCGACAACCCCCACAAAATTTTTGCATTAAAAGAAGAAAAAATTAAAAGCATTTATGCGTTTAAACAGCTCAAAAGAAACAAGATATCCTAAAATGAAACATTGGAGAAATATTATCATGTCAATTCTCTAGCTTTCAAATTGAAAATTAGGGCAACTAAAGTAACCATATTAGAGCATGTACATAGTATTTCTTACTTTTTAGGTGAAATAGAGAAGCCAATTTTGAAAAGAGCCCTACAGCGGCTTAGGTATTAGAGCATCCACATCAAGCTCTTCAAATGCTATTTGAGGTAAAGTGGCTTGGAAAAACTCAAAAACCATCATGCACCAGCCTCTCTTCTCCAACTCTTTAATGTACAAATGCTATAGTGACTCTTTATAGGTAAAGAGCTACTGTTCACTTGTTATTCATTTTTTATTCATTTTTCTACACTTCTTAATCTCTCTTTCCTCCATCTTCCTGAATTCTCGCTCAAATTTCCCTTTCCCTATGTAGTGCTCGTCCTAATAATTTTTTATATGGCTTATAGTATTAAAAAAATATAGTTAAAAAATTAAGTGCTTCAATTTTTACTCTGTTTAAATTGGTGCGAAAATCTTATTTTTCTAATCATTTTATTCTAAAGGGTCAATTAATTTTTGGCTTTAGAACTTTCATAAGAGAGCCCTAAGAGAGTCATAGAATCAAATGAAGATAAAACACTCAATTATTAAAGTCATAGAGACAAATATTAATTATGACCATTCATAATAAAATGATAAAAAATATAAGATCTTTGCACCGGTTCAAACGGATTGAAAATTGGAGCACTTAATTTTTTTGACAATTAGAACGAGAGAAAGGAGGGGATAAATAAAGGAAATACAAAATTATGAATATTTAATTGAGTAGAGAGTAAGAGTAAAGAGCCTGATGCGGTAGACATTTTAAAAATAAATAGCTAAAGTAATAAATTGGATTTTTAAGGTATAATTTGATCTAAAATTTTAAAAAACTGGTGCGAATGCTCTTACCCAGGTATTATACATTTTCTAAAAAATCTCGACACTTATAGCGATGAACTCTTTGCAAAGGTAAAGAATAAAAAATCATTTCTTTAGCCTCTTGCAGTACTTTTTACCTCCTCTCTCTCTAAGAGCAAGTACTCATACAAGGGAAATTGACTTTATACCTATTTTACCGAAAGCTGCGGTAGAGGAGGTAAAAGAGAAGGTAAAATGACTTTGATGAGGTAAAAGAGAAGGTAAAATAATTTTGATGAAATGGTTTGGTAAATGTACCGAAATCCTGTTCATAAGTTTTTTCATTTCTCTATTACTTTCTCTTTCTCTTTCTCCCTCTCTCTCTCTCCCCTCAGAAAAGAAAAAATGAAATAAAAGTAATAATATTTTAGTAGAGAATATGTTAAATAGATAATATCGGTGTAGTGTTGAAAGAGATGTGAGAGAGTAAAATAAAAAAAATGCACTGTTTACCAGCATTTTTGCCTAACAATTGGTAAACTTGCTCTAAACATGTACCCCTTCTCTCTCTCTACTATATACAGGTGGCAAATATATAGAGTAATATTTTTATCAAGGAAATTGATTTTAGCACTCCAGTTTTAGTCACTGACACTCTATTTTGTGTCTTGATCATGTGAGAAAACAAAATAAAAAGTGGAGTGCCAAAATCACATCACTTTTATCAAATAGAGGTAAAATACTTACCCTTGCTCTAGAGGCGACGGAAAAAGTGTTGCGTAAAGTACGGCAACATTTTGAATAGCTACTCTTACATTTTATTGGTGTGCATGCTCTTAGTTAAGTTTCCAACTTTGTCAACACGTGCATTGAGAATGATGTTGTGCAGTGGTGTGCGCAGTACCGTGTTGCTCACATTAGAGCCGCTGACGGCTCGGATCTCATCTCGACAATGAACGGATCTCGTTCGTTGGTTGCCGAAATGAGATTCGAACCGTCGGATGCACGATCCGACGCCTCGTAGGTGCGCAACAAAATACTATGCATCTCACTGCACACTGCCAACGCGAAGTCAATCAACACGTATACTCCGAGTAAAGGGTCAAATACAAATTGCGTGCATCACAAAACATCGATTGGTCAACGTGGGAAGACTATTTGGTGGGATAGTTTGGACTTGTGGTTTTGAAAACTTTCTTTTGGGTTGGACCCCCATGATTACTTTAGACATTTATTAGGAGTATATAAAATTCGGAATAGAAAATGACAGAACATGCAAATTGTGGGATTGGTCGGTTGATGTCGGTAACTACGTGTTGATCGGTGGCAATTCCTCAGTGCAATGCTATGCAACTGCCAATTACGTGTTAGAAAAAGGGTTAATGCACTGCTACGCAAGGAATTGAATGCAATGCCAGTATGCCACTGCAAATTACGTACGCGTTCCTGAGGAGTTGGCCTGACTGTCAATACTCGGGTGGTCAAGATTCGGGATTTAGAGATTTAAAAAATACGAATCTCTCAGGTGTCGTCAATTTATTTGGAGTTAGTCCGGCTTCAATTGGACTCTTCGCAAGTAGACAGTTTCGGACCTCAAAATTAATAGAGGTGCGTGTAAACTGATTCAAACACTTAAACTATTAAAAAACCACGTACACGTTGAAAAAGGGAAGCATTCACGCAGTTTTAATGAAATGACTTGGACTAGGAGGGGAGCGTGTCGAGATAGAGAAACAAACATTAAAAACTTCATCGAAGATCTAGCAAAAATTGTATGCGTAATATAGGTATGTATGTATACAGGTATGTTCAAGTCAGGACGTTCGGATTTTGTTTAGGTCCAGACTTTTGCTCTCAGCCGTTGGATTGTATTTTCAATGATCCGGATCATTAAAAACACAATCTAACAGCTGAGATCAAGGTCCGAATTTTAGCTAAAATCCGAATGTCCTGACTTGAAAGCCGTGTGTATATGTACACGTATATACGGATAGATATTGATACATTCATATGTTACGCCGTCGCCAATACGACTCTATAGCAGGTTGCCAAAAAAATGAATAGAGGGAGACAAGGCAAATAGAGAACTTGTAGGCAAAAAAGAGAGAAAGAAAGTGGAGGGAGGATATGTAAAGTGGGTATGGGGATCATAGGAAGGAAAAATCTGAGCATTCCTTTTCCCCCTTATTACCCCGTAATCTTAAATTCCTAGAGATAGTGAAGTAGCAATCACATTCCCATTCCAACGCTGCCCAAACATAGAAATCTTAAAGGAATTATATTTCCAATCTCTCCTAAGATGCCAGCCATCTAAACACAACAGAAAAGTAGTTTAAAAAATAAAAAATTGGTCTAAGGTCCACTATAGAGAACTTGTAACCCAGTTAGTCTACTTCTAATGTTTATAACATCTCTAGTCCACTAATATAGTTTAGTAAGGCCTTAAGTCCACTTCTTAAAAAAAAAAATTCAATCAAGACAAAAATGCCCTCCTATATAAGCTATCATACGGAGAGAAACCCTAGAAAAAACAAATCTGTAGCAGGCCTCCTCCCTCTCTCGTTCCACATTTTTGCACGCTGATGCTTCTACCAAAACCCCACTGAATTCTCCCGATCAAATAAAGAACATCAAAAAGAAAAAGAAAACTACCGTCTCTTTTCTTCATCTCATCTCTATATAAGTTCTCTTTTTTTGCCTCTCTCTGAAAATGGAAGTTATGCCCTTGAGAGAACTTATGCCCTTGAGATCTCTTCCGATAGGGTACTGATTCCGTCCAACCGACGAAGAACTCATCAATCACTACCTACGATCCAAGATCAATGGCAACGAGGAGGCCATCGGTGTCATCTGTGATAATTCCTTTTCCCGTTTTTTCTTCTTAAATTTGTGGGTTTCTATTACATATTCATAATATTGTACTGGACATGTGTATCTCAATTTTTTTTTGCAGTGTGTATTGGAGATGAAAGATCGAATCTTTTTCGGTACTAGATCGTTTTTGGAGCTTGAAATAAAAAACAGAGTCCAAATGTTTTTTTTTTTACATTCGGATATCCAAATCTCCGATCAAATCTCCATTGGGGCAGGAATGGAGGACCGAAAATGTATCCGATCGGGGCGGATCCGGTCTTTTGTTTGTCCCGTGTCCGGTTATCATCAGATTTGGAGGTTTTGAATAAATACATAAGGTTATATGCGTATTTTTCCTAGGGTTGGAGATTTGAAGTTTTTTGAAGAAATATATAAGCTTATATTTGTGTTTTTCATCAATCATTTATTGATTTGGTTCGCGCAGCGGCCTCTCCGACTTGCTTCTAATATATTTGAAGTTTTTTGAATAAATATATAAGATTATATGTGTGTTTTTTCTAGGGCTAGACATATAAGGTTGGAACTGGTTGTGTTTTTTGAAAAATATATAAGATTATATGTGTGTTTTTGTTATTTAATGTCATTTTTGTAAAACATTCTTAGTTAGAGAGAGATATAATAATATATAACGTTATATTGTTATATATAACATTCTAGATTAGAAATATTCTATGCTATTTAATAAAGAGAAAATATAACGTTATATATGACCTTTTGTATTGTGTAACGTTATATATGAGCTTCTGTCATATAAAAGGTTATATGAGATTTTGTCTTGTAAAACTCAAAAAAAAAGAAGAACTAATAATGTTATATATATGTTCTCTTATTGAATAGGTCCAATAAAAAAATCGAGAAAAATGAAAAAATACATTTTTTGTTACACATATAATGTTATATGTGGCGTGATGGTAGCGGCGACGATGGTGGTGGTGGCGACGGCCATGGTGGCAACGGTGATGGTAGCGGCGGCAGTGGCGGCGGCGGTGATAGTGGCGGCTTGATTGCAACAAAAATGAAAAAAAATGAAAAAAATGTATTTTCGAGTTAGCCAAACAAGGCCCTTATTTTTGAGGTGGGGTATTTTTGTCATTAAAATTATTAATGGACTTAGTGGGTTATGAAACTTAGAAGTGGATTAGATGGGTTTGAAAAGTGCTATAGTGGACTTATGAAAAATTCTCCCTTTAAAAAATATAACTCCAATTTTTTTTTGCCAAAAGTTTAGGATTTCCATTTATAACGAAGAGTTTATAAGATAGGGCATATTCTTCTCGAGGGAGAAAATAGCTGAACAAGCGGGTGGGCAATCCAAAGATCTACACCTCCAAACCCCATACACGCATATAAGAAGGGCATCAATGCAACACAACATACCAACTACTACATCTCACATAACCCAACTCACACACACCAACACCAAAAAATGACACCCTCGAATGGGGTGAGGAAGACTCTCATAGGGAAGAAACATAGGGACAAAACAAACCCAGAACAAATTCCAAACAAAATCATACCCCAACAATTGACATGATCGGACGCCAAAAGACCATGCCGCCTCTGGAGAGAATGAAGAAGACAATTCGGTGGTCAAGAGACTACCGAGGAAGAAGAACGCCAGCACCATCGCCAAACATCACCATCGCCGCAATATCCGGTGCCATCGCTGCAAACACCCAGTTGATGTGGGCACCGAGCTCCGTTTCACCCAAACAGAGAAAACAAACCGAACAAGAGAGAGAGAGACCCTCCCGCCTCCCCTATTAAGGTAATAGTGCTCCAGTTTAATGGTGCAAGAAATTGGTGTAGTGGACCGGATCTAATGGTCCGAGCCCATTGACTAGCGGGGCGACTTCAAGCTCGGCCATTCTCTTAGTAACGGCACAACGGCTTAATCAAGCTCGGCGACCGTCTTGTTGAAGCAGGCTTTCGGCCTCGGCCACCTTTGAGGAGTTTCCTCGGGTTCGGCTGCCCTTTACGAGGCGGTTCCGTCGGACTTCCCCTCGTGTTATTCGCTAGTTGGGTTCGGCCGAACCTGGGCTCGGCCATATGCGTGGTTCGGCCACCCATTGAGTCGTGCTTTCTCACGTGATGAAGCGGTTATGCCAAGAGGTAATGATGGGAGCGCATGGGGGCTGCCAGCTCACACCCAAAAGCGGTTTCCAGATCTATTCAGTGACGTCAGGGCGACGTCACCTAATCCGTGCAAGGCACGTGCTTGTGCTTGCAGAGCAAGTCAAGAAGGCCCTATAAATGTTGAAGGAGGAACCCTAGAGTGGAGGTACACATTACGCGGTCTAAAAAACCCTAAATTCTCTCTTGATTCTCCTCCATTACTCATCCTCTCGCCGGAGGGCCTTGCCGGGTAACCCCGGCTAGGTCTTAGTCGTGCGTTCACTGTGCAGGATCCGGAGAGAAGACAGAAAACCCACGAGTCAACAGGAGGAGGGTTGCAGGTCGACGAATCACGGGCCACACAATTGGTGTAAATACAACATTTTAAATTTTAATACAATGACTAGCTAGGAACAGGTTAATAGAATTTGCATGAGAGTACGATGCTTCAATATTGCTGGGGAGCATCATTAGTTTTTTTTTCCCGAAGGACAGACTAAAATTTTGTAAGCGAAGAGAGTAGCCAACAACGGTCAACCCTCTCCTTGGAAGGAAGATAGCAGTCCAAAGGAGGCCTAAACTCTCGCGTAGAAAACTCGAAACCTCTCTCTGCCTTCTGGGCGACAAAATAGGCAACCCCATTGGCACTCCGTTTAACAAAACAAGACGTAGAATATCCACCAAACTTTGGGGGTGGGTGGAGGGTGGCGCTTAGAGATTAGGGGAATTCTTTATCTCCTTATTTGTTTATCATTGCAATAGACTATCTTTTTTTTTTTTTTTTTTGTGCCAACATGGTAGAAATTTTATTATAACACTGATAAATAATGAGCACATCAAACAGGTTGGTTATCTTTCCGAAAGGAAAAAAATAACCAATCAAAAGCCTAGCTTCCCAAGTTTTAACACCAAAGCCTCGCAAACCAAATTTTGCCAAAAAATCCGCTACTCCATTAGGCAATCATCGACAAAAAAGAACAATAGACTATCTAGTTTGGTCATATTCTTAAATTACGCCAAAAGTATGGATTTCCTTGTGTTACGGGCGTCGCGCAATGTTCCTCCAATTTCTGTTTTGTGCTTTGTAGACGATTGTCTTATTTTATTTTTACACAGGCAAAGCTAAAATCTATCCAAACGCTCAATCCTATTCAAAATTTTGTATCTCAAAGTATTGATCAGGGAACACTATTAATTGGGCTAAATCTTGGGTCATTTTTCCCCTAACAAGTCAAAAGTTATAAACAGAAGTTTGAAGTTGATCATCTTCATATTTCTGCTGCTTGGGATAGCAGCGATACAAAGTTTGGGCTTCCACTTATTGATGAACTTTCTCTTAATTCCATCTTGGATACCTCACAAAATCATAGTATTAAAATTCGATCATTTTTGTTCTTAAGCTGGTAGCTAGCTAGAGCAACACTTATCAATGCACTTTAATTACCTGCTTAAGTCTTCTTTCGCCACTCTCAAAACTAGATTTCCTCATCCAAGGAAAAGATAACGTTGGTTAGCTGGAATACTGTTTTTCCCCCACTACGCGTTTTTGAGGTTTAGGCATTACAAGCCTTCAACTATGAGCATTTCAACTCGGGCTGAAACTTGGGGTGCTTTTCTCCTCACTCAACAAACTTCTCTGCTGAGCCAGGTTTTCGACCTAATTTTCAATTTCGGAGGCTCGTGCCAACCGCTTCCCGTCTTGGGCTTGGAGGGGAGAATCGTGGATGTCCTTTCCATACTTGCGTCCCAACTTGTTTTTTTTTTTTTCCCTAAACAGCGAAAAGGAATTTTTCCATGCTCTTAAGTCCCTACTAATTGTTTGGCAGGTAGGACTTGTTTGGCAAGTAGGCAACAGTGGCACTCTGTTGGCATGGCAAGATCAATGGTTAGGTCCCTTTTCTTTGATTAACTTTGTTCCATCTGTTCTTAGACTGAGGGTCACTTGGATTTACAATCTCCTTAGGCCCCGTTTGTTAAACATGTTAAGCTATGGGATTGGATTGCGAATCTGAAGGGATTATGAATCCCTTGTTTGTTAACTCAAAACACCTTCGGACTACTAATCCTATGGAGATTCGGTTCCCACTTTTATTATCGATTCAGTATCTGCTATTCCACTCCCATCTCCTCCCTTCTCGGTCTGCTCAACTCGTTTATCAATTCTATCCATTCTTGCATGGTCAAGCGAATATTGTGTGAAGGGACACATGATGTTTCTTTCTTTTTTCTCTTTTCACGATGGTTAGGGGTGTCTGAGTAAGTTATGCGTCAAATGAAGGCCACCCACGCAAGACTAAGGAATTCTCAATAAATTACTATTTTGTGGCTCGACCCAAAGAGTTGTGCCCTAGACAGACAGCATATAACTTTCCAGTTTTGCAAGCAATTTGCCCCAGTTCTGAAGAAGGATGGACCAGTCTCGTGACGGCGGCTTGTGGATTGAAAATAGTACTATATGTATAGCCAACACGGACTTCGGGTTGGTGCTGTGTAGTGATGTGCACAGCATTGTGCTACGCACCTCCGAGCCGTCGGATCGTGCATCCGATGGCTCGGATCTCATCTCGGCAACCAACGATCGAGAGCCATTCATTGCCGAGATGAGATCCGAGAGGTGTGCAGCACGGTGTTGCGCACACCACTGCACAAAATAGACATGTCAAGCAACAAGAGTGATCATTTGAAAGCTCAGGTACATAACACAGCTGTTTTGTAGCAACCAATTGATGGATGAAGCAGGACTCTGTCAACATGTAACCATAAATGTTCTAATGCACAATGCACCTTTTTTTCTCCATAATGAAACAAACTATACTTGCATTCTGTATCTGCGCCCAATATACAAGAAACTGATAGTCTCACAAAATTTAAAGCCACGGAAGCTGGAAAATCAAAATACATAGATAACAACTTGAACAATTACTCGGATCACCTTCATGACATGGATGCAAACTCGAAGCTTTTCAAAAACCCCTAATGTAGAAATATGCAAATCCCAAACTTCCTACGAACCACTAAACGGCCTCTGCTGCAATATATATTATGGAACACACTTGGAAGAGAGCTTATAGAGGTTCTGGAAATTTAAAAAGAAAAAGACCCAGGGGATTGGTAGTAAAATGCAGTTTGGGGAGGAAAATGACAAAAGAAAAAAACAGTAAACCAGGAATCATCAATCAGAAGTAACCAGGTTGTGATCTTTCATCATGCAAGCCATATTAAGATGTCATTGTAAAGTATGATCTCAAACAATCAAGGGTCAGAAACTGCCTTCTGCATTCCGAGTACCTTTTCAACAAAGATGCCGTAGGAATTTTTGGTTCTTTGTTCTGACAGAAGTCACTGCAGCAAGAAAGATATCGTCACAAAACAATAGGGTCAAAGCAACCGAACACCAAGTAAAACCAGAGCAGAATCCAATGGTTACTATTTTACGCGAATTTGGATTTTTAAGCTTGGTATGGTTTCACTAGAGAGGAACCAAACCAAACCAAACTGAGCCTTGTGCCCAAATTAAAATTAATTTCTCCTACATTTTCCATAACTTTTCTTCTATCTGTTTCCACAGAAATATGAACCAGTCTCAGACTCTCAAATCAGTCACTATCCAGCAAAACATATACCGAAAGAAAGAAGCATTCTAGGAGAAGGACAGCTTGTACAGGCAAGTGGAGGGAAAATAGTGTGAAGGAATGATGCAGCACATTTGTTAACTTCTACAAAATCATGAAGTTGATAGCCTAGTGTGAGAAAATTCTGGACCTAAATGAGCTTCGGATGGGGATCCTTGAGAAAAAAAATGTATGTGGCTTATTTTCCCCGTGAGAAAAAGTTGTATGCAGCTTTCGATGAAGAGTTTTAGGCAGCACCTGGATTAAGAATCACCGGGGGTGCATATATGTACTGTAGGTTAGTCTTTATTTTCAATATCTGAGCAGAATAATCTTACAGTGATTAGAAAAACTGTTGCTTGTTTAGCTGTCATGCTAGTAGGATTGAGCAAAAAATGAAGATTTATGTCATGGACAGTTTACGAAGGAAAATATCTTAATGATTGGCAATTTGATACTTTAAACATTTTCATCCATGAACATGGAGAGGCCGTATGAACAGAAATTCGTTTAAATTTTCTTACCCGAACTATTAATGGAAAAATATGTCACCCATTTTCTTTTCTGAATGTTCAGGCCGATGGAAGAATATCCAAGGCAACTTCTTTAAGTGACGGCATCACTCCCTGCTTATGTAAGCAAACATATTTACCTCTTACTTTTCTGAGTACCTTCCATGGACCAGGATAGCACCTAAAAAAGAAGAAAAAAAATCTGTTGACTGAAAGTTATCCATTAGGTAGAAACTATCAAAAGCATAGCAAATTCACCACTGAGGGCATGCCATATCCTAGCAGCAAGTATTTCAAGTTTTCTTCATTGTAGAGAATAAGTAATCAGATTCGAGTTTAATAGCAAAAATGTTGTGGAAATGGAGGGCTTAGCAAGTTGTGAACCTGAAAAGGGTTCCTCCCCTGGTTCCTTTAAAATTATGAATGTAATACACAGTCTCCATCTTTGGAAACAGTGTCGTAGCAAGTGCTGCAAGCTTTGGGTAAAAGAACGGTGGATAATCTCTTCATTCATCTTAAGGAAACTACCATCTGAGTGACCACCCAAACAAAGGGGGAAAAAAGAGTAGCAGACTAGCAGTGAAGTAATTTGGACCAAAAACTGATGAATGCATAAAAGAAAACTGATCCTCTTCTATATGCAGCAGAAGAAAACCATCTGCTGTTGCGCAACTAAGGCTGAGTTTGGATTAAGGATTTGGAGGAAAAGGAAAAAGCAAAGGGAAAAGTTCACGGATCGGACAGCCGGATTGAATCTTATTCCCTCCACAAATCCCTGCCAAAATCGTTGACTGAAATATAGCCTTGGACTATATTTCAAATTAAATCGAAAGAAACTTTCCCCTTCTATTTTCTAAACTACAAGTTGCCCAATCCTTGCTTTCTTTCTCTACTCTCTCGCCTCTCTCCCTCTGTTAAAGGATACACCCTGATCTGATGCGGTCAAGTTCTCCATTGAAGATAATCAGTTTCCGGGTGGTCTTTGCAACAGCTTCATTGTAAAGCTCTTCCACAACAAGCATCTCTGTGTTGCCAAAAAGAATGGACGAGATTAAACAAAAGTAGTATCAAAACAAAAATGGGGAGTCTGAGTCTACCATTGACGTTATAATATGGATAGGCAACGAGGAACATTTCATCTTCTGGCTTCACGCGGTCAGCCATTTTAACTTTTGAGACAAAACCAAAATCCTCAAGGAATGATGGCTTTGTGAGATAGTCCAACTTAAATGAAGCTCCTCCAAAAACTGATTGTCTTGCAAATTTAACCTCATTAGCCTCTGGGAAAAACTGCAAGTTTACATAAAAAGCGCATGTCATAAATTCACTTCAAAGAATGAACAAAATCGCAGGAAATTCTAAGTCTCCTGCAAGAAAATTTATGGCCCCATTGAAACTTCAAGGGCTGGATTGGATCATGAATTCATGGATTGACAAAACGGTGCTATCCCTAAAGACTAACAAAGTAGGAGCATCATAGGAACTGATCCAATCATAAAGGCATACTATTCTGGTCCGTGTAGCCTTTTCAGGAATGACGAAGAGGTCGCAAAACTCACGAATCAATTGCATACTTCCAGTCATTTCTGTACCACCTTCAGCATCACCTGGCACCAAAATTACACAGAAAGAGAGACCACACAAACTAAGGGAACATTAGGAAGGACAATAAGCAAGAAAAAGAGAAAAAAATTGTTAAAACAAAAACAAGTAACCAGAGACAACCTGGTACAGATTCAAGTCCAGCAGTTGGAAATTCAATCTCCTGAGACGGAGACTTGTCAGTCGGAAAAAACAAGGGAATTCTAGGGGTGATGTATCCTTCTTATCTTTAACATTCCAAAATGAAAAAAGGGAATTAATACGTAAGGAGAGGAAATCGGTACTTCTTATCTTTTAACTCACCATCAACTGTTTATTATCCTTCAAAGCCAATTCAGTGGCTTCTTTTGCCTGTCAATTGTTCATGAAGTATACCGAAGTTATAAAGTTTCAAGGAAACTAACTACTCGAAAAGACAAAAGATGTTAAAAGATGGAAAGTTTCCAACAAAGATCGTCACTGAAAGAAAAAACAATGACGTGAGACAAGTCTAAATGGAACTGAGAGGACAAGAGAGGGAGAGCCTTGCACTAGTTCATGACCAAAAGATTTGTGTGCTTTCTAAAGTTCATTAGTCTCTAGGTACAGTGATCATTCTACTCTTTCTAGAAGATCATAACTTTCTGCTTTACCAAATACATATCCACTGCCAGGTCCCTTAGAAAAGAAAACAAGCTGAGAAAGAAAAAAAGGGTAGAAAGAACGATAAAGAGACAGAAACAGAGAAGAAGAGGAAATCTACTTTCCCAGCTTTTTTTTCTCACAGAAGAAAATATGAAGAAGTGAATAGATAACAAGGAGAAGTACATTAAGATGCAGAAAGAGAAAAATGAGGGGGAAATAAAAAACGCTCTCCTAGTCCTAGGAAATTTTCTGCTAACTATAATACAAAATCCTTCGTTGGGCCATTTCCATGCTTATTTTGAAATCCTAAAAGAGTAAAGACACATCAACTAAACCATGTATAGAAGGATCAATTATTGGTGAAATCACCCAAAATGGTGGTTAAGTGCTAACTAAGCTCCAGTACAAACAAGACCATAAAATCACTATTATCTCAAAAGCATATTAGTCACTCCAAATGGATTGTGCCACTAGCATTTTAGCTGCACATATACATTTAGCCCATGGCTCCATAATATAACAAACTAATGCTAAATTAGGCTGAGATGTGCCTTCCCCAAGTCAAAGTGAACCCCGCTTAGCAAAACCTTAAATTTAGGTTCTCACGAAAACACAGCTGCAACTTGCAATGCGGAGTCATGGCACTATTCTAAGGGTAAGCAGCTTTTAGCTCCGGTTTTACATCGAATCAATAAGTGTCATCAGCCATATAGCTTGTTATTTAACCACTCAAGTCAAGCCCACTGCAGCAAGGCTCATGTGGGAGAATCATCTGCATTTTACTTAACTCAACCTTGTGGGAGGTCCATCTAACAAATGATATAAGAGACTAGATCAAATTTGTAGGCCTGGCGCTGCCTTTGGCCATGTATGCCACTACAAGATTAAATGCATCAAGAGAGCTTACTTGCTCAAGAAGTTCTGAATAATCATTAGGAAATGGAACATCAATTCCAACTGAATCATCACTGTTGCCGTAAACAACATGGGTCACAAAATCAAGCTTTCTAGATTTCTTGTATTCTGCAATTTTCCGGTTGCATAAGTTCATACCCCTTTCCATCTTGAAGCTTCTACAATTGAAATCCTACATAGCATGTCAATCATAGTTGTCAAATCGAGAATCGAAATGGTCATTTTTCGAATCGTGAATCGAATCGAATCGTGAATCGCTCTGATTCAGTCATGACTTCTATAATGCATAGAAACCTATGCTTATTGATTAGGGTAACAACAATATATACTACAAATGAAAGATGTAGACCTAAATCAATAAATACTTTCTTCTAAATGATGATTTGATAATAACGTGGAATATTAGGTAAGTTGCTTCTATTGCAACTACCAAGAGATGATGATTCGTAAAGCCTACTTATGGTTCTTTTTGTACGAAAGAGTTATAAGTACAAAACAAACTCTTAGAAGGCCTATTCCATTTATCTTCCTCATTTTCGATTTACTCTTGTAATAAATATCTTTTTCTTATTATCAATCCATATAACATAGACAATAGATGACATATAACAATACTAGACCTTAAAAAAATATTTGAACCCTTTTCAAACAAAAAAAGAAGCAAAACAAGAGAAAAATGAATTTCGAAAATTTTAAGTGAATCGAACGATTCACTGATTCACTTACGATTCTCAGTTATTTCCGATTCGGCAGCCTATTCGTATCGATTATCCACCGAATCGTATCGAATCGTACGATATGAATCGTAAATCACCGATTCACTTACGATTCTCAGCTATTTCCGATTCGGCAGCCTATTCGTATCGATTACCCACCGAATCGTACGATTCTGACAACTATGATGTCAATCAATAGAAAATTCTACAACGCCGAAACCAAGTTCAATGGAAATTAAAAGTAGTCAGAAATTAAGTGGAGAAAACGAGTTCAAGGTTTGGGCATTGGGATTTTTTTTTTAAGAGCAAGTCTACCAGTTGGTACCAATAAGGCTATGCGAAAGTCGGTTTTTGGGTCCAATCAATTGGGGTCAGCCACAGGAATCCGTGTTTTCCATTGAGCTCTGTTGAGGGCATCGTGTTCCGTAATATCTACTAAGCCTAGATCCTTGTGCACTACTGCTTCTAAGGTCAATTTCAGTCTACCTCTCCCCTTAGTGCTATCTAGTTTTTGGCTTGCTACAGTGTTAAAAACAAAAAAATAAGTAATAATGTTGCTTTACCGGTTCAGTCCCATTTTGGCACAATCACAAATTCATACCATTGGATTTAAGTCATCTCCTTGTCAACACAAATCAAATGGCTCGGCATTGCCATTTCTTGGCATCAACAAACGGCAATGGTTGGACTTAGATTTTGTCAAAAAATATGCCAATAACACGATATATGGCGATGGGGTGGACTTGATCTACCAAATTAGAAAGTTTGCTCACTTAGAGCATCATTTGAGTCGAAGTTGGAGCAAAGGATTGAAGATGGTGTTGAAAGCGTTATTAGTGGGGTGGCTGCTATGATTGCTAGTTAGTTAATTTGGGTCCACACTCCACAGAATGCAATTGAATAAATCAAGAAGACTAGTCTAGTGGTTTCCAAATTGAATGATGATTACGTATTTACTATCTTTTTCTCTAGATAGATCATAGATAGATAGATAGGAGTATTTTGTGAGCAAAAGAGAGGAAAGAGAAAATGGTAGGGAATAATCAAACCTCTGGAATCGGTAGAGAAGGGATTGCGATGGGAAGCCTAGAGGCGGTTGGGGCTCTGGATAACGGCATTTTGACACCACAACCTCTCTCTTCCCAACTAGAATAATACAGTAGTAATGAGAGAGAGAGAGAGAGAGAGAGAGAGAGAGAGAGAGAATTGAACCGTGGAGGGTCCGGTTAAGTTATGCTCCGTATTTGTGTTCTTTCGGATCCAATTTGATGATCCGACATCGACTCCAGTGGTACCGTCGTACCGATTTCATCATTTGATGCATAATATTGTAATTAATGAATGAGAGCAATGTTACACGTACGGACAGATCCATGGGGTATCGAAGGGCACGCGGGGCCTGTTCCGGGTCTTGCACAAATAATTTGAACCGTTTATTTAATTTAAAAAAAAACCTCGAGTGGGTCTCAAGTCAGCTCAATCCGATTCGTGTTGGGGCTCAATCCGATCTTTTATTTTTTCATAAGAATTGAAATTTGATCGGTTCTTTAATTAAATGCTTTAATTATAGTATTTTTTTTTATTTTATATTCTCATTCCAACATCTATTAATAATGACATTAAAAATATAAACCACTTCATCAAATTAAAGTAAGTCAAACACTATTTTGAATGACAAAAATGCATGATTATATAACTCTTCCTAGTTCCTATTCTTATACAGTAGTATCTTTAAGGTGAGAAAAACAACTACTACTACATACTGTTTTGGAAGGAGGAAATCTCAGTTGGCCATATGACTCTTCTTTCATATGGATCTTTTATAGTATAAGAACTTGCCGCCATTTTCTCTTTTCCATAAGAAACAAATGCGCGATCAAACGGAAAACAATTACCAAGTGTTCTTAAGCTCGTTACATTTCTTTTCTTAAGGACATTACAAAAGTATGAATTGTTTCTTATGTTCGTTTTTCGTAAAAAATTTTAGAGTTATTTTGAAAGAATTTTCTGTACTATTTTTACTGGATAAAGAGTTTTTTTTTTTTTTTTGTTGTTGCTATTTTTAGTTTATATTGGTATTTTAATTTGTAGGACACGGGATGACGAATGTTTGGACTATATATGAGTTAAACCAAATGAAAAAAAGAAATACTTTTGACTTGAATGAGATTCCTCAAGAAGACGAAAATATAGAATCCTGTGAAAGTGTCGAAGAGAGGAACAATTTAGTGAAAAATAACTTGCAACCTTTTCTCGAACAATGTTTTCTCAGTAAAGAGGAGGCTTTCGTTTTTATAAAAAATTATGCCAATAGACATGGTTTTGCCATCTGAAAAAGACCGCTTCATCACAAAAAAAGGAGAAGTTGAAGGCGAGACTTTTTTTTTGCCATCGAGTGACATAGAATTGAATGGTATATATTTTGTATGAAGTATTAGAAATTGGAGTTTTGGTCAATTTTTATTTTTGTTATCTCACCCGAGTTTTGTGCGGTTGTTATACAACTATAATTTTTTCCCCTCTTTTAGACCTCAAACATTGTGAATTTTTATTTAATTGTTTGTGGTAGTATTATCCAATTGTTAATTTTCCATATTATAAAGATATTGTTCTGTTTGTTAGTTTTTTTTTTCCCTTTTTTTGGAGCATTGTTTTGTTAGAGAAAAAGGTGCCGTCAAGCATTTTTTTTTTTTGGGAACACGTTAGAAATTCATTGATTAAAATGATGAGTACAATCTACCAAGTACAACAATACAACTGTTATAAAAACCTATTACATACAATGAGACAAATAACACATCAAAACCAAATGAAGGATTCAAGTCCAGCGAAATAATTGATCAGACGATCAGGTGCCAAAGCCGCGTATGGTATTTGTCAATGTCCAGCTGTCATGGTAGTTTCACAATTGACGATGCTTTCTACAGAGACCGACCGATGCCAACTTAGCGCGTCCGATGTCACTATAGTGGCTCTTTTTGCACTTATGATAGAGAGCACTGCGTGCATGGTAGAGCTGTATGCAACTAAATGGCCGAGAAGCCAACTACAGCACAAAATTGATAGTGAAAAAGCAAAACCACACCGTAACCGTGGTTATTGAACAATGAACTATGAAAATCAAAGAAACCACCACCGGCAGATACTATCTTACCCACGGTGCCGTCAAGCATTGTTTTGTTTGGAAAACAAGTTACGGGAACAGCAGAAGATTATTTATTATTTAATCCCTCTCCGTGTACATAACCTTTTTATTTGTATTGAAAACCTTTCACCTACCTAATATTTAAAAAGAAACAAGGGGCAGCAGTGTGCTGCTGTCCCGGATTTTCAGGCCCACTCCGGTCTCGCTCAGATGATCGGAGACGTTCATTTTGTAGAGCTGATCGGGTACAACAACTAGGCAAAAAATCAGCTTAATTGGATATCATTAAGTGCCTGATCGGAGCCCATATAACTCTCGGTCCATGGGTTACAGTGGATTTGATCCAGTGTTTCGGATCCATTCTTTTTAAGATAAAAAGGTTCCGATCAGATACTTAATGATATCTAATTAAGCTGATTTTTTGCATAGTTATTCTAGTCGACGAGCTCTACAAAGTGAACGTTTCCGATCATCGGAGTGAGACCGGAGTGGGCCCGAAAACCCGGGACAGCAGCACGCTGGGGCAGCAACCCCCCCCGCACGCTGGGGCAGCAACCCACCCCCCCCCCGGGTAATATTACCATTACAAAAAAGTATTACAAAACTTTATGACTAGTTTAGAAAATAGTGGTGAAAAGTGATGCTTTGTGAGTACCCAACTCCAATGATTTAAGTATAAATATATTGCGCATAAAGTATTGCTCCACGAGCACTTTTTAGCGGGACGGTTACCATAATGGTATCTGTTTTCATTTTCTAGGAGTTTACTTTCGATTCCAGGAAAATAATGTAGAGCATGTGCATGTCCCGGCCGATACGTACCGTAACAAGAAGTTGCTTACAAAATGCTTGCGCAACAAGATCATCATCATATAAAACAGTTGCCAACCAAATTTTAATCGGTAGGGGCAGGTGAGGAAATTATAAACCATCATCTTCTTCAACGGCACCGCTGGATCTCAATTCCAACGTCAACCGACAGTACCCTAATTAGTACTTCAACCACTTTATAACTTTAAAATGTCTAATTATGCGAATAAGCCAAATTCTATTTGGATTTTGGCATCAGCATCGATCACTTGTTGACACTGAATTTGGTACGACAGCCAAATGATTTGTTAACAACCAACAAGATAAAAAGCATCAGCTTCATAAGTGCTTTAAATAATTTGTCGGAGGCGAAAAAAAAGAAAAAAGAAAATAGTTACCAGGTGAAAATTAAGTGCTTATTCTGTACTCATCATTCAACTAACAAGCCATAACGTTATTGGTTCTACCGCGCGGATTTTCTTTACCTACTTTTTAAATATCTCTCTTCAAGATAAGTTGAAAAGGCAAAAACGTTGTTGGTGCAAAAACCAGAAAAGTTCAAAAACGAGACCGAAAATTAATTCAGGCCAAACCGTCTGTATTATTAATAACTAGGGTTTACTTGTGCCTGAAGGCACGGCGCAACGTCAGATATAATTAGTGGTAATTATGTAATTAATATTGTTTGAGAGAGAGAGAGAGAGGGAGAGCCGTATGATTTATGGAGCAAATTAAATCAATGGTTAGAATTTATAGAAAGATAAAATTCAAAAACCGTTATCCCTTAATATGGAGATGCTACATAACATTGGTTATATTTGAGCACTGCATTTGAATATGGTCTGCTACCTATAGGATTGTTTTATATTACGCCAGTTATATATTTGATTGATCCATTTTATTTCCTATCTATCTATCTATCAATATTCTATGCAAATGTGTTGAAGTCTCACAAGCCTTCAAACATTTTAGGAGAATTGCGAAAAAATAATCCAATGCTACAGTGATATTTTTATGTGGTGATTCAACTTATATCTCCGCCACACATTTGTGTAGTTCTCATTACAAAGTGTCGAGCTCGCACAAATTATTATTATTTTGTCCCGTGTATCGAACGAGCATAACGCTAGATGATAAAAAAATAGTTTAATATTTTTTTTGGTATCGTGTTCGATGCAAGTTAGCATTGGTCTCACTTTATGCACCAAAAGACGTGTGGTGGAACATAAATTTGGGGTACCACGTGACATTGGTCCCGAAGGACACAAATGCTAGTGTCAGATTATAGGTAAGTGTGGTAGGAAAAAATAAGTACCACAATATATGTACTATTTTATTTGGAAAAGTATTTTATTGCCAGAGTGTCTATATATATATAGATAGATAGAGTCATTTTCAAGTCCGGTCGTCTGGATTTTCTTATGATCCGGATTTGTGTCTTAGCTCCCATTTTCCGATCGATTTACGATGATCTGAGCCGCTCAATGTGTTTAGAACGTGATTTTAAGGATATTCAAGCGAAATCAGCAAAAAAAATGACCAGGAAGGGCTTGATTTGAGCAGTTTTTTCTGAACAGTTCAATAAAAAAACTGCTTGGATCAAGCCCTTCGGAATCATTTTTTTTGCTGATTTCCGAGTGCCCTTAAAATCACGTTCTAATCACATTGAGCGGCTCGGATCATCGCAAATCGATTGGAAAATGAAAAATCCAGACCATAAGAAAATCCGAGCGAGTGAACCTAAAAATTACTATATATAGATATATAGGGAAATGATTTTGCCACTCCCTTTTTTGTTAACGGCACTCCCCTACAAGTGTATTTTTGCACCAAAAAATACACTTGCAGGGGAGTGGCGTTAACAAAAAAAAAAGGGGACAAAATCAGCAGCCTCTATATATATATATATAGAGTTAGGTTCCGGTGAGGGATCCCCTCCCCGATTGAATTTCGATGATCCGAGCCGCTCAAAGTGATCAGAACGTGATTTTAAGGGTCCCCATGAGAAATCAGCAAAAAAAATGACCGGGAAGGGCTTCATCCGAGCAATTTTCATTGAACGGTTCAAAAAAAACTGCTCGGATGACGCCCTTCCCTTTCATTTTTTTTGCTGATTTCTCGCGGGGACCCTTAAAATTACGTTCTGCATACATTGAACGGTTCGGATTTTTAAAATTTGATCGGAAAATGAAAATCCCTCATTTTAACAAAATGAGGGATCCCTCACTTGAAAATTTCTCTCTCTCTCTCTATATATAGACACACATACACACCGACCAAAGATATGTAGAAGAATATAATTTTCAACCCCCCACTCTGACCCTTGGACGAAGATCTGTGGTGTTAAGTGGGGTCGGTGATCGCACTCCATTGACAAAAACCGCCTAGACCTAGATATGCTAATAACTACCCTAAATATTTTCTTGCAAATTTTAATTAGGGAGTTTCCGGTAGTGAATAGGGTTCCCAACTGTCTGATGTTTAGGCTTTTATGCCTTTCAGATTAATAATACTTCTCTCCTTTTGTCAAAAAAGAAGAAGAATAAGTTGTTGATGAGTTTGAGAGTAAAATTGCTGTTGTAAAAAAGTTTTTGTTGACAACTTTTTTGTTAGTGGAAACGAAATGATAAAATGTTAAAACTTTTTGTTTGTGAAAACGAAATAGTAAAATGCGTTAAGTTTTTAGTGAAAACACCCCTTAATCTTGCTCTGGTCATTACAAGCTGTAAATCGTGGATGTGCCATGCCTCTGAACAAACAAAACCGTTGGACTTGATTTTTAGTGGCTGTGCATTAGGAGCCATATATGAAAAATAAATACTTCATTCGTGTCAAAATGATAGACTAGGTTATAAAAAGAATAGAAACATTTTTATCACAAAAAAAAATGAACTAGAAGAAGAAAAAGTTGTGCAATAACAACATCTCATTTCTATTGATGTTATAAATGTGACGGCAACGTTACGTATACCAAGATTGTAAAGACCCGGTATTTTTAATAAATAATAATAATTTTCAAAACAAAAATAATATTTTGCTCGTTATTTTATTTAATGCAAAAAAAATTATTTATGTCGTCACGCTAATTTTATTTCCGTAATCGATTGTGCGCGCACGTATCCAACGAGTAATTTTTCAAGTGTGTGCATGAGTTGCACTGGATCATTTTCTTCCCAACCCAAACTAATACTCCACCATCACCTCACCTCCTTCTCCCCAGCCGAAACCCACCTTCTCCCCTGCAAAAAAAATCAGAAACCCACTCTCACACACTATCCCCTTATTATAATCCAATCCCCTTTTCCCTTTTTTATTTTTCTGTTTTTCCCAGCAAACACACACACACGGCAGAGAGAGAGAGACCAAGCAGCCATTGCCGCCACCTCCCACCGCCAACCGGTCGCACCACCATCATCCTTGCCAACTCCACCACCTTCGGCCAATCCCCTTCCCACCACCGGACTCTACCATAACCACCGCCCCACCTCTCCGCCACCTCCATTTTCCGTAGACCACCGAGCACCAACCGGGCCACTACCTCTATCGCCACCCAAGCATCACCACCGTAGTCCATCTCTTCACCACCGAACCGCCACCACCCGTAGCTCCTCCGAGCCACCTCCTCCGTCCCTCCACTCTCGGCTCCCCTCCAACCATCACCACCGTGGGCCACCTTCCACCACCTCCGGCGCCACTAGCCCATCCCAGTCAGGAAACCCACCTTTTAATCAATCCTTTCGAGCTCTGAAATCAGCCCCATTCTGGCTCCGAAACACAGCTTTGTTTTCTCTCCGAATGGGCCCAAAAAGTCTTCTCGTTCCGGCCCCGGTACTAGCTGCAAAACAGTCCGCAAAACAGCCACAAAAACAGCCGAGTTCCGTCGCCACTGAAATCCCTCCGAAAATCGTATCACCGGACGAGAGGTAGTTCGAAACTCGCCTCCCTAAATATAAATTATAGTCCGTCTTGATTGTTTCGTGTTTCGGTATGATAATAACTAAACCGGACGTCGCCGGCCGAGTTCGGGCCGGAAACCACTTTGTTCGAACACTGCCCCGTTTTGTTTAAAAAAAAAAAAAAAGGGAAAAAGAAAAGAAAAGAAAGAAAGGCAGCCAGCCGCTGGGATTATTGAAATGTTTTGGAAAAATTACAGTTTGGTCTCTCAAGTTGTTTAGCTTATAAATCTAACTCTAGTGTATTGGAGTCTATTAATATAAGTCCCAACATTAATTAGTTTCGAGGCGATCTTAGTTTGGTTGTAAATGCAAATTTTTCTAATACCGTCAACACCCCGAGATGATTAAGAGTAAACGTGGATTTTAGCTTGGAATAATAAAAGAGAAAATAAAAGGAATAACGTAATTTGTTTAAATCGCATGATTAAATTGAACGTATGATAAATTAATACGTGTTTAGCTTTATCGCATGATTTGTTATTATCGCGAATTTAATTGCTGGTAGCCTATGAGCATGTTTCGATAAATGTTGCACTGTGAAATGTTGTTGTACTGT
This sequence comes from Rhododendron vialii, assembly GCF_030253575.1. NCBI lineage: Eukaryota > Viridiplantae > Streptophyta > Magnoliopsida > Ericales > Ericaceae > Rhododendron > Rhododendron vialii. The sequence continues at coordinate 17,751,403 of NC_080563.1, read as the reverse complement.
TAGATTGAACAAATAGGTTCATGGGTTGGTTGCGATGTACGGACTTATCATCTTAGACATTGAAATATGATTAACGGAAAATTGAATAAAGTGAGAGACTGTGATTGGGATTCCGGACAAGGAATCCGGGGATTGAATTGTTGGAGGTTGATTGGTGGTGATCTGTTGAAAGCATGGATTTACGAACCTTGGCTACGGCATGGTGGTGATCGGCTCTCGGATGTTTGGGACGGGACATAAGGGTGGTATTGTGCTTGTGTCACAACCCGGGCTTGAATGTGCTCGCGTGCGCATCCGGTGAAGTTTTATCCGAACTTATGGTCGCGGATGGGATACCGGGTATATAACTTAGGTATTTTTCATCCGGATCTGGAAAAGGGGAGTCGGACCACACCAGTGCCTTACGCCAGAGGTTATGGGTAGGAACGGATCTGTGGATAAGATCCGAGATTTCACATAGGTTAAAGGATAGTAATGAAAGAAAAGTTGATTGTTCTCTTTTTATGTTATTTTTGATGCATGACAATTATATTCCTATTGCTTGTAAGTTATGGGTTCGGGTGGGTTTTGGCTACTGAGCGTCATCGCTCACGGTACTATGTTGCCCTGGTAACTCGAACGCCAGGTACCGAAGACGGAGCAGAAGTGTCGTACGATTCGATCGAGTTCAATCCTATTGAGAAAGAAGCTGAAAACCTTGGTTTTCGTGCGCATAGTCACTCTGATTAATTTAAGTCTACTTTATTTTGGAAGCTTCTAAGTTTATTTGGATATTGTAATATTTTGATTTATTCGAAACGGTTGTAAAATAATGACTTATGCTTTTGAACTAGTGACATAGTAAATTTATAAATTTCTTTTGTGAAAATAATCTTTTAAATATTTTATTAATGTCTCCGAATTTTCGGGTCGTTACAAATGGTATCAGAGCTTTAGGCTCAAAACCTCGGCCATGGGTAGAATGGGTAGAACCATAAGATAGTGGTCCGTTGCACAAATGATAATTGAGTTTAAGTTTACTGTCCCAAATTGGGCGAAATTCTGTCAAAAGAATCTTCGGATTGAAGAAAGGTGCGGAATTGGCAGTACAGCCGAGCTGGGAATTTTTGAACAATTGGAGGATGACTTAAATCAAGAATCGAATGTAAAACTTAGAAACTCGAAAACATTTTGGTGTTAGTAAACCTTTACGGCCCGTTCTTGGATAAATATTTTCTCACGCCTCCTAAGGGACGAGAGCGGAACCTAGCACCGAGTGCCGAATACAACCCCACTAGGCGCGGCAAAACCGCACCCTCCAAACTTCAAATTTCAAAATTTAAATTTCAAATCTTTTCCCCCCACAACACCCTTTTTTCCGCCCCTATATATATCACGCCACCACTTCCATCTCTTCATCTCCCTCACCATCTTAACCCCTCCAAATCGCTATCCTATCATACCGAGCCATGGCAACCCGACGACGAGGATTTCCGGAAGACGCCGTGTTCCGAGAAATCGAGCAAGCCGAACTAACCATGACAATCCAAACCCTTTGGATGCAACTCTTCATCTTCATCTTGTTTGGTGCGGTACTTACAATAGGCATGCCACGGTGGTTCGCCGAGAATAACCGTCTCAACACCTTCTGGTACTGGACTCTCGTCGTGGCCGTCGCACTCGCAGCGTTCATAAAAGAATACGAACGTCGTTTGCGCCAAGCGTTCGATGAAAGATGGTAAGAAATCTCGAGGAGGGCGAGACCGAAGACGCCAATTAGGCATATCGTAGGCCGACCTAGGAGCGATTGTAATCCTTCGGGATATAGGATGTCGGAAACTAGGATCATTTCTGTCTGTTTAAGAATCTCCTAAGTTGTACTCTTTCTATGTTGATAATAAAAGCCTTATTGCGATTACTATTTGTTCTTATATGATATCTTTGGTATTAGGATATGGTCCTGATAGCCATAGTTGTATTTGTGGCATTAGGGCAAAAAGGAACCTTTTGGTAGTAGTAAGTAGGATATGCTTATGATTGTATCCCTCTTTTATCTATGAAAAGCTCGCTTTATTTTAAAGAGTACCGTTGCTTACTACTTGGAAAACTACTTTCAATTTTAGAAGGAAAATGGAGTATTTGCATGTCACTGTATAGAAAAATTCAATTTTTTTTTTTTCATTCTTGCAATTTCAAAATCCTTTGCAACGAATCCGTAGTAGAAACCCTTTAACAATTTCGCATGAACACTACTGCCGACGCCGCCCACGTTATCAACTTGTTTACACCAACCTCGAGGTTAACGCAACACGAAGCCCTATGTGATACCGAGTAACATGGAGGTCATGCAAGTTCTACAAGCGATTGACACATCGACTATTTCGACACCCCAACCTCAAGCGTCGTAGACCCCTCGAGAAAGCAGATAGATCAACGAATAAAATCATGATGTTGTCAGAGATTCGAAATCATCACCCAGCTATATACTATGCAAACTACATCCAATGAAGGCACCATCATAGTTCAAACAGATCATGAAGAGCTCAAGGTCATGAATATCTGAGAAAACAGCAACCATTCTCTTGCGATAAGGTTTTTTTTTTTTTTTAAGGGGGATAGACGAGCTATTGACGATTATTCATCTAAGTCTCCATTCTCATTCAATCGATTGTATCCTAACTGCTCGCTACCTTCAATCTCTCTTGGCTCTTCTTAAAATTACCTTCATTATGACTCTCCATTGTTAAAGCTTCAACTTCAACTAAAGCTCAAATTGTTGAACTCCTTGTCTATTCCAAGTACCTAACTCTCGTGACATTTTCTTTTGTGAGTTGGGTATTCCTAAAGATCATTTTGTTCCAACCTTTCTTAATTTGATTTAAAGTCAACAATATACTCAATTATGAGTATAACCTTTCTGATCCATTGAATACTGCATGTTTGGAGCAATCCTCGTTTATTTATTTTTTTTTACCAGCGTACTATCAGCTATCCACAACCTTCAATTCTTTTGATATCACAACAAGATGTGTCCGATCTTACAAAACTCTGATTCCGTAAACGTAGTTCAATCTTCAATATTGGAGTTGTCAAATCCTTGGACGCACTTATTATTGTTATGTTTCACTTTCTTTGAGCTTTGTATCATGCCTTGAGCTAATACGATTCAATCATCGTTCTATTAGTGACTTTTTCTATTTTTGGATTCGAAAGTCATTGTTTACTCTTCACTCGTGGCCCTTATTTTTCCTTTCTTTTAAATAACTAGAGTTAGATGCTTGTTTTGGAAACGCATTCGGCCAATGTGGTGCAAAATAAATATCTAGTTCGGTTTCATTGTCGGACCTTGTAATCCTTCAGGACTTATTGCGGTAGATCTAAATTTCTTAAAAAGAACCCACCTTATTTATTCCATTGCAATGTTTTGAAGCCCAAGTACTTGTTCGTTTCACTCGCTTGCTAAATCTTTAATCAACACTATTATTGCAATGATGGAACTTTTCAATCCCAAATCATTGAGTTACTTTGGTTAACTTAATTCTCATTGTCCTCATGTTCCAACTCCAACTCAAACCTAATTGAACCTCAATTCATGGAAGATGAACTATTTGTACTTTCTATTTGGTGCTATGACCTTTGGACATTTGGCTCATGTTGAAACCTTTTGAACATTTTTGTAATCTTCTCATCCATTTTGGAGAAAAGTATCATCTGTCATCTAAGAGGTAGGGAATCTTATAGCAGACTCTACATCAACGAGATTATTTGATTGCACGGAGTGCTGGCATCTAGAGTTTCTAATCGACTCTCTCGTTTCACCTAGCCTCAAACTTTTGGGGAAGCCTGCAGAAAGCATTGGGAACAAATATCAGCCTGAGCATAGCTTTTCACTCTCAAACTGATGAACAATTTGAGAGGACGATTCAAACCCTGGAGGACATGCTTCGAGTTTTTGTGTAGGATTTTAAAGGAAGTAGGGAGAGACACCTACCGCGGGTGGAGTTTGCCAATAACAACAGTTACCAAGCTAGCATCGGGATGGCCCCTTATGAAGCATTGTACGAACGACCATGCTGATCGCCCATCTGTTGAATCGAGGTTAGAGGAGACGTTTTGCTTGGACCTGAACTAGTCCGAGAAACTATCGAGAAGGTAAAGGTGATCAGGGAGTGACTTTTGATTGCGCGGAACAGACAAAAGAGTTATGTTGATAAGAGAGTGAGGCCTTTGATGTTTAATATGGGAGACCAGGTGTTCTTGAAAATCAAGCCGCACTGTGGGATCATCTGATTTAACAAGAAAGAGAAAATATTGCCCCGCTACATTGGTCCATTCGAAATCTTGAAGCAAATTGGAGAAGTAGCCTATCAACTCGTTTTACCGCCGTAGATCACTAAAGTTCACAACCTTTTTCACGTCTCCGTGCTATGGAAATGTATGACCCATCCCCACCCACGTGTTCAATTAAGAGGAAGTCAAACCTGGATGAGGATACGACTTTTGAAGAACAACCGGTGGAAATTCAGGATCATGGAGAAAAGTTACCCGAGGACGAACAATCAAATTAGTCAAAATCCTATGGAGACATCGAGGACTGGAGGAATTAACTTGGGATCCCGAGGACGCAATGGAAGCCAACTATCTGTAACAGTTTCAAATCCAAGGTATATTCTAATTTCGAGGACGAAATTATTTTAAGGGGGATAGATTGTAAAGACCCGGTATTTTTAATAAATAATAATAATTTCCAAAACAAAAATAATATTTTGCTCGTTATTTTATTTAATGCAAAAAAAATTATTTATGTCGTCACGCTAATTTTATTTCCGTAATCGATTGTGCGCGCACGTATCCAACGAGTAATTTTTCAAGTGTGTGCATGAGTTGCACTGGATCATTTTCTTCCCAACCCAAACTAATACTCCACCATCACCTCACCTCCTTCTCCCCAGCCGAAACCCACCTTCTCCCCTGCAAAAAAAATCAGAAACCCACTCTCACACACTATCCCCTTATTATAATCCAATCCCCTTTTCCCTTTTTTATTTTTCTGTTTTTCCCAGCAAACACACACACACGGCAGAGAGAGAGAGACCAAGCAGCCATTGCCGCCACCTCCCACCGCCAACCGGTCGCACCACCATCATCCTTGCCAACTCCACCACCTTCGGCCAATCCCCTTCCCACCACCGGACTCTACCATAACCACCGCCCCACCTCTCCGCCACCTCCATTTTCCGTAGACCACCGAGCACCAACCGGGCCACTACCTCTATCGCCACCCAAGCATCACCACCGTAGTCCATCTCTTCACCACCGAACCGCCACCACCCGTAGCTCCTCCGAGCCACCTCCTCCGTCCCTCCACTCTCGGCTCCCCTCCAACCATCACCACCGTGGGCCACCTTCCACCACCTCCGGCGCCACTAGCCCATCCCAGTCAGGAAACCCACCTTTTAATCAATCCTTTCGAGCTCTGAAATCAGCCCCATTCTGGCTCCGAAACACAGCTTTGTTTTCTCTCCGAATGGGCCCAAAAAGTCTTCTCGTTCCGGCCCCGGTACTAGCTGCAAAACAGTCCGCAAAACAGCCACAAAAACAGCCGAGTTCCGTCGCCACTGAAATCCCTCCGAAAATCGTATCACCGGACGAGAGGTAGTTCGAAACTCGCCTCCCTAAATATAAATTATAGTCCGTCTTGATTGTTTCGTGTTTCGGTATGATAATAACTAAACCGGACGTCGCCGGCCGAGTTCGGGCCGGAAACCACTTTGTTCGAACACTGCCCCGTTTTGTTTAAAAAAAAAAAAAAAGGGAAAAAGAAAAGAAAAGAAAGAAAGGCAGCCAGCCGCTGGGATTATTGAAATGTTTTGGAAAAATTACAGTTTGGTCTCTCAAGTTGTTTAGCTTATAAATCTAACTCTAGTGTATTGGAGTCTATTAATATAAGTCCCAACATTAATTAGTTTCGAGGCGATCTTAGTTTGGTTGTAAATGCAAATTTTTCTAATACCGTCAACACCCCGAGATGATTAAGAGTAAACGTGGATTTTAGCTTGGAATAATAAAAGAGAAAATAAAAGGAATAACGTAATTTGTTTAAATCGCATGATTAAATTGAACGTATGATAAATTAATACGTGTTTAGCTTTATCGCATGATTTGTTATTATCGCGAATTTAATTGCTGGTAGCCTATGAGCATGTTTCGATAAATGTTGCACTGTGAAATGTTGTTGTACTGTTAGATTGAACAAATAGGTTCATGGGTTGGTTGCGATGTACGGACTTATCATCTTAGACATTGAAATATGATTAACGGAAAATTGAATAAAGTGAGAGACTGTGATTGGGATTCCGGACAAGGAATCCGGGGATTGAATTGTTGGAGGTTGATTGGTGGTGATCTGTTGAAAGCATGGATTTACGAACCTTGGCTACGGCATGGTGGTGATCGGCTCTCGGATGTTTGGGACGGGACATAAGGGTGGTATTGTGCTTGTGTCACAACCCGGGCTTGAATGTGCTCGCGTGCGCATCCGGTGAAGTTTTATCCGAACTTATGGTCGCGGATGGGATACCGGGTATATAACTTAGGTATTTTTCATCCGGATCTGGAAAAGGGGAGTCGGACCACACCAGTGCCTTACGCCAGAGGTTATGGGTAGGAACGGATCTGTGGATAAGATCCGAGATTTCACATAGGTTAAAGGATAGTAATGAAAGAAAAGTTGATTGTTCTCTTTTTATGTTATTTTTGATGCATGACAATTATATTCCTATTGCTTGTAAGTTATGGGTTCGGGTGGGTTTTGGCTACTGAGCGTCATCGCTCACGGTACTATGTTGCCCTGGTAACTCGAACGCCAGGTACCGAAGACGGAGCAGAAGTGTCGTACGATTCGATCGAGTTCAATCCTATTGAGAAAGAAGCTGAAAACCTTGGTTTTCGTGCGCATAGTCACTCTGATTAATTTAAGTCTACTTTATTTTGGAAGCTTCTAAGTTTATTTGGATATTGTAATATTTTGATTTATTCGAAACGGTTGTAAAATAATGACTTATGCTTTTGAACTAGTGACATAGTAAATTTATAAATTTCTTTTGTGAAAATAATCTTTTAAATATTTTATTAATGTCTCCGAATTTTCGGGTCGTTACAAAGATAATGATTAAGCAAAGCTTATTCTCTCGTCACAGTCATTTCAAATTTTATTTCTGGAAGAATAAATAATGAAGGTGTTTGATAAATTTTCCAAGAATTTAGTCCAGTGGCATGGTTGATATTTTTTGAAAGGTGTTAATTTGAAGGGAAATTTAAGTGAGGGTATGATTAAGTATAATTTCAAGATAAATAAATGAGTTCCTTTTTCAAAAATAGAATCAACAACGAATAGAGGCTAGGAGGGAGACGGTTGGCGTAAATCACTATGTTTATTTTAGATTATTTTCTATCTTCTGTGGGTCGAATTTTTTTGGACGATTTATTCATCGATGAGATGAATTGGAGAAGTACATAAACATGAATCAAACTTGAAAAAAGTTTAGAAAAAAACAAAAAAGTAGCCTAAAAAATCTGTTTGTTTTGGATTACTTTTTTCCTTTAGTTATTCTTTTAGCTTTTGGTCATAGCCTTTTACTTTAGAATTCTCTTGTCTAGACAAATAACTAATAAAAAGATCTAACGGAAAAATAATAAAAGTTCAAAAAGAAAAAAAGGGCAAATAAATTAGAAAAAGGCCAAATTTAACGCAGGTGAGTATCTTTTTATAAAAATAAATTAGAGGCATGGTTAGAATTTGTACTAATAGTACAAGCCCTACAATTTACTTTTTGAATGTTTGTTAAAAGAGAATTGTATTAAGATGAGCTCTCAAGTTAAGTAGCCTAGTGGACAATCTGATCAATGGGCATGATGGATCTAGATATGTAGCGGTCTGGTGGTGAAAGCTTGCGACTTAAATAAGTGTTTACTTCAATTTAAAGTAGGTTCAACTTTAATTCTCGAGTCCATCTCACTTCTACGTACGAGTGTGTAAAATGACTGTAGAAGGAGATGAAGAAATTAATCTGAAGTGCACTACAAGCTAGTCTGAGACACTTTGCATTATCCAGAAAATAAGCACAAACTGTTTAGTGACGAGTGTTGACAAATAGAAGAGGTCTCCTAGCTGCTCTCATATATATATATATATATATATATATATATATACTGAACTCCTAGCTGCTTGTTTCTCAGTTATATTAATACGAAAAAAAAATTAGAACTAAAAAATACAACAAAAAAGCCGAAAGAAATCAGAGCCGCTGTTGCTTCTTAAATACTGAATATATAAATAACGCTACTGGCTTTTATGTAATTTAAAAAGAGCGGAGATAGAAACACAACTTAAACGGGCACAATTGAGTTTAGAGCTATTCGTTACACAATTGGGTCCAATATTGCGTCCACGACTCCATACACAATTGTGTCCAATATTGCGTTTTAAAGTTGTAATAGTACTCCTAGACTTTTGTCAAAAGAAAAAGGAACATGCAATAGAGGGGAAAACCGAAATGAAAAGGACATAGATTGGATATATGGATGCTGTCCTCCCAGTTTTGATACTTACATTAATAGCCTAATTGAAACTCTAAAGAGAATCAGAAAATAAGGTGAAAACTAGGATGCTTAACCAAAATAGAAAAAAAATCGGTGGGTTTAATAGGTTGCCATAGCCCCATCATCAAGTTTTTTGATAGATTCAGATTGAAGTCTAAGATTTTCCTTATCTGGCTTAAATTAATTTTTAAAGCAAACTTAAGATTGTACTCATTCATGTCTTTCTTGGTTTATTACTATTATTATTATTATTAGTTTTATATAATTATTCGGGGATCAACCGTTTAGGAGATTTACCAGAGTCAAAACATTTCGTTTTTTAATGGACCGAGGTAGGAATCTAGGATTACCATGGATCCATGGGAGATGGGAGATCCGGAGACGTTCTAGTGCATCTCGTGTAGTGTACGTGTAGGGCGGCACATAGTCGTCGATCTCATCAATCAACGATCCACATTAAAAATCATATATATCTCAACCATTCATTGTCAAGATCAATGGCCCGTGTGCGCCCTAACGGGTGCTTTGCAGAGTCTTGCACTACAGGATTTTCCAATCTGGGAGATGGGAGGGACAAGATTTCCACTTAGTTTGGAAATGTGATTCATGCCGTTGAATGTGTCATTAGAAATTACATTTCTATTCTAGTCACTTCCAACGAGAGAAATATGGCCTCATATTCACATTCCTATCCAGAATTATAGTCATCCAAACTGACCCTAAGGCCTCATTCAATTGCATGGGAAAGGATGAAAATCTTGTAACTTTCTGTGTGTTCAGTTATCAAGAAAAATTGTAACACCCACAACTTCAATTTTAATTTCTACTACTAGAAAACATTTTTCTGCAAAATAGATGGAACGGACCCGATTTAGATTGGTCCCGCTCTCTCTAGTAATCCAGTAACCCGACTATTATGAATGATTCTAGAAAATTAAGAACCAAAACCTAACTAGTAATATATTGTAGAACTTGTCCAGATACAAACCGCAATACCGAACCTAGTTTGGTTCTACCCTTAGATCCAAACACACTTCCACAAAGATAACCAGTTACATACTCATAAGCTTAATTTGGATGGCGAGAATCTTGAAAAGAAATAGGAATGTGATGCTCTATTTCCACTATTCTTATGTTTGGAAGAGACAAGAAGGCTCAGTTTGGATAACAGGAATCTTGATCAGGAGGAATAAGAATGTGATACCATACTTCCACGATTTTGAAGTATGGAAGGAACATGAATAAGAATGTGATACCACACTTTTAGGATTTCCATATTTGGAAGAGACAGGAATAAGATTGTGATTCTTAATGATACATATGACCATGAATCACATTACTTGATTAAGTGAGAATCTGATTTTTCCCTTACCCATGAGAATCTTAGATTCCTGGCTCAATCAATTAAAAAAGAAAATATTGACTTTGATAAATTTCTAAAATAATTGATTCTTGCATAAGATAACTGAATTAATCCAAACACTGAAATAAAATTATTTCAGGTATTGTATTCCTAGAAATTTCATTCATAATAATCATATTCCTATTCACCCTCAATAAAATTCCAACGAATATTTGCAAGAGCAATTACAAATTCTGGCCACTTAAATGTCCGAGCATAGATGATTGTTTCAATTAGCATCCTTAAAAGATTGCATCACAATTTATCCCAAACAAATTACCAAAATGAAATTTTCAAAGCTTCCACAGAATCCACACACAAGATACAAAGCATGGAAGATACAAGTTTTGGTGGGTTAAAGGAACTTGTGAAATTTGGAATAGGAAAAGATTGGAATGGGAGATTGGGTAGGTTGAATGAAAAGTAAAATACACTAAGAATTATCCTTAATAGGTCAAATAATTATAGTAATTTATTAAAGACTTTCTAACAAAAGAGAATTTTGCTGTATATAGGCACAAAAGAATAGATTACCATGTAAAAGAATTAACTTACCAAATCAAAATGCATTATTATATGGAAAATTCTAAAATCAGCCCAATGGGTTGACAATAGTGAGTGTGTGAATGTGTATTAAATAGTATAAAAAATATACAGAAATACGTATTTTTCTTGTCTTTTAGTGTGCTTATCGTTATTATATATATATGCATACCTATATGAATTGAGATTGTACAGTCCGGTTTGGTTCTAACCGTAGGCTTTAAATTGATAACCACTAACCGAACTAAAATTATTAGTTCTTATTTTTTCAGAACCCATAACTAGACCAATGAACCGTAGAAACAGACCAAATAGAACGGTTGGGTCCGAATTGGATGGTGTAAGTAGCGGTTATATATATTGCTTTCCTTGATTGCCCCTAAACATAGATCCTGTCAAGAAAACACAACATCGGAAAATTTTCAGTCTTTACTTCATCTCTCTCTTCCTCTTTCTCAACCCTAGCCAACACACAAAGTTTCTTATCGAATTCCTCGTACTCGTGTTTCGAGTTAATAAAATAGACAAACTTTTATGTATATTGGGGATAGAAGGGGCGGTGGTGTCCCCCTTTGGTCCATTTTCAATTTTTCGGCCATTTCCCAAACATATTTTGATGGTCAACTCCGTTCACTTTGTAGATCTTGGCGAGAACAATAATTGTACCAAAAATTGTGTTTATCGGATTTCAGTAAATACATGATCGGCACACATGAAAATTGCAAAAAAATAAAAATTGGGTTGCGATTCAGTGTGTTTTTTGATCTAGTTTTTGTTTTCTTCAATATTCACGTATGCCGATCATGTATTTATTGAAATCCAATGAACACGATTTTTTGAATGATTAATCTTTTCGTCGAGATCTAATAAATGAGCGGAGCCGATCATCAAAGTGTGCTCGAAAAATGACCGAAAAATTGAAAATAGACCGGAGGGGATACCACCACCTCTCCTATCCCCGTTATACATAAAAGTTTCTCAATAAAATAAATTAAAATTGCCGATAAAACCATTGAATGACTACGTATTTCTCGTAAGGTTTTCCTTTTTGAGAATTGTTTTTCCAATCTTAAAAGCATGTATAACACACCAAATCAAGGATTAAATGCATGCACACCAAACATATTCATCCACTCCTTTCAACTATAGTCAATAAATTTCCTAGACCTTTTTCCCGCAATTTTAAATTAAATAATTATGACCTCACCAACTACTGTTTTTTCCCTTTATTTTTTTTATCCTAATCTCACCAACTACTATGAATTAGATCTTTTTTTTTTTGGGTCGGCAGCTACTGTTTGGGATTGACGTGTACTATACCCATCCCATTAAACAAATATCCAGAAATGAACCACAAGTCATGACCAGATCTCCATAAAAAGCTTCTACTTCTTTGATCTCACTTGGAAAGCAAAACAAAGAGAGAAATTCAACCATGGGAAAGAGCAAGGTTCTTGTTGTGGGGGGAACTGGGTACATCGGCAAGAGAATAGTCAAGGCCTGTTTGGCTCAGGGGCACGCAACCTATGTCCTCCTGCGCCCGGAGATCGGCCTCGATATCGATAAACTTCAGATGTTACTTTCCTTTAAGGAGCAGGGGGCTCGGCTCATTGAAGCCTCGTTTTCCGATCACCAGAGTCTCGTGGATGCTGTTAAACAGGTTGATGTGGTCATTTGTACCATGTCTGGTGTCCATTTCCGGAGTCACAATATTTTGGTGCAACTTAAACTGGTTGATGCCATCAAAGAAGCTGGAAATATCAAGGTACAATCTTTCATTTTGGATATTATTTACTTTTAGTGATTCATCTCATCCAGAGAAATTAAAAAATATTAACATACGGATTGGAATCAGAAAAACTTCTGATAAACAACAGTACTAAAGATGTATTATTATACAATAAAAACACATGTTTCAAACTTTTTTTTGGTTTTAATTAGTGAAATTTTTCTTGTTTTCGGTTCTAAGTTTTTACCTTTTAGACATCTCTTATCGCGACTAATGATTAATTGAACAAAAATTGTCGCAAATATAACAAAAATTAAGAAAAGACGAACAAAAATATTATGCAAATCAATATACTCATCGATAAAGTGAATCGTTATATTTTCAGTAAATTGTGATGAAATTATTATCGTTATACCCGCGTCCTAATTAATTTACAAGCCGTATCTTTACTCATCCTGGGTCAAGATATACGATGTCAATATTACGCAAATCATGAGTGCATTTACTACTATCAAATGTTTTAAACACAAAGCGATATCGGTCGTGGTGTAACGGTGTCATTAATATCATTGATATCGGCCTGACGTCGCGGGAGGAATTATTTATTTATTTATTTATTTTGTGCCCGGCCAATATGGCATTAGAGATTGTGATAAAGGGCTATTTTGGGTATCTAAATATAGTAGCAATAAAGTCAAATAACATTTCTTGATCCTAACTCGGTTTGTGTGTAAAAATAAGGGACAAATGATCCTTGTAGTTGACAATCAGTCGTGTCATGAAATTTTGCCAAACGAGATAAACTTATTCACAGAGCGGCGCAATCTCAGTCATCTATTCGCGCAATTAATGGCTGAGATTCATTTTCAATTTTGACCCATCACAATTAATTCTTACCGGCCATAATTGATTTTTAATCTGACCGTCCAAAAACACTTTGGACGTGCGCGATTGGCCTCCGTAAAGCCTTCTTTACAGAATGGTCCGCAAATAACATTTTCTGTTGCCAAACACCTCCTTCTTCTTCTTCTTTTTGTATGGGTTTCCATTTTCTCTGAATCTAAAACTAGTACTACCCCAAGAATTACCACAAAGACAAGCGTCAATTAAGTTTAAAGAGTTCGTGTCAAAACATTTATGGTTTAGTAACTGTAATTTTTTTTTAATTGACAAAAGTAACATTTTATTAAGGAAAAAAAGAAGAGAATCCAACAAAAAGTTGGACAAAACAGCCCGTTGATTAAGTAACTGTATTACTTTGATTATTTTATACCTTGTAGCTTTTGATTATTTTGATACGTATTTTTCTAATTAGGTATAATTGATTAGTTTAAAGTAATGCTATCATTCTGATACCATTAGTTTACTACGTGACTTTAGTTTAACACTTTGATTATATTATGTTTATATATATGCTTTGCTTTTCCATCATATTATGCCTATACTTTGATACATAGATTATTATATGTTTTGCTTTTCCAACTTTCCTTTAAGTAATCAAACTGTTTCTTCCATAGTATTCCCTGATACATAGAAGGTTTTTGTGTAATGACGGGTATAGTTGATTGAAAAAATGTGGAGACGACTAAATTTGATTATTGGATTGTTAGTTTTGGTTATTCAGAGGCCAAAATTTGATGAGTTACTAAGAAATTACTATATAAATTTGAAACACCGTTAACTTTAGTAACTTTTTAGTTTTGAATAAAGATATTGTAGAGAGAGAAACCCAAAAACCAATTTTTTCTATCCGCGGATCCGCTTAAGGTGGAAGAAGACACAGGAAACTATCCGGTGCATGTGGTTGGTTTTATGATGTACCCTATTGACTTTAGCTTTATTCGGACCAGACTTTAACCTTGGGGTTTGACCACCGCCATATTTTGACGTGTATAATCAATTTTTGACCTTTATAGAAGGTTGATTTTGAGTGAAATTCTTAGGAGTATTAATTAATGAGTTAAAAACTGATCATGTGGTGATGTTTTCTCTGTTTTTTTTTTTTTTTTTTTTTTCTCTCTTTCCAATCGAAGGATGGAAAATAAAAAAACAAAATGGTATTCCTAAACATATTTTATGTTTTTTTTTTCTCGGCAAAAGAAAATTTTATTAAACTTGAAGAGGGTACATCAAGTAGAAGGGAAGGGAGAACCACAAAGTTCACCACAACCCCCAAAAGACAAGGAAAATAAAAAAGAAAATTACACCCAAAGACGCCTAAATAATGAGTCTTCTGACTCCATCGAGATTTCTTTTGATATTTTCCACCTTATACACCTTAATATCAAATTTGGCTTTGATTCACAAGGCTGTCCTTGTTTTGATTAACTCTTCCATTTGATTGCGATCCACATCTTTGTTGTTGAAAATAACATCATTCCTTGCAATCCAAATCAACCATAGAGTTGCGTAGAAACAACATTTCCAAAGATACTTCTTCAAATTTTTGAAACGAGAAGAGAACCACCAAGAAGACAAGTCTAGCAAATTTGAAGGAGCCACACATGCTAAGTTCCACCAATCTACCATCTTTGCCTAAATGTAAGTAGAAAAGGGGCAAGAGAGCAGTATATGCACTGGTGTTTCCGGTTCCAACATACAAAAAAGGGCGAGCCAGAGCATGATCATCAACTTCCACAATTATGTTTCTATTGCTCAGAATTGATTTAGTCACAATCCTGCCTTGAAATGCCATCCACGAGAAAACCTCCACCTTTGGAGGGCTAAGTTTTCTCCACAAAGATTCAAGTCCAGAATTCTGAGTAAATACAAAAGCTTCCCAAATTTCATAAATAGACTTAACAGAAAACATATTGTTTGAAAAACTAGTCCAAAGCATCACATCCAATCTTGACGACACCAAGGAAACATTCTGCAATCTGTCGATTAACCGATTCAATTGTTCACGTTCCCAATCACGTAATCTCCTTTAAAAAGACAAATTTCAATCTCCATTACCTTCTGTATTCAGCATATTACATACCAACTCATCTTTTTGCGACAATTTCAAATAAAGTCTTAGGAACTCCTCTCGTAGTGTTTGATCCCCCATCCATTTGTGATTTCAAAAGAAAGTGTTATTCCCAGAATACGCTTGAAGTCTGAAGCTTGAATTATGTTTCCCATTTCACTATCCGGATTCCCTATTGAACAAATGTCTCTCCAAATGATAGATGCCCGCCCAAAATATGGTAATTGAGGAAGCCAGTCTTAATGTGAAAAGCCATATTTCCACTTTAGCCCATAGGGAGTCCTTTTCTCTACTAAATCTCCACCACCATTTTGCTAACAGAGCATGGTTTTGTTCAATCATTCTTTTCACCCCTAAACCACAATATTTTTTACTCTTTGTTATAGTTTCCCAGCTAACCAAATGGATCTTCTTCTTATCAATGGAGTCACCCCAAAAAAACTGTCTTTGAAGTTTTTCAATTTTCCTTGCAACAGAAATTGGCATCTTAAAAAGGGACATGAAGTAAACACGACATCCCATCAGTTTACAGAAAAAATATATTGCCAAATATGTTTTCCGTTTTTGTTTTTTTTAAAATAAACATGATTCTATTTTTAGTTTCTTATAAACTAAAAATGTTACCAAATGCTCTCTAAGTAATCTACAAGTTTTTTTTTATTACTGTTGAATTTTCAATCAGTATTTAAGTTCTGCTATCATCGTTTGATCATTCTGTCACTGGTCACTCATATATATATATATATATATATATATATATATATATATATACATATATACAGATTCAATCAGGTAAGGGCGCCCTTACCTTGTTAAGGTAAGGACCTCCCATTTTCCGATCGAATTTCGATGATCCGAGCCGCTCAATGTGTTTAGAACGTGATTTTAAGGGTACTCGCAAGAAATCGGCAAAAAAAATGACCGGGAAGGGCTTTATCCGAGCAGTTTTTGTTTATTTTTTATCGAACGGTTCAAATAAAAATTGTTCGAATGAAGCCCTTCCTAATATTTTTTTTTGCTGATTTCTCGCGAGTACCCTTAAAATCACGTTCTGAATACATTGAGCGGCTCGGATCATCGAAATTCGATCGGGAAAAGGGAGAAAAAGGGAAGCCCTTACCTTAATTAGGTAAGGGCGCCCTTACCTGAAGGGGACTGTACATATATATACATACATATATATACATACATACAGTCAGTCTCAAATGAGGGAGTCTGCATTTTAGTTAAAATGCAGACCTCCTCATTTCTTCCATTTTCCGATCGAATTTCGATGATCCAAGCCACTCAATGTGTTCAGAACGTGATTTTAAGAGTACTCGTGAGAAATTGGCAAAAAAAAAGATCGGAAAGAGCTTCATCCGAGCAATTTTTGTTTGAACCATTCGATAAAAAAAAAACAAAAATTGTTCGGATGAAGCCCTTCCAGATCATTTTTTTTTCTGATTTCTCGCGAGTACCCTTAAAATCACGTTCTGAACACATTGAACGGCTCGGATCATCGAAATTCGATCGGAAAAGGGAGGTTTGTATTTTATTAAAATGAGGTGGTCCTCGTAAGAGCCGGACTCTCTCTTTCTCTCTATATATATATATTCAGTCAAGAGTTAGTGTTGTCAGTTCAACTCTGATCCTATAAAGATAAGTTGGAGTACTTTTAATGTTAGAGATATAACGTAGCATATATAACTTCTTCTTGACACGCCAAAAAAAGGAAAAAAAAAAATAATTATTACAATTTGGTGCAGCGTTTCTTGCCTTCGGAGTTTGGAATGGACCCAGCAAGAATGGGACACGCCATTGAACCAGGAAACGTTACTTTCGAAGAGAAGATGACAGTTAGGAATGCCATTGAAAAGGCTAAAATACCCTTCACTTACGTCTCTGCCAACTGCTTTGCTGGTTACTTCGTTCCTAACCTCTCTCAACTTGCTACGCTCCTCCCTCCCAAGGACAAAGTCGGCATTTACGGAGATGGCAACCAGAAAGGTAATTACAATTAGGAGTATAATACTTCTTCCGTCCCGATTTAATTGACGATCCTTTAATTTGACTCCTTATTTGTATACTATCCAATAAGGTTACGAATTAATTTACGATCCCTTTGCATGATTTGGCAGTTATTTTTGTTGACGAAGCCGATGTGGCAACATACACAGTGAAAACAATAGACGACCCTCGTATGTTGAACAAGACATTGTACCTCAGGCCAAAGGAAAACATCCTTACGCAAAGGCAGTTAGTTGACATGTGGGAGAACCTCACCGGTCGGACCCTCGACAAGTTCTCCATCTCTGCCCAAGACTTCCTAGCTTCCATGAAAGGTACGAATTCGAATGGGATTAGTATTTATGCTCAATGCAATGCTTTCGATACAACATTGACATGATATATATCTTAATCCCTTCACGAGAAACTCTTGCGCGCCTTAATGCACTCTCGGTTGTGTGATTGTCCTAAAATTCATGTCTTTCTAGAGTTTCTAGCATATCGTGACAGTTGAGGATGTGTTATAATGAATTGGTAATTGAGTCGAGAGCATGAACGCAAGGAAATATTCATCCGGCCGGCCTATTGTATGTGCATGTGCCAATAAAGCTTTGTGATTATTCTTGATGGAAATGTTATATAGGCCTGATTATATATATACTATCAAATCTTAGCTCACTGATGTTACTTGAGCTCGTTTCGAGTTCAAGCGGAGCCAATTCAGGAACTGAGGAACATGATAAGGAGATCGAACTACCAAAACATAAAAACTACTCTAGCTATTTAGAATTTCTGAAGTCCTGGAATTCAATATTCTGAATGCACACTAGTGGTTAAAACATAAAAAACATTCAAGTAATTAGTTTTTTTTGCATGATTAGTGAAAATTTTAAAAACATCATGCACGCAAGTACATTAATTGTTTCTTAAAAATTTTTGGGATGGTCTGGGCCCGGCTTTTTTGGGCTGGGCCTGGCTTGCTTTGGTGTGAGCTGATTTTTTCATATATGGGCAGTTAGGCCCTTTTATTTGGTTTGTAATGTTTGATTTGGGCATATTAGGCTCATAGGTGTTCGGGCTTGGTCCGTTTTTTGGGCTTCGCCCTACAAGTGTTCGGGCCTTAGCTCTTTATACAACCTTTGGTTGGATCCTCTTCACTTCTCCCCTCACTTGATGTACGTACCCCTATCAAGTTTGTTAATAAATTTTTGCCGTTTTTAAAAAAAAAAGTACATTAATTGTTTTTGATCTAATTTGAGTTATATTTCTCAACAATAAAGAGAATAATATGGAACCGAGGGAGTACTTTCTAACTAATACTATACCAAAACTGCAGGAATGGAGTTGGCAGGGCAAGTAGGAGTGGGGCATTTCTACCATATATTCTATGAAGGTTGCTTATCCAACTTTGAAATTGGGGAAGGGTGTGAAGAAGCTTCAGAGCTGTATCCAGAGGTTCAATACACTCGCATGGATGCTTACCTAAAGCGCTACTTATGAGACGAATCTATGTTCAAATTATACTCTCGCCGTCCTACGGAGTATTTTGTTTGTCTATTTTTTAGTAGTTCTTTAATGTCCTAAACTCGGTGTCCATTTTGAAAAGTTCAAGAATAAAATAAGTCTTGTGAAAATTTTATTTTACCCTTTCTCTCTCAAATTGGAGTGACAAGTGTAATTTGATCAATTGACGGGTATCTTTTGGAATTTGAAGTCTCCAAACTGTAATGATTATATTGTCCTAATAAGTTAAATTTTCTAAATTAAACAAACAAAATACTAATAAATTGGACGGAGGGAGTATATATTCAATAATGATGATGTGATAAAGCTTCAAAGAGAAACACTCATGAAAATAACTGATTTAGAGAAAATTTGTGTGGTCTCTGTCTATCCCTCTTTTTGAGAAACTCATTTTGGGAGATTTGATAAAACAAATTTACGTGATCAATCGTATTTACAGACATCATATACAGAGGCGACACCATGTATAGCCTCGTGGGGTCGCATGACCCATTGAGGAGATAATAATTGCTATAATTATATTAAAAATGTTATTGGTTAACAAATTAACCCATCAAAGACAGTTCTATTGACGCTGTTTCAGCCTTACCAAAATTTCAGTACAAATTTCCTAAAACTCACTCAAATCGTTGATTCAGATCCATACCAAATGAAGTTTTACTCAAATTTGTACTCAAAACAAGGGAGATCGTCATATAATTTTCTCCCTTCTAAGTTTTCCTCAAATTTGTCAGTTTTTTGCTTACAGTTGGATTTATCCATTTTGGATGGTTCATATAGTATCAAATGAAGTTTTTACTCTAATTCGAGTAGAAGTACATGTGATGACTGCAGAACCTCCTATTGATGAAGCACTTGAATTTGGAAGATTGCAGTTAGGAGTAGTTACTAAAGAGAGGCAAGCAACATAAGATAAGCTTGTGAACGAACCCGTAACCACAGCTTTTTCAAATCGCTACTGTGTGTTTATGTACGCGTATATCAAGAGCGTATAACTACACTAATGCTAAGGGGACCGACGGGTTCCCTATTGATTGAGTACTGATGGGCACGCGGGGTCCATACCAGGTTCTGCACAGATGATTTGAGCCGTTTAATAATTTAAAAGAAAACGAGTGGGCCAGTGCAAAATAAACTCAATCCAATATGTGCATGTGCTCGATCGATCAAATCTTTCATTTTCTCATTCAGATTTTCAGAAACGGCTTGGATCGTTCGTGCGGGACTCGGAGTGGGCCTCGCGTGCCCTTCGGCACCCCATCGGTAGGGAATCCGTTGGTCCCAATAGACGGGATTCGTATAACTAATCCTACAAACAAACAATTCGAGAGAAACAATTTAGTCGTGCGAAATAATCAAACAATCAAATTAAATCTTACTGTACCATTTTGAAAAAAAAGAACCCCATCCTTCTAGTAGTTAAAATAATGAAGTCGTGGAAGAAAGTAAAGTACTCCTAGAAAGTAAACTAGTCAAAATCAAATGCATATATATATATATATATATATATATATATATATATTGCGCATAAATCACTGAATTAACCCAAACGAGCAAGAAAAATGAGAAATTGTGGTTGAATTGGAAAATCACTGTTAGGATCGATCATTGACAATTTGGTTGAGTTTTTTTCATAGAGACAAAGAAAATTGTGCCAGCAAAAATTTCCACCTTTTATTTTACGTGTATACCTTTTGACCTAAGCAATTGGTTTTTGTCTAGCTCCCCTAACTACCATTCACACCGTTCATTTTTAAATATTTCAGTTTAACTTTCACGCAACTTTAGGAGTCAACATAATTGTACCACCAAAATATTATTTTTCATACGTACCCTCTATGGAAACATCGTCATTATACTTTTACTCATCAACTTTTCAAAAGGAAATACTGTAGGCCTGTCAATGGGCCAGATCTGATCCGGATCCGACAGATTCGGATCCAATAAGACCCAAATCCGATCTGAATTCGAAAAGACTCGAATCCGATAGTGGTAATCCGGATCCGATCCGAAAGCTTTTTTATTTTAAAAATTTTAGCAAAAAAAAAAAAATTATATTTTTCAAAAAAATACAATTTTTTTTTCAAAAAAAATATTTTCCGAAAAAAATTTTAAAAATTAAAATAAAAAGTCAAAAATAAAAATACAACTTCTTAAACATTTTTTTTTTCAAAATAAAATTTTACTGTTTTTTTTTTTTTTTAAATTTTAAAAATAAAGTTCGGATTCGGATCGATAACGGATTTAATCTGATCCGACCCGATCCGTATTTGGATTACCGGATTCGGATTATCGGATCGACGTTATCGGATTCGGATCCAGATTCAGATCGGATTTTTCGGATCGGATCCGGTCCATTGACAGGCCTAGGAGGGAGTATATTTTTAAGGGCAAAATAGAAAATGTATCCACTTTTATCCACTGACTTTAAAAAAAGACACTTATTTAGTGACAACCCAAAATGAAATACTGGAAAATTAAAAAGGGACGGATGAAGTACTTATTTATCCAAATTCAAGCAAAAAATTGGTCTTTTTTTTTTTATCGGGAAAAAAAAGACTTCATTAATCTTTGAGAAGAAATACTAAGATTAAATGGATCTCGGGTACACCGGCAAAAAACCCCACACAAGAACCAAACTAAAAAGGACGGCAAAAAGCCAACCCAACCAAGACACCACAATCAAAGCAAAAGCCTCATATCCGCTAAAATACCCCACAACATGCACCCAAACAAACTAAAATCCAAAGGAAACCAAAAATGCCAAGAGAAACAAACCAAAAACACCGCCAAACCTCGAAATTAAAATTCCAGGGAGAAACATATAAAAAAATCCTTCTTAATGGGGCCACTCCCTCTTAAGGAAAAAAGAGCTAGCTTCAAATTGTCCAACAAACTCCACAATATGAAAGGATATCTTATCACGGATGTCCTTGCATGAGAGTTGAGATAAGGGCAACCCCTTATGTTTCAGGGTTGGATAGTTATCAGAAGAAAAAGAGGGTTGGTTAGTCACGAGGCATGCAAATATGCAATGATGCAAACATCGCATCACGGTGACGGCATCACCTACGGTTGACTGGGAGGGACCTTTGTATATTTTTCTTTGGTGAGATTTGTAGGGACGACAGAACGTTGATTTACCAAACACAGTACACTTTTAAAGGCTTTTTTTTTCCCCAAACAATTGACCACATTTAACCAAATACAGTTGCCCAATTTAAGAAAATTAAGCTTATAAACAATCCATAACATGCAGTGCGACGTTTAAATTTAGGACTTTTGAAGGAAAATTATTTTGGCACTCTAGTTTTTGAAAATTGCACTCCAAAAGTTTTCTTTTAATTTGTTTTGAGAATTGTGATATATGTACTTTGGACAATAAAACAACACAAATTATGAAATGTGATTATCAATATGTGGAGTGCCAAAGTTATATTTCTTTGCATCTATATAATAAGACAGGACTGGTTTTGAATCCAAAAGACAACCAACAGTCCAGATTTATACCCTTGCATAAATCTCCACCCTTCATTTTGTTAAAATCTCTTCCTGGTATATTGGTTTCTAAAAGGAATGATTTTTTGAGTGATTTTATTTGATTGGTAATTTTTTTTATTTTCCCTTATGGCTATACTCTTGATTTACTCCCATTAAGGCATTGTATTAAAAATCACCCATTAAGGCATTAATTTTTTTTTATTGGCACCCATTAAGGCATTTTTCAAATGAAGAGCAAAATCATAACTTTTGTACGAAATCACCGAAACCAAAACCAGCCAACATTCCTTTTCCTATTTCTAGGTTGTGAAACGTACATCACGGAATCACCGGAAATAAAATTTTATATACGTCGTTTATATGATTTTCATATTTTTCTTCTATACTTTCTCTACCTTTCCCCTCCTCTCTCTCTCTCTCGGGAAGTTTTTTTATTTTATTTTTATCAGTCTCTCTTGGGAAGTTCAATACCACCAAAATCTACTTCACTAAAATCACCGAGTGAGTTCTTCCATCATTCTTCCATTATTTTTTTGTATATTTGCTACCCATTTCTTTTTCATTAAGATTATGATATTTACTCTTTTTTAAGAGTATGGCATTTACTCTCTTTTTTTTTTGTTACATGTGTTTTCTCTATTATTGAAAAACGTGAAAGAATTATGTGCCGCTCCTTTCGATTCTATTCTTCTTTTATGCGTTTAAAAATTGTGGAGCCCCTTCCGATACTATTCTTCTTTTGTGTGTTTAAAATTTGTGGAGCCTCTATTATAAAATTGGATGTCTAGAAAGTTTGAAATCAAAATGATAGAGATGAGAACGATGAGAGGCATGTTTATAGAAAATTGTAAGCGATTGGGGCGTTTACTTGAGGCTAGGGGCATTTTTTATTTTATTTTTGTCTTTTAATATCTACCGACATAGGAAAAGAAAGAGTGCAAAACTAATTTACACCCTATTATTATTTTTTTAATGGCAACACCCTATTCTTCTTTTCTTTAATAGTTGTCAAAACAACATTTTTTTTGCATAATTAACACATGGAGTAATTGTAAACCTTTTTTTTTTTTCAACTGTTCACGTTCCCAATCACGTAATGACTCATATCTATCTATGAAGTTCTCTTTTTGATGTCAATACACACACACACACACACACACACACACAACTTCAAGTAAGGGCGCCCTTACCGTATTAAGTTAAGGACGACCCTTTCCCGACCAATTTGTGATGATTCGAGCCGCTCAATATGTTCAGAACGTGATTTTAAGGGTACTCGCGTGAAATCAGCAAAAAAAAAAGACCGAAAAGAGCTTGATCCGAGCAGTTTTTGTTTGTATTTATCGAACGGTTCAAATAAAAACTGCTCAAATCAAGTCCTTCCCGGTCATTTTTTTTATTGATTTCTCGTGGGTACCCTTAAAATCACATTCTGAACACATTGAGAGGCTCGTATCATCGAAATTTGATCGTGAAGGGAGAAAAGGGGGCGTCCGGATTTTATTTAAAATGAGAACGCAATCATAGAAAGGGGACTAATATACACAAAATTTCAAGTAAGGGCGCCCTCTTTGAAGTGCACTCTTGTGGTTGTGATTTTCATCTCCATGTTGGCACTCAAATTTTTTACTATTTAGTAAAAGTGTCCCTCTTGCTGTTAAATGTTCAACTTTCAAACCCACGGATGATTTACTACTCGTACAACATAACAAATACAAGCCACTCATGTTGTACTCATGTTTTTTATACGGTAAAAAATAGCGTTTGAGCTAGTTATATGGTGCAAGTCATTCAAGTTTCTCGTCCAAATCTTTAGAGGTAAAGGAGCAAGTAAATTATTATTGTGGTGCTAGTCGAAAAAAGTTACTGCAATTTTAATGCTTGTATTGGTTAGTCTATACAATTCACAACGGTGTTGGAACTACAAAAAGATATTTTCAGTGGATGGTCCATATTTTGATCTAATGGTTGAATTTACAATGATTCTATTTTGATATCCCCGCAGCATTAAAGGCGAACGTTTTTGCTCTAATATTTCCTTTCCCATTCTAACCTTTCCCACTCCAAAGTCTCTCTCCTTCCTTTCCTACTCCAGATTTTTTGAAAAGAACTTGTCACAGGTTAGAAAATAGTACCATTAATTTTGTAGGTAGTGCCGTTGGCATGGGTCATCACTAGTAATGATACAATGCAAGTCATTTAGCTTCCAGGTGCAATGATGTAAGGGAGCAACTGCATTATCTTTGGCTAGGGAAAAGGTATTTTTGGAGAAAAAGAGAAATTGTAACGAGGGTAATAGTGTCTTGGGAAAATGCGTTACGTAGTATTAAAGAAAAAAAGAAATTGTACTGAAAATAATAGTTTCTTGGGAAACTGTGTTTTTGAAGAAAAACAGAAATTATAGTGAGGGTAATAATGTCTTTCAACATCTAGATTTCATGCCAGTATAATACTTTATTAAGGCTATTTCAAAACCTGTGTTTGGATCAACGAGTTGGAGAAGAATTTAGTCCTTCCACATCCTTAATCCAGATACTCCCCAAGGAAAAACCTTGAAGAAACTTGTTTCTAATTGTTGGGAGCTCAGCCATATTTACAGTCTATGGAGAGGGTGGAAAACATCGTAGATAATTGGCAAAACACATTAGCAATGCATCGACCTGTGGTGCTGATTCAAACTTTACATTCCACAAATCGAGTATGTACTATTCCATCTGATAACCCTATCGAGTACGACATATGACAGGAAGATCACAGCAGTGTGATAATGCAAGTAGATTCCTATTGGACGAGACCCATGCATTACTGGAAATGAGCAACAGAAAGGTCACATAAGAATATGGCAACTTCAATTGATATATTTTGACTTCTGGCCAAATCCCAGCATTTCCACACACACAGAGAGAGAGAGAGAGAGAGAGAGAGAGAGAGAGAGAGAGAGAGAGAGAGAGAGAGAGTACAGTCTGATGGGTGTATATGACTGAGTTTCGCAACCTGTGTTAAATTTCCCCACGTCTAAATAGATGCACAGAAAGCCATGGCCTTGGGGCTGCATTTCTGCTCTTTTTTCGACATTTACTCGGATGATATACACTTTGATGATTTCTTATATCACACTATACAACCGTTGAAACCTTTTCTTAGTGCAGTTTCATCCAAGTTCCTACCTATGAAGACCAGCTTATTAATCCTTTTCTCATCGGGTCCCCATGCCTTTCCTGGACAACCATCCAACATGGAATGCACTCCCTGAAGGAAACAAGTAAAAAGGGTTACTACTATCGATGCAGAAAGTACAGTAGTAAAGATTTGGAAACCCCTGATGAAATAAAATCTAATAAAAACCTGAAGAACGTAACGCGTATCAGAATCATTAACAGACAAAACCCCTTTCATCCTGTACAAGTCGTCCCCCTTTTCTTCAATTATTCTTTCAAGCCAATCGTCAACCTAGTTCGCGAAAAAACAGAAGAAGGTAAGTTGCAGTTGCCAACTTAATTGCAAGTTTGCAACAAAAGTATAGTATGTTGGTTATGTGGCTTGTCACTTCCACACGTTCTTGTAAATTGGTAATATGGATGAAAGAAAACTAATCACTAGATTGGAATCCTTCTAGTACTTTTTACCTCGTCAAGATCAAGGGTACCCTCCGAAACAATACTGACACTGGAGACGGAAGAATCATGTTTATGGTCGTGATGATGTCCCTTGTGGTGGTCTGTTGAGAACAAAACCAAAAAAGAGTTGCTTAGGAATATGCGAACTGGATTTCAAGACTCTGGAAACTCACCTGAAATCACACGTATCAAAGGACAACCTACTATAAATTCCTTACCAGAAGAAGTCCAACTACACGTAAACAGGCAAAACTAGATATCCACATGAGTAACAGCAAAAAGGCCCAACAAACAATCATCAAAAGAGACCCAAAGTCTGGACAAAGTTCCTCATTCTTCAACTCCCCAGACACATGCCATTGAAAAAAACAGAACGAAAGAAAGACACTAATATCTACACAAAAATAGGAATCATGAGATGTGATTACATCCTGCACAATAGCCCTATTAGTAATCTGAAGCTCAAGGTCAACATTTAAGATTTTTTGACATCGTTGCCAAAAGATAGGATTGCCATAAATAGTTTCACCAATCCACAGTACACTAGTCCAGTTATACATGCTAAAGAAATTACCCACAAAGTTATACATACTAAAGACATTCAGAAAATATAAAAATCAGTACAAACAATAATACATCTAGGAGGAGCATAGTTGTTGATCCAGAAATCTTGAACAGAGAGGGGGATTGGAAAAAATAAAACCCCAGTACCTCAACAAAGACTGGAGGGAACAAGGGACTGTAACTTAAAAAAGTAAGGTACGTACATAAAAAATACAAGGACAACATCAGGAAGACAAAGATAGAAATTTTATAAGAACATGAATTTGCCTGACCATAAAGAAACATGAGATGAAAGAGAAACCTCAGAAGTAAAATGAGAAGACATAATATCTAGAATGGATTTGTATTTGAGATTCATTACTGGTAAGTAGTAAAGAGCCTTTCCTATTCTAAGTATGGAAAAACAAGTAGACCCTTACCCTACCTGAAAGAACAAAAATCCAAATAAACCAAGAAAAGTAAAAGATAGACAGAAAGTAGACGTACCATGCCCACTCTCATGATTATGACTAGCACAATGAGAACTGTCTGGCTTAACTTCTGAATCAATTCTGTAACATCCAAGTAATGTTCAAGAGTCAAACGAAATGATTTCACATGCACCAATAATAATATAGAAATCCATCAACATATATGTGAAAAGACTTTTTCTAATTCTCCCCCTAACCCAATTTACGTTGACAATTGACAAAGAAAGATTACTTGCATCACCTTTCAAGATCATAGCCTCCGACCCCCAAAACAAAGTCCATGTCGACAACACCATATTTAGCAAGCTTTATTTGAGCTATAACATTAATATGCTGAAAAGCAAACCGAGAATCAATCCAATAATCAATAGCAAGTCACAGACTGGATGAAGGAACCACTGTAACATTAAATGCACGTGAATACAAGTAAAAGCCGATGAAAGCAACAAACTGCCTATTTATTCCAGGTTGTCATCCCTTTGTGACAATCAACAAAAGCACCAAACAGAAAACCTACCTTAATTCTCTTCACCAAACACTCCAACTCAGCCTCGGTCACCAGATCAGTCTGCCAAGATTAATTGAAACAAAAAAAACCCATCAAGATAGGAGCACACAATCGGCAGATTCGAAATAAAAGTAACGACTGGTGATTCAGGTTGAATGAAATAAAGTAAGAGCCTAGATCCTTGAATGACAAAGTCTAACTCTACCTTGTTTACAATAATACGATCTGCGTAAGCAATTTGTTCCACCGCCTCATTCACCACAAATCTTGGTTTCACCTCATTCAAATGTTGCATGGCATGCTTAGAGTCAACCAAAGTAACAACCCCATCGAGTTTAACGTGACGTGAAACCAGCTCATCCGTACAGAATGTTTCAATAACAGGACCTGGCTTTGCAAGGCCTATAGAAAGAGCATTAATGAATATACAGAACGTCAGCGCTCATAAAACATTTACATTTCCTTTTCTTAATAACAAATTTTTTTTTTTTTTTGAGAATTTAATACTAACTATTAAGGAGTGTACATTTATTAAAAATAAACACAAAATAATGAAGTCTGTTTCTTCAAAATTTCGTAAACAATAGAGCTTATTAAGTTGTTGAGTATCGATCTCAAGATCTTCCTAACTAGTGTCATGGTGAAAGCAGAATTGGGTGTTGTGTCCACATCACCAAAAAAGAAACCATCTTATAAGAGGGTTAAACATAATTTAGAGAAGTCACTTACTGTGTTCTACCCCCCAAAGCTTATTTTCCATCTTGTACCATACTCATCAAATAAAACTTCACTTATTCTTCCATACAAAAACCTAATTCTACAAGCTTTTTCAAACCTAATCCCACTGCAAAATCAATGATAGAGACCCATATCTCAAGTTGCTAGTGTTGACAACTTTTAGGGTGCAAATCAATAAGATGTGATTATGAGCTTTACATTATCAATTATCAAACTATCACAACCTTCGTCTCTAAGCTTTGCCAAGTTATTTATTATTATTATTTTTTTGTCGAGTTTCATTTCTAAATCCTTGTATACTTCTGTTAAGAGAAGCAAGGTATTGAAAAAATTACATGAAGTTTTCAACCTTTAAATTCACGTGGTAAAATGGCTTTTGTTCTAAGAGCGTGCAACATGTGTTGCTAATCATGTGAAAGTGTGTCCTTGAATAAAGTCCCAGTTTGCTTGAGCTCAACATCCAAAAGATTTGGTGGCACCCACTTGGAGTCTCTTTCTAGCATACATACATAAGCTTCCCAACCAAAATGAAACACCAAACCCAATTGGTTCTTCTAAAAAAACATCTTATGAGCTTAGAAGCTTTGAATCCAGAGAGACAAAGTCTTAGTCTTTAGATTCCTTCAAGTTTACATGCCTTTTGACAAAACTAATACCAAGTATTTAACTCATCATCTGCAACCAAATAGAAGCATAAACAATTAACAATATACAGATTACAGTGATCCTTCTATTTTAATATGACGATCACTTCACATAAACCGAGCTATGACCTCGTAAGCCATGTGATTTAGTCTAGGGTGAACACACAAAGGGCAAGACAGAGGAACATGGCATCCGAATAAAATTTAAAAAGATAAAGAGAGACACAATATAACCATCTATCTATGAGAACCCGTGGACATACAATCCCTTTTGTAGATATCCAGGAACAGATTATTTTCAGTATTTAGGAATTCACATGAGATAGTAAATCAGGATACCTGTTGTTTCTATTACAATATGATCAAATTTGTCTCGCTTCTTCTTAACCAACTCCAAAAGCATTTTAACTAGATCCCCACGAACCGTACAACAGAGACAACCATTGTTAACCATAACGATTTCCTCATTGGATGAGGAATGACTAGCAACTAATGCACCATCAATATCCACTTCACCAAACTGCAATCAATGTTACAACAACAGGTCAATAAGATTATCAGGAAACAAAATAACATACATCATTCAGTTGCTACAGGATCAACAGAATTGCTTAAATTGCCGATCAAATAAAAAACAGAATTGCATAAAAGTATATTTGCAAAGACCTGCCTTCGGAACTAAGAAACACGAGACATCATAATACTAATTTTTCTACAAACATAGAAGATTATTTGTAAGTGGGAAAGTGCTTATTATCCTAGTAATCCTCACACTACCATTTTAACATGGAGGGGACTTGTTGAGCTGGGATGGAGTGGCTAGTGGACCGCCAACCATAGATACTTCATGATTTCAGCAACAATGCGCTAAAAATCCATAGATTAAATGAACATCGATGAAAGGAAAACAGATTACTTCTTAACTGCTTTTCAAGATATCAGATTCCTATGGCTAAGGAAAATTTGCCCCCAAAGTCACAGATTGAAATTTAATTGATTGATGATTAAGTGATAAAAAGAAGTAAATGATCTTCAAAATCCACTTTTAGGCCTTTAGCCTCTCAGACACTCCCCACATGAGAGGCTACAAGACAAAAAAAAAAAAAAAGGGTAGAGTGAGATCTGGAGTGAGAACATCATTTTCATGCCCTCAATTCCATTCTTCCTTTTCTTTTTGAAAAGGTTTTACTCTTCTAAAAATGACACCGAAATAAGGTTTTGTTTTCCCTTTTCTTCTCCCTTTCTTGCAGTTACATCTTGGAGAAAATTTTCAAAGGATTGGTACATAAGAGATACGACGGAAAAAACATGTTTGAGTGCAAAGCTTTATACTTGAGATACAGACAATGAGCAAAAATACAATGACAAGAAGAGAGAGTTCATAACTACGAGTTTGAAATGAAGCAACCCCGGTACCTCATTTTCAATGACAGCAATCTGTTTTCCGTGTTGAGCTGTCAGGATATGATTCAACAGAGTAGTCTGCCACAGGAAAATCATCACGTTGAGAAAAAATACAAGACAACAGTTCTTTTCTAATTATATATTTAACTAAGATGCATCTAAAATACGTACAAAGAACGGTTCCAGATATTATCAAACTCCATACACCTGTTTGGCTCAGTAAAATGAGTTGGTTAGAGTTAGAGCATCTCCAAACTTGCTCAAATATGGACTCAAGCGTAACTTTGAGTTTAAACCCAAAAAACCCTTTTTCCAAGTAAAACTAAACCCCCACCATAATCTTCACTCCTTCACTGAAACCATTATATATTTTTTTACACATTGCTCATTTCTCAAGGCTACAACGACATTTGAATTACCGCTCTCCATAAATGGAGCTTGTACTTGAACTCAGAGGCGGAGCTATATAGGGGCCCGAGGGGGTCTCGACAGCTCGGCCACCCCAATTTTAACAATTTAAAATCTTTACTAGTATCATATGTGATAAATCACTAATTATATATTTACTACAGAAATCTCTAAAATATAGATAATTACTTTGCCATGTTATTTTTTCCTACATATCTCAAAGACGAAAATAAACACACTTGGGCGTTGCAATTGTCGACCAGAATATTATAACTTAATGTACTACAAATACACAATATACTAGGTACATTTTTAAATGAAAAAAGTTCTCTTAAGTTGACCCCCCTTGAGCCAAAATTCTGGCTCCGCCTCCACCACTACTCAAACTTAAACTTGAATGAACTTAAACATGAATTGCCGTCCAAGTGAAGAGTGTTTGTGTCAATCAAGCTTCCACATAATTTTCCCTAAAAATTCGAGTAAAAGGCTGGGAATGGCCTTATCAACAAATAAATAAATAATGTCTAAAAGATACCATTTACGATTGACATCCCAATTTTCTCTCGAACCACGCAGAAAGTTGGACTCTTGAAATTCCTAGAATCCAAAATGGATAATAAAATTTACATCGGGTAAACTTTTGGGATACGTATCTGGGAGTACAGGGTGAGTATTGGTATCCCATACAGATACAATACGTACACGACTACCATCTACACATCCATGCTTCATAGCAAATAACTAATGTTTAAAAGATACCATTTGTGGTGGATTTAACAATTTTCTCACAAACCACGCAAAAAGTTGGACTCTTGAAATTCCTAGAATCTAAAATGGATAGTAAAAGGGAGAAGAGAAACGCAACCTTTCCGGAGCCGAGAAAGCCCGTGATCACCGTGGCGGGGACGCGATCGTCGAGGTTTAATGCGGGGGCAACGGATGCACCACCGGAATCTTCGGGCTCGTAGTCGGCAGCAGAGGAAAGGCCTCTGGAATGCTGGGAAGGAGGGGAAATCGTTCGGCGACGGACATCGAATTGTGGGGAAACGAGGGAGTGGAGGCTTCTGAGGAAGTGGAAAACGGTGGGAGTGTCAGTAGGGGAAAAGCTAGGGTTGAGGGATTGGCGGAGGAGGGTTTGGGATGAGGGTTTTGAGAGGAAGAGCCAGGTGAGAGCGGCCATGGAAGGAAGGAAGTGTGGCCGAGAGAGAGAGAGAGAGAGAGAGAGAGAGGGCTTAAAACCCTCGAAGGTGGGGTTTTAGATGGGACTTGGTAGAAGAAGTTCAAACGAAACGAGGATTGGATTTGATACTACTCCACTTTTGAGCGGGCGGGTCAAGGCACTTCGGAGGTACGTCGGGATGTAGTATTAATTAAGTGGAGTACATAAAATAAATAGATTGGGCCGGTTCAACTCGTATAAACATTGACACAAAAATAATCGGAGTTTCACACAAAATAATCGGAGCCGTTTAATTTGTTTAAAATATATTTTAAAGAGTTTTCATAAAAAATTAACTCGTTTCAATATAGCATCTCCAACCCATACTTTATATCTTCAATTTTATTTTATTTTGTGAAAAAAAGGCAGAAGTAGATATATTAAACTGAAAAACGATTATACGCCACATTACCAAAATACAACAAACACAAAAGAACCCAAAAGGATCTGAAAAATAAAAGAAAAGCAAGAATACAAAACAAAATTGAAAGAGAAAAAAGCCAGTAGGAACCACTGATGCGTTCAAAGACGTGACTTAGAGGAAGATGGAGGATCTATGGGTCTTCAACTTGGAGATTAACGTCTCTTTGTCCCTTCGCAATCGACGCCACAAGGCGCTCCCACTGCTGTTGCTGGAGAACTCTTAAATCCGTCACCAAGGCTTATTGGACTCAAGAGCCAAAAACACTGAGCTCATTTCCGAGATTGGACCCTCAAGTTCAAGAATAATGGCGAGAGAAGAACTTTCCTTCCAAAAGAGAGAGTCTTGACC
This sequence comes from Rhododendron vialii, assembly GCF_030253575.1. Taxonomy (NCBI): domain Eukaryota; kingdom Viridiplantae; phylum Streptophyta; class Magnoliopsida; order Ericales; family Ericaceae; genus Rhododendron; species Rhododendron vialii. The sequence continues at coordinate 17,718,820 of NC_080563.1, read as the reverse complement.
TGCTCACAACCATGGAGGTGGGAGAGGAGAGAGACTACCTTTGTCACATAAAATTCAAAAAGTGATGTTTAAGTTATACATTTCGAATTAATAGAATGAATTCCCAACTTTTCTTGTTATAGTTTCGAATACCTGCAATACTTTCTTTAAAGTAATTTTTTAACATTTTAACGTTTTATTTGTGAATTTTATAATGGGTCCCAATTTTTTTTAAAAATTGCATCGGGTCCTAAAAGACATTGAGTCAGGAATTTTATCACGAAGGGGCGACAATACATGCGAGAAAAAAATATAAATAATAATCATGTAAATACATTAAAACTCAAAATTGTTAGATTTCTTGGAGGGTTCTAACCTAAAATCAATTGGCAATAGGTGGAGTAGCTTCTAGAATTTATAAACCAAGCTTGGGTGACTTAGATGAGCGATGTGGAATAAGTCTAACACTCCCGCTCACGTGTAGCCCGGATGCACGTGAAGGTAACAGACCAGGAGCTGACCGACAGACTCGGGCAACAGAGATGATAGAGACTTTTCCACGAGAGGTGAGGCCATCCAAGACCTAACTCTGATACCATGTTAGATTTCTTAGGGGGTTCTAACATAAAACCAATTGGCAATATGTAGAGTAGCCTCTAGAATTTATTAACCAAGCTTGATGGTTTAAATGAGCGATGTGAGATAAGTCTAACAAAAATAACGTAAATACATAAATCAGTTTTAACTAATGTGATCGATCTTGATGTATGTGTCTTGTTTTTCTTTATTGTTCATCTTCTTCTTTTTTCATTTATCACAACTGGACGAATTCGGTATATGGGCTTTCATGTTACTTGATTTAACCAGTCAAAAAATAAAGAATTACTAGTAAAAGTCTAGAACAATAATTGGGGAAAGACATACCTACAACTTAAATTTCACCAAAATTACTTAAAATTTCCAAAATCTCTTCTCTTCCGTCGCTATTTTTTCGAAATTGCCTTTGAAATCTTAACAATTGAGGATGTTTGTGCCAAGAGAGGGAGAAGGGATTTGGTATGCCATTGAAATTTTAGGGCAAAAAAATATAAAACTGTAAAATATTAAACCCATCTTACGAAAGGTGGGTTTCACTTTTTTAAGTTTTTGATTCATGAATGGATAATAATGAAATTTGCTTTGGGGGGAAGTTTATTACTTGAATATTCACAATATTAACCTTATAGTTCTATTTTCTGTTACAATATATTTTAACCCTCAACTTTAGTAATTAATGTTGGTATCATCGTATTTCAAAGGTTACTATTATATTTTTTTTTCAAAATTCTATACAAAGGTGAGCCTATATAATTTCATAAAATTTTTTATTTACATATAATAGTAGTATTTTTTTTTTCTTGCAGGGCGCGATCGCCCTTATTGGCCCCTTCTTAACTCCATCCCTGCCCTTTAAGTTGGGTCTAAATGGACGTTGGGGTTGATTAACAAACCAAGCACTCTATTTATTTTGGATCGTTGAAAGATATTTCGTTACGCAAAATGTTAACAATCTCACACATATATGCAAACATTTTGCAAATACACTCGCATTTAAGTGTGTACACAAAGTGTGTATATGTTGGTGCGTGGCGATTGAAGTAACACAAGTAAATCAATAATTTTTCTTAATCTTGTTTGTCTTTCAAATTAAATTGAACAAGTTCCTAGTACTCCCTCCTTCCCTTATTTAGAATTTAGTATTCCATTTTAGGTTGTCCCTTAATAAGTGTCTATTTTATAAAGTTATTGGATAAAAGTTAATACATTATCTATTTTATCCTTAAAAGTAGATTTTATTTTGAAAAGTTAGTGAGTAAAAATGTAATGATGATGGGTAAGTAAGAGAAGTAGAGAAAAAAATTAATGTGAAAGGTATAATGATGATGTTTTTTTAATAAGTTGGAGTTACAAAACAGGATACTTAAAAAGGAACGGAAGGAGTACTAGATTTTTTTTTGCGTTCAAACTATTCAAGAACGTCTCATGATCCACTCAATTAAAATTCTTTTTTGAGATCGACTATCTTACAAACAATTACTAAGTTTAAACGTATTTTCAAATAAAACTTCAGACGATTGATCAGAAAATACTCCGTATATTACTTTTTTTTTTTGAGGAATTAATTAACTTCGTTCGTTAATAGTATATTAGTGCAGTACAGATTTGGCATCCAGTGAGCAGCACTCATAAATAGTTACATGATCAAGATCATTAATATCCAACAAAACAGGCACTACCAATACATCAGCACTATCCGAGGAAATCAAGCCCCAAACAACAGAGAAAATTTTCAATGCCTAGCGGGTATATCACACGTGGTGTCCGCTTAGCACTCCTGAGCCGTCCGATGCATTTTCGGACGGCTCAGATTGAAACATTATCTCTCCTCTCACCCCTCCTCTTTCTCTCTTCCTTTCTCTTTCCAAATCCAAGCCATCCAAAATCGCATTAGACGGCTTGGATGTGCCGAGTGATACTGTGCCGAGCGAGTATCACGTGACACCCATTGAAAAATTTCTCACAAACAACCACTAAGCAGTCAGAGAGCACTTCAACACGAAGATATCATCTGTTCGCCTAATACAGAGCTCTGAAAATAGCAACCTCCTCCGCCCGTAGCTGCCGAACTTTGCACCATTCTTCTCCTGCACAAACCCATTAGTATCCGTATCAGACCAAGCAATAGCTCCCTCCCAAGACCCAGCACGCCAGGCCCCCTCCACTACGGTACGAACTCCGTGGCCATCAATTAGCGACGTCTTTGTAAGAGATTAGCCTGACTTCGAGAGCCACGCCCACTGGAAATGAATTCGGATTGGGCTGAATTTGTGCAAGATGCAGCTATTTTTCAGTCAGTATAGCCTATTTCGGAATATTTTTCATGCCTTTTATCTATAAACCTGTTTCTTCGTCTTTTCAAAACTTGGAATTAATTAATTTATTTAGTAAACTAGATTCTAAAAGAATTATTTGGGATAAAATTAGAAATTTCATATATAATTGATCACATAATCGTACTTACATAGATGCTTTTTATGAAGTCGGACAGGAAGTGGTGTTTCCAGTGGCGGACAGGTGAGTGATTCGTAAGAACCTGTCCTTGGGAGGAGAGCAACAGTTGGAAACAACTGCTAATATCCCATAGGCTGAGGAGCAAAAAGGAGGAATTCGCCTGAGGAGGGACTTGCGTCTGATTAGCTAGTTGGTGAGACAATAGCTTACCAAGGCTACGATCAGTAGCTGGTACAGTGTGAGGCCTTACTTTTTATCATGTAAAGCCTTCAAAATCCCAACATGTTGATAGATCTCCTGCAAGCTCTCCTAACATTAACCTGAGAGTTATGAAACAAGGATTTATTACAATTGCACCAAATGACCCATAGGACACAGACTGACTCCAAAATAGCTAAATAATCAGGAGCCTCCGCCTACCATCCTGCTAACCACTCCGAAAACAGTACCGGAGACCCAGCATCAAAGTCCAGACCCAAAATAGAAGCAAGCCACACCCATTGGGCCGACTCAAAGGCAAAAAATAGGTGCTCAACTGACTCCCCTACAGCACCACAACTGGGAGTCTGGGACACAACTCATAACAGATACTACTCTCCGAATCAAGACATCCTTAACCGGAACAATACAGTGAATAACCTTGCAAAAAAACAAAGAAAATTTAGAAGGAAGGCTTAAACCCCAAACCTTTTTCCATAACTGAAACCTACCCTAAAGGGATGAAGGCCAATTACTCTCAACAGCCATAAAGTATGCAGGCTTAACTCACAAAAGTTGGTTAGCATTAACTTGTAAATAAATATGCAAAAAATGTGAAAGCACTTTTGAAGTTTGATTCAAAACCTATGAAGTATGTATGTTGAAATGCTAAATATTTTAGTGTTTATCCATCTTAACTAACTGCAGTCACATAAAAATGGTAAAAAAGTACTAGTAAAACTAACAGTGTTCTAAAAGTTGACCGCCTAGGCCAACTACTCTCCCCTTGGGCGCTAGGCGGCGGTCCAACACTTAGATTAGACAACCGACTAGTTGGCGCCTAGGGGCTAAGGAAGAATTTGTTCAAAATATGTGTGAATATTTTACGAATTTAGGCTTGCTTATTTCAGAAAAGTCGATAAAATACACAAATATTTCTATTGCTTGTTAACGAAATTCAATGGAATCGATGTCAAGTAAGTTGGTTTTCTTTAATATTGGTACACACACACTTATTGAGTCGAGCACTAACTTACTCAGACTATAAAAATCTAATCAAACTTCCCCTCAGGGAATGTTAAAAAGGCAAATGCAAGTCAAGCGCTTGTGACCTTAATCATTTTAGAGCAGAAGGGGAGTTAGGTTAATAAAGATTAATTTAACAAATTTTTTTAATCATAAAATTGACATGGATAAACAGATTAAACAAACCCAAATATTGCAACCAGAACAGCCATAAAATAACTCCCATTTCCCTCTGGATTTTCTGTAAATATCTCGTCCCATCTAAGTGGCTTCTAAAGATGCGGTGACCGATAACTACTTATCATCTAATTACATAAGTAACTTGTTTGCCTAGAAATGTGCTAGAATAATGGGCCTTATGGCAGTTTGGCCAGAAAAGGAAAATTTCATGTAATGAAGAGGAAAAAAAGAGGTGCATTAGTTACAGATTTTATATGAGGCTTCTTTTCCATGGTTACTGGAAGCAAATGTCCCAATCATATCATTTATTAACTGGTGCTGCTTGAATAATTGCAGTCAACGGCGTTTATAAAAAGGCTACAGACTAGGTTCATAAATCTGTTCATTTAGGAAGCAGCTCCCAAAGTAGAGGCTATGAACTTGCTCAACAATGGAGCTTGATGATGATTGGTGACGAGTTACATCAAAGAATCAAAATATTTTACGTCCGCATACCAGGAATTCCATCAGATGGCTGTAGTTGAAAGCAAACTTGGGCGGTAGAGTCATGAGTGGTTCATTCCCGCTTTCCTTTTGAATGGACATTCCTAATGCAAACCCTAACGCTTGTGCCACAGGAACAGCCACAGCATTTCCAATTTGCAGATACCTATGACAGTACAAATTTCAGTATCAATATGTGCGCAAAACCAAAATAAGCCGACAATGTAAATGCAAAGAGGTACTCGTGGAGTTATGACATGATTTTTCATAACTCAATAACCAGCCCAATAGAAACATTTAGACATCTTTATGGAGTCAAAAGTTTGTGCTATAGTGCTTGCGAATGACTTTATCTTCAGGAAACCGAGGAGCTTTGGCATCCATTGTTCTTATTGTGATTACTGTTGATGTTCCTAATCCTCTTTTCTGTTCTTATTATTATCAAAAGATAGCAAGAAAACTAACCTCAAATCTTCAAATTGATTCCCATGTATCTTCACTACAACTATACCCATTCCAGCGAACCTATAAAATATGTATAATTGAAAGTACTTCACATCGTTAACATCAGTTGTAAAGTTACAATTTCAGCACTGCCTAAGCTATTCTTGCTCAAGCAGGTAAACTTGTTATCCTTTCAATTATAGCTACCAAAGTTGATACTTCAAATTTTTAATTCACATAGTAAATTCTTCAAAGTAGTTGTAGATTTTATTTATCAACAAACCCAATCTTTTGGGCATTACAATGTATTTGTCTCCGTCGGTACCAATAAATTAAATAAACTATGGGTTTGCCATAAAACAGTTGAATAAATTGTCTTGCAACCAGAGCAACAGCATTTGATGGACACATGCTTAGCCTCGAGATACTAACACAAACAAGACATTTTGAACATGAAAAGGTATTGCATCAATCTCTTCTAAGATGTGTGTGTGTGTGTGTGTGAGAGAGAGAGAGAGAGAGAGAGAGAGAGAGAGAGCATACAGATTATTCACTCCAGGAGGTACCTTAAATTTTAGCCCATGCTTCCCTGTTTCAGTAGGATCTCCAAAAAACACACATCAACTAGGCTCTGAACTTCATATTCTCCGGCAGGAATCTTAATATTAGATAGAGAATTTAAACTGCTTTTGAGTTCTCTGGTATCTTCTGCTCTAGATTTAAGGGTTCCATCTAGATTATTCAAAACATACCGTTGGCATAGCTTTTCCCATCTCTTCAGAAGTTCAAGAAAATCCTCCGCTGTGTAATGGGAACGATGTAATGCTCCAGCCTACATGCCATAAAATGTTGTATAGTTGGGGGTAAGTTTCTATAGATTACATTTTTTTGCATGTACTTGTTTATAATGTAGAAGTATAATGAATAGACTATATTTTTCAGATTATGATATATATATATATATATATATATATATATATATATATCACATTTGTAGAAGCCATTTGACCAATTCCTTCATGTATTTGTCCTAATAAAGCTACTTATGATTTTCTACTAGCACGCTTTTGCACAAGGTTTCAGCAACATTCGCCATTTCTCTCCAATTTAGAAATGTGTAGCAGAACCTAGATAAATCCACATATACAATCTGAATACATGATCTCAAGATTGGGAGTGTCGTGAAAAATCAAAATCAAGCAAAATATGATGTGGTTCAGAGATACTCTTTGATTGGGAGCAAACCTTTACGTATGCACAATCTCCAAGATTGAAAATGCAGTTGCCGATAAAAAAAAAAATTTTTGAAAAGGCAGTTGACAACTTTAGCTCGAGTATAATGGCATTCTACATTCAAAATTATTTCATTCTCCTCATCAGCACTGCAAAAATAACATGAAGAATATCAAGAGCAAAGAAGAAACTAAAAAGGAAAACAAATTGAGGCAAACTTTTAAAAGCGACCCAGTAGACAAGTTTGAAGATTGTCACTCACTTTAATTTCCAGCTTTGGCGATTGGATCTTCAACTCTGCAGACTCCAATACAGTTTATACTCAGAACCTATGATGCACCGACACGGACACCGAAACCGACACCGGAACACGGGAATTTTAAAAAAATGGGGACACGAACACTGCGGGGGACACGCCACGTGTGTGTGTATATATATAAATAAATAAATAAATAATTATTGTTTAGCACCCAGAAATTTTAAAAAATTATAATTTGGCCCCAAATTTTTTTAAAAATTTACAGTTTGACCCCCAATTTTTTCAAAAATTACAGTTTGGCCCCCAAAATTTTAAAAAAATTACAGTTTAGCCCCTGCCGTGTCCCCGCCGTGTCCCCATGAAAAATTCAAATTAAATTATGGGACACGCCACGTGGCGTGTCCCATACGTATCCCCGCGGTGTCTCTGTGTCCGACACTGCAATACCTCGACCTCTAGAGGTGTCGGTGCTTCATAGCTCAGAACTGGAATATGCTTGACTATAGGGGCATGGTTCCAACTCGTCTCCCTTTCCGACACTCAAAAAGTCACTTATAATTAAAAAACCATGTTTAGAGCATGACTATCCCCACTCCATCCACACAATTCTCCAGTCCAGTTATATCTACACTTTGTAAAACTCATTCACGTCTTCCCAAACTCAACTTTAAATCTAATCTGTTAATAGCATAGCCTAAAATTCAGCAGGAAGGGAAAAATTCCGTTGCCGGGAACATAGCCTTATATTCAGTTAGTATGTCTTAACTTAAAGGTGCTTTTGATACCTTTCTAGCGTACCAATTTTATATTAGCTTAAATAACATGTTGAGGCATATGCACTATGTATGAATGGAGATCCATCTCCATCTGTGGAGGGTCTCCAATAAGGGGAATCAACATTTGGTTTTCATTTAGACCATCGTTGGAGCCTTGGAGTGGATTAGTTCTCCATTTTCAAGTTTTGCAGATGCGCGGTAGAGGGAGATGCTCTAAAATGGAATTAACTATTTTGCAGAAAAAACTATCAGCGAAACTAATTGCCTTTTCCTCCCAAAATTTCCAAATGTTGGTAGATGACCTTATTATCGTACGATTAGTCTAAACTGGCTGGTACTAGTAACTTTTCTTTTTTGAGAACTTACGACATGTAAACACATACTATATACACAAATTTTCTTTTACGAAATAAATTCGAGTCCCTCACATGACATCTTGGCTTTGTACCTGACTCCTAACATGGAATCGAGACATGACTGCAAAAGACTGAAAGAGGACAGTACAAGTGATGGAATATGGTAGAGAAGACTTGGGAACTTCACATATTGAACCTGCGGTTGAATCTAATGTCAATGATGACAGTGGTTCTGTGCAAAGTGGTTGTGAACATGTCAAACCTGAGGAAGTACATCAAAATTAAACTGATAGGTTCCCTGTTATTGACGCTGAACCAGGAAGAGAAGTAAGAGAAGAGTTTCATGATGAAGCGGTGAATGTAGATTTGTCATTGTCACGTAAAGCTACAAATCTGTCGACTGATAATCACACCGCCACGATGCATGATGGTGCTAGTTTGGAACACCAACGACAGTCTTCCCTCGAGGTTGGTGTTTTTAGCATGCATGTGCACATTTTTCTCTGTACTTAATTGATAGTGAAAGCAGCCGTGCCGATGCATAAATTTCCAAGAATAGAATTCGGTATACCAGAAATTGAACAAAATGCTTCTATGGTTTTGCTTGTTTGTATTAAAAAAAGTTGTGTTATCCACTGTTTGTTTTTCCTGAAGCATAATAGATCTTACCCCTTGCCTTTTTCTTATGGCTTACGCTGCTTAATGTCCCGGCTGTAGGTAGGGTCACAATTGGGAAGCAAAACTGTGAAGGCCAAATCAAAGTCTCTTGGCAATGTTACTCGGGTTCAGAGAAATGTTTCAAGTGAACTTCATAAAGTTGATGCAAAGAAAGCTAAGAGAATAGAAAGAGAGAGTTCTCGGACTACAAAATCAGAAAAGCAATCGCCACAAACGGCTGCCCCGGCCATATGTTCAGTGCACAGGACTTCAAAACCAGAGGCAAGTATTGCTTAATATGTTAAAAAATGTACCTTTGGAAATAGTGAAATAGCGGTTAGAGTCGGATGACATTGGCTGAAAGCCTGAAAGCCAGTTGATGGTCTTGAGGTATTTCTATCCGTTGTTATTCTATTTATGAATTTTCTCTGGACGTGGTTACTAGCTGCCATTTTTCACAGGTTTCCAAAAGTTCAAAGCTAGAAGTGGTTCATGCTAACAAAAGGTAGTTATTGCTTTCCAAATTCACGACTCCTTGCTTGACCCCCTCTCAATGAAGATTTCATCGGTGGAATTCTCAGTATTGTGTGGATCTTGGATTCACAGAGGGATTTGTGGAGGGATACAAAAGCAACAGGAAACAAGAGCGCAAATTAGATTCACAAATCCCTTGCCTCTGTCTTGTGCCTCCACAAATTGTTACCAAAACCAAAGATCCAGACACAGCCTAATGCATTTTTTTATCTCCTGGGTATGGAATTGAAAAATGCTTCTCTACTAGCAGTGGAAAGGAAATGAATAGCAAAAAGATTGTTGAGCCTAAGCCTTCTGTGTCCGACAAGGTTGTTCCTAAAGCATGGCAAACAACAAACAGGTTCTTGAGCAACGTCATATCAAATGCTTTAATAAGTAGTAGATGATTTGGCTGACAGCATTTGGAGGTCTAATGTGCAGTTACTTTTATGCAGGCCAAAGCAGACTGAGAATTCAGCTAAACCAGGCATGGAACAGAGCTCTGCATTGTACAATCTGGAAAGATATCAACTAGCGGAAAGAGGCAAGGAAGCACGTTAATATTATTTCATTTATTGGGAAAAAAAAAACAGAAGACATATCTATGTAGCTTCTTTTTACACTCTTCTTTCTCAGTATCACCATTTCTTGTTGAGTTAAGAGAAAAAATGCATGCAAGTAGGCTGAGAAATCAAATCCAATGCAAAGAAATTAGTTTGGAACCACGTTTCATGAGTGTGACTAGATATCATTCATTGAAATTCCTCTGAATAAACTCATTCTGAAGGGATTACAAATTACTTAGATGCCTCAGCTAGGAAATTTTTCTTTAAATTAGTTTAAGACTAGCTTCTATACCAGGAGATGCAACTGAACTGTTTTGAGTTGTTATCCCTATTAGAACAAATTACAGCAATACGAACAGTTTCCTGATAGATAAGATTACCTGTTTTCTGTAATAACAATATGAAGATGCTTTGGTGAACAAATCTGTATCAGCAGGAAAAGGAAGCTGAGATTAAAGAACTACGGAAAAGCCTAAATTTCAAAGCAAACGCCCATGCCTTCTTTCTATCATGCAGCTGTACAGCGTGATTCACATAAACAGAAGGTACAGAAACAAGCCTGTAATGCATACTTTTTGAAGGCTCAATTATCAAAACTGGAATACAGGGTGTAGGAATTGCTCACCACTCAAAGGAATTACCCTAAGAGATACAGAAACGAAGAATAAGAAGTAAATATACTTCTCACTAGCCAAAGGCTATACTTTACTCAAACACACTCTAATGATTTCATTCATACCAACGGATATAAATGGAACATCCCTCCAACATAGGAAAAATAAACTTAGATTTTCAGAGCTAGAATTGAATGAAAACAAAGACTTACTTCAAAAAACTAGATAGACTCTTTGAACGAACGACTCAATGACTCTTCGAACGACCGAAAGACACCAAAAACTGTGGATGGATACTTTAGACTAGGAAATAAGACAAGATTAAAAAAAAACTTCCTCGTTTCTAATAGCGCCATTATACTTCTGCGTCATTATGTTTGTGATCTCGTATATTTAGCTTCTCCGACATCTTACTGAGTTTCCCCCTCATCTTTTTGCAAAAAGCCGCTCCACAGTAGTGAAGTCTCATCTTGTGTGTTGGCCGAAGTGACAATAGTCACATTGAACCCTCCAATACGTTCGAAAATCTCGAAATGGTCTTCCAGTTCCGGGGAGAATTCGCAAAACTCTGTTTCCATCGAGAATTGAATGGAGTTTTCCCGTATTTCGACAGGAGAATCTAACAGAGACATTACTGTGGATATTCTTACCAAAAAATGAGACATCCCATGCCCTCGGAGAGTGCTTTGTCGTGCTAGGTCACTGACATAACCTTTTTTCCCCCCCGAGAATGGATTGGATCGAAACGACTTTCCTGACTTTCCTGTCGGAGCCCTTTGTACCTGTATCAATTTCTGACCGCACGAGATCTCCGTAGCCAATTTTCCATTTTTCAATATTAAAGCAGAAGGTGCTGCCTTTGGTAAAACTCTTACTTTACGCAATCCAGGAACCTCCATAACGTTGGCGTAATTCAGTTTGAGCAATAGATCCTGACGTAATACATCTTCGTAATGAAAATGGAGTGGAACATGTCCACTAGCAGAGGAAATGCCTCTGGAATGGTGGGTTGGAGGGGAAATGGTTGTTCGGCGAGGGACATTGAATTGTGGGGAAACGAGGGAGTGGAGGCTTCTGAGGAAGTGGGAAACGGTGGGAGAGTCAGCGGGGGAAAACCAGCTAGGGTTGAGGGATCGGCGTAGGTTTTGGGATGAGGGTTTTGAGAGGAAGAGCCGGGTGAGCGCGGCCATGGAAGAAGTGGGGCCGAGAGAGAGAGGGGGGGCCTTTTCTTTTTGTGGGAACACGTTAGAAACGAAGAGAGAGAGAGAGAGATGGCTTAAACCCTAGTTTCCAGTAGCCATTTGCGGGAAAAACGTACGCATTTTTTTTTAAGCATGTCGTTCATGTAACAAGTTCCACTAAACACTTTCACAACAACAAGTGTGGTTTTGAAAATTAATTTTAGCACTTCAAAAATTGATGGAGGGGTTTCAAAACGATCGTTTTGTATATTAATATAGTTCAATTTTGGAGTCCCTCCATCAATATTTGAAGTGCTAAAATCACAATCCTTTGTTTTTATTTGAATATTTTTTGTGTTTGTTCTTTTTACATCAAAATTTTTTGACTTTTTGATCGAATTGGAAACGTAAAAAAAATTTACTTTCATCCAAATATTTGAACAATGTCCACTTTTAAGTAAAAAAGTCAAATTTCTTTTTACTTAAAAGTGGTATTTGTTCAAAATATTTGGGTAAAAATATTTTTTTTTTACTTTTCCAAATCAAAAAGTCAAAAAAATTGACACAAAACGAATAAAGGCAAAAAAAAATTCAAATAAGAACAAAAAACAAAAAAGTGAAATAAGTTGTTAGTGGAACGGGAGTGAATCAAGTAACTTGACATTTCTTAACAACTTATTCATTCTCGAAAACATATTGTAGACACCCCAATCTGGACTTCCAGATTAGTTTACTTACGGTATTTGATTCTCCGATGATGAATTGGATCAAGAACACCCCGGGAATGATAAGTGTTTGAGTTTTGAGTGTTTGCAAAACCCTTGAATCTAATCCTAGCCTAAGCCACTTCAAAAGCCAAAAACCCTACTGACGCGCGCTGATTTGAAGCCTGCGCGTGTAGATCAACTTGACAAGTGTTGGTCAATGGTCAAAGCTTGACTGTTGACCAATGCGTGAGTAGGTGGTACACGCGCGCCAGGGCGCAACCATCCCGCGCCGGGGCGCACCATCACGCGACGGACTGACTCCCGCGCGCGACGGTCAAACTGCCAGGTGGTGGTCAACAGTCAAAGCTTGACCGTTGACCATCGCGCGCCAGGGTGCACCATCGCGTGCCAGACTGACTCCATCGCGCGACGGTCCAACCTGCCACTAACCTTTTTTGAGGTGAAAACTTGGCCACCAATGCAACTTCAGCCAGGCCTCGTGGACTGGCTGAACTCCTCTGTTTGCAGCCCATATCTACCTCCCTATCTCCCTATAAATACCCCAATGGGTCTTCCATTGAAAGGGTTAACAAATGTTAAAAGGGTTCAAAAAATTATTCAAAGGGTTACAACATCCCACTATCATTTTCACACCTCAACCAAGCAACAAGCTATCTTGTTCTTTGTATCAACCATTCAAATAAACACTTCAAATCCCATTTTCAACCTCAAAGCTCAAACACCATTCAAACTCAAAAACCAAAGGTATAGCTTACCTTTGTTCTATTTGCTGTTCTAATTCCTGAGAGGGGCTGATAGGGCCAAGATTGGTAATCAATACCAGTCCTGGTTCTAAAGCTGACAAGGTTTCAAAAACTGTCGAGGCAAGAACCTGCGAGCGATGGAGCCACTCACGCGCGCGATTGTCCCAATCAGCGCACGACGGTCCTTGTGGGGATTGGTGTCTTGCTGTTTTCGTGTATTTATTTACATATAGCTCACTGTTAAACATGTTAACAACCAGTTTACTGCTTTTTTTTGTTAGAATTGTTAGCTGTAGTTCAATTTGCATTTATACTGTTATGGAGTACCACTGGAACCTTTTTGAATATGTTTTAGAACCCAGAAACGTGTAAACCATACACTGGTTAAAAGGCTCAGATCATCGCGTGCCGAAGCGCACCATCGCGCGCCAGAGGTCATCCTCGCGAGCCAGAGCGCACCATCGTGCGACGGAGTGCCATAGTCGTGCGATAGTCTGCCTCTGACCAGTGAGTGGCCTTGCACGGGTAGCTTGGCTTTAGGCCATTATTTTGTCCCCACACTGTTTATGGGGTGTTTTGTTAATTTGTAGGGCTTTTTCAGCCTTTAAACTGCTTAGAACTGCTATATAAACTGCTTGGTTTGTCCTGGGTGTGCACTGGTCCTTCCAGAGCCCAGAAGGGGATAAAATTCAACCTGTTAGTGGGATATCAACTCGCGCGCGATTGTATGGGTTTGTCGCGCGATGGTTGGCTTGCATGCACGTAGATCCATGCATGCAAGTTGACTATTGTCCGTGTCAAATTCATACAAAGGCACACTGTTTTGATATCCGATCGCGGTTTTGGATTTTATCTCATTTATTTTTTAATATTTCATCCATTCATGCTATTTTAGTTCACATCTTGCAAACTGTTACAGTTTTAATCCCCATTAAACTGTTCCCCCACCCTAAATGACTAAAGAATTGATTAATCAAACAGAATCGCAAACGTTTTCACAAATGCCTAAGCAGAGACCGATCTCCGGATTGGGCGAGAGGGGTGTCTTAAAACCCTTTCCCTCTCGTAACCTGGCTACCGAACCCAGATATGGTTATGACGGACTGGTGCCTTCACCCTTTTTCAAATAAAAAGAGCAGCGAGCGTTTCAAGTTCGGTTCCTTGGGTGTCGGACCTTCAAACCCAAGTGACGAATCTGAATTAAGCGCTCGTCTGTCAAAAAAGCGCGCTCATCGATCCGCCCTATTTTTCTGGGCATGCTGCCCACACACCTAACAATTAAGGCCCTGTTCAAATGACAAGAAAGTATGGAAAATAATGGGAAAACCAACTTTTTCATAAATTTTGGCATGTTCACTTACCAAGAAAGTAGTGAGAATCATAAAAATATTTTTCTCACCAGGACTCATGTCACGCCCTCGATTTTCAATATAAAATAAATAATCTATTTTAATAAATGATCCTCGCATATTACAGATAATATCCCAAAGAGAGTTCTCAAAATGATCATTTACAAACTAAATTCCCAGGTTTAAAAATTTACAATATTGGAACTACGGCCCAAATTTCATAGTTAGTTAAAGACAGTAAATTTAGAAGTTACATAATATTTGAAATTAACAGACTTCAAATGAATTTACAATTTCATCTTTCCAAGAGATCATACAAAATACGATGAAATCTCTTCTCGGGCGGCTTTCAAAAGAGATGGGATCAAGTATGCATACCATGCACTCTGCGTCAAGGTCCTTGAGATACACCTGAAATGATAGGTTGAGCTACACTAGCCCAGTAGAGAATTCTATACTCAAGTTATATGTAAATGCGATGAAACATGCGAAGGGAATGAATGATTTTCAATAAACGAACAAGAGATACAAAGGGGCACCATATTGAACTGATGGACAACGACTATGGAATTCAATACGTCTTAGAGATATCTCTAACCATTCGTATCGCAACTAGGAGCAGCTTTATGCATAAATCAATCCAATCAACCCAATACCATTCCTCAAATCATTTTAAGATTTCTCGAATGACTGTCACCTTTACTTTCCTCATTTCTTACCATTTACCATCATGCCTCTTTTATAAAAAGAAAACATTTTCTTTTGGTTGCCAAAATAACTTTGAGAAAACTCTCGACCTTCACGGGTCAAGCTCCGTTGATTCGCTTGAATACCGGAATCCGTTGATTTGTGCCCAAATACTAAAACCGTTGATTCGCTTAGGAATACCGGAGGATTTTCATAAAAATCCTTTTTCCAAAACCAAGTTCCTTTCTTTTCAAAAACTTTGATGAAATCAATTGTTGTTTCCCTTTTTCAACAATTACAATCTCAAGCAATACATGGCCCAAACAACAACATGAACTTCAATAATCAGTCATAACTTCCTTCATCATGCGAGACATTCAACTGTATTACCACACATTGCGTTACAGTGAATTCTCTCCACCTAGGTTTCCGCATTATCACACCTTGCGTTGTGGGCCCTCTAGAGTCTCCGCATTACCACACCTTGCGTTGCAGGACCCTCAATTCAAAATTATCAACATACACATACACACACACACACGCATTACCAATCCACATACAAGAAGACAACGTTCCCAAGGTCACATTCTTTCATTCATCATCACACAAAGTTTAACAAACTCATAGACACGTCCCCTTATACATAAATAAATACCTTAAGCTCATATCATTCCTCTAAGTCTATCACGATGTCCCACGTCATGCATCGAACCCACTAATGACTTTACAACGCACCATCCATTAGGTTCTATACTAAAATTTCGTACAACGAGCACCAAAGGAAGTTTGAAAGATCAACACGGCGAATGAGGAGGATACAAATTACTCTATTACCGTTTAGACTATTTGACAGACCCTTATCAACCAACCATGCACCCTACGATATACTTTACGGCCTACGATATTGAATGACGACTCCATAGTACGTTTCTCAATTCACCATTCATCCTGTCATGTTATAGTGCTTAACAAATCTATATCGATCATTGAGACATGCCACAACATCTACTTCAATCAACTAAAAGCGTAAATAATGTACGAGTATCCTAATCATTTAATTCTACACTTTTCTAAGTTATGGCGAGAGTCCAAGGAGATCGATTGGTCAATGAATCTTTCGAGGTATGAACAATCAAGTTTGGAAGTGATTTGAAGCTATTCAAAAGGTGTTTAAGGTGTTCAGGGTTCGAATGGGCACGCGAAGAAATAAATGAACCAAATCTGCCCAGAACAGGAGGGAGGTATTGATACCCCTGATGAAGGTATTGATACCTGGCCAAAATCTTGTCCAGAGGAGGATGGGGTATCGATACCTTTTTTTAGGGTATCAATACCACAGTTTTTCTGCAGATTTTCAGCTTTTCAACAATGAAACCTCCATAAAAAAACAACGAATCAAGCATAATCAAAGCACATAATCAACCTATAAATACATAGAGAGAGTAAGAAATCCCTACCTCAAGTGGTTTGAACGAGACCCAAGCGATTGATCGAAGTCCAAGCGAGCCCTAGACCTCTAAAGCTCCGAAATCGAATGCTGCCATTGGACTTTCTTTTCATAATTTTGGGAATGCCAGATAGATTCGGACCTGGATCAGATCGATTCTTTTTTGAATCTCTATACGCGCAATTCCCGAGAGGCCAGAGGCGATTCTCCTATTCTTTTGTACATTCTTTTGTATATTTTTTTGTACATAATTTTTAAGAGAATCTCGTATTTTTTGATCTTCTTCTAGACCTTCCGAATAGTTTTTTGGTTGTGCAAACCAAAAGGAATGCTGATCTTGGGTTGTACCCAGTCTGAAACCAAGTGGATTTCTTTTTTGTCCCGTACTCCCCCACTACTATCCATATCATGATATATCATATTTGTATCCTTATTTTTCCATCTAGGTTTTTTTAACCATGGGAAAGTCTCTATATATTTATCTAAAGATATATCTTTCACTACAATACTTATATGATAAGTAGGTCTTTTTATCGGATAACTACGTCCTCTAGCTCGAGGTTTCCATTTCTTCACAGTAGTACCCTCGTTGACTTCGGCTTTACTAATTTTGATGATTTTTAAACTTTCCCTAGAAAGAGATAGACTCGAAACGACATCCGTTATGTCAATGACACCAAAGGGATATTAAATGAATGGAATTGGGATAAGGATGGAATATAATGAAATAGAGCCGCTTTGAGGTTCCCTATGAAATGAGGCATGTAAGGGAGCCACTACGAAGAAGTTCCGGGAGTTACGAAGGAAGCTTCGAGCTCATATTGGTCATGGGTTGAGAACGGGAATTGAACTCTATGAGATCTAATCTGCCGTTGTTCCTCAGTAGCTCAGTGGTAGAGCGGTCGGCTATTAACTGATTGGTCGTAGGTTCGAATCCTACTTGGGGAGATTTGATTCATTGTGAATTCTTTAATTCAGAATGAAAGAGCTCGCTTTGACCGTTAAGAGTCGGTAACCCCTTCCCTGTCTTTGTTTCTATTGCATTCTATCTCATCGTATCACATTCTGTTCTGCGAAATTTGAGAATCACCGTCAATACCTCGGTGTAGGTTCGGGATAATCCTTTGTTCCATAGCCCTGGGGCTATTTACAACTAGCCAATTAAGAATTATCAATTCAAAATATCTTTTTAAAATTTATTTATAGAATACATATATAAATACACAATCAGTTAAAAATACACGATCAGTTAATCAATATACCATGGATTTGATTATGTTCAGGGTTTTCCTTGGTATACCATGTATGTAAGGAAATGTTTCTATATAAATCAGTTTCGCTTGATTTATATCTCTCTATCAATTTATCTCTAAATAAAAAATCTCTCAATCTATCTCTATCTCTAAAGAATAAGGGTTTGTTTTTTTTCTTTTTAAAACTGGAATGACTTTCCTAATCTTTTTGATAGTCCTTTTTATTGTTTTTTTGAGATTTTTATAAAGAATTTTGTTCCTTCTTTGAAAACTTTGAAACCTTTTCGAATTCCCAAATATATTTTTCCTTTTTCCTTTTTCTAATTTTTTTATTGAGTTCCCTAAAAATGGGTTTCAAAAAGAGAACTTTTGGCCTGCGCATAGCACCAAAGGGACGTTCAGATTCCAGTCCAACAACTCTTAAAAAAAAGGATCTTTATCTTTTAGTCTTTTATTTGTGACTTTTTTCCCTTTCTTTCTACGAGTTGTCCATTTAATCCATTTCATCCATTTTGGTCTTTTCTTTGTCACTTTTTGTCTTTGCTTTTTTCGTTTTTTCAATAGCCCTTTTCATTGCTTTTCGAAATGGAACTCTATGTTTTAATTGTCCAGCTATATATTGTGCAAGAATAATAAGGTTTCCATAAGGTTTTGCAATTCTTGTAGTAGCAATGTTGAGGTTTCGATTTACACAATGAAATTCTTTTTGTAGATTCGCTCTTTAAACACCCATAGAATGGTCTATAGGAACCATTCGAGCCGACGAAATTAGTAATACTATTCGTCAACGTATTAAGCAATATAATAGAAAAGTAAAAATTGTAAATACCGGTACTGTGCTTAAAGTAGGCGATCGTAATGCTCGTATTCATGGTCTTGATGAAGTAATGTCAAGTGAATTAGTAGAATTTGAAGAGGGTACAATCGGCATTGCTCTGAATCTGGAATCAACTAATGTTGGTGCTGTATTAATGGGTGACGGTTTGATGATACAAGAAGGAAGTTCTGTAAAGGCAACAGGAAAAATTGCTCAGATACCCGTGAGTGAGGCCTATCTGGGTCGTGTTATAAATGCCCTGGCTAAACCTATTGATGGTAGAGGTGAAATTTCATCTTCTGAATCTCGGTTAATTGAATCTCCCGCTCCGGATATTATTTCTCGACGTTCCGTATATGAGCCTCTTCAAACGGGACTTATTGCTATTGATTCGATGATTCCTATAGGACGTGGACGACCTATCAATACCAACATTATTCTTTAGTAGTGTCAAATATAAATTGAAATGGGGCGTGGCCAAGTGGTAAGGCAACGGGTTTTGGTCCTGTTATTCGGAGGTTCGAATCCTCCCGTCCCAGAGCATATTCGAATAAAGATGGTTTTTTGAACAACTTTCTGTTTCAAGATCCAATATAATAATTGGATAGAATGTGATTCTTCTTTTTACTTTTTAATGATTCTTCTTTGATCTTTACTTGAACTGACTCGAGTTCAAATGACACGCAGATGTAACTGAATCCATTTGTAATTCAGGTAAGATAGAACATAGATTACAAAGATTTTCATTCAAAAAAATCAGCCGGGCTTTTCAGCATGTGTTTATTCTCTTCATATTAATTTATTGTCTTCATATTAATATTCAAGGGAAGTGGGCTTCCTTTGCTGACATCACAACGTTTTCTTGCAGGTCTTTTTGTATAATATCGTAGGATTGCCCCGTTTTTTCTACAAAAATCTCGTGGAAGTATTCAGTAAGAATATCAAACTCCTTTTTGGTCTCGTGAACATCAAAGTAGCGCCTAAGATTCTTTCTTTTCCTTTTACTCATTTTACAGATAATAATTTTTTTATTAGTATTAGGATTCTTTTTCTTTCTTTTAATTGGAAATTTTAATTTAGGTGAGTAGACTCAAAAAAGGGGACCTTTCCTCCCCTGAGCCATTTCATTTCGGGTTAAGAAGATGTGAAAGCGCCTTTCTCTCTATAAGAACGGTGCGTTCCAAGGTGTGAAGTGGGAGAGAAGGGATGTCATGATTGGGGTTTTGAATAAGACGACCTTTTCATTTTTCATTCTTATTACTTTTTCATATTGAAAAAGTAATAAGAATGAGGGGTGTTAAGCTTTTTAACATGCTGGCATCGAGCTATTTTTCCGCAGGACCTCCCCTCCAGTATCGTCACCGCAGTAGAGTTTAACCACCAAATTCGGGGGATGGTGTGGTTCCTCTACGCCTAGGACACCAAAATATCGAACCATTAAATTTTAAAATTGAATATTAATGTAAGGAAGATAAAATACGAGCTTGTTTCCTACCAAAAGTCAATCTAGCGGATTTGAAATTCTCTTTCATTCCACCTGTACCCGGGCGCTTCATATTTGCCCGGAGATTGTCTGTCTTTAACAATGAAGAAAATAGTGTACGGTTCGATAGATCTCGGCGAAATCAAAATATTCCAAATCTTCCAAATCGTCTGATTGTAGAAGTCTCTTCCACTTCGAACTGTGAGTATCTTTTATAATGATTAGAAGATCCTCGATAGTATATAGCTTTTCTTCCATGAGAAAACTAGTTACTGGGGTAGATAACCTCAATTCTGAAATAAAGAGAAAAGCCGGGTCTTTTCTTTTTCTAGAGATATAGACTATCAACCTACACCACCACGGTTTCATTTTCAGTTTATCAAAGTTACAATAGAATAAGGCCGTTAAAGTCCACGAATTATTAATAAATTCTTCTATTTTTCTGATAATTTCTTCTTTTTCTATCTTTTCCAAATCTTCTATCTCTAGGAGGTCCTCGCGAGCGTAGATTACGATTACGATTAATTGATTAAGAGAAATTATTTTCTCTTTATGAATAAGTACATCCGCTACTCTTTTAGATAAGCCGAATTTGCGAAGAGGGATATATCGTGGATCCCCTTTTTGGAACAAAAGAAGACGCCAAATTCTTTTTTTTATTCTAAGCCACTTTCTATGGAAAATATGGACAAAACAGAAACAAGCCAGAAGAATCAAAATCTGTGAGACTTGATTCCTTTTTAAAACATATAAACCCAAAATTTGAAGAACTTCATTCCAAGCTTGACCCATGAAATTTCGAGCTCAAGAATGTGATTGGAAGGCCGAAGGGAGGTTGATCTTTGAGGTTCTTGAGGTCTTGGAGGAGTTTTGAGCTCAAATAAGCAAGAGAGAGAGAGAGAGGGGCCGGGAGATGAGAGAGAGGGAGAGTTGAAATTTTGATTCCCTACATACACACACACATATGTCTATTAGGACACACACAAATCACACTTACACTCCCTCCACTCTCAATTCTACTACATTGGCCCCAAATCAACTAAATTCGATAAATTCCTTATTTATTTCCTATTCGAGCATTAATCAAACCTTTAAACTAATTTCGAAAATACGGGTCTCTACAACTCACTTTCCCTCAAATTGCATCTTGCAAAATGGTTGGAATTTATTTTTCTCGGAAAGTTTCCTCTCGCTTGAAAGCACTTCCGTCCTCCCGTATCATTTTTCCAAACTTTCTCCTTATCTCAGTTGAGTTGACATTCAAGTTATCTTTTCCTAGATAGTTTATTTCTTCAAAGTATTTTTTTCAGAGAAAGAGCAAGAAATATACTACGAGTACTTTGTTGATGTCTAAAATGTAAAATGTAAAAACATGTTTATAATAATTTTTTAAGGTTTGGAGCTACTGATGTTGTAATGTTACGGGTATCAAAAAAAATTAACGTTTTATACTGTGAACAAACCATTTAATAACTAAATATTGTTTTTGTAAACTAATGATTATAATAAAGAACATGATAGAATAAATGTTAACAAAAGATTTGTATCCTATATAAGTTATGAAATTTTTTAATCTACTGGTTTAGTAGAAATACTCGTTCATATTACAAACATAAGGGCATCGGCCCAATCATAATATACAATGTGTTTTACTTACTCGCATAATATAAATTGCTATGTTCGCTTTCACATTGAAATGTATCATGTTATTGATTTAGCTGTTGTGAAATTATTATTGTTGTACTTGCTAGTCCGGACCTAGGTTTATTGGTTGGTTGGGAGTAGCAATCACGTAGATGATGATAAGTAAAGGATAAACTGGTAAAATATGTTGAAGTGTTAGGGGATGGTAAAGGACCCCGGGTACAGTAATTGGGGGACGGTAAAGGGCCTCGAATATGATACAGTACCCTGTGTGAGATGATTGAAATATTGGGGGACGGCGAAGGACCCCGGGTACAGTATAGTACCATACCCTGAGAAAGTGAGAATTGTAGTGTTGCTATGCGGACCCTAGTCATGGAATGACATGTTAAGCTGTGTTCTTGTTATGGTTGCAGGTGAATCCAAGCTATGTACGTAACTTAGGTGCATTCACTTATGACCACGGTGGACAAACAAGAGGGAGTGAACCCATGGGACGATCATCGCTAGCTAGTGGCTTGGGAGGAAAGAATATTGTAGAGAAGATCTTAGATTTCACTTCAGTTAATAGATAATAAGAAAAATGATGATGTGTTACTTTCTAGCAATTTCCTTGATATGAACTGTTATAAACTGCTAGTTGTAAAGTAAGGGGTTAGTAGAGTAGGGATTTATCTAATGAGTGTTGACTCACAATGTTTTTACGCCAGGTATTGATGATGGATCAGAAGGGCATCATTAAAGTCAGAGGTGAAGTCTCCTGAAAAATGAAGTTATCAAACCCTGGATTTCCTTAGTCTTAGTTGCTCTGTTTCATTTTACAAATTAATTTTGGAGTTGTACTTGATTTGGACCAAATTATATTTATGATGAATTGATGTAATCAAATTAAGTCTCAGCTGTTATCTAAGACATTATTCTTTATTTTAAGAAATTATTTTGAAAAGTATTTTAAATAATGTGTCCAAAAATCGGGGCATTACAGTTTTAGGATGTTTGAATGGTGGAAATAATAGTGAGGTGGGAGAAGATAATCGTGGTGAAGAGCTTTTCCCTCTATATCTGCTTTGCCGAAATATGAAAAAAAAAATGGAGGAAATGTGGGTTAGTTTTTGTAGAAATATATTTGGTATGGAGGATTTTATGGATAAATCATAAAAGGTGGGACTAGTTTAGCTATGGTAATAAGTTTGTTTGAAGGTTTGTTGACGAGGAGATAAATAAACATACATATCTCTCTGTGAGAAAAAATTCTTTCCTCCAAATCAATGCAAATATGCCACATCATCAAACTCCAATCTAAATTGTAACGCCTCAATTTTTGGGAACGTTAAATTAAAAAAAATTATTTCAAATCCATCTCTTACTTAATAAAAGTTAAATATAATGTCATTACAAATCAAATTAGTCTTAATATCTGCATTACATATATTTAAGGATAAAGAAGTGTACTACGGTAAATTCTAATCTTCTGGATGACTACCTTCCTCAGCAGCAGTCTGCTCAGCACCAAAGTCCTCTAGATTATAATATCCTCCATGTTCATCTACTAATTTTGGCATAAGATGCTAGGGCCACAAAATATAACACCATGATCAATTACGCTCAGTAGCTAACTCTTACCCATATGTCCCTTACACTAACAAAATACTAATATTTAACTTGTAAAGTAAGTCACAACAATTAATTGTTGGGAAAATTTGGCAATCACATAATATTCCAGAGAATAATTTCATTAACAACGATACACTTGCAAGATTGAATCAAATTATAGAATACAAAAACAGTAGACAAAGTATAAGAACGAGATACAAACAGATTTTTGAATCAAGAACCAAGTCCTTTGTGATAGCACAATCTCTTTAAAAAAGATTCGCCACCTACCGTGGGTGTTGTAGGTTGGGTCGGCGACTTCCTCCCAGGGTTGGCTCGGCTAAACCACAAGCCGTCGGAACACCACCGTCGCCTGCCTTGATGAACTGACTACTGCCTAGCGCTCTCTCTCTCTCAAGAAAGAATATCAGTGTATGATTGGAATGTTGTGAATTTGTTGGTGCTTGAACAAAAACGGTATGCACCTATATATAACAAAAGACCTTTGCTGATAACTCCCACAATAAATTCTGCACAATGAATTCTGCCATCAAGGAGGGAGGTTATGGAAGTGAATACACCATCATGGGGAGGGGTTATGGGAGTTACAAAATTCACACACCAATACGTCTATTGATTGTGGTGCGTCCAGATACAACGAACCTGGGACATACACAGTTGCCTCGGGAGACCCTTCAGTAGCCTCGATTTCATTCATTCGAAATTTTCGTAAATTTCCAACATAAATCAATCCACCAATTGTAAGCATTCTACGATAAATAATTCATCAATTGCAAGCATTCTATAAATAACAATGTCTAGTATCTTATTAGAGTTTGTAAATGTAGTGTGTTGTAATTCGTGTCATCCTTTCAACTGTATCAATTTCACTTTTCATTATCTTTTCTTGAGCACCGGTTCCATTTACTCGCTCTTTTAGCATGATGGTTGACCATGCTTTTTACAAACTCTAGTTCCGTCGTTCTGGTCCCCCAAGTTTACACACACATGCCCAAACACTAGTTCCGCCGTTCTGGTTTCTCAAGTTTACATGCGCACACCCAAACATTGGTGTCGTCGTTCTGGTCTCCCAGGTTTACACACATTAATCTTTTCACATTTCTATTTCTTTTCGTAATTATTTCTCGTTTTTCGTGTCTCGTAAACATGTATCATTTCTTGCGTTCACAATATTCTTCAAAGCTCGATAAGATCATGCGATAATAAATCCTATTTCCATTCTTTTCAAAAAAAAATATTGACAATTAGTACAAGTGCAAAGTTATTGACGTTTACCTTTTTAAATTCCAGATTCAAGAATCAAAGCCTAACTCATGCTTGTCTACTTGTGGACAAAATTTCACTGCAGAACATGACTATTAAACAATACTATTCTCATATCATTAATAGTTACATTTTACATTTAGTCTTTAATAATTTATCATGCGAATAACAGTTAAATATTATTTTTAATACTTAAACCTCTATACTTTGCTTTTCTATCTTTCTTTGAACAAAATTAACATGGCAATGGTACAATAACTATTTTCCTAACTTTCTCATTGATTCTAATACTATACCTCTTTCCATTATGTAAGGTGTCATGCATAGTTATTTGATTTAATCAATCCCCGAGCATGCTTTACAAATAAAAAATAAAAAAATTAACACAGTAGACTAGCAACTTTTCTTTTCTTTTGAATATTTCTTTAAGATTTTCCAGAAGAGTATACTTATATGTAATTACATATGTTTCTTTTACTTTTTTTTTTATGCAACGAAGCTAATTTTTGATAAAATTAAAAAAAATTATAACGATCATATGTTTAGGTGAGAAGGTTGGAGGTTTCCACCTTACTTCTTGATGGTAGTCGGATACGGTAAGTAGAAAGAATTTCCTCTTTCTATAACCAAAACCTCACTTTCTCTCTTTCTAACCTCTCAAAACTCAAGCACAACAATTAGAACAAGGAAAGAAAGAGAGGAGTGTGTCCGAAATGAGTGAGGTTTGCATGAGAATTTATATGCCAAGGAACCTCTCTCTTCCTCTATCCCGTCCGGCCTCCTCCTCCTCCTCCTCCTCCTCTCTCTCTCCCTCTTGCTACTCTTGGTTCATAAGGTTGTTGAAGGAAATTTTGATGGAGCATGGTGGTAAACGTTTGGGCAATGAAGTGGGTGACTTGTAACTTGTGAGGTTATTAATGAAGAAAATTTTGATGGGTGTTAGCCATAAACCATGGGTTAATGATGTATTTGATGGGCGAGGTGTTGATATTCATTAATGTACAAGATTTTGTACAAACAAAATCTTCCTCTTTCTTCCCCCTTCCAACCGGCCATAACTCCCCTCCCCAACCTCTCTCTCTCTCTCTCCCTTGTTACTCTTGGGTTGAAGGGATGTAGTTTTTCATTGGTTTGTAATAGGGATGACCATCTCGGCCGATCTGTCCGTATCCAATCCGTTATTCGTCCCGAACGGATCGGATTTTTCGGATATCGGGGCGGATTCGGATTTATTTTTCAAAAAAAATTCGGAGATCGGATCGGATTCGGAGGTAAGTCTGCCTCCGATCCGATCTGCCCCGAATCCAAAATCCGATCCGATCCGATCAGCCTCCGATCCGATATCCGATCCACCCCGAATCCGATATCCGATTCACCTCCGAATATCCGACTATATAAATACCTTTTATTTTTAGGGTTAGTCAATAGTCAATCACCTACCCAATCGACATCACTTCACACAACCCTCTTCGCCCATGACTTCTCCCCCTTCTCTCTCTCTCCTCCCCAACCCCCCTTCCTCTCTCTCTCTCTCTCTCTCTCAAAAAAAAAAAACCCTTCGGCAACGGAGAGATGCGGCAATCTCCCCTCAGGAACGCGGCAGCGAGACTCCCTCCCCATGTTAGTTTTATTTATTTATTTATTTTTCAATTTGTGAGTTTTTTTTATTGAGTTCCAATCTGTGTTTTTTTTTTCTTTTTCCAAATTCGGATTTAGATATCCGATCGGATCTCCGTTCCCCGTTCGGAGTGGGGATGGAGGACAAAAATATAATCTGTTCGGAGTTCGGGGCGGATTCGGAGGGCAGGTGGAGGGTTCGGATTCGGATATTGCTATATCCGCCTCCGATCCGCCCCGTTGCCATCCCTAGTTTGTAAGGTGTTTGGTGGGTTACTTTAGGTTTGCAAGTATAAATCAAATCTTGGAGTACAATACAAATCTATTCCTCTCTCTCTCTCTCTCTCTCTTGCTACCCTTAGGTTTATGGGTGTGTCACACCCCATCCCGGAAAAATATCTCATTTAATCATTTTTCTAATGGGATGGACTCACGCC
Organism: Rhododendron vialii; assembly: GCF_030253575.1. Classification (NCBI taxonomy): domain Eukaryota; kingdom Viridiplantae; phylum Streptophyta; class Magnoliopsida; order Ericales; family Ericaceae; genus Rhododendron; species Rhododendron vialii. The sequence continues at coordinate 17,692,222 of NC_080563.1, read as the reverse complement.
TGATCCTGTTCAAATAATGAATGAAACACACTAACCAGGTGTCCAACACATGAAAGCTTAACTTGCATATATACGTAAAAACTGTCATACAAGACGTACCCACAAGTATCTACAACATAAACAAGCTCCAAAAATAGGCACATAACTAACAGAGTAAAAAAAAAAAAAACTAAACTATATCCATAACTCTTGTCTAGACTTTGTAGTGGACCCACGTATCATCACGCACCTGAAAAAAATACTATGGGGGTGTGAGCTATCAACATGCTCAGTAAACTAGACTATATCCATTAAGCATAATGATAAGTGCTTTAAAATGATTTAAACGACAATATTCAGCTCGACAAATAACTTCCCACCTCATTAAACTACACTTATAAATTAAAAGGCCCTAGGCCATGGCTATAATAGCACTGTCATAGTATTCATAACGCCACTAAGACAATCACTGTGTTTGGTTCACAATTTTGGATTGAAAATTTTGAGTTAAAATGTAAAAACATGTGATTGGATGAGTTATTTCAAAAATAAGTGGGACCCCCTTATGGAGACTCGCCAGAAAAGAAAAAAAGAAAAACTGACGGATAAAAACTGGGTTGGCAAGTTGGACTTAAAGTCTGTCCCGTTCCTCCCTCTCTCTCTCTCTCTTTCTCTCTCTCTCTCTTCAATTACCAACCACTCATCTCTCTCTCAAAATTTCATCCTAACCTGCATGTACAGCTAACTATTTTATCAAAAGGATACAGAGAACGAATCTCTGCGTTTCGTTTGTCCCAACCTCATCTCTCTCTCTCTCTCTCTCTCTCTCTCTCTTCAATTACGTCTTCCCAACTCATCTCTGTCTCAAAATTTATTCATCCCAACCTCCATAGCTAACTCTATTTCCAAAAGTCTACAGAGAAGGAATCTCGCGTAGAAAACGAATCTCACGCCTACACCTCTTCCCTAGGTTTCAAAGTTGCTTCGCGAATCTGTAGCTGTAAAATTAAAGACCCATCTTCTCAAATATCTTCTCAAACCAGCTGGAAGACCTAATTTGAAAGGTTTGGTTGTATAAATGAAGAGGTGGACTACATTCCAGGGGGAGCCCAAACCGACACCAAATCCAGCCATCGCGGAAGAACCGACGAATTCCTCCTTGAGATGTGGCAAATGGCTTCTCCGATCAACAAAGATTCGAAGCTCTAGAGGTAAATACACTAGAAATCGAATGGTTTCTTCGATTTTTATTGTTTTGACTGGGTTAGGGTTTTCGTCCCAATTTTTTTTTTTGTTTTCAATCGGCTGTTTTTATGTTCGAAAAATCATGTGAAAGATCTCCTACTCCTTCAGCCAAATGCAGACTCTTGGGGTTCGAAAAATCCACTTCGGTCGAGTCATGGGGTTCGAAAAAATTGGGGTTAGAAAATAACGGATTTTCCGTGATTTTTCACAAGTAGAAAAATTTGGAACTAGAAAAGAAGAGATTCAGGTCACCATAGGCAGGATTTTCTGTGATTTTTTTGTTTTTAATCAGCTGATTTTTCAATGTACTTATGGATTTTCTGTGATTTTTCGATGTACTCTGTGGGTGTGTGCAATTGAATTCGTAGACGTGTATACACATGGTTGTTGAATAGTAGAGAAATGAGGACACACACGTATAGTAGATTTGCTTCTGAAATAATTCCTAGTATTTCGCTTTATGTCCCGGCCTCCACCATCTAATGCTTTTGGATACTCGTTTTTAGTTAACTGTTATACTCTGGATATTTTCTTAAAAAAAAAAACCCTTTAGATTTTTTTATGTAGGTCTAAAACTTTTTTATTTGGTGATATGGAGGATGAGCTCCTATTTTCGTTTATGCCAAGTTTAGATTAATCCTAAAATGGCCTATGTTGATTGAATGTGCATGTTTCATTTATTCATTTTAGGGGACAAGCCTTTTGAAGGTAAACCACCTGGGAGCCAACCATTGAAGAGGAAGCGAAGTTCTCACTCTCCTACTTCTTCAGCCAACTCTTGTACCGGCGAAAACAGTGTTCAATTGGCAAAGGATTTACAAATCTCTCTCCCCTATGTGTATGCCCCTAGGTAGCATTTTTTATTTCCGTAATATCTGTTTTCCATTTGTTTATGTTGTTAATTATTTGTCCCAACTGTTAGGCCACCATGGACCGCATGAAAATTGATGTAGACATGTGGAGTTATGCGAATGAGGAGATATTTCTCAAAATACTCCTTGACGAATCAAGCAAAGAACAAAGTGTGAACACACGTAAGACAAAAACATTCAATCAACACCAATGGATTTCTATCCACAAAGAATTCACACGCCAGGTTCCTAGGTACGGGTATAGCATCACCAAAATGCAACAAAAGTTTGAACACCTCAAAGCACCTTACAGGTTATTCTGTCAGTTAAAAAAAGTTCATACGAGATTGAGTTGGGATGCAGAGCTTCAAACTTTCACAGCTCCTGATGGAGTATGGGATGAAATAATTAAGGTATTAAACCTAAGTATTTTATTTAATGGTTAGTAATAGTAGTAGCTTCCCCTTTGCCCCGATATACTAACAAACATTTCCCATTACCTATATTCCATGTAGGCCAACAGTAAGTATGAGAAACTTCGCAATAAAGGCATTGACCATTTTGAGTTGTTGGATGAGTTTCTCCACAACTCTATGGCGACCGGTGCCTTTGCACAACCCGGTACCCTTGGTGCAGCCACTTCTGATGAAGAGCGAGCCATGTTTGGCCAGCCAAAGTCCATTCGGGGGGGCCTCGCGAAAGCAAAAATCTAACGGGAGTGGTGGGAGCGTTTCAAAGCAAGTTAAGGGTGAGCAAATTCATGCTTATGAGAGCGTGACACTTGCTAATGAAAGAAAGGCAGGGTACTACAAGGCTTTAACTATCAATTGTCAACAATTTGGAACCCCACAATTCACTATAAAAGAAACCATTGCTGCCCTTCATAACATTCAGGGGATTGTTGGGATACACAGTACTGGAAGGCATATGGCCTTATGATGGGTCCTAAAGGACCTTCTTGGAGGGTAGGGTTCATGAATCACAAGCTGCATAACAGGATTGGTTGAGTCTCAAAGCTGGATTGACCAATTAAGAAGAATAGACAATTAGGTGGTTATGTAAGAAGGCCATTAGTGGCCATTGTTTTTTTTTTTTTTTTGAACTTCTAATTTTCGTGTTATGGAACACTTTAGTTTGTTGAATTCTAATCCATGTTGTTAACTTCTGTTATGGGAATATGTGTTCCATAACACGAAAATTAGAATTCAACAAACTAAAGTGTTCCATAACACGAAAATTAGAAGTTCAAAAAAAAAAAACAATGGCCACTAATGGCTTTCTTACATAACCACCTAATTGTCTATTCTTCCTAATTGGTCAATCCAGCTGTGAGACCCAACCAATCCTGTTATGCGGCTTGTGATTCCTGAACCCTTCCTTCCAAAAAGGTCCTTCAGGACTCATCATAAGGCCATATGCCTTCCAGTACTAATGTCATCAAGGGCAGCAATGGTTTCTTTTATAGTGAATTGTGGGGTTCTAGATTGTTGACGGTCGATAGTTAAAGCCTTGTAGTACCCTGTCTTTCTTTCATTAGCAAGTGCCACGCTCTCATAAGCATGAATTTGCTAACCCCTAACTTTGTTTTGAAACGCTTCCATCACTCCCGTCAGATTTTTGCTTTCCCGAGTCAGTATACATGCTATCGCCCCCCGTACGAACTTTAGCGGGCCAAACATGGCTCGCTTTTCATTGGAAGTGGCTGCACCAAGGGTACCGGGTTGTGCGAAGGCACCGGTCGCCATAAAGTTGTGGAGAAGCTCATCCAACAACTCAAAATGGTCAATGACTTTATTGCAAAGTTTCTCATACTCACTGTTGACCTACATGGAATATAGGTAATGAGAAATATTTGTTAGTATATCGGGGCAAAAGGGAAGCTACTAATATTACTAACCATTAAATAAAACACTTAGGTTTAATACCTTAATTATTTCATCCCATACTCCATCAGGAGCTGTGACAGTTTGAAGCTCTGCATCCCAACCCAATCCCGTATGAACTTTTTTTAACTGACAGAATAACCTGTAAGGTGCTTTGAGGCGTTCAAACTTTTGTTGCATTTTGGTGATATTATACCCGTACCTAGGAACCTGGCGTGTGAATTCTTTATGGATAGAAATCCATTGGTGTTGATTGAATGTTTTTGTCTCACGTGTGTTCACAATTTGTTCTTTGCTTGATTCATCAAGGAGTATTTTGAGAAATATCTCCTCATTCGCATAACTTCACATGTCTACATCAATTTTCGTGTGGTCCATGGTGGCCTAACAGTTGGGACAAATAATTTACAACATAAACAACTGGAAAACAGATATTACGGAAATAAAAAATATTACCTAAGGGCATACACATAGGGGAGAGAGATTTGTAAATCCTTTACCAATTGAACATTGTTTTCGCCGGTACAAGAGTTGGCTGAAGCAGCAAGAGAGGGGGAACTTCGCTTCCTCTTCAATGGTTGGCTCCCAGGCGATTTACCTTCAAAGGGCTTGTCCCCTAAAATGAACTAATGAAATTCACACATTCAATCAACATAGGCCATTTTAGGATTAATCTAAACTTGGCACAAATGAAAATGGGAGCTCAACCTCCATATCACCAAATAAAAAAGTTTTAGACCTACATGAAAAAATCTACATGGTCTTTTTTTTTTTTTTAAAGAAAATATCCGGAGTATAACAGTTAACTAAAAACGAGTATCCAAAAGCATTAGAATCTGATGGAGGAGGCCAGGACATAAAGCGGAATACTAGGAATTATTTCAATAGCAAATCTACTATACCTGTGTGTCCTCATTATTCTACTATTCAACATGCCATGTGTATACACGTCTACGAATTCAATTGCACACACCCACATAGTACATCGAAAAATCACAGAAAATCCGTAAGTACATCGAAAAATCAGCTGATTGAAAACAAAAAAATCACAGAAAATCCAGCCTACAGTGACCTGAATCTCTTCTTTTCTAGTTCCAAATTTTTCTACTTGTGAAAAATCACAGAAAATCCGTTATTTTCTAACCCCAATTTTTTCGAACCCCATGACTTGGCCGAAGGGGATTTTTCAAACCCCTAGAGTCTGCATTTGGCCGAAGGAGTAGGAGATCTTTCACATGATTTTTCGAACATAAAAACAGCCGATTGAAAACAAAAAAAAATTTGGGACGAAAACCCCAACCTAATTGAAATAAAAAAAATTGAAGAAGTTGTTCGATTTTTGGTGTATTTTCCTATAGATCTTCGAATCTTTGTTGACCGGAGAAGCCATTTGCCACATCTCAAGGAGGAATTCGTCGGGTTTTTCGTGGTGGCTGGATTTGGCGCCGGTTTGGGCTCCTCCTGGAATGTAGTCCACCTCCTCATTTATACAACCAAACCCTTCAAATTAGGTCTTCCAACTGGTTTGAGAAGATGTTTGAGAAGATGGGTCTTTAATTTTACAGCTACAGATTCGCAAAGCAGCTTCGAGACCTGGTGAAGAGGCGTAGGCGTGAGATTCATTCTTTGCAGAATTTTGAAAATAGAGTTAGCTGTGGAGGTTGAGATGAATAACTTTCAAGACAAAAATGAGTTGGGAAGACGTAGTTGAAGAGAGAGAGAGAGAGAGAGAGAGAGAGAGAGAGAGAGAGAGAGAGAGAGAGAGAGAGAGAGAGAGAGAGAGAGAGATAGATAGATGAGGTTGGGACAGACGAAACGCAGACATTCGTTTTCTGTAACCTTTTGATAAAAGAGTTAGCTGTACATGCAGGTTGGGATGAATTTTTGAGAGAGAGATGAGTGGTTGGTAATTGAAGAGAGAGAGAGGAACGGGACATACTTCAAGTCCAACTTGCCAACTCAGGTTTTATCCGTCAGTTTTTCTTTTTTTCTTTTTTGTGAGTCCCTGTAAGGGGTCCCACTTAGTTTTGAAATAATTCATCCAATCACATGTTTTTACATTTTAACTCAAAATTTTCAATCCAAAATTGTGAACCAAACACAGTGATAGATTGCCGGCCTTTGAATTCTTTTTGGCCCCACCAACTTTTTTGCACTAAAAAATAACTTTACGAAACAAAAACTCAAAAAGGGGAACCGAACACAGTGAATATTCATAATCTCGTCACTAAAGCAATATACTTTCTGCCACTAAGGCAATATTTGTCATGCCACTAAGGCAATATCATTCGCGCCACTAAGGCTATATTACTCGCAATGCCATTAAGACCATATTCATAACGCCACTAAGGCTATTTAGCAGTTAACTTCAGGCCAAGCATGATTATCACCATTTACCATTTTTCACAGGCTATACACATTATTACAATCTTCTATAAAATTTAAATACGTACACCCACCTCGAAGCCCAGCAAAATTGTACCAACACAAGTTCACTCCCTACGTGGAGTTGCGGTACTCGTTGCTGCTTCCGAATCTAACAAACATCACATAAATCCACACATGTAAGTATTAGTATAAAGATGCTCATAAAAATGAATACTAGCAATCACTTGCTTATAAACTTTCCGTCACTAGTTATAACAATTGATTTCTAGTTTCCAACACAAGTCCTAACATATTAAGATGCAATTCAGCTCTTAATATTCATCTTCAACAATCACAAATCTTATTTTCAGCATCTACCATATAATTTCTGCATTTACACAACTAGTTTTGGCATCCAAATTCACCTTTTTAGCAGCTAGGTTCATATTTGCTGCATATACTATCAAATTTTAGCTCATAACAAGTAAAGTCTATACTTAATTACATTTTACAGTTCTAAAATCACAGGTTCAACATCTGTTTCCTAGTTTCATCATTTTAGAGATTCATTTTTCCAGCAAAATCACATTTCTAACAACTGTAAGAGTAGGTTCCAACCTTGTTATTCCACTCCAACCAGCCAAACAGGTATCATATATACATCAAATAAACTTCAGTTAAAGCATCTAAGAAAGTAATTCCCAGCACCTAGCCACATGTGTTTAAGTTCCTAAAAGAATACATATTTTCCCTAATTCAAATCCTACACAAACCCTAGAGTTAAACTCAGAGAGAGAATGTAAACAAATCACCAAACCCCTCGACTAAGAAGACAATTAAGAGTACTTACGCAAACCTTGGTTCTTTTTTTTTTCTTTTTCTTCTCTTCCCCTTTTTCCCTTCTTTTCCGTTTGCTCTTCTTCTCTTGCATATGTTTCTAATTTTCCTTTGTTTGTTTATTTTTTTTTTCTATTCCAACAGATATGTATTACATATACATACATGCATAACCAATGCTTTTCACGTGCACACACAACACATGCCATTTTTTTTTAACAACTCAAACCCTATAGTTCTAGGAAATTACATTGAGGTCCACATAAAAATAGAACTCACCTTTCATTCTTTTTTTTTTACTTGTTCTTTTTTTTAAAGAACTGGGTCTCACATGGTGGGTGATGGAAATCTTAATGGGTGAGGATGGCTAACTCTTGGACAATAGGGTGGTTGATTAAAGAGGTGATCTAGTGATGGAAATTGTGATGGATGGTGGTGGTAAACTGTTGGACAATAGGGTGGTTGACTAGTGAAGTGACAAATTCTCTTTTTCCCACATTTCTCTCTTGTTACCCTTGGGTTATAAGGTGGGTGATGGAAATTTAGATGGCTGACGATAACAAACTCTTGGGTAAATGAGTGCGGTGAATATATGGACAAGATTTTTGTACCAACCAAATCTCCCTCCTCTATTCCTCTCTCGGCTAATCTCTCTCTCTCTCTCTCTCTCTCTCTCTCTCTCTCTCTCTCTCTCTCTACTCTTGGATTTTAGGGTAGGTGGTGGTAGAGTTGACAGGTGGTGGTGTAACGATCTTAATTTTGATCAATAAAATTATAAGTTTAATAAAAATTTCTTTTACTCGATTTTCTTATTTATTTATTTATTTAAGTGTTGATATTATAAACAAAATTTAAAACTAATTAAACTTAGACATGGAGTCCTTAATACACACACATTTACAAACTCTTACCATAATAAATTTTAAATACACGTACAAACCCTTACCATAATACACCCATGCATGCACCCGAAAACCTTAGTTACATCACCCCAACCTTTCATACACATTTTATCTCTTTCCCATCAAATCAATTTAGTGTGAGAGAGATATTGAGGCATAGAGAAATCTGAGGGAAGAGAGAGAGAGAGAGAGTTAGCCGAAGATGTCAGAGAGAGAATTTACGTGTGAAAGAGGGAGATGAGGTTTTTGATTTACAAACATGCACCATCTTCATTTCCTAGGAACGTTATCCCATAATTTAGGGGGGAAAATGACTCAGAGAGGAAAGAGAACTTAGAGCAATCATGACAAAACATGCCATGTTTCTCTTCCTTGTGGCACACGCACAAAATGAGAGAGAGAGAGAGAGAGAGAGAGAGAGAGAGAGAGAGAGAGAGAGAGAGAGAGAGAGAGGGACAAATACTTTCACCACTTCTCATCATTTCTCTATTTTCTATCCTACAACATATATATAGCTTATAAGCCTAGACCATGAGTAGGTAGCTTACATTGACAAGACAAGACATGAGAGAGAGAGAGAGAGGGGATGAGTAAATTCGGATGAGAGGGAGAGAATATAGTGTTCTCTTACACACCCACTTCATCTTACATTTTTCTAGGTTACAATCTATGTGATCACATGCATGCATTTAATAAAACACAAAAAGAGAGAGTGTGTGTGTGCTGGTTGAGAGAAAGGGAGTAAGATAGCGTGAGATTTTCTTACTCAAACCATCAAATATATTGTTCTCTTGAGTTGAAGAGAGAGAGAGAGAGAGAGAGAGAGAGAGAGAGAGAGAGAGGTTGGGGATTTCTACCCAAAACTCACATCATGACTAGCCTATGTCATCCTATGATATAGCTTACAAGTCAGAGAGAGGGAGAGAGAGAGAGAGAGATAGAGAGAGGTTGGGGATTTCTACCCAAACTCACATCAGGACTAGACTAGCCTATGTCATCCTATGATATAGCTTACAAGTCTGAGAGAGAGAGAGAGAGAGAGAGAGAGAGAGAGAGAGAGAGAGAGAGAGAGAGAGAGAGGGCACCACCTGCCTATAAATATTCTTCCCATTTGCCATTTTGGGACACCACTTACCCCACTCACCACCATTTCCCACATTTCATATCTCATTTGGAAGTTTTTAGGAGAAAATAAAGAGAGAAAGTCACGACTGAGAATAGCTCAAGCCATCACAATTTCTATCACCTTTCCACCATATGTGCCACCAAAGTTTTAGCTCTTAAGTTTGTTTAGTTTCTTGGAGTCCTAGTTTAAGAAAAAAGAAGAAGAAAGGAAAGGAAAGGAAAGTATTCCTTTTTTTACATTTCTATCCGAGGCTGTAACGACTCACTTCAGCTGACCAGCTTAGAATACCAAGTCAACTCTCATCTTAACTCTTAAAGCCTGTTAGACCGGTAGTGGACCAAACCGCTACCTCATTCACCTGAAATGGTTAGTGAGTGTTACTGCTCCATTCAAGCGGAAAGCATAAAAATAATTTACAAGAGCAAATATGGATCCAATAAAGCTTCCAATCATATAAAACATAAACATACTGTTTTTTACAAAACTATAAGTAAGCAACAACTTTTTCAAGAAGCCATAGGGTTGATACCCTCGCAACCGGGAGTTATGACAGTACCGTGACCCTGCGAAAACAGGTTACTTCCAACAATTTATATACCATGTTTGTGTATAGCAAACAGACAATTTATATACCCTTCTTGTGTACATCAAGAAGAAAACGAATCCAACCAACATCAGAGCTATGGCATACTCTTGAAATAAAAACACATTTCAAGCAACTTGATCCATATCCACAATCGTCAAAGTATCTCAACATTTGCAGAAAAAAAATGTAAGTTTAATAGTAGCTCTCCACTTCAATGAAACAACACACTCACCTTAGATCAAGTTTTCCCCAATTATTTTCTTCTTCTTCTTTGAACTCTCTCTCTCTCTCTCTCTCTCTCTCTCTCTCTCCAGTGACATGAAAAGAAAGAACGGAGAGAATAGGTTCTCAAGGCTGAACCCTTCCTAAGTTGTGAAGCATGAGGTGTCAAATTTCTATCAAGAGGTGGCATGCATATGGACATGTATGAAATCCTAGCTAAAATAAAAATATAACAAATCGGATAATTCCTCTACTTCTACGTCCTTCCCTTTCTTTTCTTTTTTTCCTCCCTTCTATTTGTTACATTTGTATTCTTCTTTTTATTAACTACCTTCTCTTAATATTTATGTTTTTCCAAACTAATAATAAGGCACATCCGTTTTAATTCACCAAAAGATGCAAATTGCCTTGTCAAGTGCGATGCACGTGTATATTCGCGACGGGTGTTACAGAGGCGACATAACTCTGTTCATCCACCAATCCGACGTTTTCGTAACCATACCCACCACCAAGAAAAAAGGTAGAGACCTCTTATCTACTCATCTAAACATAGTAGTGCTACGTGTTCATTTGATTTTAAAAAGTATTAATCTATTAAAAAAAATAGAAATATGCCTCCAAGAAAACTAGGAAATGGGTTACGTGTTGAATGATTTTCTTATAAGTAGCTGTAGCAGGCCGAGTAAAATGGCTCGGACAATTTCCGAACGTGATCCAATAATCCCTTTCAACTCTAAGTCATCTTTTTCTCAACGTTCGGAACAACAACCGTAGCCGAGGGTCCCCGCAGCCGAAGGTTCCGTTAATTACTACTTCCTTAAACGCTCCAGTCCCAGTACCCGGATGGGCGGGGAATACATTCGTTTGGACAGCTGCCGAGGTCGCACGAAATGCTCGGTTCTGAGCGTGGCGTAGCCGACGATCCAGCCCGTCTGCGTTAGAACAGTATCGTGACGTCATCCAAACGGTTATGAGGATAATGATGGGGGCACGTGAAGGTGCTAGCTCATCTTGAAAACGGTTGCAAAACCCTAAACGTGATGTAAGAGTGACGTCAGCCGACGCGTGTTGAGCATCGGTGCGACCTTGGAGACCAAGCTAAGGGTTCCCTATAAATATCCCATTATGCCTTCTTGGAAGAGGTACGCACAGAACAAACCCTAGCTCCTAATCCCTAATTCTTCCTTGCAAGTAAACTGACTCTTGCACCGGAGGGCCATCCCGGAGAACCTCCGGTGTGGTCTTTAGTCGTGCTTCGTTTTGCAGGACAGAGCAGGGAACCAGGAGCTAATCTCGAGCCCACATACAGAAAATATAAACCACTCGGAACGGAGCCCCCACAGTAGCCTCTGTTGTAATGCAAATGATATTGAAAAGTCATGTTAAAGGATTAGATTAATTAACCTAGGAATTGACTGATTTCGCATAACAGCTTATATTGTTATATATAAATGTTAAATTTGAATTTAAGAATTATAATTAATGCTTCCAAAAAATTGGGGTCATTACTTAGCAAGCTTTGAAAGAATAATGTGTTCAAGAGAAAATGATGCATGCGTATAAGACACGAGAATCGAGAAAACCATGTATTCGAAAATGAAAGGGGCTAAAGAGAAATTTTGACATGTGTAAACCTGGGAGACCGGAATGGCGGAACCAGTGTTTGAAAATGTGTGAGTAAACCTGAAAGACCAGAACGACAGAACTAGAGTTTGTAATTGCATGGTCGACCGTCATTCTGAATGAGGGAGTAAACGAAACCAGTGCTAAAGAAAAAGATTTGATAAGGAGCAAAATTGACATTTTGACACGAAGTGCGATACACTATTTTGAACTGACACTTGGCACTTTTATTTGTACGATATCTATAATAGTCGAAATGTTTAAAATTCTGTTTGATGCCTTGTAAAGTAGATGCTAATTTTGCTAAAGTATGGGGTATAGATGTAGGAGTTAGCTACTGAGTTTAAAAGTTCACGGTGTTACTTTTGTTTTCCTGACATCTTATGCCAGATTTAGAAGGCGAACATGAGGCGTACTATAATCTGGAGCAGTATGGAGCCAAGCAGAATATCGCTGAAGAAGACGACCACCTTGAAGAGTAAAAATTTCCTATAGTTCCAATCCCTCTCTATCTTTAAATAAATATAATTTGCATTTGAGAATAAGTTGGGATGTAATGACTTATTATTCAACTTTTATTTAATCAATGTTAAATTTGAATTAAATAATTATAATTAACGCTCCCAAAAAATCGGAGCGTTACATGTGGTGGATGTTCATTGATTTTAGGAGTGTTTGAATGGTGGGGAGTATATATGTATCAAAAAGTACAAGATTTTGTACAAACAAAATCTAACTCTCTCCTCTCTCACTCATTCTTTCTTCAATTCAAGGGATATACACTTGTTTGCTAAAAAAGAAGAAGCATTGTAAGTATACAATCTATGAAGTACAAGATTTTATTGGAATCTATGGCTAGGGTTAGTTAAACATTCATCTTAATTTAATAAGAAACATTCATCTTAATTTAATAAGAAATAGTAAAATGAAAATTAAGTAAAAGAATTATAGTAAAATGTTAAATTTTATTCGAAAAAAATTGGGATGAAAATATGGATCGTGACATAAACCTTCACCGATTAAAAAGTGGGTATTATCTGAGATACATAGCCGTTCAAGTGCCAAAAATTCTACGACTCTCTTAGGGCTTTTATTGAAATCTCTAAAATCAAAAATTAATTATGATTGTTTAGGATACAATGATTAGAAAAATAATATATTCGCATTGATTTAAACGGATTAAAAATTGGAGCACTTAAATAAAAGCTCTTCATTTGGTTCTACGGCTCTCTTAGGACTCTCATTAAAAATCTTAAAGCCAAAAATTATTTATAACACTTTAAGATAAAATTATCAGAAAAATAAGATCTTTGCACTGTTTCAAACTTATTGAAAATTCGAGCACTTAATTTTTTTAGACGGTTTATATTTTAAAAAATATGATGAAAAAATTAAGTACTCTAATTTTTAATCCATTTGAATTGGTGTGAAGATCTCACTTTTTTGATTATTTTATCCTAAGGGATCATAATTAATTTTTGGTTCTAGGGCTTTCAATGAGAGTACTAAGAGAGCCATAGAATTTTGGGCACTTGAACGGCGCCGTATGTGCTCAAATAATACCCACTTTTTAATCGGTGAAGGTTTGGCTTAGAGTTTGATGACATGACATGTTTGCATTGGTTTGGAGGAAAGTTGGACTTTTTCTCCCTTATGGAGAGAATTTATTCTCCATATTTATATATGATAGTTATAAAACGTATTTGACTTAATACATACTCTATAAAAATAATCGTAGTGTATCATGTTCACAACACTTATTTACACAACTCACATACTTGTATGCGTACAATAATTTTACGAGATAATAAAAGAAATGCACAACTACGTAAGAGAAAAATTATTATTGTGTAAAATGCTATTTGAAAATTCGGACCGTTATATTTTTTCTCAATTGAATTTTTTTTTTTGTCTTTTATTCACTTAAAATTACTAAACTACTCTTGCCCCCTTGATTAACTTTTTCCTATATGAAATGCAAGTTGGTAATTTCACGTAAATAAAGACAAAAAAAGAGTGCCAACGGAGAAAATGAGAGTGTTAAAATCAATTTTCTAAATTTATCCGTATAAACTAAAAATGATATGAATCTGTCAATATTTCTTCTACCATGAGTTTATCATTTCAAAAAAACGAATCATGACTATGACAATTATCGCTCCTTTTTCCACGGAAACAAAATATCTCCTAAAAAACACACTGTTTATAAAAATAAAGATAGTACTACTACTAAATGGAAAGAACGAACTTCTTGCCCTGACCAGCAGCAGGGGCCGAGGCCTCACCATTTCCAAAAACCCAGAAACGCCGTCGATCGGAGCAAACCCTCCCGAACGATGCATCGGTGGTGCACGAAACTCCGTTCACTGTCCCTCCTTCATTGCTCTACGCACAAACCAACCCTAATTTCTCTCTCATCATCACCATCTACCCATCGTCTCCTCCACTCTTCTCCGCAGCTCCTTTACAGGCCCCTGGCATCCACCTTAATATCCCCCAACCTTAAGCCCCTTTTCAACGCTTCCTCCGCCTCTCACCCTTCGTTGCTCAATCAGGCTGTCTGCTCCCATCCTCTTCCCCATCTCTCTGTAAGTACTAAGGGTTTGTTTTTGTTTAACCCATTTGGATTGAGGGATTTTGTGAGAAAAGAAAAGAATACAGAAGGGATTCTCACTACTTGTTTGGATAAATGGGTGAGGAAGAATGATGAGGAACGTGTGTAAATGCAAGACTTATTTTGTTTCTCACAAAAAATGATATAATTTGGTGGGAAACCATTACCCTTTCTTTCTCATAAAGTCACATGATAATGTGGAAATGGAAAAAATAGATTTTGGGCACAAGGGTGTTTTCATCTCTCGCTATGGATTTTCCTGGATTTGGGTAACTTGATCTGATATGATATGAAGACTTCTACTGCAGTTGGCGCACTCAAATCTAAGCATCAATTTGAGTGAATGAATGCTTCGTTTTTGTTATAGTTGTAAGCGTGTGAAACAGCTGTGGGAGAGGCTGTAGGTTAGTCTGAGGTGCGCGCAAGCTGCCCGACATTACCCCCCCCAAAAAAAAAAAAAAAATTGTAGCCAGGAATTTAGTTGCTTACAGAACTGTACTGATTATGTGACTCGACTTTGAAAAGGATAGTTGTAAATCTGGATGTCGCGAAGCGGTCTAAAAAAATTTGAGCGAACATTTGGATAATTTTTTCAGGGAAAGTTAGTCTAATATAAGTTGTATTAAGGAGTGCAGGAAGTGCATTTTATTAAGGGCTGGAGTAAACCCACTGCATTGCCAAGATGAGGCTCTAGAAGGTAGGAAACTTATAAAAATGGAGGGTGGTTTCATTTCCATTGAGATCCAGAAATGTTTTGAAGGGATTTCAGAAAGGTTTATTTTTCTTGTCAAAAGTACTGTGCCCCCAATCTTGTCCAGTTTTGAAATACCAATTTAATGAACTGCCCTGCCCATTCGAAACACACGGGAGAAATTGTGGATTATCATAACTCAACTGAGTCTAAGCCAATTGAAATGTGTAGTTTACTTATCTACTATTCTTGGTTATTTGGGCAATCGAGAGTGATGAACTTATAGATTTGGTGTTTACTGATTGTGGGCATGTTCAACTTCTGTTTGTATTCTTCTTTTCCGCTTGTTTTCCAAATAAATTTAACAGAAGAAAATTGAATTCAAATCAATGGAGTACTCACGGTCATGGGGATGTAATGGGTTCTAAGTGATTCTGCAATGTTTATTTTCCTTCTCCTTATCTCCTTATGGGTTCTTTGTGCTTAACTCTTAGCTCATTCAAGTGCGGCATCGTACAAAGAAGGAGAAGAGGGAGAAAACAAAGAAGTTTAAGCCGTGGACACCAGTCACGTCCAAGTTGAAGAAAACCAAAATGAAATGTTATTCGTAAGTTTACAACTTTATGATCTACATACATACTTACGAGCATGTCTTGATAATTATGCGTAATAGATGTTATTTTATCTTCAAAGAAAAGGAATTTACTGGGTTATGTGTTTTTTTTTTCAGATCTTATAAGGGGAGATTTAGGGTAATGAATGATGGCACAATTAGGCGGTGGAAAGAGGGCAAGCGACACAATGCACATTTAAAGGTCTGTGTATTCTTTTTTCTCCTTTCTAGATTTTGGTTATCAAGTAGCTTAAAGTTGTGGAATGGTGGCATAAGAGTAGAGGCTACTGTCATAGTTGAAAAAGAAACTCATTGAAACTCTTTGATCATATAGACTTAAACATGCTTTGTTTGTCTCTCTCAAATGAGTGTACCGTTAGATTGTGACGACGTGACGGTTATATGTAGCTGCTAGCTTGGCTTCTATGATGACATGTATATCTCTCTTTGGTAGTACTACTCGGAATAGAGGAGATTGCATGATTTTGGGTTACTTTCTCAATAGTATGCTTGCGCTCTCTTTGTTCTTTCTAAATCTCTGACAAGGTATTAGAGCTTTGTTTGTAAGTTGTTGGAATTCAAATTTCAAGTCTTGTTATGCCTTGTTCGGTTGTGGGTTTGGAAAATTTTTGGGTTTGGTTTTTGGGTAATGAATGAGGAGAGAAAATAGGCTAATAATTGGGGATAGGGGTAATGAGTGGAGAGAGAGAGAGAGAGAGAGAGAGAGAGAGAGAGAGAGAGAGAGAGAGAGAGAGAGAGAGAGAGAGAGAGAAATGAGATTAATGATTGGATATAGGGGTAATGAGTGGAGAGAGAAATGAAAGTAATGATTGAAAATATAGGTAATGAGTGGATTTGGGTTCGGAAAATTGGTAATGAGTGGAGAGAGAAATGAAAGTAATGATTGAAAATATAGATAATGAGTGGATTTGGGTTTGGAAAATTTTCCAAACCCACAACCGAACAAGGGTTTTGTTTCTTCTCCTGTCGTGTGATGATTACTGCACTCTGAACTATATGTCTTTGTGCACCCTTTCAGTTAAGTCTATATTTGCTTCTCCACGTGCCGGATGGTGACATGTGTGACACCAAGTGCTAGCTTGATGTACATTGCTGGTACCATTTCCTAATAGCTTAAGTTGGTATAATTGGTGTTTTAGCACGTATGAATGTAGCTATTTTTGTAATAAACTACTATTGGAGTATCGAGTGGCATTACACGTAAAGGAGGCTGACCAATTATGAGTCCTGTTCTCTTTGTATTTGTCCTCTCTTTATTATTCTCTCTTGGTCTGTTGTTGGACTTATTTGTTCAGTAGTATATAATGGTTCTAACACGTATAAAGGGAGATATTAAGTTATTCTCTGTTTAAACACACAAGGACATAGATAGTGGAAGTGTAGGAAGATAAGGACATGGGCCAATTTATTTCCCCATTGAGGTTTGGTGGAGTTGCAAATGATAAGTGAAGAGGTTGAGTAACTTTGAAAAATGATTCAACATGCATGTATGAGGGTCCACAACCTTTAGTGAACAGCATTGGCAGAAATGAAGTAGGAGAGTGAAACAAAGAGTCAGAGATTGTCTCTAGTGAAGGTCGGGCCTTTGTGAAACATATGCCATTGAAAATCAAGAAGCTAGTTTGGGTTTTGTATCTAATGCGTCGCATGAGCTCTGGAAAACTTGGCACCTAGTTCTTTGCCCCTTGAGGACATGGTTTCCAGCTTTTCATCTCAAATAGTTTCATATGCTTGATGGGAACAATTTTTATGGCTGATGGCTATTGGAACTTAAAAATCTTATGATCCAGTGAGGTGCATGTGTGGCATTGAAATTATCGTGATGTTCCGGGACATTCTGCAGGATAATTTTAAAGCAATCAATGGAGAGAGACACAACTTAATAAAAGCCTTGAAAGATGATATTGCAGTGTAAATTCAGCATCTGACTCGATAACTGGATAATATTTACTGTTCTAAAAGTCGGTCTAGGCGGTGGTCTGCCGCCTCGACTAGGGGCATAGGCGCTGAATTAGGCAGCAAGATGATTAGTCGTTTGCTAGGCGGGATTAGTTGGTGACTAATTTGCTAGGTGGCAGGGCGGGATTAATCGGAGAATTAGGCAGCTAGGTAGGATTAATTGTGGGTTAAATACGTAATTTTCCAAATCTACGGGGTTAAATGTTGTGGTCATATACTATAGGGGTTTTAATGTAGTTTTAATATGGTATATATTATACATCTACACTATACAATATAAATGATCGATTCAAATACAGTGTATACATCTACACTATACAAAATTAAGTGAAATT
Source organism: Rhododendron vialii (assembly GCF_030253575.1). Taxonomy (NCBI): domain Eukaryota; kingdom Viridiplantae; phylum Streptophyta; class Magnoliopsida; order Ericales; family Ericaceae; genus Rhododendron; species Rhododendron vialii. The sequence goes on along the minus strand of NC_080563.1, from coordinate 17,674,368 downwards.
AAGTGTATGTAGGCTCTGTTTACATGTAGGCTCTATTTCCTCTGTTTAGATGTGAATTGATGTTTTGTTGTACTTATGTTGTTCTACATACTCAAAACTGGCCGCCTGACCAGCGCCTAAGGACTTGTAGAACACTGATAATATTCAATTCTGTAATGCTTATTACAGTATGCTGGTGCCTCTTATACTGACAATCCTTTAACTCTCGTTAACTTCCCCTAAGCAACCACTTTGTATGTTGGAGTTTGTCCCACATCGGTTAATTATCTCCTCGAAAACTAGTACATGAGCCTGACTGGCGTCTCCACTCATTGCCAGTTGGTTTTGAGTTGGATGCTTTAACAAGATACATATTAATGACTCGTCGAATACCAAGATCAATGACTCTTATTAGATGCATGAAATGACTTTTGAATACCAAGGACAATAACCCTCGGAAGCGTCAACAGTTTGTGTAGACTTCTTGGAAAAACTCCTGGAGTTCCATTTTCTTAAACTTACACGTCTGCAATTGTGCATTCGATGTCTTCTAAAACTTTCAATAGTAGTTTGCATGTGTATATTGCTTAATTTTAATTTTAATTTTTTGATATGATGACTCCTCAATTCTTGGTACCACTTGGAAGAGTAGACCAGCCATGTTTTGCTATTCCAAATAACCTTGTCCGGTTGTCTGTATCACTCTGAAAATTCTGTGAAAGGAATTATGTTACTAGCTTGTCAATACTGTGCAATCTAACAAATCAATCTTTGATTTTCGAAGATCTATCTTATATTTGAGGGATTCAGCTTTTATTTGAAGCTCTGGTATTTCCAATGGACGTCGTTTTCTACAATTGTACTCTTTCATTCTCGTTAGCATCTCACAGTCTATCACACCTGGTTTAGCTATAGATTATTCCATTGTTTCTTCAACGATTTCTTGGATGAGTATTCATGTTTTGGTGTTTTGGCTTGTATTTTTCCTCTTAATAATCGCTCATAGTTCCATGGCAAATATTTCTGCACGCAACTTATTTCATTTCTTGGCCTTGAACAAATACGGTTTTTGCCTCGTGCTCTTAAAGATTGCAATCTAACCATCACCATAGTACAATGACCCATAAACTGTAATAGCACACTGCACATACCATACCACCACTCATCTGCAGTTGAAATATTCTATGTCCATAATCTAAGCCAAGAATACTTACAAAATACTCTTAACCTCTGAATTTATGTGATTTTCAGAACTGCTAAAACCTTGTTGTCTCTCAATAAGAGGATTTCTTTTTCTGGAGTCTGGACTGCCTATTAAAAAGCGAAAAGAAGAAGTTGATTCTAGGATTTTGTTATGTGATATGGCCATCTATCTGTTGTTCCAACGCCCGTCCTTTGATCTGCAATATCAGAGATCAGATATAGAACAATCACGAGAGAGATAGAGAGCGCTTTGTAATATCTCAAACCACTGTTGGAGCCAAGATTTCTTTCTAAAGGATATTTGGTGAGACTTTGCAGTATCTCAAATCACTGTTGGAGACAAGATTTCTTTCTAAAGGATATTTGGTAATTATATTTATATTAGGCCTAAGGGTGCTGCGTGTTGGTACTAAATTCCTTAAGAGAGAGCTACAGTTGGAGCCAAGATTTCTTCCCTAAAGGATATTTGGTAAAGCTTTGAAATCCTGAATTATATTAGGCTAAGGCCTAAGGGTGCTGCCCGTTGGTACTTATTTTCTTTTGCTCTCATTGCTTTTCCTAAGCAACCTCCAATTGTTTCCATCACCTATTTAATTATCTACAAAGACATGACTCTTTGAATTTAAAGAACTATAGCATCTTCCTAGATGCATGAATGGCTCTTTGGATGGTAAACCGAAACATCAACATCTGAATTGGGTGCTTTATGACATGGCCACTGGTGAGGGTGTTTCACTGCATGATGTATCAGGTGTTGTATTATCAGAGGTCATGATTTTGCTGCTGTTACTCCAGATAATTCATAGGAGTCATCATAGTTGGAACATCACTTGTGCATTAATACTTTGAAGTTTGAACGAACTTATTTGTTTTCAATTGCATGAAAGTGGGGAATGTTTGATAGCTCCATGATGGGGCGTCACCTTTACATGGCAAAAATACTGGCAATTGTTACGTGCTTTCCTGTCAATCAACATTTGCTTATAGCAGAACTTTGTTATTTTTTGTGAGTCTGAATTTTACAATATCATTACTGTTATCATTCTTTTGCTAATTGCTTTCTTGCATTTAGGTAAGTTGTGGTCCTGATGCTGGACTGTAATGATATTGTTCTGCTTCTATTGCAGTTTTTAACTGTGAAATGTTCATGTTTAACCTACAAGATTCTGTTTGTTTCATGCAGTCTAAGTCAGCAAAACGTAGACTCAGACTGCCTGGTATTGTTCCTTTGGCTTATGCAAAAGTCATGAAGAAACTCAACTTCTGTGGTTAAACACTTGTGAGTGCTCTGTTTTCTCTGTTTGTGCTGTGATTTTTCTCTATGAAGACTAAGCATTCAACCCCGGCTCTTATGATTTTTCTCCCTTTCCTCTAGTTTTTGTATTCGCAGACTGAAAATACAGAACGTGATTCTGTAGCAAGAGGATCAAAACCAGCAATCTATTTGGCTTGAGGCTATGAAACTTTTATGTTCTTTGTTAGAACTGCTTTGTTTGTATTGGAAGAGTTTTAGAAGGAATTGTCTGTTAGATTCTTTGAATGGGTTGATTAGCTGGACAAAGTATTAATTTCAGCAATTTATGTTGATTTGGAAAATGAAATCAACATTTAAGTGCTAACTGTCTAAGGGCATCATAATCTGCCTATCTACTTGACAGTTTATCCAATTTCAGACTCGGGTTTCCTTTGAGAAAGAACATGTTAATAATGCTATATAAATGTCAATTTGTATCATCGAATTGTTTGGTAACAAGTATATTAGCTATTCCGTGTATACAATCCATATGGTAATGTAAAACCTTAAACCATTGGCAGCTGTCCTTTCACAACTCCTCCTCTAGACAGAGACTCATAGTCTGGATTATACTCGTACCGTATCCACTTCTTGTACTCCGGTGAGTAGCGATAGGCTTCTTTCACACTGAACCTCCAAGTGCAGAGGTTGTTTTGGTTCTTGTTGCAATCATAGTCATTTTTGAAAGCGATAATTGTGCCTTGGGTTGTCGAGCAGTTCCACATGGTTGATGATGGGAAAATCACGCTCTGTCGGAAAGTGAAACTAAATGCCTCTTGAGGTTTCAGGTGAACAACTTCGCGCTCATCATCAAATGAGAAGCACCGGATGCTGATCTGAGTCTTGTCCCAGTTTCGAACATTGACTGTCTTCTGAGGCGATCGCCAGAAGGATGCCTCAGATGATGGGAAGAAGACGAGGGTTGCAGTTAGTAGTATAATGAAATTGGTTGCGTTGACAGTTTGTGTCAGAGTAGCGGTCATTGTGGTGGCGGTGACGGTTATCAACTTCTGTAGATAGCAAATTAGAACAAATGAATAGTTTGATGTGGGTTATATGGCGAGAAAGGAATTTGAGATGCTTCGAAGGGGTTGAAATGTCATTGTCTAGGATCAAGAGTTTTTTAGTGAATAGTTTGTATAGCTGGGACCTCTTGACCAACTATTGGATTGGTTTGAGCTTTTCCATGCTCATGGGAGTGTATAGAGCCTTTTTGTCTTGTGGTATTTTTTTTTGTAGTTGGGTGGCTTTCCCTTAAAGCCTTCTTTTTAATATATTTATTTACTTATAAAAAAAAAATAGAACAAATGAGCTTGAGAAGGAAGTTGTGAAAAGGAAAAGAAAAGGAAGGAGCTACCAATGGTATTTTAGCTTAGTAATGTTATTGGCTAGAATCTCTAATCCATTCAAATGGGCCATTATGTATATTTGGGCAACAATGGTGGCTGTCCGAGGTGGAATACGAGAAATGCCAATTATTGAAGGATACAATTCAAGGTTACAATGAACGCACTTGGCTCAACGATTGTGTAATTGCACTTCAAGTGCAATGAGGTTGTGGGTTCAATTTCTAGAGAAAGTTAACCTTTGTCGATATGTTAGATATGGCTTGGGGCAGGGCAATACCTACATATGTCACAGAACCGACCACGGAAAGGTTGTGGATGCAAGAGTGGGTCTCTCTAAAAAATCTTGTAAAACTGGGCTGTCTCTCGATGTACATATATTTTTTGATCTTTCTGTCTTTCGATATGTCGTCTTAATTTTGATTGAACATAAACTTCTGTTGATATGATGGCTCCCTCGAAACAAAATTTTCTTTTCCTTTCTAGGGTTAAAAGTTTGGTCAACCAACCTCTTATAGTCTTATGCAATGATCTTCCTAGTCAAATAGATGTGAAATGCTAGAAAGGAAACAGTTTTACGTCCATAACGTACAACAGCAAGGAAACAAAAGAAAATCCGTAGGGTCCAAATGCATAGAATTCAACAAAAAGGAAACAAAAGAAAATCCGTACGGTCCAAATGCATAGAATTCGTATGTCTAAATACAAATTAAAGCTCGAATTTCGAAACATGTTTCTCGAGCAGAAACCATGCATGGTACGATGATACAAAAGGGAAATTCCTCTTCTCTATCTCTCTCTCACGCACAACCAAAAACAAATAGAAAAGCACTCCGATGAGGTAAAGCGATGAAAAGTAATTCCATTTCGTTGAGATCACTCTGGTAATAATTTTGCAGATTCTGGTTACAAACTGAGGATGGATGGTGTTTTGGGAGTTTTCAGAAACCAATTCGTTGGATTAATTCGTATGCCCAACAAAATGCCTAGACCAAAAGCAAAAAAGGAAAGAACAAAAGCCATGCATTCAGGAGGCATTCTGTGCATGCGAAAACGTAAAGGATGGAATAGGGGAAATACCTCTCCCCTCTTTTCCCGCGCGCATGGGGTAGGAATTTCTGATTCTCCTTGAAATCTATCGAACGCAATCAAGGTATTCAACATATATCTTACGCGCATGCACACATATGTGTATCTGGAATTGTGGCTGACAAGAGAGGAGTGGTTGCGGATGATGTCCTTCAAAACTCGTTGATGTTGTGTATTAGCTTTGTCCAAAAACATGCTAAATTTGGATTTCAAAACCCATTAGGCTCAGTTTGGAAGCCCGTAATCTTTTGTAGGAATTCCAGTAATCAAATTCCTAGTAATTCGATAGCTAGAGTAAATCTATTCCAACGTTTGGATTAATTAAGTGATCTTCTCTAGAAATCATTTATATTTTGAAAATATCATAAAGTTAAACATTTCCTTTTTATATTGATCAAGCCAGGAATTCAAGATTCCCATGGGGGGTGGGAGATTCCTCATCTATTCAAGTTATTTTTCCTGAATTGGGAGAATAGTAATCTCATTTCCATGCCCACTCTTCACAAACATAGGAATGTTGGAGTTCCGGAATCATATTCTCATTCCCCTCTAATATACCTGTCATCCAAACACAACCTTAGTGGAGTAGAACTTGTGGCCTTAGGTTGGTAGATTCTGGTTAGAGCAGGTGGAGTGCAATTTTGTTCACCCAACTAATAAGTGGGTCAACATGACCCACTTTGTTATCTATGCTACATAATATAGCAGAATGACTTTTCGCGAGGAGTGTGGGTGCGATAAGTGACATTGACTAGGGTTCCTTTGCATCTTTTAAACTTTGTTCAATCGCGCAACTTTTGGGACTGGATACGCTCAAAAATATTAAGAACTCGATTTATAGTGATTTTTAAAAGATTGCCCTGTAATCTGAAAATCTGGGCAGCTTACAGAGCAGCTTTTTTCATTGTTTACCTATGGTTAAACGACCGTATTGGTTATGGGTCCTTATAGGTTTTAAAGATTGGTAAGTTGGTGATGCTTTGGCATTGGAATCACTGAAAAATATTGAGTATGCAATTTTTGATGAATTTTCGAACATGGATTGCTCTGCTGAAAATCAAAATATCTGAAAATCATTCCTAAGTTTGAAAGATCGTATTGTACGACTCGTCAAACGTATCTGTGCCATTGGTTTTCGTTAGCATAGTTGGAGTATCGTCGTAAAGGCTATAGTAGCGTAAAGGAGTCCGTGAACATCGTAGATTATAAGGAATATTGTAACGTGCGTAATTGGTAGAGAAGTGCTTGTTTGATTAACTTGAGAAATGACTGGATGGTTTGGTGCTTGTAAATTGGAAACACGAATTGAAATGTGAATAACAAACAGACACAACGAGAACATTCAGGACTCATCGACAAGTGAGTGCCTGGCAGAGGACATCGGGGTCCTTTAATTGGCCCGACAGGAGTTAAATGCTCATATTGGTAACTTCAGGACCTCCTTATGGGTAAGGTGTCTGGCAGAGGACATTGGGGTCCTTTAATTGGCCTGCCAGGAGCTTAGGCTCAGACACATGACATGAAATTAGTTTATGAAGTTGATGAAAAAGATTTTGGTTTTGGTTAAAGGATTTTGATAAAAATCCTCTGGCATTCTGAGCGAATCAACGGTTTTCGGTATTTGGGCACAAATTAACGAATTTCGGTATTCTGACTCGAATCAACAAAGTGAGTGTTGTGCTACTCTATTTTGATATAAAAAGGAATGAGTAAATGAAATTGCGTGGCAATGAACGAAAGACGAATCAGAACTAATCATGGTATTTATAAATATGAAGATTTGTGCTAATAAATAAAATGTAACTAAAACTGTTGAGGACAACTGAAACCCAAATTATGGTATGTTTAGGCTGAAGTGGAAATATTAGCGATTCTAACTTAGCATGTGAATTGTTAGGATTGTCTAGAATCCCTTGGTTGTAGTATGTGTCACGTTGAGGATCATGTGAACTTTGGGCTTATTTGTCGATATTCATTCACTCTAGAAGCATAACTCATCATATTTTTATACAACTTTAGTATATATTTCTCTAATGGGCGCGTGTAAGCTCAATCCTATCATTTTCAGGTACAAAACAAGAAAGTTGGCATGGCGTGCATATCATGCTTGTTGATCATGTCTTTCAAAGGTATAAAAGAGGTGATTATTTGCATATGATTTGAAAGAAGTATTTTGGAAAAACGCTTGTTACAACTGTAATATTATTTTCTTTGCACATTGACATTTCGATAACTTGGGGCTATTGTGTTAGTTTTTTCCTATTAGTGTGGCCTTTCACGTTTTGTGCATGTGGGACTCCACTATCAGATAAGCCAATGAAGTGATATGATTCATTACGATAACTAATTAGAATTATAAATGAAGGAAAACTCTTGATAATAAAAGAGACCTTGATGGACTAGGTGTCTTTTAATAATTATCTCTAAGGCCCTCTTCTCTTCTCAATAAAAGGTAGAATACTCACCTTTATTCTTACGATTTTTCCATCAATTAAAGTACTGTGGTATTCTAGAAAAGTAGAGACAGAGAGAATAAGGTGAGCCAATAATTAAGATGTTTCTAATTAAGGGGTTTGTTCTCTCTAATCACGATGGTCAACAAAGGTACGCTATTTATTGTTCTTGAGATGAGTTGAATTCAAGATCTTGTTATATCTGTTTTCCGCATAATAGTTTTAAGGCTTAATTGCAAGAACACCCCCTAAACTATCGCGTTTTGGCAAGTTCACCCCCTTAAGTTTAAATTCGAGCAACTTCACCCCCTCCCCCATTTTCCGTCCATTTCTGTTATAAATTTGGATGGAAAGTTTCAAAATTGGGTACCAGTACCACCTAAAATTCGGTACCAGTACCAAATTTTGGACAGAAATTTGGGTACCAGTACCACCTAAAATTCGGTACCAGTACCAAATGTGGAAACTTTCCATCCAAATTATAACAGAAATGGACGAAAAATGGGGGAGGGGGTGAAGTTGCTCGAATTTGGTAGTTTGGGGGGTGAAGTTGCTCGAATTTAAACTTAAGGGGGTGAACTTGCCAAAACGCGATAGTTTAGGGGGTGTTCTTGCAATTAAGCCTAGTTTTAATACAGATATAGATTTAAAGTTGGTATCAGAACATGATTTTCTGAATCGATACATCTTGGAATAGAATTATATCAACGTATTGTGCCATATTAGATATATTTTTTTAACGATCAAACAACCCAAATGGTTGGACGATGAGTTTATACGTTACTGTCTATGCATGTGGCTGATGATCCGTAGCCGTCGATAAGATGACAAAAGATATTTTGGTTTCATGGCATTTAAGTATTATATTTGGAGTTCACAAATACGTTTAATATCTGTGCATTCCAAAGAACTTGTTTGTTGCTACTGTGTTGTTCTTCTTTTGGATAGAAAATAATAGTAAGTTTCATCTCATTCATTTGCTTTTACTGTCGTCATCTATTTGCGGGCTAACAATTGAATATATTAGCATAATCTGTTTACTTGTCAATTTGTTGGTTACTAATATTTTTGTCAGTCTAGAACATGATAAAGACGATCTTGAATCCTGTGATAATTGGCACTTGAATGTTGGTTTTTTCTAAAGTTCACAGGTTACGTATTTAATTTCAAGATCTAAATTGCCGTAGTGGATTTTGCTTGATGGAGTCTATTAATTTTACTCCTTTACGCAACTAACAGTTCGCCTTCTTTATATATTGATACTGTTTGCATATGGTAATTGGGCAAATCAGTTTATGGTAAATAGATTGACTCTCTCCGTTTGGATTGAACTATTGTTTTTCTAATTAAGATTACTGGACTGGAAAACATATACATGTTTTTGCAATGTATGTACAGATATTGTTTTCGTTATGGCTATATATGGTCAATGATAGAGATAAAGGTTATGATCACATGCTTACAAAATTAATCTGTTTTTGTCAGATTATGTTTTCTGCAATTATGTATGATTATTTTGAAGCATTTAATTGGGAAAGCTTTTCTATTACCGTGTTACTATATATGTGAGAGTTATGGTTAGATTGAATGTCATTAATGGATTATCAATCACATAATATATATATATATATAAAGTTTCAATCAGGTAAGGGCGCTCTTACGTTGTTAAGGTAAGGACCTCCCATTTTTCGATCGAATTTCGATGATCCGAGCCGCTCAATATCTTCAGAACGTGATTTTAAAAGTACTTGTGAGAAATCGGCAAAAAAAATGATCGGGAAGGGCTTGATCCAAGCAGTTTTTGTTTGTTTTTTATCGAATGGTTCAAATAAAAACTGCTCGAATGAAGCCCTTCCCGGTCTTTTTTTTTGCTGATTTCTCGCGTGTACCCTTAAAATCATGTTCTGAACATATTGAGCGGCTCGGATCATCGAAATTTGGTTAGAAAATGGGAGAAAAGGGGAAGCCCTTATCATAATACGATAAGGGCGCCCTTATTAGAAG